>NC_136432.1:143260513-144730513 GCF_052849685.1 Lactuca virosa | reverse complement strand
ATTGTTCATAGATTATATTCTAGGAAATTCTAGGTATTCTGATTGTACATGTTTTGGAATGTTGCAACAATTTGAACTTTATTATAAATTTTGTATAATATATAATAAAATTGATTAGTTAAAAAACAAAATATAGTTATAAAACATTGTCTATATTAGTATCAAAGTTAAAGTATGTTGCTATATTACATAACTTTATGTATTCTAATATTAAATGCATATGGTTCATTCTTGATAATCTATGTATTCTGATATGATAAATAGTATTTTGATATGACATGCTTATGGTTCATAGATGATATTCTAGGAAATTATAGGTATTCTAATTTTACATGTTTTAGAATGTTGCAACAGTTTGAACTTTATCATAAATTTCATATACTATATAATAAAATTAATTAGTTAGAAAAACAGAATATAGTTATAATATATTGTCTATATTCGTATCAAAGTTAAAGTATGTTGTTATTTTCCTTAATTCTATGTATTCTAATATGACATGCTTATGGTTCATTCTTGATATTCTATGTATTTTGATATGATAAATTATACGTTACTTCATAAATGATTATTTTTTCTGCGTATTCTAATTTCATTTGATATTCTAAGTTATATTTACTTTTCAGAAATATGAAAAATGTATGAAAATGTGTTCAAAATAGTTTTAGTTAGAAAAGAGAATATACAAGAAATTATTTCTAATTATGTATCTATATTTCCAAATGACAATAGAATAAAAGTATGACAAAGAAGGTCAATGACTTATTTTCAGGTACTATGTTTTCAAGTACCAATAAGTCAGAAAATGAAAAGGAGCGGGTTGGAGTTAAAGAAACTCAGAAACAAGGAACATGGAAATGGTTGAAAGCTGAAGATGGCGACCAAGTGAATAATTTTGATTTTGTTGATGTAGGTTGATGAAATAAAGAATTGAAGCAAGAGATGCACGGGAAACGAGTGAAAAATAGAATTGTTACACATTTGAAAGTTTGGAAATATGGTTATGTAACATGAAAACATTTTCTTTTGTTATGTTTTTTTTTTGAATAAATTAGATATTAATGATTGCTTAATGTTTTGTAAATCAGTTGGTATGGTTGATTATATAATGAATGTTTAATTCTATGTTTGGTAATATGATGACTACTTAATGGTATGGTTGGAAATATGATTAGTCCTAATGTACATGTATATTGTTCTAAAATAAATAATATATATGTTGTTTATACATATAGATTGTTCCTACATAATAATATTATAGACTAACTACTAACATGTATAAAATTAGAATATTCTGAAAGAATAAAATATGTTGTATGTACATATAGAATATTTTTACAAAATAATGTTATAGTTTGAGTGGTAACATGTATAAAACTATAATATTAAAATTAGAATATTCTAATTTGTAAAAGCTGATTTGTTTTAAGTTGATTATTATGAATATTCTGGTTTCATTTAATTACTTGATATTATACTTATTATGATTTATTTTTAATTTAATTATTCTAATTATTATGATATAGTTTAATAAGTTATATTCATAAAGAATAATGTTATACGTTGGATACTAACATGTATAGAAGTAGAATACTCTAAAAGAACAATATACATGTTGAATGTACATATAGAATATTTTTGTAGAATAATGTTATAGGTTGAGTACTAACATGAATAGAAGTATAATATTATAATTAGAATACTCTGATTTGCAAAAGGTGATTTGTTTTAAGTTGATTATTCTGAGTATTATGATTTCGTTTAAATTTATATGTACTGTTAATAAGACATAATTAATGCGTATATATAGAATATTCTAATAGAATAATTATGTACTTTGTCTGTTCATGTAGTATAATATGCATAATGTTCTAGGATAATCTAAGTTATATGTAAAATATTCTTATATTATGAAATTGTATGGAATATTCTGATATTAAAGTGTAATATTCTAAATTGTGTTATAACATATAAAATGAACTTATATTACATAAGATTCTAATATTATATTCAATATTCTGAATATACATAACATTCTAACAGAATAATTTAATTAGGTTGTCTATATTTAAGTTACAACTTAATATTCTTATAGAATAATGCTATAGGCTGTTTGTATATGTATAACATTCTAAATAGAATGTAACACTAAATGATTATATGAACATCAAATATCGAACCAGAATATAACAATATATATGTAAGAAAATTAAAATAATGCACAGTTTATTTGTAAATACCAATGTAAAAGTAAAAACATAGAATATAGTGTTATCGTTTTATTTAATTACCTCTAAGACATCACTTGAAACCAAACAAAAAAAACATAAGCAAATTTATAACATCCCACTACATAGAATGAGACTCTCTAGAAAATTATTATTGAGCCACATTCTCTACAGTTCCATTCAAGACTTACCTAAAAAGTTGTAATGATAGAAAACATGAAAGTTTTAGCTAATTTCATAACTGTATGTACCACTTTACATTGTGAAATGGGTTTGATGGGTATTAGGATATATATCTGGTGCAATAACAATGTTTAAAGTTGCACAAATGTAGAGAACAATTTCATTAAGAAAGAAATAAAGAGAGTGCAAGGAGTAAATTAAACCAACATCCTCATTACAGATTTCGATTCTAAAGATGAACCAAGTCCTCATCATCCATCAACTTCTAAGCCACTTTAACTCTTTATGGACCAAGCACCATTGAAACCAACATGTCAATATGCTTCTTGAAGTTCTCATCATTAATTAATGGTGGTAAGATATGGATGATATGCTTCTTCTAACATATGCACTGAACATTTGCATCGATGACAATTGTATATCCTTCAATCACTGACAAAAAGAATAAGTACACCAGTCATCACTAAGTTAAGAAAAATCATCTTGGAATTTGGGTTCAATATCATTAAATAGTAACAAAGTTTAAGGGTGGGAAGGAAGGAGTGATCTATCAGACTCTACATCAAACTCTTTATTCATTCAAGACTTTCATCAAACAGGTAGAGTGCATGTATAATGTAAGAGAATTGGCTCAAGAACAATAATAGTTTTGTACATACCTCATTGATTTTATAGAATGAGCACGAAATAACTCGAAGATACATTGTTTTTGCTTGCTTATCTTCATTTAATATGTGCTCGAATGCACATAAAAAACCGAAAGCTTGAAATTGATAATCGATGGCTGAAAGCAAATACTTGAAGTGATAATAGATTTAAGATGAAGTTAAATTGATAAAATACCTGATTTGAGAATAAAACTCGAAGCATCGATCAGATGGAAATCGATATCAGTTGATGATTGATTACCAATGTTAATGAATGGCTAAAAATCGTTGATCTAAAATTAAATTGAAGCTTGAAGTTGTTGAATATCATACTTTTAGTTACGATTCCATTAAATGAAGGGGAAAACTTTCTATGAAGGATTGGTAAAACTTGGTTGCGATTGAGAAATCATCAGCCAACAAAGGGGGGCGACTTCTCTGTTACGATCAATGTCTTGGTAGATGAATCGAAGTAGATGAACTCGTAAATCACAAAAACTGTAGATGTAGAAGAATGTAGAACATGATTGACCAAAGTCACTCAGATTACCAATTGCAGATGTAGAAGAATGAAGAACATGAACTCGAAAAACAAAAAAAATTACGACTTTAAAAGCTATGATTTAGCATTGTTCGATCAAGGTCAAACTCAAATTGATTACCGGTTGAAAGAATATAAGATTGGAGATAGAAGATCGACCTGGTTGAATTGAAGAACAATGAATGTTGATCCAACGAATATCTTGGTAGAAAAATTGAAGCAGATGAGATGATTTCTTGATGACGTGAAGATGACGCTAACAATATATCAGATCTGAATTTAACCTAGTGACTAATCTACCCCCAATTAACTAATCAGTTAGATTAATTAGTGTTAATCCATTTTTCTTATGAGCCACAAGATCAGTTTTGATCAAAGGCTAATATTTAATCCCCATGTCTCACAAAATATAGGTGGTCTCAAATGAATATATATATATATATATATATATATATATATATATATATATATATATATATATTACTTTTCTCGGATTGGTTGATTTTCTTTTTTATTTCATGGGTTTTGGTCCATAATAAATGTTTTGTGTTCTATGACACAATGGGTAACACGTGCATTCTGCTCCAGCTTTACCATCTACGTGGCGGTGTTCTTTTGCGTTCCACCGTTCACTACTCTGATACCACCGCCCAATGCAATCAGACGTAGAGAACATATACTCCACCGCCTCAATATCTTCTCCACCACCTTATCTCATTTGTTTCGTTTTTCCTCTCACCACCTCCATCAGATAATCATCTACTTCACCACAGTCTCCTCCACCGATAATCATCGTTGTTTTCTTCAAGATTCCACATCGGTGTCCACCCACCGCCATTATCTACTTCTGATCTCCACCCATCAAGAAACCTAGGTTTCTTCTTCTTTTTCTCCCTTCCTTCCTTACTGATCATCACGTGCTTCTTCCTTACTTCGAATGTCGATTTCTTCCCCATCGCCTAGGGTTCTACTGTATCGATGCTTTCTCACGACGTTCCGGTCACTGACGTTGGTGGTAGAAGAAGGCAGTCGACCAACTCTGATTCATAAGGTATTTCAAATGCAATTTGTATATTTGATTCTTTGAATTACTATTTATTTCCTTTTCATCTGTCTTATGAGAGTAATTCACTTTTTTTATTTGTGAAGAACACGAAGATGTATGGAATTTACTGCCGCCAGAGATGTTATCGTCTATCGTTTGGAGTTTTATTGTGGACGGTGGAACTTTGCATGGACGGTGGATGTGCCGGGCAATTTTAATTCCTGTGAAGCAAAATCGGGGAACCAACATACCAATGACTGCGATGGAGGTAAGGAATTGTTCGATAGAGGCGGAATTGATGGTCTATTATACCCTAGAACACTAAGCACAACAAGTTTCAACGAAAAACATATACTGATTTTTCGTGTTGAAGACTTCGTTTCTTCATGTGAGCCCTAATATTTTACAAGTTGTTGCTTTGTTGTTCATGATTTTGGGATTTGGCAGATAATTTGCTCTGTATGTGTTCTTCATTGGATGCTCCCTCCACCGCTATCGGATTTTTTTGGGTTGTTATCGAAGAAATCAGAAATTGAAGATTTTTTTTGGTTGTTATCGAAGAAACCAGAAATTAAACCCATGTCTCCATCTCCGATTTTGCTTCCACATGTATGGATTTTTTTTTTTTTTTTTTTTTTTTTTTGTTTTTCCGCTTTGATCCATCTTTATTCAAGTTCTATATATGCAATTATCTGTTGGATGCGATTTCTATTCAAGTTATGTTCTTGCGGTTTATTTGCAAGCCTTTTGATTTATGAGATCTTTTTCTCATTGACAGAATCAAATACGTACAGCTGCAGAAATCTAGGACCAGTGCTATCCTCCAGGCACAAAGAACCTATCCAATGAAATTTGCGTTCACATATCTTCATGTTGTCAGCTGCTTTCCTCACCTATAACTATTAACTAAGGTATTAAATCAATTTTTGGTTATGTTTTTATGAATAATGGATGAACGTTGCCCCTTTTCTCGATCAGTTCCAATGTTTTGATTTTGGGGTTGAGAGGAACAAGATGGACAATAAAGTTGGAGGTCTTGAGGTTGATATGATGACCTCAAATGAACTCAAAACTCATGCTTTTCTTCAACTACATTAGTAGATTTTTTTTCCGTTAATGAAAAAAACAACATGAGTTAATTTAGACTGTCAAAAAGGACATCCCAGGTATCGCATTTCAAAAGATTGAAAGATTTTCTTTGCGAACGATGGAACAAATTAACAGTTTTTTCTAATAAAATTTACTTCCTTTTTTATATTTATATTGTTATGATGTATATTTTCTTTTGTAGTTGAAGGAGTCATATGAAGCAAATGCTTTGGAAACCATGCAAAGATGAAATCCGTAGCTACAAACCACAACCAACAATTCTGACCGACACTGCCTAAATTCCTTCGTAAGACTTTCTTAATTATAATTATTTTTGAATTTTTGTTTCGAATCCATGCTACCATTAAAGGTATTGTAATAAAATACAAAATAACATCTCATTGTATGCAAATTATCAAATCTGGACAATTTTCCCCTAATGTTGTTTTTCCCATGACATCAAATTGTTGTTTGAATTTGTACTATTGCTCAATCTGAAACCAATTTGGATGTTGTTCTATTATTTTCCTCTTATTTGTTTAGTCTTATTTTCTTCATTATCTTAATATGTTTGGTCCGCCCTTTTACTGGTTTCTTTAATATATTATTTGTCGTTATAAAAAGATGCAAAAGATAAATGACACTTGATCAATTAATTTGCAGGTTATAGGGATTGTGTGTATGTTTAAGGATGGACCCAAAGTTGTAGCAATGTGCAAGGGGTATCTCTTTAAAAAAGTCTAGGTGGGAATGGTGGAGATCGTGAAGGTGGATTAATGTGTTGAATTGGAATGGAAATGGACTTAGGGACAAATGCACTTATTTGCACAAACTCTAAAGAAGAAGAAATTGACAGTGAATGCAAAACTGAGGTAAACTCTACTTTCTCGAGCTATTATGTTGTGGATTTATTCCATGTTTTCAGCAATCAACATATGGTTTGAAGATCTTTGACATAAAGAAATGCAAAGGAATTCCCTTTCCATACTTGTACGTAATCTGATCCAGAGCCTGAGGAGGAAATGAAGGAGGTAGTGAATAATGAAACATGTTAGTGATATGGAATCGGGGCTATTTGATGTGAAGGATGAAAGAAACACTTATAATGTTGGTAATTTATATCTTTGTCTGTTCTCTTTCTGTTTCTGTTCTGATCAATGATGGACGATAAAAGGCTCAAGTTCAAAATGGGCAAAACCATAAAAAACCTGTAAACTTGGCACTTCAAAAGAAGAACAATTTGCAAAATAGGTAAGGAATGCCTTATAATCTAATTTTTGGTGTTTTCTTACACGTTATTAGTAAAAATATCTCATGAAATTACCATAATAGTTACAAACTCATTTGGGTTCTATTACATTTTTAATTTGAAGTTTAATCTATATTATTGACAAAATCATAATCTGGAACGCATGTGCAATATCCTACATACAGTGACTTAGATACCAATGACGTAAGCATTTGTTTCAAGTGGTAAATAATTTTTTTTATGAGTATTTGAAATATACACTTCAACCGACCTAAAGTATTTATATATATGTTAAATTTTATTTGCAAGTCATTGAAGGATGAAAATGAATCCAACAATCAATTAAATTGCAAAGGAGAACGAACAGGAAGTTTTGGAATCAATAATGTTGACTGAGGTAGGTTCTTAACTTATGTGTCTAACGAATTTTCCGTCAGTTTTGACTCTTGAGTCTTGACCCCTCCATACGGAAAACAGGAAGACCAACCAAATTGCATAATATGATCTGGAGACTATTTATTAATTTGCAATACCAGTCCTCTCATTTCACATGTTAACCTTTGCAGCCCCTAAATAAAATTCTCTATGTCAACTTTGTCGATCATCACCAACATGAACACATATGAATCAAAAACTCATCACACATTATCCATGAGCAAAAGTAATTTGTTTAACTATATTTATCTTAACTGATTTTATTTGATGCCTTTGATTTTTAGGGCTTTGACACCTTTAAATTGGTGAATGAAATTATATACATATATTTGTACTAAAACAAGAAAGCCCATCAATATATTTTGGGTTTAGGGCCACAACCTAGTGTACGACTATAACTATCTAACATTTGTCGATACTCGATAAAAGAATTCTAATATGATAAGAACACACACGCTGACATTTGCCATAGCCCATCCTACATGTTCATTAAATAATCTTTTCACCATCTGAAATACTGGATGTACTAGATTTTTTATGGGTATTTTTGTTTCTTTTTCCAGTATGATCATCAATTGGTAGATGTTATGCAAGTTGAAATTAGGTTGATGTAATGTAACTCAATAAAATCTTTCTATTTTGTCTATCTCTACGCTGAATCCAACCCCACAAAACGGGGATTCTTCCATAGTTATTTATTATAAAGGTAAATTGTTCTAAACTTTCATTTCCATTTACAATCCAACTCAAATCAAATTTTTATTAAATAAATCACTTATAATTTTTTTATTATATTATTATTTTTAAAGAATTAAATATTTTAGTTTAGAAGCAAATGATTTATAACAACAAAATGAGTAATCCTCTATAAATTTAAATAGGGTTTCAAAAAAAAATCGATGGTTGAAAAAGCAAATTAGAAAGACATTAAATTAAAAATGAAATTGGATGTAAAAATATCACTATTTATAAATAAAAATAAATTATAAATGTTGATAACTTTTATATAATTTTAAATTAGATAATTATAGAATTAATGAAGATATATAAGGTTGAAGGGAGTGGTGTCACAATTTCTTATGAAAGTGCACTGTCACGTAGGAGTTACTTCATCGTTTACCATAAAAGTGTGGTTTCATACCACACCCAATGAGTGGTGTTTTTTTAAATAAATAAAAAACTTTATTCTTTTTAAAAAATATAATATTTCATTAATTAAAAATAAAATTACCATTACATTGCATAACTTAAAAAAAACCCAAAAATTTAGAAACCAAACTAGAAATATTAAACCTACACTTAAAAAACCACACATCAAACGATTAAAAACTTGGAAAAAACTAGAAATTAAAAACGATTAGCGTAATGTTTTTTGACGCCCTCCTTCATCGTCAAAAACACGAGCATCCGATGTAGTTTGATTGGATTCGAAAGTTCTTGACCGTTTTGAGCCATTATCGATGTGCTCCTCGATTGTTTTTTATTTTTTTATTTTTTGTTGTCTTTGAGTAGATTCCAAACTTTAAAAAACTTGAAAGGCTTCTTTTGCCCTTTGTGGTAAATGTTAAAAGATTTCTCCAAAATCACATCGTCACTTTCACCGCTTCTCCATTGTCGTTTGATGTTATATAAATCGTTAAACAACATGATTTCTTTGTTCATCTTTCCCCATTTTGAGTAGACTTGATGCTTAGTACGATATGGTTCTACGTTCATTCTTTTATGGAACCTAGCTCTAACGTGTATCCAAAACCGATCATGTTTTTGGTCCGCTACCGTCATCGGATCTTCTGAAACATCAATCCATAATTGTGCCAACGATAACACTTCATGGGATTCCCACGGTTTAGCATCCGCCTTCTCTTTTCTTTTATTTTGTGGTCGAGCAGGTCGAGTTTCTTGAACAAATTCGGGTTCGGAATCGAAAATAGGTGTTTGTGGAACCCATTCCGGTTGAGAAACAAAATCAAAATGATTAAAATCCGGGTCAGGTTGTGTTTGTGGAAGTGGTTGTATAGGTCATTGTGGTTGTGAGATACGTTGTGGATAGTATGAAAGCATTCCACCATAATGGTAAAAAGGTGGCGAGTAAATCGGTTAATTGAATGAAGGTGGTGGGGTTGTTGTGTTTCTAGTGAGTGTTTTTTGGTTGGCAGACTTTTTGAAGATGAGGTTTTTGAAAGAAAAAAGCTTTTTTGAAGATGAGGTTTTTGAAAGAAAAAAGATGGTAAAATATGAAGTTTTGTGAGTTATTTTGGTTAAAATGATTGTGTATTTATAGTGTTATTAAAAAAAAATTAACCGTTTCCGACGGTAAAGAAGGCAGCCAATCAGATTCGACCTCCAATCACTCCCAAGTACAGCCATAGTGCGGCCCTAGCCGCATTCAAACCGCAGTCTAACGGCAGTCTAGAGGCAGTGTTCCACGTGGCACATAAGGTACGACCTCAGTCGCAGCCACTTCCACCGGTCTAATAAGATATCTCATAACTAAGCGGCAAACCTGTGGGTGGTTTTTGAGGATTTTATTAATTGTTTATTGTTTATAATATAATATTTGCACCAACCGACTATAGAATTGTTTACCTCGATTCCTCCGCTTCTCTTTCATCCTGAATGCCTGAACCCCACTCCTCACCACCGTTAAACCCACTTACCGACAAAGACCCCACGTCTTCACCTTCCCCTTCACCATACGAACAACATCCACCACCACCACCATCAGCCCCTTCCTATATGCTCAGTTCCAGAAAGTTATCGAGGACTTAACAGAGACTGAAAAATTGGGTGTTTCGGTTTTGCTGGCTTGGTTTAGATTTATTCAACTGGTATGACTGTTGTTTTGTTTGGGGCTACTGATGCATATATTCTACCTCCTGAACAAAAGGTGTTTCATGGTTTGTGTTGCAGAAGGAGCTTGAAGCGTTCCGATTTCTTGATCGGGAATAAGTTGGGAGATGGGTCATTTGATGTTGTTAATCTGCTTTGGTGTTTAAGTATGTCACCGTAGAAGAAAGAACCAGGGAATGTGGAAGTAAGATGCAGCTCTAAAAGGATGAAATCTTTAAAGAAAAGGCCATTCTAAAACAGGAGAGAATTTTGACGTTTTTATCAACGAAGGTATCATTTGTTTCCTAAATTTTGATTCAACTGCTTTTGCATGAGTGATTGACTAATCAATACAGTTTTAGTCGCTATCTTGATTCGTATTTCCGTTGTGTAATTTACTAGGTACAATTGGAGTTGAAGGCGCTATAGAATGTGGAGAATTTCAAGAGTGGTTAACCAGAGAGTTTCTTGGGAGTTTTGATTCCGACAATACTACTTCACAAATCAATGGGGGAGAAATGGCTTGTGTGGAAGTTTGAGGTAAATCTTGATTTTCAAATTCAAGTGGCTTCACTACATACACTGATGTATGATTGTATGAACATATGATTGCCACATAATTGCCTTGGCATTCTATTTTTTCTTTTTAATATAATTGCCATGCACATAAACAATTCACCGGTGAAATCTCTAATAACTCTAAAAGTGGTCAATTTGTAAAATATTATAAACCACGCATGTTTTTATTGGAAAAAGTATGAGCAATTGTCTAAACCACAAAACTGCTTAAAATCCCTTTAGTATTTGCATACTTGTTTGATTTTATCCTTGTTGTTTTAAATGTTGGTCAATGGCCTGGCGGGGGTATCCTTTTGCATAATTGAAAGTTTTTCTGTTAACTTGATTTTCCATCCTTGCAGATTGAATTTCAATGGCTTCCAATTATTCCTGTAGTATATCCTGGCTTCTCATCATTCTAATGCTTACAACTATGACATTTTCTTAAGTTTTAGAGGCGAAGATACTCGTGATTCTTTTACGGATCATCTTTATGACACATTAAAGCGATCATGAATTGGTACTTTAGGGATAACAAAGAAATCAAGAGAGGTGAGGAACACAAGGTGGAGATAGAGAGAGCAATCAAAGAATCTAGGGCTTCAATAGTTGTATTGTTTACAACACTATGCAACTTCCATTTGGTGCTTCATTTTTTTATCACGTTGATCCTTTGATGTGAGGAAACAAAATAAAACCTTTGCAATCGAAGTCAAAGTCTTTTCAAGATTAATAGATCACAACATGAACATGTGGAAGAAAGCTTTGAAGAGGTTGCTGACTTGGCCGACATGGTTTTGCATGGGTATGCCTCTTTGTTTTTTTTTTTTAATCTAATTATTACCACAATACAGTTCCACTAATCAATAAATTGAAAATTTTGGTATCTAGTTAGGGTGAAACTTTTGTTGATAAATGTATCAATAAATCATAACATATGAATCAGTAAAAGATCTATCTTTGACAGATGCGTTTGGGAAGTATGTGAAAAAGTAATTTGATTAGAAACAAATGAAATTGATGTCATTCACATGATTATTAGAGAATAAATATGTGATATTTTTTACTTCATATAGTTATAGGAAAAAAAGTAAAAAAAGTTACTGTGATGATTTCCTTTTAGTATGTCAAGAAATCTACATTTGAATGCTTCTTAATACACTCTACACAAGTTGACACATGAGTCTTGACTAGGGCTAAGGGAGTTTATTTTATTTTATTTTTTCTTTCTTTTGGATAAAATTACCCCCGGATATCTGTGTCAAGTCAATTAATGTAATTAAGAAAATAGCAGTTTGTTCCCTTCAACATAACTTTAGGCCTTTATTTTACAGAGCCTTTACTACTCGACTGTAAGGGATTTGATTTAAATAAGTCTCTTTAATCTATCACCATTTGTTCTATGCATTTAAAATTTCACTTGTAATTAAATTAAAGAAGAACACTATACCATTGTAAATACTTTTGATCATGTTTTAGTTAAATCTTGGATCTTTTACTAGAAACTTTAATGGCAATCAAATTTAAACATATCTTAGTAGCACATTACATTTGGAAAGTTAATTAGTCAATATTTCCATTCAATTGTATCAATGAATCTCTAAATGTCATCTTATGAACTTGCTCAACTTTTTTGTGCTGTCCCAGGCTTGAAATAGAGTCCTAAAGGAAATTGTTGACACCACTTTTATGCGTCTTGATCCAAAAGAAGTTCATGTTCCAATCGGATCCAAAAAAAGTTCATGTTCCAATGAATCTAATCGTCTAACGGGGACAACCACTTGATGCGAGGAGATCACTTCTAGTTAAATGGATCCAGTGTTGAAATTTTAGCAATTTGCAGCATGGGTGGAAGTGGCAAAAGACTACACTGGCCAAATATATTTACGGTTCAAATTGGAGTTTTTTTTTGAAAACATGATTTTTGTTGAAGACATTAGTTGTAGTCTTGCAGACGTAAAAAATCTCATGTAAAATTGAGGCGGCCTTACAAACAAAAAGGGCACTTATTCTTCTTGATGGCATTCACGAAACATAATCAGCTGGTTGCTTTACTTCGAACCGGGAAGATTAATGCACAAAGTAAGATTATAATAACAAGGGTACTGAATACAGAAGAATAGTTTGAGTTAAGATTTTGGAGATGTCGAAAATACAAAATGAAATTATTGAATGATGATGAATCACTTGAGATTTCAAAGGAAGAATACAACCGGAAAGATGTTAGTGAAAAAGGTCATATGTCAGGCACAAGGACCACAATGTATTGTCAGTTCAATAATAGTATATAAAGCCAATTACTACACAACCATCTACTACATCAGAGTTCTCAACTGATACTCGAGGCATAGAATCTCAGTACATACGGAATCGTTGGTGAATTTTATTTCTGGATAAATTTCCAGTCATCAAACCTCAAGACTGATGCAGTTTAAAAGATGGATAGACTAAAATCGCTTATTCATGCTAAAAGTTTGTTCAATTTATTGGGTCCCACGAGAACTTTTCAGAAGATTTAAGATGACTTGGTTCCATTTAAGAACCATACCTTCTGGTGGCTATAGATATGAGCTATAACAAGGTGGAAGTATTTGAACCACTTATGGTAGAGAATTTGATATCCACTTTTTTTCTCTTATCCATTAGGTTCTCAATTTTCAATTCCTATAATCATTACAGTACTTGAATTTAGGCAATAGGCTATTTGAGTTTCTGCCTTGTTATGATCATCTTAAATATCTTCGGGTCCTTGCTTGAGCTTATGCTCAAGACTTAAATGGCTTCTATAACTCCCAAGTAAACTTGCAGAATTGTATATCTATACTGTAAGTCATTGGAGAAAATAAGTTTTCCAATCACATCGATTCACATTGCAAGAGTTTGGCTATGAAGGCTGTATTAGTTTGTCTCAAATTATAAAGGTCTTATCAACTTGGTGCCAGTTAGGGATGAAAGTGGGTCCAAACCCGGACCGGATGGACCCGGACTTGGAAAACCCGGAACCGGTTAACAGGATTTTTTAGAACCGGAAACCGGACCGGTATATAGGAACCGGTTCCGGTTCGGTTCCGGGTACGGTACCGGGTAAAGTGGGTCTAGAACCGAAAAACCAGGAAACATCAAAATGGGTAGTTTGCAACCGGATAAAGTGGGTTTAGAACCGAAAACCCGGAAAAACCGGAATTTTTTGGTAATTACTTACTACTTCGTGGGTTGAACTTTGAAAATTTTCATATTGATATCCCGACTTTGGGGGACTGTAACTCATTGAATATGAAACCAAAATTAACAAAATTAAAGTCTAAAATCATGTACAAACTCTAAAATACATTCTGGAAAAAACCGCATGTCAATCCGAATTTAAACAAATGAGATATGCATGTGTTAACATTTTCACAGAATACAAAGTACAAAAACAAATAGCTGAAAAGTTAAAAAATTCCAGTTTTGATATCCCGACTTCGGAGGACGGTAAATCATTGAATATTAAACCAAAAATGATAAAATTATAGTCTAAACTCATGTACAAAATGTAAACTAGAAGTTGGAAAAAACCACATGTCAATCCGACTTCAAACGAATTAGATATGCATGTTTTAAAACCTTCACTGAATACAAAAAAACTGAAAAACTAAAAACTTCCAGCTTTGATATCTCGACTTTGGGGGACTGTAAATCGATGAATATAAAACTAAAAATGGCAAATTTATAGTCTAAAATCATGTACAAACTCTAAACTACATATTTGAAAAAACCTCATGTCAATCGGAGTTGAAACGAATGAGATATGCATCTTTTAAACGTTTTACAAAAACCGGTTCCGGCCCTAAAAGTGGTTCCAGTTCCTAACACCGGTTCCGGTTTTTAGACCCGGTTTACTCGGACCCGATGGACCCAAACCCGGATTAACCGGAACCCGGATAAAGACAAATTTTAAACTCGGAACTGGAACCGGTTCTATATATTCCGGTTCTAACGGTTCCGGTTCCGGTCCGGTTTTCCGGTTCTAAATCTCATCCCTAGTGCCAGTAGCCAAACTTGAAGTTAATGATTTAGGACATGTAGCCACAAGAATATCAAAATCCTGAGGTGTGTCTTGTTGGTGATGATGATTACACCAAAGGCAAAAGTTTGTGTGTCCACGTACATTATTTCTCTCTTAGTGGCTTTGCTGATAAATCCAAGTCAAGGTACAATAACATCACTTGGTAGCAGTTTGTCATTGGTTCACTTCTATTTGCTTACTATTATTAACAATATATACTATATCTACCGCATATAGAAATGTGTCCAAGAAAGGGGCAGTAGCATCCACGAGTGCTATTTTCAGACTTGGGTTGTGTGTGGAAGGTGCATTTGTGAACCCTAAAATATGAAATAACATTTTTCTTATTTTACATGGTTTTTATGTCCATATATACATATGCCACTGTGTTATGGTATTATTTGTTTCCCTAAAAAAGCGGTCGTATTTTGGAATTTTCCTAACTTCTAATTTCTAGATAAACGATTGTGTTATGATATTGTTTTATTCATCCTACCATAGTCTTATATTTTCTTCAAAAACAATCTTACAACAATATTTTATAGTTTTCCCTTTTCAAAATTAAACTTCATATATGTAGCCATCTAACTTACAACAGATCAAGGACAATACTAGTCTCTCAAAAAAGCATTATGAGTCTAGCAGGCTCTATCTACCCTCGTCTACATTGTTAATGAATTAGAGTTAATGAAAAGTGTTTTTTCATGACTTAATCATGCCGTACTAATTTGATTGTTTTTTTCTTTGGTGGCTTTTTGTATGAGTAGTCCAATCCAAATCACTCACGATATTTTTTTGTTATTTCTTGGATTTAGCCTTTTTAAATTTGGGCTAAATGCAAGAAATAGAAATATACTTTCAAATTTTGTTTGTTATACGTCCTGTCTTCCATTTTTTATTTGTTATTACATCCTAAAAGTATCATGAAATATGATGAACAAGAGATGGTTGTCCAAAAAGTGAAAAAGAATGAGTTAAACAACCCATCAGATGAGGTCAAGAATGAATAACAAAGTGATGTAAAACTTACAACATCCCACTTTTATGGCCCTCCTTTACAACATGTTTACATATGTCCCTTTTTATGACTCTTATTTCGAACCATTGAATCAAGTTCAATTGCCTAGACAAGTGTTTAATGAAACATGAACAAAATCTTAAAATTTGTTTCAAATACCAGGACTATTGATTTCCATGGTGCTTGACTACTTATTGATTTTTATTTATGTCTGTTATTTATATATATAATTTACACCTCTTAGATTTTTAACTCCATTGCAAAAAATTTCGATGGAATAAAAATATAGCGGAATTTAGAATCACATGCTACTGACCTAAGCTTTCCACATCCATCACAATTAATATGTAAAGGTTGGACCAAAGCTGTGAATATGTAGAGTAAGTTTAGTTTGAACTTAAAAGTGAAAAAAAAATACTGGTATTGAACCAAAAGTACCGAATAATGAACCAAAATATAAGTTATGGTATTGATATTTTTGGTCACCCCTAGTTATAAAAGCTAATATATAGCTTTCTTATTTGAGTTAAACTTGAAAAAAAAAATCTTTAAATGTACTAACACTTATTTTTGTAGATTAAGAAGCAAGTACTTGTACCAAGTATGAAGAAACTTTCATTTATCATATAAAAAAAGTACAAAAACAAAATGACAAAAAAAGTAAGAATCTGTGTATGCGGTATGGTACATGTTCGGTTCGGAAAAGTAGGTTTAGTTTGAACTTAGAAAAAGGAAAAATATTGAAACCGGTACCAAACTGAATAACGAAACAAGAAACACTGTAATAATTCGGTTCGTGAAAGTAAGTTTAGTTTGAACTTAGAAGTGATAAAAAAAATACTAGAACCGATATCAAACCAAAAGTACTGAATAATGAACCAAAGTATATGGTAGGGTATTGGTATTTTTGGTCACCCCTAGTTATAAAAGCTAATATATAACTTTTTTATTTGAGTTAAACTTGAAAAAAAATCTTTAAATCTACTAAGACTCATGTTTGTAGATTAAGAAGCAAGTACTTGTACTAATCATTTATTATATAAAAAAAGTTCTCTATCCTCGTTAATTTATTCTTTTAATTTAGAAAAACTATGTTTTTCTCCATTAGTTAGAAACAAAAGATTACTACTAACTAAATTACAACAACTTTGTTTATTATGTATGAAAATATTTACATATTTCTTTCTAAGATAATTTGTAACATCAATGCCTTCAATTGTTTTGAAATCCATGTCCATATATGGAGGACAAATATCATTGCTATTACAACAACATTACAAACTGTTTTGAAAAGTTAATGTGGAAACAGTGTATATTTTAGAAACGAGAGAGACCTAGCTTTCTACATCTATTACAACAATATTTTATAAAAATGATCATTATACTAAAATATAATAGCTTCAAAGTTAGATTTAACAGCGGAGAGAACAATATATTTTTTTAGAAACAATAGGGATGTAACATGTCCCTTTTTCAAAGGTTGGACCAACGCTGCGAATTTGACCAAACAAAAACGAAATTGCTTGAAGTATCTTTTTCCCCAAGCAACGATTTTTTTAATTTTTTTAATTTTTTTTATTTTTGCGGACTTGCTGCAAATGACTTGAAGTTTTTAATATAAGTTTTGTACCTATTTATTTCTCATTTCAGTCGTATCTAACTAGAAAAAGATTAATTTTTTAGTGTAAATTTGGAAATAACTAGCTATTATGAGTGTTTAGGTGGCTTTAGGTGTATTTGTGATATGTATTTTGTTGGCTATAACTCATAGCTCATAAGTAAGTAAAAAAAAAACAAGTAGTTGTGGCAGATTTCTATAGGAAAGAAAAGCACAGTGTAAAGTTTTTATAAACTCTTTTGTCCCCACATATCTTGGAGTAAAGTTTTACTTACAAAAACATATATAAATAATTCTTTATAAATTAATTTTTAGACATATAAAGGAGTGATTAATCATTATATTTTTTATATTAATGTTATTTTAATTTATCACCCGTGTAGTATACGAGTTTTAACCTAGTATCAATATAAAAATTATAAATTCACGTATCAATACTTAATTTAATCATAATTAATATATTTAAAACTTTAAAAATCATCTTTAAACTATATTACAACTAAATTATTAAAATACCAATTTACAGTCCCTTATATAATTGATCTCCTTATTCATGGCCTGATCCTTTTCCTCTTCATATTTTGCATAATCGATTATCAAAACATGGTGATTGTGTATTCCTAATTAATTGTTAAACAATATATTTTATCCCCTACAATCAATTTAGGAGACATGCAATTATTCTATTCTAAACAATTTTGTTTTTCCTATGCTTCTTTAGTTACAGTTGCAAGTAAAATCATGGAAAACTAATTTCAATGTGAGTATTAATATTTTGTAAGGATTCATGAAATAAATAGGTCAAGAATAACAATGTGAGAGAAAGGTAATATAGTAATGTTACAAGTTATTTATTTTCTTAATAATAAAAAAATCAATTTAAAGGTAGTGTTTTTATGTTTTAATATATTAAATATGATTAAATTTAGTATTTGGGTATATATGCGAATTAATTGGTTTCACACACACACACACACACACATATATATATATATATATATATATATATATATATATATATATATATATATATATATATAGATAGACTTATGTTATTTTGGTTATACTAATTATTGTGTGCCAGAATGCACAGATCTGGACCATCGGATGGAATAGAATCAATGGTCATGATCTGATGGTCTAGGATATTACAATAGGATAACATGTACCATATAATCACACAAATTTCAGCATAAGGTCATTTTTGTCAACTAAACTATATTAAAAAATGAAATTTTCGGATTTTTAGGGATAATTAATTTTTTTATTTTTAAAAATCTGAATATTTTAAATTAATTCAAATTTAAAAATTCAATTTTATTCTGTCAGAATGACAGAATGCCAACCATAAACTAGTAAATATATTTTAATTTTATTCTCGCAGAATATATTTTCAATGCAGATATTTTTGATAATTAACCCGATTTAAGAATTCTAGATATTATTTATATACATCCAAGTTGGGTCTATGATTTTATTCTTAATACACATCCGAAATAAAATACAAATTCATACATATTCTTACAGACTAATATCCTTATACATTCTAATATAGTTATACATATTCTAACAGAATATCATAAAAAATGAATAAAATTCTTAAAAATAGCATTCTTGAATATACAATTATTGAACAAATACACTTGATCTTCTTTAGTGGTCCATATAATCCACTTGATCTTCGCATATATACTTGTTGTTGAACTCGATTCCAAATATTTCTCATGTATGATCAATATTAAATTCCTTCTCCATGCAATTATGAAAGAATAAGATATATTACTTGTTAGTATTATCGGTTAAACAAATATACTTGTTATTAACAAACATTCTCAAAAGACATTCTAACAGAATGCATTTATATAAATAAATTCTAACAAAATACATTACAGAATGCACTGAAATCATAGTTTTTTCTTCTATATGCATAAACATTCTAAAGCATGTATAAATGTATTATGTCAGAATTACTAGCAACACATGTTTTATGTAATATTTATATTCTCATAGAAAATCAAGAACAAATGGAAAATCAAGTACAATCTATCATTATTTAAGTTAGATTCTAAATTAAAAAGTGAACTTGAATGATGGATATTTAAAATTAAAGAAGAATGAGAGAACAGTGGGTATACTAGTGAAATTGGAAATCAACAGGAAGGATAATCGGAAATCAAAGAATCGATCTAATAAAATATTAAATCACAACATATTATGTAATCCAATCAAATCTTAATTAAAACATAATACAAAGGCCGATGTGATTTATGAAAGTGAGATTCACGATTATTTTATGAAAAGTTTGATAGAAATATTGAACAATATTTTGAGTAAAAAAAGCTTCACTTTCTTAATGCTTTTGAAGATCTAACATAATTGTCAAGCTTTGAGGTTCATCGACTTTAACAATGGTATCGATTTATTTTTTTCTCTAACTCCTATAACCTCCCTTCGCCACCTTGAAACCCAATTGCAACAACTTAAATCCCTTCCTCCCATCACTACTGTCTCCATCGTTATCAATTCTCGATTTCCTCCCTCGACGTCTAAATCCATCCTCCCTCGATCCGGTGACGATTCGAATGTAGAAGAACCAAATCATGAATTTTGTTGTTATGTTGATTTAAACCAAATCGAGACTTTTGGAACAACAAGAGAGAGAGAGAGAGAGATAACGAAGGTGAGGACGGTGATGTTCAGTTATTGATGGTCACGATTGGTGGAAGAGCGGCGGTGAAGAGGGCTGTTGTTTTTTTTTTCTGACGATTGAAGGGTGTGGTGAACTGATTGTTTTTAGAAAAAACGTGAATTGGGTGGTGATGTTATAGGATTGTGCAAACTGATTCCTAATTCAATGGGATATTTATTGATTTTATTTATTTACCATAATTAATCATAGATAAAGTGACTAATATACCCTTATAGATTTATTTAGTGATTTAATATTTAATGAATTCTCATTGGTCCTTAAAAGCACATAATTGTTGTTAGAAACATTTGAACCTAGCTCTCTCTCTCTCTCTCTCTCTCTCTATATATATATATATATATATATATATATATATATATATATATGAGTAGGATCAAATGAGAACACCTAAAAGGTTGAGAACGCGAGAACAGATCTGGACCATTTAAATACTTAGATCTAAGGTTATTATTAAAGGGACGATTTATGAAAAAATGTAAAACTAATGGTATTAAAGTGTAAGTTTTAAATGATCAGAAGGGCATAATAGGAATTGCAAGTGTACCTATTTCCTATAATTTCTCTCCCTTTCACCCCTTTCCTTTAATCTTTCTCGTATCTATATTCCCCCTTTCTCTTCTCTCTCTCTAGGGTTTCAAAATAAAGCCGACTCCATCTTTCTCGTATCATCACCTCACGCTGCAGCCACCATTTTCGTCCATCACCGGTGTCACCAGAAGAGGCGCCGCTAAGTCCAGATGAGGAGCCTGCCTTTCTCTCGATTCTTGGGCTAATATCTCCATCTTCCACACAACACACAAACACACACACACACTGACTGTTTGTAGAGATGTCCGGTCGCCATGAAAAGGGCGTCAATGTTCAGGTCCTTCTTCGATGCAGGTACTGTGAATCTAATCCTCTATTTTCGCTTTTGTTTGTTCCTGATTTCGATTACGGTTTCGAGATTCCCTTTTTGATAATCTAATTCGTGTGTGGATCTATGATTGTTTGTTAGGCCTTTTAGTGATGACGAGTTAAGGAACAACGCGCCTCAGGTGGTAACGTGTAAGGAGTATCAAAGAGAAGTTGCGGTTTCACAGAGTGTTGCTGGGATGCAAATCGATAGGGTTTTCACGTTTGACAAGGTACCTGATTTACTAGAACACTTAAACTGATTCTTATTCTTTTCTTTTGATTTGAGGAATTTACAAATTGCATTGCATTGTAAGTTTGTTTGAGGATGTTTACAAATTACAGACATGGTTCTGCGTTTTTATTCATTGTTTTGATGATGCATTAATCTTAACCCTGAAAGCTGTTTGATTATAAATCCACTAGCCAGTGAGTCATGTCATGTTAAACTAATTATCAATTATAGAATTTTAAAATTTAAACAAAGCAGTTGCTTTTTGAAGTACAATAACACGTCTTTGCAATTTGATTGTTCAATTTGTGTTAATACATGATTATAGTTATCATCATACATGATTTTAGTTATCATCATACATGAATAAATCTTTATTCATTACAAGGTTTATGGTAAAAACTAAAAAAGTTTTTTCCTTTCTCTGCCATCAAAAGACAAACATACATTCATTTGTGAATCAGTGAATATGTATACACAACGTTATTATCTGATTTTTTTTTAATTATCCTTGAACTTGATTTTGCAGGTGTGAACCCAAGAATAACAATGATCACATGTGCCCTTCTTTGTTTTTGTGTGTGCTGGTAGCAACAAGAAGAATCGCAGCAAACTAGATTTTTTATCTTCTTCAGTCATTTGTGATTACAACTAAAGTAGATTTTTTTATCTTTACATTTTCCTTTATTCATTAATGATTCCAGATGTATTGGTTTTCTATATTTGTAAATGTACTTTTATACGTTTATGATTACGACTGAATTGAGTCTTTATTTTTAGTTATTTTTTTTGGATGGCGTTTTACTCATTCCATCTTTTATTGTTATATATAATCCTTCACAATTAACATAATCAAACCAAATAAAACTGTTGAAAAAAATTAATTTAATGTATGTTTTCTTTCATTTATGAATACAAAAGAAAAAGTGTTTTTTCAATCTTTATACATATAATATCTGATGAATGATAAATTAAAAAAAATGACTTTTTTAACAAAAAGTTAATAAAAATTATTTTCATTATATATTAACAAAAAAATAAAATAAAAATCCGTTAATCTATTATTTTAAGTAAATGTAATTAATATTGCTAAAATTTCGGAGATTAAGATTTGTTATAATTCAAATTAAATATGCAATTACTAATATACCCTTGTAAAATGATTGGTCCAGAAGTGTTCTCGCGTTCTCAACCTTTTTGGTGTTCTCATTTGATCATTTCCATATATATATATATATATATATATATATATATATATATATATATATATATATATATATATATATATATATATATGTGTGTGATTTGAAGTGTTATAAGGATATAGACGTAATTATGAAAGTTTACAAGGACATAGATGAAATTCTCTTTAAAATTTATGGAAAAAATTATCGTAAAAAATTGGACAGCTTATTGGAGGCGAGTTAAATACCTGATCCAATACAAACACCACTTTAACATTTTATGGTTATAAATAAGGGTGAGTTAACTGGTATCCAATCGAAAGTACCAAAACAAAATGACAAAAAAGTAGGAACCCGGGTATATGGTATGGTACATGTTTGGTTCGGAAAAGTAGGTTTAGTTTGAACTTAGAACAAGGAAAAATATTGAAACCGGTATCGAACCGAATAGCAAAACGAGAAGCACTATACTAATTCGGTTCGGGAAAGTACATTTAGTTTGAACTTAGAAGTGAAAAAAAAAATACCAGAACCCTTACCGAACCAAAAGTAACGAATAATGAACCAAAGTATAGGGTAGGGTATTGGTATTTTTGGTCACCCCTAGTTATAAAAGCTAATATATAGCTTTCTTATTTGAGTTAAACATGAAAAAAAATCTTTAAATCTACTAAGACTCATGTTTGTAGATTAAGAAGCAAGCACTTGTACTAAGCTGAAGAAACTTTCATTTCTTATATCAAATAATTACAAAAACAAAATGACAAAAAAGTAAGCACCCGACAGTACATGTTCGATTCGGAAAAGTAGGTTTAGTTTGAATTTAAAAAAGGAAACCGAATAGTGAAATTAGAAGCACTATAATAATTCGGTTTGGGAAAGTAAGTTTAGTTTGAACTTAGAAGTGAAAAAAAAAAATACCAGGAACCCATACCGAACCAAAAGTACCGAATATTGAACAAAAGTATAGGGTAGGGGTATTGGTATTTTTGGTCACCCGTAGTTATAAAAGCACGAAGAAACTCTCATTTCTGATATAAAAAAAGTACCAAAAAAATGAGGAAAAAGTAAGAACCCGGGTATAAGATACGGTACAGGTTTGGTTCGGAAGAGTAGGTTTAGTTTGAACTTAGAAGAATGAAAAATATTGAAACCGGTACCGAACCGAATAGCAAAACGAGAAACACTACATTAATTCGGTTCGGGAAAATAAGCTTAATTTGAACTTAGCAGTGAAAAAATACTAGAACCGGTACCGAATAATGAATAAAAGTATAGGGTAGGGTAGTAGTATTTTTTGTCGCCCGTAGTTATAAAAGCTAATATATAGCTTTCTTATTTAAGTGAAACTTGAAAAAAAAAATCTTTAACTCTACTAAGACTCATGTTTGCAGATTAAGAAGGAAGTACTTGTACTAAGCACGAAGAAACTTTCATTTCTTATATAAAAAAAGTAACAAAACAAAATGACAAAAAGTAAGAACTCGGGTATAAGGTACAGGTTTGGTTCGGAACATTAGGTTTAGTTTGAACTTAGCAGAATGAAAAATATTGAAACCGATACCGAACCGAATAGAGAAAATAGAAACATTATACTAATTCGGTTCAGGAAAGTAAGTTTAGTTTGAACTTAGAAGTGAAAAAAAAATACTAGAACCGGTATCGAACCAAAAGTATCGAATAATGAACCAAAGTATAGGGTAGGTATTGGTATTTTGGTCACCCTAGTTATAAAAGCTAATATATATCTTTCTTATTTGAGTTAGACATGAAAAAAATATTTAAATCTACTAAGACTCATGTTTGTAGATTAAGGCTGTGTTTGGTGAGCCACAGCTAGCTGATAAGCTAGCTTATTTTTCGAGCTTTTTTATGTTGTCGTGTTTGGTAAGTCAAAAAGTAGCTTTTAAGCTAGCTTTTTGAAAAGCTACTTAGACTAGCTTTTTAGGAGCTTTTTTAAAATTTTCCAAATACACCCCTTAATTAATTATAGAAACACATACTCCTACATGTCTTTTTATGTAATTTTATATATTTCAGCTAGCTTTTCAGCTAGTTTTACCAAACGTTATTTTTTATCAGCTAGTTTTTCAGCTATCAGCTAGCTTTTTATTTAACAGCTAGCTTTTCAGCTAACAGCTAGCTTTTCAGCTAACAACTAGCTTTTCAGCTTGTAAGCCAAACATAGCCTAAGAAGCAAGTACTTGTACTAAGCTCGAAGAAACTTTCATTTCTTATATAAAAAAGTTCTCTATCCTTGTTATTTTATTCTTTTAATTTAGAAAAACTAAGTTTTTCTCCATTAGTAAGAAACAAAAGATTACTACTAACTAAATTACAACAACTTTGTTTATTATGTATGAAAATATTTTTATATTTCTTTCCAAGATAACTAAGGAAGAACCCCGCTTTGCGGGGCTGGAAACACCAAATAATTGGAAATAACATAAAGATTTTATTACGTTACTAATGTTAACCATTTTATTGTCCAAATGACCATAATCAGAACTTCTGGGAAAATACTTTTGCTCCCTTCACCTTGAGATCTATTGACAATTCCTACCAATGGATGTTGAAGACGATATGTTGTACCTTGAAGGACCTCAAACTGGATGAAGAAAAGGCGTTAAGCAACCAATAATGGGGGTATTTATTAATATAAAAATAGTTTGCATGTGTAATTTTTAAGTTTACCACCTTACCCTTAGGCCAAAACCGAGAAAAATCAGTACGATCATCAACTTGCAAACATCCATCAGCAAAATATTAATACCTCAATGGTTCAACCAAAACAACAATTTTTTTTTTCTATTTAGGTCCAAGGGTAAAGTGATCATTTTTAGAAAGCAACACCATGCTAAAAGGATAGATTAAGAATAAATAGCAGTTTCAACAGATTTAAATAAAAAAACATTAAAGCAAAATGGTAAAAGAATTGTAGGCAAGAGAAAGAAAGAAAGGGATGCAATCCTTTTTCTACTGCAAACATAATTGATTTAAAGTCTTGTTTTCACCTTTACACACATATCTAAACATAAAAAACCTCATATGACATCAATTGAACTACATAATGAAACCTTATGCTCAAACCATAACCCAAAAATGAAACTTGCATTTCAAGCCAAACCATCTTAGATCATAAGATTTTGAGTAAGAACAAACATATTTTGATGTAAAGTAGAATGCTTTAAAAGGCATATTGACTATACACATAGGAAGAAAAGAACAGGACCTACCATATCTACTTTTAAGTCCTGAGCTTAGATGTTTTCCTCTAGTTGTGATCTGGTTACAAACCCAAGGGCAGAACTGTCATTGTTGGTTGCTCTAACTAATTTCTTGAGTATGTTTCAAAAATACCTAAACAAAACAAAGTAAAAAATGAAGGAAACAATTATAGATTCATATTCATAATACGTAAAAAAGATATTCACACCTCTTTAAAAAAAAGACATCCACACAGTTAAATAGTCAAAAAGGTACGTCGAGCTCGAATATGTGCCTCACATGTCTCTGTGCATACTATCAAACATAATCTTTGCATGGTCCACCATTCCAGACATCACAAATGCATCAAGCAAGATATTTTTAGGCCTTTTATGTTAGCCTAAAACGTGTGCAAAAAGATATAAAAAATTAGTGTAAATAAAATGAAGGAAGATGAGCTCATTAGCATACATTACACCAGCATCAAGCATTTCTTCAAAAATAGCTAATGCTTCTTCTCTTTGGACTTCTCCATATGAACGAATGAGTAGGGCATAACTTAATACATCAGGTCGGACCCCAACTCTATGAATCTATGTGATAAATTCAATTCTAGTTATAAATACGAAACACATTAAAATGCATTAACTTCCTTTTATATCACCTAATGATCAACTTTCCAAGCAACATCAACCCCTGGAAAAAAATGTATTTTCATAAACTCAAGTTCCCGAATGCATAATCTATTAATCTTCATTCATTTTATTACCAATCTTTATATTAAACATAGTAAAAAAAAACATAAAAATTAACAAAATTTACTTGTTGATACTACAAATCAACCAAAAACGGATGAAATAAACAAAGAAAAACATAAAACTAGACTGAACAAAATCCAAACATACCTCATCAACTGGAAATTGACGGGACGATGGTTTCATTTGTATGGCCTCTCATGGAAAGGAAATAAGCTGGGAACCTGTGAAAAAATATATAAAACTTTCAAAATTTTAACCAAATTAAAAAAGAGCAGAGATAAAACCAACCTTTTATTTGATCGATCATTGGAGTATGAATCGTGGTTTCCTGATGAAAGGACCCCTTTCTATACTTTCATATTTCTAAAAGACCCAAACTTTCATACTTGACAATATAGTTATTCCAAAACAAGCTACATGCATATTCATAAAACAATATTTTATATTGATAAAGCGGTTACAAACTACTGGATACAAACCCACTATTTCATAGTGTTATATATTATATAACTCCCCAGGATACTATAGTTTTATACATATGGGAGTGCAAAATACAATAGTTTCAAACTATTCGAAAATCTTCTATCAAAAAAATAGTTTCAAACTATTCAAAAATCTTCTACCAGTATATCACTATACTGGATGCTTATCTCCTGCAATTTAGTTAAACATTGAGAGGGGTAAGCGGTGACGCTTAGTGAGTTCAATAATAGATATAATATAACGTTATGCCATATATATACTTCACTATGGCAGAGGCAAGGAGGATCAAGGAACAACAAAGGCATATGAGAATCATGTGACAAACTTTCCATATCAATCATTGATTTGATTCAAAAATATACAATCAATGAGACATAACAATTACCATACTTGATATACATCAATAAAGCTTTGGCCCAATTGGCACAGAAGACATACAACTTCGGATTAACCTTTTTGGTAGATTTCAGGTTTTCACGCCTTGTCTAACCATCTGCCAATACCATAGAATAGAAATCATTCTCTTACGGAGACATGTTCTACATGGTCAGAGGCTACGTACCAGTACCAATATGAATCTAAGTCCTTTCACTCATCACATGGTCAAAGGTATTACTTTGCTATTAAACATAGTGAATAAAATTAACACGGGAAAATAAACCGGAATAATAACACTGAAAAGCACATAGCACATATAATACATAACATACAATTGTTCCTATTTATTAAACTCACCGAGAAATAACCGGGCGTCAAAATAGTGATTCGGGCAGCACTTCGGCTCTAAATATGACTTTCTTCGTTGAAAACCGGGAGTTTTCTTGAAAACCGGGCTCTGCGAAGGTAGAGCTTCGAAACCGAAAAGATAAATTTTTCGGGCTTCTCGGGAATCTCGGGGCGCGCTTCGGGCTTTGGAATAAGTACCGTGGCTTCGGGGGAAGTTAGAATGAAAGTAAATGTTGAAAAGGGGTGAAAAAGGCCAAAATTCAAACTCTTAACCGGGAGGTCTCGCACCCCTTATATAGGTGCGAGCCTCGGATCCGAAGCGAGGAGAGGGGGGCATGTGTGCGAGGCTCGGAACACGCGGCAGCAGGGCGAAGCTTCGGCCGGAGAGCTGGCTGCTTCGGATTGGGCCTCCTCCTCGGTCGAATCAGGAGCTTACACGAGGGTCAGATCACGTGGGAGCATGCGAGGATCACGTGGCTTCCTTCGGACACCTGTGAGACACGCGTCGCTTCTCGGACCTGCCACTCAGCAGCTTCGGACACGTGGCTAGCTCCGAGCGAGGGTGACGTGGCAATCACTATTCATGCGATTTTTCTCGAAAATTGTGCCAAATCTTGTAAAATCCATAACTTTCTCATACAAGCTCCGTTTTTGACGTTCTTTATATGCACGCGTAGAGAAAATTATGCTCTACAACTTTCGTTTAGACTTCGTTGGAAAATTTTGACTTTATTTTTATATTATTATTTTTAACAGATCGGGACTGGTAAATCCGTTAAAAATTCATAACTTCTTCATCCAACGTCCGTTTTCGTCAGACTTTTTACCGTTGTACTACTAATGATGAGACCTTAGATTCTCGTTTAGGTCGTGTCGGCTAAAAATCACTCGATCTAAAATTCAAGTTTTTAGCTGTCTACTGCTAAGCTGAAACTTGTAAAAATCATAACTTCCTCATACGAAGTCAGATTTTGGCGTTCTTTTTATCGAACTTCTCGGTTTAACGAATACTACGACTTTCATTTAGATCACTAAGGATAAAAAGTAGTTTATCAAAAACTCACTTTTTACGTCATTCGGCACCGTGCCGGTTTTATTGCAGATCTTCGATTGGTCATAACTTCTTCGTTATAACTCGGATTTCGACGAGGTTTTCGCCTACGTGTTTCTAACGAGATTATCTACAACTTTCAACAATAAAATTTTACTTATTTCAAGTTTTATATTTTCGCTAAATTTCACTATTTAGCTTTTAATTGGAATCTCATAAGACTTCCAATAATTTATGAGTGATTCTAAACATAGTTTTACCTTATTTCTAGTAAAAACTATCTGTTAGAACTCAATACTCAATATCACATAATATTTCATAATATTATTTATATAAAACACGATCTCAAAACGTGTATGTTACAAATACCTCCTCCTTTTGAGAATTTCGTCCCCGAAATTACATCGATTAAAATAAATGGGGGTATTTCGCTCTTATCTCATTCTTATTTTCCCAAGTATAGTTTGGGCCTCGATGGTGTTTCCACTTGACAAGCACCAACTCTACTTCTTTATTACGTAGCTTAGTCGTTCTTTCGTTTACAATCTCTTCAGGTTCTTCTACATAAGTTAACTTATTATCCAGTTTCACCTCGGATAATGGAACTGCCTCATCATAGATGCTCAAGCATTTGCGCAGATAACTCACATGGAAGACATCATGAATACCTGCCAAATCTTCAGGCAATTCCAAGCGATATGCTTGTTTACCAATCCTCTGGAGGATTTTGAAAGGACCAACAAATCTAGGACTTAGTTTTCCTTTCTTTCCAAATCGCATAAGACCTTTCCATGGGGATACCTTCAACATTACGAAATCCCCCACCTGGAATTCTATTGGTCACCTCCTATTTTTCGTATAGGACTTTTGTCGATCCTGGGCGGCTTTCATTCTTTCTCGTACAATTTGAATCTTGTCGGTGGTGTCTTGAATCATTTCAGGGCCTCCAAGGATTTTCTGTCCTATTTCACGCCAACATAATGGAGTACGACATTTGCGACCATATAATGCCTCATATGGTGGCATTTTAATTGAAGCGTGGTAATTGTTATTATCAGAGAATTCGACAAGAGGTAAGTATTTATCCCAGTTACCACCGAACTCCAAGACACATGCACGAAGCATATCTTCTACAGTTTGGATTGTTCTCTCCGTCTGACCATCTGTCTGGGGATGATAGGCTGTGCTGAGAGCAAGTCGAGATCCCAATTCAAGTTGCATACTCGCCCAAAAGTGAGAAGTGAAGCGAGTATCACGATCGGAAACGATCTTTAGTGGCACACCATGTCTTGCGACAATTTCATCCAAGTATACTTGTGCGTATTTCTCCATTGGAGCCGTTTCACGCATGGCAAGAAAATGAGCGCATTTAGTCAGGCGGTCGACGATTACCCAAATTCTATCATGCTGTCTAGCAGTCTTTGGCAATTTGGTAATAAAATCCATGGACAGTTCTTCCCATTTCCATACAGGTACACTAAGGCTTTCTGGGGTTCTGTAAGGCTTTTGGTGCTCTGTTTTGACTTGTAAGCATACTAAGCATTCTTGTACATATCTTCCAATGTCTCTCTTTAATCCAGTCCACCAATAATCAGCTCTTACATCATAGTACATTTTACTTGTACTAGGATGTATTGACAGTTTAGACTTATGGGCTTCATCTAAAATCTTCTTTCTTAATCCACCAATCTTCAGAATCCATAGTCGTTTCTTGAATACCTTCAATCCTCGTGGATCATCAAGTAAAACATCGGTGTAATATACCGTCCCTTCTTTCTTCACATTTTCTGGCTTTAGGGCCTCGACTTGCCATTTCTCTAGTTCATCTAGAATAGTGAACTTTACTGTGGTGTGAGTAATAGCATAACACATACTATTACGATAAACTTTTCTGCTAAGTGCATCGGCAACTACATTAGCCTTTCCAGGATGATATAGGATTTCACAGTCATAGTCTTTGATCAGCTCCATGGCTCGTTGTTGTCTCATATTCAGAGTTTGTTGACTGAATATATACTTGAGACTCTTGTGGTCGGTATACAATTGACATTTTGTACCAAAGAGGTAATGTCTCCAAAGTTTTAGGGCAAATACCACTGCAGCGAGTTCGAGATCATGAGTGGGATAATTCTTTTCATAATCTTTCAGTTGGCTTGACGCATAGGCTATCACTTTACCACGTTGCATCAACACACAACCGAGTCCTTATCTTGAAGCATCGCTATATACAGAGAAATCATCATCACCTTCTGGAAGTGATAAGATTGGAGCATGGGTCAAAAGATCTTTTAGAGTCGAGAAAGCTTTTTCTTGGGCTTCACCCCATTCGAACTTCACTTCCTTTCGTGTAAGACCCGTGAGAGGTACGGCTATACGAGAAAAGTCCTTCATAAATCTCTGGTAATATCCCGCGAGACCCAAGAAACTACGAATTTCGGAAGCATTACGAGGCACTTCCTAATTTTGAATAGCTTCAATTTTAGTAGGATCTACGGATACACCGTCACCAGAAATAACATGGCCGAGAAATTGAACTTGGCGAAGCCAAAATTCACATTTCGAGAATTTAGCATAAAGTTTCTCCTTTCGAAGAAGCTCTAATACCGCACGAATATGAATGGTATGATCAGCTTCGGACTTGGAATAGATTAGAATATTGTCAATGAATACGATCACATATTTATCGAGCATTGGGCGGCATACCCGATTCATCATATCCATGAATACAGTAGGAGCATTCGTTAAACCAAACGGCATAATAAGGAATTCGTAATGCCCATATCGAGTACGAAAAGCAGTCTTCGGTACATCCTGCTCGTGAACTTTCAACTGATGATAGCCAGATCTTAGATCAATCTTGGAGAAATAGCTAACACCCTGAAGTTGATCAAATAAATCGTCAATGCGAGGTAGTGGGTATTTGTTCTTGATAGTCACCTTATTCAGCTCACGATAATCAATGCACATCCGCATCGATCCGTCCTTCTTCTTGACAAACAATACCGGAGCACCCCAGGGAGAGGTACTTGGTCGGATAAAGCCTTTGTCAAGTAATTCCTGCAGTTGGATCATCATTTCTTTCATCTGAGCTGGCGCAAGACGATAAAAAGTCTTAGAAATCGGAGCAGCACCAGGCACAAGGTCAATTCGGAATTCTACTTGCCTGTCCGGAGGAAGTCCAGGCAATTCTTCGGGAAAAACATCTGGATATTCCTTAGCAATGGGAACATCATTCACCATTTTCTTATCTTTTTTTGAGACATCGACTGTGTAGGCCAGATAGATAGAACACCCTTTCGATATGAATTTACGGGCTTTGAGGAAAGATATTATTTTTAAGGTTCCTTGTTCACCATAGACATAGATAGGATTCTCCCCTTCAATGGGAATACACACTATCTTTTCATAACACAAAAGGTCTGCGTGGTTCTTTGGCAACCAATCCATGCCGAGAATAATGTCAAAGTTGGGCAAGGAGATAGGAATTAGATTAGCAAGAAAATTGTAGCCTTCAATTTCTATAACACAATTCCTATAGACTTTATCGGCAAGTAATGATATACTTCCAGCAGTCTCTACGTGAAAAGGTTGCGCAAGTGCATAGCAAGCAATTTGAAAAGAATGCGCAAATTCATAAGACACAAAAGAATCTAAGGCACCAGAATCAAATAAGATGTGAGCAGGTCTAGAGTTAACAAGAAATGTACCCGTCACAACATTCGGGTCCTCGCGTGCCTCTTCTGTGGTGATCTGGAATGCACGACCCTTAGCTTTTGGTACCTCCTCCTTTTTTGTTGGAGTACCCCTTGATTGTTGAACAGGAGCTCGACTTTTCGCCGGTTGTTGAACAGAAGCTTGACTTCCCGTCATCTGACTAGTAAGAGTGGGGCAAAATTGCTTCTTGTGGCCAGTAATACCACATGCAAAACAAGTAACATCCTTTCTTGGGCAAGCTGGCTTAATATGACCCTTTTCTCCACATCCAAAACAGACAATAGATTCCTTGTCTATTTTGCATGGGTCCGAATGATTCCTACCACAAACACGACACGAAGGCGATTGAATAGAAAAAGATTGTGATCTACTGCGTCCATGAGAGGCATTTTGAGTTTGCACTTGATTACCAGGCTCAGTCCGAACGGTTTGAGCTGGTAGAAAAGAAGGAACAGGAATAGTTCTTTCAGTACGTGGATGCTTCGGAGCAGTAAGAGTGGCACCACGTATCTCTAAGTCATGCTCACGCCTTCGAGCATACTCAACAGCTTTATCGAATGATAGAACCTCCTGATTGGCAACGAAATCATGGATTTCGTGCCGTAGTCCCTCCATGAACAACTGAATTTTCTCGTCTTCAGTTGGGATATACTTTGTAGCAAACCTTGCTCTTTGATTAAACTGAGTTTCATACTCATTCACAGTCATTCCTCCCTGTTTAAGCTCGAGGAATTCTTTCTCCAACCTCCCCCTCATGTCTAGAGGACAGTACTTCTCTAGCACACGAGTTTTGAACATTTCCCAGGATAAATTCTCCTGGTCAAACCTGCTGAGAGCTTCATAGGTTGCTTCCCACCAGACCAACGCTTCTCCGATGAGCATTGCAGAAGTATAGTTAGCCTTGTCTTCATCATCCACATGAGAAATACGAAACACTTTCTCTGTGTTCTGGATCCAAGTAAGAACAACAATTGGATTAAGTGTTGGGTTTTGAGCATTCTAACACTCTTATGGTGTACATGCAACCCTATAAACCTTGGATCTATGTTTTCTCTCTTATACATGCAAATATTAACTATTCCAAGGTTTCATCCTAACTAGCATATTATGAAGCACCTATACTACAAAGTTCTAGTTAGATGACATACCTTTTGATGTAGCTTGATGTCTTCAAGCTTTAAGAGCTTAGCCCCAATAGTGTGGAAGCCTCAAATGGAATCACAAATCACCAAAACACCTTGGAAGAACTTGAGAGAATATGTATGCACACTAAAATCGGCCCACTCTTATTTTCACACACTTGTGCCAATTTTGTGAGCCAAGGACCCCTTTATATATTATGGAGGATTAGGGTTACATCCATGTAAACCCTAATACCCATGACCTTTCATTTACATAGGATCCATGGGTTAAAAGCTCCATGGACCATCCATGAAAGCTTAGCCCTACCTAAATGAACTTGGCCTATTCCATATATATAAGAGTCCATATTTAATTAGTTCTTTTTGATCACTTAATTAATTCTAAATTAATTCTTGATCAATACTAATTAAATAATATGATTCCATATTAATATATTAGAACTTATAATATATTAATATAAATCATAAATATACTATTCTCAAAAGACTATCCATATAAATTGTGCCGGTGAAGTGCAACCCAAATGGACCATGCCGGGTCGGGTCAAGTACATACCAAATATAGTTATGGACTTAGACATTAATCCAACAGTCTCCCACTTGGATAAGTCTAAAACTATTATTGAGTATGACTTCAAAACCTAACTGGCAATCGTAGCTCTTAAAGCCGCTGTCGAACTCTGACCTTGTCAATGACTTGTCCATTAGATAAGGGATCATATATTCCTCCATTCTAGATATCATATGGACTGAGACATGGATTATAATCATTCTCTCTGTCCATTTGTTGTTTCCCGATTTTCGATTTATGATGACTGACTGATTGAACAAATCAAATCAGTCCTGGCTTGGCCAAGCACTCACATGTGTCATCGCTAAATCATCGAGGGGCCCACAGATATCGCTTTTATCCCGAAGGTAAAAGGAATGGATAAACTTCGACTCATATGGCTTGTTCTACTACTTGTTGAATCATACACAAAGGCACGTTTTATAACATCGAGTTACCAAATGCGTTTTCGTGCAATCAATGTATAACCAACTCCTAGTAACAAATCATATCTCTAGGTTTGAAGAATATAAGATATTATCGTCTAATGATCACTCGTGATAAAATCCATGAAGTGATTCAAATGAGCGCGGGTTGAATCCAATACTCAGAACTTATGAGCACTCATGAGTGTTGTAGCACCACTTTGTCCACCAACTTGGACCTCTACAAACCAACCCATGACAGTCTTGATTCATATCTACTTCCAACATATGACCGACTGTGGATGGTTTGAATAACTTAATCATTCAGGAAGAGCGACTTAGTTATTCTGGAAGTCAAAACATGCAAAGTGAAACACAAGAATAAATGAATCAAATATGGTATCAAACCCTATGAATATAAATAAACACTTTTATTTATCACCATACTGATTACTCATTATTCATTGTTTCGGTTTTATCAACTTTATACTTGAATTAAAAACACTAGTTGTCCCATGCTCCAAGCATGTACACTATGTTTTTCTTAAACAATAGCTTTGCCATACACCAAGTATGCACTCTATGTTTGTCTATGATCCTTACTTTGTGAAATAAACCAATTGAACATAATTTCAATGATTCTAATTTCACACTCCCAAATCCTTATCGAAAAATGTAAGAATTTCAAATTCCTATCATTTATCGAAATCTGTTTAGATTTTAAACTTATATGCACTGACCCTCCTGTAATGAATATGTACAAAGTCACAAAGACTTGTCAACAGTCATTATAAGGTATTCCAATGGAGATCAACTCCATGGAAACTAAGTCTCATATTCAAAGTACATTGCTTTGGACATGCTTCTTGCATTAAGTTTTCTAATCTTACATAGATAACTGCCACCTATGGAGACAACTTCATATTCTCATTTTGACTATCACTTCTGAATAAGAGATGCCTCTTTTCAGAATATGTCAATATGGTCCTTCCAAAATTAGCACTATACTTCCAACTGTCCCTGAGCAACCAATCTTTGGTAAACCTCAGATTGTCCTTGACAATTGCTTAATCATTTTAGTCATATCCAATTCTAGACCTTTTCCCTTCTTAATGCCTCTGGGCATTTGGAAAAATTTAGAAATGACAAATATTATAGCACATGCAATCGATCCTGTACCCAAAGCAAATGGTACACGATTCATGATGTCTCACATAAAGACATGATTCTAGACCAGTCTTTTGCTACAATATTTTTATTTGCCATGTTTTCAAAATTTGACTATGAAGAGGGATGCCGTAATCATAATCGAATTTTGAGAATGCAATATATAGAATTTCCTTAAGTTGAACCAATCCAACATGAAATTCATATATATATATATATATATATATATATATATATATATATATATATATATATATTCTTGACTAAAGATGATTAAGGTCTCAATCTAAGCCTTTAGAACTGAAATGAAGTATATCCTCTCCCTTAATTATAGCAAAACAACTTTTTCAATCCCTGCAGCCTCACGAATTGAAACTTTTGTTTTCTATAATTAACATTGCTAACTTGCAACACTAACAATAATTATCATGCTCCCACTAACATGATGATTATTAGCATAACACTTATGCTCCCACTAGCTTTGACATGTACTCAGAAATCAGCTGGACTTCTAGAAATCAATACTTTATTGACTTCCTTACCAAAGTTCAGATTTATGATACGAGATGCTTTGATAAAACTTTATCAAAATCATACACCTTTCCTTAGATAGCATGCATGTGTGTCTAAACAATTTCAGAACTATGAAAAGGGATGCCGTAATCATAGTCTCAATTGTTTAGACCTTTTGCCATCTGCTTCAAATCTACTTGGTGGAAGTGTTTCCTCACCATCATTTTCATGAATCGGAGAGAAACCTTATGACCCTTATATTTTATGGTGTATGTGTTCTTATCCATGTGAATCGTCAAAACCATAGTCACAAGACAAGGATAATGACAAATCCAAACTCATATGGACTGAACTTATGCAATCTTAACTTCTTGCTACCTGGCAGTACAGGGCCTGCCATTGCTTCCAAGTTGTTATGCAACCAATTGAGAACTTTCAGAACTCCTATGCAAAGCCAACTTTAACTGGAATGGGCACAGAATATGTCAACACGATAGGTTATAAACCTCAAGTCGTGTGCTAGTGAAGAACCTCAGGTTTTATTCTTGATTAGTTCTTGAAATTCTTTTTAGGATCTTTAAGACTCCCACTATCCTCTTGACATATAAGAATATCTTGCCAAATATTCAAGAGATAGTGCGCATTCTTTATCAAGACAAACACTTCACACAATTGGCCTTAGTTGGTCTTTGTTTTATCCAAAACATCACAACTTACCAATTTCAAATGTACAAGAGTAGGACACTTTTACTCTTACATTTGACAAGTGTTTTAAACCTTTCTTTAAGATATGTCACTCAAGTTACAATCTTGGAGTATGACTCTAAGAATTGTTTTGGAACGAAGTATGACTCATCTTCCTGATCTAACCATTTCAACAATTCACGACTCCTCTTCTTAGTCATAAGAATGCACTAAGATGACCTTCAGAGGACTAATTATGATATGATTTCGAAATCATTAAGATGATCACAAACATGATACTAAAGTACTCTCCCATCTTTTCAGATTTGAGAAACTTTTATCTTTCTGCCTAATTTGATTCTTCCCATTCGTTCTGCCATACATTGAATATTTTCCAATGTTTCAGAATTATACTTAAACTTGTAAGTATAACCATATTTACTAAGCTTTAGTAAATCATGACGAATAGTCTTATCGATCTTTTGTGGTGGACTTGACCAGTGCACAAGAATGTGTACTCGATCCTTTAGTCCTTCACTTGACTCACACATCCATGTGAACAAGTAATTAGTCTTGATTTTCCAATGCTTGAAAGTTCTCATTCATCATACTATTCAACTTGCATGATTCCAAGTTTCGGTCCAATTGAAACTTGGGCGATGAAGAACTTTCCTGATTTGGTAAATTTAGACACTACCACAAGTGAAAGAATCAAATCCATTTTCCAATATTGTTGTCAGTGGAATCATATAAGCAACAATTTTCCACAAATGCCTTTGTAAGGATACTTCAAATAAATAAAATTAAACAATTTTCTTTTATTTTAAAACTTTGCGGAAAAACTTATCCTTACAATCCACATGGAAAATTGTTGTTATCTATTCCTTGCTCAAAATTCTGATGCGATCGAAATGCACCTTCGCGATTAGAATCAACATATACTTCCTTTAAGATTTCTCTCTATTCTTTGATTCTTAAAACATCAACATGTGACCCAGTCACATCATGTAATGAGGATCTCAGAATAGAACTTAACAGAGTTAGATAATGGGCTCTACCTGATGTAGAGTCAAACTTATTGACTTTAACATCCTTAGGTAAATTTGGCAGCTTTGCAATCAACGCCCCTTCCTTTGGCAAAATAAACATATGGACCCTTTGGTAATGGGACTATCTCAGACTTAGCCTTTCTCTTTACCATTTGGTCAATCGGGTTGACTATGGCCAATCCCTTTCCATTGGGAAGAGAATGGTTTTTCTGGATTTCCAGTGTCACCATTGTCACTGTCCATAAAGTTTTTGGGAAGTTGATCTTCTAATCAAATTTGCTTTACTATCGTTCCAAATCATTGCTGATTCAGCAGCACCAAGCAAATAGATATGATCATTAAGGTTCATGTCATAGTCTGTTTCATAGTAGTCCCAAAGGAACTCACTATGTGACTTAGAAAGTGATTGAACATCCAACTTTCTCAAGACTTTGACACCCAACTCTCCCAGCTTGTCAATATGTGACTTCATCTCTAAGATGTGATCACACATAGACCTTGCTTGCCATTAGGGCTTGAGTGACCTTGAACTTGTGGGTTAGGGAGAATAATTGGAGGAGGTGGAGGAAGTAAAGTTCCAAGAGATTTGGGAAGATCATAGATGTCTGAACTAGACATCTTTTGGGAGATATTCAAGATAGTTGATCTAAAGTCCTTAATATAACACCCAATATGAAATATTAAGGCTAGGATCCAACAACCTATTTATAACTGGAAGAGGGATGCCGTAATCCGAGTTATAAAATAGTTGAAGGTAGGTAAATGACGATTTACCAATTTCCACCATGAAAAACGAAATAATGTAATTAGGTTTTTAATTGGATTTGAAACTCCTAGATCTTTTGAGATTCATTGAACTTTTCAATGGCATGTTTCAATCTCGAGTGTGCCCTTCAGGTTTTGTGACTGGGATGTCGAGGATCACAAAACAAGGTGTGAAGTAACCATGCAAATATACTTGGTACCCTTAATATTTACCCCTCAATCGATGTGCCGGTTAACCACACGAGCTCCACCGATACTATGATAAATATTAAGTTACCCTTTGCCTACTTTGTTAAATCCAGGTTAGTGTGTCGGTTAACCACACACGCTCCACTAACGGTTTAAACAAAGTGCAAAGTGTAATTTCATGGATTAGCACCTTATTCACATTTTCCTAAGTAACTAAGATTGAGAATTTATAAGTGTTTAGTTACTTAGTATTTATCATTAATACTTTTAATGAAAGGAGAATTATAGTCCTTGTCCTACCCGTTCGGCTAACGACCCTCCACCAGTCAAGGAAGCGGTGGGTGAGAGTGGACACCCATTAAACTGCCATTTTATAGGCAGTAACCTTATACCCCCCTTATAGACTGGCTTCGTGAATGAGGCCTACTAACGGTAATACTGACTTGCTCTTATACATATATTTATTATTAACTTATAATACTATAAAGTATAAGGGTTGAATTTTAACTTTTAAAATTCTAAGGGCTAACTTGGAATGAAAGTATTCATGGGGAAAACTTTACAAATTCCAAAACTTGAGGGCAAGTTTTGAAAATATTCAAAACTAATTAATTCCATAACTTATGTGTTTAAAGTAGTTTTAATTTAAAAAAAAAAAAACTCTTCAAGTTCCATAACTTTGAAAATAAAACATTTGCATCAATATAACAGAAAACAACCTGTGGCTCTGATACCACTGTTGGGTTTTGAGCATTCTAACACTCCTATGGTGTACATGCAACCCTATAAACCTTGGATCTATGTTTTCTCTATTATACATGCAAATATTAACTATTCCAAGGTTTCATCCTAACTAGCATATTATGAAGCACCTATACTACAAAGTTCTAGTTAGATGACATACCTTTTGATGTAGCTTGATGTCTTCAAGCTTTAAGAGCTTAGCCCCAATAGTGTGGAAGCCTCAAATGGAATCACAAATCACCAAAACACCTTGGAAGAACTTGAGAGAATATGTATGCACACTAAAATCGGCCCACTCTTATTTTCACACACTTGTGCCAATTTTGTGAGCCAAGGACCCCTTTATATATTATGGAGGATTAGGGTTACATCCATGTAAACCCTAATACCCATGACCTTTCATTTACATAGGATCCATGGGTTAAAAGCTCCATGGACCATCCATGAAAGCTTAGCCCTACCTAAATGAACTTGGCCCATTCCATATATATAAGAGTCCATATTTAATTAGTTCTTTTTGATCACTTAATTAATTCTAAATTAATTCTTGATCAATACTAATTAAATAATATGATTCCATATTAATATATTAGAACTTATAATATATTAATATAAATCATAAATATACTATTCTCAAAAGACTATCCATATAAATTGTGCCGGTGAAGTGCAACCCAAATGGACCATGCCGGGTCGGGTCAAGTACATACCAAATATAGTTATGGACTTAGACATTAATCCAACATTAAGAACACCAGAAAATTCTGTAGCACCGCTACTTTTGAAATCCTTGAACAAGGGACGCTTCACCTCTCCTCTCGAAGATTCTCCAGTGGCTTTCTCTTTTCCTTTATCACCACTCTTTTTGTGTTCTTCGAGAGTCTGTCGAATAACGCCGGTAAGTTTACCTAAGAGTCGCTCCTCACGAGGAGATACTGGAGTGTTCACTTCCTCAGGTTGAGGACCTCCACCAACCTCGGGGGTATGGCTACTAACCTGTTCAGCCATCGCTCTGCAATAGGGAGTAATATTGTATTTTTAGAATATTAGGGTTTACTATTACCTAATACTTTTATATATATATTTCCTATGGTTTGTATCCCTATACTTACAATGATTAAGTTCATATATTGAACTTCCAATAATTTAAGTCTAAATACCAATCCGTGGAATTTAGTTCACTTAAACCACTGCTCTGACACCATGATTGAAAGGACCCCTTTCTATACTTTCATATTTCTGAAAGACCCAAACTTTCATACTTGACAATATAGTTATTCCAAAACATGCTACATGCATATTCATAAAACAATATTTTATATTGATAAAGCGGTTACAAACTACTGGATACAAACCCACTATTTCATAGTGTTATATATTACATAACTCCCCAGGATACTATAGTTTTATACATATGGGAGTGCAAAATACAATAGTTTCAAACTATTCGAAAATCTTCTATCAAAACAATAGTTTCAAACTATTCAAAAATCTTCTACCAATATATCACTATACTGGATGCTTATCTCCTGCAATTTAGTTAAACATTGAGAGGGGTAAGCGGTGACGCTTAGTGAGTTCAATAATAGATACAATATAACATTATGCCATATATATACTTCACTATGGCAGAGGCAAGGAGGATCAAGGAACAACAAAGACATATGAGAATCATGTGACAAACTTTCCATATCAATCATTGATTTGATTCAAAAATATACAATCAATGAGACATAACAATTACCTATACTTGATATACATCAATAAAACTTTGGCCCAATTGGCACAGAAGACATACAACTTCGGATTAACCTTTTTGGTAGATTTCAGGTTTTCACGCCTTGTCTAACCATCTGCAAATACCATAGAATAGAAATCATTCTCTTACGGAGACATGTTCTACATGGCCAGAGGCTACGTACCAGTACCAATATGAATCTAAGTCCTTTCATTGATCACATGGTCAAAGGTATTACTTTGCTATTAAACATAGCGAATAAAATTAACACGGGAAAATAAACCGGAATAATAACACTGAAAAGCATATAGCACATATAACACATAACATACAATTGTTCCTATTTATTAAACTCACCGAGAAAAAACCGGGGGTCAAAATAGTAATTCGGGCAGCACTTCGGCTCTAAATATGACTTTCTTCGTTGAAAACCGGGAGTTTTCTTGAAAACCGGGCTCTGCGAAGGTAGATCTTCGAAACCGAAAAGATAAATTTTTCGGGCTTCTCGGGAATCTCGGGGCGCGCTTCGGGCTTTGGAATAAGTATCGGGGCTTCGGGGGAAGTTAGAATGAAAGTAAATGTTGAAAAGGGGTGAAAAAGGCCAAAATTCAAACTCTTAACCGGGAGGTCTCGCACCCCTTATATAGGTGCGAGCCTCGGATCCGAAGCGAGGAGAGGGGGGCATGTGTGCGAGGCTCGGAACACGCGGCAGCAGGGCGAAGCTTCGGCCGGAGAGCTGGCTGCTTCGGATTGGGCCTCCTCCTCGGTCGAATCAGGAGCTTACACGAGGGTCAGGTCACGTGGGAGCATGCGAGGATCACGTGGCTTCCTTCGGACACCTGTGCGACACGCGTCGCTTCTCGGACCTGCCACTCAGTAGCTTCGGACACGTGGCTAGCTCCGAGCGAGGGTGACGTGGCAATCACTATTCATGCGATTTTTCTAGAAAATTGTGCCAAATCTTGTAAAATCCATAACTTTCTCATACGAGCTTCGTTTTTGACGTTCTTTATATGCACGCGTAGAGAAAATTATGCTCTACAACTTTCGTTTCGTCAGAAAATTTTGACTTTATTTTTATATTATTATTTTTAACAGACCGGGACTGGTAAATCCGTTAAAAATTCATAACTTCTTCATCCAACGTCCGTTTTCGTCAGACTTTTTACCGTTGTACTACTAATGATGAGACCTTTGATTCTCGTTTAGGTCGTGTCGGCTAAAAATCACTCAATCTAAAATTCAAGTTTTTAGCTGTCTACTGCTAAGCTGAAACTTGTAAAAATCATAACTTCCTCATACGAAGTCAGATTTTGGCGTTCTTTTTATCGAACTTCTCGGTTTAACGAATACTACGACTTTCATTTAGATCACTAAGGCTAAAAAGTAGTTTATCAAAAACTCACTTTTTACGTCATTCGGCACCGTGCCGGTTTTATCGCGGATCTTCGATTGGTCATAACTTCTTCGTTATAACTCAAATTTTGACGAGGTTTTCGCCTACGTGTTTCTAACGAGATTATCTACAACTTTCAACAATAAAATTTTACTTATTTCAAGTTTTATATTTTCGCTAAATTTCACTATTTAGCTTTTAATTGAAATCTCATAAGACTTCCAATAATTTATGAGTGATTCTAAACATAGTTTTACCTTATTTCTAGTAAAAACTATCTGTTAGAACTCAATACTCAATATCACATAATATTTCATAATATTATTTATATAAAACACGATCTCAAAACGTGTATGTTACACCTGATTAAAAAAAACAGAAAGACGATTAGTCTGAAGGATGGTGAAAAGAAGGAAACACCGAATTCCAGGTGAGACGTAGAAAACAATACCTAGAAACACATATCCAATCAATTTGAAACAGGAAGCCCTAATTGAATTGAAAATGGATAGAATTTAATTGACTATCCATGATGATGTTATCAACGACCTGCTTAGATTAATCAACATAAGTAAATTTAAGAACATCCTTGAGTGGAGGTCAAAAATGGACTTCAATGCCACCACTTCGACCTCCGTCAGCAGGACATCAGGCATCAATGCATCGATATGAGGTAAGGAATTCAGATGTGAATCTGCCTCCTTTATGAGAAAATCGTAGAATGAGAAACCTGATGGAGAACCAGACGAAACTCAATTCAAAGCCCTAATCGCCGACCAACCTTAATCGCATAGTAGATAGGGTTTATGCTTTGCAAACCAACTGTCGATTGAGTCAATTGATCAGGCGAGATAGATCAGAGGTGGGAGTAGTGTGAGAGACAAAGAGGGTAGCGGTGGGAACCATCCAGAAAGAAAGAGAAAGAGAGATAGGAGATAAGGGAGATAAGGCGGTGGTGAAGGTGAGGAGAAGACGATACAATGGAGGATGTTCTCGAAGAAATTGTATTTGAGGCGGTGGTGAAATAGAAAGAGGATTAGTGGATAGTGAGTTGATGACACTAACCCATCCTTATTGGTTTAGAGAGACGGTGGATATTAATCTCAAAAAGACAGATAGTTTTGAAAAAAAATTAAAAAAAATTAAAAAATGAACCAATAGGAATGAGTTACTGTTCACAAAGGTAACACAAAATTAATATATATATATATATATATATATATATATATATATATATATATATATATATATATACTAGCAACCTATGACACTATTTATAGGGAACAGTAGCAGCAAACAGTTTACAACCGAAAACACTATAGGACCGAAAACGTTCCGTTTTCGGTCCACCCAACCAAAAATCCATAAGGAGCCCAAACAATGAGAAACATAGTCTACAAAACATAAATGCCTAGCTCAAACCAACAAAACATGTCCTAACAGTAGAGCTCTTTTAGGGCTTCCGTCACTGCTAATACGTTCTAAAAGAATTGCGTCTATTGAAATTTTTTCTTTTCATTTTCTTATTACATCCTTCTTACATGTAAGAGTTTATATAGAAAGTTTGGTGTTTAATGTTAAATTAATTACTTAGAAGACATTTGAAAAGGCATTTGAGAATATGAAAAGACAAAGGAGTTTCAAATCAATGTGGTGCTTAGAAATATAGTCATATGAGAATATGAAAAGACAAAGTAGTTTCAAATCAATGTGGTGCTTAGAAAAATGCTTCTATTATAAGATACTAGGCGTAACCTCGCGCGTTACGCGAGAATGCATTTAAGTGGTTAAAATAATTATGGGAAAAATATAAATATGTTGAAATTTACGTTTTTAGTCATGTTTTGGGCATTAACCGAATTATCAAATAACATAAAAATCCATCAACTTATATTTTGATACTATCCAATATAGTCCATACCTTATAAACTTTACTTTTACTTTTATAATATCCAATATATATTATTAGTTTTTGTATAACATTAATATAATCTACTTTTCTTATGTCCGATAATATTTTTTGGATAAAATAAGAAATAAGTTGTTTTGAATGAGCTATTAATAAACAATATTGAACTAATAAACTTTGTATTACACTATTTATATTACACCAAAACATTCAAGGTTTCATATATGAACTTTCAAATATTAAACATTGAAATTAAGAATGAATTCGTATAAAATATATCATTATTCATAAATGTCATCAAGAGTTTTAAAATAAGTTTATTAGTAAATATGATATTTAATTTTAATTACATATTTTGCAAGACGTACGTTTGACTTTATGTTGGTGCGCCGAGAATCCTCTTCCTTAATTTGTACCTAAAGAATTAAGGTGAATAGGAATATAAAATAGATATTACTAAGCATTAATATAAATAATTAAAAAGGGTATTTGGATCTCCTACCACCGGTTAAAGACAACATACCTCTCTAGTAGTATCGATTCCTATGTGAAATTGAAGTAGTCATTCTATGTACACCTTGTTTTCTAATTACATAAACAAATATGAGTAACCAAACATAAAAATGTTATCTTTATATAGGAAAAATATTTTAGTTAGCTAACACATTAAATAATATAAGTTTAAGAGTTAGGAGTTTCAAAACATTAATATTTTTTTAATCAATAAATTAAGTAACACATGTTGAAATTTTTACAATCATTATTAAAAAGCATTTGAAATATTAGATTTTAAATGAATTTTGGTTGAAGTGTTTTGACCTCTATTAATATATATATATATATATATATATATATATATATATACATAGAGAGAGAGAGAGAGAGAGAGATGGACAGTATAACATATGTATGAGTTTTAATTAATTATCTTTTTGAAATGGTACAAATACAAAACAAAAAAAACATATTTAAAATATTTAATTAAATATTTTCGACATCACCCTATATAACATATGATCAATATATTAACGATTAAACCACAATATATAACGAATGTATTACAATAATCCAAAAACGAATTAGTATCACAAACTTACAAATTAAAAGCTCTAATATAATAGCATATCTCCAAAAGTGGTTATAAGACCTCAACCCAACACAAAAACCTTTAAGTTTGTTTTCTTTCTGAAATTTGTATATGATTTGTATCCATGTCTTCCAAAAAGATTGGTCTTTTTATAGTAAACTTTTCACAAAATGTTAATTAAACATAATATAAGTTATAAAACTTTTGAGTGTTAGATCATAATTAAGGGTAAATATCATTGCTATTACAACAACTTTACAAACCTTTTATGAAAATCTTCCTATACTTTTTCATAGAGATATTGAAAAGGAACAAAAAATATTCAAAAAAGGTCCCTATAATTGAGGGTAAAACTCCTTCTCAACTTCTTAACAACTGTTTTTTCAATGTTATAAATAAAGTTTTATATATGATATACTTAGATTTGAGTTGTAACGCCCGCAAATTGAGGTTGCACATAATAAGTAATCATTATTAAAATTAAAACCTTGAATAGGATAATCTATAGTCGTGTGTGCTGTGCACTATATAATACAAGTTTCGTATTAAGGAAAAATAGGAAAAATCACCCGAATCGCCCGTAAATCATAAAAATAAGTGCACGAAAACATACACACACACACACACACACACACACACATATATATATATATATATATATATATATATATATATATATATATATATATATATATATATATATATGTATATATATAGTACATGTCATCCCGGTCCCGAAAATATAAATTTCGTAGAAATCTGACTCCATATGAATTATATATGATTTTTCAAAAGATATAAAAGTGAGCCCCGCACAAGGAACCTGAGCTTTAAGGTGATTAAAGGTCTCATCAAGAATAAGGAGCATTTCATCTAACTTGTAGTTCGGAATGTCCAGATGATGTTAAGATGCACAGATGACCTTGATGAGTACTTCTTGAATAATAATGTTCATGGCATCTTTGTGTCAAATCTCTTCTCCAACCTTTGAATCTGGTTTTCATGTAAGATGTGAGTTTTTTTTTTATTTAGAGTGTTTGTGGCAGGAAGCCTGTCATCGTGAACTTTGAGCATAGTGGTGACTGTGGAGATGTGATAATCCTTATTTTCCTTATTGCATGCTTCGGCATCTTCAAGAGTGCGACTTAGGCGAAGTGAGATGAGCTTACCTAATTGATTTGCACGATCAAGTTTGGACGAACCGTCAAGTTTGATCTCAGAAATTGATTTAAGCATCAGGTCAAGTTTACTCAATGCCCGCAACTTCCTTAGTGACCTTGTCAATGTTGGAGTTTGTTGTAGCAACATTATCTCGGAGTTCCAGCAATGCAAATGGATCTACAAAGTTTTCATCAGAGAAACCAGTATCCGAGGTGGAACTTCCGGCCTTATGATCAACATCTTTGATCTTGTCATCATCGTGTGGAGTTACGGGAGTAGGAGAAGCTTGATGATCTTTTGGTGTGGTTTATGGAGGAGGAGGAACAACTTCATTGTGCTTAAGTTCAACGTTTTCATCAAAGCTTCAGAGGATGAAGTGAGTCCGAAATGGAAATGAGCTTTGGACGAGGAAGGCTTCTGAAAAATATTGAGCTAGGTACGAACAAGAAGAACACCAACCGTTGTACAGTCATCTTCAAAAATATTTTCTTTCGAGACTTGATCATCGTTATCTGGAGTAGAAACATTTGCATCACTCACAACCTTTGGAGGAGGATCGTCCGAGATATTGGTTGGGTCGAGAACATCTCCTATAACATCATCATTGGCTTGAGGAGAATCATTCTTAGAAACATAAGGAACACAAAATTTGGAACTTTGTATCACCTTGAATGCATCAGTAGAAGGTTGAATCTCTTGGTGAATTTCTTCATTTGATGGATACATGAAGGGGATGTGACTACTAATTGATCGTTGGTGCATGGAGATGAGAGTGTATTCCACTTGTTCTCTGGAGAGCATCGAACGCAATGTATGAGTCCTGTCAACAAAATCTGATCAATCCTTGTTAAAAAAAACTCGATCATCCTTTACCTTATCTAGTTATCCGACTGGTTGCAACTTTCAAAATACGAGGGACTGCTCCTGTTTTGGAAAGCTTGGAACCAATATCAGGGGCCACTGATTGTGCTTTTGAAGAAGAGAAAGGAAAGTTCAAATTAACTCGTGAGTGTATCCTATGGGCCTCCAATGGACTTGGTTCAATACCAACACCACCTTTATTAGAAGGAGGGGGTAGATTATGTGTAGACTCCCTGTGTGTGTGTGCAAGTGATTTTGAAGCTCCGAAGAATACTTCGGAAGAGTGGATGGGAGGGGTTGGCTAAGACCCAGAGTCAGGTAGAATGCCGATTTTTGAATCCTATTAAGAGGATTCACCATATTTGGTTCTATTAAAGCTCTATCTTTAGAAGGCGATGCCTCCTACTCGGCAATTTGTTTCACTCGTCCTTCGAGGAGGTTGATCTATGGCTATATCATCTGAGACCGGGGCAGGTTGTGTTGGGTCGAACACAACTGAGGTCTCAAGATGGAGTTTGAGATGTAGTGATTTGGAAGGAATAATACATAATGTGTGCTCAGGTAAACGTCTTATAGGACCGAAAGAAGTTGGACTTGGCAACCTATAAGTTTTGATAGCTTTGAAAGAGCAGTATACCTCTCGGATGTCTGATTTGAGTGGTATAGCTTCATGTCTCTCCTCGTACAGTTTTTGCAGTGTCTGGGCTTAGAATCTCAAACTAGGGATCTCGTTTGGTTTCCTCTTGACAACAAATTTCCTGAAGTCTTGCCAAAGGACTTCCGGTAAATCGATGACGTTAGATTTTCCGGTGAAGATGTTGTATACCAGATAAAGCCAGTCTTTGCTCATGGCGTCTGTACCACCATGTTTGTCGGACAAACCCCTAAGAATGAAGTGCATTAGGATGGTCCATAACCAAGTAACGATTGTCGTCTTGAACTCCTTAGCCTTAAACTCACCATTATAGCCGATATGGGTCAAGAACAACTGAAACTATTTAGATGTTGGTTCTTGCACTAAAAAACCTTTAGGGTTTTCTGAAGTCCCAAACTCTTTGAGAAAGTTAGACTTGTAAATTGGCACAATCCTGTCATCAGTAATCATTACTTCAATAAACCATCTTCAATCTTCACTCTTTCAAAGGATTTGTGAAGAAATCTAAGAGGGAAATTAGGGTTTGGGGTTTTAGAGAGAGGAACTGATGGGTTTTGAGCATTCTAGCACTCCTATGGTGTACATGCAACCCTAGAAACCTTGGATCTATGTTTTCTCTATTATACATGCAAATATGATTTTTCCAAGGTTCTCATCCTAACTAACATACCATGGGGTACTTGTAATATAAAACTTAGTGGGATGACATACCTTTTTCTTGTGGTTGATTCCTTGGAGCTTCAAGAGCCTAGCACCAATAATATGGATGCCTCAAGTGGAATCACAAATCACCAAAACACCTTGGAAAACTTGAGAAAATAGTAATCACACTAGAAATCGGCCCACTCTTGTTCACTCACACACTAGTTCCATTTCATGTGCCAAAGACCTCTTTATATAGTATGGAGGATTAGGGTTACATTCATGTAAACCCTAATACCCATGACCTTTCATTTCTATAGGATCCATGGATTAAAAACTCCATGGACTATCCATGTAAGCTTAGCCCATCCTAAATGAACTTGGCCCATTATATATATAAGAGTCGATATTTAATTAGTTCCTTTTGATCACTAAATTAATTCTAAATTAATTCTTGATCAATACTAATTAAATAGTATGATTTCATATTAATATATTATAACTTATAATATATTAATAAATCATAACTATACTATTCTCAAAAGACTATCCATACAAATTGTTCCGGTGACGTGCAACCCAAATGGACCATGCTACTCTCGGGTCGAGTACATACAAATAATAGTTATGGGCTTAGACATCTAATCCAACAGTCTCCGACTTGGATAAGTCTAAAACTATTATTCAAGTATGACTCCAAGATCCCGACTAGCAATCGTAGCTCTTAAAGACGTTGCCGAACTCTGACCTAGTCAAATGACGTGTCCATTAGATAAGGGATCATATATTCCTCCATATGGACTGAGACATGGATTATAATCATTCTCTCTGTCCATTTGTTGTTTCCTGATTTCCGATTTATGACGACTGACTAATTAAACAAATCAAATCAGTCCAGGCTTGGCCAAGCACTTAGGGTGTCATCACTAAATCATTGAGGGGGCCACATATATCGCTTTTATCCCTCCAAGGGTAAAAGGAATGGATAAACTTCGACCCAAATGTTCGCTTGTACTTACTCATCAAATTACACACAACGATATGTTTTATAATAACCAAGTTACTGGTTGCGTTTACATATGTCAATGTGCAACTGACGTGTAACTACAACTCACACGTCTCCGTTTGAAGAATATAAGATATTATCGTCTCATGATCACTCGTGATAAAATCCATGAAGTGATTCAAATGAGCGTGGGTTTAATCCAATACTAGAATCTCATTCCAGGAGCACTCATGAATGTTACAACAACTTTTGCTATGTCTAAACACTTTAGACATCTATAAGCCCAATTCATGACAGTCTTGATTCATACCTACTTCCAAAGTATGATTGACTGTGGAGAGTTTGAATAACCTAGTTATTTGGGAAGTCAAAACATGCAAAGTGAAACGCAAGAACAATCGAATCCAATATGGTCTCAGAACTTATGAATATAAATAAAACACCTTTTATTTAATCACCATATTGATTATACATTATTCATTGCATAATGTTTCAAATAATCAACTTAATACTTGAACTGAAACAATAGTCATGCCATGCTCCAAGCATGCACATTATGTTTGTCCAAACAATAGTTATGCCATATTCCAAGTATGCACACTATGTTTGTCTATGATCCTTACTTTGTGAAGTAGACCAATTGAACATGATTCCAATGATGTTCATTTCACAATCCCAAATCCTTACCGCAAATGTAAGAATACAAGATTCTTTGCCATTTACTGAAATCTGTTAGATTCTAAACTTATATGCCTTGATTCTCTTGTAATGACTATGCACAAAAGTCACAAAGACTTGGCAACAGACATTTACAAAGTATTCCAATGGAGAGCAATTCCATGGAAATGAAGTCTCAAATTCAAAGTACATTCCTTTGAACATCCTTCTTGCATTAATTTTTTCTAATCTTACACAGATTTAATGAATACCTTCCACCTATGGAAACATTTCCACATTCCTATTTTGACTATCACTTCTGAACACGAGTTGCCTCCTTCCAGAATACGTCAATATGGTCCTTCCAAAATTAACACTTATACTTCCAATTGTCCATGAGCAACCAATCTTTGGAAAACCTCAAATTGTCATCGACAATTGCTTAATCATTTTAGTCATATCCAGTTCAAGTACTTTTTCCCCTTAATGCCCTAGGCATTTGGAAAAATTTAGAACATATGAATATTACAGCACATGTAATCGATCCAATATCCGAAGCATATTGGACACGATTCATGATGTCTCACATAAAAACATGATACTAGACCAGTCTTTTGCTATAATATTTCTATTTCTATTTGCCATATTCTCATAATTCAGTTTATGAAAAGGGATGTCGTAATCATAAACGAATTTTAGAATGCAAATAATGTAATTATGACTAAATCATAATCGAATTTTAGAATGCAAATAATGTAATTATGACTAAGCTTTTAGAATTGGAATGAAGTATAATTTCCTCTCCCTTAATTATAGCAAACAACTTTTCAATCCCCGCAACTTCACGAATTGAAACCCTTTTGTTTTCTATAATTCACATTGCTAACTTGCAACACTAAACATAATAATCATGCTCCCACTAACATGATAATTATTATCATAACACTTATGCTCCCACTAGATTTGACATGTATCCAGAAATCAACTGGACTTCTAGAAATCAAAACTTTACTGACTTTCTTACCAAAGTTCAGATTTCTGATACGAGATGCTTTGATAAGACTTTGTCAAAATCATACACCTTTTCTTAGACAACTCACATGTGTATCTAAACAATTTTAGAACTATGAAAAGGGATGTCGTAGTCATAGTCTCAATAGTTTAGACCTTTGCCATTTCTCAGAAGTCCATGTTAGTGTGCCGGTTAACCACACACGCTCCACTAACGACTTTGAGAATGCAAATATCATAATTGCTATCTACTTAAAATCTATTTAGCAAAAGCGTTTCCTCACCATCATTTTCATGAATCGGAGAGAAACCTAATGAAACTTAGATTTTATGATGTATGTGTTCCTATCCATATGAATTTGTCAAAAATCTTAATTTCTTGCCACCTGGCAGCAGAAGGGCCTACCATTACATCCAGGTTGTTATGCAACCAATTGAGAACTCCCAGAACTCATATGCAAAGCCAACTTTAACCTGAATGGGCATAGAAACAAGAATTATGTTAGCACGATAGGTTATAAACCTCAAGTCGTGTGATAGTGATAAACTACAGATTTTATTCTTGATTAGTTCTTGAAACTCTTTCCGGATCTTTAAGACTCCCACTCTCCTCTTGAAATATAAAACTCTCTTGCCAATAACTATTCCTTGACAAACAAATATTCAAGAGATAGTGCAGATTCTTATCAAGACAAACACTTCACACAATTGGCCTTAGTTGGTCTTTGTTTTATCCAAAAGATCACAACTTATCAATTTCAAATGTAGAAGAGTAGAAAACATTTTACTCTACATTTGACAAGTGTTATAAACCTTCTTTAAGATATGTCACTCAAGTTACAATCTTGGAGTATGACTCTAAGAATTGTTTTGGAACGAAGTATGACTCATCTTCTTGATTCAACCATTTCAACAATTCATGATTCCTTTTCTTAGCCATAGGAATGCACTAAGATGTCCTTAGAGGACCAATTGTGATATGGTTTCTTAATCATTAATATGATCATAAAACATGATACTAAAGTACTCTTCCATCTTTTCAGATTTAAGAAATTTTTATCTTTCTGCCTAATTTGATTCTTCTCATTCGTTCTGCCATACACTGAAACTTTTCCAATGTTTCAGAATTATACTTAAACTTGTAAGTATAACCATATTTACTAAACTTTAGTAAATCATGACTAATAGTCTTATCGATCTTTGTGGTGTACTTGACCAGTGCACAAGAATGTGTACTCGATCCGTTAGTCCTTCACTTGACTCACATATACATGTGAACAAGGAATTAGTCTTAATTTTCCAAAGATGAAAATTCTCATACAATACAACTTGCATGATTCCAAGTTTCTGTCCAATTGAAACTTGGGGGATGAGAATCTTTCCTTATTTGGTAAATTTAGACACTACCATAAAAGAAAGAATCAAATTCATATTTCCAATATTGCTAGAAACATACAAACATCAATTTTTTATAAATGCCATTGCAAGGAGATATCATAAAATAAAACAAAATTTTATTTATTTATAAAATGCGGAAATTGTTTTTCCTTACAATGCAACTTTAAATGAAAACTATGCTACTACATATTTCCTAGCAATCTATCATAACTCCTAAGTAGCAGCTTAAAAATCCGATCTTCAAACCATGCGATTGAAACCCATCTTCGCGATCAGATTCAACATACTCTTCCTTTAAGTTTCCTTCCCTTTGCTTGATACTGAAGCAGAGTCAAACTTTTTGATTCTTCCTTCTTTTATATCTTTCAGGTAGTCAGGGCAGCTTCGCAACCAATACCCCTTCTCTTGATAATAAAAACATATAGACTCTTTGGGAATGGTACACGAGACTATCACAGACTTAGCCTTTCCCTTTACCTTTTGGTCAACCGGGTTGACCAAGGCCGATCCCTTTCCATTAGGAAGAGAAAACTTTTCCGGACTTTCAATGTTACCATTGTCAATGTCCATGGAAGTTTGAGAAGTAGATCTTCCACCCAAATTTACTTTTCCAGTGCGCCAAAACATTTCTGACTCAGCAGCAACAAGCAAATAAGTAATATCAATAAGGGTCATGTCGTGGTCTGTCACATAGTAGTCCTTAATGAACTCACTATACGACTCAGGAAGTGATTGAAGAACCCAGTCAACAGCCAACTTCCTTGAGACTTAGACACCCAACATTCTCAGCCTGTCGATATGTGACTTCATCTCCAAGACGTGAGAACACACAGACCTTCCATCTTCATGTTTCGTTGCAAGTAGGGCTTGAGTGACCTTGAATTTTTTAAGTCTTCGAGCTTGTGGGCCAGGGAGAATAATTGGAGGAGGTGGAGGAAGAGAAGTATGATTTCCATGATCCAATCGCGGGACATCATCTTCATTAGGAAAGCTTGTTCCAAGGGATTTGGGAAAACCATAATTGTCTGAACCAGACATCTATAATGGGAAAAATTCAAGTTAGTTGATTTAAGTCCTTAATAGAACACCCAATATGAAATATTAAGGTTAGAACCTAACACAATATTTTATAACTTGGAAGAGGGATGTCGTATCCAAGCTACAAGGTAGGCGAATGACGATTCACCAATTTCCACCATAAAAAACGAAATAGGTATTAGGTTTTAATTGGATTGAAACTCCTAGATCTTTTGAGATTCATTGAACTTTTCAATGGCATGTTTAAATCTCGATTGTGCCCTCTCAATTTTGTGACTGAGATGCCGAGGATCACAAACAAGGTGTGAATAACCATGAAAATTAACTTGGTACCCTTAATTTTATCACCTAATCGATGTGTCGGTTACCCACACGCGCTCCACCGATCTATGATAAACATTAAGTCACCCTTTTCCACTCTTACTAGTCCATGTTAGTGTGCCGGTTACCCACACACGCTCCGCCAACGACTTGGTAAGGTACAAAGTGTAATTTCATGGGTTAGCACCAACTTCACATTTTCCTAAAGTAACTAAGATTGGGAATTTATAAAAGGTTTCGTTACTTTATATTTATCATTATACTTATAATGAGAATTATAGTCCTTGTCCTACCCGTTCGACTAACGACCCTCCACCAGTCAAGGAAGCGGTAGGTGAGAGTGGACACCCATTAAGCTGCCATTTTATAGGCAACAACCTTATACTCCCCTTATAGATCGGCTTCGTGAATGAGGCCTACTAACGGTAAGAATGACTTGCTATTATACATATATATATATATATATATATATATATATATATATATATATATATATATATATATATATATATATATTATTAACTTATAATACTGTAAAGTATAAGGGTTGAATTTTAACTTTTAAAACTCTAGGGTTTGGAATTTAAGTGTGTGTGAGACTTTATAAATTCCAAAACTTGAGGGCAAGTTTTGAAACTATTCAAAAACTTTTCATTTCTATAACTTATGAGTTTTAATGGTTTTAAAGAAAAGACTTTTGGAATTCTATAACTTGAGGACAAGTTATGGAGTCCATTAATTGGCATTTAGATCAAGAATTACACTAAAAAACAATTTGCAAATAATTCCTGTGATCTACTAAAACTCATAAGTATGAACATTCATATCAACAATTTCAAGAATCATATAAACATATGTAAAACTTGAAAATTTGATAATAACCATTGAAAATGGATTAGCATAATCATTACCACACCAAAAATAGGTTTTATAAGTCCAAAACAGTTTAGGGTAATGATTCTAGTCCATTTCTAGCAGCAAAACACGAAAATCTGCGCACAGGGCCTCCTACTCACTGAGTGCAAGAGCCTACTCGACGAGTAGGATGAGTTTACACTTGGACTCGTAGAGTCCCCCCATGGACTCGGCGAGTCCACTGAATAGTGAACAGATTTTTGACTTTTTAAAGCATTTTGCATCGAGTATAATGAAAACAAGCCTAGTCTCTGATCCCACTGATGGGTTTTGAGCATTCTAACACTCCTATGGTGTACATGAAACCCTAGAAACCTTGGATCTATGTTTTCTCTATTATACATGCAAATATGATTTTTCCAAGGTTCTCATCCTAACTAACATACCATGGGGTACTTGTAATATAAAACTTAGTGGGATGACATACCTTTTTCTTGTGGTTGATTCCTTGGAGCTTCAAGAGCCTAGCACCAATAATGTGGATGCCTCAAGTGGAATCACAAATCACCAAAACATTTTGGAAAACTTGAGAGAATAGTAATCACACTAGAAATCGGCCTACTCTTGTTCACTCACACACTAGTGCCATTTCATTTGCCAAAGACCTCTTTATATAGTATGGAGGATTAGGGTTACATTCATGTATACCCTAATACCCATGACCTTTCATTTCCATAGGATCCATGGATTAAAAAATCCATGGACTATCCATGCAAGCTTAGCTCATCCTAAATGAACTTGGCCCATTCTATATATATAAGAGTCCATATTTAATTAGTTTCTTTTGATCACTAAATTAATTCTAAAATAATTCTTGATCAATACTAATTAAATAATATGATTTCATATTAATATATTATAACTTATAATATATTAATAAATCATAACTATACTATTCTCAAAAGACTATCCATACAAATTGTTCCGGTGAAGTGCAACCCAAAATGGACCATGCTACTCTCTGGTCGAGTACATACCAATAATAGTTATGGGCTTAGACATCTAATCCAACAAGAACATCAATGGGATGGCTAGAGATGAACTCAATCATGATTCTCATAGACTCATCATAATCCATCGGATCAAGAGAGAACAACTGGGTTGTTTATCTAAGACTGATCTAAACTGGGTTGTTTATCTAAGACTGATCTTAGTGGAGGAAGATGAAGCAGACACTTTTGAAGATTTTTTCTTGGTTGCAGGTTTTGAAGATTTGGGAGCCGTAGAAGATGATTCGGAAGCCATTGCAAGAGGTGAGTGAAATCTTGAAGAAAAGATTACGGAAGAAAAAGCTCTAAGAAGACTATAGCCAAAGTGAAAAGTGGGAATAGTTTGGATTCCAAATCCTTATATATGTTGGAGGTTCTGAGTAAGTTCGGAGAGTAGAATGATGAAACCCAAAAACCAAAACAGGTTGCATGTAATGCACAACCCAAAAAGGCTTCCTATGTGACAGTTATTATCCAAAGGATTAGACATTTGTTTGTTTAATTTGGGAAAACCATCGATTCAGTTTAGAAAAACCAATACTTTATTGGAACGTGTGCCAAAGACGTGGTTATTAAGAATTAAGAGGATAATCATAAAAGAAATTACCGTTAAGATAATAATGAGAAAACATTTCGGAACAAACAAATTTCGAGATGGTATGTCATAAGATGTTTCAGAAAGAAGTGAAACTCATCATTGGTACATATTAATGATTTAGAGATGGCACAATATCTAAATAAAAATCAGAGCTAGAAATGCATGAAGATCTTAGTGGAGAAGGTTTTTTTTCTTTTTTTTTTTTGTTAATTCAAAATTTTGAGAACTAAAGGGACAGAGCTCGGAGAGAGATAAGTGACGAAACCACTTTACCATGTTGGGTTTGAATTCCGAGGTGTACTTCATAGAAAGCATTACGAGACAAAAAGTTCAAGGTGTGCAATGTGAGTATATCGGACGAGACTTCAAGTAAGGTAGTATGTTGAAAATCTTAAGACTAGAAGAAAATGTTAGACAAAAATACATATAATGATCCTTTATGTTCCGAGAAGAAACAATTCCGAGGAAGAAAAGTTTTAATTCAGAACTTTTTGAATCTCAAATGTTTCCACTAGAGAGTACAAACTTCTTAGAAGAATTGAGGATGAAGCATGATCATTCCCATTTTGTTTAGAAACCCTTTGACTTTGGTTTCGTCTAATGCCTTAGTAAATACATCAGCAATTTCATCTTCAGATGGAACAAAAATGAGCTCAATGTTACCTTTTAGAACATGATATTTAATAAAATTGTACCAAATATCAATGTGCTTGGTCATGGAGTGCTGAATTCGATTATAAGAGATCACATTGCACTTGAAGAATCACAATAGGTAGGAATTTGTTTAAATCGATAACCATAGTCTAAAAGCTGAGATTTCATCCATAGAACTTGCAAGGTGCAGCTTCTGGAAGCAATGTATTCCGCTTCGACGGTGGAAAGAGCAATGCAATTCTGTTTCTTGGATGACCAGCTAACCAATCTTCCACCCAAAAATTGACAACCACAAGATGTACTTTTTCTATAAAGTTGAAATCCTCCATAGTCTGAGTCGGAATAGGCTTGAAGAAGGAAAATTTCATTTGTAGGATACCAAATTCTGAGGTTCTTTGTTCCTTTGAGATATTGGAAGATTTACTTAACCGCCAAAAGATGAGACATCTTCAGATTAACCTAGAATCTAGCAGACAGACATGTTGAGAACATGATCTCGGGACGACTTGTAGTGAGGTAAAGTAGCGATCTAATCATTCCCCTATACATCTTCTCATCTACAACAACACCGGATGGGTCTGAGAGGATTTTATATCCAAAACCCACTAGAACTTTTGCCGAGTCACATGTCTCCATCTAATATTTCTTTAGAAGTTCGGAAATGTGTCTCTCTTGATGAATAAAGATTCCTCTATTGTTCTGTTTGACTTTCTGTCCGAGGAAGAAGCTTAATTCACGATTAATACTCATTTGGAATCGACTAACCATCAGTTTTGAAAGTGAACAACCATCGTTGAATCAGTTGACCCAAAAATGATATCGTCGACATAGATTTGTACTAGCATGAGATGTTTCCCGTTTGTTCTTTCGAATAATGTGGGATCGAAAACTCCTCTTTGAAAATCGGAACACTTTAGAAAATCAGTGAGAGTCTCATACCAGGCATGGAGCTTACTTGAGGCCATAAACAGTTTGTTGGAGTTTGTAGTTGTAGTTCGAATATGAAAGATTTACAAACCTAGGAAGCTGTTGAAGATACACTTCACTATCAAGTTCAGCATTGAGAAAAGTACTTTTGATGTCCATCTGGTAAACTTTAAAGCATTTGTGAGCAACATAAGCAAGGAAGATTCGTATAGCTTTAAGACGAGCAACATGAGCAAAGGTCTCGTCATAGTCAAGTCCTTAGATCTGAGTGAATCCTTTAGCCACAAATCTTGCTATGTTTCGGATAAAGATTCCAGCATCACCGAGTTTGTTTCAGAAGATCCATCTCGTACCGAAAATAGGGTGATCCTGATGAGGAGGGACAAGAGTCCACACTTGATTTCCGTCAAATTATGCTAGCTCTTCTTGCATGGATGTAATCCATTCAGAATGTTCTAAGTCTTCTTTGATGGATTTTGGTTAAGCCATTGAAATGAATGCGGAGAAGTGCACTCATTTTGAATTTTAGTAGCAGAGCGAATTTGAACTCCAACATTGAGATTTCTGATGACTTAATTCAGAGGATGATTCTTTGTCCAGATATGCAATCTCGAAGGTTCTTGAGCGGCAAATGATCCGATGACAAAAATAGGATTGTGTTGCTCCCCCAACATCGTGAGAGTTTGGAAAATCAAAGAAATTGACGTCATCTTCATTTTTGTTTGGACATGGATTGATGAATTGATATGTTGCATCTTGGAATCCATTTACATTTGATTGTTGGGTTGCTATTCTCCCCCTCAACATGAGATGGTTGAAATGTATCAGAATCAAATTGAGGAAAGGTTGGGGCCGAACCAGAAACATTTTTGAGAATCAAGAGTGTCAGATGAGGATGGTCTTGATCAAGATTCCAAATAAAGAGCAATTTCTATTGGTCTGAAAAAGCTTTCGAAGTTAAATTCATAGATAATTTGATGATTCGGAGACTCTAGAGGTGCAACATCGGACTCCATGATATGTGTTGTAAAATGAGTAGGCTCTGAGTTCTTAATATAATTATCATCAAAAAAAACCATTTATCGCCGCCGCTTTGTGCGGGCACACATCTAGTCAAAAGTAATATCAAAGCTTTCTTCAATTCCACGAGTCCGACGATTCATAACTCTGTAGGCTTTAGATTTAGTTGAGTATCCCAAAAAGATGGCCTAATCGGATTTTGGTTGAAACTTGGTGAGTTGATCACAGTTGTTTTTAATAAAGCATATACAACCAAAACTTTGTAGAAACGAGATACTTAGCTTTCGACCATCATTGCTTCATATGGCGTCATGTTGAGACGACGATTCATGATGCTTCGCTTTTGAGTGCAGTAGGATGTAGAGATGGCTTTAGCCCAAAGATAGAGAAGAAGATTTGCAAAATTTAACATCGACCGAGCAGCTTCAACAAGAGTTTGTTTTCTTCTTTCAACAACACTGTTTTGTTGAGGAGTGTAGGGGATTGAGAAATTGTGTTCAATGCCTTTATCGGTAAGGAACTTCTCAATTGTGGCATTTATGAACTCGGAGCCATTGTCACTTCGGATTCTTCGAACGAGAAGTTTAACCAGAACTTCAATGCCTTTGATGAAATTTATAAGTTCGGAGGCGGTCTCTGCTTTTTTCCTTATAAAGAAGACCCATGTGAACCTTGTGTAGTCATCAACAATCACAAGAATGTACTTTTTGTGATGTAATCTTTCTACAACAGACGGTCCACAAAGATCAATATGAAGAAGTTCAAGTGGTTCCAAAATAGAATTTTCAATTAGAAAAGGATGACCTTTCTTTGATTGCTTCACACATTCACATGCAGTGAAAATATGATCATTTTCAAATTTGAGGAGAGGCAATCCTCGGACCATTTCACCAGTCACCAGATCATTCATGTATCGAAAATTAAGACGAGCAGGCCTCAGATGCCATAGTCAATTGACGCCAGGAACAACTTTTGATAGAAGACAGAGTTGAGGTTTTCTAATGATCATGTTGATTTCCAAAGGATACATGTTTTTAATGCGATTAGACTTGATGAGACATTCTTTTGATCTTCTATCATAACGTAGCTATGCTTCTTGCAGAATTTAGCTCTCTGATTTGCATCAGTAAGTTGAGCCATACTGATCATATTATGCTTGAGATTAGACACATAAGCCACATTGGAGACAGAACAATTGTCGTTGGTCAGGATGACATAACCTCGAATTTCAGAGTTTGAATTATTTTCTTAAGACGTCACCAACATTTGGAGAAAGTTTGAGATCACGTAGAAAATCTTTCTACCCAGTCATGCATATGGACCAAGAACTATCAATATACCATATTGTATCTTCTTCAGAAGCACAGAAAGCCGGCAAAATTAGTGATTTTTGGAGTTTTTAGGCTCCAAGTTAGATTTAGAGACTTTAGCAAGGGCCTTAGACTTGGTTTGAGATTTTTGAATAGATGGTATCTCAGAGTGCGTTTTCCATGATTCTTTTGGAAAGATGCAAAATGTTAGAGTCCTTTCATTTATTCAAAAGCCATATTCAACCATTGGATCGAGATTGTCACACCCCGCTAAAGTGGAAACACTGGGCGCAACAGTACAAAGGGTTTCATAGCAAAAGATAAAGACAACACCAACCATAGTATTAAAAGCTTTATAGTTTACAATGAGTTTGAAAAACTCTAAAGACAGATATTAAAATACATTTGAAAAATAACACATGCGTGATGCTTCTACAGGTGTTGTGTCTCTATGTGCCTTTTACTAGATGATCCATGAAAAAACATGTAAAACGAGTGTCAACTATAAAAATAGTTGGTGAGTTCACAGTTTTACAAAAATATTTGTTTCATGAATCATAATGAAAGTTTTGATAGAAATTTCCATAAATAAAAGTATATTGCTAAAATGAGTAAATAAGTTTGCATAAACAAAGTTCTTTGTCATCATGAGAAATAAAGTACATTGCCAAAATGAGATGCAAAGTTTATATTCTCATGGGAAATAAAGTTCGTTGCTAAAACGAGATACAAGGTTCGTATCTGCATAATGATCAAATCATGAGTTCCCAACTCAAGCCTAATGACCGAGGAGTGCCCTATTGAGATCTACGTGTATTGCTCACATAGATAGAAATGGTAAAATGCACTCCGCGAAACGGGCGAGTGAGGAGTTGTTTACCTCCTAATAGTGTTATCTATAATGACCGTGGGCTCAAATGAGTTAATGAGTTGTGTGAACTGATTCCACAAACTTAACCACGATAAGGCCTCATGATTTAACAATAGCATACACATATGTAGCAAATCACTTTTTATACAATTGAAAATATGTACAACAAACATAATTGAGTAAACGACATGTTTTTCCACCCTAAAACATTTAAAAACCGAAAATAGGTGGAGGTGTGAATACTCACAATGATGGATGAAGGTATTTGTGATGTTTTAAGTTAACTTCCCTCACGTCCTATTACTGATTCCGTACGTAATGTTACACGCTAGTAAGTCTCTACTCGAAAATCCAACACTAGTATACTCATTACTAAAATTAAAATTATGCCAATATTGTGTCAATATTTTGATATTGATATGTTACAAACATTTTTATTTGAAATTTAGATATCTATGAATCAATTTGTAATATAACAAATGCAAGAAAAAATCCGTTTTTGGCAATGTCAATTGAAGTGTAACTATAACATTTTGGAAGGTGTTTCAAATTATTAAATACCAAAACTAAATCAAATCAGTTATAAAATTTCCCAAACTTTGTATTTCAATTTTAACTGAGGTCAAAGACCTTAAGATAAATTTTCTTGAATTCTTTTTGTCTACCTATTTTTCATCATTTTTATTCCTTGAGTAGTCACAAAATCATGGAAGATTAGTAAATGATCATGAAATATTCATAGAATTTTTGTGTAACTGTTTCAAAGTATCTCTAAACTAGGAAAATTATTAAATGCTACTTTTGATCAATAAAACCTAGTTTTTTTTTTAATTTAATTGTGTTTTACACCAAGAAATTCTAATTAAATAGAAAATAGTAATTAAAAATTTGGAAACTTTTTATTTGCAGTCAAAGATTTCCAGAAAATGGTTTATGAATTATAGATATGTATAGTTATTTTTTTTTCATATTTAACCACTTGAATCTTCACAAATTCATGGAAAAATAGTAAAAATTTAATAAAAAATTAAAATATTTTTATACAACTCTTATAAAATGTATATAAATTGGGAAAAATATCAAAAGTGATTTTCAAATATTGGAGTCCGATTTTTGGATTTATGGATTTTTAATCTTAGGAGATTGGAAATAAATAGCAAATAGTTTAAATAAATCCTCAAAATATTTGTACCGCTGATATACAATTTATATAAGCGGTAAAAAGTGTTAAAAGTATTTTTCATATAGTATAGTCTGATTTTTATGATTTATGTGTATTAAATGTAAGAAACATAACTTAAATAGTAAACTGATTAGATAATTCTTCAAAATTATTGTACAATTGTTATATAATGTATACATACTGAGCAAAATATTGAAATTAGTTTTTAGATAACTTAACCTGATTTAATGATTTTTGTGTATTTATATTAGCAAAAATGAAAATAAATATTAAACATTTTCAAAAATTTCTCAAACTTTTTATTTGTTGTTAAATTGTAACATATGATGTTATGATAATTTCTTGTGATTTTTAAATTAGTTTAACTATTTTCATTGATTTATTCTCACAAATAAGCATTAATTCATGAAAAATTACTAAACAATAAGTACAATTCATTACAATTTTTATTTACAGTTAATATATATTCTATGATATTCGCATAAAGTTTTATAATTATAGGACAACTATAGCTGTTTATTATCAATTTAACCCCTTAAACCTACATTACGTCGGACTAAATAAGAAATGTTCATGGAAAACTTTGTACATTTTTACATGGAGTCTTTATTATGTACAAAAGGTACACAAATTATTAAATATTGTTTTTGACATTCATAACGATATTTTACAAATTATTTCTCTTAAAAAAAACCGAAATAAACAGAAAATAATCATAAAAATGCATACAACTTTATAAAATGTCTTTAGTTAGTGTATGGGTCGTCTCAAAATTCTCTCAGAATTTATTGACCGGAATTTTTTTTATGTGAATTATTTCTCTATTTTCTTGCAAAAATTACAATAAATCGAGGAAAATGATATATTTTCTGAAAATTTGCACATCATATTATTTTGTTGTTAGGATTTTATAAAAAATCGGATTTGAGTAGAAAAAGAGTTTTAGATATTTATTTGTGAACAAATCTTTTATAAGCATTCTTAATAATATACTTTGATCATCAAGCCTTTAAGCTTGATGTTCATCACATGCATTATGATTTGAAGACCATGAACGAAGTTATTTTGTTTAAAATGATGTTTCTAAATGAAAAACTTGAATGTGGTTTTGGATCTTTAAAATTTGTAAAAACGCAAGTTGATGGATTTGATTTAGGTTTTAGTCATTGGATTTCACCTTCTAACAACATGCATGTTGTTTTTGGGTGAAATCCTACCACCATCATCATCAAATTCGACATGCATGAATATACATGTGAATGTTCATAAAGAATGGTGTAGAAGAGGGAGAAAATGCAAGAAAACTTGAAAATTTTGAAAGAAAAGTGAACAAAATGTAAGAAAATTGATTTTACCTTGAAGATCAACTACAAATGATAAAGATTCTTCAGTAAAATGAGGAATATTTGTTGGAAATTTCATGGGTTTTGGAGCTAATTCATAGAGGGAAAGAATGGGGGTTTTAGAAAGAAGAAAAAGAGAGAAAGAGATTTTGTCTCTATGGATACGCAATCTTTCTCGTCATATCTTTGAGTTTTCTCTCCCCCAAAATCAGTCACCAAAATACAGACGTATGTGTAAGATCATGTATAATCAAATTTAAAAATCTCTCCCAGTTATTCTACTTCTAAGTTCGCCATTGTTAGAGAGAAAGAAGATAGAAGTTTTAGAGAGAGAAAAGTGGGAGGTGGAGTGAACGGGAAGTGAACATGATTAGGATTGTTGGAAAGAGCTTTCTTCGGAAGAGGGGTCCAATTTTTCTGAAGCACCAACTGCATTGAGTGCTAAGCATGCATTGATTCTTAAGTCGCATTCTAAATCAACACTAAGTGTAAATTCACTGCCTAAGAAAGAAGAGATTAAGGACAAGTTGCTCACTTTCTGATTGGCTACTAAGTCTGGAAAAGATATATTCTAAAATAGGAAGAGGTAACACGAATGAAAAAGAAGCAATCTACAGTATGTTCCTAAAGATATTTACTAAGGTTAGGCAACGAAGTTTTTGTACATCTCAAATGTAAAGACTATTTAAGTGTCGTCTACAAATTAAATTACAAAATGACCGAGGATTTCCGAAGCTATATTTACTACTACGATTACTCTTACTATAATAGAACTATATTCGAAGAATATATATATATATATATATATATATATATATATATATATATATATATATATATAGAGAGAGAGAGAGCTAGGTTCAAGTATTCTAACTAATTATTGTACATCTATCGTATGCTATGAGAATGATAAAGAAAATATGTTCTTTGATGATATAAATACGTTCAATCTTACATAACTATTGTTATTAAGACACATTCTCACTAATTAAATCGTCTATAAGGTTATTATACACTTATTATTATTATTCTCATTTCTGTCAGAATGTTGTCAAAATGTTTTATTGGGTCATATTCTGTCAGAATGAAAATGAGTGAAAAACGATGTGTGAGAACAAAAAAAATAATTAACGAGAATGCATGAAAATGACGATATTCTTGTACGGTTGAACGTATTCGCATTGCTAAACAACTTATTCTATTAGTAATTCTCATAGCATACGATAGATGTACAATAATTAGTTTGAATAGAATAACCTAAGCCAATATATATATATATATATATATATATATATATATATATATATATATATATATATATATATATATATATTGTTGCAAATGGAGGCGATGAAAGTTTATGATAAATTAAATCACATTGTCTAGATAGCATTTTGAGTGTTTAGAAATGATAAGTAATCTCACTGTTATCAAAATGTGTAATAATTCCAAGAGAATGAAGACACATGTGTAGCGATCAAACGAAGTAGTAAAATAATAAAGAGATTAATTAAGGTTAAAGCTTTAAGTCGTCAATAAGGGAATTTTTATAGAAATATTTAGATTACAATATTTGAAAAATTGTCCAATTTTTTAAGTCAAGACAAATTCAAGTTTACAAGGAGTCATAATATTTATGAAAACAAGTTTGAGAGTTTAGGAACTCACTAGAAACTGCAAAGTAGAATGCTATTTTAAGAAAGGTTTAAAAATGTCGATCATTGAAAATAGTGCATTCTTAATTTAATGATTTTAAGAAGACATTCTTTTGGAGGATAGGTAATCGTAACATTCAAAACTCTTTATGTTTTTAAAGAAAAGAAGAAACACAAGAAAATATATTCTTCACATATAATTTTCGGATTTAGAAAAATGATAAGCACAAAGGGTAGTCATCTTGTGTATTAATTGTAAGGGAATACAATGAAAATTTGCACTTTTAATAAAATTTCTAAATTTTTAACAAAAGAACAATGAAAATAAGGATTCCTCGTTTACAGTAGATTTCATAATAAAACCACAACTTATATATTACACGGTGTAGTTGAATATATCAAAGTTGACCAAGTCAAAATTATGCCGCATGACTATATACACATTAATTTCTCATAAGGAAAAGGTAGACTTCAAGTCTGAATGCGTGCGAGTATGGTACCAAGGGAAGAAAAATAGACAAAAACAAAGTTAGACCATGTATTATGTTATTATTATGGATGTGCGCGATCTGAAATCAGATAGAGAGCAAGAAATAAACTATGGGGGAAAGAAAAGGAAGGGTAGCAACAACAATGATTGCTATTGTTAAAATTTTAAGGACAATATCTTTAAGTAGATTTAAAACTTAGGTTGAGATATATTTCAAACTTCAATCCTTGTTGTATGTTGATGGTTACATAGACATGCAGAAGTTTTAAAGTGTTTCCTCAAAATTCATGAGTTATCTATTAAGTTAAACTCCATTTGTGAAAAAGAGGAAACACTAAAACTGGTAATTGAAAATCTGACATTTTTTGACATTTTAGACTGGAGTCCATCAATGGTTAAAATGGATAAGATAAATACTCAGTATATTTAGAAGAATAATTATAAATTGTTGGAAGTGCATCACTGGAAGTTTAAAAGTGAACACTAAGTTTTGCAATGCTTTAAATTTTAAAAACTTTGCAGATTATAAAACTAATTTGAAATAAAATATACAAATGAGGTATGTTTGATATGTAGGTATTAGAGATGTCTTATAAACATGTTTAAAGTAGAAAGTTACATAAATATCACACTAAATTTCAAGAGAATACATTTAAGTAGAGTACAATGCCTAAGTGAGAAAGAGGTCCAAAAGAGTCAAAATAAACGTGATTTGAAAGGCCTAATGAAGCTTTTACCCATGTCATGAACATCGATGTCATATGTTTTAGTTTTATAGAATAAAGTTTAAACACTTTTATAAAAGAAAATGTTTTTAAGTTTTTCGAAAACATGTCAAAATGGTAACAAGGTTTAAAATGGTTTATGTGCCCTCAAAAGCATATTTGGCTATTAAAATAGTTTTGAACGAATTTGAAATAACAAGGTTGAAATTGACCTTGGTTAAGTTAAGTTTGAAGAAAAGTGCTAGGTTAAAGTAATTTAGCAAAAGTAAAGTCGGTTGTTTTTAGCGAGAATTATGGCTTACATGGTTAGGAAGGTTCTACTAAATTATATGTAATAGTTATAAACTATTGTACTGACGGTAAATAAAACCAATGAAATGAAATAAGTTTTTAATTGAAGACTAAAAAGTAAGGAATAGGTAGATTAGTGTAGCCTATCGTACCTAAACACCAAGGCGAATACCGGTGACTTTTCCCAAAAATAGAGGACATGAAAAATTGTTTATAAAACATTTTTTGGTGTCAATGTAGTTTCATGGCCTTTTTTATATAGGTCAAAGGTTAAGTTATAGGCTCTGGCATGTGGCGTATAACGTAAGAGCATGTAATCCTTGATAACGATAGAAATGTTAGTAATGTCGGTATGGACTCAAACAAATGTATGAAAACGATAAGGGTCGAAGGAGGATTTGAATTATAAGAAATTTTCGTACAACAAAGTAGTGTGATGTTTAATCGAACATGAAAATTTAAGGATAAAGGTTGGGCATGAAGCATGTTAGTAATTTGGAAAGTGTAAGATGATTGTATACTCGAGATGATCACTAGTGTATCTGGGAGCTTCGAACTAAGGCTTGTAAATTTTCGTTATACGGGGGGATGGGTTGTGCTTGAATTACGATGTACAAAATAAAGACGGTAGGGTAAGGATTACATAAAGAAAAGGTTTTGGGTCAAAGAGATACCCTATGTTACGTTTTAAGCTGAAGGTGGAAACGACCTAAAGCTAACAACATAGTGTAGAAGAGAAGTCTCAGGTATCTTTAGCAATGGGTTAAACCTCCGTGTCTCATCATGAGTCAGATTGGGAATGCTCGCCAATGGTATGCATGTGACTACTCATGGTGACTCATCTACCTTCTAACGTGATGCTCCAATTTTCATCCGTTTCGGTATCAGAACGTTTTTTCTAGTTATAACTCTAGTACGAAGACGATGAAGAGGTACCGAGGTATAGTTGGTATTCGTTTCGACTAACGATTATTACTAGTGGCTATCTAGCTACTAACCTCAAGTCTAGAGTCAATAGCTACAAAGGAGTGCTCTATCTCAGTACTAAGTGGATTGCTCATAGAGTGACTAGCGATATAACCTAAATGGTTAACCTAGCTTTTGACAAGTGATAAGAATATTTCCAAATAAAGACATTGTGAGAAAAGTGCACTTAGTTTCTAAGTGTACCTAGATGAATGCCTATAATATGCAACACCCATACGCACACCGAAAATTTTGTTTTTCAAAAGTTTAAGTTGAAAATCGTTTTGAACATAATTATGCTATAACAGTTTCCAGTCTGACATTAATTTTCCTTAATTAAGCATAGTTGGACAGGCTATACTTAATTAAAGTCCAACAATGCGTACTCGAATTAGTTATACCATTAGTACTTTCAATATTTTTGAAAGCCGATTTGAATTTTTTTGGCTATAGTTGGGGTTCTCGAAAGGAAAACTGGTACTCCCTTTAAGCTTCGACTCTAATACCATTTGTGTCACACCCCGCTAAAGCGGAAACACAGGGTGCAACAGTACAAAGGGTTTCATAGCAAAAGATAAAAACAACACCAACCGTAGTATTAAAAGCTTTACAGTTTAAAATGAGTTTGAAAAACTTAAAAAAATATATTACAATACATTTCAAAAATAGCACACGCATGATGCTTCCACAAGTGTTGTGTCTCTATGTGCCTCTTACTAGATGATCCCTAAAAAACATGTAAAACGAGCGTCAACTATAAAAATAGTTGGTGAGTTCACAGGTTTACAAAAATATTGGTTTCATGAATCATAATGAAAGTTTTGATAAAAGTTTCCATAAATAAAAGTATATTGCTAAAATGAGTAAATAAGTTTGCATAAACAAAGTTCGTTTGTCATCATGAGAAATAAAGTACGTTGTTAAAATGAGATGAAAAGTTCATATTCTCATGGGAAATAAAGTTCGTTGGTAAAACGAGATACAAGGTTCGTATGTGCGTAATGATCAAATAATGAGTTCACAACTCAAGCCTAATGACCGTGGGGTGCCCTATTGAGGTCTACGTGTATCGCTCACATAGATAGAAATGGTAAAATGCACTTCGCGAAATGGTCGAGTGAGGAGTTGTCTAGCTCCTAATAACGCTATCCATAATGACCATGGACTCAAAAGAGTTAATCAATTGTGTGATTGATTCCAGGGACTTAACTGCAATAAGGCCTCATGAATTAACAATAGCATACACATACATAGCAAATCACTTTTTATACAATTGAAAATAAGTACAACAAACATAATTGAGTAAACGACATGCTTTTCCACCCCAAAATATTTAAAAACCGAAAATAGGGGAGGCGTGAATACTCACAATGATGCGTGAAGGTATTTGTGATGCCTTGAGCTAACTTCTCACACGTCCTACTGCCGATTACCTACGATAATGTTACACACTAGTAAGTTTATAGTCAAAAATCTAACACTAGTATACTCACTACTACATTTAAAATTATGCCAATATTGTGTCAATATTTTGATATTGATAAGTTACAAACATTTTTCTGTGAAATTTAGATTTCTATGAATCTAATTGTAATATAACAAATTAATGAGAAAAATCCCGTTTTTAGCAATTTCAAATGAATTGTAACTATAATATTTTGGGAGATGTTTCAAATGATTAAATATTAAAAACTATATCAAATCAGTTATAAAATTTCCCAAACTTTGTATTTGAATTTTAACTGAAGTTAAAGGCCTTAAGATAATTTTTTTAATTTTTTTTATTTGTCTAACTATTTTTCATCATTTTAATTCCTTGAATAATCACAAAATTATGGAAAAATAGTAAATGATTATGAAAAATTCATAAAAAATTTTGTGTAACTGTTTCAAAGTATCCCTAAACTGGGAAATTATTAAATGCTATTTTTGATCAATAAAACCTGGCTTTTGTAATATAATTGTGTTTTACACAAAGAACTTATAATTAAATAGAAAATAGTAACTAAAAATTTGAAAACTTTTTATTTGTGTTCCAGTTGCAGTCAAAGATTTCCAGAAAATGTTTCTTGAATTTTAGATATGAATAGCTATTTTCCCCATATTTAACCACTTGAATCTTGACAAATTCACGGAAAAATAGTATATGGTTAATAAAAATTATCAATCTTTTTATAAAACTTTTATAAAATTTATATAAACTGTGAAAAATATCAAAAGTGACTTTCAAATAGCGGAGCTCAATTTTTGGATTTCTTGATGTTTAATTTTAGGAGATTGGAAATAAATAGCAAATAGTTTAAATAAATCCTTAAACTTTTTTTACCACTGATATACATTGTATGTACCCTGCAAAAAATATCAAAAGTAGTTTTCATGTAACATAGTCTGATTTTTCTGATTTATGTGTATTAAATGTAAGAAACATAGCATAAATAGTAAACTGATTAGATAATTCTTCAAAATTTTTTAAAAATTCTTATTTAATGTATAAATACTGAGAAAAATATAGAAATTAGTTTTTAGATAGTTTAACCTGATTTAATGATTTTTGTGTATTTATTCTAGCAAAAATGGAAATAAATACTAAATAGTTTAGAAAATTTCTCAAACTTTTTACCTATTGTTAAACTGTAATATACGATGTTATGATAATTTCTTGTTATTTGTAGAATAGTTGAACTTTTTTTCCTTGATTTATTATCATAAATAGGCATTAATTCATGAAAATTACTAAACAGTATGTAAAATTCATTAAGGCTTTGATTTACAGTTAATATATAATTTATGATATTTTGTTAAAGTTTTATAATTGTTGCACAAATGTAGATATTTCTTATCAATTTAACCTCTTAAACCTTTTTTAAATCGAAAAAATATGAAATGTTCATGGAAAACTTTGTACATTTTTAAATGCAGTCTTTATGATGTACAGAAGGTGTGAAAATTATTAAATATGGTTTTTGATATTCATAACGGTATTTTACAAATTATTTCTCTTCATAAAAAAAATTAAAATAAATAGAAAACAGTCATAGAAATACATGCAACTTTATAAAATGTTTTTAATGAGTGTATGGGTCGTCCTAAATTCTCTCAAAATTTATTAACTACAAAAAATATTTCATGTGAATTATTGCCATAGTTTCTTTGCAAAAACTACAATAAATCGAGAAAAATGATTTATTTTTTGAAAAAATCCAAATAATCTTATTTTGTTTTTTGGATTCTGGGAGAAATTGGATTTGAGCAAAAAAAAGTGTTTTTGATATTTATTTGTGAATAAATCCTTTATAAGCATTCTTAACAATGTAGTTTAATCATCAAGCCTTTAAGCTTGATGTTCATCACATGCATTATGATTTGAAGATTATGAATTAACTTATTTTCTTCAAAATGATGTTTCTAAACGAAAAACTTGAATGCAAGTGGCTTTGGATCGTTAAAAATTGTAAAAACTCAAGTTTATAGATTTGGTTTAGGTTTTAGTCATTGGATTTCACCTTCTAACAACATGCATGTTGTTTTTGGGTGAAATCCTACCCCCATCATCATCAAATTTGACATACATGAACATACATGAGATTGTTCATAAAGAATGTCGTAGAAGAGGGAGAAAAATGCAAAAAAAAAAACTTGAAATTTTTGAAAGAAAAGTGAACAAAATGTAAGAAAATTGATTTTACCTTGAAGATCAACTTCAAATGATGAAGATTTTTGAGTAAGATAAGGGATATTTGCTGGAAATTTCATGGGTTTTGGAGCAAATTCATAGAGGGAAAGACTGGGGGTTTTAGAATGAAGAAAAAGAGAGATTTTGGTACTCTGGATACCCAATCTCTCTCGTCATCTCTTTGAGGTTTCTCTCCACCAAAATCGGTCAAAAAAATAAAGAAGTACGTGTAACCACATGAATAGTCGAATGTAAAATTCTCTTTTGGTTATTCCGCGTCTATGTTCGTTATTGTTACAAAGAAGGAAGAGAGAAGTCTTAGAGAGAGAAAAGTGGGAGGTGGAGTGAATGGGAAATGAAAATGATTAGGATTGTTGGGAAGAGCTTTCTTTGGGAGAGGGGACCAATTTTGTAACATCCCAAATTTTCTAAATAAAATTTTCATTTTTAGATAACCAAAACATTCCCATAAATATGAAATCTCAATAACAACTGTTTTCAAAATTCATAACATCAAATATTTTATATTTTATTCAATATATCAGAGTGTCCCAAAATAAAATCGTCGGATAGAGTGCATGCCGTGCCATCAACCTGACCCTTGCCCTTAGGCTCTGAAGTACTTGAAACAAACAACAAACTGTAAGCTAATGCTTAGTGAGTTCCCCAGAGCATACCCCACATAATCCATATAATCACATAATCCATAATAGCTCCATAAGCTACACATAATACATAAACCATGCATACAAACATATAAGGATGCCATGGAAACCTTCCAAGGTCTTATACCAAGTGCCACTTGAATCCCCACGTAGTCTTAACTATCTACCATGGGAACCCCCCCCCCCCCCCCCCGGTCTTTGCTAGCTGCCATTGGAACCCCCACGTGGTCTTGGTTACCTGTCGTGGGAACCTCCACACGGTCTTCACTAACCATAGAAATAACATACGAGCTAAAAATGTCAACATACTAGGAGCCGTGGAAACCCTCCAAGGACTTATACCAAATGCCATAGGAACCTCCTTATGGTCTTAATCTACTGCCACGGGAACCCCCTGGGGACTTCCATACAAATGTCATACCGACATATCACATAATCAACTAACAATCCATATATCATGTAATAGGACGGCCTTGGTTCCTTGGACCCATTGGTATGGTGAGAAGACTCACCTCTCAAGAAATGTTGAATTGATAAGGTAAGTCCCAACTTGCAGCTCCAACTCAAATGTCTACAACCATCATGTGATTAACTTGTCAAAATCCCGAAATACCAATAATACCCTCAAAGTCAAACTTGGTTAACCATGGTCAAAGTCAAAGTCAACAGTCAAGGTCAACAGTCCATGTTGACCCCAACTCGTCGAGTGCATCTAGCAAATCGTCGAGCTCCTTCAGTGTTCAGAAGACCTGGGCAAACCCTAGCCAACTCACCAAGTTGTCTCATCAACTCGTCGAGTTCCTTTAGTATCCAGAAAGCGGGGTAACACGATCCAACTCGTCGAGTTTTCCCCAGTCTAAACCTATTCAACCCGTTTTAGTCGAATCTAAAGCTCCAAACTATAGATCCAGTCCCCTAGGGTGTAGTTTCCACGTAAAGTTGCCAACTTTACGTGCATGCAAGGCTTCAAGAGGCTAAAATGCTAAAACCAAACTTGATAATAGGTTTACGACATAAAGAAGGGCCAAAGCTTGATAAAGTCGATAACTTTATGACTTTAGAGGCCTAGAAGAGTTCAGATCTGAAGATACAACTTCAGTTCATTCCCAACTTCCAAAAATAGGTCCAAAATGGGCTAAAAAGGCCCTAACCTCTTGAATGGAGAGATCTAACCAAAGAAAGATCAAGGTAATAGCTTTTTACCTTCAAATGGTTACTTCAACTGAGTAGATGCTGGATCTATAACCTCCTTCTCGTTCCAAGCTCTTAAATCCTTGAGTTCTTCAAGAAATGTACCAAACACACACTCTTTACCCTTACACACACTCAATATGGAGGGTTATCTCGATTAGGGTTTGCTTTTGGACTATAAAGACGATGAGGGAGGCCACAAATGGATGATAAGTTCTTTATATAAGGTGCAAAACCCATAAAATTAGGGTTTTCCTTTCCTGCGCCTACTCATCGAGTTGGGGCTCCCAAATCGTCGAGTAGGGTCCTTAACCCGCGTCCAGAAAAATCTCGACAGGAGGAGTTGGAGCTCCCCAACTGGTTAATTTCCGGTCCAAAACCCTAAAACTTGAAAAAAAATATTACCTGGACCAATCGTTACAAATTTTTGGGAGGAGGAGAGAGAATTTCTCTCTGATAAATCTCATTCAAATCATTTCCCTCAAATTCTTATAAATGTGTAAAGATTTAATAAAATATGCTTAAGCCTTACATTGTTTTATAAAATCCTTGATTTTCCCTTATAAATTATGGATAAATGTTGGTACATTAAACTATAATCTTCTTGATTATATTTCACAACTTGATTATTTTAATTTGATAATATAGATTTTATAAAAGTTTCTATGGGATTTTAAATGTAAAACTTCATAAATTTAAGTTTTTAGGACTTTTTAGGGTTTTGGGATTCCATAAATATTTGGATATCAAAATAAATTGAATTTTTGAGACTTCATATTATTTTATGGTATTATAACTCTTTTATAGTTATAAAAATGTTTGAGTTTTGTTTTTGTCGCTTTATTGGCATTCTATGTAGTGATTCCTAGATTCAAGTGAAATTGAAGAATCAAGTATAGTAGTCCTAGTTTTCAATTTTGACTTAAGTTCCTATGAGACTCTGACCTAATTCCTACTACTAGGTCAATGCATGATGTGTCTATATGAGTATACAAAGATTCTCGAGTCAAGGAATGACCCGAATTTGATAGTCACTACAATTAAGTAGTTGTAGAGTTCACATATCAATGTGAAATCTAAACGTACTATCACTCGTTTCTAATATTTTCCATGTTTCTAGTAGGGTATAACTTAGCTTCTAGATACCAAGTCTGACATGTGTTGTGCCTATACGTGCAACTAAGTTTCGTCAAATCTAAAATCGACTCGAATTTTAACGGTTGTCACAGAGATGTTGCTGGAAGAACTATTTTCAGAGGTGTTACAATTGAATTTTCATACTTTTTCACTTGCCATTCAAACTTTTGTTTTGAACCTTTAGTAGAATTCTAAATATCAGTGTTCCGAACATCTTTTCCTTTGTTTATTGCATTCGTAGGAAAATTTGACTTTGGAAATTGTTGTGGTTTAAAATTTTTGCCATCCGAGGTAGCAATAAAAAGAGAAGATGATGTTTTCCGAGGAGAGTTGGTTTTCTTGGATAAGGTCTTAACAGTAACATTTTTCACATTAGTGACAGTTTTATTACGAATGTACGAGCTAACAGGAACATATGATCTTTGAAGAATCTTAACAGGCATGAAGGTATTGTGATTCCTAGTAGCTGGACTGATTGTTCGAGACATTTTCTTTTTAGATTTCTCATGGAACCTAAAGCATTGCCTAGACCTGGTTTCTTTTTCAAAGCCTTCCTAGCTTCGATTTTTTGGATGAACAATATCCTTCTTGTTTAACCAAGGTTTCTTCTGAGGCTTAATTGGCACTCTAGCCGATTTTGTGACCACATTAGAGTTTGAGACACAGGAATCGTATGAGATGTCGTTATCAATCTTAAGTTCTACATCACTATCAAAAGAAGCCAAAAAGGAGTTGAATGGGTCTGAGTCATGTCCATTGCTCTCACGAATGATTTCCTCGATAATGCAATTGTTTGGTGGACCGGAGTTTGGAGCACAAACTCCAGTACTACATGTGTTATGTAAGGATTCCGAAGATTAATTCAAGTCCAGTGATATCAGAGGCAGAAGTTGGGTGGAATCATGACATTTAACAGTGATTGGTTTGAACTCAGGAATCAATGATTGATATTTTTCCGAGGTCTCATGAAGGGACAAAAACGGTGAGACAGGGATATCGGAATAAGTGTGTTTCAGAATATCTCCCATGAACGTTAGATTTTGAAGTTCCTTCATAGGACGAACAACTGGCTTCAGAAACTCGCTTCCGAGACCAGGTGCTTTGGACCAGGGATGACGAAAATTGTGAGTCATTCTTTCATTAGATTCAAGAACATCAATCGAATTATGGAAAGCATCAATTTTTGCATTAAGACGTTTATTATCATTAAACAAGATGTTTCTTTCACTAATCGTAAGTTCACATTTTTCATTCAAAATAATACATTCATCCTTAGCAATTACAAGTTCTCTCTCTAATGATTCAATCCTAAGCTTGCGGTCTTCAAAACGTAATCTAAGTCTAGTCAACTCATTATCCAACTCTTCACTAACTTCTATGGCGGACTCATAGGCTATATGGATAACTGTCATGTCTGATTGAATATGAGTTAGATAAGGTTCACAAATAGATAAATAAAAACTATTATCAGTAATCACAGATGTTACCTGCTGGATGATGCTTCTGCCAGGTGGATAATTTGTTTCCATATAGTAATAGTTTGGCTCAACATTGTCATCATCAGCTTCTGAACCAGAGAACCACTACCCATCATCACACTCAATTAATTGTCTTGCCATAAGAGACAAGTTCCTTGTAGACTTTTCATCACCTTCATCCCCAGATGACCAATACCCATCAACATTTCTTGAAACTGTAGTGACAAATGCCTTTTCACTTTCTGCAATTTCTTGTGTTTGACGAGCATAATAGGAAGAATCTCACTTTTGGGTTTTGAGGAATTTCAGCCAAACAGTCATTAGAATAGTTGTTTTCGAGACCATATTTGTGAGATACAACCTTAGGTTTGACTGAATTCAGAACTTCCTGAGGTTCTAAAGAGCGATTCAGAATGTTAGGTTGGTATGCAGGTAGATTTTTAGTGGGTTCAGGGTAGGGTTGAGGATTGCTTTGATGAGGACCTTGAAATCGGTTTTGAAAAGGCTTTTGACTGGGATTCCATTGGCGTCTATACTTCATGGATAGAAGTGCAAACTCATGTTGGAAACGAAGTTCATAATTAGTAGAATTTGGATCAAGGTTTTATTCAAACGGATAGTTTGGTACTGGAGAGGTTGGTTCAATAAGTGGTGTAGGTTGGAAAGATAGAATTGGTGGAATGACTCCAAAAGGATGCAAGGCGGATGGGTACAGAGTCAGTGGATTGAATGAACTGGCTAAAGCGAGAGGACCTCCTAAAAGTTCTCTTAATGTTTGAGCAACGTTGGATTCACGACCTTACATTTCGTCAAATAACTGATAGAGCTTTAGTTTCTTTAGAGATCCATTACTATGAAGACATGACTTTATGTTTCCCCATCCTTTTCCAAGGCCGTTGATGAACTTGAGGTTGTACTTGAGTGGAGTCAGACAACTCCATGTGCCATCATGTTGTTCTCCATGATCTTGTACCAATTTTATGTAGAGGCTACATATTCACCATGATTTTTAGTGAAGGTGTCGAAGTCGTTTATGTTGGATTAATGTCTAAGTCCATAACTATAATTGGTAAGACTTGACCCGACCCGGCATGGTCCATTTGGGTTGCATGGCATCATGCATTTGGATAGACTATAATGAGAGAAATAACACTTAAGTTTGGTTAATATATTATAAGTTCTAATATATTAATAAGGTTATTTAATTAGTATTGATCAAGAATTAATTTGGAATTAATTAAGTGATCAAAAGGAGACTAATTAAATATATGGGTTGATTGTGTAAATAATTCATTCTTATATATGTGGGCTTGTGATCCAAGATTCCTTATGTTGGACTAAGTCCATGGGGTGACCCATGGATACTCCATGGAGGTTAAAATCCATGGAGCATAAGGAATGGGTAAATTTATGAGTTACATGGAGTAACCCTAATAGCCACCATATAAAAGAATCCCATGGCTCAAGAAATCGTGCACTAATGTGTGAATGTGAGGGCTAGACGATTTCAAGGAGTGTTCAAGTTTCTCTCAAGTTATTCCAAGTGTATTTGGTGTTGTGTGAACCATTTGAGGTGTCACACTTGGGGCACTAGGCACTCAAGCTTCATGAAGATATTCTACATCAAAGAGGTATGTATTCTATCTTGTTATATTTATTATTTTGTATGCTAGATTAGGATAATACCTTGGATGTTCATAATTGTATGTATAATAGAGAAAACATAGATCCAAGGTATTTAGGGTTGCATGTACACTTAGGAGTGTTAGAATGCTCATAACCCAACAGTGGTATCAGAGCCTAGGCTTGTTTTCTTGTTATACTTGCAAAAGTAGCTGAAAAATCGAGTTGGATGCATATATTCGATTGTTTTGGCTGGAATTGGACTAGGAACATTACCCTAAGATGTTTTTGGACTTATAAACTTGTTTTTGATGTGGTAATGTTCATGCAAATCCAATTTCTAAGATAATTGTCATAATTTCAAGATTTGTATTAGTTTGTATGTTCATGCTAATTTCTTGAAGATTGATGATTTGAATTATCTTGTTCTTATGAGGTTCTTAGATTAATAGAAAAGTTGTGTGAAATAGTTGTTTTCAATCCATTTTAATCTAAGAGTTGATTCCAAAGTGTGTTTTTGTAACTTGTCCTCAAGTTATATGAAAAGTCACATTTAAGAATCATAAAACTCATAAAAGTTGGCAAAGGTTACAAAATGAAGAGTCTAGTTCTAATTAAATGATTTTATGACTCCATAACTTGTCCTCAAGTTATGGAGGTTCAAGAGTCTCTTCATTAAATTAAAAAAAAAAGTGTAACCTTAATTAGTTCCATAAGTTACAATAAAAAAAGTTATTTTTTTTATTAATTAGTTTAAAGTCTTCCATAACTTGTCCTCAAGTTATGGAACTTGAAGAGTTTTTTTTTAATTAAAACTACTTTAAACACATAAGTTATGGAATTAATTAGTTTTGAATATTTTCAAAACTTGCCCTCAAGTTTTGGAATTTGTAAAGTTTTCCCCATGAATACTTTAATTCCAAGTTAGCCCTTAGAATTTTAAAAGTTAAAATTCAACCCTTATACTTTATAGTATTATAAGTTAATAATAAATATATGTATAAGAGCAAGTCAGTCTTACCGTTAGTAGGTCTCATTCACGAAGCCGGTCTATAAGGGGGTATAAGGTTACTGCCTATAAAATGGCAGTTTAATGGGTGTCCACTCTCACCCACCGCTTCCTTGACTGGTGGAGGGTCGTTAGCCGAACGGGTAGGACAAGGACTATAATTCTCCCTTCATTAAAAGTATTAATGATAAATACTAAGTAACTAAACACTTATAAATTCCCAATCTTAGTTACTTAGGAAAATGTGAATAAGGTGCTAATCCATGAAAGTACACTTTGCACTTTGTTTAAGTCGGTTAGTGGAGCGTGTGTGGTTAACCGGCACACTAACTCGTATTTAACAAGGTAGGAAAAGGGTAACTTAATGTTTATCATAGTATCGATGGAGCGTGTGTGGTTAACCGGCACATCGATTGAGGGGTAAACACTTAAGGGTACCAAGTAATTTGCATGGTTACTTCACACCTTGTTTTGTGATCATCGGCATCCCAGTCACAAAACCTGAAGGGCACACTCGAGATTGAAACATGCCTTTGAAAAGTTCAATGAATCTCAAAAGAATCTAGGAGTTTCAAAACCAATTAAAACCTAATAATACATTTCGTTTATCTTGGTGGAAATTGGTGAATCGTCATTCACCTACCTTCAAATATTCTATAGCTTGGATAACGGCATCCCTCTTCCAAGTTATAAAATATTGTGTTGGGTCCTAGCCTTAATATTTCATATTGGGTGTTATATTAAGGACTTTAAATCAACTATCTTGAATTTCTCCCAAAAGATGTCTAGTTCAGACATCTATGATCATCCCAAATCTCTTGGAACTTCTCTTCCTCCACATCCTCCAATTATTCTCCCTAACCCACAAGTTCTTGAAAAGTTTAAGGTCACTCAAGCCCTATTGGCAAGCAAAGGTCTATGTGTGATCACATCTTGGAGATGTAGTCACATATTGACAAGCCGGGATAGTTGGGTGTCAAAGTCTTGAGAAAGTTGGTGGCTCAACTACTTTCTAAGTCACATAGTGAGTTCCTTTGGGACTCCTATGAAACAGACTATGACAAGACCCTTAATGATCTTATCTATTTGCTAAGATCAACTTCCTAAAACTTTATGGACATTGACAATGATGACATTGGATATCCAGTAAAGCTCTCTCTTCCCAATGGAAATGGATCGGCCATAGTCAACTCGGTTGACCAAATGGTAAAGAGAGAGGCTAAGTCTTAGATAGTCCCATTATCAAGGGTCCATTGCCAAAGGAAGGGGCATTGGTTGCGAAGCTGCCAAATTTACCTAAGGATGTTAAAGTCAATAAGTTTGACTCTACTTCAGGTAAAGTCCATTGTCTAACTCTATTAAGTTCCTACTTGGAGATTCTTATTACATGATGTGACTGGGTCACATGTTGATGTTTGAAGAATCAAAGAAAAGTGAAGAAACTTAAAGAAAGAATATGCTGAATCTGATCGCGGAGATGGATTTCTATCGCATAGTTTGAAGATCGGATTCTTGAGCTACTTCTTAGGAGTTATGATATATTGCTTAGGAATAGATAACAACAAAGTTTTCATGTGCTTTTGCACTGTAAGGATAGTTTTTTCCGCAAAGTTTTTTAAAATAAAAGAAAATTTTTGATTTTATTTATTTTAAGTATCCTTACAATGGCATTTGTGGAAAAAAAAATTTTGTTGCTTATATGATTCCATTGCTAGTAATATAGAAAAATGGTTTTGATTCTTTCATTTGTGGTAGTGTCTTAATTTACCAAATAAGAAAAGTTTCTCATCACCCAAGTTTCAATTGGACCGAAACTTGGAATCATACAAGGTGTATAGTATGATGAATGAGAATTTTCAACTTTGGAAAAATTAAGACTAGTTACTTGTTCACATGTATATGTGACTCAAGAGAAGGACTAAGGGATCAAGTACACATTCATGTGCACTAGTCAAAGTTCACCACAAAAGATGGACAAGAATATTCGTCATGATTTACTAAAGCTTAGTAAATATGGTTATACTTACAAGTTTAAGTATAATTCTGAAAAACATTGAAAATACTTCAATGTATGGCAGAACGAATGAGAAGAATCAAATTTGGCTGAAAGATAAAAGTTTCTCAAATCTGAAAAGATGGGAGAGTACTTTAGTATCATGTTTATGATCATCTTAATGATTAAGATACCATATCACAATTGATCCTCTAAGGTCATCTTAGTGCATTTTTATGACTAAGAAGAGGAGTCATGAATTGTTGAAATGGTTAAATCAAAAAGATGAGTCATACTTCGTTCCAAAACAATTCTTAGAGTCATACTCCAAGATTGTAACTTGAGTGACATATCTTAAAGAAGGTTTATTAACACTAGTCAAATGGAAGAGTAAAATGTTATCTACTCTTGTACATTTGAAATTGGTAAGTTGTGATGTTTTGGATAAAACAGAGACCAACTTAGACCAATTGTGTGAAGTGTTTGTCTTGCTAAAGAATCCGCACTATCTCTTGTATATTTGGCAAGTGAGTCTTATATGTCAAGAGGACAGTGGGAGTCCTAAAGCTCTTGAAAGTTTCAAGACCTAATCAAGAATAAAACCTGGAATTCTTCACTAGCACACGACTTGAGGTGTATAACCTATCGTGTTGACATTTCTGTGCCTATTCAAGTTGACTTTGCATAGTAGTTCTGAGAGTTCTCAATTGGTTGCACAAATACTTGGAAGCTATGGCAGGCCCTTATGCTGCCAGGTGGCAAGAACTTAAGATTGCACAAGTTCAATCCATATGAGTTTGGATTTGTCACTAACCTTGTCTTGTGATTATGGTTTTGACAAATTCATATGGGTAGGAACTCATACACCATAAAAATCTAAGTGTCATAAGGTTTCTCTCCGATTCATGAAAATGATGGTGAGGAAACACTTTCACTAAGTAGTTTTTTAAGTAGATAGTAATCTTTGCATTCTCAAAGTCGTTAGTAGAGTACACTAACATGGACTTATGAGAAATAGCAAAGGTCTAACCAATTTAGACTATGATTACGACATCCCTTTTCATAGTTCTTAAATTGTTTAGACACACCAGTGGGCTATCTACAATAAGGTGTATGATTTTGATAAAGTCTTATCAAAGCAATCTAGTATCAGAAATTTGAACTTTGGTAAGAAAGTCAATAAAGTATTGATTTCTAGAAGTCCACTAATTTCTGAATACATGTCAAAGGTAGTGGGAGCATAAGTATTATGCTGATAATCATCATGTTAGTGGGAGCATGATAATTATGATAAGTATTGCAAGTTAGCAATGTTAATTATAGAAAACAAAAGTTTCAATTAGTGAGGCTGCATGGATTGAAAAAGTTGTTTTGCTATAATTAAGGGAGAGGATATACTTCATTTCAGTTCTAAAGGCTTAGATTGAGACCTTAATCATCTTTAGTCAAGAATATATATATGAATTTCATGTTGGATTGGTTCAACTTAAGGAAATTCTATATATTGCGTTCTCAAAATTCGATTATGATTACGACATCCCTCTTCATAGTCAAATTTTGAAAACATGGCAAATAAAAATATTGTAGCAAAAGACTGGTCTAGAATCATGTCTTTATGTGAGACATCATGAATCGTGTACCATTTGCTTTGGGTACAGGATCGATTACATGTGCTATAATATTTGTCATTTCTAAATTTTTCCAAATGCCCAGAGGCATTAAGAAGGGAAAATGTCTAGAATTGGATATGACTAAAATGATTAAGCAATTGTCGAGGACAATCTGAGGTTTACCAAAGATTGGTTGCTCAGGGACAGTTGGAAGTATAGTGCTAATTTTGGAAGGACCATATTGACATATTCTGAAAAGAGACATCTCTTATTCAGAAGTGATAGTCAAAATGAGAATATGGAGTTTTCTCCATAGGTGGAAGTTATCTGTGTAAGATTAGAAAACTTAATGCAAGAAGCATGTCCAAAGCAATGTACTTTGAATATGAGACTTAGTTTCCATGGAGTTGATCTCCATTTGAATACCTTATAATGATTGTTGACAAGTCTTTATGACTTTGTACATATTCATTACAGGAGGGTCAGTGCATATAAGTTTAAAATCTAAACAGATTTCGATAAATGATAGGAATTTGAAATTCTCACATTTTTCAATAAGGATTTGGGAGTGTGAAATTAGAATCATTGAAATTATGTTCAATTGGTTTATTTCACAAAGTAAGGATCATAGACAAACATAGAGTGCATACTTGGTGTATGGCAAAGCTATTGTTTAAGAAAAACATAATGTACATGCTTGGAGCATGGGACAACTAGTGTTTTTAATTCAAGTATAAAGTTGATAAAACCGAAACAATGAATAATGAGTAATCAGTATGGTGATAAATAAAAGTGTTTATTTATATTCATAGGGTTTGATACATTATTTGATTCATTTATTCTTGTGTTTCACTTTGCATGTTTTGACTTCCAGAATAACTAAGTCGCTCTTCCTGAATGATTAAGTTATTCAAACCATCCACAGTCGGTCATATGTTGGAAGTAGATATGAATCAAGACTGTCATGGGTTGGTTTGTAGAGGTCCAAGTTGGTGGACAAAGTGGTGCTACAACACTCATGAGTGCTCATAAGTTCTGAGTATTGGATTCAACCCGCGCTCATTTGAATCACTTCATGGATTTTATCACGAGTGATCATGAGACGATAATATCTTATATTCTTCAAACCTAGATATGAGTTGTTACTATTAGTTGGTTGTACATTGATTGCACGAAAACGCATTCGGTAACTCGATGTTATAAAACGTGCCTTTGTGTATGATTCAACAAGTAGTAGAACAAGCCATATGAGTCGAAGTTTATCCATTCCTTTTACCTTCGGGATAAAAGCGATATCTGTGGGCCCCTCGATGATTTAAAGATGATACATGTGAGTGCTTGGCCAAGCCAGGACTGATTTGATTTGTTCAATCAGTCAGTCATCATGAATCGGAAATCGGGAAACAACAAATGGACAGAGAGAATGATTGATAATCCATGTCTCAGTCCATATGATATCTAGAATGGAGGAATATATGATCCCTTATCTAATGGACAAGTCATTGACAAAGGTCAGAGTTCATCGACAAGGTCAGAGTTCGACAGAAGCTTTTGAGAGCTACGATTGCTGATTGGTTCCTGAAGTCATACGCAATAATAGTTTTAGACTTATCCAAGTGGGAGACTGTTGGATTAATGTCTAAGTCCATAACTATAATTGGTAAGACTTGACCCGACCTGGCATGGTCCATTTGGGTTGCATGGCATCATGCATTTGGATAGACTATAATGAGAGAAATAACACTTAAGGTTGGTTAATATATTATAAGTTCTAATATATTAATAAGGTTATTTAATTAGTATTGATCAAGAATTAATTTGGAATTAATTAAGTGATCAAAAGGAGACTAATTAAATATATGGGTTGATTGTGTAAATAATTCATTCTTATATATGTGGGCTTGTGATCCAAGATTCCTTATGTTGGACTAAGTCCATGGGGTGACCCATGGATACTCCATGGAGGTTAAAATCCATGGAGCATAAGGAATGGGTAAAGTTATGAGTTACATGGAGTAACCCTAATAGCCACCATATAAAAGAATCCCATGGCTCAAGAAATCGTGCACTAATGTGTGAATGTGAGGGCTAGACGATTTCAAGGAGTGTTCAAGTTTCTCTCAAGTTATTCCAAGTGTATTTGGTGTTGTGTGAACCATTTGAGGTGTCACACTTGGGGCACTAGGCACTCAAGCTTCATGAAGATATTCTACATCAAAGAGGTATGTATTCTGTCTTGTTATATTTATTATTTTGTATGCTAGATTAGGATAATACCTTGGATGTTCATAATTGTATGTATAATAGAGAAAACATAGATCCAAGGTATTTAGGGTTGCATGTACACTTAGGAGTGTTAGAATGCTCATAACCCAACAGTTTACAACATATTTCAAATTGTTATCCTTCATGTTCTTTGAACCTTCAAACAAATCTTTCAGTGTATCCCAAATCTCCTTAGCAGATTTGCACAACTTAATGTGCTCAAAAAGAGATGGAGGTACACTGAAAACTATTTTAGAGACTGTGATTTGATCTGCATGCAACTTCTTAATGTCTGATGCAGTCAATGGTGTTGGTCGAGCTTCTTCTTGACCCATGAGAGTAGAAACAACATCTCTTACCACTTATCATAATGGAACATGAGGACCTTCTTTCACCGATCTCCATATTTCTTCACCTTTTTCTTTACAAAGTAAAAATCTCTCCATTCTTACTTTCCAATGACCATACTCTTCAACAATTAGCAATGGGGAACATGTTGGGCAAACCACACTATTTGCTATTTGCATTGATTGTTGAGATTGATTAGAAACAACCATTGAAGTTAAGATATTAGAGCTGAAGTGGTATATAGAATAAATTTTATCCTAAACATAGAAGTGATTGAGATACCAAGGTAATCTTCAACCAACTATAGTCTATTCTTATGGATTCAAAGGGTAACCAGTTAGGCTTTGATACCAACTGTGAGTGCTAAATAGGGTGCATAGAATAGATTTGAGAATACAAACCTTGAATTAACTTAAGATCAATGTCTGCTAATAACAAGGATCCAGTCAAGTCCGGTAAACTAGTCTTGTCTCGAAATTAGAGATTCAATAAGCTGCTCAAAGGTATAAAAGTATTAAGTATGAAATAATGTAATGCAATACTAGAACAATAAGAATGTAAGAGAAAAATGATTAACTGAATAATTCTTGATTGATGTGAGAAAGGTGCATGTTCCACACTCGTAATATAAAAATGACTAATCCTTAAATAGGCAAAGAGTAACTAAAGGACAAACTGAAAAAGTTAGCATGGACTATCAGACATCTCAAGATCAACAGACTGACACAACTGCTTTTGTTGATCTTGTCTACTGTCTTATACTATCAAAGAATGGGAACACAACGAAATAGTACTTGGGATAATAAATGTACATTACAGACTTAGAAACATATCACTAAGATGCATCTCTAACTGGTCTTCTACTTCAGAATAGTCTGTATTTTGGAACTCATCATCTTAGACTTTTCTCCACTTCAGATTGCATACGGATCACTTTTCATGTTCTATCACTATTCAATATTTACAGAACAAAAGAACAACCATGAACTTATGAAGATTTCTTGCCACTACAAGGAGAGCATTATTCTTATCTTCACCTTAATTTTTACATTTATATACAACAAGGTTGTTGTATAGTTTAAGTCTGAGTTAGGAGTAACAATTAATAGGATTTATGAATTAACAACAAATATGAATTCGTATAAGATTATTTGAAATATAAATTTTAAATACAAAGAAAAATTACTAAGATAAATTAAAATTTTATGAATTTATTGTTGGGTTTTTATTCAAAATTAGTTTCAAAACTCATATTTAGCAAACGGAAGACTTAGAAAATTTGAACAAACATAAACAAGTTTATACCTACCAAGGATCATCTTGCAAGAAATGGAAAGAAAAACAACAACCATAGAAGAGAAAAGAAAATAACAACCTTTGTTGCCTTTGGTTCTCCAAGGGGAGGCATGGAAGTTGTAGAAGAATGTAGATAAAATTGTTTCCTTAGATGGACACCAACAAGAAGCCAACTTAATGTAAGATTTTAGTTTTGTGAAAAGCTCTTAAGCTTAAAGATAGAACCAAGTTTTATCTTTAAGAGAGCAAATAATACACTAACACTTTTATAAGAGAAGAGTGATAGAGAGAGAGAGAGAGAGCATAGAGAGCTACAGTTTTTCCACACAAAAAATGATGGGATGAAAGGCTTCATAAAGCTAAATCTTTACCCAAGATTCTTAACACCTTAAGCACTCCATACCCTAAAGCATATATGTCTCCCATGCCTCTTAAGCCATGCTTACTTTCCCTTAATATATTTTAAAGACCATGTCTTCTTTCGTAGAAACGACCTCATATTTTTTGTATAAAAAGAGAAAAAAAAGTTTATAAATTCTTATAATTCTTTATAAAATATAAACTTTAACTTTTAGCAAAAAGACAAAAGATTCTTTCTAGTCCAAAATAATGTACATGACTTAATAAATTATACCATACAATATATTATGTTATTTTCCATTGAAAACTATTCTTTCCTTTAAATAAATAATTTCCAATTAATTATAAGAGTTTATGAATATTTATTAAAGTCAATTCCTAAGAAATAATCAATTGTATCAAGTTGTTGTTAGTGTGACCCTTTTAGATCATATGTTCAATAGCAATATCAATCTAATATGACTATTGAACATACAAGATCTTTCACTTATAATAGATAATGAAAAACAAATCAGAAAGATATATTTGATGGATATGTTATATTGTATCTTTGACTTTCTAATTTTAGTGAAATCATGAAATAAAAATGTGAACTTGTCTGGTATGAGGAATATTATAAATTTTGCATTTTTTTTTCTAAAATATACCACCACCTAAAGACAATATTCAATCAAAAAGTGTTGAGGTCAAGTTGAAAATGGATTAGAATGGAAATAAAGAAAAGTTCCATATATGAAATATATGAAAAATGAAGAAATAATTTTTTTCTAGTTGAGCTCAAGAGGAATCTGTGATCTTCAGAATGAATAAAATAAAAATCTATGTACAATATTCCATAGAAAGTCATGGACATCTTTTAATGGCCTTTGGGAGGAATAGTAACAAGTATCCTAAAATCTCTCATATAAAGTCATGAGGTAAAGCTAGTAAATTTGGTATGATATGCAGAAATGTATCATGAAAATTATATACCAAGGGAATGTGAAAGGTAGTATTCCATAAAGAAATATAAGATGGGATAGAAGAAAAATATATGGGAACTTAATAGAAATGTTTTAAGATTGAATGTCCTTGTTAAAAGGGTATACTCGATGGAATGCAAAAGTAGGTATTGTTCATACTAAGGAGTAAGCATTTATGAAAATTGTGAGTATTTAAAGTTGGGAAAAGTATTTAGGATTAGACACATATATGCACATTGAAATTGAATATATCTTGAAAATTTAAATTAAGAGTTATACTGAAATTTTAGTTAATTTAATAATAATTCGCTCGAGGACTAGCAAAAGATAAGTGTGGGGTATTTTGATATGTGATTAATTATACAAATTCATAGTCATATTTAATACTTTTTTTTGTATGTTTTTACAGATATTTCGTACTTAAAAGATATAAATTTATATTTTGCAGATTATAAGGGCTAAAAGATAAAAAAAAGAAGATATTTAGAGCATTTTCTAGAAATAAAATGTAGCTTAAAGATTAAGTAGATTTTAAAAAGAAGATATCACAAAATGGTAGAAGATTTCGAAGATTCTAAAGATTTTATAAATTCGTGCCACGAATTATTTGCCGTGCCACCATTTAAGGTGGCATAAAAATAATGTAAATTAAAGCTAATGGTAAAAGTAAGGGGGTGGCAGAAAATAGAAAATCTAAAGAGCAGAAAAGAAGGTCTGGAGAGCAAGGGAATGTCCAAAACCCGAGAAGAGGGAATGAATTGAAGATATATACATTTGAAGTTCTAAAGAATTTTGGTTTACATTATGTTTAATTTCTTCGTTTTTTCTATTATTTAATTATGATTACGGGATAAAACCCTAAAATTTGTTTTGATGTAGACGATCCAAGATTGATTATGTTTTAATTCATTTAAAAGTGTTCGACATTGTAAAACTGTTTTTCGTAACATGTATTATTTTAAGAGATATGGATTTTATGAGATGTGTAGGTATTTTCTATTAAAAATACAATTGAGGAAAGTTGTAGATCTTCTAAATATGATTCCATGGATATAAATATTGTTGTAAATGGAGTTTGTATGAGAAAATGATGGTCGTTTGAAGTTAAGATGAAAATATCCTGCTATTTTGAGAAAGTCAACAAAAGTCAAATTCAAACAGTTAACTCTTGAGTCACGACGACGTGGTGGTATACAAACCATGGCGTGGTTGTGAGTGAGTAACTAAGACACATGTCAACCAAAGAGTGACACATGGAAAAGGACCACAACTAGTTACTCATGATCGCGACGTGGCTACTTAACCACCGCGACACAGTAGCGCAACCATATAAACATGTGCGTTTTGTGTCGATTGAGGGATTTTTTTATCAATCTTAGTCGGAGGTACTGCTCAGGAAGCGTTCTCGGGAGATAATAATGGTGGAGTTATACCATTGTATGGGAGATACGACGCTGAGTCATGGGATTTATTGAGGTATCCTTTACCTCGCTAATATGTGATTACTGAAAGATCTAGTATACTCAAGAATCATATTAAAGTGATATTGCTAATTAACATACGATACTAAAGGGTCACACTAACAACAACTTGATATAATCGATTATTTACTAGAAATTGATTTTAATATATGTTCAATAAACTCTTATAATTAAATTGGAAATTATTTATTTCTTGCAAATATTAATTTTAATTAGCAAGTAATATTACATAATTGAAATGGTATGAATTATCAAGTCATGCAAAACATTTTAGACTAGAAAGACTCTTTTGTCTTTTACCAAAAAGTTAAGGTTTATATTTTCTAAAAGAGTTTATAAAATTTACAAACTATATATATTTCTTACTAGTAAAAAAGATAGATTTCTTTATTAAGAGACAAGTTATGGTGTTTTGATTAGTTTAATCAAAAGTAAAAAAGTATAGGGAACATCATGTGTATGGTTTGACTAAAAAGTGGAAGACCTTTTGTGTAAAGCTTTGGCTTTATGAGTCTTGTATTTTTACTTCTATTTTGGACATGCAAAATAAAAGTAAGTAGGAGCCCTCCTACATACTCTCTTAATGTTGTTCATCTTTTGAAGATCACATACTTGCATTTGCTCTCTTGGATAAATACTTGGGTATTTTATTTCAAAGCTTAAGAGTTTTCTTTTCTTACAAAGACTAGCGTCTTTAAATCAAGTTGACAACTTGTTGGTGTCTCTAAAGTTCATCATTTTCATCTTCTTCCAAGCCTCCCAAGAGGATTTAAAAGAACTACAAAGGTTATGATTTCTTCATATTCTTCTTTGGTTCTTGTTTTCTTTCCAAACTTTGCGAGAAGATCCTTGGTGGGTTATAAACTTGTTTTATGTTAGTAAAAATATTATAAGTTTTCCGTTGCTAAAAATCATGTTTTTGAAACTAGTTTTTGAATAAAAACCCAACAATTGGTATCAAGAGCCACCATGCAAGTTTGGTTAGATTTTTCGATTTTTGAAAATCTTAGTTTTTGGAGAATATGGGTAACTTGGTTTTGTATAAAAAGAAGTTCATTCATATTTTCTATGACAACTTTATAATTGTTATTTTATGTGACAAAAGTTTTTCATGCATATTTTGTCATTTAATGTTGTCTTAGAAAAACAAAGGTTGTTTAATGTGTATGCTGATATGTATGATGTGCATGAACTAGCCAATGATTGTTATGTTTGTTGTGTGGTTGTGTTGGTTGTTTTATATAAATAGTTGTAATAATTTATTTATTCATATGGTACGTAATAAATTAAATAGATTAGTTTATTTGTACAAAAATGTAACAAGAGATGAAGTTGGAGTCATTTTTTGAAGACAAAAGAGCAATTTTTGAAGTTAAAATGTGTGCAGGATTTTCAGTGACATCTTCTTAAAACTGTCGCTAAAGCTGTTTTCTAAATGGCTGTTAAACTTTTAGCAACAGTTGCTGAATTTTTGTTGGGTTAAATAGTGTTGCGTCATGGGCTCTGTCCTTAGCCCGGTTTTGCTATCCAGTTTGGGCCTGTCCAACTGTGATTGTTTTGTTTAGGGTTTAATATTTAAGGTGCATGCATGCAGCCTTAGAAGATGGAGCTTTGATTATTATTGTTTTGATTTGTACTACAAAACCCTAGCTCGCCTCTACAGTGGAAGTTCTTGGTCGAGCTCTGCTGAGGCGTGACTACGTTTGAATCATTCAACATTATTTGATTCCATATTGTGTTCTCTATGTTCTTTTGATTTTATTGTTTAATCTGTTGAAGATCTAATCGATCTAAGAGTTTTTCAACTCATCAATTGGTATCAGAGCAGGAGACTGTGTAATTCATACACATCTCTTCTGTTGAAGAAGATCTTAGGGTTTTCTGCTTAGATTGATATTAATAGAGCCGTCATCTGCTATTGACGTGGCTCTTTAAATATTTGATCTTACCCTAACGTTATTTACAAGTCTGATCTTAAGCAGGTTTAAACAAGCATCAACACATCCATGGACGATTCTCAGTCAAATCCGATCAACATCTCAAACAGCATAGGATCGACGACAAGGATTCCTTTTTTATACACTCAAGATTATGAGGTCTGGGCGAATCACTTTGAAGACTATGTGATTGGCTCAGAAGATAATGGATACTTAATCTGGGAGGCAATCACTGTTGGTCCATTCGTTCATGCAAGTACTTCAAGAGTTGTTAAAACTCAAAAGGAATATAATCAACTTATCGGTGACGTGAAAGATATACCTCAAGACGAGAAAGAAAAGTTTCAGTGCAACATCAAAGCTTTAAGGATGATAAAGTTTGCATTACAGTCAGACACATTTTGGCTGGTAAGCTCATGCACGACAGCAAAGGAAATATGGGTCAGGTTGAAGGAATTGTACTCTACGGATGAAGATCTTGAGCACTCTATCCAAACACTACTGCTCTCAGAATTTAGAGATTTTAAGCAAAAGCCTGAAGAGAAGCTCGTTCAATCCTTCGATCGCTTCAATCATCTCTTAAGCAAGATGATTAAGCATGGGATTGAGAGGAAGGTCATTGAACAAAAGGTAACATTCATGAATGGCCTTAGATCAGAATGGATGGCTGTGGTGTCAACAGTGAAGGCACATGAACAGTTCAAAAGTTATTCTCTTGCAAAATTGGAGGGGATACTTAAGTCACACGAGAACGCCTTGAATAAAGACTCTAATGTGGTTTCTGGCATGGGTTCGTTGGCTCTAATCTCCAAAGCTAAGAATTCTGCTGAGGAAGAGGAAGATTTAGATCTCTCTGAATATGATCTAACAAGAGAAGAGTATTCTCTGATGGTGTCAAATCCCAAAAAGTTCATCAAGAGAAGATTTCCAACAAACAAAAACCGAAACTAGCAAGGCAGTTACAGCGCTGAGAAAGCAAAGGAGGAACCGAAAAGTGTTTCCCAGTCGGAAGAACCAAAGAAGGAACAGAAACTTGGTGGTGACTCGGGTTTTACTTGTCACTACTGTGGAGGTAAAAATCACTTCACTAAAGACTGCATGCTAAGAAAGATGTCTGAGAAGAACGAAGATGAGGACGAGGAAGCGAACCTCACAAGGCGTTTGGAGGAAATCAGGAAGAAGAAAGCAGGATCTAACAACACCATGAATGCTCTTATTGTGCAGGGAAATGTAGTCGATGATGAATTTGGAGGCGTTGAAATTTGGTCGACTGATTCAGAGGACGAGGAAGTGAGGAAGCCGACTCATGGCAAGGATCTTTTGGTAAAGGAAGAGGACACTGCAGGAAGGTGTTTGATGGTGACGTCTGGTGTGTCACACATGCGAGGGTATACCACTGATGGAGGAAATGATGGAGAGAAAGAGAGAGAAGACCGTTGTTTCGCAGCAAAGCATGTCAGTCAGCAGATCAACGATTGCGACGAGTTGATCCAGAAGGTACAATCTATTCTTATCTCTCTGAAAATTCCAATCACTAACTACGAAAATGAACTCAATGGATTAAAATCTAAATTTTCTAGTTTAAGTGGAAGTTTAACTCAAACTCGCGTCACAAACTCTAACCTAAATGATCAAATTAGCAGGGTGTCATCAAAGAGTGAGGAGAGGCGAATGTGGATTGAGCAGAAGGAGAAGGAGTTGATTAGGTCTAGGGATGAAACAATTTATTTGCAAAGAGATAATTTGAAGCTTTTAAAACAACGAAATGTGTTTTGTTTAATTGCTAAGCGGTTATATTCCAATATTACTCAATTGCATCTTGATTGTGACATAGGCAAGAAGATACATCGTATGATTTTACCCTTCCTTGAGTTGAAGGAGGATGAAATCGATGCCGATGCATATGACTGTGAAAACGTTGTTTCTTCTGAGGATATTTCCCCTGCCTACAGAATTGGTCTTGACAAAATAGAGTCCTTTATAAAGTCCAAAGACCATAAGGACATGCTCAAAAATTTGTTGGATGAAAATGACAAATTGAAAATCCAAACTGAAACCGTACAGAAATTTGACTTGTTGAATGCTAAGTTGAGTTCAGAAAATAAAATTGTTGTTGAAAATATTTCTGAATTCGATGAGGATGATGATATGAGTGACATTTCTGTGAATGACGTGGTTGATTGTTCAGAATTTGTCAAAAGCGAACCCGAAACTAACAAAAATCTTATTTCTGAAAATTCGGTTGAGTTTGCTCGTTTATCCAATGACAAGACCAAAGTCCTTAAAGAAAAGGCCTTAGTGTATCAAAAGGTCCAAACTACTCCAAATCAGGTTTACAAAGTTAATGGAGTCACTCTGCAACAAACAGCCGAACTGACGGCAATAGTAGCAGAAGATAATGCTGAAGGCTGTGATGAATTTTTTTGGTCAGCACCCATTGATAACGCTAATGAAACAGTAGGTCTGTCATAGAAAACTTCGTGGAGAGTGAAAGGAAGATATGTAGTCAAACCACTTAATGATCCTACTCGTTTTGATGAGCCCAGCACAAGTGGTACCAAAATGCCTTCAGATGAACAAGTGGTTGTCTCCAGCAAACCCTATTCACCAAAGAACACTGCTAATGTTCAAAAATCTGAGAAAAAGGCTAACATTCACCTAAATCCAAAATAGGTAAAAGAAAGAAAGCATCAAAGGAATGTAAGGTACAAGAAAAACCTTACTGAAAGGAAGCAGTTCTGGCAGTCTCAAAATCCCAACTACATTCGCTATGAAAAACCTTCTAAGAAAAAGGAGGTAGGAAAAGAAAATCCTAGCACTCACACTCATGGTGAAAACAACTGAAAGCAGAGTTTCGGTCCTCAACATCAAACCAAACGAAAGTAGAGTTTCGGTCCTCAATATCAAACCAACCGAAAGCAGAGTTTCGGTCCTCAACATCAGACAAACCGAAATCAGAGATTCGGTCCACTAAAGGATGTCAACCGAACACAAGGCTTCGGTTCTCGAGATGAGAAGAACCGAAAGGGTGGTTTCGGTTCCAGACTGAGCAGTGAGCAGAAACGAAAGGAAAGCAATTTTCACTCTCAATCACAAACGAGCAATATCCAAAAGGCTAACTCAGTTTCCAAATCTCATTTTCCTAGCTCTAACCTCCTCTCACAGAATGATCAAAAAGGAAAAGAAAAGCTTTGTCCAGCAAATTCAAAGGATTCGTCAACTAAGCCTAATGTTGATCGAAAGTATGCTAACGTAAATTACACATATTCGGCAACTCCACCTAAAAATAAAATCAGAGTTTTCACCCTAAAAAGAAAAGATGAAACAACGCTAATAAAAAGAACCTTTTAGTTGATGTTTCGCTTACAATTCCCTACTCTGTAAAAGACTCACGAGGACCCAAGAAACTTTGGGTTCCTAAATCTGCTTAAATTTTGCAGGTTATACGTGACGAGCAGTTTGACGATGAATGGTACATAGACAGTGGTTGCTCGTGTCATATGACAGGAAGAAGGGAAGAACTGAGGGAGTTTCGGTCCCTTACAAATGGTGGAAGTGTCAAGTATGGTAACAACTCTTATGGCACGATCAAAGGTTATGGTATGATTACCAACATCGAGTTCTCGATAAGAAAAGTGGCGTATGTTGAGGGTTTGCAACACAACCTAATTAGCGTTTCTCAACTGGTGGTTGGTACTGGGCTAAAAGTGTCATTCGATGATGAGGGATCAGAGATTACTGAAAAGAAGTCAAACAATGTTTTGCTAAAATCAAAGCGAAAAGGAGAGATGTACCCTTTGAATCTCAATCCCATACGGGCAAAACCAGCTATCTGCTTGCTGTCAAAGGCTCAATCAAACGAAAGCTGGCTTTGGCACCGTAGACTCTCCCATCTGAATTTTAAAGACATCAACAAATTGGTGCTTGGGGATCATGTTCGGGGTCTTCCTGTTCTGAAATTCGATAAAGAACACCTGTGTGTTGCATGTGAAATGGGGAAGCAAAGTCGACAGAGTCATCCTTCTCGGGTCAACACAAAAATAATTGAACCGCTTGAATTGCTTCATATTGATTTGTGTGGTCCATCTTCAATCGAAAGTGTTGGTGGAAACAAGTATATACTTGTCATTGTAGATGACTTCTCACGATTTACATGGGTATTCTTCTTAAAACAGAAATCAGAGGCTACTCCTAAACTAAAGCTCTTCATCAAACAGGTCGAAGTCCAGTTGAGAAAGGTTGTTCGTAACATAAGAAGTGACAATGGGTTGGAGTTTAAGAACAAAGAATTCGAAGAGTTTCTTGCAGAGAAAGGGACAACTCACAACTTCTCGGCCCCATACACTCCACAACAGAACGACATTGTTGAAAGGCGAAACCGATCTCTGAGTGAAGCAGCCCGAACAATGCTGAGCTTCGCTTCACTACCTCTGTATTTCTGGGCTGATGCCATTGCGGCTGCATGCTTTACACAGAATAGATCTTATCTCAACAAACATTTTTCGATCACTCCTTATGAGATCTTAAACAACCAAAAGCCAAATGTCAAGTTCTTTCATGTGTTCGGTTCAAGGTGCTTCATCTTTAATTCAAAGGAGCATCAAAATAAGTTTGATGTAAAAGCAGATGAGGGAATCTTTCTAGGTTATTCCTTAACCTCCAAAGCATATAGGGTTCTCAACAAACGATCAAAGAAAATCGAGTAGACCTATTATGTTACCTTCGACGATAACTACGTCAAAAGGCTCAAAACCACCGAAGGTTCTGTGGAGGATATATTTCCAACTTCTGGTCAAGTTACAATACCCATTTCGAACCTATTTGAACAATACATGCTGCTGTTTGATGAGCCCGAAAAAGCTATTCTCTCTGAATCCAAAGCGGAAGACAACAAGGTAGACAACTTGAAGAAGATAATCGATGATGCTGCAGCGAATATGGAAGAAGAACAACCTGTGGAATCCAACAGGCCAGACACGCGAGAACCTCAAAAAGATTGCTCTCAAGCTCAGGGGGAGTGTTCGTCTGATCTTCCCAACCAAGATCCAACATTCGAGGGGGAGAACTCTGCAACCGAAAGTCAAGTCCAAATGGAACATTCTGTACTGAAACTGAGGAAGTCTCATCTTTCGAAGTGAAAGATTCTAATCTTGCAACAGAGGATGTATCATCGTTCGAGGGGGAGAATGTGAACATTAACGATGATGACACTCAGTCGGAGTTTGAAGTAGAAGTGAATGCTGAACTGGATCCTTCGTTTGATCCTAATTATCCTCCACTCATCAAATGGACCAAAGATCATCCCCAATCACAAGTCATTGGTGATTCCACAGAAAAAGTTCTTACACGATCTCAATTAAAAGAGAAACGAACAGCACTCTTTTCAAAAGTAGAATTTTGTATGTTCAATTCTTTCGTCTCAAAAGTCGAACCGAAGAGAGTCAAGACCACACCCGATCATTCTGATTGGGTACAGGCAATGCAAGACGAACTTCATGAATTCGAACGAAATAAAGTGTGGAGACTGATTCCAACACCAAAGGATGCTTCTGTGGTTGGATTAAAATGGGTGTTCAGAAATAAGATGGACAAAGAAGGGAATGTGATACGAAACAAGGCGAGGTTGGTTGTAAAAGGCTATTGTCAAGAAGAAGGGATGGATTATGAAGAGACCTTCGCTCTAGTGGCAAGGCTAGAATCAGTTCGCATTTTTCTCGCCTATGCTGCACACAAAAACTTTGAAGTCTTTCAAATGGATGTAAAGTGTGCCTTCTTAAATGGAGAACTGGAAGAAACTGTGTATGTAGAGCAACCTCCGGGCTTTGTGAACGAAAACTATCCAGATCACTGCTACATTCTGGACAAGGCGGTCTATGGTCTCAAGCAAGCTCCACGGGCTTGGTATGAAACTCTAACAAGATTTTTGAAAATGTCCAAATTTAAACAAGGTTCGGTTGACCCAACCTTCTTTCGTAAGAAAGAGGGTAACCACCTAATGATCGTTCAAATTTACGTTGATGACATCATCTTCGGCTCCACAAATCCAAGCTTAACTGCTGAGTTCCGGAAGCTGATGGAAACTAAATTTGAAATGAGCTCAATGGGTCCTATTAACTTTTTCCTTGGTCTGAATATAAGAGAGGGACCCGAAGGCATTTTCATTAATCAAGAGGCTTACACGAAGACATTGCTTGCCAAGTTTGGAATGTTGGGAGATTCGAAAGTGAAGGTTCCTATGGCGTTCGGCAAAAAGCTGACACCTTCCCTGGACAAACCGACCGCTGACATGAATCTTTATCGTCAGATGATTGGGTCTCTAATGTATCTAACTGCTAGTCGGCCAGATATAATGTTCTCTGTTTGTTTTTGTGCCAGGTTTCAAGCAAATCCACGCGAACCTCGTCTATTGGCAGTAAAGAACATCTTTCGGTATCTAAAACGGACTACGTCTCTCAGGTTGTGGTACCCAGCCAAATCAGGGTTCTTTGTTCAAGCATTTTCAGATGCTGATCTTGGAGGATGTGGACTCGACCGGAAGAAGACCACTGGAGGATGTCAATTTCTGGATGGCAAACTCGTAAGCTGGCAATCGAAGAAACAAACATGTGTATCTCTCTCCACTGCCGAAGCAGAATACATTGCCGCAGCATCATGCACATCTCAGGTCATCTGGATACAAAGTCAACTTCGTGACTTCGGCCTGAATATGAAGAAAATCCCTCTATATTGTGATTCTGAAAGCGCAATTAGGATTTGTCACAACCCAGTGCAACACTCAAAGATGAAACACATAGCACCGAGGTATCATTTTATCAAAGATCATATGGAAGATGGTAACGTTGAAATTCATTTTGTAAGAACCACTGATCAGTTGGCTGACATCTTCACTAAGGCCTTGCCTGAAGCAAGTTTTAATAAAATACTGCAAGGCTTAGGAATGATGGAAGCTGAATTCGTACCAAAATCTCCAACGTTTCAATAAAAGTTAGAAGCGAAATAGAGCGAACGTTCGGTCCATTTCGGGTTCGGTCCATTTCGGGTTCGGTCTATTTCTGGGAACCGAAATACCCCGAACGCTCGGTCCATTTCGGGTTCGGTTTCACCGGGCTCGTTTCGCCTCTAATTTCTATCTTATGGTTTCGGTTGTATAGTATGTATACTCTTTTCCAGCAACTTCCTTTATGCATTTCTTCTATGTTTTATAAAATTCAAAAATATTTTCTTTCTGTTTTTAATTCTTTTTCAGTATATTTTATAAAATCCAAAAATATTCTCTTTCGTTTCTCTATGTACAAGAATATCTCTCGCTAGTGCAGCTGGGGCAGGTATCAATCTCAAACTATGTACTAGCTGAGTGTCCCTAGAAGCATGCTGTTGTATGTTGACCAAAGCCTCGAACGATTTTGAGTAAAGCCTTAATGACTTGATACATACAAATCTTGTCTCACCAATCAGGCTGTCAAATTTACTCTAATCATGAGCTGCCTTACTCTTCTCTCATTGAGTCAAGAGTTTTCTGTTTTGTCAATCTTTTGTAACAGAGACACATTCGGTTCTCTTACCCACCTTACTTTTCTCCATCCATGTTCGCTTCACATTTTGTAACCCTTGAGGCTCTCAGCAATAACCACTGAGGTTTATGGTTACACTCTTTCTGTGTTGATGATCTTAGTTTCGTTCACCACGAATTAAGTGAAACCCAAAATCCAACTCCCATAATGAATTGACGGTGATCACTTCAACGTTCTAACTATTATATGTTATCTTTTGAAATCTCCAACTTTCTTTTTGCGAGATCCTTATAAAATTGTTTCTCACCAAGACTCTTTCTTCCCAAAGGATCCAGTTTTTATTTTTTTTATGAGATTTCCTGTCCAAAACTTTTCAACAAGTCACTGAATATGTTTCCTATCTACTTGTTCAAACGGCTACATTGGCCTCACAAGTACTTCGTTATGTTTCGGTCTTATATCAAGTATCGAAATCATGAATTGAAGCGAAAGCCACCCTTTATAGCTTTAATTAAAAAGATGCCTTTCAATGCTTCTTAGCAAGTACTTGATCGTTATTCAACGGGAAGCCACACAAGCACTTTGAAGTCTCTCTTGACTTTGAAGGAAGAGATTCATGCCCGGGATCAATAGCTTTTTGTCTTAATAGACATCACAATTTCCCACAAAGACTTTGCTTTATTTCTTTCTCATTTACACCCTTATGCACACACATTCTATATTCTTAAAGAGGACTTGTTCAGTTCTTAACAAGTTAATGCAGATGGTTTCAAAATTAAAAGTGACGGTTTGGTGTAACGTCTTTGAATTATAATGGTAATCGCATTTTATCGAAGACTCATCCGATGACTCAGCAGGAAGTTTAAACACTTGACGATTTGAATTATGGATAAGATTCGAAGGTGCCAAAATTTGAATTGGTCAGCATGCGTCATCTCTACTTTATCGGGGTTGCAAGCTGTCAAAGTCACGCCTTTTCAGCAGTTGTTTCCAAGATTTTAACAATCATCACTTACGATTTTTCTCTCTCCAAGATCGTATATAAGGGCTAATTTCGGTGCGACTGTTCCTTATCACACTTCTATTCAATAGAGCAAAAACAGGCGATCAATTTCTCACTTTTCATCTTCTTACTCAACAAGCTTCATCAATGGCAGAATCATCCTCAGTTCAAGAAAGTACTGCTCGTTCCACTCTTCTTGCAATCAAACCTAATCAGAACCTGTTGATCGATCTTTCCCCTTTACTCTACGATACGTACATGTATCAAGTGGTGGAATGCCTGAAATATTCCCCACTCGCCAAAGCCCTAACCACAGTCGAAGTTGTTCCGATGTCCTGTCTGTCTCAAATTTATTTTTCTGCAACATATGACAAAGGGGCAGACAAAATTTTCTTCGATATTCTTAACCAAAAAGCCTCAATCTCCAAGAATCGTTTCTGCACTCTTCTAGGGGTTGCATATGAAGACTTCATGGTTAATCCTGATTCTATCACCACAGGTCAACTCTTCTCGATGTTCTAAAACATGGGTTACACTGAAACCCTAACCACTGTGACAAGGTTCAAAAAGTCCTGCCTTCCTCCTCAATGGAATGGCCTTTTTACTCTACTCTTCAAAGGGCTTTCTGAACGTAGTGCTGGTTCTGACGGTGCGAGTAAGTCCTTCATGAGTCTATTTTATGGTGTGTACCACGGTCTAAATCTAGATTATGGAATGGTTTTGTGGCTTCAACTGATTCATAGCTTATCATCTTCTTCTCGCCACACCGAAATCTCTTGTGCTCGATTCTGGATTGTTATCACTCAGTGGAGAATGGATCGTTTTCATGTTCCTATCATGGCAGACTCCATGTGTGACAACCGTCAATTTTTGGCCAAGTCAAAGTCAACTAAAGTCAACGAGTCAAACCGGTCAACTCATCTAACCCTTGTATATTAGGGTTTCCATTATGATTCTTATTGTACTACTCGCAATATTAATACAAAGCATCACTTAGAGTTTTCACATGTTCGGAAATTCTAAACCCTAATCAGGGTAAGTGATGAATCCACTCGATGAAACATTATTCCTTAACCCTCGGGGGCATATAACAATCATAACAAGACTTAACGAGGTTTACAAACCTTGAATTACGGATCCAAGCGCTAAAAAGGGTCACAAAAGAAGTCTCTCCCAATCTCTTCCACTCTAACTCTCCCAAAGCTCTCTAAGTAGGAGAAATCGCTACAAGTGTGTGTAATCTCTCCCAAATCTCTCCAAGTATGTGAAATCTCTCCCAAATCTCTCTCTGTATGAGAAATCTCTCCAAGAATGTCAAATCTCTCCCAAATCTCTCCAAGTATGTGAAATTTCTCCCAAATCTCTCTCTGTATGAGAAATCTCTCCAAGAATGTCAAATCTCTCCCAAATCTCTCCAAGTATGTGAAATCTCTCCCAAATCTCTCTCTGTATGAGAAATCTCTCCAAGAATGTCAAATCTCTCCCAAATCTCTCTCAAAATCTCTCTCAACTTTTTATAATCACTCGGCGCATCCCGCCCCTCGAATTTGACGAAAACAGCCCAAAAACGGAAGTCTATGCGAAAAACGAACTTAAGGAGCCGAAACCCCTCTTAGGAGCCGAACCTCTTAGAGCCGAACCTCCTGAGAACCGAAACCCTCTCAACCGAAATGGACAGAGCGCACGGTCTATTTCGGTCCCTTAACAAATCCGAACCGAGACTCTGCCCTTCCCACCTTCGGCCCGAGAGGGCTTGACCTTCGGTCCGAGAAGCACCTGCGCAGCCGAACTCCACTCTCGGTCCCTTCTGATCAGCAACCTGCGAGACCTCTCGGTTCCCATGCACAATCGAGCCTCGCCTTCGGTTCTATGCTCCTAAGGAGCCGAACCTGCGCACCTTCGGCCCTGAAGTTCGGATTTCAGCATTTCCTACCCGGTTTTCAATATTTTTAGCGTTTTAAGCCCGTTTTTCAAGATTTTAACGCGGGATTTTCACCCAAACTCGTATTTTAACATAATAAACCCCAAATATTTATATTTTAATTATATTTTGGGGAAAATCCTTGCCTAAGAATAAAATCTAGTAGGTAAGATTTATGGGTGGAGTGTTGACTTTGCCTTAGTGTATGACACAAGCAACCTCCCCATACCTCCATAGTACAACCCTTTGTCCCCCCACCATACCTGGTCATTCAAGAGTACTTTTCCCACCATTTTTCAGCCACACATTTGGTCAAGAGCTGGAAAACTCTCCTCTCTACTCACATTACTCCATTTTCCACCAAGTGACAACTTCATTCTCTCTCACTTCCTCTCTCTAGATTTCGAGATTTAAGGCTTGTCTTCAAGCTTTCCCTCTACATTTGGTAAGTATCTTCCTCCTACACTTAGATATTATACTATCTTTCATCTAAATAATAGATTGCTTACACAAATATCGTCATATTTGTGTTAGATCTTCAAATCTTCAAGCATCTCCCAAGTGTTCTTGAGTTGAGCACTTCTTTCCTCCATCATCCATCTACTGAAATCACTCAAGGTGAGTTCATATCCCTATCTTTTCATGTTTTCTTAAGTTTTAAGGGGGGGAATACAAGTTAAAACACCAAGAACACAACTAAACTCATTTAACAGCCTTCATCAGAAAGGTTCAACTCCATTCACGGACTGTTTTGGTTAACTTAAACTTTTTAGTTTTCAAAACTGTATTAGGTGCGAATAGTTCAGGTTCATACCTTTAAAATGACTACTTGCACATCACCATACGATTTTTCTACGATTTATGGTGATTTTTACAAAACTGCCTATCATTTCAAAAACGAATTCGGACCAGTCTGTGAATATGAACATTTTAACACAAGTTAAAGACTTCCAAAAATCATAAACAAAATTATGACCAAACTAGACACATTTTATGAACTCTCAGAAGTTACGGATTCAGTTTTCGACTTCGTATGATTTTTCTATGATTTTTCTAAAACAGTGTAGAAGGGTAAAGATCTAGATAACAGCTTATAACTTTCATCACACTTTGTAACTTGTTGAGCAAAGTGTTAATAGTTGAAGATTTCATATTTTACATGTGTTTCTTGTTGTGGTATAATTATATAACATAAAATACTCATTGGATTGTAAGAACCCTCCAATATTACCATTAGTACAAAAATAAAGCATGATAACACATAGTTATATTTTGCTATACATTCGACTTTCATAGAAAAGGGTCCTTATCCATCGCAAACAAACAGGCTAGAACTATAATAGGTATAGTTTGGGTTCACTACTACTACTACCGTTTGATAAACTATAGTATGCATAATTCATGTTCACTATCACTACCACTATTTGGTGAATTATGATATGTATAGTTTATGTTCACTACCACCACCACCGTTTGATAAACTATAGTATGCATAATTCATGTTCACTATCACTACCACTATTTGGTGAATTATGATATGTATAGTTTATGTTCACTACCACCACCACCGTTTGATAAACTATAGTATGCATAATTCATGTTCACTATCACTACCACTATTTGGTGAATTATGATATGTATAGTTTATGTTCACTACCACCACCACCATTTGATAAACTAATATGCATAATTCATGATCACTATCACTACCACTACTTGATGAATTATGATGAACATAGTCTCGGTCTTTGGTTTTTAAAACTACATTACGTCTAGAATTGTTAGGCTTCAGCTATAATTGCTAAGTGTATATGCTAGAGTTATATAAGAATCTAGTCACAATCGACTTAGAATTGGTGGGCCTGCCTCATATCCTGTTCCTTGTTTAGTTGTGGACCTAGGGCAGACCCATTATATTCAACGGTTTATTTAACTTAAATTTTATATAACTTATATACACTGGTCGATTATAGAAGGAATCTATGGCTCCCTCTAGGGTTCATTATCGCATAACATAGAAGCATTCATTTCACTTAACTAAGAAAATATGGGATTTTCTGGAAACATACTTTGTCACTTTTACAAGGAAAACAGTTTCTTTCTCAAACAAAACTCTTATGAACTCACCAACTTAATTGTTGACACTTTTTCAAAGCTACTTGTATTCTCAGGAAATCAGTGAAACAGGAAAACATCGGCACTTTGAGGATGGGACGTTAAATCGTCAAACAGTTTATTTTATCATCATAATGTAATTGATTTTGAAACATGTAAACATATACTATGGTGTAACCTTTTCAATTATATTTATGATGGTTGTATTTACTTTGAGCACTATTATACTCGTTGTTGTGATACTTTACATGAAGTCCTCCACCCCCGAACGTTTCCGCCATCCTTGGTTTGGGGGTGTGACAGATTGGTATCAGAGCATTGTTTATAGTGAACTAAGTATATCGAACCACATAAGATATACAAACTATAAATGCATTGGGACTAAGGTCTCTGATTTAACATTTTCAAATAACTATACTTTGAGAAATAAATAGTTTCTTGTTAAAAAGTATACATGCATGCATACATACTAAGGTCAGCATCATTCTAGAACAAAACAAAAGTTATGATTGTTGAATGGCACAAGTAGGCTTGGGGATGTATAGTCAGGTCTGGGAATGACATAGCCTGATCAACTATGTCTAACCCAGAAGTGATTAGCATATATCCGGGAATGGTTGTGGCGTTGCAACAAGTCTAAAAACTTACCAATTCTATCTACAAACAAGCAGTAAAAAACATAGATCAAACATTAAAATACTATACGAGTATTTTGTGATACTATAACCAACTTATGTGAAAACTAAAGACCCCTATTAGTAGGTCTATAATGACTGAGTGCATACGCTAAGGTTATACATAATTAAAGATATTATAGACTCAGAATCTATGACTATTGCTCTACTTCATGTTCCTTGTTTGGTTGTGGACTTAGAGTAGAGTCATTTATTCGAAGGTCTATTCTATCTCAGGTTATGTATAACTGCTATGCACTATGTGATTATAGACATGACTGATAAGGATCACCCCCTATAAGTAACTATAGGATTAGACGTCTGTTAATTATCTCTTCTACCCCTATTCTCGCACAAGCAACATGGCAAGAGCTCAACTACCAGGAGACCCCTATTCTCCTACCCAGGAAGATGGTGGTTAGAACGAAGAAAGCCCCGGAGAGGCCCTGAGGAAATAATAGATAAGACCCAAAGACAATTCAGATGAAGATCCGGAGGAAGCGAAACCAAAAATAAGGCAAAGACAAAGAATAAATAGGAGAAGACTCTGACGAAGAGCCCGAGACCTACAATACACCCTCCAGTCGCCACACCCCGACGAGGCTTCCATGGTCTGACACCTCGATAAGCTGTAGATCTACAGACGGAGTTAGGAACAAGATTGACACCCTCCCCATGACATGGATGAGGCTTCTACAACCTCAATCAAGGATGATTAGTAGACAGGGCCCTACTCGTCATAATGCGCTGCGTCATTCACTTGAGCGTACAAACACGAGCATCGATCAGCCGAAATCATGGAGGTTGGCACTACCACCTAGGTCACCGTCAAAGTTTTTCCTTACGTTAACAAAAACATAGACCTATTATAAGGTCAAACTTTCCTGAACTATATGAACTAGAGTATATCAATAAAAATCGGCATGCATGCTATTTCACTGGGAGTCTACCACACATTTCATAACAAGGTATTGCAAACGATTTGCTTATGATAACTCTAAAAGTACTTAATGTATACCTCAAGGTTATGTGTAATTAAGAGGCGATCGACTTAGAAATGGTGAGTCCACCTTGGATCCTGTTCCTTGTTTGGTTGTGGGTTCAGGGAAGACTCATTAAGTTCAACGGCCTATCAAACCTTAATTACACACGACTAGTATATGTCGAGTAATCTTAGGAGTAGACCAGACATGGAACAAATCACAAGATTACATTCGAGTCACTACTGCTAAATTCATTCATATGGAATTTCGTTATAAATTGCACGCAATATTCTTTTAAGTCGAACATAATACAGAAAAATCTAGTTCAATAACAACCGGCTTGTCACTACTATTAGAGACTTACCATCTGTCCTCTTTACAAACTTATGAAAGGACTATGCCGCCAAAGAAAAAGTCCAAACCCTCAGGCAGCGCAACAGCACCACCACCTCCGCCACCACCTTCACAATTTGATCCCGCAATGTTCCAAGCTGCAGTAACAGCAGCTGTGGCAGCCGCAATGTCACAAATTGGTACGAATGGTATCGGTGGTGCTGGATCTGGAGCCACAAACTCTAACCACGGGGACAGTACAGGACGTGCGAAGGAATGTTCGTACAAAGACTTCACCAATGCCAGACCCGATTAATTCAATGGCAGCGGGGGAGTCATCGATTTGATGCAATGGTTCGAAAAGACCGAGACGGTCTTCGAAATTTGTGCATGCCCCGAAGCAAGCAAGGTCAAATTTACAGCTTACACTTTCTCTGGTCGGGCCCTCACTTGGTGGAAAGGCCACGTTAAGTCACTAACGCTTGCAGCGGCTAACTCGTTAAGCTGGGAGGACTTAAAGACGATGATGCTGAAAGAGTATTACCCCAGGGGCAAAGTGCAAAAACTAGAGCAAGAACTATGGGACCTCAAAATGACGGGCTCTGACCTTGCAGCTTATACCGCCCGATTCTGTGATCTAGCACTCCTTTGTCCCGCTATGGTCACCCCGGAACACAAAAAGTTGGAACGATACCTCTGGGGATTGTCCTCCGAAATTCAAGATAGCGTGTTGGCCTCAAGACCAACTACCTTTGAGAGTGCCAAGGAATTGGCACAACAACTCATAGACCATCGTGCCAGCCATGACACTACGAGAACCACCCCTAACCGATCAAAAGGAGAGAACAACAAAAGAAAGTTCTGGGACAACAAAAAGGACCAACCAACCCAGGACTTCACTAAGAAGCAACAGAGCATTGCTGTTCATGCTGCCACAACCCTCACCATGCCAGCTCCCATAAATCGATATGCTGGAACCCTTCCAAAATGCAACAAGTGTAGCTTCCATCACACTGGGGCTTGTCGGGAGTTGCATTGCATAAATTGCAACAGGAAGGGACACACTACCCGTTTCTGTAAGGCACCAGCACGACCCATCAACCAGGTCCCCGGCATTGGAGCAAGCCCAACTTGTTACAAGTGCGGCGAAACAGGACACTTTAAAAGGGACTGACCAAGAGCAAGAGATGTCGGCGATGATGGAAGGGTGCTTGCGATCACCACAGGAGAGACCACCCCAGAACCGCCCATAAATATCAGTACGTGCTTCTAACATCGACGTTTAAATTCTAAATTTCTTTTATTACTAAAACTAGCATCGATTAAAGTATATCAACCATGAATCTCGAGAACACGACAAAACCCAAATAAGTCTTATCATCCATATAAAAACGCATGGTTTTTACTAGTGAATCTATGATGGCTAGTGTAAACATTATGGTCATATATCATTAAGATTATATGGACTTAGAATGTGTGATTCCGCCTCATTCCCTGTTCCTTGTCTGGTTGTGGGCTAAAGGCGGGGTCACCCATCCGAATGCCCTTGCAATCTTAATGATATACAACTAGTTTACACCGAGCGATTATAAAAGAACTGGTAGGACTTATAATGCAAATTTCATCACAATTTATTGAAACATTTGTAATGCTGGAACTCGCTAACTACATTATAAAACATTCGTAGTGGTAATACCAAGTATAAAGCAGAGAGCATAAAGTCACACGTTATTTACACTATCATTCCAAAACAATACCCCTTTAAATCGACTCAGCTCAAGTTACAATAAGAAATTCCAAGGTCGTCATTTAAACATCAAGCGGGTTGTTCCCCACCATAATCAATTTCTTGTACTACGAAAAGTTCCCCCATGTTTCCTCCAAATTCTCGAAGTCCCAGTCGAAACACTAATTTCGGGACGAAATTCTTTCTAACGGGGGGATGATGTGACAACCGTCAATTTTTGGCCAAGTCAAAGTCAACTAAAGTCAACGAGTCAAACCGGTCAACTCATCTAACCCTTGTATATTAGGGTTTCCATTATGATTCTTATTGTACTACTCGCAATATTAATACAAAGTATCACTTAGAGTTTTCACGTGTTCGGAAATTCTAAACCCTAATCAGGGTAAGTGATGAATCCACTCGATAAAACATTATTCCTTAACCCTCGGGGGCATATAACAATCATAACAAGACTTAACGAGGTTTACAAACCTTGAATTACGGATCCAAGCACTAAAAAGGGTCACAAAAGAAGTCTCTCCCAATCTCTTCCACTCTAACTCTCCCAAAACTCTCTAAGTAGGAGAAATCGCTACAAGTGTGTGTAATCTCTCCCAAATCTCTCCAAGTATGTGAAATCTCTCCTAAATCTCTCTCTGTATGAGAAATCTCTCCAAGAATGTCAAATCTCTCCCAAATCTCTCCAAGTATGTGAAATCTCTCCTAAATCTCTCTCTGTATGAGAAATCTCTCAAAGAATGTCAAATCTCTCCCAAATCTCTCCAAGTATGTGAAATCTCTCCCAAATCTCTCTCTGTATGAGAAATCTCTCCAAGAATGTCAAATCTCTCCCAAATCTCTCTCAAAATCTCTCTCAACTTTTTATAATCACTCGGGGCATCCCGCCCCTCGAATTTGACGAATACAGCCCAAAAACGGAAGTCTACGCGAAAAACAGACTTAAGGAGCCGAAACCCCTCTTAGGAGCCGAACCTCTTAGAGCCGAACCTCCTGAGAACCGAAACCCTCTCAACCGAAATGGGCCGAGCGCTCGGTCTATTTCGGTCCCTTAACAAATCCGAACCGAGACTCTGCCCTTCCCACCTTCGGCCCGAGAGGGCTTGACCTTCGGTCCGAGAAGCACCTGCGCAGCCGAACTCCACTCTCGGTCCCTTCTGATCAGCAGCCTGCGAGACCTCTCGGTTCCCATGCACAACCGAGCCTCGCCTTCGGTTCTATGCTCCTAAGGAGCCGAACCTGCGCACCTTCGGCCCTGAAGTTCGGATTTCAGCATTTCCTACCCGGTTTTCAATATTTTTAGCGTTTTAAGCCCGTTTTTCGAGATTTTAACGCGGGATTTTCACCCAAACTCGTATTTTAACATAATAAACCCCAAATATTCATATTTTAATTATATTTTGGGGAAAATCCTTGCCTAAGAATAAAATCTAGTAGGTAAGATTTATGGGTGGAGTGTTGACTTTGCCTTAGTGTATGACACAAGCAACCTCCCCATACCTCCATAGTACAACCCCTTGTCCCCCTACCATACCTGGTCATTCAAGAGTACTTTTCCCACCATTTTTCAGCCACACATTTGGTCAAGAGCTGGAAAACTCTCCTCTCTACTCACATTACTCCATTTTCCACCAAGTGACAACTTCATTCTCTCTCACTTCCTCTCTCTAGATTTCGAGATTTAAGGCTTGTCTTCAAGCTTTCCCTCTACATTTGGTAAGTATCTTCCTCCTACACTTAGATATTCTACTATCTTTCATCCAAATAATAGATTGCTTACACAAATATCGTCATATTTGTGTTAGATCTTCAAATCTTCAAGCATCTCCCAAGTGTTCTTGAGTTGAGCACTTCTTTCCTCCATCATCCATCTACTGAAATCACTCAAGGTGAGTTCATACCCCTATCTTTTCATGTTTTCTTAAGTTTTAAGGGGGGGGGGGAATACAAGTTAAAACACCAAGAACACAACTAAACTCATTTAACAGCCTTCATCAGAAAGGTTCAACTCCATTCACGGACTGTTTTGGTCAATTTCAACTTTTTAGTATTCAAAACTATATTAGGTGCAAATAGTTCAGGTTCATACCTTTAAAATGACTACTTGCACATCACCATACGATTTTTGTACGATTTATGGTGATTTTTACAAAACTGCCTATCATTTCAAAAACGAATTCGGACCAGTCTGTGAATATGAACATTTTAACACAAGTTAAAGACTTCCAAAAATCATAAACAAAATTATGACCAAACTAGACACATTTTATGAACTCTCAGAAGTTACTGATTCAGTTTTCGACTTCGTATGATTTTTCTATGATTTTTCTAAAACAGTGTAGAAGGGTAAAAATCTAGATAACAGCATATAACTTTCATCACACTTTGTAACTTGTTGAGCAAAGTGTTAATAGTTGAAGATTTCATATTTTACATGTGTTTCTTGTTGTGGTATAATTATATAACAGAAAATACTCACTGGATTGTAAGAACCCTCCAATATCACCATTAGTACAAAAATAAAGCATGATAACACATAGTTATATTTTGCTATACATTCGACTTTCATAGTAAATGGTCCTTATCCATCGCAAACAAACATGCTAGAACTATAATAGGTATAGTTTGGGTTCACTACTACTACTACCGTTTGATAAACTAACGTAGAATTGTTAGGCTTCAGCTATAATTGCTAAGTGTATATGCTAGAGTTATATAAGAATCTAGTCACAATCGACTTAGAATTGGTGGGCCTGCCTCATCTCCTGTTCCTTGTTTGGTTGTGGACCTAGGGCAGACCCATTATATTCAACGGTTTATTTAACTTAAATTTTATATAACTTATATACACTGGTCGATTATAGAAGGAATCTATGGCTCCCTCTAGGGTTCATTATCGCATAACATAGAAGCATTCATTTCACTTAACTAAGAAAATATGGGATTTTCTGGAAACATACTTTGTCCCTTTTACAAGGAAAACGGTTTCTTTCTCAAACAAAACTCTTATGAACTCACCAACTTAGTTGTTGACACTTTTTCAAAACTACTTGTATTCTCAGAAAATCAGTGAAACAGGAAAACATCGGCACTTTGAGGATGGGACGTTAAATCGTCAAACAGTTTATTTTGTCATCATAATGTAATTGATTTTGAAACATGTAAACATATACTATGGTGTAACCTTTTCAATTATATTTATGATGGTTGTATTTACTTTGAGCACTATTATACTCGTTGTTGTGATACTTTACATGAAGTCCTCCACCCCCGAACGTTTCCGCCATCCTTGGTTTGGGGGTGTGACACCATGCTTTCTTCCATTGCTACATTTCACACCACCAACATTATTGTTACTCATCCTTCAAAATTTGCTTTTGTTGGGCCCATTCCTGAGTCGATGTCTGCCTTTGTGCCTCCTTCAAGCAAGATCATTCAGGAATACAAGAAGCTTCCCTCCTTTGGTGCAAGGGAACTCACTGCTGACATGGTAAAATCAATCGAAGACGCAGACAAACCTGCCAAAAGAGGCAAAAAGCCAGAAGTCAAAAAGGGAGATAAAGGGGGCCAAGTCTCAAAAGCTCAAACCCCTAGGAGGCGAAAGTCGGAGAAAGCAGCGCCGACTCAGCCTAAGGCTAAGAAAGGCAAGAAACCTGCCCGCCGACTAATACTCCAATCCTCAAGTGATTCTGATTCAGAGTACGTGCGTCCTAATCAATCACCAATTCCTCCCAGTGAATCTGACAGCGAACGCTCAGAGGATGAAGGTTCGGTTCGTGGTGATACACCACCACGCTCGCCTACACCCGAGGTACCTGTTCGGTCCCAAACTCCTTCTCCTCCCCCTGTTTCTGTTCCTGTCTCCGTCCCCCCGATTTTTCCTATCATTACATCTCAACCATCCTCTACTATTTCCATTCCTGCACCCATCTTCACTGAGTCTACTACTACCACCACTACTGGAGTTCGAACCAACGTATCTGATATGGGGGCTCGTTCTTCAACACCCGAACCCTCGGTCACTACCGAACCCCCTGTCACTACCGAACCTCCAGTAACTACCGAACGACCATCACCTACCCCATCTACCGAAAGCAACACTGTTCTTGGAGGTGAGGACTTGGAGTTTGATTCCACTTACTTCAGTCCCTACCGTGTTCAGAGTGATGATGATGACGATGCCCCTGTTACCAAGCGCCATCTAAAGACGGTTACTGACAAACTCGATCAACTTCTTTTTTCCACGTCAACTGGTGCTTACTCTGAAGGTGCTCTAAAAGCATTATTTTCTTCTGTTGTCAAAGAGCATGATGCATCTCTCTCCGCCGCAGCAAAGGCCATTGATGCTTCCACTTCCCAATGTCAGAAGGCCTCGCTTGCTGTTGAGGCCTCAACAAAAGAATGCAAAGATGCAACCGCAAAAGTCGAAAAACTAATTTCTGAAGCTCAGTTATTCCTCGATTCATTGCAGGCTGCTGCTCAAAAGAACGCTCAGACTGTAAATGCTTCGGTTGAAAATCTCCAGCGTTCTCTTGAAACCGAACGGACTAATCTTGAAGCCGCTCGACAGGCCATTGAAGCTGCCAATGAAAATCTTCATGATAATGTCAAGGAGCGTCTGACTCAGCTGGAAGCCGAACTGGCTGTTGAAAATCGAATTATCGATGAGCTTGACAAACGAACTTCTCAGTTCAAAATTTAAAATCTTAAGCTTCGTTCTGCAACCACTGAGCTTAATGATTTACAGTCTGAAAGAGAAGTGATTAGAAGCTCCGTGGGTGACGTTCATTCCATTCTGTTACATCTTCTTGACGCCCACGACTCTATTTTGACAATATCCATTAGACGCCATTTAGCTGAGAAACTCAGACCTGCGTTGGATATCCTAAGTCGGATAGAGGGTGTTTCGGTGACTTCTGTCCAGCCGAAACAAGGGGGAGAAAAGGAAAAGGAAAAGGTCAATACTCAACCTCCTCCCGAACCCAAATCAACAGCTGCACCGAAGGTTAATGTAGCTTCGGTCAGCAAAAGGGAAAAGAAAAAGAAGAAAATTGGTGAAGATGATGATGATGATTTTGAAGATACCTTGGGTGAAAATCCCTCTAAGCCCTTTCAGAAATCAAAACCCACTGATAAGGAGCTTGCAGAAAAGATTGAAAAGGATACGGTTGAGTTGGAGAAGAAGCTAAAAGAAAAGGAGCTCTTGGATAAAAAGAAGTCCATTTTTCCAGAATGGACCATTGATTCGCTCCAGAGAGAAGCCATAGATGAACCGAGTACTCATTGGCTTGAACCTGTAATGTCATTCGGCCTTGAAAACTCGAAGGACGCTCAATTTGATATGCCAATCACTCGAAAGGCATTTATCTTTCATTGCTTCAACTCCACTGTTGCTATTCCCTCTCCGGACCCGAAGGTAGATCGGGATCTGTTGGAGTTTTATCTGGAATTCGCTCAACCACAGTACTTGACATGGAGCTTACAGAAGATTACTACTGTCAAGGTACTGAAGCCTTATTCAGCCGGGAAATTTGTCAACATCAAATTTAAAGTGACCCGAGGCTCTGAAGGCTTGGTTCATAATTTTTCCTTGGCTGATCTACCGAACCTCAACCCTCATGACTGGATACTCCTCAACAACATTTTGCTGTCCAATCCTCAGGAGTATCAGCCGATTATAGATCATATCAAGCGAATGCTTATTTGCTACATTCATGAAGTAGCGAAAATGGATCAAGAAATCGCATCTGCCATTCACAAGCGACCAACGATCAAACCATCTGGAAGGGCTGGCAATGTGAATGTTATGGTCAAGGGCAAAATCGACCCCCAATTTTATACAGTGATGTTTGTCAGGGGTGAAAATCACAAATGTCTTTTTGCTCTTTGTGATAAGCACCTATTCTCAACTGCTTGCTTGGAGCATATTTTGGAGATTATCCACAGGTGCAATCAGAATTCTGCAGCTGACAAGAAGTTGTTTACTGACATGCTACGATGGTATATTCAGTTTCGGCAGACACTTCTTGCTTTAATTCCTCGGCTGTTCAAAGTTGTGAAGACAGAGAAAGCTACTCAACAGAAATAATCTCTCGCCTCATTCGACGCAAAGGGGGAGATTGTTGGGTTAAATAGTGTTGCATCATGGGCTCGGTCCTTAGCCCGGTTTTGTTATCCAGTTTGGGCCTGTCCAACTGTGATTGTTTTGTTTAGGGTTTAGTATTTAAGGTGCATGCATGCAGCCTTAGAAGATGGAGCTTTGATTATTATTGTTTTGATTTGTACTGTTTAATCTGTTGAAGATCTAATCGATCTAAGAGTTTTTCAACTCATCAATTTTAGTTTTCAAGAAGCTCTTCAAATATTTTGAAAGAAAATGGTGTTTATTTAAGTGGGAGCTTCTACAACAACATTGCAAGAAGATTTTTGGTCCCTTAAAATTTCCTTTTAGGAATGGACATGGCATTTTTGTGTTAGCTCACAAAAATGTCATTAGTTGGTTATGCTTATGCACATATAAATTTATGCATGTTTGTGTTGTTTATTTTATGCAAATATTATGTGTGGTTGATAAATTAGTTTTTTCACATGCTAAAATAATTTTGGACAAAATAAACATCACATGGAGTTTGGTTTTTAAAATTTATAATGTGAACATAAGATGTAACAAGTTATTATTTTAAAATAAAATCTGGTTTTATAAAAACGTTAATAATGTCAAATTTTGAAATACTCAAATATAAGTTTTAAAATGGTGATTTTTATAACTTATACAAACTCCAAATATATAAGTAATAAAATGAAGTTTTACTAAATATATAAAAAGGTTCAAATGCACTCAAACTTAATACCGTTTATTAAAATTGAATCGTGTAAAATTCTATAAAAACTAGATTTTTATATAGAACCTTTAAAAGTGATTGTCTTTTTGAGAATTGGTACATGGTTTATTATATGCATCTAGTAACAATGATATCATATGTTTTTAAAACTAGAATTATAAAACATATAAAAGACCCTTTCTACAAACCCCAAATCTATGCAATCCTTTTTGAAGAACACTCAGACATCTCTTGTATGTACTAGTGGGATAAAGAATAACTAACCACTTACTATTATCTTTTGATGGCCGAGGTCTCTTCGCGATTTTTATAACCAAGTTATACGCCCATTACACATGTTTTTCAAATTGGATGATTTGATCGAAAATCTTTTCTGATAAAGGATACTTATACAAGAGAGTTTCAAGGCATAGATGGGATCAAACATGTCTAATTAAATTTGTTATTAGCGATCCCATAAATCTAGGAATTATATTGTGAGATATAACTGATAATTGATATCTAGCAGGTTTAATACAAAAATGTGTTATGCTACAATGTATAAAGTGTTGCTTAAAAATAATATTCTTTCAGAATAGATTAGTGTTTTTGTTAGATTTTGATGTTTTTTTTATTTTTTCTTTTAGAATGTTGTTATTATTCAATGAATCACAATCATACAATGTAATTATTTGTTATATTATTAGTTCAAGAATTGATTTTGTGTATTCTTTTCAGAATGTATTTACTAGTTTATGGTTGACATTCCGCCATTCTGACAGATTAAAATCTAAAAATATATTTACTAGTTTATGGTTGGCATTCTATCATTCTGACAGAATAAAATCGGATTTTTAAATTTGAATTAATTTAAAATATTCAGATTTTTAAAAAATAAAGGAATTAATCATCCCTAAAAATCCGAAAATTTACTTTTTTAATATAGGTTAATTGACTAAAATGCCTTTATGCTGAAATTTGTGTGATTATATGGTACATGTTATCCTATTCTACTATCATAGACCCTCAGATCATGACCTTTGATTATATTCCATCCAATGGTCCAGATCTGTGCATTCTGACACACAATAGTTAGTAAAAACAAAATAACCTAACCCTATATATATATATATATATATATATATATATATATATATATATATATATATATATATATATATATATATATATATATATATATATATATATATATGGAAAAGTTCAATGGAGAATCATTATTAATCAAGGAACCAAAGAACCAATCCAAAGCGTCGGAATTTAAAGCGATCAACGGCAAAATGAAAGGTTGTAAACTTATATAATGGACGCACATGTACCGGATTATAACAAAACTCACTTCCCTTTTTTCATTTAAAATTTTTTTTAGGCCAAGTTTTTTATCGAAAAAAAAACCAAATATACCGTTGTTCACGATTTTTCGTCATCTTTCCATAAAGATTCATGATAATATATAAAAAACGAACTTTTTTTTCGAAAAAAATCCACTTAAATTTCTTAGTTTTTTCAATATTTAAGTTTATTTTTATCAAAAAAAAACTAATTATACCAAAAATATTAATTTTTTGTACTCTATTAATAAACACCAACACCAATTAAAAAAAAAAACCTTGAACATTGTAGATTCACACTGTGAATATAAACTGTAAATATTTCGATTTTTAACATTCACAATATGAAAAATCTCGAATAGTTCAGATTCACATTGTGAATCTGAATTACTATTATGCACACTCTGAATCTGAGAAGGTTCACAAAAAAAACCTCGATCAGTGTAGATTCACACTATGAATCTAAACTGTAAATATTTCAAATTTTAACATTCACAATGTGAAAAAGCTCCGATCAGTTCAGATTCACACTGTGAATCTGACTTATTATTATGCACACTGTGAATCTGAACAGGTTTACAATATGAATCTGAACAGGTTCACAATGTGAATCTGAATTGAAATATCGCTTTTTTTTAACATGAATATAAATCTGAACAGGTTCACAATGTGAATCTGAATTGAAATATCGCTTTTTTTAACATGAATATGAATCTATGTTTAAAAAGTACAAAAATATGAATTTTGATATATTTATTAATTTTTTTTTCTATAAAAAAGTAGACCTTAACTTTTTTCATCAAAGAAAATGAAATGAGTTTTTTCGAAAAAAAAAGTTCATTTTTTATATATCATTATGGATCTCTATAGAAAAAGGACGAAAAATCGTGAACAATGGTATATTCGGTTTTTTTTTCGATAAAAAACATGGCCTAAAAAAAATTTTAAACGAAAAAAAGTGGTGGATTTTTTTGTAAATGGTGGACCAATGGTTAAGGTCTATTTTTTTATAGAAAAAAGTTAAGGTCTATGGTGAGTCTCACCACTTCATTTTGTTGATGAAAAAAGTTAAGGTCTATTTTTTTATTGAAAAAAAAAATTAATAAATATATCAAAATTCATATTTTTTGTATTTTTTAAACATAGATTCATATTCATGTTAAAAAAAAACCATATTTCAGTTCTGATTCACATTGTGAACATGTTCAGATTCATATTGTAAACATGTTCAGATTCAAATTGTGAACCTCCTCAGATTCACAGTGTTCATAATAATAAATCAGATTCACAATGTGAATCTGAACTGATCGGAGCTTTTTCACATTGTGAATGTTAAAATTTAAAATATTTACAGTTTAGATTCACAGTGTGAATCTATACTGATCGAGGTTTTTTTTTGTGAACCTTCTCAGATTCACAGTGTGCATAATAGTAATTCAGATTCACAATGTGAATCTGAACTGTTCGAGATTTTTCATATTATGAATGTTAAAAATTGAAATTATATACAATTTAGATTCACAGTGTGAATCTACACTGTTCGACGTTTTATTTTTTTTTAAATCAATGTTGATGTTTATTAATAGAGTATAAAAAATTAATATTTTTGGTATAATTAGTTTTTTTTTGATAAAAATAAACTTAAATATTGAAAAAACTAAGAAAATTAAGTGAGTTTTTTTCGGAAAAAAAAATCGTTTTTTATTTATTATCATAGATCTCTATGGAAAGAGGACGAAAAATCGTTAACAACGGTATATTCGGTTTTTTTTCGATAAAAAACTTGGCCAAAAAAAATTTTAAATGAAAAAAAAGGAAGTGAGTTTTGTTATAATCCGGTCGATGTGCGTCCATTATAAAAGTTTACAACTCTTCCTTTTGCCGTTGATCGCTTTAAAATCCGATGCTTTGGATTGGTTCCTTGGTTCCTTGATTAATAATGGTTCTTTATTGAACTTTTCCCTATATATATATATATATATATATATATATATATATATATATATATATATATATATATATATATATATATATATATATATATATATAGGAGTAGTATCAATTGAGAACACCTAAAAGGTTGAGAACGTGAGAACACTTATCAGCCAATCATTTTATTAGGGTATTTAAGTAAATTTGTATTTAATATAATTTTTAATTAATATAATACAATTAATAATCAATATATTATCCATTATTATTTACCTATAATTAAGGGATATTCCATAGTTATCGTTGAATTGAAGATACGGTTTCCAATATACGATTCGTGATTTAGTCAATCGACAATTGTATCCGTAACATCGATTATGGTTGAAGATAACAACGTAAGAATTTGTTAACCCAAATTTTCGATGTCGGACTGTTTTGATTACAGTAGCGATGATACCGAACATGATGATCATTATGGCGACGAAGCATTCGACAATAATCAATATGATGAAGACGATTTCTATCATTCGGATGATCAATACAGCGGAAGAATTCAATTATCTGATAATGCTAGTGAAGGTAACAATATCAACATCTTTTAAATACAGTTCGTGTATTACAATCAACATTGAATTTGTGTATATGATGAATAAGACGTGTCATTTATTCAGTACATACTTGTATACGATTAATCATATACGTTTTATGTATTAATTAGTTAATGCTGGTGTATATCACAAATTGTTGTACATTGTTTCGTAAGTTTAATACAATGTTTCTTAAGTTTGATAAGCATTGGTGATTATGCGTAACAATCATATATGATAATGATTTAAATCTTTTGACATAGTTCTGTGTATTTTAAAATGAGTAAACACTTCAATTTTGATTACTGTTTCACACATGTTGATTATGATTAGAAAATTGTTTAGTTTATGAATACGTAATTGATCTAAATTTATATTATGTCTCTCATGTCGCATTATTGTTTTTTGTTGTCTAAAAAAACAGGTACAAATCGAACTGATTCTGAAGAGGAATTATTCAATAGTAATGTTGTTGACTCGCCTAGTGGGAAAACCAAGTTGTGGAAACCTATTGTTCCTAAAGAATTTATGCCAGATGTAGATGCTATTTATCAATCATTAGAGGAGGCGGTTGAAATGTATAAATTATATGCAGATAAAGCAGGTTTTGGTGTCAAGTTAAATACAGTAACGAGGTTTGGTGACAAAACCATTAAAAAAAGGTATGTAGTGTGCAACAAAATGGGTAAAATACCTAACAGATCAACTGACACTTTGGATCCTGACGGAACTGGAAGGAATAAACGAAACTCAAACTTCAGAATCACGGACTGCAAGGCATTGATAAAGTTTGAAAGGTTACATATGCGAACTAATGCTTGTAAAATATATGAGTTTGAAGAGAAGCACAACCACCCCCTAGAAACTAAAGAAGAAAGACGGTATTCCAAACATGCACGACGACTTAGTTATAAAGACAAGGAGTTTATAGTGTGTTCTTCAACATCTAACATTGGTGCAACAAAGGCACATAAGTTACAATCTAGTTTGCAAGGAGGTTATAAAAACGTTGGCCCTGAAGCAATTGATTATAAAAATTTTAGAAGGAAGATGGGAAACATTATAGGTGACAAGGATGCACAGCTGGTTGTTGACAAAATGAACATGAGGAAAGATGAGTTACCTAACTACACATTTGAGTATAAATGTGTTGATAGTGTGTTAAACGCAATGTTTTGGGCGGATGAAACCGATAAGTTATATTACAAGGAGTTTGGAGATGTGATCTCATTTGATGCTACATTCCGAACAAATAACTATGCTCTTATAGTTTTTTATTTTTTTTCTTTAAATATGAATATTGCTATTTTTTTGAGTTTATAATAACCGTTGAATTTGTTTTTAATTAACTTTTTAATACAGGTATGGAATGATTTTTGTGCCGTTTACAGCCATTGATAACCACAAACATTCAATAAACATTGGAGCAGGTTTGTTAAGCAACGAGTCAATAGAATCTTATCGTTGGTTGCTTGAAGCTTTTTTGAAAGCACATGGAAAACACCCTCAATTAGTGTTAACAGACCAAGATCCAGCAATTCTACAGGCCGTTGAAGCAATATTTCCTAATTCTAATCACCTCTTATGTATGTGACACATTATAAAAAAACTACAAGCTAAGGTGTGTATATTTTATTCATAGTTAACACAGAACATGTTTTATTCAGCAATGATTTAAACATTTTACGTATTTTTAAAATTAATTAGCATAGATATTGTTTATTCATAGATAATCTTATAAAATTCTAATGTTTTTTTTAGGTTTCAGCGGATTTTCTGAAAACACTGATTTTCGAAAGCGTTTTACTAAGCTTGTTTGGAATGTCAACATCGAGCCTAAAGTCTTTGAATCAAGGTGGAAACTGCTTATGAGAAAATTCAAACTACAAGACAAAAGATGGTTCAAAGACATGTACAAGGATCGAAAGCTTTGGATTGCAGCCTATTTTAAAGACATGCCACCACATGGTCTGATGAAATCTACTTCAAGGTCTGAAAGTGTCAACTCATTTTTTAATAAATACTCTAACTCTGGTAATTTGCTTATCTATTTCATGATGAACTACGACACCGCAATTGGAAAGCAACGAAATGGTCAACAGAAACTAGAACATGATACAAAAAATGCAAAACATGAAATGATGCTTCCAAGTGGATTACTAGAACATGCAGCTGCGGTTTACACTAAAACCGTTTTTTATGAGGTCAAAAAGGAAATATTTAAAGCAGCCTGGTACTGTTCTATTGACAGCGTTGAAATGATTGATGGGTGGCAAGTTGTTATGATTACACAAACGGATAAGAGCAAACAGTTGAAGATAAAATGCAAGGTTATATTCATTGTTGAAACGTTATTCATTAGTGATCATACAAGTATATTATATCATTATTTTTAAATTACATATACTTGTTTCAATATTATGCAATAACCACCAACTAATATGTTAATTCAACCAGTTACTAACATACATTATTTTTATTATACAATGTAGGTTGAACTAAAGTTGCCTGAAAAAGAAGTTAAATGTTCATGCAATCACTTTATACGTACTGGCATTTTATGTCGTCATATTTTTGTTGTATTGAAAAACAACCATGTTGAAGAGATTCCATAGCAGTATATTCTCAGAAGATGGAGAAGGGATGCAATTTCCAGCCATTTGCTTGCCATGAAACATGTTGCCATGGAAACCGAAGATGACACCTTTAAACTTCTAACAGAGGCATACAGCAATATTGAATACTGCTTGGATCATTTCAAAAGAAGCAAGGAGAAATTGTTGGAATTTGTTGAAAAAACACGTATCTTGAAGCAGGCAGCAATGGAGTTTGGCAATTCAAACCAATCATCATCTGATAATGATGAAGAAGAAATTATTCGGATGCTTGGAATACGCAGCATTCCTGATGAAATAAATATCCATCCACCTTCATCTATACGTACCAAAGGGAGTGGAACTAAGAAAAGAATGGTTAGTGCTACTGAGAAAGCTGTTGCAACTGCAAAGAAAAAAAACTAGAATTTGCACAGGTTGCAATCAATATGTTAACCATAATTGGAGGACTTGCAAAGTCAGACTTGCACGAGAGTCAAAACAACCTTAAAATGGCCCATTCATTTGCCCAATAGATTTTATTTTTCTATTAGATTTATGAATAAGAATATGTTTCTATGATTCAGTATGTTATTTTATCTTAAAACACCTTCATGATTTTTAACGTTTTGTTTTATTCAACAATGAATAATATCATAAACATATCTGGTAATCGTAAGAAATTAATGATATGAACAGGCATTTAAACATCTGTTATTTGATTAAAACGGTTTGCATTTAGAATAGATATATTTTTCCTTTGTTGAAATTATAAAAACATCAATCATTATAGACTATAGACATATACAATTCAAGCAATATTCATAGTTTATTGTATGCTGTTAGTAGTATATCATACTAACAAATGTTTGTACGATTCATGAATAAGGAGATGTTTCTATGTTTCATTATGTTGTTATAGTCAATAATGAATAATATCATAAATACATTAATTACTTTCAACAGATTAATGCTATGAAAATTGTGAAATACTCTGCTATTATGTTAAAACAATTTGCATTTAAAGTAGAATCTGTTATGACTAATTCATGTATTTATGTTATTATTCAATATTGAATAACAACATACTTTAAGATATAAAAACAACAACAATCATTATAGACTAAAGATATAGTCATTTAAATTATTAAAAGTTCTGATTGTATGATCATAGTAGTATAGTATATTAACAAATGTTTGTTAGTAAGAATCATTACTGACTGTACATTATAATTATACCAGTCATGTTAATCATCATTGTTTGACATAATTTATTTCTTATTTAATTTTTCAAAATTTAATGTAAAATTATAACTATTAATATTAAGTTTAAAATATTACCATTCCATTACTAAATTAGCAAACCAAAAGGAACTATTGTACGTTCTACAACCCAAGTTAATATCCTTAACATACAAAACCATTGTTTTAAAACTATCCAAAAGAAACCATCAAAGTCATAACTAAAATAACTTTTTTAACATAATTAACTAAAATCATCCAATCTTGTGTGAATTTGTTCCTTTGCAATGGCCAACAGTTCAGAACGTTGTCTTGAAGGAATCTTGTGGAATTCATCAACCTTTTGGAGCACATAATCCTTTTGCACATTATATTCATGAGTGATGATTTTGTATAAATACTTTGTCCTCAGTTTAACAAGTTGATCATCTTGCACATTATATTCATGAGTGATGATTTTGCACATAATCCTTTTGCACATTATATACGTTTCCATGTGACGCATTGTAAACACACCACAATTAATGTGGTTGTTTATTGTTCTCCAAGGCATTTCCAGTCTATATGGCATCACATGTGAAAATATCTCAGTTTTTGGATGATTCTGAGATTTTAAGTAATCAACTATGTACTTTTTCTGAAAATGTAAAAAAGATTGTCAACACATATGAAATGTTATTTACTAGGTAATGTAACTTTTATTAATCACTTACAATGATTTGGGGCAACTGACCATATCTCTCATCAATATGATCATCAACTTTGCTGTTGTCAATGATTACAAACTCTGGGTGTTGTAGATTGATCACAAAAAGGAAAATGTGGAAGGAACGGACGACTGGTAGGAAAAGCTGTAACGTATATTCATTTACATGTATTCACTTTATTTAATATTCATATTTGATCAATGATAAATAAACACATAAGTAAAATGTTCAGATATGTATCTTACCAATCCAACGTAACGTATGCTTGCGTCCATATCTTCAATAAAAAGCAACAGATTCTCAATGAATTTATCTTTACGTTGACTTTGTTAAATCACTTTCAAGATACGAATTCTGTAATCCATTTTTAAAAACTCATTAGTTTATTTATAAGTTGTATTTAGAAAATAGTTTAATCAACATTGAACAATATTAAATTATACTGTCACATCTGTCTTGCAATAAACTCTCAGAGGCGATTCAGGTGCATGCTTACTTTCATCAAGATTCAACACTTGACTCCAACAATCAATCACATGACCAAATAGTTCACATGTTGGAAAAAAACTTTCCATGTGAAACCTCTCAGCAGAAAAACCATCCAAAGTGTGGAAAACTATATCACTGCAAAAGACGTGACCAATTGATACTTATTTTAATAAGCAACCAACAAAATTAAGTAATTTTAAACATATTTTAAATGCAACTTACTTTGGCTCTCCCTAGAGAGAGAATATCCATTTTGCTACACGTTTTTCTTGTCGTGGAACTCCTTTGGTGATATCAACAGCCCGTATAATGTAAGGAGATTTCAGATATTCGGATTTCATGTGAGGCCTGTACCCTCTTCTATTAAACCCCTTTTCTTCATTGTTGAATGGTACTACAGACAAAGGAATTGACATTTCCATTTTAGATGGTGGTGTAGTCTGAAAAGATTTTCTTACAGATCTATTCACGAAGTCTGCATATTCCTTTGACATCTGAATACTACAGTTTGCTATCGGGGAGTTGTCAAACTGTTTGTGAGATGTTTCTAGAATCAGTGTACGTTCAATTTCAGCCTCGTTATCATACCACCATTGAGATTGTTCTAGTTCCTCTGATGCGGAAACTTCATTAAACAGATCATTTACTTTGTTTTCCATTCTTTGACCAATTGATTCTCAGGATATTTCTTCGCAGCATCATTTATTTTGTTTTCCAACACTTTCTTTTGCTGCACTAGCATGTCGTGCATCTCCTTTATTGTTGAAATAGTTGTCTAATAAGGTCAACACAATTTAATTATGGTACAAACCAAATAAAAACATTAATATGTCATTTAGTATTAATTAATATTATAGTAACTCATAATTCAAATGTGAATAATTAGTAAACTACCTCAACACTTTCCCCACTTCCACTAAAAATTTCCTTTCCTTGATTTCCCTGCTAAAATTAATACACTGTTAGTTTTTGTACTAATACCTTATTATTTATTAATGATTATATTATATTAATACCTTACACCTTCCATCACTAATTTTCACACCTCCTGCATCATTTCCCTGTCAACATGTATGAATTTAATTAATTTAGATTATACAAAATAACAAATTTTAAATTTCATATGCATTATTCAATATAATAAAATATTACCTGAACTTTTTCTTGACCTACATTACTAGTTCCCGATGATTCATTGATGTGACAACCCGAAACTTTTTCCGTTATCTTCACCCAGTTTCCGTTAATAAAATTTGGGTTTTTATTAAATACCGTCAAATTTCTTAGTTTGAGAAAGGCTACACGTTTTAAATAAATAAATAATACGTATTTTATACGAGTCGGGATAAACCGGGAATCACGCGAAAAACTCGAAACTATCTCGAAAATCTCCGAGTTCACGGTCCGGACGCATTAACTGTCGGACCGTAAACCCGTTTACGGTCGGTGCCAGGTGGACCACACCCCCAACCAACCTCCCAGCCTATAAATACTGGACCCCCACCCTCATTTGAACGTTCTTGACCGGAAACACCCCCTTTCTCTCTCTAAACCTCTTGACCGTAAACACCCAAAAAGCCCCCTTTTTACCCGAAAAACGCCGGAAATTGTCATTTGGGGCCATTTGGGAGCCTCTGGAACACTTTTTAGTCGAAAACAAGCACCCTTGTTCTTGAGTTTACGGTCAATCTTCATAGACCGTAAACCCGTTGCGACCGTAAACTCGCCAATCTTCATAGACCGTAAACTCAACAATCTTCATAGACCGTACACTCTGTTCACGGTCTGTCGACCGTAAACCCTGTACACGGTCTGTTGACCGTAAACTCCAGTCACAACCGTAAACAGCTCTTTCGTGGGGAAAAGCCTGTTTTCTCGATTCAACCAAGTTCCGGTAACATTCCTTAACCAAACGCAAGTGTTTACCTAACACTTTATCTAACGAAATCGCTAATTTAGATACATATATGTATTTATTTGATATTAGGATTCTGTTAAGTGCAACGTACACCAACTCAAGGATCATCCAGTTCAATCCTTCGCATCCGACCAACTGTAAGTTCATACCCCTACGCTTTTATAGTTTTTTAAAACGTTTTCAGGGGGGAATACAAGCTAAACATAAAGGTTTTCATAACTTAAAAACTGATGCAATTACAACGGTTTTACCAAACATCTAGATACTTTACCCCTTTTGTAATATGCAGAGCATAAGGGACGTATCTAAACATAATTGCATAGTTTTCAGAACAGTACATGAACACAACTTATCAGTCAAACTATAATAGGTATAGTTTGAGAAATTCTTTACCGGTTTTACAGATTCAAACATATAAACTATGACAGGTTTAGTTTATCCATACAGATAACTAGAGTATCTTCCTAAATAATTATTTTGTGTATAATTGTTTATACTCTACACCGTTTACTACGATTTCGAACTCGAGCACAACCGAACTACACGTAAACTAGTCAATACAGGATTGTGAGACCTATCTTCGTTATGCCCTTCGGGGTACCAATAAATCCTCACCGTTAAGTATAACCATAGTCTCCTGGAGGGAGAGCGTGAAATTTATGAATAGATCTATTCGGGACCGACAATCCCACACCTAAACTGGTAGCTACAGTTAGGTGGGCACGCCTGGGGTGACAAATTTTGTAATCGTACGACGCCTGAAGAACGTCAAGGAGGTCACCGGTCATATTAGCATGGTTATACGACTCACAATAAGTATAAACTAACCTTTGTTTACGGGATTTCTTTCTTCAATAGTTTTATTTTAATTAATGAAACTACCTATCTACTTACTGGAGGATATTCTAGGGACACAACCTTTAGTTTTATTTTAAGTAATAAAACTACCTTACTTACTGGCGGTAGCCAGGGTTTTCAAACGAGACGTACCTCACTTACTGGCGGTAGCCATAGTTTTCGAACGGAACATACCTTAATTACTGGTGATATCCAGGGTTTTCAAACGAAACATACTTTACTTACTGATGATTGATCAGGATTTCGATACAAACGATATTTTACTTGTAATGAAGAGAAATCATTTGTACAAATTCGGTGACTAGTTTTCAATACAAAAACATGCTTATGAACTCACCAGCTTTATGCTGGTACGTTTTCAAAACCTCTTGTATTCTCAGGACAACAATAGATAGGTACTCTTTCCAGCTTTTGGAGAAGACGGAGCACCCTGAAGTCTCGTCTTTATCTTTTACTTATGATTATATGCTGTCATGTACAAACTATGTTTTCAAACAGATGTAAATATTCATATTGTAATGTAATGGTTGTGTTTACTTTGATTGCTATGATTCGATTGTTGTGATACTACGCATGACGTCACCCGCCCCCGGATGTTTCCGTCGTCTGTTCTAACGGTTCGGGGGTGTGACAGATTGGTATCAGAGCTATTGTTTATAGTGAACTAAGTATACCGAACCTTACATGGTATACAACTATAAACACAATGGGGCTGAAGTGCTCTGAACTAAAAGTATACTTTTAAAACACAAGTATTTTACAAAAAGTGTACAAGTATACCTACGTACCAGAAACAGATTCATGAATAGAACAAAACAAAAGTATTTGGATGTTGAACACTGCGGTTAAACCTGGGCAGTTATGTAATCATGTCTAGGGTAAATATAGCCTGATCAACTATATTCATTCGAGACATGACCAACATGTGTTTGGGAGTGACTGAGGTGTTGCAGCAGGCCTAAAACTTACCAAGTATCCATACAATAGAATATCGATATAACAAAACTTACAACTTAAAATACTATAGGAGTATTTGTCTAGAGTCAAATTCATTACAGAAATTCATTTCCAAGTGTTGCTACTCATTCCTTTTAGCGATAAATTATTTGCATTGGTAGCTTTTCCTTATTTATCGCTTAGTAGAACACTCTATCTATCATATTGAGATATACCTTGCTTCATATCTCTGGATTCAATTCCAGAATACTTACCATCCTCTCCTTCCTGATTACTTTTAGAACAAGATGCCTCCAACGAAAAGACCTAGCAAAAAGAACAACAATCCCCCAACAGATCCGACACCGCCACCTCCTCAGTTCGATCTCGTTATGTTCCAGGCAGCTGTTACTGCTGTTGTGGCTGCCGTGATGTCACAGATTAATCCTGGCGGATCTGGCGGGCCGGGAGGTGGTACTCATCCCCAAAATCATGAAAGTGGTCAGGGACACCAGAAGGAGTGCTCCTATAAGGACTTCATGAATGCGAAACCCACTTCTTTCGACGACAAAGGAGGGGTTATTGCCCTGACTCAATGGTTCGAGAAGATCGAGTCCATTTTCAAAATTTGTTCCTATTCTGAAGCTAACAAACTGAAATTCGCCGCTTGCACTTTCGCCAACAGAGCACTGACCTGGTGGAATGGTCGGGTCAAATCCCTAAACCTACCGATAGCCAATGCTATGGGGTGGGAGAGCTTGAAAGAGCTCATGCTTGCTGAGTACTGCCCACGAGGCAAGATGCAGAAACTAGAGCACGAGCTATGGAACTTGAAGATGAAGGGTTCCGATATTGCTGCCTACACTTCTAGGTTTGAAGACCTAGCACTTCTTTGCCCGGGAATGGTCACCCCGGAAAGCAAAAAGATTGAGAGATACATTTGGGGACTGACACAACCCAACAAAGGAAATGTCTTGGCTGCTAGGCCAAACACCTTTGACAGCGCTAAGTGTCTGGCGCAGACTCTCATAGATCACGGAGTTGATCTTGATAATGTAACAGACGCCCCCGAACCAGCAAAGGGGAGTGGTGAGAAAAGAAAGTTCTGGAAGCAGCGAAAGGGCCAGCCTTCGCAGGAGCCTTCCAAGAAACAACATACGGTGGCAGTTCACGCTGCTACTACTCCTGCCGCTGCTCCTGCAACTCAAGCACCTACCAGTGATTATACCGGTACCCTCCCTTGGCGCAACAAGTGCAGTTATCATCATCGTATCCCCGGCCCATGTCGTGAAATGCTCTGTAACAACTGTGGTAAAGAGGGTCACATGGCTCGAAACTGCAGAACACCAGCCCAACCAGCCAATCAGACCTTCGGAGCAGGTGTCGGTCAAGCCTGTTATGGCTGTGGGGAAGTCGGGCACTACAAGAGAAACTGCCCCAAGGCAACAACAGCTGGTAGAACGAGGAGAGTGCTAGCGATGGGCCAAAAGGAATCCGTTGCAGATCCCACCATTGTTTCGGGTACATTCCTCCTCGATAACTCTTATGCATGCATTATTTTCGATTCTGGAGCGGAGAGAAGTTTTGTTAGTCATGCATTCAAGCATCTTCTCAAACGTAAACCCCAACCTCTAACTGAAACATTTACCGTCGAGATGGCTAACGGCGAGAAAGAGAGCACTAACGACATATTCGTAGGCTGTACTCTTACCGTAAACGATCATTCTCTTCCGATCGATCTTATGCCAGTTTCCATAAAAATCTTCAATGTTATCATCGGCATGGATTGGTTGAGCCACAATCGTGCTGATATCCTTTGTTACGAAAAAGCCATTCGTCTCAATCTTCCCTCCGGCGAAGCCCTCATGATCTATGGCGATAAACTCAGTTCGCATCATTTCATGCATCAAAGCCCAGAAACTTCTACGAAAGGAGTGTCATGCATTCCTAGCCCATGTCATTAACGAGAAGCAGGAAGTTAAAGACCTCGAGAGCATCCCCGAAGTCTGCAACTTTCCTGATGTCTTTCCCGATGAGCTTCCAGGAATTCCTCTCGAGCGTCAAGTCGAGTTTCGCATCGACTTAATCCCCGGAGCTACTCCCGTAGCTAAATCCCCATACCGATTAGCGCCAGCGGAAATGCAGGAGTTATCCAGTCAGCTCAATGAGCTGCTCAGCAAAGGATTCATCAGTATGAGTTCCTCACCTTGGGGAGCCCCGATTGTATTCGTAAAGAAGAAGGATGGTGTCACACCCCCGAACCGTCGGAACGGACGGCGGAAACATCCAGGGGCGGGCGACGTCATGCGTAGTATCACAACAATCGTATCATAGCAATCAAAGTAAACACAACCATTACATTGCAATATGAATATTTACATCCATTTGAAAACATAGTTTGTACATATCATTATATTAAAAAACAACAAAAGATAAAGACTGGACTTCAGGATGCTCCGTCTTCTCCAAAAGTGAGCGAAGGTACTTGTCTATCGTTGCCCTGAGAATACAAGCGGTTTTGAAAACGTATCACCATAAAGCTGGTGAGTTCATAAGAAGGTTTTTGTATTGGAAACTAGTCACTGAATTTGTAAAATTGATTATTTTTCATTAGAAGTAAATATCGTTTGTATCGAAAACGTTCGTTATTGATTTCCGAAATATGTATGCATGCTTCCCAAGAAAATCCAATATTTTCTAACATGTTCGTTGAGTTCTGAATGAAAAGTATATTTCGTTTGAAAACCCTGGTTACCACCAGTAAGTAAGTAGTTTTATTATTCAAATAAAACCAAGAGTTGGATCACTGGAATACCCTCCAGTAAGTAGATAGGTAGTTTTATTAATAAAAATAAAACTATTAAAGAAGAAAATCCCGTAAACAAAGGTTAGTTTATACTTATTGTGAGTCAGATAACCATGCTGATATGACACGTGACCTCCTTGACGTTTCTTCAGACGTCGTACGATTACAAAATTTGTCACCCCAGGCGTGCCCGCCTAACTGTAGCTAACAGTTCAGGTGTGGGATTGTCAGTCCCGAATAGATCTATTCACAAATTTCACACTCTCCCTCTAGGAGACTCTGGTTATACTTCCGGAGAGGATTTATTGGTACCCAGAAGGGCATAACGAAGATAAGTCTCACAATCCTGTATTAACTAGTTTACGTGTAGTTCGGTTGTTCTCGAATTCGAAATCGTTGATAAGCAATGTAGAGTATAAATAATTATACAAAATAATTATTCAGTAAGATATTCTCATTTTTCGTATAGATAAACTAAATTTGTCATAGTTTATATGTTTGACTTTGCATGGAGTTTGATTCTGAAACTGGTAACGAAATCTCCTAACTATACCTATTATAGCTTGATCGATAAGTTATGTTCATGAACTATTCTGAAAACTATGCAATTATGTTTAGAAAACGCCCCTTATGCTCCGCATATTACAAAAGGGATAAAGTATCTAAATGTTTAACGTAGAACCATTGTAATTGCATCAGTTTTTAAGTTGTGAAAACCTTTATGTTTGGCTTGTATTCCCCCCTGAAAACGTTATAAAAACTTATAAAAGCGTAGGGGTATGAACTCACAGTTTAACGTAGGATTCGGATGTACGATCGGTTACGAGTACTGAGTGTCAACTGATGTTTCGTACGCAAATGGATCCTATTAACATGTGATAACGCATATGTGTGTTAGAATTAAGGTGTTTCATGACTAAACATGACGGGAAACCACCCTAGGGACTTGGAAATGCTTGTCGGGACCCTATATGACCAACCAAGGGAGGTGTACGGCCAAAAGAGTGTGTGTGCGGCCAGGATGTGCGGCCAGGACGTGTGTGCGGTCGTACATGGGAGTGTGCGGCTGTACAGAGGGGGTGTACGGCCGTACACAGGGGTGTGCGACCGTACACTCCTTATTTGTGCCCGAAATGTCGATTTTGAGGTGTTCTAGTGCTAATACCAAGTCCAACTAGTAAATGGAGGCCAAACTCTTCACTTTGGAGAGTCTTTAAGGTGTGTACGACCACCTTATGAAGGTGTGCGGCCGTACACCTTCAAAGGATGAAGAACACGAAGAACACTATGAGTTTTAGGCTTAGATTCAAGTGTCTTACCAATAAAACGAGTTGAATGATGAAGTAGTTCACGTTTTTGAGGCCTTTAGAGTGTTCTTGGATGAAGTTTCTAGAGAGAGAAAGTAGTGAGAGAAAGTAGAGTGCAGCCAAAGGAAAGGAATGAGTGAAGGGGGTCACTCTATATATAAAGGGACGAGTGTGCGGCTGGAGGATGGGTGTGTGGCCGCACACTCATGTGTACGGTCGTACACTCCTCCTAAGAGAGTGTATGGCCCGAATGTTGTACTATGACTTGGTATTACTCGACCTAGAACTCGACCTTTGGTTATACGAGGCTTAGAAAGTATCATTTCACCCTTAAACGGTGTTAAATGATGATAAAATCGAGTTTAATATTGATAACATTAACTGATCTTACAAGCTAGAAGTTTCGGGTTGTCACATCATCCCCCCGTTAAAGGGAATTTCGTCCCGAAATTCGAATATAGAATACAAATTATGAATTAGGGAAAGAGATGCGGATACTTCTGTTTCATCTGATTTTTGCGCTCCCAAGTGAATTCAGCTCCCCGCTTGGCATTCCAGCGAACCTTCACTATTGGGATGCGACTTTGTTTTGTTCGTTTGATCTCCCTATCCATGATTTCGATTGGTTCTTCCATAAAGTTTAGATTCTTGTTGATTTCGATCTCATCGAGAGGAATAGCAAGAGTCTCGTCGGATAAGCACTTTTTAAGATTCGAGACGTGGAAGACGGGATGAATGTTTCTAAGCTCTTGAGGTAAACGGAGTTTGTAGGCTACAGGACCGATCCTGGCGAGGATTTCGAATGGTCCTATGTATCTTGGATTCAGCTTTCCACGCTTTTCGAAGCGTATCATGCCTTTCCAGGGCGAGACCTTCAACAGAACACAGTCTCCAACCTAGAATTCCAAGGGTTTTCGTCGGTTATCGGCGTAGCTCTTTTGTCTATATCGTGAGGCTTTTAGTCGTTCTCGGATTTGTACGATCTTTTATGTGGTTTCGCGGATGATTTCTGGACCAGTGAGAGTGCTGTCAGGGACTTGTCCCTTGGCTAGCTGCGTGTCGCCCACCTCAGCCCAGCACAGAGGGGATCTGCACTTGCGGCCATAGAGGGATTCGAAAGGCGCAGCCTTGATGCTGGTGTGGTAACTGTTGTTGTAGGAGAACTCAACCAAGGGCAAATGGATGTCCCATGACTTACCGAAGTCGATGACACATGCTCTCAACATGTCTTCCAAAGTCTGGATGGTCCTCTCGCTATGCCTATCTGTTTGAGGATGATAAGCTGTACTCATGTCCAGCTTAGTTCCAAGAGCTTTCTGCAGGGACTGCCAGAGTCTCGAGGTGAACCTGCTATCTCGATCGGAAATAATGGACACAGGTACACCGTGCAGTCGGACTATCTCTTGGATGTAGATTCGTGTGAGTCTCTCCATTTTGGAGTTTTCCTTGATCGGTAGGAAGTGAGCGGATTTAGTCAGTCGATCGACTATCACCCAGATGGTGTCGTACCCACTCGGAGATTTGGGTAATTTGGTGATGAAATCCATGGTAATCCTCTCCCACTTCCATTCGGGTATTTCTGGTTGTTGGAGCAGACCTGAGGGCTTCTGATATTTGATTTTCACTTTGGCGCAAGTCAAACACTTGCCCACAAACGTAGCGATCTCAGCTTTCATGTTTGGCCACCAATATAGCTTCTTGAGATCGAGGTACATCTTATCCGATCCTGGATGAACGGAGTATTTGGTCTTGTGGGCTTCGTTCATGACAACCTCTCTGTAACCTCCGAACTTCGGAGTCCAGATCCGGTCCATGAAATAATAGACTCCGTCTCCCTTTCTAGGTTCTTATCCATTCCTCTCAAGGCCTCATCCGTGACGTTCTCTAGTTTTAGGGCTTCCAGCTGAGCCTCTCTGATTTGCGCGGATAAGTGGGAATGGATAGTCATAGTTATTGCTTTCGCACTGCGACTTGTGTACTCTTTGCGACTAAGAGCATCCACCACCACATTGGCCTTGTCGGGATGGTAGCGTATTTCGCACTCGTAATCGCTGAGTAGCTCAACCCAACGCCGTTGTCGCATGTTCAACTCCTTCTGATCGAAGATGTGCTACAGGCTCTTATGGTCAGTGAAGATGGTACACTTGGTTCCGTAGAGATAATGCCTCCATATCTTCAGTGCGAAGACCACTACTCCCAACTCCAGGTCATGTGTTGTGTAGTTGACTTCATGTGCTTTGAGCTGTCTCGAGGAATAAGCAATAACTTTTCCTCGCTGCATGAGCACATAGCCCAAGCCCTGATTGGATGCATCACAGTAGACAACGAAGTCCTCCGTCCCCTCGGGCAGAGACAGGATAGGTGCGCTGCATAGGGCCTGTTTCAATGTTTGGAACGCAGTGTCTTGTTTTTCACTCCAACAGAAAGGTACGCCTTTCTGAGTCAGATTGGTTAAGGGTTTGGCAATTCTGGAGAAATTCTGGATAAATCTGCGATAATAGCCAGCGAGACCCAAGAATTGACGAATTTCTGTGGGTGTCTTCTGCGCTGACCAGCTCTCTATCGCTTTGATTTTGGAAGGGTCCATGTGAATGCCTTCCTCGCTTACCACGTGACCTAGGAAGGTTAGTTTTCGAATCCAGAATTTGCATTTGGAGAATTTTGCGTAAAGCTTCTCCGCCCTTAGAGTTTCCAGCACCAATCTCAAGTGCTGTTTGTGATCTTCCTCGCTTCTGGAATAGACAAGTATATCGTCGATGAATACGATGACGAACTTGTCCAGGAAAGGACAGCACACCCGGTTCATCAGGTCCATGAACATTGTCGGTGCATTGGTTAGACCGAAGGGCATAACTAGGAACTCGTAGTGACCATATCGAGTCCGAAATGCTGTTTTAGGAACATCACCCTCATGGACTCGTAGCTGATGGTACCCTGATCTTAAATCTATTTTCAAGAAGTAGCTGGCTCCCTAAAGTTGATCAAAGAGATCATCGATTCGAGGAAGAGGGTAACGGTTCTTGACAGTGAGCTTGTTCAGCTCTCGATAATCGATACACATCCGAAAGGATCCATCCTTCTTTTTCACGAACAAGATCGGGGCTCCCCAGGGTGAGGAACTCGGTCTGATGAATCCTTTGTTGAGCAGCTCATTGAGCTAACTAGATAGCTCCTGCATTTCTGCTGGTGCTAGGCGATATGGAGATTTAGCTACGGGAGTAGCTCCGGGGACTAAGTCGATACGAAACTCGACTTGTCGTTCAGGAGGGATTCCCGGAAGCTCCTCGGGAAATACATCAGGAAAGTTGCAGACTTCGGGAATGCTCTCAAGGTCTTTAACTTCCTGTTTCTCGTTAATAACATGGGCTAGGAATGCATGACATTCCTTTCGCATAAGTTTTTGAGCTTTGACGCACGAGATGATACGGATGTTTGAACTGAGTTTATTGCCGTAGACTATGAGAGCTTCACCAGAGGGAAGGTTGAGGCGAACGGCTTTATCGAAACAAAGGATATCAGCACAATTGGGGCTCAACCAATCCATGCCGATAATGACATCGAAGCTTTTTATGGAAACTGGCATAAGATCGATGGGAAAGGAATGATCGTTCAGGGTAAGAGTACAACCGCGGATTATATCATTAGCGTTCTCCTTCTCACCGTTAGCCATCTCGACGGTAAATGTTTTGGTTAAGGGTTGAGGTTTATGTTTAAGAAAATGCTTGAATGCATGACTAACAAAACTTCTTTCAGCACCAAAATCGAAAAGAATGCATGCATAAGAGTTATCGAGGAGGAACGTACCCGTCACAACGGTAGGGTCAGCCACGGCCTCCTCTTGCCCCATAGATAGTACTCTCCCGGTGTTGCCAGTTGTTGCTGCCTTGGGGCAGTTTCTCTTGTAATGCCCGACTTCTCCACAGTCGTAACATGCTTGACCAACACCTGCTCCACAGGCCTGATCGGTTGGTGGGACTGGTGTTCTGCATCCTCGAGCCAGATGGCCCTTTTTACCACAGTTGTTGCAGAGCATCTCGCGACATGGACCAGGGATGCGGTGATGATAACTGCACTTATCGCACCAAGGGAGAGTACCAGTATACCTACTGGTAGGTGCTTGAGTTGCAGGAGCAGCGACAGGGGTAGTAGCAGCGTGAACTGCTACCGTATGTTGCTTCTTTGAGGGCTCCTGCGAAGGCTGGCCCTTTCTCTGCTTCCAGAACTTTCTTTTCTCACCACTTCCCTTAGCCGGATCGGGAGTGGCTGTTGATTTTTCAAGATCAACTCCGTGATCTATGAGAGTCTGAGCCAGGCATTTGGCACTATCGAAAGTGGTTGGCCTGGCAGCCAAAACATTCCCTTGAGTTGGGGGCGTCAATCCCCAAATGTATCTCTCGATCTTTTTGCTTTCCGGGGTGACCATTCCCGGACAAAGAAGCGCTAGGTCTTCAAAACTAGATGTGTAAGCAGCAATGTCGGAACCCTTCATCTTTAGGTTCCAGAGTTCGTGCTCCAGTTTCTGCATTTCGCCCCGTGGGCAGTACTCAGCAAGCATGAGCTCTTTCAAGCTCTCCCAACCCATAGCATTTGCTATTGGCAGGGTTAGGGACTTGACCCGGCCATTCCACCAAGTCAATGCTTTGTTGGTGAAAGTGCAAGCGGCGAATTTCACCTTGTTGGATTCAGAACAAGAGCAGATTTCGAAGATAGACTCGATCTTTTCGAACCATCGAGTCAGGGCAATAACGCCTCCAGTACCGTCGAAGGATGTGGGTTTTGCATTCATGAAGTCCTTATAGGAGCACTCCTTCTGTTGCCCTTGACTCCCTTCAGGATGAGTACCACCTCCCGGTCCGCCAGATCCACCAGGATTTATCTGTGACATCGCGGCAGGCACAACAGCAGTAACAGCCGCCTGAAACATAGCGGGATCGAACTGAGAAGGTGGAGGAGATGGATCCGTTGGAGGATCGTTGTTCTTTCTGTTGGGTCTTTTCTTTGGAGGCATCTTGTTCTAAAAAGGATCAGGAAGAAGAGGGTGGTAAGTCCTCTGAATCGAATCAAGAGATATGAAGCAAGAATATATATCTCATTATGATAGTTAGAGTGTTCTACTAAGCGATAAGCAAGGAAAAACTACCAATGCAATTTAGTTATCGCTAAAAGGAATGAGTAGCAACACTTGGAAGTGAATTTCTGCGATGAATTTGACTCTAGTAAAATACTCCTATAGTATTTTAAGTTTGACTGTTTTGTTCTATCGACGTCTTGTTGTATGGATACTTGGTAAGTTTTAGGCCTGCTGCAACACCACAATCACTCCCAAGCACATGTTGGTCATGTCTCGAATGAATATAGTTGATCAGGCTATATTGACCCTAGACATGATTACATAACTGCCCAGGTTTAAACGCAATGTTCAACATCCAAATACTTTTGTTTTGTTCTTCCCATGCTACTGTTTCTGGTACGTAGGTATACTTGTATACTTTTGTAAAAATACTTATATTTTGAAAGTATACTTTTAGTTCAGAGCACTTTATCCCCTTTAGTGTTTATAGTTGTATACCATGTAAGGTTCGTTATACTTAGTTCACTATAAACAATAGCCCTGATACCAATCTGTCACACCCCCGAACCGTCGGAACGGACGGCGGAACCGTCCGGGGGCGGGCGACGTCATGCATAATATCACAACAATCGTATCATAGCAATTAATGTAAACACAACCATTACATTGCAATATGAATATTTACATCTGTTTAAAAACATAGTTTGTACATATCATTATATTCAAAAACAACAAAAGATAAAGACTGGACTTCAGGATGCTCCGTCTTCTCCAAAAGTGAGCGAAGGTACCTGTCTATCGTTGCCCTGAGAATACAAGCGGTTTTGAAAACGTATCAGCATAAAGCTGGTGAGTTCATAAGCAGGTTTTTGTATTGGAAACTAGTCACTGAATTTGTAAAATTGATTACTTTTCATTATAAGTAAATATCGTTTGTATCGAAAACCTTCGTTATTGAGTTCCGAAATATGTATGCATGCTTCCCAAGAAAATCCAATATTTTCTAACATGTTCGTTGAGTTCTGAATGAAAAGTATATTTCGTTTGAAAACCCTGGTTACCACCAGTAAGTAAGTAGTTTTATTATTCAAATAAAACCAAGAGTTGGATCGCTGGAATACCCTCCAGTAAGTAGATAGGTAGTTTTATTAATAAAAATAAAACTATTAAAGAAGAAAATCCCGTAAACAAAGGTTAGTTTATACTTATTGTGAGTCGGATAACCATGCTGATATGACACGTGACCTCCTTGACGTTTCTTCAGACGTCGTACGATTACAAAATTTGTCACCCCAGGCGTGCCCGCCTAACTGTAGCTAACAGTTCAGGTGTGGGATTGTCAGTCCCGAATAGATCTATTCACAAATTTCACACTCTCCCTCTAGGAGACTCTGGTTATACTTCCGGAGAGGATTTATTGGTGCCCAGAAGGGCATAACGAAGATAAGTCTCACAATCCTGTATTAACTAGTTTATGTGTAGTTCGGTTGTTCTCGAATTCAAAATCGTTGATAAGCAATGTAGATTATAAATAATTATACAAAATAATTATTTAGTAAGATACTCTCATTTTTCGTATAGATAAACTAAATCTGTCATAGTTTATATGTTTGACTTTGCATGGAGTTTGATTCTGAAAACTGGTAACGAAATCTCCTAACTATACCTATTATAGTTTGATCGATAAGTTATGTTCATGAACTATTCTGAAAACTATGCAATTATGTTTAGAAAACGCCCCTTATGCTCCGCATATTACAAAAGGGATAAAGTATCTAAATGTTTAACGTAGAACCATTGTAATTGCATCAGTTTTTAAGTTGTGAAAACCTTTATGTTTGGCTTGTATTCCCCCCTGAAAACGTTATAAAAACATATAAAAGCGTAGGGGTATGAACTCACAGTTTAACGTAGGATTCGGATGTACGATCGGTTACGAGTACTGAGTGTCAACTGATGTTTCGTACGCAAGTGGATCCTATTAACATGTGATAACGCATATGTGTGTTAGAATTAGGGTGTTTCATGACTAAACATGACGGGAAACCACCCTAGGGACTTGGAAATGCTTGTCGGGACCCTATATGACCAACCAAGGGAGGTGTACGGCCAAAAGAGTGTGTGTGCGGCCAGGGTGTGCCGCCAGGACATGTGTGCGGTCGTACATGGGAGTGTGTGGCCGTACAGAGGGGTTGTGCGGCCGTACACAGGGGTGTGCGACCGTATACTCCTCATTTGTGCCCGAAATGTCGATTTTGAGTTGTTCTAGTGCTAATACCAAGTCCAACTAGTAAATGGAGGCCAAACTCTTCACTTTGGAGAGTCTTTAAGGTGTGTACGTCCACCTTATGAAGGTGTGCGGCCGTACACCTTCAAAGGATGAAGAACACGAAGAACACTATGAGTTTTAGGCTTAGATTCAAGTGTCTTACCAATAAAACGAGTTGAATGATGAAGTAGTTCACGTTTTTGAGGCCTTTAGAGTGTTCTTGGATGAAGTTTTTTAGAGAGAAAGTAGTGAGAGAAAGTAGAGTGCAGCCAAAGGAAAGGAATGAGTGAAGGGGGTCACTCTATATATAAAGGGACGAGTGTGCGGTTGGAGGATGGGTGTGCGGCCGCACACTCATGTGTACGGCCGTACACTCCTCCTGAGAGAGTGTATGGACCGAATGTTGTACTAAAACTTGGTATTACTCGACCTATAACTCGAACTTTGGTTATACGAGGCTTAGAAAGTATCATTTCACCCTGAAACGGTGTTAAATGATGATAAAATCGAGTTTAATCTTGATAACATTAACTGATCTTACAAGCTAGAAGTTTCCGGTTGTCACCGATGGATCCTTTCGGATGTGCATTGATTATCGAGAACTGAACAAGCTCACCGTCAAAAATCGTTACCCACTTCCTCGAATCGACGACCTCTTCGATCAACTTTAAGGAGCCAGCTACTTCTCCAAAATAGACCTAAGATCAGGGTACCATCAGCTGCGAGTTCATGAGAGTGATGTTCCTAAGACAGCATTTCGGAGTCGGTATGGTCACTACGAATTTGTAGTAATGCCCTTTGGTCTAACCAACGCACCGGCGTTATTCATGGACCTGATGAATCGGGTGTTCCGTTCTTTCCTGGACAAGTTCGTAATCGTGTTCATTGAAGATATACTTGTCTATTCCAGAAGTGAGGAAGATTACCGACAACACTTGAGATCGGTGCTGGAAACTCTAAGGACGGAGAAGCTGTACGCGAAATTCTCCAAGTGCGAATTCTGGATTCGAAAAGTAACCTTCCTAGGTCACGTGGTAAGCGAGGAAGGCATACACGTGGACCCCTCCAAAATCAAAGCGATAGAGAACTGGTCAGCACCAAAGACGCCCACAGAAATCCGTCAATTCTTGGGTCTCGCTGGCTATTATCGCAGATTTATCCAGAATTGCCAAACCCTTAACCACTCTGACTCAGAAAGGCGTACATTTCTATTGGAGTGAAAAGCAAGACACTGCGTTCCAAACGTTGAAGCGGGCCCTGTGCAGCGCACCTATCTTGTCTCTGCCCGAAGGGACGGAGGACTTCGTTGTCTACTGTGATGCATCCAATCAGGGCCTAAGTTGTGTGCTCATGCAAAGGGGAAAAGTCATTGCTTATGCCTCAAGACAGCTGAAAGCACACGAAGTCAACTACACAACGCACGACCTGGAATTGGGAGCAGTGGTCTTTGCATTGAAGATATGGAGACATTATCTCTACGGAACCAAGTGCACTATCTTCACTGACCATAAAAGCCTGCAACATATTTTCAACCAGAAGGAGTTGAACATGAGACAATGGCGATGGGTTGAGCTACTCAGCGATTACGAGTGCGAAATCCGCTACCATCCCGACAAGGCCAATGTGGTGGCAGATGCCCTCAGCCGGAAGGAGTACTCAGGTCGTAGAGTGAAGGCACTAACCATGACTATCCATTCCCATTTATCCGCGCAAATCAAGGAGGCTCGGCTGGAAGCCTTAAAACCAGAAAACATGCTGGGTAAAGCCTTGAGAGGAATGGGAAGGAACCTAGAGATCAAGGGCGACAAAGTCTATTATTTCATGGACCGGATCTGGACCCCAAAGTTCGGTGTTTACAGGGAGGTTGTCATGAACGATGCTTATATGACTAGGTACTCCGTTCATCCAGGTTCAGACAAGATGTTCCTCGATCTCAAGAAACTGTATTGGTGGCCAAACATGAAAGCAGAGATCGCTACCTTCGTGGGCAAGTGCCTGACTTGCGCCAAGGTGAAGGTTGAGTATCAGAAGCCCTCAGGTCTACTCCACCAATCGGAGATACCTGAGTGGAAGTAGGAGAGGATTGCTATGGATTTTATCACCAAGTTACCCAAATATCCAAGTGGGCACGACGCCATCTGGGTAATTGTCGACCGACTGACTAAATCCGCCCACTTCCTGCCGATCAAGGAAAACTTCAAAATGGAGAGGCTCACACAAATCTACATCCAAGAGATAGTCCGACTACACGGTGTGCCTGTGTCCATTATCTCCGATCGAGATAGCAGGTTCACTTCGAGATTTTGGCAGTCACTGCAGAAAGCTCTTGGAACTAAGTTGGATATGAGCACAGCTTACCATCCTCAGACAGATGGGCAGAGTGAGAGAACCATCCAGACCTTGGAAGACATGTTGAGAGCATGTGTCATTGACTTCGGTAAGTCATGGGACACCCATTTGCCCTTGGTCGAGTTTTCCTACAACAACAGTTACCATACCAGCATCAAGGCTGCGCCTTTCGAAGCCCTCTATGACCGCAACTGCCGATCCCCTCTGTGCTGGGCTGAGGTGGGTGACATGCAGCTAGCCAAGGGGCAAGTCCCTGACAGCACTCTCACTGGCCCAGAAATCATCCGCGAAAATACCGAAAAGGTCGTGCAAATCCGAGAACGACTGAAGGCCTCACGAGATCGACAAAAGAGCTACGCCGATAAACGACGTAAACCCTTGGAGTTCCAGGTTGGAGACCGTGTTCTGTTAAAGGTATCACCCTGGAAAGGCATGATACGCTTTGGAAAGCACGGAAAGCTAAATCCAAGATACATTGGGCCGTTCGAGATTCTCGCTCGGATCGGTCCCGTAGCCTATAAACTTCGTTTACCTCAAGAACTTAGCAACATTCATCATGTCTTCCACGTCTCGAACCTAAAGAAGTGTCTCTCTGATGAGACACTTGTTATCCCTCTCGATGTGATCGAAATCAACGAGAATCTCAACTTTGTGGAAGAACCGGTCGAAATCATGGACAGAGAGATCAAACGAACGAAGCAAAGTCGCATCCCGATAGTGAAGGTTCGCTGGAATGCCAAGCGGGGACCTGAATTCACTTGGGAGCGCGAAGATCAGCTGAAACAGAAGTATCCACATCTCTTTCCTAATTCATGATTTGTATTCTATGTTTGAATTTCGGGACGAAATTCCCTCTAAAGGGGGATGATGTGACAACCCGAAACTTTTTCCGTTATCTTCACCCAATTTCCGTTAATAAAATTTGAGTTTTTATTAAATACCGTCAAATTTCTTAGTTTGAGAAAGGCTGCAAGTTTTAAATAAATAAATAATACGTATTTTATACGAGTCGGGATAAACCAGGAATCAAGCGAAAAACTCGAAACTATCTCGAAAATCTCCGATTTCACGGTCCGGACGCTTTTACGGTCGGACCGTAAACCCGTTTACGGTCGGTGCCAGGTGGACCCCACCACCGACCAACCTCCCAGCCTATAAATACTGGACCCCCACCCTCATTTGAACGTTCTTGACCGGAAACACCCCCTTTCTCTCTCTAAACTTCTTGACCGTAAACACCCAAAAATCCCCCTTTTCACCCGAAAAACGTCGGAAATTGTCATTTGGGGCCATTTGGGAGCCTCTGGAACACTTTTTAGTCGAAAACAAGCACCCTTGTTCTTGAGTTTACGGTCAATCTTCATAGACCGTAAACCCGTTGCGACCGTAAACTCGCCAATCTTCATAGACCGTAAACTCAGCAATCTTCATAGACCGTACACTCTGTTCACGGCCTGTCGACCGTAAAACCTGTACACGGTCTGTTGACCGTAAACTCCAGTCACAACCGTAAACAGCTCTTTCGTGGGGAAAAGCCTGTTTTCTCGATTCAACCAAGTTCCGGTAACATTCCTTAACCAAACGCAAGTGTTTACCTAACACTTTATCTAACAAAATCGCTAATTTAGATACATATATGTATTTATTTGATATTAGGATTCCGTTAAGTGCAACGTACACCAACTCAAGGATCATCCAGTTCAATCCTTCGCATCCGACCAACTGTGAGTTCATACCCCTATGCTTTTATAGTTTTTAAAACGTTTTCAGGGGGAATACAAGCTAAACATAAAGGTTTTCATAACTTAAAAACTGATGCAATTACCACGGTTTTACCAAACATCTAGATACTTTAACCCTTTTGTAATATGCAGAGCATAAGGGACGTTTCTAAACATAATTGCATAGTTTTCAGAACAGTACATGAACACAACTTATCAGTCAAACTATAATAGGTATAGTTTGGGAAATTCTTTACCGGTTTTACAGATTCAAACATATAAACTATGACATGTTTAGTTTATCCATACAGATAACTGGAGTATCTTGCTAAATAATTATTTTGTGTATAATTATTTATACTCTACCCCGTTTACAACGATTTCGAACTCGAGCACAACCGAACTACACGTAAACTAGTCAATACAGGATTGTGAGACCTATCTTCGTTATGCCCTTCGGGGTACCAATAAATCCTCACCGTTAAGTACAAGCAGAGTCTCCTGGAGGGATAGCGTGAAATTTGTGAATAGATCTATTCGGGACCGACAATCCCACACCTAAACTGCTAGCTACAGTTAGGCAGGCACGCCTGGGGTGACAAATTTTGTAATCGTACGACGCCTGAAGAACGTCAAGGAGGTCACCGGTCATATTAGCATGGTTATACGACTCACAATAAGTATAAACTAACCTTTGTTTACAGGATTTCTTTCTTCAATAGTTTTATTTTAATTAATTAAACTACCTATCTACTTACTGGAGGGTATTCCAGGGACACAACCTTTAGTTTTATTTTAAGTAATAAAACTACCTTACTTACTAGCAGTAGCCTGGATTTTCAAACGAGACGTACCTCACTTACTGGCGGTAGCCAGAGTTTTTGAACGGAACATACCTTACTTACTGGTGATATCCATGGTTTTCAAATGAAACATACTTTACTTACTGATGATTGATCAGGATTTCGATACAAACGATATTTTACTTGTAATGAAAAGAAATAATTTGTACAAATTCAGTGACTAGTTTTCAATACAAAAACCTGCTTATGAACTCACCAGCTTTATGCTGATACGTTTTCAAAACCGCTTGTATTCTCAGGACAACAATAGATAGGTACTATTGCCAGCTTTTGGAGAAGACGGAGCACCCTGGAGTTTTGTCTTTATCTTTTACTTATGATTATATGCTGTCATGTACAAACTATGTTTTCAAACAGATGTAAATATTCATATTGTAATGTAATGGTTGTGTTTTCTTTGATTGCTATGATTCGATTGTTGTGATACTACACATGACGTCATCCGCCCCCGGACGTTTCCGCCGTCTGTTCTGACGGTTCGGGGGTGTGACAATTGATGACTTGAAATGGTTCTTGCAATTCATCCATACCTAGACCTATTGTCCTACACTCTACTCTTTCTCGCTCACGCAGTTTATCAACATTCCAAAAACATATTGCTGGTCTGCCTCGTACAATCTTCACTGAATCGCATCGAACACTTTCTACATATAGCAACTACAACAAAGACAAATAAATACTGTATTAATTAAATACACTTTAATGAATTTGCACACATAAGTAAACCAATATTGAATGATAGCTGAATTTATAACAACTCTTACCAGCAGTAAGATTATTGGCCCAACATAGAATCCTTTTTTGCTTTTTGGATTCCATGCACTTTTTTGTCTCCTTAAGGCAATCAAAAACATATTCACACCAATCGATATCACTTAGATCCAGGTCTTTCGTGACTTTTGATAGCATGGACATGTCACATGTTCCCATGCTCATTGACTGACCTAGTGTATTACACAGCAGGACAAAAAGATATTTACTTTAAAGAGTAAATCTGCACGTGTTGTTTGCATAATAACTTGTTGAACTGCCCTTGGTCTAATATTATCTTCATCATCGAATTGTTTCTTCCAAACAGTTATCGTGTCGTCTGTAACTTCTCTATAAGCCATGGACTTTATTGTAACATTTCCCAGAGGCAGACCCAACAGTTCGTGAATAACCTGCCGATTAATTGGTATATCACCATGATGAAGGTTGAGTACCATCCTATCTGTATCAAAATTCCTTATAGTATAATGCCCCATAATTGATGCACACCCATCCACTTTCATATTCAACAAATGCCCCAGACCAATAGAAGAAATATACGCTTCCTATTCCTTGCTAAGGTTATGCATACAACTGTACAAAACATTTGGAGATGTCCGTACTTGTATTCGCCTTGCTTCTTCTGCATCATTTCCTACAACTTTAGGCATTTTCCTTGCTTTCACTACATTTCCTTCTTTATTCTTTTGTCTTTTTAATTTCTTCACATTTTCTTTGTCATCATCTTTGAAGGAAGTATAATGCATTCTCTTTTTCCTTATAAGCACAGGTTTAGCATCTTCAAAATCAGAGTCTTCATCTTCATTAAGCTTCTTGACAGTTACCTTATGTTTTCCTGTTAAGTCATATTTAGCACAATAAATGATTATAACTAAATTACAAAAATAAAATTATACTAAATTTAATTAAAAATAAATCATTACCTGAACATGAGTTTAAAACAACAACTTCATCACCTTTTATTTTACAACTATCAAACCGTCTTTTTGTTCTCAATTCATTTTGCCTATGTATTTCATTATCTTCTGTCATGTCAACACTTTGAATCAAACCTGTCAATATGTAGACAACATAATCATAACTGAACACATTTTGATATACAACTTACATTACATGAAATCATCATTGATACCTTTTTGTTTCTGTATCTTTTTTTTAGATTTTGAAACCCTTTCTTTTCCTGCAGCAAACTTCTTCACATTGACTTTGGTTTTCATATTCTTTTCTATTAATAAATATAAAACAATACAAGTTATTAAAGCTAACTACAAAAACAAACTTTAAATAAATTTAATTTTAAACAAATTCATTACTTGAATCTGAGCTCAAAACTACAACTTTAAGATCCCTTTGCATTGAATTGTCTGGTGTGCAATTCACACGTTCCTCCACACCTGTCCAAAAATTAAGATACATAATCAATATAGATTTCAATTGATATTTAACATTTGAATTTTCATTTAATCATCATCACCACCAGTTTGTTTTTTAGTTTTCTTCTTAGGTGTTGAACATTTCTTTTGTCCTTCTCTTCTAATCCGAGGTTTTCCTGTTTCGTTTCCTTGATTGTCTTCATCTTCAATATCAATAAGCAATGGATTGGATTCTTCATTAGTGAATTTGCTGAATGCCGTCTTTAGTAATATCCTCTCGCTTTTCTTTCTACCTAATAGTAGAATTAAAATACCTTATTCATTTATAATTCAGAATTGAATCATCATCAACTAAAATAATCATACATTATCCCTAGTAAACACAAACTCAATCAAACACATACCCAACAACAGAGTAATGTCTACAAAAATCATCACTTAACAAACAGTGTAAATAATTTAGTCATAAAAACCATTATGGACTACTACACCATTATTCATTACGTACTACATCATGTACAGGATCAAAAACATATACATACTCAATAAAGGACCCATTCACAACCGAATATGCCTTTAACAATCTAAACAATATACAACCCACAACAAGGATTAATACTAGAAAGGTAATTATGTACCACAAACAATCATATTTTACAAATAATCAATAGTGAAGACATTTATACCCTTCCTTATTCTTTTGCTCTTAAACACCATTCAAAATCGAATACTAATATCAATTACTCCTCTTGTGGTACTGATAATCTACTTACTTTGACATTCAACAAGACGACTCTGGAAAAAAAAGTAAAAAAAACCCTAATTTTTGGGTTTTCATAATCGTACTTAAGTTCAAAGTAGTCGACTACGACTACACATGTATCTACATCATAAAACTTTCAATCACAATCATAAACGATTAATCTTAAATACATTTCATATCAGACTACCGTAACATTGAAACTCATCTACGATTACCATTTTCGTTTAAACATTCACATACAATATCGTTTTATTCGTAAAATACAAACTTTAAATCAACAATCATCGACGATTTTGAGTCACTACAGTTCATAATAGATGATATAAAGAAAAAACGAAAAAACCTAATTCTAGGGTTTTCAGAATCGTTAAAATGTAAACATTAAGAAGAACTAAACCCACTACTACACCCGTTTTCCACTCAATCGACATTCAAAAAAGATTAGAAAGCTTACTTCTTCCACTTCGGTTGATGGTCGACGACATTCATCCACCTTCAACCCTTTACGGACTTCTGAATGCACAAATCTCTTTACGGATGAACAGTAGTAATCGATTGTCGTATAAATGTTTAGCTGTGACAATATTTTGCATTGCAGATACGATCGATTCCTCCCAAAGATAAGAAGTTAGCTATGATTACTAAAACATAGGAACGGTTTTTTTTAATTGTCAAACTTACATGATATACTCAAAATAGATGACATCATAAAATTACTTGAATACCCTTTTATATTTTTTTAATTAAAAACAATTTAAAATCACTTAATATTATGTTTAAATTAATGATTAATGACAGCCTTAAATTTTAAATATTTAATGTACCAGATTTGTTCTCGCGTTCTCAACCTTTTAGGTGTTCTCATTTGATCATTTTCATATATATATATATATATATATATATATATATATATATATATATATATATATATATATATATATATATATATATATATATATATATATCTCGACGTGCAGGCTACTGGTTGTTTCTTATAATTAAACGATCAAACCCCAGTTTGTTTTTATGAAAAATAACGTGCAGTTAGTAGTTGACTTATAAAGCCTTATCGATTGCATGCATGTAGTGGGAATAAAAAAAGCAAGAGGTGAATTGGGAATGAAGAGATATTTGTGAAACCAACTACGTTGACTAATTTTGCAAGTTGGTTATAGAACGTAATAATATTATTCATAGGGCATGCATTGGTTAATATATCAATCATTAAAGATGGCCACTTGAATTATATATATACTTTTTAATTTCTCTGTTACCTGTCCCAGTTAAATATTCAAAATCCAACCACACAGTGTCGTATATATAAAGATCGATAAATTTAATATCTCCATATTACTTCCAATTTATAAACAATCAACAATAATGAACAAAATCATGGCAAAGGTCCAACGGTTTAGAAGCATTAGGCAACTTCACACAATAATATCTCAAGAAACCATTAGACCCTCTTCACCAACACCTCCACACTTAAACACTTATAACCTCTCGTTGCTGGATCAGTTTGCCCCTAACATGCGTATGCGAATAGTTTTCTTCTACCCAAAGTACAAAACTGGTGACTCCAACATCCTAAAGCAATCGTTAGCTAAGTGTTTGACGCAGTACTACCCCTTGGCAGGTAGGTTTCCGACACCTCCTGCACCATACATTAACTGCAACGACGGTGGGGCTGAGTTCTTGGAAGCTATTAATGATAGTCCACTCGATGAGTTCATTCAAAAAAATGAGCAAGACGAAGCCCTAGACCAACTCTTTCCTTATGGTCTGAGTTGTATTGCTCACAATACTAGACCTGGCTTGGTCGAGGTCCAGCTGAACCATTTTGCTTGTGGTGGAGCGGCAGTGGCTGTGTCAATGTCGCACAAGGTTGCTGACGCATTGACAATGGCCACCTTCATCAACCATTGGGCCATTACTAAGCGTTTTCAGTCGCCAATAAACCCATATTTCATTTCATCCTCCACAAGTAATAAAATTATGCCAGAGTTCATGATTAAAGAGATAGATAAGGTTAAATATTCGTCGAGGAGATTTGTATTTCCTAATGCAAAACTAAATGAGCTCAAGAACAAGGTTATGGCAATGTGCACAGCTCCGACCAACCCCACTCGGGTTGAATTGTTGGTATCTCTCCTATTTAAACACGCAGTGAGTGCAGCGACAACAAAGTCAGGTTCTTTAGAGCCATCAAACTTGTTTTTAACAGTGAACATGAGGAACAAATTTTTAGAAAACTATCCTCAAACAACAGCAGGCAACATACTTGGGATGGTGATAGTAAAGATGGCGGATTCAGGTGAAATCAGGTTGAATGAGTTGATTGTTGAACTAAGGAAAGGAAAAATGGAGCTTAATGATCTAAGAGATGTGCAGGAAGGAGGTGAAAACGTGGCAGACATGTTCTCAACCCTACAAGGTGATGTTAGCCGAGTTTATAATATTTCAAGCGTGTGTAGGTTTCCATTTTATAATGTGGATTTCGGGTGGGGCAAGCCAGTAGAAGTTACAATACGAGTTCCAAATGTGGAGGCTAATGGTCTGGTTCTGATGGATACTCCGTTAGGAGATGGTATTACTGCATTTGTGCATCTGCCAGAAGAAGAAATGACCATTCTTCAAAACGATAACGAGTTCGTTACCTATGTGGAAGACATCTAATAATGTATCTGCCAATTGCGGTGTTTTTCTTATGATAGTAGCTATCTCTTGTGCATTATAGCAGCTTGTTTGATAACATTTTCGCTTTTATTCCTCCATTTTATGTTCCATAAGAATGAGAATTCAATACAAAAAAGTTTAGCAATCGTTTAATATCCCCAGTCGGCCGGGTGTTATGTTCATGTATTGTGTATACTTAGGCCGGTCCAAACATATATATGGGGCCGAAAAAAAAGAGCCCTCCAAATACAAATATAATAAAGATTAAAAAAAAGATCATTTATTTTTCAGTACAGACGTGTTCAATTAGCAATAACAAGTAACCAAATTGTTTATCTTTTAGGGCCCTAAAAATCATTTACGTAATAATTTATATATATATATATATATACACTACATAGCCCATAAATTTTGGCCCCTGGAGACATGGGCCCTGGGCGGTCGCCCGGGTTGCCCACCGTCTGGACCGGCCCTGTGTATACTTCGTTTATTCTACCTTCTCACTAACAATCACTAACATGTTGTGTTACATAACATTTGCATATTGGCATTCACGAAAAGTCCATTTGCAAAATCTATTGTTCTATTTGAGAATTTTTATTTTTATAATTCTTATAATAGAGGTGCAATTGAATCTGGTAGGTTTTAAATAAGGTGTATGTTCAAATCATAGCACCAATGAGCCCTTATGGCAATAAAGTTTCACCTTTAGTGGTTCAAGGCATCAGACATAGAAAGATTAATCAATACACGAAAAGTGACCCAAAATCCTCGTTAGACAAGTTACTTTTCTAAAAACAAATACAAAATTGTATCTTATTATAATGAAAGTCAATGAAATGATGACCATCACCTTAATTACCTTCCTTAACATCTTCGAGGTAACAAATTTATAAAATCCATAAGAATATCATGCATGTTTTTTATTTTATAAAATGGTGTTTTACGTTTAACACTGTTATTGTTGATCTAGAAATAAATTAACTTTATTTATTTATTTATTTGAAGTTTAATATTTGTGATGCGAATAAGGGGGTGGGGTGATTTGTTTTTGGGTTTTTATGATTGCTGCGGAAAAAATAACTAGAACAAGAAAATAAAAAAAATGATAGATTTGATAGACAATCTAGACCTATAGATTGAAAATCGGGTGAAAACTAGTTAAGACCTATTAACTTGAATTCTATCAAAATTAGGAAAACATCCGTCAAATGATATTTGATGACAAGCCAAGACCTATTGACTTGAAATCGAGTCACGAATGAGAAACACATCCCAAACAATGATAACAATCCAAATTATATGCAATAATTGAAGAAAAATTGAACAAACGCTCTCCAATATTCAACTCGATTATTCTCTGTTACAAATGATCTACTAAGGGCTATTATGATTGCAGCCGAAACAATAACTAGAACAAGAACGACAAGAAAATAAGAAAAATGATAGATCTGATAAACAATCTAGATATATAGATTGAATATCAAGTGAAAACAAGTTAAGACCTATTAACTTGAATTCTATAAAAATCAAGAAAGCATCCGTCAAATGATATTTGACGACAAGCCAAGACCTATTGACTTGAAATCGATCCACGAATGAGAAACACGTCCCAAATAATGACAAAAATCCGAATTAAATGCAATAATTGAAGAAATGATGAAAAAATGTTCTTCAAAATTCAACTCGATTATTCTCTTTTACAAATGATCTACCAAGAACTATTTAAAGCATTACATTGATTACAAAAAGGAAACTAATAAATAAAATGAAACTACCTAATAAAGGCTTAAAAGAAGACAACAAAATAAAATAAAATTGTTTCCAAAAATAAATAGAATTTTCTAGATGTTAATCCACACAATTAGCCATCTAAACCCTTGTGCCATTTATCCTAGCAAGTAGTCTTCATATCCATCAGTAAGCACTTTGGAATTGACATGTCGTTCGGAATTTATAGCACATGTCATTCATAATCAAACAGGCATTAAGAATTGAAAAGTCGTTCGGAATCGACACGTAGTCCGGAACCCATATCCATGCATGTATAAGAACTAAATGTATGGGAGTCTGATTGGTTTCGAGATTGTTCGCAATTGCAACACTCTGAAGTTCACATTTGATCGTACTCTGACGTTTGCATTGGATCGTACCCCAAGAATCGCAACCAATCATAAAAGGCCCCGTCGTACCGATGACAAAAGACATTGATTTATTCTGATGGCTCGGAACCAATCCTGACTTGTCGCAATCACAGCCAATAACACTTGGATCACAACTGTTTACAAGTGACTGTGATGGCTTGCGATCATTCACAATCAACACCCGGCTCGGAATTTGAAGAGTCGACCTTCGTATCCAGTCACATTTGACGTTTGTAACCTTTTGCGATCATGTTGGAATTTAAACTTGGAGAATTGCAACCCATACTCGTGTCAATTTGAAGGTGATGAACTTGAATAAATGGTTGAAGAAATCTTTTGTGAGTTTAAGAGTATACATAATCAAGGTAAGAAACTCTATGTCACATCAAAACACCAATCATATTCTCCAAGATATTCAACTATGCTTAGAATAAAGTTAAATATGGAGATGATAGTATTTGCAGAATTCACATAAATTGAATTTAGTCAAGACCTATTAATAAAGTATTTTCTTTAAACTACACATTGAAGGTCAAGCTAGAGTTACAAGACTTTGGTATTTTAGAAATAGGATTTGATATTGAATTTAGTATTTGGAACATTTTGACAACAACTATTATATACTTTTTTGATATATTGTGATATGATCTTCACATCAATACTTGTTGTGTTCTATATTAAAAAGTTTAATCCATGAATAATCTAATTATTCTACAAGTTCATAATCAGTTACAATTATGGGAGCAATTATAAAGTAAGATTAATATGAACTTGATTTATTGACTCTCATAAAATGAAAGTAGGCAATAGGTTGTAATCAAGATTCATAGGTATTTATTAGAGAATAAGTATTGGACTTGACCCGCATCAAGATCACCTCATGGATCGCTATCATGAGTGATACATGATAAAAGGTACTATATTTGTATTCTTAATGACCGAGATACATAGTGGGACTTATATGTACTTGTAATACCTGTTTTTCATAACATGTATTATTTCAAGAGATTTGGATATTTATAAGATGAGTAGGTATTTTCTATTAGCACAATACAACTTGGTGGTATGATCACCACGACATTGTATAACATGAGTCATCGAGAAAAGTGTCGAATGTTGAACGATACGTGACAGAAATGTTGAACGACATGGCGTCATTGATTGTATAAATAGATCTTATTTGATGTCGATTAAGGGATTTTGGCACATGTTATCGGCCAAGGGCTGAGTTACGATATTCATTGAGGTATTTGTTACTACGTTAATTATGACTACGATATGTATTATTTTTCGAAATCTATTAGACTCGAGTATGTATTACGGGAATTCATGATATGGTGTTGTTGCGAACCTGTAACATCTTAATTTTTCACCCCAATTTTGTTTTTATTTTAAAAAAAAACTTATTTAAGAGAATATATTAGTGGAAGTCTTATTTAAAATTTATTATAAAAAACATCACCAATGTTACTTTATTATAAAAACATCCCCTTCAAGGTTAGGATTGCAAAACCAACAATAATGGAAAACTCAACTACATGTCCAAATGGTATCATTACTAAAACATAAACTAGAATGTAACTACCCAAAAGCCCCCAATTCTCACTAGTCATCATATCAAGCAACCCGTACCAATGAAAGGCAAAAGCAACAACCAAAGAAACAAGTGTCAGGAAATACTAAGTGAGTCAACCATAAGTATAATGCTAGGAAAACACACATACCATCACATACATCACATATTCATCACTTGGTTACCATTAAGTTCTACCATTATTATTTATCTTTTAATATTAGAAAAATATCAATTATTACTAACCCAACCCTTGGGTCCACTACTAACCCGTAAGGTAAACACCCCACACACGGGCCCATCATTAACCCGAAGGTAAAACTCGTTCACTACTAAGTGATCATCCGAACCTCTCCCCATTGGGTCCATTACTAATTCAAGACATAGATACCTTATTCACTACTAACGTGACTGGCTCGACCTAATGCTTTAAGTAAGGCACAACTCTCACCCGTATCGTTACCTCTGATGTGTTGTGTTCGCTACTCTGACAATTTAAATACAAGTATTGAATTTGTTTTTCGAGAGTGGTACTTGTCATTGCTTCCCATCACTAGAAATTTTCTACCCAAACCTGATATTTGATCGAACACCATCAGTACACCAATTTCACTTCATTCCTTGCAATCATGGACCATGTCTCGAATGGTGGTCTAGAAAAACCACTCAATATCACTACTGGATTAAGCTTTTTCCTTTTAGGTGTCTTTCAACCTATAAGTCGCTCACAAGTATTCAGATAGGGTACACACACCTAAGTCTAGGTTGCTACCCTTTACGACCCACTAAATGTATCCCCCGTTTTAATTAATATATTATTAATTCATCACAAAAGGATTACACTACAAGCCTCACTAAGTACTCATGCTTAATTTCTATTAATAATATTAGATGGAATATTACTTCCATGTTTTATATTATGTAATAAAGTAACAAAGTATCAACCATTAAGGCATTTTAAATCTTTATATAATCATGGTTATATTATCACTTCATCATTAAGACATATTTTATCACTAGCATGCATTGTCTTAACCAACATATGCAAATATTACCAAGAAATTATAACATGCATATATGACACACAATTAACACAAATCCATCTTTCTGTCATGGACTTATTACACCCCTCACACCAATATATCCAATAAAAAGTCTAGCATGAAGGAAACATCAGTCATATCAAAACTTAAACCATAATTGGGGTACATGCAACTTATATAACCTAGGTTCATACCAATGACTCTAAGGTAAAATTCGTAACAGGTACTATAAAAACCACAAAGATTGACTCACCTTTGTAAAAAAACACCATTTCCGCACTTCAAATCTTGTAGTATTTGAGGTTCCCCTATTACAACAAAAATAAGTATATTACTATAAGTTTTCAAGATAAACAATAACAATTCCATACCCAAATATGTAGACTACTTACTAGGCCAAATCCCATATTTTTGACCCAAAAAGTAGCCAGTTCAAGGCCTGCTTAGCACCACCAAAACCTATTAAAATTATACTCTTTTTTCACATTACATTAGTTTATACTTTTATCTTTTCAGGGACTTGTAAAGGTCTATAAAAGTTTCTACAATTTTCTATGGATTTTACATAACTGCTATCAGTGCAGCTAATTCCGGATCAGTATGTCAAAACAACAATTTTAACCTTAGTTAGAATAAATATCAAATCAAGGAAAAAATCAGGGACATACTTGATTCAAAATCCAAACTTCGAGAATTTACGGATCCTAAATCCGAACCCCGATGATTTTTCTGGAATTTTTAGAAAACAAGCACAAAATAGGTATTTTCATACAAGTTCCTAGCTTTGACATTTAAGGGTTGATTGACGTCTTAACCCATTAAGCAATAACCAAAAATGACTCACAAGCTGAAAATTAAGTTCATAAAATGAGCAAAAACTCATGGAGTCATAGTGACAATTTCAACTTCTAACCATGACTTAAAGTACAATGCTTTTAAGGGAAAAAACAAAGTATGATGCTAAAAGAGAGACCACCATTTGGACTTGGGTTTCCTCCACCATTAAGCCACATACCAAGAAATTGAGGGAATGTTTTGAGAGCCTTTTGGATGGCTCAAACCAAAGTCTTATATGCAGAAAATTACACACATGAATACACTAGAATTAAAGATACCCAAATCAAGGTTTTGACACCAAAGCAAAACAATCTGACTCCGAGATTGTAACCAATTCTTGAGTATCAATTTCAAAACGAGAGTGTTTCTTCCTAATATTTTCACAGATAAATTACTCAAATACACACTCAACATGGCTGTAAATCGATCACATATAACCACTAGGATTGAGATTAGAAAGAAACATGATTTTTGACACCAAATGGGAGCAACTAGCCCAAGATTTCAACCAACACATTAACAATTGAAGTAGAATTACATGAGGAATAAATAATCAAGAAGTTACCAAGATTGTTGATAAATTTCTAGCCTTAATTGAACTCCTCAACACAGTCCCTTCGACCCCCTCACTTCACAACCTTGTGATCATCCTCCTCCCTCCTCTTCACGTTTGTTTTTTTTTTCTTGCTACCCTTGCTCGATCATGCTCCATAGTGGATCTCTCCCACACAATTGGACCTTTTTTTTCTTTCGTCCTAGTCGACACCTCACAAGAACGAAGTCCAATAACTAATTTTGGGTCGGCTTTTAATTCACATTCAATGGAAACGGACGTGAAGAAGGAACGATTCAATGTCATGAAGGTTATAGTCGAACCCCCCTAGTCCCTAAAGATATAGCCTTGGACAACCTCTTCCCCGAACATAGATAAATTAACATATTAATTTAATTTTATTGACATTTCAACCCCTCAACTTCATTTATACAATCAAATGAATTATATTTAGCCTAATAATTACATAAATCAATTGAATTGGATTATATTCCTCTTATTTATTGATTAATTATTTTAGACATTAAAGAGAAACATTTTTATTTAATTTATTTCAATTTATGATCGTAAAGCCACAATCATTTATAAAAATAATTACTCGAGTAACGGAAGCTAACAACGTTACCAAAAGGATTTTCAGGTTGTTACAATCCTTCCCTCTTTAAAATGATTATGTCTCTAAAATACGATACATGTACAAACAACGTAGGGTAACGAACCTTTATGTCTTTTGACCACCTAGGTCACTTTTGACATGTACTTGTCCTCCTATTGGAACTTAAGGAGATTAACTTGTTTCATCACCTACTTGGTGTCTCTCTCACGAAGATAACTACCAACTCTCTTATCTTGTGCATAAATTAGGCAAATCACAACTTGTCTAGCAGCAAGACACTCGACTCATAACATGCCTAGCTTGATTGTCAAAACAAATAATTCTCATCCAGTGAGAGTCTTTCTGTATCACCCTTTGACGACTTATACTTGAAGCTCCTTGACCACCTCCACAAAAATATATCCACTAACTTCCTTGAGCCCTATATTTCATGAGCCAAGTGAGCCTCACACCTCCTCTCTAGAGACTTGCTCGCCAAAAAGCACAACTCATGAAAACGAACCCTAGTGTTCTTTCCACACAAAGCGGACATACCCTCACAGAAATGTGTAATTTGCTCACACTTTCAGCATAGCGAATCTCAGTATGTTTGGCAGACAGCCAAAACTTATCAATGACAACATCACACGACGTGATCCCGATCGGAGTCCAAGTCAAACGGAAAAGTGTATCTGACCATCACAATAGGACACTCATCGAAGATTAAGATTCTCCAATTCTATGATAATGTCTAACACGAAACCTTCAGAGCACCCCGAAGTAACACAAAACACGCATAGAAAGAAATAAATACTAGCTTCAAACACAAACAATACATATCAAACAAAGCATTTAACTATAAAAGTTCTGGCAATACCTTATCATCACGTCTGGCCTCCTCAGCGGTCATCTAAAATGCTCGTGCATGTACGTTTCGTGCATTAGTATTCTTACCATTTCCACCAGTATCAACCTTCATATTTGGACACCAACCAACCATATGACCCATCTATCTAGAATTATAACAAAGCAGCTTATTTTTCCACTCTCCTAGATTGAGATCCAACTTACCATACTGCCTACAAATCATAGTGCTGCTACTTCATGGCCCCTTATGACAGGAGTGACACTTCATGCAGTAACCCGACTTGTCGCCATTCTCATTTTGATGACCGTTATTTTCCATCTATAATTTAGAAGAACCCTCCCCTTTCCTCTTCTCGCCTGCTCTTCCTATGGTACCATCACAAATTGTGATAGCTTTCTCAATCTTGTGTGCCTCGTCTATTGCCTCAATAAGTGTAGCATTCGATCTGACTATCGCCTGACACTCGTATGGTAATCCCTCAACAAAGCGCCGCACCGTCTTCTCGTTAGTAGAAAAATAGTCTAAGGAAAATTGCGACTTTTCAGTAAAGGTTGTGTTGTATTTAACTATCGACATGTTTCCCTTTTTTTAGGGAAACAAACTCCTACTCGACCTATTCTTTGCTTCCTTCGCTACTGAATCTGTGACAATCTGAAATTTCTATTCTCCATTCAATTCAATAGAAGTCAGAACAGTTTCTGCTAACTTTCAAGCTTTTTGGAATAAGTTTGAGTGTTTTAAAGTTAGTGCTTCAGGAGATAACAGGAGAGAGGATGCCTTAGGGTTTATTGTGCATCAATAAAGTTCCAAAAACTCCAAGAGTTTGGAGTTTACGGCCCAAATGGTATTAGGGCCGTAAACCCTAATGACTATATAAGTGACACTTAGTTTATTTTTAACCTTTTTTTCACACTCCCAAGTCTAGAACCAATTCTCTCTCAAGTATCATCCAAAGTTCTTCAAAAATCTTCAAGAAAGTAAGTGTTTTCTTCCTTGTTTAGTTGATATCTACCCTAATCTAGTGATCTTACATGATTTCATCCATGAAATCATTCCATTTGTGTAGATCTTCAAGTGTTCTTAGTTTCACCAAGAACACACACTAGTGTTCTTGGACTTCCAACACCTTTTAAAGCTTCTACATAGTAAGTACTCTTACCTTGGCTTGTTATAAGAATTGTTACACTTCTAAAACATCTAGAAATCACAAGGAAACACTAGATCAAAGGTGTTTACGGTCCAAGATGTTCTTGGACCGTAAACCCTAACCAAGGGGCCAAAGTGTGCCCTAGTCCCTTACCAAGCCTTGGAAACTAGTCTAGATCTCATCCTTGATGTGCTTAGGACTTAAAACATCAAAAATACCATAAACCATATGGGTTTACGGCCGTAAACACATGGAGAAGTGGTCCATGGGCCGTAAACTCCATTTAGGAGTGAAATGATGCCACAAACACTTCCTAAGGCTTATACTTGAAGTAGGATGCTTGCTTATGCCTTGAAAAGCTTCAAAACACAAAATAGTAGAAGTGCCATGAGTTTACGGCCGTAAACTCATGGGTTTACGACCGTAAACTCCAAAGGAGTTGGTCACAAAACCGTAAACTCCAATAGAGGGTTCCCTTGAACCCTAAACTCAATAGCCAAGTCCTACAACCCTGAGATGCAATCCTTAGGACTTATAGCACTTAAAGCAAGTGTTTTACATGTCTTAGGATGTCTTAACTTGGTTAATTAGTTGTTTTATAACTAACTGGATACATATATGTGTCTTTATATGTCAACTAGGATCCTTGTGTGTGCTCAAGTCTTCACTTGACACTTAGCATCCTATATCGATTCGTTCATCCAAAACACTCACTACATGTAAGTTTATACCCCTTAATTAACCTTTTAAATGTTTTTAAATGCTTTTATGGGGGGGGGGGGGGATACAAGTTAAATTCTTATAGTCATTATATCAATCACATGTGATTAATGATTACTAAACAAGTAGATTTCTTACTTTTCAAACTGTTTTACAAACCCTTTTACATCTCAAATACTTTTATCAAACTCTTTTACATGTCAATTCCTTTTAGTAAATCCTTTTCATGTCAATTACTTTTACTTAAACTCTTTTACACTTATATTCTATTAAATGTATATCTTTATAGATATAGTTATATAAGTAGGATTGAAAGGACTTAGGACTGATAACTCACCTTACTTCCTGTTCCTCGTTTGGTTGTGGACTTAGGGTATCGGTTATTTGTCCGAAGGTCATTTGAATCCTAGTTATATATTATGTATATGTATATAGATATAAAGGTTCTTTCTTTCTTTCAGTTCAATACCTTTGGATAGCAAAGGTATACATACATGTTTATACATTCAAATCATATTACTAGTAAGCTACTATAGGTGTAGTTTAGGGAGATACTAATACTATTACTAGAACAATGAAACATACAATGAGTCAGTTCATACATGAGTCATAACTTATAGTGATGAGAAACAAACATAATACATAGTGATAAGAAACAAACATAATACATAGTGATGAGAAGCAAACATAATACATAAGTGATGAGAAACAAACATAATACATAGTGATGAGAAACAAAGAATACATTACCGAGAGAACATACATACAGGCTAGACAGAGAAAGAACACACAATACAGCTAGCACATACATTACATATACATTAATACAGTTATGTGAGCCACGTAACGGGGCATGGCACTACCTGCCATGACCGTTTTGTATCCAGAATCTCCTTAAGTGGGGAGCGTATGAGTTTGTGTATAGATCTATACTGGATTGACTATCCTACACCTTGTTGCTCGCTACAGTGGGACTTGCAAGTCTACGGGTGCCAAACGTCATTTCTTACGACGTCTTACATCGTCGTTTTTCTATGAGTCGGTAGCAAGGTACAGGCCGATCACATGGTACTTTAAATAATACTTGGTTTAAGGTAGTTAGTACAGCAGTAGTTACTTAATACAACACTACAGTACTATTTCATTTTCCCATTACATTCACTTTGTGAACATTCACACAATGCACTGTAATGTAAAAACTATATTTTTGGTTAATGATAGTAAGATTTGGGAAAATACATACTCTTACAAGAGACACACACAGACACTAGATGCCTTGGTATAAGGCTACTTTTAGTAGGAAACATAGGGTTTTCTAGGAGAGTTCAAAACGTCTTACAAAACATCTTACAAAACATATTACAAATACTTTCGTACAAATACAGACACTAATATACTTATGATCTCACCAGCTTTAAAACCGATACTCGCTTTCAAAATAACTTGTATTCTCATGTCACTAGTAGACAGGTATCGGAGCCAAGTTTTGAGAAGATGGAGGTCGTTCAAGACTCATCTTTCATTTTGAATTATATTTTGGTGTCTATTAAATTTGGCAAGACATACTTGTATTAAAATTATATTATTAATGCAATGGATGATGTTGTTGCTTGTTTACTACTATTCATTGTTGTGATACTGTACATGACGTCCTCCGCCCCAGAACGTTTCCGCCGTTCTTGGTTTTGGGGTGTGACAGAATCTCTCTTCCACCTTCTTGATAAGTATTTCCCATGTCATAGCATTCCGAGTAGCATCAGGTATCCTTTTTTCAGTCGCATCCTACCACTCTAAATCCTCGTCCTCAAACCTCCTCACAACATAATTAACTTTTTGGCTCTTGTTAAATTTGACCGAACGGAATGTATGATCGATCTCCATCATCCACCAATGGCACTCTGCATTATCACCTCCACGATAGTTCGACGACTTATAATCCATGAACTCCTTGAAGGTACTACCATGACGACCAATTGCCTCTCCAAACAGCTCCCTCTTAACCGGCTCCCTGGGCATCAAACGGCTCTCGACAATCTCCTCAGCAACCCATCCCTTCGCACCTTCACCCTCCGCATGTAGTAGTCCTACGACTCACATTGCTCACTATAACTGGGAAATCTATGAATCCATACCCTCCATTTCATTGCCACATCTCCTCAAATGTTCATCTAGATCTAGAATGATGGTAGCACTTGTTGTAATGTTCTCTCTCGAAGTAGGATGGTTGTGCTCATGGCAAGGAAGCAATGCTCGTGGTTGATGGGTAATCGGTGGGGTCTAGAAGATAAAAGGGACATACGCCTCCTGCTCATTCTAGTTATCGTCTACTCCGCCCGTGTCACACCCCGACCAACAGCGGAAATGTTGGGGTTGCGACATAAACATTGGATCACAATGCACAACATATATTGAATAATAAAAATGTTACAATCTCCCATAAATTTGGCACGAAGAATTACAATGTTTTCAAAGGATAAAATTCCAGAACAAGTTCTACAAACATAAGTCAAAATAAAATAAAAGGCCTAACTGATCAGCCAACCTAAGACATGTAATATTCCATGACACATAGAGTGTCTCTTCCAGATCCTAATATCTTGAAGATAAATACGTTTGAAAACAATACGTCAACAATAATGTTGGTAAACTTTATACGTTTTGACTTTGTATATTTTTTGTAATCAAAAGTTTTTTTTAACTCATTAATTATAAAGGTATAAAAAAATTCAACATGTTGACCCTTGTAAAATACATATAAGTAAAAAGATTTATGTTTATAGCTTTAAAATTCAAGTGTGCTTAGACTAATGAACTATAAAATCATAAAATGCAACACATTCTATGATTGTAAACCTATAAAATTAAAAGATTTTTGTTTACCGTTCAACTCTATGAAATTTTATAATCAAGAGTACGTGTAAACTAATAATTCATAAAAGTACAATATTTAACACATTTTACCCTTATAAATCCGTACAAGTAAAAGAGTTTCGTTTATCTACATAACTTGTTGATCTAAGTTATAATTTGGTAAAATGTTGGGTCGTTTTAAAAGATTTATATGTTTCAGTTAAATTAATATTTGACACTTAATCATTGAATAAATTGTTCCGTTTTATTCCTGCACATTCTAGAATGAATTTTTCAGATTCTACTGTGAGTTTATAATCGATACTGATGACTGAGCCATGCCACTGCAGAGTACTATAATAAGAATGTCTTAATTTTCACAAACTCAACATAAGAGCCGTGTAGTAGTAAGAGTGGGAACAATTATGCTCGTTTTAGTCTCGTCGGACGAAGGTTGTAACTAGCAACTGCAGGCAGGGTTGTCGACCTATACAGATCTATATCAATAAGTTCCACGTTGCTCCTCGAATTAACGATTATAACGTATAGGAATCATACTAAGCTTTTTATGGATACGTTTTCGTCTCAAACTACTATGATAGTTTTATTGACTAAGAAATTCAAAACATTTGAGATAACTTTAAAAATTGAATCTATAAAGTTTCCTATACTTCAAGTTTATTTTCATAAACTTTAATGAAAAGTTTATCCGACTAATTCATTCGAGTTGTTCAAGAAAGTAAATCAAACATTAAAAAAACTCAATTTGCAAAGTTTCCTCTACTTTGTGCTTTAGTCCCTAAACTTAGACTTTAAATTGCAGTACAAGGTTTCTAACGAATATCAAAAAAACGTAACGGTCATGTTTTGACTAAAATCCAGATTTCAACCAATATAAAATAAACCAATAAATACAGCTCTGAAACACAAATATACAAACAAAGCAGTTATTAAACCGAAACCATAATAAACTCGCTTTTACTATGTTGCGTGGACAACTGACGTTAAATAACATTTGTAGAGGAAAGGATGTCTTTAATTCATTTATATATAGTACATTAATTTGACAACAAGAATGCATATATACTGTGATTTGGGAATTTGCTAAAACACATATTAATATAGTTATTAATCTGTAAGTATGTAGTCAAATCATCGTTTCATGTATAAGCTTTCTTGTATGGTAAAAGTTGCTAAACGCTTTAATATATACATATATAATAAACAATTTAACAAAATGTGGATATATATATATATATATATATATATATATATATATATATATATATATATATATATATATATATATATATATATATATATATAACAAGTGTTAGAAACGTCAAAATTTTCGTTTTTATATAAAACTCTTATGAACAAAATTTTTCATTATTTTATACAAAACTCAAAATAAAACACTTTTGAACTATTCTTTGTATAAAACCTATTTTTATATAAAAATCATAGATATATCAAAATCACATTTTGACCAGTTTTGTACAAATCATTTATAAAAATACATAAAACATATATTTGCATCAAATATATATGTATATGTTCTCTAGACCACATTTCATTTAATAAACTCATTTTTACTATATTATGTTCCAAATGACATAAAATAACATTTGATGTCTTTAATTTATATATATATATATATATATATATATATATATATATATATATATATATATATATATATATATATTGATTTGGGAATTTGCTAAAACACATATTAATATAATTATTAATATGTAAGTATGTGGTCAAATCATCGTTTCATGTATAAACTTTATTTATGCTAAAATTTGCTAAACACTTTAAGATATACATATACAATACACAATATAATAAAATGTGGATATATATATATATATATATATATATATATATATATATATATATATATATATATATATATATATATATATATATATATATATATATATATATAACAAGTGTTTGACTCATCTAGCATTTTGTTTTTATATAAAACTCTTATGAACAAAATTTGTCGTAATTTTGTATAAAAATTAAAATAAAACATTTTGGACTATTCTTTGTATAAAACCTATTTTTATATGTAAATCATAGTTCCTTTATATCAAAATCACGTTTTGACAATTTTTGTACAAATCATTTTTAAAAGTACATAAAACATAAATTTATATCAAATATGTATGTATTTATGCTCTAGACCACATTGCATTTAACCGATAGCAATTTAAGTTCATTTTTCATATAAAACTTAATAAGCATTCTGGGTCATCATTATATATCTAACATTTGATTTAAAGCATTTGTATGTTTAAAACATACAAGTAACCGAAAATGACCCAAACAATATTTAAAGAACCTAATTATATAACCATATAATAAAATGAACATAGATAACATCAAACTTTCATAAAAATAAGACATGTATGTGTCTCCACCCAGAAATCATAAAATTATAAAATGGGCCATAAAGGCTCACCCTTGAAGCACGATTTGTATTTGGTTTTTGCTATAATTTAAATAGAAAGGGTTGATTTCATTAAATGATTCCAACAAAGGATTGTTTTGGTATAACTATTATATGTAGGGCTTTTTAGGTCAATTTGCACAAAAGAAAGGGCTGATTTTGTTTAATGGTTGAAACAGATTGATTTACGTCTTTGTTTCTTGACCGATCGGAAGAAATAGGAACGACAGCAGAAAAAGAAAAAGAAGATGAAGGCAGAAGAGGATTGTTGGGCAGTTGGTGAATTGGGAAATCACCTCCAATGCTTGATTGTTTCAAAGAAAGAAGAAAACAAAAGCAACAAGGTCGTCATAGGTTGTTGAAGAGGGGGGGGGGGGTTACACCAACGGCCTCCTTGGTACTTCTCTTTTTCTGATCCGATAGCACATACGTAGGGGAGGGGAAGGAAACAGAAGAAACATCGATCCAGGAGGTGTTTAACTGTTTCCATTAACAGTAGGGGAAAATAAACAAGGGTTGTTGTTCCCTTTTTTATTTCACCGTTAAAACAAACACCTCCAATGGTGGTTCTTGGCAACAATCAAAGAAGAAGATGGAGGACATCAATAGCGGTTTTTCAAGGCGGAGGGGGGGAGGGGTGTTCATGGTCAGCCAAGAGAACCTCCTTTTGGGGTGGAGCAAGAGGTTGCAGCCTCTTGTTTCTTACCGTGCAAACAACACCTCCAAAAGGAGGTGTTCTTGGCTGACCACAAAACTGAAAAAGAAGAGAGAAAGAAGAGATATTTGGGTGATTTCAGGCTACTCAAATGTGTATGGAAGACTCAATTAGTGATGGTAAATTATGCTCCATAATTGGTGTACTTTTAGTGAAGAACACAAGCAAACTCTTTATCTTTTTAATCATGTGTACTTGTAATATTATGGATGATATAAAAACACCAACCCATACACCTATAGGGGCGAGAGCTGCCCTCCCTCCACTTCACCTCGATCATGGGTCATGTGCATGGGGTTATAGTGTCATGTAACGACCAATAGATAATATATGGGTCATAGGTCCTGTGCATTGGTTTATAATGTCATGTTACGACCAATAGATGATATAGGGGTCATGGGTCATGTGCATTGGGTTATGACCAACATATGACATATGGGTCATGGGTCATGTGCATTTGGTTATAGTGTCATCTTAGGACCAATAGATGAGATATGGGTCATGTGCATTCGGTGGTAGTGGCTTATAGTATCATGTTACGACAATAGATGGCATATATGTGTCATGGGTCACGTACGTTGGGTTATAATGTCATGTTAAGACTAGTTGATGACATATCGGTCATGGGTCATGTCCATTAGGTGGTAGTGACTTATAGAGTCATGTTAAGACCAATGAATGACAAATGGGACATCGGTTATGTGCATAGGGTTATAGTGTCATGTTATGACCAATAGTTGACATATGGGTCATGGGTCATGTGCATTGGGTTATAGTGTCATGTTACGACCATTATATGACATATATGGGCCATGGGACATGTGAATTGCGTGGTAATGGCTTATAATTTCATGTTACGACTAATAGATGACATATATGGATCATGGGTATTCTGCATAAAAACAAACCTTTTCATAATGTATTAAAAACTTTAAATCCATCATAGAAATTTAATCAAACTAAATGGAACATTTTTTTACGTTAAATTTAAAAACAATATACATAAATAAATTAAATACCAAACAATATAATTTAACTTGTTTTTGGTAATTTGAACCATACATATATAATGAACCTTTCATATCCAATAAATCGTTCATTACATGATTAAAATAATAAATAAGAAACGTAAGTAAATAGATTATATCTTAATTTTTATTTTAATATTTTGTCGTTTTAATATTTAGACTTTATTATCTACTTATTATTATTTAATATAACACTAGTTATTTTTATTCTATATATGTTCTTCTAACATTATATTAGTTACTTTGATGTTGTTAAAATCTATTTCAATTTTTTATTCTATGTTGTTCTAACATTTATACGATAATCTTGTATAATGTTATTATGATTCAAATTACCAACATATATTGATTAACAATTTAAAAAACAAACATGAAATTGGTAAAGATAAATTTAAATCCAAATATAGTTTGAGTTGATTTGTTTTGACAAAAAAACCCTTTGTAATCCAACATTTATCATTGTATTTACAAGGGTAATTAGGTCATTTTGTCATTAGTTAATGGGTTCTTGATACGACATAGATTATTGCAATGATTATTTACTCAAAAAGGATATTATTTTTTTTAATAATGTGTTTTGACAAAACTACCCTTAGTAATCACATTTTGGAATTATTTCAAGGGAAATTTGGTCTTTTTAAAGTCTACATCTTTTAGGCGTCATTATGTTTCCGACGCTATCATGTCGTTTTATTTGTCTAGGCCCTGCCGAATGCAGTCTTCTCGAAGATCAAACTGGCGACTATCAAAGAAAACCCCTAAATCGATCCTAGATAGACAATCACTCTCAAATTTGATTTTCCCCAACGTTATTGAAGTCGGTATTTAGTCCACGATCAACACATCAAAGAAGGTTTTTTCTTACCCTGTTACATCGTATTCACATTTCTCCTGTTTTTCTTAAAAATTGATATCAACTTATGCAATGTGTATTTTGTAAGTAGAATGTCAAATACAAGATGCTATAGTTCGTTGGATGATCTAGCAATAGAGATTTTGACTCGAATTATTGTAATGGTAGGGTCAGAATCTGCAAAAGACATCATATCTACAAGAATTTGGTAATTCTCAATAAACATTAACTTATGAATGTATATTTGATGAAATATAACTTGATTTATTAGTTATTAAATATATATTTCAATTTCTGAAGTTCGAAAAAGATGTATGCAGCAGGGGAAGAAAGTGGAGTGTTCAAAGAAGCATCCCTCCACATGTTTGAAGGGATGGGTCCCAAATATATTAAGACTGATGTATTTATAAACAAATGTGTAGCGCATAAAAACGGTGATGCTATGTATAAACAAGGAGTGGTATGTGTAATCTGAGTAATTTTATGTAATTTGATTTAATTTATTTTTAGTGTCATTGGTCTCAATATTGGTGTTGTTTTTATATGTTAACAGGAGGAGTGCTTCTGTACAAGCAATTTTGATTTGGGAATAAGTTGTTGGGTGATGCAGGAGATAAGGATCATCTCGAGGAAATTTATATTCTTGGGATGATCCGCATATCAAGTGGGCCTCTTGGGTATGATGAAGGTATGTATAGTATGTAGATTAAATTTTCTATATAGTAAATTAATACATGTTTATAGGTTGTGTAATGTATTGGCCACCTAAATCTTTCATTTTAGTATTAATGTCAAAGACTAGATATTATAATATTTCGTGTTATGTTGTATAATTTGCAACACTTATTGAAACTGATACAACATATTGATAGTTTTTTTAATGTGTACTTGTAGGTAAACAACTACTTTATGCGTATTTTGGTTGGTGTGGTCCGGAAGCAGGAGAGTACATAGTTTATGCTGACGGTGCCTTGGAATGTTTTAGGAGTGTAGATGTTGTTCATAAACTTACAATGGATAACATCACATTCCAATATGAAGATGAAGGTCATTCTGTTGAATAGGCATTTCTGGATGGAAAAGATGAGGATGAGGACCCACAGAGGTATTGCAAGGTGTGTTGTTGGTACGTAGAGTATGGTAATCTTTGCAGGTTTATTAGGAAACTAGTTGATAATGGATATTAATACTTTGAAAATGTTGTGAATACTCTTTAGATTGTACATATATATTTGTAAATGTATGTATATATATCTTTTGGAAGACAAAAATAGAAATGGTTTTAATTATTAAGTATTACTGACTTTCAATATTATTTATATTATGTTAGTTAAATTAGTTGGTCTTTCATAATTTTCAATTCGGTCATATATGTTAATTTAGTGTAGGTTATTTTATTGACAATTGGTGTATTTTGTATACAATTTTATTTTGTTTACGTTGTTATTTTGTTAATAACTATAATAAAGTTTCTATGTTTGTTATGACCTATAATCACGACCAACAGTTGTCGAAGTTTCACTCGTACACTCTTTCTTTGACCTTTTATCCATTCTACAAATATTATACGTCATTATCAAATCATCAAAGTGATTAATCGGAACCATTGTATGAAAGAAAAAATCCAAGTGATCCATTTTTAGTTACTTATTATTGATGCATAAATTTCAACAATTGTATAGATTGATAATTTGTAACTTTGTATGTCTTCCATACTCTATAGAACATTGCCAATTATTGTAGTACATTAACTTTGCAAATTACCTCATATATAATTACATTCCATGTAATAACATCACTTTTAAATTACCATTTAGCAACAAGTGTTTTCCTATATGTTTGACCATACCATTTCTGCGAAATTTCATTGCATATAATTACAAATTAAGTTATTCTTCTTTAATGTTATTCAATATAGATAAACATTTGTGAAATCGTATGGCTATTCGATTGATGTTTTTACTCATGGACCATTTGTGATATGACGTGGCTACTCGATTTTTGTTTTTACACAAACACCATTTATGGTTTGTTGTTTTTACTCACGGACCATTTGTTTAAAGTAGAATTCCATTACATGATAGACTAGTGACACATACCATTTAAAAGTTGGCCAATTAATATTGTGTCTAAGTAAAACAAATTACTATGACAGAAATATATTAGACTAGAGAGGTTATCACCCCACTAAATATGATTTAATAATAATAACATACATTAGATTTTTATGTAACTTATATGTAGATAATGTTAAATTATTAGGATAATATATCAATTAAATTTAAATAGGAATAACATATTTATTTTGATACGCTTGCATCATGTGTGAGAAACCAGACTTTATGATTTACAAGAATAAACAATTACAAATATATTATCTCATATTTTACAAACAATAACACTCAGTGTGACCAATATCAAACTTTAAGATTAACCATTTTTGAGCTAAACAATACCTACATGAATATTTTGTGACGTGACTAATAAAAATCATTTGGATAAACATTTATGATATGGTGTGGCTATTCGAAATTAATACAATCACTTTGAAATTATATGTGACTATACATATAAAAAAACTTACAAATATATTGTCTCTTGATTTACAAACAATAACACTCAATGTGACGAATAACAAGCTTAATGATTAACACTTTTTCATCATTTTTGCTCTAAATAATAGCTACATGAATATTTCACCATGTGACTAATAAAAATCATTCAGTACACATATGTGATATGGTGTGGCTATTCAAAATCCATACAACCACTTTGAAATAACATGTGACAAAACACATAAACGGTAGGAAAGCTATAACACATGTTTAACTTCAGTCACACTTACAGTTATGAGACCATTTATACCGAATTTTTGCTACACTGAAATCATGTGAGACAAACTCCAGTTTGTTATTTAGAAACATAAACGTTTACTTCATGGGACAATTTATGACATTTGGGCACTTTTATGTCACTTTTTTTTACTCCATTAGATTTTTCAATTTTTTTTATCTATAGACTAACTAATGCGTCGAACTCAATCTTCAATAGTCATGTCTCCCAATTAATAAGGGGCTGAATGTTTCGCAAAAATCTTTCAATTCACTCTAGCTACTTAATTATTAGAAGGTGTGGAAACATGATTTCAAATAGTCAAACGATGGACACCATCATTTACTTAAAATATTGTATGAGTGATTGTTGGCATCAAGTGACCAAAGCTATAAAATGTCGTAGTGTGATTAAGTTAGTTATGTGATCTAAGCCTTTATTTGTGTCTTGGAGTAAAGGGGTAGAGTGGGAACACTGATGGTTCAAACTTCTTTCATGAATTAAAGATTTGAGTTTGGTGTGTTTTAAGTTAAAAGTTATTAGATAGAGTTGTGGGGCTCTACAATACCTTTCTATGCATATAAAGAATGCCGAAAACAGAGTAACAAAAAAGTTATGACTATTTGAAGTTAGAGTGAAATTGGGTGGAAATCCATCCTCACAACGTGGAAGAATGTGTCACGATGTGAGAGTCCTCACGAGGTGACAAGCAAGTTGTCACTAGGTAAGATTGATCCTTGAAGCTTGGAAATTGAAGATCTCAACTTTTATCTGCCTTCTAGACCTTTGTAAGTTATAAATTTCCAAGCTTTATTGCATTTCATCTTGGATCTAAGTGTATTTGGTGTTTTCGTCTATTTTAATGAGTTTTGAGTGAGAGTTTAGAATAAATTTTGCAACTTTATTACTCTCCTATGTCCCAAGAACATTGTATGTTTTAGATCTGGACTCCAACACCTTTTGATTAGTTTAAAATGTTTTCTTAGACCTCATGGACTATGAAAGTGTTGATCTTTTGCCTTCCCTTTCAACCATGCAAGTTATCTTAGTCATTTTGGTGTATTAAAGTTTAGATCTTGAAAGCTTGAGACATTATTATGGATAAACTTGGAAACTTTATCCATCTATACATCATGTTTATTCAGATATGAAGGTTGGGGACTTGGACCTAATGGATTTAGTTGAGAAAGATGCATTCTTGGTTCCTTTGAGACTCAAAGACTCGATTTTGGTTGTTTAAACCATCCTAATGGATAAAATTGGAAACTTTATCCAATAAGAAGCTATTTATTAATTAGATATGAGGTTATGGGCCTTGGTCTGAAGATATTAAGCACTTAATGAATATTTTAGCCTTCTAACCAGAAGTCACGACGTGACACAAGATGTGTCACAATGTGACGGTGCCTAGAATCGCGATTATTTTGTCGTTTCATTCTAACGAAGTGACTAAGGAATGGCCATGACATGAAGTTGACTTTGACTAAGCTGACCGTTGACCTTGTGGACTTTAGCTATTGAATTTTTGACCAATTTGACCTTTCGTTAAACTTGATTAGAATTGAGTATTTGACTATGGATTGGTCTGAGTTTGGTTTTAGGAAGTTTCGATTGGCTATTCTAATGCTGAGGTAGCTATTGGGCTTCTCTTGAATAGTTTAGGTGAGTTTTTTCTCACTGTTATCATGGTTCGAAGGCACCAATGCCGGTCTATTAGGTTATGTATCTTGGTATATAGGATGATGCTATGTTGGTTATATGTTAGACTGGTAGATCTGGATGATTACCTGTATATGTTGGTTATATGTTAGACTGGTAGATCTGGATGATTACCTGTATATGTTGGTTATATGTTATATTAGTATATTTGTATGATTATGTGTACTTGATGGTTATTTGCTTATGTCTTGCATATGTTGACATAGCATGGTTCATTGGAAATACAGTCAGGAGACTATGGGCCGGAAAGGCAATCCAGTTGGGAGACTGTGGGATGTGACAATGCAGTCAGGAGACTGTGGGATGGAGGGGCAATCTAGTCAGGAGACTATGGGTCAGGTCTATCCAATTGGGAGACTATGGACCAAGGCAATCCAGTCGAGGATTGTGGATCTAGCATGCAATGTGTGTATATGTTCTGTTATGTGGGGTACTTTGGGGGAACTCACTAAGCTTTGTCTTACAGTTTGATTTAATGGTTTCAGGTACATCATAGGACATGGGTAATGCAAATGTGTAATTATGCACATCATCCTAGATTTCATTTGACTTATGACTTTTGGATACTATGATTCATGATATGGTTGTTGGAAACTATGTTTTCGTGTAATTTATGGATTTTGGAATGTTTTTAAAAATGAAAACTTTGTCATGATTTTTGGGATGTTAAAAGATGGTATCAGAGCCCTGGGTTGAGAGAACTGGATGAACACTTGTGTGATTCCAGACTCAAACTAAGGATCTGCAAAATAATTTTCAAAATTAACTCTAAAAAGACTGACAAAGAAGATGTGATGTGTACAATCAACTGGAGCCAAGGAAAGTATTCATCAAGATACACACACTTCTTTATCGGTTTATCGGATGTGGTTGTTCAGGCTGAGTATGGGTCTGGTGATTGCTTGGGCCTTAGTGGCCATGTCAGTTTGGGTTCGGATGGTGCAGACCTGTGTGAGTTAATTAATTGTAAGCTCTCGAAGGCCTTGTTCGAAGTACTGACAATTTGAGTCGCAGGACTCAAGAAGGAAGCGATTATGATGAACAGCTCGAGGATGGTGTCACACCCCAAAACCGGAACGGCGGAAACGTTCAGGGGTGGAGGACGTCATGTTTAGTATCACAAGATATGCATTATAGTAAGCAAGTAATGAACAACCATTTCATTTAGAAAGAAAGTGTTTACAACGTGTGTGTTCACAAAACATAGAAATCATAAGCAATTAACAAAACAAGACTTGAAGCTATTATTTTCCATCTTCTGAATTCCCAGCGCGAGTACCTATCTACTAGGCTCCTGTGAATACAAGTTATTTGAAAGAGTTGATCAGCAATTAAGCTTGTGAGTTCATAAGATTTTAGTGAAGTATGTAAGTTGTAAAATGTAGTAAGTTGTAAGTTCTGTTTAGAAAAGTTCGCCTGTTCCTTTAGAAAATCCTATATTTCCTACTTTAATGAAAGATAAGTAAAAATGACTCTACAATCCTTTCTATGAGTACTAAATGGATACAAGTTATATAAAACTCAGAGTAAACAAACAATCTACTGTGCGCATCTGCCCTAAGCCCACAACCAAACAAGGAACAGGAATTAAGGCGGATTGCACACATCCCATTGGTTGTTAGATCATTGTTGTATATAACCCTGGTGTATTCACTTGTTACTCATGGAGTTAATTGTAATGGTTCCTTTATATTTGATGAAAAGATCTTTTAAGAAAACCCTTATTTCTTATTATAAAATGGTAACCACAGTAGTTCCTTCAATAATCACTTAGTTTATACTAGTTATATATAATCTAATATCGAACAGATAGTTAACTGTGTGAATCTGCCCTAAGCCCACAACCAAATAAGGAACAGGAAATAAGGCGGAAAGCACACATCCAACTACCTATCGGATATTAATTATATATAACCTTGGTGTATAAACTAAGGTATTATAGAATTAACCACCTAAGGTCCTTTAAGTTTTAATGGTTTAATAAAATGGATTAAACCCTTTACTAGTTAAGTTTATAGTTTTGTATACCAAAAGTTCTGATTTGGAAAGTATGTTTTGTACTAGAAAACTGTGCATTGACTCTGTGTCTTATGACTTGACCCATACCTGTTACCCTTATGATGTCTTAATGTATACTAAGCATATATATATCTAGAGTCGAATAGAAAATAGACTGGGTGAATTCGTTCCAAGCCCACAACCAAACAAGGAACAGGAAATGAAGCGGAGAGCACACATCGTATTACCTGTCGGATCCTATTGGTATATATATATCCTTTGATGTATACATTAAGGAATCATAAGGTTAGCATTATGGTCCTTTCTATTAAACGTAGCCTTCGACCAAGGCATCTACTGTTATGTGCTAGACTCGACTGTTCTATTTGTCGTTTGTAAAAATGTAAGTTTTCCCTAGTTTATAACTATCTTAACTCGAAAATAGTTTGCATTTGTCTTTCAAGTGGTACTGTCACGCTATGAAAGTAATGGGAAATGTAAGTACACAGTTGTCATTTAAAATGACATGCGGATGTACTAATGACCTTAAAACATGTTTATTTTATACTGGTCATAATGTGAAAGCTAGAACCCGTACTATACGCTCTCCCTGTTTAGAGATTTAGGGAACCAAACGTGACCTTTGCAAATAATTGCAAGCCGGGTAATTCACTTTAAAGTTATATGATCATGTATACCCAATATAACTATCACCTTTTGTTTAAAACAATGAGTTCGTGATTCATTGGTATAATTAGATCGTGTATGTTCTCATGCTATAGCAACTTAGTTTGTTTGTTCTATACTGTATGTTGTACGTTCTGTTTGTTTCTCATAATTGTATTCTCTATCTGTATGTTATTGTTTGTATTGACTCATGTATGAACTGACTCATTGTATGCTTCATTGTACTAGAAGTAATGAAAAGTATCTTCCTAAACTATACCTATTATAGTTTACTAATGTTTTACTTGAACTGTTATTGAAAAGACTCGTTTATCTACTAAGTTATGCTTGTACTTTAAAAACGGAGTTTGATTAACTATAAAGTAACATAACTTTAAAAAGAGTTTTTGAAATTGTTTTGATCACTTATAAAAGTCATAAGTAACATTTTTAAAGATGTTTATAACAAACAATTACACAATTATCATTGTGTTCAACTTGTATTCCCACCCCCCCTTAAAAGCATTTAAAACAGTTAAAAGATTCATTACGGGGTATGAACTCACCTGATGTGGGTGATTCAAACGGGGTATGCGTGTAAGGATGAGAAGTTCCACGAATGAAGTACCGAGACACAACAAGTCCTAAATGACATATAATGACATATATTGGCATGAATATAGTGTTTATAAGCAACTACATGAAAGGAAACACCTTCCGGGACTAGGAAACACTTTGACCAAGTGTTGGAATCACATGTGATTCATCAAAGGGAAGTAGAATGGCACTAACTTGAGTTTACTACCATGGGTTTATGGCCAAGGGAGTTTACGACCATAAACTCATGGTCAAACATGTCTAAATGTGGGTTTGAAGGCTAGGGAAGCTTGAGGGACTTTTGCTCTACACAAGTATGAGAAAGACCACCTCTATTGAGGCTTTTGATGAGTTTACGGCCCAAAGGATTTTACAGCCGTAAACTCATGATCATTTATGTATTTGAGAGAAGTTTAAGGTCCTACAATCATCAAGGAAGGGTTCTGGGTCACTAGCTTTGCATCTAGGAGGGTTTATGGCCAAAATTGCACCCTTAAAGGGGTTATGGCCATGGGAGATGGCTTGGCCGTAAACTCCTTTTGTCCTTGTGTTCTTGATGTTTTTAAGTCTCTAAGCATGAGTCCTAACTAGATATGAAGTATAGGGAAGAATACTTACGATCTAGAAGCTTTAAATGGTTGATATTCGCCAAGAACACTAGTGTGTGTTCTTGGTGTTCTTGGTGAAACTTGAAGATCTAAGAAAAGAATGATTTCATGGATGAAGTCAAAGAGTGTAACTAGGAGATGAAGTGTAACAACAAATCAAGGAAAGAATACTTACACTTTTGAAGATCTAGAATGAAAATCGTGATGATAGTTGAGAGAGAAATGGGTTGTTATTGAGGTGGAAGTGATATAATGAAGGAAGTTGAAGAATATGAGCCTATAAGGGGGAGTTTACGGCCCACCTTGAGTTTACGGCCGTAAACTCCAGTGTTGTGGCCGTGAACTCTCAATAAGAAGGTTAAGGCTCGATTTCTTGGACAGTGTCTCTAGCAGGTACATTCTAACACTCATTCCTTAAGTGTACTAGGCTTAAAACTCCTTAGAATGACCTTTAACCGGGCTAGAAATCATTACCAATGAGTCTGACACTCAGTTGAGTTGATTGACTGGGCTTTAAAAGTAAAAAAAAAATTCGGGTTGTCACATCATCCCCCCGTTAGATGGAATTTCGTCCCGAAATTAGTTGTCTTAGCCGTACTACTGGGGTTGTGCTCCTCTGATTGGCAAAATACCTACTCGTAGACCTGGCAACTTTGCCCTGGTGTTCATGATAGGATTCGTACTTGGTCCATCTATCATTACCTCGTGTATACAAGTCGTATATAATTAGGATTAGTAAGACGGTCGGATGTGCGACTCTGCCCCAGGTCCATAACCAAACAAGGAACAGGAGATAGGGCGGAAACACACATACTAAATCTGCGTAATCATAATCATATACCACCCTCGCGTATACACTGAATAGTGATAGGTGGGCTGTATTCGTCCATAGCCTCTGTGATCGAACTTGGTCTGCTGGACGAGTGGTATTTCGTGATGGTCTACGGATATCTGGCGATAAGGCTTCGGAGGACAAAGTACTCTTCGCACGAGTACTTCGAGGTTCAGAACACGAAAGATAAAACTGAGGTTTAGGTCGGACTGTCGTTACAAATGACGAAATTTTCGAGAACTTGCCGATCGAGGCGATAGAAACATATGAACTTAGTATGGTGAGGACCACGCCAACTCATGACGAATGATAGTAACAAACTCTTTACTGAACAAAGTTTTGGTCAATTTGAAAGAAACGTATGTTATACGATGATGTATCCCTAGTGTGTTCGACAATGAACTCCTAGTATGTTCGACAATGTACTCTTTGTAAATGTTCCAGTGTTTCCTATTTTCTCTTTGATGTTAACACTTCTACGTATCATACCGCGATGTGCGCATACATACTAATGAAAGTGCTTTGATAACTGGTGATGATACTTTACATCATGATCCTCCTTGGTACCACTACGATCGCCTGTCATATACAAGTTATGGATATTTAAGATGAATAAGATAGTCGACTGAGTAACTCTGCCCCAACTAAGGAACAGGGATTTAAGCGCAATCACTCACTCTAAGTCTGCAACATCTTAATTATGCACAACCATGATGTATATGCTAAGCCATCATAGCTTCTCTAAACGGATCATTTAGTTCTCTTGAATATTGTGACCTATTTCAATATGTGAGTTATTATAATTACTTTTTAAGTGTTTTCCCCATGTTTTAATCTTATATGAATATAAATTAATTTTCAAAGTAATTACTATTTCGAAAACGTACCGCTGCTTGTCGACGACTCCGGGGACGATTCTCCTGCGGTGATCATCAGAATGCGTCCATCCGCTCCTGAGTTCTTTATTATCGGACAGTCCCTCTGATAGTGTCCAGTCTCACCACAGCCATAACAGGCTTGGTTTTCTTCAACTACGGGGACTTGGGAGATCGGTTGAACCGGTGCCCTGCAGAAACGGACTGTGTGTCCCTTTCTGTGGCAGTTCAGACACTGCATTTCCCGACATACTCCGGTGTGATGATAGTTGCACTTTCCATACTTCGGGAGGGTTCCAGCATATCGACTGGCAGGTGCTGGAGTAGTAGGCGTTGTAGCGGCGTACATAGTACTCGCTTGTTGTTCTTGCGGGGTGTCATGTGTTGTTTGCTTCTTCTTCCTCTTGTTCCCCGACTTCTGTTTATAGTCCTCTTCCCTCGATGGCTCGGAAATAGGGACTTTTACACCATGGCGGACTCTGTGGTCGATGAGTCGTTGAGCCAGGCGTTTAGCACTATCGAATGTGGCTGGGTTAGAAGACAACGCATTTCCTTGGGTCGAAGCAGTCAGACCCGAAATGTATCTTTCTATCTTCTTGCTCTCCGGGGTAACCATCCCGGGGCATAGAGCTGCTAGCTCGCTGAACCGGTCAGTGTAGGTCACTATGTCTGAGCCGACCATAGTGAGATCCCACAGCTCTTGTTCCAGCTTTTGAATTTCGCCTAACGGGCAGTATTCCTCCCGTATTAACTCTTTTAGGTTTTCCCAACCTATTGAGTTAGCCACTGATAGGGTCAGTGACTTAACATGGCTGTTCCACCATGTTAGGGCCTTGCCAGAGAAGGTGCAGGCAGCAAACTTCACTTTGCTCTCTTCTAGGCACAAACAGATTTCGAAGATCGACTCTGTTTTCTCGAACCATTGCGAGAGGGAAATAACTCCGCCAGTCCCATTAAAGGACAATGGATGGCATTTGGTGAAGTCCTTGTAAGAGAACTCTCTCGAGCGCACGGGGACCTCACCTTGCGTAGAATCAGTAGGTGTTCCACCTCCGCTGGTATCGGTGGAGTGATATTGAGCCATGGCTGTTGCCACAGCCGCAGCCACTGCAGCGTTTATAGCTGCCATATCGATTTGTGAAGGAGGTGGTATTGGAGTTATCGGATTAGTGCATCTGTTTGATCTGCGATGAGGCATCTTTGCTAAAAGAATACAAAGATGAGACGGAATAAGTCTAAAGCAATGGACACAAGCCAAAAGCTGAAAAGACAAGGTTATCCTAGTTCTGGGTGTATCAGGTCTTGATTTTCACAGGGCTCTAGAAACAACTCATAAAAAGTCTATACCTAATAAACTTTATGAATTTGGAATAGTTATCATCGAATGAATATCTGTTACCTGAATAACTGTTACCAGCTGCATGTAAAAAAATAATCTTAACATATAATGTGAGCAGTGTTTCCACTCGCTCATTAAGTTAACAAGATTATTATTTATTAGTGTGACGTGTAAGACGTTTTGGTTACTTCGGCTGATCCCTCCTTGAAAGCTTCTCATGAACTTGTTCTCGTTTCCTCCTGACTCTCCTGTTGTCTACTATGAGGAAGTGGTTACATCAATCTGGGCTTGTCGTGCGAGAATGGAAGTGACTAAAGAATCTATGAGATTTAAGGTAACTTTATGGGGTGATCCTTACAGAGTCCTCCTATAATTGTACAATGTATACAAGTTGTATATAATTCAAGATTAAATAGACCTTCGAATAAGTGATCCTACTCCAAAACCACAACCAAACAAGGAACAGGTAGTGAAGCGTAGATCACAAATTCTAAGTCTATAAATTCTCAATTATATAACCTTGGGAGTATACATTGCAAGATTATAGACCTATCCGTAAGGGTCTTTTAAGTTATGACATAAGTTATTTGTATGGTGCCTAAAATACTCCTATAGTATTTTAATGTAATGTACTTGGTATGTTTCAAACTTGTTATCGCGTTATAGTATCATAGAATACTCCTATAGTATTCTAACTCTAATGTACATGATCTAGTATTCTCTTGACTGGTGTTTAGGTAAGTTTTAAGACTGTTGCAACACCACATCACTCCCAAACACATGTCGGTCACATCTCGAATGAATATAGTTGATCAGGCTATATTGATCCTAACTATGATTACATAACTGTTTAGGTTTGACGACAGTGTTCAACCTTTAAATACTTTAGTTCTATTCTCCTTGTGATACTTGTTCTAATCTGTACATGTTAAGCAAGTAGGTATATTTTTATAACTTATAGTTATACTCTTAAAATATATCATTATCCAGAGCACTTAAGCCCCATTGTATTTATAGTTGGATATCTTTTATCGGTTGATATACTTAGTTCACTATAAACAATGCTCTGATACCAATCTATCACACCCCAAAACCAAAACGGCGGAAACGTTCAGGGGTGGAGGACGTCATGTTTAGTATCACAAGATATGCATTATAGTAAGCAAGTAATGAACAACCATTTCATTTAGAAAGAAAGTCTTTACAATGTGTGTGTTCACAAAACATAGAATTCATAAGCAATTAACAAAACAAGACTTGAAGCTATTATGCTCCATCTTCTGAATTCCCAGTGCGAGTACCTGTCTACTAGGCTCCTGAGAATACAAGTTATTTGAAAGAGTTGATCAGCAATTAAGCTGGTGAGTTCATAAGATTTTAGTGAAGTATGTAAGTTGTAAAATGTAGTAAGTTGTAAGTTTTGTTTAGAAAAGTTTGCATGTTCCTCTAGAAAATCCTATATTTCCTACTTTAATGAAAGATAAGTAAAAATGACTCTACAATCCTTTCTATGAGTACTAAATGGATACAAGTTATATAAAACTCAGAGTAAACAAACAATCGACTGTGCGCATCTTCCCTAAGCCCACAACCAAACAAGGAACAGGAATTAAGGCGGATTGCACACATCCCATTGGTTGTTAGATCATTGTTGTATATAACCCTTGTGTATTCACTTGTTACTCATGGAGTTAATTGTAATGGTTCCTTTATATTTTATGAAAAGATCCTTTAAGAAAACCCTTATTTCTTATTATAAAATGGTAACCACAGTAGTTCCTTCTATAATCACTTAGTTTATACTAGTTATATATAATCTAATATTGAACAGATAGTTAACTGTGTGAATCTGCCCTAAGCCCACAACCAAACAAGGAACAGGAAATAAGGCGGAAAGCACACATCCAACTACCTATCGAATATTAATTATATATAACCTTGGTGTATAAACTAAGGTATTATAGAATTAACCACCTAAGGTCCTTTAAGTTTTACTGTTTTAATAAAATGGATTAAACCCTTTACTGGTTAAGTTTCTAGTTTGGTATACCAAAAGTTCTGATTTGGAAAGTATGTTTTGTACTAGAAAACTGTGCATTGACTCTGTGTCTTATGACTTGACCCATACCTGGTACCCTTATGATGTCTTAATGTATACTAAGCATATATATATCTAGAGTCGAATAGAAAATAGACTGAGTGAATTCGTTCCAAGCCCAAAACCAAACAAGGAACAGGAAATGAAGCGGAGAGCACACATCGTATTACCTGTCGGATCCTATTGGTATATATATATCCTTTGATGTATACATTAAGGAATCATAAGGTTAGCATTATGTCCCTTTCTATTAAACGTAGCCTTCTACCAAGGCATCTACTGTTATGTGCTAGACTCGACTGTTCTGTTTGTCGTTTGTAAAAATGAAAGTTTTCCCTAGTTTATAACTATCTTAACTCGAAAATAGTTTGCATTTGTCTTTCAAGTGGTACTGTCACGCTATGAAAGTAATGGGAAATGTAAGTACACAGTTGTCGTTTAAAATGACATGCAGATGTACTAATGACCTTAAAACATGTTTATTTTATACTGGTCATAATGTGAAGGCTAGAACCCCTACTATATGCTCTCCCTGTTTAGAGATTTAGGGAACCAAACGCGACCTTTGCAAATAATTGCAAGTCGGATAATTCACTTTAAAGTTATATGATCATGTATACCCAATATAACTATCACCTTTTGTTTAAAACAATGAGTTAGTGATTCATTGGTATAATTAGATCCTATATGTTTTCATGCTATTGCAACTTAGTTTGTTTGTTCTGTACTGTATGTTGTACGTTCTGTTTGTTTCTCATAATTGTATTCTCTTTCTGTATGTTATTGTTTGTTTTGACTCATGTATGAACTGACTCATTGTATGCTTCATTGTACTAGAAGTAATGAAAAGTATCTTCCTAAACTATACCTATTATAGTTTACTAATGTTTTACTTGAACTGTTATTGAAAAGACTCGTTTATCTACTAAGTTATGCTTGTACTTTAAAAACGGAGTTTGATTAACTATAAAGTAACATAACTTTAAAAAGAGTTTTTGAAATTGTTTTGATCACTTATAAAAGTCATAAGTAACATTTTTAAAGATGTTTATAACAAACAATTACATAATTATCATTGTGTTCAACTTGTATTCCCCACTTAAAAGCATTTAAAACAGTTAAAAGATTCATTACGGGGTATGAACTCACCTGATGTGGGTGATTCAAACGGGGTATGTGTGTAAGGATGAGAAGTTCCACGAATCAAGTCCCGAGACACAACAAGTCCTAAATGACATATAATGACATATATTGGCATGAATATAGTGTTTATAAGAAACTATATGAAAGGAAAAACCTTCCGGGACTAGGAAACACTTTGACCAAGTGTTGGAATCACATGTGATTCATCAAAGGGAAGTGGAATGGCACTAACTTGAGTTTACTACCATTGGTTTACGGCCAAGGGTGTTTACGGCCGTAAACTCATATTCAAACATGCCTAAATGTGGGTTTGAAGGCTAGGGAAGCTTGAGGGACTTTTGCTCTACACAAGTATGAGAAAGACCACCTCTATTGAGGCTTTTGATGAGTTTACGGCCCAAAGGATTTTACAGCCGTAAACTCATGATCATTTATGTATTTGAGAGAAGTTTAAGGTCCTACAATCATCAAGGAAGGGTTCTGGGTCACTAGCTTTGCATCTAGGAGGGTTTATGGCCAAAATGGCACCCTTAAAGGGGTTATGGCCATGGGAGATGGCTTGGCCGTAAACTCCTTTTGTCCTTGTGTTCTTGATGTTTTTAAGTCTCTAAGCATGAGTCCTAACTAGATATGAAGTATAGGGAAGAATACTTACGATCTAGAAGCTTTAAATGGTTGATATTCGCCAAGAACACTAGTGTGTGTTCTTGGTGTTCTTGGTGAAACTTGAAGATCTAAGAAAAGAATGATTTCATGGATGAAGTCAAAGAGTGTAACTAGGAGATGAAGTGTAACAACAAATCAAGGAAAGAATACTTACACTTTTGAAGATCTAGAATGAAAATCGTGATGATAGTTGAGAGAGAAATGGGTTGTTATTGAGGTGGAAGTGAGATAATGAAGGAAGTTGAAGAATATGAGCCTATAAGGGGGAGTTTACGGCCCACCTTGAGTTTACGGCCGTAAACTCCAGTGTTGTGGCCGTGAACTCTCAATAAGAAGGTTAAGGCTCGATTTCTTGGACAGTGTCTCTAGCAGGTACATTCTAACACTCATTCCTTAAGTGTACTAGGCTTAAAACTCCTTAGAATGACCTTTAACCGGGCTAGAACTCATTACCAATGAGTCTGACACTCAGTTGAGTTGATTGACTGGGCTTTAAAAGTTAAAAAAAAATTTCGGGTTGTCACTGATGGCATCATGAGGCTGAGTGATCAGTCGATGGCTTAGGATGTCATTGTCTACAGTAGGGATTATGTCCCTCAGCTTCCCGTTTTAGGTGGAAAAAGATGGTGTGGGCGTGTAATTCTCATATTTGGGATGTAGACCCAGCATGGGGCTAGATGGTTGCGGTTTTTGGCGGAAAGTATGGCAGTATGGGAATGAACAAGAGGATTATTATGGTAGGGTTACCTTGAGATGAGATCAAGGGTCTACTTTCTTTGAATTATAGATAGGTCAGGTGCTAGTTGATTGTTTCAAGTTATCAAGGAAGCGAATTGGGAGCGACAACTTTTGTTGTCTCTGATGTATCCCGACTATGAGAATGATGCCTCTTGTAATTATTAATGATCCTCATAATGAATTGATGGTTGGGAATTTGTAGACGAGTTATGTGGTAGTCAATTTGTTTCTAGATAGAGAATCAGTGATATTAATGGACTGTCAGAATTATTGCACATGGTATTCTTAATGTTAGAGGCGGTTATGATTGAGAAGTTTACGAGGTCTCCATTAGAGATTCGAAATCTCTTTGATTTGCTTGGTATTTATCTGGAAGATCATCTTGCGTTGCGTTACACATTCCAAGGTTCATGGATTCTATGTATCTGGATGACTCGATTTGAGTTTTAGTCAGTTGCAATGTCATTTAGTCGTAGGTAGAACCCTAAGTGGGGGAGAACTGGGCATTCTATTTAGAGGATCAACGGTGTGTTCGAGTTTATGTTTTCAAAAGAATGGATCACAGGAATCTACGATTTGGGTATGCGAAACTTTGGTTCAAGATTGGTAGAGACAAGGGAGCAGAGCAAGTTTCCATCAGATGTATGTGCTCAGGAATGTATGAGTAGTTTACACAGCAGGATGTTGTTTGACAATGATCTCATTCTAGCCAATGGTTCCTTTCGGTAATGAAGATAAGTAGGTCAAGAGGCGTTTGATCTCCCAATTTGAGTATTGGTTGTTGAGGGATTTGTTAGCTCGTTATATAGCTTGATATCCATAGTCTAGGACGGACATCTTTTCATCAGTCAATTGGGTTCCGAGTTTCATATGTTTAGTTTCACGTGGGTCTAGTTCTATAGTGTATTGGATCATTGGATTAGTTGCAATGCAATCTCTATAGTTAGTCATTTTTTTCATTGTCAATAGCAGAGGTTCTTCGAAATTTTCGAGCTATATCATTTGAAGTTCAATGGATACGTCAACATATTGTCAAGTACTATATGTTGTATATTTTTGGCCTCTGGGTATGTCTACCCTCAATTGTTGGATATGGAACTATTGTTTATAGCGGGCTCGGGTTTAGCAGTTGTCCCCGGTTATTAGGAGTTCGGATATCGGAGAAGGTTGTTTAGATTTTCTAGTGTGGCTATGGATCTACACAAATTCCAATTTTGGCATGTCGTATCGGCATGGTTGGTATTTGGATTGATCCGACCAAGGTTTTAGCAGCATTCTGGATAACTTTGGAAGTTTTATTGAGTTAGTTGTGTATTGGTGGAATCTGTTCAGTTTCAATCAAGGTGTGGGATCTTGTTTCAATCATTCATTAGGATGCTTCTTTTAACGATTGAGGTTTGTCATTTTGTTAGATCTACTCATACTTCACCCGTTGGGTAAGGTCGAGAGGAATCGGAATGAAGTATACCAACGTTGGTCATGGGTCTCTTGAGGATGTGTATTATGGTAAGTTCATTAGATATTATCATGAGGGATGTATGTAGGCTAAGTAAGATAGAATGTGAACACTTAGTCTGAAGTTATTGGTATGGTTCTTATTTGGCTTATAGCTCTTGAATTGGAACAAGAGTGTAACCGCCTATCTCATTCCTTGGTCGTGTGAGACCATGCTTCTGTCTCGTTTTGCGTTGGTAGGAGCATGTGCTATGAAATGAATTATGTGTTATAGAAAGGAAACTCTTGGGTTGTGTTGAGAGGGATGTTGATTGGGTTCTTGCAAGTCGTTGGGTTTGTAGAAGCTATTTAATCGAGTAATGAAACGAGATCAGAAATTATATGAATTAAGAACACACAGAGTAAATATAATCTGGTTTCAGCTCTATTATGTTTTCACGATACAAAGAGTTTTACAGACAGAAGAGTTGCAAAAGTTCTATCTATCTTATGTATCCTTCCCTATTTATAGGAAAAGTAGAAAGCACACAAAAAATATAAAGGGCTAAAACATTACAGCTTTGAAATAACTATGCCTTTGTAATAACATTACATAACTATCGAATACAGAATAACCTTCGACACCTTACAACATATTTCGACTCTTACAATCTCCCCTTTTGTAAGCAGTGTCGAAATCAGGTTATCAAAACTTGAGCAGCCAAATGCAATGTTCTTCTTATCTCCGCATACCAATTCATTACTTTCTTCAGTTCTGCTTTATCCCCATCAATATTCTTCTTACAACTATTCATACACACAATTAAGTTTGTATATTGAGCAGTTGTGTATCCTTCAACATCACATGACTGGAATAAGAAGTTCGTTGACTTTCCCTTCTTGATTTTTCAAATGAAAACAATCCCGAATGGCTTCAATCATATCTCCCCATCAACATACTTCTTTAAATCAGCTTGACTCTTCAACACTGACTGAGGAACAATAAGTTCTTTACCCATTGACAAAGCTAATTCAACATCTGTCAATGCTAGACAATCATAGTAATTGTCTATGAAAAGATTGATATAACCTAACCCCAAATGTAACACTTCTTTACTGGTTCCTTGAAGTTTCAAAGCATCCATGTCTTTGAGAATGTTTGCAACTAGAATAAGTTCATTCAAATTCATCAAGGGAAAATAAGCAATTAAGTAGTCGAAAGCAACATTATTTGCCCGCACAACATGGTATCGAAAATTCTACAGCATATTCTCTAATAGCACATCCTTGGTTATACTCAACACTCGAACAATCTTAATGAGTGACCAAACCTCTTCCTATTCCTTTCCCAACACAACATGTAATCTCAGCTTCATATGAATAAAATCATCTTTATTCTTAAATTGATCAACAATTTTATACTGAGCTGTGAGAAACATCATCTCATTAACTGGAAAATCAAGCTGATTCATGTCAGAATTATCGATGGCATAACTCTTCCTTGGCTTCTTTTCGAACTCATACATTTCACTATAAGCTACTATTTCTTCGATATTCTCATAACTATGTAGCTTCCTTAGATCACCTTTGTTCAAAGTAGGAGGATCATTTTGACGAAGCCTCAAGATACTTTGAATTTGGCGCTGCTTTTCTATTTCTGCATCGATTTCAGCTTTTCTTTCTTCATTTGATTTTTCTACAACAACTCATTTTCCTCTATCTTTATTTGTTTCAGTTTCCTTAGTTTTTAAAGAACTAGCTTCACATGTAGACCCAATTACAATGCCTTTAGCAATCGGCTTTGTAGTTGTGGTAGTTGAAATCACCGGATCAGCCTTCGAAATTATTGCTTTTGGTGTTGGAATATGAGTTGTAAAGACTTTACCACCAACCTTTGCTTCTTCATTAGTTTTCCCAGAAGCACCTTCTCCTTTACCAACACTCCTCATTTCTCCCACTTGCACCCCTGTGACAACAGGCGGGGCATTTGTTGGTAAGAGATTAATCAGCTGAGATAACGGGGCTAACTCCTTCTTAATGGTAGCTTTGAATAATCGAAACTTCTGAGTTAAGAACTTAGGAGTTAAGAGAGATGAAGACCCAGACTTCGAAACCAGCTCTTTCAATTCACGAAGCATGGCATCAAGCTTCCCAAAACTTGTAATATCACCAGTTGCTTTGTCTTCAATCTTGGGAACAAGAGATTGATAACATTCCACCACCTTTGTTACAGCCCGTGCAACAATATCGACTTTTAAAAGTAGAGAAGAGTAATTGGTACTCAACTCATTGATCTCTTTTTCCACATCAACCTTCAATTGCTCAAGATTTCGATTCACATCTTCTTTTATAGTCTTGACATCCTTAATGGAAAGAACATGTCGTTCCTTCGCAACCGTTCTCAGCTCCTTGATTTCACCATTGAAAGTATCAGATTGATCTTTGACTCGGAGCTCATTGTTTTTATCCATTACATCAAGCTTGTGTTGAAGTCGAAGCTCCTGAGCTTTGAGCATGACATCGACATCAATGCCAGATACAGAGTGTTTACCTCCTGCACCTGCTTGTGACTGTAATAAGGAATTGAGCTTTCTGTTGAGAATCTTGAATTGTTTCCCCGACATGAGCATATGCTCTGGGATTTCTTCTTCTTCAGGATCAAATTCTAAGTCAGCGAATGATCCTCCAAACTCTCCATCATCAGTTTCATCATCAGTGATCGTTTTGGGTGGTTTAGTTGATTGAGACAAAAAGAGAGAAGTGATTGGTTGATTCAGGACTTGATTAAAAGTTGGTGAATCCGTGGTTGTAGAAACAGTTGTGAAAAATGGTGGTAGAGAAGTAGGGGTAGTTGTGGTAGAGGTTTCGAAAATACCTTGAGTAGTGGAAACTGGGTTTTCGTTGTTCGAGAATCCTTCACCCATGTTGACATTTGCATTCGTATCTATTAAGTGTGCAGGGATGCCTAAGGTTCGAACCTCCTCATTAGATGACTTGGTTAACGAAACCTCTGGTGGTATGACCGAAGTCTGCTCGGGAGTCGATATTTTTGTTGAGTCACCAAGAATAGTGGATGTGACAACCCGAAAATCCTTGTCCTATAAAGTTCAGTTATTCAACTCAGCCGAGTGTCAGCCTTCGTTTTGCTATCTTTTAACGAAAATGTGGGTCTATATGAGTGTTCTAGGCTTAGTATAACCTAGATATGAGTCTTAGGAAAGTTTAGAAAGTGTGTAGCATCGCGAAATCGGGCCAAACACACCAAAGAAGGTGTGTGCGGCCGCACACCCGTGTGTGTGGCCAGCCAGCCGCCCACCCAGCCGCGCACCCCCTCCAGCCTCACACTCGACCCTATATATTGAACACTTAGCCAACCTTACACCCCTTTTTCCCTCTCTCTCAAAACTGGAACTTTCTCTCTCTAGAAACTTCATCCAAGAACACTCTAAGGGCCTAAAAAACGTGAAGTACTCCATCATTCAGCTTGTTATATTGGTAAGACACCTGAATCTAAGCCTAAAACTCATAGTGTTCTTCGTGTTTTTCATCCTTTGAAGGTGTACGGCCGCACACCTTCATAAGGTGGCCGCACACACCTTAAAGCTCTCCAGGTGAAGAGTTTGGCTTTCATTCACTAGTAAGCCTTGGTATTAGCACAAGAACACCTAAAAATCGACATTTCGGGCACAAATGAGGAGTGTACGGCCGCACACCCCTGTGTAGGGCCGCACACCCCCTCTGTACGGCCGCACACGCCTGTGTGCAACCGCACACACATGCTGGCCGCACACCCTGGCCGTACACCTGGCCGCACACTCATAAAAGTCGAGTTTGGTGGCCTTACACTGAAATCTAAAGCCCTACACTCATTTGGGGACTTCAATAGGTGTTTGTAACACTTAATTCTAAGTGTTTCCATGTCCCTAAAGTGTGTCCATGTGTCTATTAGTGGTTATATACCCTAAGTGTATTAATATATGTGTTGTTACATGTTAAGCTAGGATCTGTTTGTGCTCACGACTTCATTCGGCACCCGGCAATCCTATATCAATCTTTCTTTCGAGTTACTCACTTCAAGTGAGTTCATACCCTTAATCAACCTTTGAAATGATTTTAAATGCTTTTATGGGGGGAATACAAGTTGAACTATTAAGTTATTATATCAATCTCATGTGATTAATAACTGTCAATCAAATAGATTTTTGCATGTTAAACTGTTTTATTCAGCTAAAGGTTTTCAAATATTGTTTTCAAATATTGTTTTCAAATCTCTTTTTAAATTACTAAGTTTTTATCAAGGTCTTTTAAACTTATATTCTTGATAGATTCATGTCTATATAGATATAGTTATATAAGTAGGGTTTGAAGGACTTAGGACTGATAGCCCGCTTTATTTCCTGTTCCTTGTTTGGTTGTGGACTTAGAGCATCCGGTTATTTGTCCGAGTGTCGTTGAAGTCCTAGTTATATATTATATATATCTGGATAGATAATAAAACTCTTACACCAGTTCAAATCCTTTGGGTAGCAAAGGTACCTAAGATAACCTCTCAAGTAAACTATAATAGGTATAGTATAGAAACTAACCATAACATTCATGAAGGAGAACTTAGTTATATCTATACTCATAAAAACTTGTACTTTTAGTAAAAAGAAAGGTATATAGAAATCAAAACACTAGATACATCCTCATGACGCGGATTTCACCGTTGTCGAGTGGTAACCAGAGTCTTCTGGAAGGAGAGCGGGCATTGTGTGTATAGATCTATACGGGACAGACCATCCCACATCCTGACTGCTAGCTACAGTCCCGACCGACCAAGCCAAGGGGTGACAAATGTCACATCTATTTTTCGACGCCAGCAGGTCGTCGTGTTTACATCCGTCAATCAGTATGGTTACGAGTATCTTTACAGTTATCGTATAATTCATGGCTTTAAGGTAATTAGCACTACGGTGGTTTCTACATATATATAAAGCTAATATTATATCTTCCTAATTAAATACCGGTTCCCAGTTGAACATTTAAATTAACCAAATTAGGACTAAATACTACTTTAGACTCCCGGGGGTGTATTGTCATTTAATACTACCTGGAGTCTGCATTGTTATTACTTTATAAACAGCAATGTCACTGCTGAAGTAAAGCATTATCTTCCCTATTACATTTAATTGTGATCTTCTCACACACTCATTAATGTAAAACTATATTTTGATAAATGATAGTAACGTTTGGGGAAAAATGCTCTTTAAACTCAAAACAGTCGGGTCTTGGTAGAAGAGTACTTTTGTTAGAAAATATAGGATTTTCTGGAAAGAACTCAAATACTTTATAAACCCTTATCACCATCATCTAATAAGATTATTTTGAGGAAAAACATCTATTAACATCAATGTCATTAAAATACTTATGAACTCACCAGCATTAAAATGCTGATACTCTCTTTCAAAATAATTTGTATTCTCAGGTCGTCAGTAGACAGGTACACTCCGGAAGCTTTTGTGAAGACAGCCTTGTACCGAGCTGCATCTTATGTTATTTTCTATATCTACTTTGATGTTGTTGCTAAATGTAACCTATGTAAAACTTATACTATTAATGCAATGGTTGTTGTACTTTGATTACTATACTGCATGTGTTGTGATACTTGACATGACGTCCTCCACCCCAGAACGTTTCCGCCGTTCCGGTTTTGGGGTGTAACAGATTGGTATCAGAGCATTGTTTATAGTGAACTCAGTATATCAAATCATAAAAGATATACAACCTATAAATACAATGGGATAAAAACACTCTGACCAAGAATTATACTTTAAAATATAACCATATTTTTACAAAAGTATAAGAACATCCAGAATATATATACCAGAACAAGTATCACAAGAAGAACAAGAATAAAAGTCTTTGGATGTTGAGCATTACCGTCGAACCTGGGCAATTATGTAATCGTAGCTGGAATAAATATAGCCTGATCAACTATATTTATTCGGGATGCGACTAACGTGTGTTTGGGAGTGATGGTGGTGTTGTAATGAATCTGAAACTTACCATATAGGAATGCTAGAGCCGAACATAAGGTTTAAAATACTATAGGAGTATTTTATGATACTGAAAGACTAACAATAAACCCAAAAGCATGTTCAGAAGTTCTAGAATCAAACATGTAATTAAAATACTATAGGGGTATTTTAGGAACCATAAATAACCTTGCGTGAAAACTAAAATGATCCTTATGGGTCGGTCTATGATTACAGAGTGTATGCTCCCAAGGTTATATATAGCTAGGATCTCATAGGCTGAGAATGTGTGGTTTCGCTCTACTTCCTTTTCCTTGTTTGGATGTGGATATAGGGTAGTATCACATATTCGAAGGCCTATTAGATCTAAGTTTTATATGATTTGTGTACACTATGTAATTGTAGCAAGACTCGATATGGATCACCCAGTAAAAAGTTGTAATAATCTCTCAAGATTCTTTAGACATTCCCATTCTCGCATAAACCCCTTTAGAAAACCATATCCACTTCAGTAATCAGCGGAAGAGTCGATAAAGACCCAGAAGAGGTTCATTGAGAAGATTTCCAATTAGGAAATAAATGAACAGTGACGAGACTATTGAAACCGCCATGTGCCTATACCTTTTAGGGACATCGGTGGGAAATTCGCCCGAACTTCTGAAATTCCAGTCACCCATTACGAAGTGATGGCGATCAGAGTCAGAATCGGGAGTAAGGCGGAGCAGAAATTCAATATGTCTACAGGAACAGAGAACCCTATATAAGTACCCGAAGAAAACCAACGGTTGTTCCAGTCAAGGATAAGAGGTGGACAGAGGGAACCAATGCATGGAACCCGAGAAGTGTTCTACCCCTATAAAGTCACACTAATAACCCATAAAATAATACAACTTAGTGAGCTAGTGATTACACTACTCACACTATGTGTTAGGCAAATCGTCTTTCCTGTCGCGACTAAGATAAATAAATCGGATCACAAAACCTCGATTGAGGGTGTTTAGCCATAAACTTTCATGTCTTTTTCTTGTGTAATCTTCGTTCCGGAAATCTTTCAAATCTTTTCAAAGCCGGAGAGTGAACCTCTCCAGTATAAAGATAACTTAGTTGGAACGACATCTGATTTATGGCTTTCCGATACACTTACTTCTACCCTGTTACCAGGACTGCATCATAGGGATGTAGGTCGACACTTAGAGAACCATAACTCAAAGCACGGGAAAAATTTTATGCCTATTATAGTAAAGAAAGATACGTCTAGGAGTAACCATCGTTTCTCATCAACTTGTGTCCTCATCGTGTAGGAAAACTATGCCTCCGAAGAAACGTAACCAACCCGCTAGCAAGACACCGACTCTTCCAGATCGATGAAGCTACGTTCCAAGCTACAGTTTCAGCAGCCGTAGCAGCTGTCATGGCTCACCTGAATGCTAACAACGCAAATGTTAGCAGGAGCACTATCGCGAATCCCGATCATAGCAATGGACAGCAGCAACCAGCACCGGTGTGTAAAGACACCCAAGAACTCCAACCTAATCCCCTGAAAAGAAAGTTTGGGAACGAGGAAGGGAGTACCTCGGCTCAAGGACCTTTCGAAGGACAGCAAGTTGAGGTAATCAATACCCCTGTCGACCCGCCTGTCTCGACACCAAGAAGACCATACCTAGGAAACCTCCCCCACTGCAGCAAGTGTGACTACCATCATTATGGAGTCTGTCGAGAACCCTTTTGTGTTAGTTGCAACATGAAGGGGCATACCGCTCGCAACTGCAGAACTCCGGTTGAGTTCATTACATCGACCACCAATGTTGGGACCAGTCCAATATGCCACCTATGTGGTGAGATTGGACACTTCAAGAGGGACTGCCCAACTGAAAAGAATGACAAAGACGCAGGAGGAGTTTAACCCTAATACCTAGAGGAACATCAAGGGACCCGGTAGAATTTTGGTACGCTTCTCAACCTTAAGTAGCTAATCAAAAACTTTAAATAATCTATTCTAATTGTAATTACTCCCTCGTTAAGGCAATATTCGCAGCACTGTTGTAAAACTTAAAAACCCATCAAGTAAAGCTATGATGGCTTAGTATATACGTTAAGGCCATTTATGATTAAGATTGATAGACCTCGAGTGAGTGATGCGGCCTTATCTCCAGTTCCTTGTTTGGTTGTGGATTTAGGGCGGAGTCGCTCAGTCAACAGTCCTTTTAATCTTAATTATACATGACCAGTGTATACTAGGCGGTTATAGAGAGGCCTCGTGAGAAATCCGTTTATGAAAAGTACATCTTTCCAAAGTATCCGGACCCCTAGCGTTCAGCGTCAATCATGTCGGTCCAAGTATTCGCGGTAGTAATACCATGGACGAACCCGAAACGCTAAGAACTTGTGTGCCCTGTTCAGCACATGGTCCTATCAATCTTCATTCTATATCGTGTCGATGCTTATTAATTTCGACACTACCGTCAGTTATGGTTCGACCATGCAAGAATTCCTAGTGCTATGTAAAAAGAACTTTCACCTTATCATAAGTGTCAAATAAAGGTTCTTTCAAACCAAATAAGAAAACCTAATGCGAACCATCTGTCGTCTCTCTCATCCAACCTTTAGAAGTACCCAGGAGAGGGGTACCACGCGCTGTTAACCAACCCCATTAGACATTAAAACCAGAAGTGGAAGGCACTGCAGATATTCCGGAAGGCAATAACCGCCCGAGGCCTACTCAGTAGATCCTCCGGAAAGGCCACCACTTGCACCGCACGACCTAGTTCGTGAATCAAGAGAAAGAACTCATGGGATTAACTTACTACCACTGAGTATATATGCATTAGAGTTGTATATAATTTAGGTTAATAAGATTTAAGATGTGTGCTTCCTCCCTACTCCCTGTTCCTTGTTTGGTTGTGGGTTCGGGGTGGGGCCACACATCTAAACATCCTGTCAATCTCAATTATATACGACTTGTATACACTGAGTAATAGTGATTGAGCCGAGTATGAGGTCTACCATGAGCCTTAAAATAAAACCCTTCATCATATACCCATAGGAAAGAGCTGAAGTCAAGAAAACAATTGTGGGTTGAGCTACTAAAATGACTACAAATTCGAAATTGCTGTCATCCCGGGTTAAGCCAACATAGTAGCTGACACCCTCAGTTAGGAAAAGTGACTCAAGTCGTAAGAGTAAAAAACATTGACTACGACCATCCGTTCACACCTGATCCCACAAATTAAGCATCTCAGTAGTGAGCCAAGAAAGCCTGGAAAGCTGTGACAGGTTAAACTCTGAGAAGAATGGATGGGGAAATTAGGGGTTCTGAGTGGCAGAGTCTTATGCCATCTAGATTTAATCTAGATAGAGAAGCTCGGTAACATCAGAAGAGTAGTTGCAAGGGATGCTCGCACTACACGAGCACTTCGTTCATCCAGATACAGACGAGAAGTGCCAAAGTCGGAAAGAGCTGTGATAGTGCCTTGTCATGCGAGAAAAGTTACCGTCGCCCTATAGATGATAGTCTGCATTCACCAAAGTTAATACTAGGATGCAAAGAACCACATGATTTCCTCCGCGCCCAGGAATACTTGAGGAAATAGACACAATGGAAAAACTAATGGAGCATGCCATAGAGATTTGTTAGACTACTAGGTGTTCCAAGGAATATTATCTCTAAAGAGATAGTAGAACCACCTCCCGAAATAGTCAATCACTTTAGGAAATCTCTAAGGGCGAAGCTAGCCCTGATCAGAGACTGCTATCCATGAAACAGCGAACCGAATGAGAGAACGATTCTTTCCGATTAAGGATCATGCTGTGAAAGCATCTATTAGACCATGATGAAAATTGGAGTTATCTAAGCATCATCTGGTAAAACCCTCTATCATCCTGACGTTGAGATATTCCGTTAGAAACACCTCATGAGTCAAAAGTGCAGGTCCTTTCTGCACTAGGCTGAGGTAGATTCCACGCAACCAATAGATGCCAGCATATAGTCAGCACCTTCAATGATCCAGAAAATCTCCGAAAGCCAACCAGTAGGAAATACGAATCCGAATACGACCTGAGACTCCTAGGAACCCATCATGAGGACTACACCTCCAGTAAGGGAAAACTTTTGGAAACCTCAGAATGGTCATCACGCCAAGTGATGATCTCACCATGGAAGTACATTATGTTTTGGGTACTGAAACGTTCTATTTCCCAAGAAATTAGGACCATCAGAGATTCTTGATAGAATTGGTCCAGTATCCGTCAAACCCAAACTACTTTAGGTATTCCACAAATTCCACCCTAACCGATCCACGTCTCAGCGAATGAACCAGTAATACCCGACAAAACTCTCATCATTTTCTCGACTAGATCCATAAAAACCAGAGTCACGTTCGTTAAGGGAAACAGGAAAAAAAATCTACCTCGGTAAAGGAAACTGATGAAACCTTATCCCGTGTAGCCTAGAGATCGGAGAAGAAGTCATACATCGTAGTGAATGTTCGTTAGAGCTTAGTATAGATCCGATTCCACAAGGGAACGGGCTGATCAGCTAGAGCATGAAGTGTCCACATCTTTCGTGTCCATCCGTGAGTGTTCGTTAAGATTCTAATTTCGGGACGAAATTCCCTCTAACGGGGGGAATGATGTGACAACCCGAAAATCCTTGTCCTGTAAAGTTCAGTTATTCAACTCAGCCGAGTGTCAGCCTTCCTTTTGCTATCTTTTAACGAAAATGTGAGTCTATATGAGTGTTCTAGGCTTAGTATAACCTAGATATGAGTCTTAGGAAAGGTTAGAAAGTGTGTAGCATCACGAAATCGGGCCAAACACACCAAAGAAGGTGTGTGCGGCCGCACACCCGCGTGTGCGGCCAGCCAGCCGCACACCCCCTCCAGCCTCACACTCGACCCTATATATTGAACACTTAGCCAATCTTACACCCCTTTTTCCCTCTCTCTCAAAGCTGGAACTTTCTCTCTCTAGAAACTTCATCCAAGAACACTCTAAGGGCCTCAAAAACGTGAAGTACTCCATCATTCACCTTGTTATATTGGTAAGACACCTGAATCTAAGCGTAAAACTCATAGTGTTCTTCGTGTTCTTCATCCTTTGAAGGTGTACGGCCGCACACCTTCATAAGGTGGCCGCACACACCTTAAAGCTCTCCAAAGTGAAGAGTTTAGCCTTCATTCACTAGTAGGACTTGGTATTAGCACAAGAACACCTAAAAATCGACATTTCGGGCACAAATGAGGAGTGTACGGCCGCACACCCCTGTGTAGGGCCGCACACCCCCTCTGTACGGCCGCACACGCCTGTGTGCAACCGCACACACATGCTGGCCGCACACCCTGGTCGTACACCTGGCCGCACACTCATAAAAGTCGAGTTTGGTGGCCTTACACTCAAATCTAAAGCCCTACACTCATTTGGGGACTTCAATAGGTGTTTGTAACACTTTATTCTAAGTGTTTCCATGTCCCTAAGATGTGTCCATGTGTCTATTAGTGGTTATATACCCTAAGTGTATTCATATATGTGTTGTTACATGTTAAGCTAGGATCCGTTTGTGCTCACGACTTCATTCGGCACCCGACGATCCTATATCAATCTTTCTTTCGAGTTACTCACTTCAGGTGAGTTCATACCCCTTAATCAACCTTTGAAATGATTTTAAATGCTTTTATGGGGGGGAATACAAGTTGAACTATTAAGTTATTATATCAATCTCATGTGATTAATAACTGTCAATCAAATAGATTTTTGCATGTTAAACTGTTTTATTCAGCTAAAGGTTTTCAAATATTGTTTTCAAATCTCTTTTTAAATTACTAAGTTTTTATCAAGGTCTTTTAAACTTATATTCTTGATAGATTCATGTCTATATAGATATAGTTATATAAGTAGGGTTTGAAGGACTTAGGACTGATAGCCCGCTTTATTTCCTGTTCCTTGTTTGGTTGTGGACTTAGAGCATCCGGTTATTTGTTCGAGTGTCGTTGAAGTCCTAGTTATATATTATATATATCTGGATAGATAATAAAACTCTTACACCAGTTCAAATCCTTTGGGTAGCAAAGGTACCTAAGATAACCTCTCAAGTAAACTATAATAGGTATAGTATAGAAACTAACCATAACTTTCATGAAGGAGAACTTAGTTATATCTATACTCATAAAAACTTGTACTTTTAGTAAAAAGAAAGGTATATAGAAATCAAAACACTAGATACATCCTCATGACGCGGATTTCACCGTTGTCGAGTGGTAACCAGAGTCTCCTAGAGGGAGAGCGGGCATTGTGTGTATAGATCTATACGGGACAGACCATCCCACATCCTGACTGCTAGCTACAATCTCGGCCGACCAAGCCAAGGGGTGACAAATGTTACATCTATTTTTCGACGCCAGCAGGTCGTCGTGTTTACATCCGTCAATCAGTATGGTTACGAGTATCTTTACAATTACCTTATAATCCATGGCTTTAAGGTAATTAGCACTACGGTGGTTTCTACATATATATATATATATATATATATATATATATATATATATATATATATATATATATATATATATATATATATATATATATATATATATAAAGCTAATATTATATCTTCCTAATTAAATATTGGTTCACAGTTGAACCTTTAAATTAACCAAATTAGGACTAAATACTACTTTAGAGTCCCCGGGGTGTATTGTCATTTAATACTACCTAGAGTCTGTATTGTTATTACTTTATAAACAGGAATGTCACTGCTGAAGTAAAGCATTATCTTCCCTATTACATTTAATTGTGATATTCTCACACACTCATTAATGTAAAAGTATATTTTGATAAATGATAGTAACGTTTGGGGAAAAATGCTCTTTAAACTCAAAACAGTCGGGTCTTGGTAGAAGACTACTTTTGTTAGAAAATATAGGATTTTCTGGAAAGAACTCAAATACTTTATAAACCCTTATCACCATCATCTAATAAGATTATTTTGAGGAAAAACATCTATTTACATCAATGTCATTAAAATACTTATGAACTCACCAACATTAAAATGCTGATACTCTCTTTCAAAATAACTTGTATTCTCAGGTCATCAGTAGACATGTACACTCCAGAAGCTTTTGTGAAGACAACCTTGTACCGAGCTGCATCTTATGTTATTTTCTATATCTACTTTGATGTTGTTGCTAAATGTAACCTATGTAAAACTTATACTATTAATGTAATGGTTGTTGTACTTTGATTACTATACTGCATGTGTTGTGATACTTGACATGACGTCCTCCACCCCAGAACGTTTCCGCCGTTCCGGTTTTGGGGTGTGACAGTAGATGTGTCCACTATTGAAGTTTTTGCAGAGCTACTTGAAATTCCTATCTCCTCGAAATTCGATTTGACAACAGATTTCTTCTTAGATGAAACATTACCCATTGGTGTTTTAGGAACTTCTTCGTCTTCCATGGAGTCGTCCTGAATAATCAACTTTCTCTTCTTTCGTTTCTTTGAAATATGTTTAGCAACATCCTCAGCCTTTCGCTTCTTAGAGGATAGTGAAACAGGTACATGTACTTCACGAATAATAAGACCTTTCTGAGTTACATGAGGCTTTCGAACTATTGAAGGTGAAAAGCTTGATGTCCTTTCAGGAGAATTTCTTGACCGATGAGCTATCTTTTTAAGGCGCTTGAACACACCAGATTTTGAAGGAATTATCTCATTTGAAGGCTCAGCTGTTTCAGTCTCAATAGGCTTTTTCGATTTCTTCGAAACTTTGACTCCCTCTGCAGCCTTTTTCTTTGGTGACTTAGTTACTTTCTCCTCTTGAACAGGTTTCGAAGGACTAGTTTCAACAACCCTCTTTGGCTTTCGTGATTTCTTTGAAGAACCTTCATCAGAACGGGTAGTAAAACTCCTGTCTCGTCACTAGAACTAATTCTCTGTAAATATGCCATTAACACAGGATTCGACATATCAACCTTTTTGAGCATTCCATCTGGAATTCGAGGAACTGATGGAAACACATTCACATCATCTTCAATAACTTTTGGGTAGTGATACTTTACAAACTCAGCCTTCGGTTCATCAGTAGACACCTGAATACATTCCTTCTCTTATGCATATCAAAGAATTAAACTCCAATACCTAGCACAACAAACCCCATCCACAACATTGGTATTCTCAACACTCTTCAAGAACTCCTTCCACATCTAATTTGCATAATCCACCGAAAGGTCATAATATATGTCAGGAACCATAACATACACCTCTAGTCTTCCTTTATCCAAACCAACACTTCGACCAGTTAGACATCGAAGATAAATGCCAAAGAGAAAATTCCAGATACTAGGAAGGCCAGATTTCTTGAACTCGCTAATCTTGGTAAGAATGGGTTGATAACCCATCTCATTGAACATGTGAATCACCTGTTTATTGGTGACCTTAAAGAAAGGTGGAGAATTAGGGATTTCGAGAATCTTATCAGAAAGCTTCTTAGACAATCGAAACTTCTTGTCATTTACCAGATTGAATGTAACTGTGTCCAATGTCTTACTATATATGGCAGTTGAACCAGAAATTGAGAGCCAAGACATCGGAACTTCAAACGAACTAAACATCGTAGTAGACAAGACCGGGTGTTTTAGAGAAACAATTAACATCTTGAGTTCCTCTGGATAAACTGAAACATCACCATCAACTTGATAATTCATACTTTGGATCTTCATTATGGTTTGAGAAGATACGTCTTCAGTGGTGTTAGATTGAAGAGTAGCCATTGCTTGAATTTTCTTGATAGCTTTGAAGAACAGAGGAAAAAGAGGGCACAGATCGTCTTTGACTATGTTAAGAAAGCGTAAAGTTGGAATGTATACCCATTTGCCCTTTTTATATGTATCCCTAATTTGAATCTCAAATGGTTGCCATCAATTAACATTGCATGTGGCCCTTGAAAATCATACATTAGCCGTTAAAGACGCCATGTCAGATAAAGTGATTAGCCTAGTTTCCTAGAAACGTGCACAGTTGTCAAACCGTCACATCAACAGTCTCTCTGTGAGTACCCAGTACATAAGGACCAAAACCTTCAGAATGGAGGTTGGGCTCTTTCGTTTTTGGGTTTGAAAACGAAGTCATGTGCCAGACTTTTGAAATGATCAGCCTGAGTTGGTAATACTCAGAACCTCAAGGATTTCGTGAGTGCAGTGTGCCAAGGAAAAATATAAGAAGCAAAATAAGAAAATTTTGGACATGTGATATCGAAAATATAATTTCGACATAAAGCACATAAATCCCGCGCAAAGATTGCTTCGCTAATCATCAAGAGAGATGATCAACGGCTTGTGTGGTTTCCCATTAATTACAATCGAATACTTGTTGAGAAGTATCGAAGGGCTTCTTTTAGCATGGCTTCGAAAGTGGCTTAATAATTTCGTTACAATGCACAACTAAACATAAGTGTGACAAGTTGTAAACGAAACTACCTATTTGACCAGTGTAGTCAGTGACAAGTAAGCTTTGAAAAATTTATCAAGTAACGAAGGTTGAGAATGATACTCAGACAGAAATTATATTCTTAAAACAAAAATAATTCCTAAATCTTGTTGGGTAACAAATGTCGTGGGTTTCGAACATTTGATCAAGATAACTACAAATGAAAGAATTTGATTTTGAGTATCGAAAACAAGTACTGAAACAAAGGTTTCGTTAATTCTGGAACAAAGTTCCCCGTCAATTCCTTGATTTGTTTCGATACTTAGGGTTTCACTTTCATCACGATCTCATGACGTTAGATCATAAACACAGAGTTTTGACATATCTAGATCCTGATTGGTTTTTACCAGAGATCTCTTGGACATATGTCTTTGTGTGTGAATGTGTAAGAATTTTGGGATGCAAAAGATTGGGTAAAAGAAACGAATGTACCTCTGCTATGATTGGACCAAGCAGTAAACTCTTAACTCATATGAGAAGAGTAAGGTAGCTCATGAATGAATAAGATGATAGCCTAATTGGGAAGGAATTCTTAGAATGAGAAAACCATTAAGGCTTCGAAGTTCATAGCATTATCGAGGCTTCGGTCAACATGCTTCTAGGGACATCTAAACTAGTACATAGTTTTCGAAAATATACCTTCCCTGAAAGCAGAAAGCATGTACCAAGAAAAATTTTCATTTGCCGTGAAGTCAATTAAATCTTCGCTACATATTCACCACAAATGTAAAATCATACAAGAAAAGGGAAATGTTTTTGGATTTTTGTTTTATAAAAAGAAAATAACAAAAATAAGAATTTTTTTTTGATATTTTTGAATTTTTCAAAATAGAAAAATAAAACACAAATATTTTTGGTATTTTTGATTTTTCGACATAAAAGTAACAAAAGATAAAACACAAATATTTTTGTTGTTTTTGATTTTTTTTCGACATAAAAGTAACGAAAAAAAATTAGTACCAAAGTAACGAAAATTTGTGATTAAGAAGATTGTACATGATGTCGAAATCGAAGCGTGTCGAAGCGCTGAACGTGAAGAATAACCTCTGAATGATGTCCTCTGAATGATGTCCTCTGAATGATGTCCTCTGAATGATGTCCTCTGAATGAACACTCAGCACCTCTGAATTGACACATTTGCACCATTTTCCCTTGTCATTCTTTCGAAATAAATCCTGGAACAGAATTAGCTTCTATCAGTCTCAGTCCATTTAGTATTCTTATAAACGACTTTTCATCCAATGGCTTTGTAAAAATATCAGCAAGCTGATCAGTTGTTTTTACAAAGTGAACTTCAATATTTCCATCTTCCACATGATTCTTAATAAAATGATAACGAAGTGCAATATGCTTTGTTTTGGAATGTTTTACTGGATTGTGACAAATGCGTATAACACTTTGTGAATCACACTACAATGGAATCTTCTTCATGTTTATAGCATAATCACGTAATTGGCTTTGAATCCAAATTATTTGTGAAGTGCAAGCTGTAGTAGCGACATATTCTGCCTCTGCTGTGGAAATCGAAGCACATGTTTGTTTCTTCGATTGCCAGCTGACAAGCTTCCCATCTAGGAGTTGACATCTGCCACTTGTACTTTTTCGATCAAGACTACAACCACCCAAATCAGCATCAGAAAATGCTTGTATGAAAAAGCCAGTTTTCGAAGGATACCACAATCCTAACAAAATTGTTCCTTTGAGACATCGAAAAATATTCTTCACTGCTGTTAAGTGTGGTTCTTTGGGATTCGATTGATATCTGGCACACTTAGAAACAGAAAACATAATATCAGGTCGACTTGTCGTAAGGTAAAGTAACGAACCTATCATGCTTCTGTACAAAGTAAGATCAACAGCAGGTTTAGCTAATGAAGGATTGATCCTTGTTCCAACCGCCATTGGTACTCATAACTTTGTGCTATTCGTCATCCCAAATTTTTCAAGCATATTATTTGTGTACTTTTCTTGATTGATAAATATTCCTTCTTTTCTTTGACGAATATTCAATCCCAGAAAGTTGTTTATTTTTCCCATCATGCTCATCTCATATTGACTTTTCATCTGATTTTCGAATTCACTAGAGAAAGCAGGGTGAGTAGAGCCAAAAATAATATCATCAACATAAATGTGACAACCCGAAAAATTTTAAAATTTTGCCTAGTAAAGCTCCGCCAGCCAACTCGACTGAGTGTCAAACTCATTTCTGCTATCATTTACCCTTGTTTAGAGTTCATTTAAAGGTCCAAAGGTAAGTACATTCAAGTATTGAACATAGGAATGTATCGCGTACACTTCTAGCATCAAAAGCGGGCCTTACACTCCAACACAAGGAGTGTACGGCCGCACACATGGGTGTGCGGCCGCACACCCCTCTTCTGGCAGCACACTCATGAGTACAAAGGGTATACTCAGCCTCCTTTAATCCCTTTTCACCCTCCTAAGCTTAGAACTCGATTTTGCTCTCAACTACCATCCGATTTTCAGCCTGAATCTTCAAGAATGTAAGTGTTCTTCCTTCGGTTTGTTGTTAATCTTCATAAACTAGTTACAACCTTTGATTTCGTCCATTTGAAATCATGTTTTGGCTAGATCTTCAAATCTTCATCCATTTCACCAAGAACACCAAGAACACACACTTGTTCTTGGCGATTTTGGACCTTCTCGAGCTTCCGGATCGTAAGTACTCTTTCGTTAAGCTTAGAACTTGTTAATAACACTTGTTTAAAGCCTTGAAACTGCCCAGAACTCAACAACATATGGTGTGTGCGGCCGCACACACAGTTGTGGCCGTACACCGCTCAAACACCTCTCAAAACACCCTTCAAACACCCCTAAAGGCTCCCATATTGTAGGTACCATTCCCTATGCTTGTTACTTACTAGATATGAGCCTTAGAAAACGTCCAAACCATGTTCATCAAGGAGTGTGCGGCCGCACACACTCTATGAGGTCGTACACCCCTTTGTTTAGTGCTTTAGGGCCTCCAAAGTGCCTTTCTAGCTTCAACACTTGATGAGCATCGGTCCTACAAGCCTCCCTACCATTTGGAAAACGTTTTGTGCACTCTTTACCATGAGTGTGCGGCTGCACACTCCCCTGGCCGCACACCCATGGCCGCACAATCCTCAAAGTGGCCGTACACCCCCTTAGTTTGAATCACATGTGATTCCAACACTTGTTCAAAGTGTTTCCTAGTCCCGTGAGGTGTTTCCTTGCATTTGGTTGCTTCCAAGCACTATATTTATGTCAATATATGTCATTTAGGACTTGTTGTATCTCAGGACTTCATTCGAGGAACTTCTCATCCTTACACGCATACCCGTTTGAATCGCCCACATCAGGTGAGTTTATACCCCGTAATGAATCTTTTAACTGTTTTAACTGTTTTAAGGGGGGGGGGGGGAATACAAGTTGAACACAATGATAATTGTGTAAATGTTTGTTATAAACATCTTTCAAAATGTTACTTATGTCATTTATAAGTTGTCAAAACATTTCAAAAACTCTTTTAAAGTTATGTTACTTTATAGTTGTACAAAACTCCGTTATTAAAGTACAAACATAACTTAGTAGATAAATGAGTCTTTTCAGTTACAGTCCATGTAGAACATTAGTAAACTATAATAGGTATAGTTTAGGAGAATGCTATTCATTACTTCTAGTACAATGAAGCACACAAAGAGTCAGTTCATACATGAGTCAAACACAGTGAAGAGAAACAAGCAATACCATATAGAGAGAACACATAATTATGAGAAACAAACAGAACGTACAACATACAGTACAGAACAAACAAACTAGGTTGCTATAGCATGAGAACATACAGGATCTAATTATACCAATGAATCACTAACTCATTGTTTTAAACAAAAGGTGATAATTATATTGGGTATACATGATCATATAATTTCAATGTGAATTACACGGCTTGCAAGAATTTGCAGAGGTCGCGTTTGGTTCCCTAAATCTCTAGACAGGGAGAACGTATAGTAGGGGTACTAGCCTTCACATTTTGACCATAATAAAACAAACATGTTTTAGGTCATCAGTACATCCGCATGTCATTATAAATGACAACTGTGTACTTACATTTCCCATTACTTTCATAAAGTGACAGTACCACTTGAAAGACAAATGCAAACTATTTTCGAGTTAAGATAGTTATAAACTAGGGAAAACTTACAATTTTACAAACGACAAACGGAACAGTCGAGTCTAGCACGTAACAGAAGATGCCTTGGTAGAAGGCTACGTTTAAAAGAAAGGACCATAATGCTAGTCTTATGATTTATTAATGTATACATCACAGGATATATATATATATATATATATATATATATATATATATATATATATATATACGAATAGGGTCCGACATGTAATAGGATGTGTGCTCTCCGCTTCACTTCCTGTTCCTTGTTTGGTTGTGGACTTGGAACGAATTCACCCAATCTATTTTCTATTCGATTCTATATATATGTATGCTTAGTATACATTAAGTCATCATGAGGGTACCAGGTATGGGTCAGGTTATAGGACACAGAGTCAAAGCACAGTTTTTCTAGTACAAAACATACTTTCCAAAATCAGTACTTTTGGTATTCAAAACTAGAAACTTCCCAATAAAGGGTTTAATCCATTTTATTAAACCAATTCAATTTAAAGGACCTTAGGTGAGTAACTCTATAATACCTTAGTTTATACATCATGTTTATATATAAAACTAATACCCAATAGGTAGTTGGATGTGTGCTTTCCGCCTTACTTCCTGTTCCTTGTTTGGTTGTGGGCTTAGGGCAGATTCACTCAATTAACTTTCTATCCGATATTACATTATATATAGCAGTATAAACTAAGCTATTATAAAAGTAGTCACTGTGGTCACCATTTTACTATAAGAAAAATAGGTTTTCTTAAAGAACTTTTCATTAGATATAAAGGAGCCATTACAATTAACTCCATGAGTAGCAAGTGACTACACCAGGGTTATATATGACGATGATCTAACAACCAATGGGATGTGTGCTATCCGCCTTAATTTCTGTTCCTCGTTTGGTTGTGAGCTTGGGGCAGATGCGCACAATCGATTGTTTGTTTACTCTGAGTCTTATATAACTTGTACCCACTTAGTACCCATAGAAAGGGTTGTAGTGTCATTTTACTTAAACTTGCATCAAAGTAGGAAATATATGATTTTCTAGAGGAACAGGCGAACTTTTCAAAACAGAACTTACAACTTACAACATTTTACAACTACATTTTCAACACCATTTTACATCTTCATTTTCAACAACACTTTACAACTTACTCATATCACTAAAAACTTATGAACTCACCAGCTTAATTGCTGATCAACTCTTTCAAATAACTTGTATTCTCAAGCGACTATTAGACAGGTGCTCGTGCTGGGGTTTCAGAAGATGGAGCATTATAGCTTCAAGTCTTGTTTTGTTATTTGTGTATGAATTCTATGTTTTGTGAACGCACACATTGTAAACACTTTCTTTCGAAATGAAATGGTTGTTCATTACTTGCTTACCATACACATATCTCGTGATACTAAACATGACGTCCTCCACCCCTGAACGATTCCGCCGTTCCGGTTTTGGGGTGTGACAATAAATTTGAACAAGCATAAGATGATTTCCAACTTTCTTTCGAAATAAAGTGGGATCAACTGACCCTTGTTTAAGTTTCGATTATTTTAAGAAATTGGTAAGTGTTGCATACCATGCTCTTGGTTCTTGTTTTAACCCATAAATAGCTTTGTATAGCACATAAAAATGATCAGGATATTGAGAATTGATAAAACCTGGTGGTTGTTCAACATAAACCGTTTCTTCGAGAACTCCATTAAGAAATGCACACTTCACATCCATTTGATAAACATCAAAATCCTTGTGTGCTACATAGGCTAAAAAGATTTAACAGCGTCAAATCTTGCGACATGGGAAAAGATTTCCTCACAGGCGATACCTTCTTGTTGCGAATAACCTTTAACTACAAGCCTAGCCTTATTTCGAATAATATTTCCTTCTTTATCAGTTTTATTTTTGAAAATCCATTTTAATCCAATCAAAGATACATCATCTAGTTTTGGAACTAAACGCCAAACTTTATTTCTTTCAAATTCAGCCAACTCAGATTGCATAGAAACAATCCAATCAGGATCATCCATAGCAATCTTGACTGTTTTTGGTTCAATCTTCGAAATAAAGACATTAAACATGCAAAATTCTTGGTGAGTATTGAGTACCTCATTCTTAGCATGAAGTTGATCTCTTGTAAGAACTCCATCTTGAGGATCACCAAGAACTTGTTCCTTTGGATGATTTCTTGTCCATTTTTCCAATGGTGGATATGTTGGATCAAAATCCAATGGCACATCTTCGAACATTTCATCATTATCTGCACCTGTAACAGAAATATTATCATTTACGTCATGAAAAGTTTCATTTTGATTATTATTCGACATATTAAGCTCCCCCTCGACAATTTCATTTTCATGTTGCTCCCCCTTAACATTATCATTAATTCTCCTATTCTCCCCTCTAAAGAATGCTCCCCCTCAACATGAGAATTCGAATGCAAGTGCTCCCCCTCCACTTGATCATTTAGCATACTTTCGCTATTTCCAGGAGAATGAGATATCGAATTTAAATCAACAGCATCTTGACTAAGTGTCGAAAAGTCGGAATGTTTTGATGATTCAGGTAGTTGATTATCCTCAGCATTGACTTCATCATCAACAACCCTATCTGGAACACCAAAAATTAAATCATAATCAAAATCAGATGAATTAATACTATCAGATTCATCTTTTGATTCACTAATAATTGGTTTTTGTCTAAAACACTTTTCAACTTGTTTGATATAATAATCATCGAAAGTTACATTGAAAGTTTCTTCAATTTTCCGAGTTCTTCTATTCAATACTCGATATGCAACCGAATTATGAGAATAACCCAAGAAAATTCCTTCGTCAGCTTTGGACTGAAATTTCAAAAAATTATCCTTGAGTTTCATGATAAAACACCTGCAACCAAGAACATGAAAGAATTTGACATTAGGCTTTCGATTATTGATAATTTCATAAGTAGTAATGTTGAATCTTAGATAAATAAATGATCTATTCTGTGTAAAACATGCAGTAGAGATTGCTTCAGCATAAAGATATTGAGGAAGATTAGCATATGTGAGCATCGTTCTTGCTGCTTCACAAAGAGAACCATTTCGCCTTTCAACAACACCATTCTGCTGAGGTGTGTACGGTGAAGAAAAATTATGTGAAATTCCTTTTTCAGTTAAAAATGAATCAAGAACATTGTTCTTAAATTCTGAACCATTGTCACTCTTGATTTTTCGAACTTTCTTCTTCAAACTTGTTTCAATTTTCTTGATAAAATCAATCATTACTTGAGCAACTTCAGATTTTAACCTGAGAACATAAACCCAAGTAAATCGAGAAAAATCATCAACAATAACTAAAATGTACCGTTTCTTGTTGAGAGTTTCAACAGTCGATGGTCCACAAAGATCAATATGAAGAAGTTCCAATGGTTCTACAATGTTCGAATCGATGACAATTGGATGTCCTTGACGATGTTGTTTCTCTTGTTCGCAAGCTGCACACAAAGTATCATTATCAAATTTTAAGACAGGTAAGCCTCGAACAAGATCATTTACCACCAGTTTATTAAGATTTCGAAAGTTCAAGTGTGAAAGTCGACAATGCTAGAGCCAGCTAATGTCAAATGAAGCTTTCGATAGTAAGCACATCGATGGAATTCCAACTATTGGTTTGATGTCGAGAGTAAACATATCTCCATGTCGTTTGGATTTCAGTAAAACTTCGTTTGTGTTGACATTCAAAATTATACTTCCTTCTTCATTAAACACCACTTGATTGCCAATGCTCACAACAAGTTGTGAAACACTTACCAGGTTATGTTGAAGACCTTCGACAAAAGAGACAGGATTAACAGTGAATTTCCCATTTTTCATCTTACTATATCCTTTAACTTGACACTTTTGATTATTGCCAAACTTTACAACTCCTGCATTCTCCAAACTTCGAAAATCACGTAAATTTTCTTTCCTTCCAGTCATGTGACGAGAACAACCACTATCAATATACCATTTTTCATCATATTGCTCGTCACATAAAACCTGCAATCAGTGAAAAAATTTAGGTACCCAAGGTTGTTTGGGTCCTTTATGATTAGGTTGAAACACATTATGAAATGAAGATCCTAAAATCCAATTATGAACTTTAGATTTGACACTATCAAATAAGTCCACTTCATTTGGTAAAGGCTCAGAAATATAAGATTTCGAAAGTTTAGGACTTTCACTGACATTCACCTTTTTCTTCTTAGATTGTGTATTTGATATCTTTTCTTTCGAAACAGGGCGCCAGGCCTTGACTGAAGATTTCGAATCTTTCGATGATGAACTAACATTCGAATCGTTCAAATATTTCTCATAAGCATTTTTGATTTGTTGTTGAGAGAATTTCCTTTTTTATAAGATTTCCCTTTTCCTTCAAGCCAATGATCTATGTTTTGCACATTTGATCGACCCTTGGTATAAGAAACTTTGAAAGCTTGTTTCGTAGGAGGATTAGGAAAATTCGGTTTTTGAGATGTGAATTTGACATTTCTTTTTGAGTGAAATTGATCATGTTTTTTATTTTCAACCTTTGACTCAAAACGATGTTGTGTAGGATTTCGATGTTGAAAAACTAGTGAGTTGTTCTGTGATTGATATGACTTTGAAAAACCATCATTGAAAAATCTTGTTTGATTAGTAGAATGAACCTTCTTCAAATATTGTGAATTCGAAAACTCTTTTACATTTGATTTGCGATTATGATTTTGTGACAAAAACTTTGTTTCTTGAATTTTGGTTTTCGAAAAATCATTTTGTGAAGTTGATTGAGACAAATGCTTTTTAGATAGAGCGGGATTTTTCTTATTTACTGAACTTGATGAAGACATTGTCTTAACCTTTTCAGACATGGTCTTTTTAGTCTTTTTCTTTTTCAAATCGTTTTGTTTCTGTCGAGACTCAACAATTTGCCAAAAAACTGTCTTTCGTGCTTGTCTCTTTGAAATTCCATTTTCTTTTGAAAACTTGTCAATTTTCTCTTTAAACTCTTGTGAATTTATTTTATCATTTGAAAACACAATTTCATCATCAACTTGTCTCTTTGAAATTTCTGATTTTGCAACCCATTTCGTTGTGGTTTTTTTTCTTTGAAAAGTGTATGAATTCTTGGTAAGATTGTTTTTGACGGTGCTTTGGTTAGAAAAGAAACCTTCATTCGATGTTTGCTTATTATCTTCTTCGATTAATTTGTTTAATTCAGGTTTGATGTCATCGACATTTCCAGTTGTGACAAACACTTGGTTTGGAAAGATAACATCAACTATACACTTGAAATTTGGATACACAACCGAATGTGTTTCTAAGTAATGAGCACCTTTTTCTTTCATCACTTTTTGGAAATTTTCTGTTTCACCATACACCTGATCAACAACAACTCTTGGAATTTCATTTACTTTCGAAACATCATTTGTTGGTTGTTTCTTTCGAAATTTCATCATCATACTTCTCATCATCACTACTGTCAGTTTAACTATCTCTGACACTTACATGTTCGAAATCACAAACTTTCGAAGTTGAGGATTTATCAGTGTCAGTCTTAACCAACGAATCATTATATTTTTCTTTGCCTTTAGTCAAAGATGTGACATTAATGATAGACAACTGAGAACGATCGATAGATTCTTCTTCCTCAATTTCGCTAATTTCGCTAACATTATCAGAATTATCTTAAATATCAGCAAAATTAGATTGAGAATCAAATTTCGAATACTCAGTTCTTTTCAAAATCTTTATTTGTTCATTCTTGGTTAGGGTATCATTCACAATGTCAACTAATTCATTAGCATCCAAATATTCATCTATTTTTACAATTCCATAAGCAAACGTATTATCAGGAACTCTATCAAACTCATATATTGTCTTTTCACAATCATAGGACACACAATCAATCTTTTATCTTTCAAAAACTAAGAATAGTAATAACTTCCTGTGTTGTTCTTTGCTTATGTTTGAAGAGTGATGTAAAGCAGTTAATTTTGCATACAACCTTTTAGCAGAGTTAAAATAAATGTTTCTCTGAGCAAGTAACATCCTAACTTCATTGTTCAAATTATCTTTATCACACAAGAGATTTGTTATTTGTAATTCAAGATATTCTACTCTCATTTTCTTCGAATCCAACTGCTTCTGTGTCTCTAGTAATTGAGTACTAGATTTCTTAGCCTCATTACTAGCAGAGATAACCAAATTTTCAAAATAAGCAACAATGTCATCAAAAGCAGTTAATTCAGAATCATAAGCATTTAAAGGAATATTATAAGATTGAAGTATAGAACGTACCTTTGTGGTCATTGGTGATTTCTCTCCACTTTTTGTCATAAAGCAACGACCAGTTACGTTCTCTTCATCTTTTTCCTCAAACTTCGCATACATCACTCCATGCGTAGGATTACGCATCTCTTCATCATCTGAACCTGAGGACCTTTCGCTCGCCACCAATGACAGACCCATCTTCATTCCCTTCTCCGCTCGCCACCAATGACAGACCTTTCGCTTTTGCTCTTACCTCTTCCAGACGTTCGACATAGTAAGCTTTGTCTTTGATCTTAATCTTCTTTTCCTCTTTCTTTCGAAGCATACAATCATTTGCCATGTGATTTGTACCATGATAATAATGACAGTCGACACTAGAGTCACCTTTGAGCTTCTTTTCGACTTTTGAATCTTCAGACTTTGATTCTTTCTTTTCGAATCTTCAGAATTTGGAATCTTCAGACTTAGTCAGAGTGTTTTAGTCCCATTGTATCTATAGTTGTATATCTTCTATGGCTAGATATACTAGTTCACTATAAACAGTGCTCTGATACCAATCATTCACACCCCCGGACCAGACGGCGGAAACGTCCGGAGGCAGATGACTTCATTGTGCAGTATCATAACAATTGAATATAAATGAAACATAGAAAATCCAAACATCATACATTAATATTAAACTTACATTGTTTACAATACTTGTTCAGTTCAAAAGTTAAACATGAAACAACACAAGTAGACATAGCATAATGCAGCAACGCCAGTCCTCGATCGTGGTGATTACCTGCTTACTAGATCCCTGAGAATACAAGTCGTTTTGAAAAGCGTCAACTAAAAAGTTGGTGAGTTCATAAGCAATTTTGTATAAAAATAGTTTTTACACTTATTTAGAATTGTTCTTGTTGTACTTTCAGAAAATCCGATATTTTCTATGAAATTGTTTGTAGTCTTGTTCGGAAAATTCGTCAATATATGCATGCGCGTCATTACTTTTTATTCGTCTTTAAAAAGAGTGATTATCGGAAATCCCTAACACTTGTTTATATATATATATATATATATATATATATATATATATATATATATATATATATATATATGTATATATATATATATGTATATATATATAGGTACTGTGAAGATTCGTCTGACTAGAATACTAACAGATCTTTGAGAAAATCGTAGAAATCCATTATTTATTAAATAAATAATGATAGTTGTACTCGTTGACTAGATCTATCGTTTTCGTTTATTGAAAATAATCCACTTTGAATCACAATTATCAAAAATGACCCAATATTAGTCAAACGTGTCATGAGTAATTCAAAACTAGGTGCATTGTTGAGAATGGCTCATTTATTCTAAAATGTTCATTTTAGACTTAAATTTATGAAATATTCAAAAAGTCCATTGTTTATCCAAAATTTCCATTTTTGGTCCTTTAGAAGTTTAGATGTTCAATGATTCCTCAAATCTTTTTCATGTTCCAAAAATGATATATATATATATATATATATATATATATATATATATATATATATATATATATATATATATATGGCCAAAAATAGCCCAAGATATCAACATTTTCATAATTTAATATCTTCAAAATATTTGTTCCAACCTTTTGTTTAAACAATTTCCTTGAGCAATCCTTGTGACTTTTGGCATAAGATTTTATGAATGATAATTCATATAACTACTAGTTTTTACTTCAAGTCAACAATAGTTAGTGAAATATAGTTTAAGTTCTTGGGTTTTGACCAAAATCTCGAATTTTGGATTTCTATAAGGAGTTTCATGATCCTAAACACATATATCATAACATGCAATTATAGACAAGCAAATATACAACGATTTTACAAGACCCTTGACTTGTATTCTCCTCCAAAAATAATGAAAACTCAAAAGATAGGGGTATAAAGCTCACCTTGAGTTGGTTGGAGTGATGGGGTGAAAATCTGTAGCTTAAACACTTGGATGAGAGGAGGAACTTCCTTGAAGGTGATTTTTCCCAGAGATTAGAGCAAGCTTGAAGGTTTTAACTCCTTTGGAAGCTTGGAGTCACTCTTGAGAGAAAATGGGAGTGGACAGGAGGTAAGATGGCAAGAGGTGGTGGAGCTTTTTGGAAGAGAATAATCCAAATATAGGGAGTAGGAAGTTCTGATGTGATATTTACTTGGGAATCCGTTGGTTAATCTCATGTATCTATGTTGAACATTAAAATGCATGGGGAAGTGGGGAGAAGTGTCAAATCAACAAAGTCAACACTCTTATCCTTATATTTTTCACATCTTATGATTTAAAATAATATCTTTAGAAATCTTAAATATCATTTCAAATGATCAAATTTGGCTTAAAATGGGGGTTTAAGGGGTCTATGTTATGAAAAATACGAGTTTGGTGGGATTCCCGACGTCAAAATACCTCAAAATGATGAAATGGTCCGAAGTGGTCCAAAATCCGGAGCCGAATGGTGAATTCCGGAGTCAAATAGTGAATTCCGGAGTCAAACCAATTGTTCCGAAGCTCTTCTCAAGTTCCGGAGTGGAGGTCCGGGGTTAATCCTCAAGTTCCGGAGTCAAGGCATGAGTTCCAAACTCGAGTTTGCGAAGTCAGCTCATCCGGAGTCATTTCCTTCCGAGGCTGCGAGAGCTTCCGGTCCGTAGTGCGAGATCTTCCGGAATGATGCGAGACCTTCTGAAGTCAGCAGTTCCAGATCAGCAGGTTATACAGAGTGAGATTGTCCGGGGTATGCTGAGTTCCGAAGCACAATAGTTCCGGAGAGAGATTGCTCGGCTCTTGAGGAGGTCCGAAATGAGAAATGTTCCGAACTAAGAGGGTTTCGGACTGGGCTAGCTCTTTCAAGTTTTCTCCTTTCATTTTGAGTTGATTTTGACTAAGGAAAACTACATAGGGAGATTTGAGAGAGACTTGAGATATATAGAGAGATTTGGGAGAGATTTGAGATACATGGAGAGATTTGGGAGAGATTTGAGATACACGGAGAGATTTGGGAGAGATTTGAGATACATATATGCTTTGCATTATAACATTACATGGTTCATTAGGAACCATAATGTAAACCTTAACGTTTCAGCGCAAGTCTTACAATAGTCGTTGTTTACATGAGAGCGGAATTTCCTAGCAAAAAATGCTAGTTGTGACAAGAAGAAATTTAAAATGTTTCCGTTTCAAGAGAGATAGAGATGGAGAAAGAGAGAGAGAGAGAGAGAGAGAGAGAGAGAGAGATGGAGACTCACGGGTTCCACAACCCACCAAACACATAATATGTGGTACCACCCGCTCGCCAAAATTATGACAAAGATGATGCAGACGACACCATCCACCCTTAAATGTAAATGATGAAGCTTAGAGTGGACATAGTAGCTCGGGTTGGGGTATTTTGGGCTAGTTGTACCGTGAGGGGGGGGGGGTTCTTCGACCATTTTCGGTACCGTTGAGAAAGCTCCAGGTAGGTAGGAGAACCCATGAAAGTTTGTTGTTTTCTCACTTACTCCACTATTTGATCGATCAACGGTCAAAGAGAATATTAATAAACCTATATATAAAATGATCTCACCTTATTTAATTTCCGTTCCATTCTATCTCAATTTTGTTCTGTTCTCTCTCAATTCTATTCCAACCTTCTTCAATTCCATTCTTTTTCTACAACTTTTCAAGAAAATGAATTCAAACATCCATAAAGTAATAATGGAAAATAGCGTAGATGATTCATCCTCATCTAATCATGAAACTAACTAAGCTAGTTTATTAGCTTTATTATCTCATTATGCAAAACTTTTGTATCAGAATAACGCTAGTTCAAGCAGCACTCATATGATAAACTCAATCCACAAAGATCGTATAACAGTTGAACAACTACTAATCTAGAAATACTTTGATTGTGATTCAACCTTTGCGAGCCAACAATTTTGTAGAAGTGTCTGTATGAGAAAATGTTTTTTATACATACTCTTGATGACCTGGGAAAGGAATTATCCATATTTTCAAACATCATAGAATGCAAGTGGTTTGGGAAGTTTTAGTACACTCCAAAAATGCACCTCAATAATACGTCAAAAAGCGTACGCGACCAACCCAACTCGTTAGATGAGTATCTGAATATGTCAGAAAGAACTTTATGTGAAAGTCTTCAAAACTTCTGCTATGGTGTTATCCAACTATATATGGCCCAATATCTACGTTGTCCAACATCCATTGACATTCAACTCTTATATGAAGCACACAAATATAGACATGGATTCCCTGGAATGCTTAATAGTATAGAATGCTGTGACATCCCCTAATTTCTCGGCCAGAAAAGACCGATTTAATTTATGCTTTTAAAATAAAATCAGAGTAATCTTTTTAAAAGATGTTGTGGAATTTGTTCCCAAAACAAAACATGATAAAAATTTATGAAAACATTTCTTAAAGATATATGTATTTTCATTTTATATCAAAACCTCGGGATGTCATGTTCCGATACAGATCAAAAGCATAAACGATACATTATAAGCCTTGCAACAGTTATTTACAACTACATGCCTATAATCCAAAAATCTCTCATCATCATCTGACTATGCTCGGGGTCCACTACCTGTAATATAAAAAGCTGAGTGGGTCAGGCTTGGGAGCCTGGTGAGCATATAGGGTTTTCAACCCACAATAATAATAAATTTATTAAATTCATCAACCAACAATAACCCTGATTACCCATTCCCGTTATCCTCACTTTAAGTCCCTAAACACCTAACACAAGGGACCTAGCCTAAGGATTATCACCGGGATGGACACTACTGCCAAGGGGACTCCTCAGCCATACATGTCCTAAAGGCAACCATGAGGGGGATGGAATACACCAATAAACATATAGTTCACTAGGGATGAGCATATGGACCGGGGAACCGGCCGGAACCGGTACCAGAACCGGCACCGGCACCGACACCGGAACCCGATGGAACCGGTCGGGCTGGGACCGGGATGTTATTTTTGTGGATTTTTGGAACCGGGAACCGGTAGGAACCGGAACCGATGTAACCGGAACCGGTAGAACCGGTAAAAACTGGTAGAACCGGCAAAAACCGGACCCGTATGATGCTATTTTTCGAGGACCGGTTCCAACATTTGAAGACACGACAAGAACCGGTAGGAACCGGGAACCGGTAGAACCGTCGGGCCGGTTCGGTTCTTGATTTTGGCCGAAGCCGGTTCCCGGGTCGGGTCCGGTTCGGACCGGTTCCGGCCGATTCGGTCCTTTTGCTCATCCCTATAGTTCACCAACACCTACAAGTTGCGAACCTGCTAGTATTCCACTGGACTGTCTAGAAAGGTCCGTGGTCGTCATCTATATTCCGCTAGATGACTACAACAACAACAACAACAACATCAACATCGAGGCCTCTCATCATTTTAACACACATCGACTATTTCTTCTACCCATGTTTTACCCAACATATTTGTAGATAAAAATACATATACAGTTTAAAACTTGTATAAAACATCTATTCAACAGTTATCTCAAATAAACAATTAATATAACTACACATACCACGAATTTTATAGAAAATACTTCATATCTATGTGTAACATGAAAGTGACTACACACTCACATGATTTAACGATAATCGGGAAGCACTTCGTTTCCTAAAACAATCGTTTCTGATAAAACTGGGAGTTGTAATGAGAAACCGGGCTCTGCGAGGGTTGGGCTTCAAAACCGAAAAGATAAATTTTTCTGGGTCTTCAGACACTTTGGAACGTGTTTTGGGTGTTTGGTATGATACCGGGGCTTTAGGTGAAGTTGAAATGAAAGAAATATTGAATTTAGGGTAAAAAGGGCAATTTTCTAAAATATACCCGGGAGGTCTCGCACCTCCCTTATATAGGGTGAGAAGGTTCGGAATCCGAAGGGGAGGGGGCAGCTGGCGCCTCGCATGCGAAGGGAACGGGGCACGCGTCAGAGGCTCGGACGCGCTACGTGGCTCGGTTCGGAACCGCCATGGCTGCGACATGCATCGGAAATCAATTGGACCTCGGTTTCGGTCGAATCAGCAGGCGGACACGGGGCGCTTCGCGGGCGAGGGTGACGTGGCCGAACACCAGCCATGCGAAATTCCTCGGTTTTAGCGATTTTTTCTCGATTTTTGTGTCTGAACTTCTAAAATCCATAACTTTCACACACGGGCTCCGTTTTTTACGTTCTTTATATGAACGCGTAGGTAAAATTATGTTCTACAACTTTCGTTTAGACTCCGTCGGCTAATTTTAAATTTAATTTTTATATTATTATTTTTAACAAACCGGGACAGGTAAATCCGTTAAAATTTCATAACTTCTTCATCCGACGTTCGTTTTCATCTGTCTTTTTACCGTTGTACTACTATTGACGAGACCTTCGATTCTCGTTTAGGTTGTGTCGGCTAAAAATCACTCGATCTAAAATTCGAGTTTTTAGCTGTCTACTACTAAGCTGAAACATAAAAAAATCATAACCTCCTCATACGGAGTCAGATTTGGGTGTTCATTTTATGCATACTCTCGGTTTAACGAACACTACGACATTAATTTAGATCACCAAGGCTAAAAAATAGTTTATCAAAAACTCACTTTTTACGTCATTCGGCGTCGTGCCGGTTTTGTCGCGGAACTTCGACAAGTCATAACTTCTTCGTTATAACTCGGATTTCGGTATTCTTTATATATCCGGAATCCTTGTCACGACCACTACAACTTTCTTAATAGATATCGGCTTTATCTAATATTTATTTTCGATGCTTATTTTTATTCTTAATTAATTAAATGCTAATAATTAAACATAAAACACATAATTCACATAATAATCACATAATTCCTCTTTATTTCTTCAAAATGAGTTACAAAGGTTGACCTAGACTATTACATTATCATTAATGCCTATCCTGGAAACACAGGCGTTACAATTCTCTCCCCCTTAGGATGATTCCGTCCCCGGAATCACACATCAGCAAACAAATGCAGATAGCGACTCATCATATCACTCTCCGTTTCCCAAGTGAGATTTGGCTCATTCGTATGTTTCCATCGCACAAGCACTAAATCGACCAAATTGCGTCGCAACTTCTTAGTCTTACGGTCAACGATTGCCTCTAGTTCTTCAACTAACCTCTTGTTTTCATGCAACCTTAATTCAGAAATTGGAATTATGTCGGGTACATCTCCCGTGAACTTCCTCAAATAACACACATGGAAGGTGTTATGAATACCCTCTAGTTCTTCTGGTAATTCTAGCTTGTAAGCTTGATTTCAGATCCTCTGAAGAACTTTAAATGGTCCAATAAACCTTGGACTCAATTTTCCCCTTTTACCAAATCTTATAAGTCCCTTCCATGGCGAGACTTTAAGTAAAACCGAATCTCCAACTTCGAATGTTATCAGTTGTCTTTTCTTGTCAGAATAGCTCTTTTGACGATCTTGAACAACTAACATCCTTTCCCTAATCACTTTCAACTTTTCAGCAGTCTGATGGACTATTCCAGATCCCATAAACTGCTTTTCCCCAGCTTCCAGCCAACATGACGGCGTTCGACACTTTTCTCCATACAAAGCTTGGTAAGGTGCCATCTTGATGCTTGAGTGGAAACTATTATTATAGGAAAATTCTACCAGAGGTAAATGTTCATCCCAGTTACCTTGGAATTCAAGGGTACATGCTCTTAGCATATCCTCCAACGTTTGAATTGTTCGTTCGCTCTGACCATCTGTCTGCGGATGGTAAGCAGTACTCAAACACAACTTGGTACCCAATTTCTCTTGTAGACTCCTCCAAAACCTTGAGGTAAAATGGCTGTCACGATCTGTTATAATTGTTAATGGAACACTGTGAAGCCTCATAATTTCCTTCACGTAAGAATTCGCAAGCTTATCCATAGACCATTTCTCGTTGGCTGCTATGAAATGCGCACTCTTAGTGAAGCGATCAACGATCACCCAAATCATGTTGTGACTGTTCTTTGTTTTGGGCAGTTTAGTCACGAAATCCATGGTGATGTCTTCCCATTTACCCATGGGTACAGATAAAGGTTCTAAACTCCCATACGGTTTCTGATGTTGTGCCTTAACCCTAGCACATGTTACACACTCGGCCACATACTTAGCAACATCGAGCTTCATCGTCGACCACCAGTAGTAGGGTTTTAGATCCCTATACATTTTTGTGCTTCAGGGATGAATCGAGTACATGGTCTTGTGAGCTTCTTCCATCAGAAGATCTCTTACTCCTCCCGTCTTAGGTATCAAAATCCTATCTTGGAATACCTTCAGTCCTTGATCGTTTGTATCAAACACTAACGTTTTTCCCAAACGTTCTTCCTTTCGGTTATTTTTCTCTAAAGCTTCCTCTTGAGCTTTCTTTTATACTTTCCACAATTGTCGAGACAACTTCAATTCTCAACGCTCTTGGCCTTCTCTTTTCAAGGTTTACCTTCCGACTGAGAGCATCAGCAACAACATTTGCTTTACCAGGGTGGTAAAGTATCTCACAGTCGTAGTCCTTGAGTAACTCTAGCCAGCGTCGTTGCCTCATGTTCAATTCCTTATGATTAAAGAGATATTGTAGACTCTTATGATCAGTGAAAAGTTTGCATTTAGTGCCATAAAGATAGTGCCTCCATATCTTTAAGGCGAATACTACCGCTGCCAACCCCAGATCATGAATGGGGTAGTTCTTTTCATGCTCTTTCAATTGCCTCGATGCATACGCTATCACTTTATCCCTTTGGGTCAGAACACAACCTAACCCAACTCCAGATGCATCGCTATAAACTGCGAAGTCATCAACTCCTTCAGGCAAGGAAAGAATCGGGGCTTCACACAATTTATTCTTTAACTTCTCAAAAGCTTCCTTATGCTTCTCATTCCAAGTATAAGTAGCTCCTTTGTGGGTCAAAGCTGTTAATGGAGTAGCGATCGGAAAAAAACGCCTTGGATAAATCTTCGATAATATCCAACTAATCCTAGAAAGCTTCGGATCTCCATAGGACTCTTCGGTTGTTCCCACTTCATCACAGCTTCAATCCTCGCTGGGTCAACCATTATCCCTTCTTGGTTAACCACATGACCCAAAAATTGGACTTATTGAATCCAAAATTCACATTTGGAGAACTTTGCATACATCTTCTCCTTTTCAGAACTTCTAGCACTTCACGTAGATGCTTGTCATGCTCCTGCTTGCTTTTTGAATAAATCAAAATATCATCTATGAACACTATCACGGATTTATCGAGGAATGGTTTACAAACCCTATTCATCAAATCCATGAAAGTTGTTGGAGCATTGGTTAGTCCAAACGACATAACCAAGAACTCATAGTGTCCATATCTTGTTCTGAACACAGTCTTCTCAATATCCTGCTCTCTTGCCTTTAGCTGATGATATCCTGACCTAAGATCGATCTTCGAGAAATAGCTCGAACCTTGCAACTGATCGAACAGGTCATCAATCCTTGGCAACGGGTACTTGTTCTTTATTGTTAACTTATTCAGCTCTCTGTAATCGATACACATTCCCATGCTCCCGTCTTTCTTCTTTACAAATAACACCTGAGCTCCCCAGGGTGATGAACTAGGTCGGATAAAACCTTTGTCCAATAATTCCTGAAGTTGTGTTATAAGCTCTTTCATCTCTATCGATACGGTGCTTTTGCTATTGGCGTCGTTCCTAGTAACAAGTCGATACGGAATTCTATTTGTCGATCAGGGGGTAATCCAAGAAGATCTTCGGGAAAGACTTCCGGATAGTCACACACCACCGGAATATTCTGCACCTCCTTCTTTTCCTTCTTAGCATCGATCACGAATGCTAGATATGATGTACATGTTGGGATTTCTACGCATCAAATACACTCTAAAACTAGGTAGCGGAAAAATCGAAACAACGATATACCTAAGTGTACATGCAACCTATGGATCTATGGCTTCATGCTATTTATATCAACCCTAGAAAACTAAAACATAAGTAAGAAAACATACCTCTTATGTAGCCCTTGATCTCCATGCTTGAGATCTTGAATCTCCATGAAGTTGCTTGGATGAAAGGATCCAAACCAGAATCCCTCTAATGGTATCACACCCAATGACACCAAAGAGTGGAATAAAAATAACTAGGAGAAGGGTCAATTTCACAAACCCAAAGGGGTTAGAAATCGTCCCTAAGAGGGGGAGGAAGAAGGGATGGCGAAACTTCAAGCCAAGGTGCAAGGAGGAATGAAATCCCTAAGGCCCTATTTATAGCCTTGGATGCCTCCTTAGGTTTAGTACTCCTTCCCATGTGGGATGGAGGCCTAACCACGAAATTTCACTCCTTTCCCATGTGGGATGGAGTGATTTTCATCCAACCCTAATTCCATAAGGTTCTGGAACATTCCTGATTAACCAACTATCGATTAATGAACATTCAACCCTTTAATTAATTAAACTGTTAATTAATTCCCAAAATATATTTCCAAAATATATTTCCAATTAGTTTCTAATTAATTATTAACCTAAATAATTAATAAAATAATTTCTCCTTTATTTATTCTACTCAATTTGGGTCTTGAGGGCAACCCAAAAGGACCCTGCTATTATTAGAAATATTAGCAATAGTTAATGACCTTGGACACTATTCCAACAGTCTCCCACTTGGACAAGTCATCAACTATACGAGGACTAATATTTCTCCAATAATCAACAGAGAGTTAGCCATCCAATGCAACTACCGAACTCTTGATCTAGTCAATATTCAGCCCTTAGATAAGTGATCAACTATCCCTTCGTTCTATGATATCTGTATGAATTCGAGACATGGATAATGGTCAATCTCAAGAATTCAAGATTATGTTTCCCGATATAGATTTGTGACGACTGCATCTGACTACTAAATTGAACACATCAATTCCAGTCAGGGCTCGGCCAAGCACTTTAGATGTCAGCACCAAATCATCGAGGGGCCCAAAGATATCGCTTCTCCTATTAAGGCAGAAGGAACGAATAAACTTTGACTACATAGTTTTTGTCTATTTCATCATGTCACACATGGACATACCCTTTATAACTACCAGTTACGGTTAGCGTTGGAGTAGACCAATGCATAAACAAAATCATAGAGCAAAACCCCACATGTATCTAGGTTTGAAGAATAGAAGATATTATCGTCTTAGAATTACTCGTGACTGAATCCATGAAGTAATCTCTAAGCGTGGGTTGGTCCAATACTTAAATCTCTATTAAGCACTCATGAGTGTTAGCGCAATCACTATGTTATGTCCGATCAATATAGACAATCCACTAATACTCATGACAGTCTTGAATCACTACTTACTTCCAAGAGTATGACCGACTGTGGACGTTTGAGTAAATTAATACTCGGGAAGTGGGTTCCAGACATGCAAAAGTGAGAACGCAGTGATAGGCTAATTGAAATGACCGAAATCCATCATATATTAAGATCACCACTTAATAATCGCCAAATCAAATTAAAACTTATACCGCTTACAGTTCTCGGGTTTTAAAACAAACCAAACTAAGAGTTTTTTAAGCCAATTCACTTGCAAATTTAATGTCTCTCGACTATGTCTGACTGTCAGACTTGGTCAATGACATCGGCTTATGGAATGGATCGACAAGATTATCTTTCGATATGAATCATTGACTATGATGTCTTTACATTTGACTTACTATCAAATGTGTTGGTACTTACTGAGTATGTTTCATGTGAGCTCGTATGACTTGGGATCCATACTAGAGGTAAGTTCACCCAAAGTCACAAGAAACTTCATAAGGACCATCAATGATTGAATTTCAACAAAGATGTCACTAATGAATCTCTTTCAGTCACATTGTCCACTTTGCAATTTAACCAACTACAATATACTCTAAGTATGTTAAATCCACTATGGTGTATTACCTGGTACTCTTTCAAGCTAATATATCACCATTCAGTAAAAGCACGAATTCCGACTGCGAACGGAATTGCCTTTATTAGTGCGGAACTTAGCATCAATGTAACTCTTACAATGATCTCTTCCATACTGTCAATATCATCTCTTCTATCCTCCAAGGACACTTAAGAATGTTCTTGATCTTGATTCATTGATTCTTGCCAAATTGATCTAATCAAACTTGTCATGTTCAAGGCATACGAGTCATTAGATCAAGTACATGTCATGGCATTTATGATCGATCCCATAGCAGAAGCATGTGGGACACGACTCATTTGCTTTAGCTCAATAGTAGAACTAGGACATTAGCATTGCTCAATGTCATGCCAGCCTAAACTCCTTTTTGAGTTCTGCATGTCGAGTTTCCTCAACATTCAATGTACTTTGGCTTAATCCAATAAATCACTCTGATCTATCTCCATAGATCCTTATTATGCACGTGTCTTGTATCTCCCATGTATATCATAGTGAAACAGTTCTCATACCAAGCCATGCTTTTACACCTGCTAAGTTAGAATATAGTTTCCTATAAATCGTACATTGTCTATGTACAATACAAGGGTGACTACAATGCTCCCACTAGCACTGACATATATATGGCTTATCTATGTTTCTCGAAATTCAAACTCCTTGAACTTTTCTCATTGAAACAAAGATTTCAATTACTCCCACTAGCTTTGACATATATATGACTTATCTTTATTTCTCGAAATTCAAACTCTTTGAACTTTCTCACTGAAATAATGATCCATCTTGCGAGATGCTTATTTCGTTCCATAAATGAACTTGTTAAGCTTACACATCCTTTAAAACCTATCTTAGTTTAATTATGTGTTTGTTCCTATCCATGATTGTCTCTACTTGAAGATCCACTTGCACCTTAGGGTTAAGGTCAAGTGCTAGATCTACCAAATAACAACATACATGGATTGAATCTCGCTTTCCAATTCCTCTTTCTATGTTGTAGCCTTTAGGGCCTACCATAGCTTCCGATAGCTGGTACACTCTGATTTCTATCTACCAGTGACTCAAATACCTTAGCAATATAAACTCTTATATAACTAGGTCCATGAGGTCTTCTATCATATCTATAAGGAAAAATGGAAATATGTCAGTTTCCTTAATAGTTCTTTCAATTCCAAATTGAATGCTATGTCCAACTTTAGGCTCTTCGTTGGTTGACTCTTGAATCTTACCAAGATCAATGTGGCTCCCACTAGCCCTTTTAGAAATCAGCTCCCTCTCTTGGAAGACTGCCTTTTGAGCAACATGCACTTTGTTCTCAGAAGGTTGTTAAACAATTATCCAAAATGCTTGATGGGCTCTCCAACGAGATAACACATCTCTATTCAATGTCCCAGATTGTCGAGCGCTTCAACGACGAGCGTAAGCCTCATAATCGTAGACTTACATATATGGAAGTGAGGATAGAATCCCACTTCACATATCATAGAGTGTTTCAGGAACCTACTTAGTTGGCACAAGACCAAAGGACTTCTTGTAACACTATTCATGGTACAATCCACGATTTGTTAGCAAATACAGTGCGACTCATCTAGTATAAAATCAATGAACGATTTGTTTCTCTATCCAACTAACACTTCCTAGTGGCAGTGTTTTGGGAGGAGACAGATCATGAAACTCTTTCACAATTACTTAGATGATCGATAAAGTTTGCACTGAGATTCTCACTATGAGTGTCTCATCCTATTGCCCAATTGATTCTCAACTTCACTTTATGAGAGCTCTGAACACCTGAAAGGTTTCAGACTCACATTCATACGAAGTTGGTATCACCATGTATTGCGATTAATCTGAACGGTCCATTAGTGTAAACTAATTCCAACAGATACTCACATCAACCAGTGAAACATTCATCATCTATCTTGATAAACAAGATTTGCATTTATCATGAGACTCGAGGTCAAATGATATCCAAAATCCGATCCAACTGGATACTTGGTAATGCATTTCTCGTTTATGTATCCAAGACTATGATTCCACAAATACATTTCACCCAAAACTTTGGATGTATTTGAATCAGTACATATTGTGGTCATTCTGAACGATCCATTAGTTGAACTAACATCAACAGATATTCACAATAATACACCTTATTTAAATGTTCGAATCAACTTTGAAATATTTCTATTATACTAGTTTCATAGATTTCATGACTCTCTTTTAACATGTTAGAATGCTCCACATTTAAATAAGTCATAACTATCTCTTGAATCATGGTATAAACAATTTCAATTATAATACCATAGACTAAACATTTGAAGAGAATTGTCCTTTGATCCCATGAATGTAGCAAGGGCTTGGCATTCATGATCAAATTATCTTCTCCATGTATCAATCTTCTTACTTCATTTTAGCAACTGCACATTCTTGCAAATGTCAGTAAAATACTTAAGGCTTAGAAGTAATGTTTTGATGGCATTATAAATCCATATATTTGATTGAATACAAAACATGGAAGAACTAGTCATATTTTGATCCAATGGAAAGTAGCACGGGCTCGTGATCCATGATTAAATTTAACTTCTTCATGTTCCAGTCCTTTCACCTCAAATATACATTTGGGCAAGTTTGATTTCTTAGTCCTTTTCTTGTTATGGAAACGAGCAACTATCAGAACATGTCTTAGAATAAGCCTTCCTTTGTCCTAGGTATTAGGGCCTAGATTAGGTATACCCACACTAATCGCCTTTTAAACCGTGTGCAATTGGCTTTCTTCTTCTTGACACTTCTATTAATGATAGTAAAATATGGGAGTGTTTTGAAGTTTGAGTTTCTATGACTGCCATGTTAATTCCAAAAGGAAACTTTAACATGCTCCACAACTCCTTCATGGTCATTCCAAGTTGTTCATATCAAAATCAAAATGAATTGATTATATGTACATGTCAGCTAGTCGATTAATCCTAGTCAACTCCTAACTCAAGGAAATTCCATTTTACTTCAATATGTCATTTTACAACGTACATTTGACAATTGCTCTTTCTAACACTTTAGAATGCAATGTTTGAAGTAACCAAGGAATAGCTTTAACAAAGGCATGATCTTTCTTTTCGTTTATGAGAACTACTCCCAAACTACGAACTTGACAAGATTGATCATCCTCATAGCTAATCCTTTCAAAGGTTTTATAGCAGTAGATTTTAGTGGATAAGGTTATAGACATCATTCAATAACAAATTCCATTATAGTTTGTTTTACTTATCCTTAGAAAATAATCACCCTAAATAAAATTATTTTATAAGGCTAGGATCCATATTTGGCTCCATGATGTGTAAAGAGATGCCGTAAACACACCATAAAGTTATTTAGGTAGGCAAAGCCCTTTGCCAATTTTGATCACCACGAAATTCCTAGATCTTTGAGATTCATTGACTATCAATGGCATGTTAATCTCGAATTATGTTCATCTCAAATTCAATGACGGGGTCGCCGCGGATCATTGAACAGATGGTGAATCGACCATACAAAACCGCATGGTCCCCGGCTCAAGTTACGCTTGAGATTCGCGAGTTCCACATCATTCTCTACTTATACTCTCCAATTGACGTGCCGGTTAACCACGCGAGCTCCATCAACAAGTTATAAAGAGAATGTGCAACTTTTATGGATAACATAAAATTCACATTAAATAGATTGAGAATTAACCTTGCAAAATCGCATGGTCCCCGACTCTTGCGAATTCCATATCATTCTCAACTATACCCTATATTGATGTGCCGGTTAACCATACGAGCTCCATCAACAGAATATAAAGAGAATGTGCAATTTTCATGGATAATATAAACTCACATTCTATTAATAAAACGGGATTTTGTTTTATACTTGTATTTAAAATACTTTTAGATTGACCATTATCACTATCAAACCCTTTCGGTAACTCCATTCACAAAATGCAATTGGGCGGTGAGGGTGGTAAGCGCGAAGCATATTAAAAACCGACCTCATTAGGAATCAAAGAGACCTCCTTAAACCCCTACATTAGAACGGGTGAGCCTAGTCGATGTAAGACTGACAATGTCAATATTTAAACACGCGAGGGCGCATGTTGTAACTTTCTTATACATATAATAGACACAATTCTAATATATATAAATATAAGGGGTAAATTTAAAACTCTTTAAATTTAGTTGTCTATTATTAATTCTAATTAATTGCGAGGACACAATGTAACAATTAATAAATCAGAAGGGGGTAATATTCAAATTTATAAATCTCTTTTATAAATAATATTAAATATTTAAATTCACTATTTAAATAATAGATAAATATTCAAATTCAAATAAACACATAAATATTCAAATTCAAATAAACATATTTAAACAATATTTATCTATTAATAAATATTCAAATTCAAATAAACACATAAATATTCAAATTCAAATAAACATATTTAAACAATATTTATCTATTAATAAATATTCAAATTCAAATAAAACATTTAAATAATATTTATCAATTTCCAGATTTAAAACATTTTAAAATTTGGTAATTATCCATATTTGATAAAGCTTCATATTTGAAAAATGGAAAAAATCTGAAAACCCTAATTCTGCTGAGCTCACGTCGTGAGCTGCGACTAAGGTATTATCAATTACGAATTTTTCAATAATCCTTCTACCATTCAATTTCAAACAAAGTTTTACAGAAAACATGGATCTAGGGTGAACATAACCATGAACCAATGGCTCTGATACCACTGTTGGGATTTCTACGCATCAAATACACTCTAAAACTAGGTAGCGGAAAAATCGAAACAACGATATACCTAAGTGTACATGCAACCTATGGATCTATGGCTTCATGCTATTTATATCAACCCTAGAAAACTAAAACATAAGTAAGAAAACATACCTCTTATGTAGCCCTTGATCTCCATGCTTGAGATCTTGAACCTCCATGAAGTTGCTTAGATGAAAGGATCCAAACCAGAATCCCTCTAATGGTATCACACCCAATGACACCAAAGAGTGGAATAAAAATAACTAGGAGAAGGGTTAATTTCACAAACCCAAAGGGGTTAGAAATCGTCCCTAAGAGGGGGAGGAAGAAGGGATGGCGAAACTTCAAGCCAAGGTGCAAGGAGGAATGAAATCCCTAAGGCCCTATTTATAGCCTTGGATGCCTCCTTAGGTTTAGTACTCCTTCCCATGTGGGATGAAGGCCTAACCACGAAATTTCACTCCTTTCCCATGTGGGATGGAGTGATTTTCATCCAACCCTAATTTCATAAGGTTCTGGAACATTCCTGATTAACCAACTATCGATTAATGAACATTTAACCCTTTAATTAATTAAACTGTTAATTAATTCCCAAAATATATTTCCAAAATATATTTCCAATTAGTTTCTAATTAATTATTAACCTAAATAATTAATAAACTAATTTCTCCTTTATTTATTCTACTCAATTTGGGTCTTGAGGGCAACCCAAAAGGACCCTGCTATTATTAGAAATATTAGCAATAGTTAATGACCTTGGACACTATTCCAACAGTACATCCCTTGGCCAAACACCTTCTGGCTTTCATTAGGGAAATGATTCTAGAGTTTACTCTGTGTTTGTCTCCATACACCATAAACGACTCTTTCCCTGACGGTTTTACTTTTACTATCTTCTTCCTGCACAATATTTCGACATCATTGGTGCTAAGCCAATCCATTCCTAGAAAGATGTCGAAACCGTTTAACTCAATAGGTAATAATTCCTCGTGGAACTTATTCCCATTCAAGTCAAGGAAGATGTTTTTCATATGATGGCTAACAGGTAGAAATTTGCCACTAGCAACCTCGACTATTAAAGCATTAACTAGTCTATCAACAGGCAAAACTGGTTTTCTACCAAATTCATGCGAAATAAAGTAGTAATTGGCTCCAGAATCAAACAAAATTTGGGCAGGCAATTCGTTTACGAGAAAGATACCTGAAGTGACATCGGCTTCTTCTTGCGCAGCTTCAAGTGTCATCTGAAAGGCTCTCGCCTTCGGCTTTGGTGGAAGATTGGGCTTTGCTGCATCCTTCTTCTTCGGGCAATCCTTCAAAATGTGTCCCTCTTCATTGCACCCATAACAAACTTTCTTATTGAAGGTGCATTCATTGGCATAATGCTCAGGCTTTCCACATTTGTAACAAGTGACTTCATCGCTACATTTCCCAGCATATTTCTTCTTACACTTGTCACACCACTTGGCTTCGGCTCCTCCTCCGAATTTGCTCGAACCAGTCTTCGAGAATTTGTTCTTTTTATTGGAACTTGAAGTTCCTTCAAACTTTCTCTTTTCGCCAACTTCAACCTTGCTGGCGGCTCTCCCCTTAATCATATCTTCAACAGACTTGGCAGCCCAGATAGCTGCCTCCAAAGTAAGTTCCTGACGCACTGGCACCGCATACTCCCATGGAAGTCCCTTTGCGTACCTGTCAATTTTCGTCAGCTCATCTGGGACAATACGCAAAGCAAACTCCATTTTGTTTGTGAAGTTATTTGTGTATTCGTCAACGGTCATACTTCCCTTTTTCAACGTCAGAAATTGGTTTTCTAGCTCAAGCACATTTTGGGCCGAGCAGTACTTGCGCTTGAATTGCACCAATAACTCTGCCTAAGTCAGTTGCAGTGGCTCATTAGGGCTTAGGGTTTTCCCCAGAGTGTTCCACCAACGAACAACGCTACCTCTGAACTGACGCACTGCAAATGTGGTTTGTAACTTGCCTTGGCAACCACATGTCATGAAAGCCAATTCCATTTCCGAGATCAGTCCAACACTCCGACGGGATCTTCTTTTCCAGTGAAAGTTGATGGCTTGCAAGTCATAAATTCTTTATACTTGCATCCATTTCTCTCCACTCTATCCTCGTGGTTATTTCTCCCAACCACAAGCGGTTCAGTTTGACCAACAGATCTACCGTTGTTTCCTTCTTCAGATTGATCGTCATTTAATTCAGGTTGTTCAACAGGAATTGAGGGTTCACTCCTGTTGTTCAACAATAATTGTCTCATTTCCTCCCTTTGATCAGCCATCATTTCCTGAATCATGGCTCGTACTCCGGCCATGGTGATGGGTTCTGGTGCAGCTCCTGCTATAGGCACCTGTTCCACCACTTGGGGTTGAGGTTGCTGGTTTCTATTTTCATTTCCAGCTCCACTTCGAGTTCTTGCCATTTTCATCTATATGCCAAATAAGGCGAATTTAGGTCTTTATTCACGATAGATATTTAAATTCCCCTTATCACTCCGAAACATTTACATGTTAGTTCTAATATCGTAATTGTACGCTTAGAATCCTACACACATAAGGTTTCCAGATCCGGTCGGCAACAGACCCTAGATCCGAACAAATAATGGCATATATGGCAAACATATAGCATTTAGCACATAAAAACATTTTAGGCATCTTTCCTAAAATATACTAGTGCTCGTGTCTAAAATATGGTAGACACTCATCACTTAGCATTCTAAGTTTAAGTCTAGAAATCCTACAAATTCCTAGTTCGCTTAAACTAATACTCTGATACCAACTGTGACATCCCCTAATTTCTCGGCCAGAAAAGACCGATTTAATTTATGCTTTTAAAATAAAATCAGAGTAATCTTTTTAAAAGATGTTGCGGAATTTGTTCCCAAAACAAAACATGATAAAAATTTATCAAAACATTTCTTAAAGATATATGTATTTTCATTTTATATCAAAACCCCGGGATGTCATGTTCCGATACAGATCAAAAGCATAAACGATACATAATAAGCCTTACAACAGTTATTTACAACTACAGGCCTATAATCCAAAAATCTCTTATCATCATCCGACTATGCTCGGGGTCCACTACCTGTAATATAAAAAGCTGAGTAGGTCAGGCTTGGGTGCCTGGTGAGAATATAGGGTTTTCAACCAACAATAATAATAAATTTATTAAATTCATCAACCAACAATAACCCTGATTACCCATTCCCGTTATCCTCACTTTACGTCCCTAAACACCTAACACAAGGGACCTAGCCTAAGGATTATCATCGAGATGGACACTACTGCTAAGCGGACTCCTCAGCCATACATGTCCTAAAGGCAACCATGATGGGGATGGAATACACCAATGAACATATAGTTCACCAACACCTACAAGTTGCGAACCTGCTAGTGTTCCACTGGATTGTCTAGAAAGGTCCGTGGTCATCATCCATATTCTGCTAGATGACTATAACAACAACATCGAGGCCTCTCATCATTTTAACACACATCGACTATTTCTTCTACCCATGTGTTACCCAACATATTTGTAGATAAAAATGCATATACAGTTTAAAACTTGTATAAAACATCTATTCAACAGTCATCTCAAATAAACAACTAATATAATTACACATACCACGTATTTTATAGAAAATACTTCATATCTATGTGTAAGATGAAAGTGACTACACACTCACATGATTTAACGATAATCGGGCAACACTTCGTTTCCTAAAACAATCGTTTCTGATAAAACCGAGAGTTTTAATGAGAAACCGGGCTCTGCAAGGGTTGGTCTTCAAAACTGAAAAGATAAATTTTTCCGGGTCTTCAGGCACTTTGGAACGTGTTTTGGGTGTTTGGTATGATACCGGGGCTTTAGGGGAAGTTGAAATGAAAGAAATATTGAATTTAGGGTGAAAAAGGGCAATTTTCTAAAATATACACGGGAGGTCTCGCACCTCCCTTATATAGGGTGAGAAGGCTCGGAATCCGAAGGGGAGGGGGCAGCTGGCGCCTCGCATGGGAAGGGAACGGGGCACGCGTCAGAGGCTCGGACGCGCTACGTGGCTCGGTTCGGAACCGCCACAGCTGCGACACGCGTCGGAAATCAATTGGACCTCGGTTTCAGTTGAATCAGCAGGCGGACACGGGGCGCTTCGCGGGCGAGGTGACGTGGCCGAACACCAGCCATGCGAAATTCCTCGGTTTTAGCAATTTTTTCTCGATTTTTGTGTCCGAACTTCTAAAATCCATAACTTTCACATACGGGCTCCGTTTTTGACGTTCTTTATATGGACGCGTAGGTAAAATTATGCTCTACAACTTTCGTTTAGACTCCGTCGGCTAATTTTAAATTTAATTTTTATATTATTATTTTTAACAGACCGGGACAGGTAAATCCGTTAAAAATTCATAACTTCTTAATCCGACGTCCGTTTTCGTCTGTCTTTTTACCGTTGTACTACTATTGACGAGACCTTCGATTCTCGTTTAGGTTGTGTCGGCTAAAAATTACTCGATCTAAAATTCGAGTTTTTAGATGTGTACTACTAAGCTGAAACTTAGAAAAATCATAACTTCCTCATACGAAGTCGGATTTGGGTGTTCTTTTTATGCATACTCTCTGTTTAACGAACACTACGACTTTCATTTAGATCACCAAGGCTAAAAAGTAGTTTATCAAAAACTCACTTTTTACGTCATTCGGCGCCGTGCCGATTTTGTCGCGGAACTTCGACAGGTCATAACTTCTTCGTTATAACTCGGATTTCGGTATTCTTTAATCATTGTCACGACCACTACAACTTTCTTAATAGATATCAGCTTTATCTAATATTTATTTTGGACGCTTATTTTTATTCTTAATTAATTAAATGCTAATAATTAAACATAAAACACATAATTCACATAATTCCTCTTTATTTCTTCAAAATGAGTTACAAAGGTTGACCTAGACTATTACATTATCATTAATGTCTATCTTGGAAACACAGGCGTTACAACTGCACACATTGGAACATGAGTAATTGCCTAAATGAATTGAGAGGCTAATACATGAGGAGTGGTCATGAGTATGATGATACCGGAAGTAGTGGCCTAACAAGATTTATGGTTTTGGCATGCATATTATGGTGTAGCAAGTTCGAACAATGAACCAAACATCCTCTACACATCAACACTATTTGATGAGACGTATCATGGAACAACACTCGAGTGTTCTTTTATGTGAATGAAGAATAATACAAGCATGGATACTATCTTGCGGATGGAATATATCTACCATGGGCTGTATTTATGAAGTAATATCCACATCCAATAACCATCAAAAAGATATGGTTCAAGACTGCACGAGAATAGGTAAGAAAGGACGTAGAACGCACTTTTTGGGTCCTTAAAGCACATTGGGACATATTAAAATTGTCGGCACATTCTATTTTGGAGAATAGAACAAGAAATGTTATGTGCATTTGGATTATACTACACAATATGATACTGTAAGATGACGATGTTGTGATATCACCTGTTCATCAACCCAATCCCCCCAAATGTCGGAGTCGTGGATCAAGAAGCACTACACGAATTGCGAAATTCAGAAACTCACCACCAACTTTGATCCGATCTTTGTGATTTTATCGAGCATGCCTACATTCCATTTCTGGATCACTAGTTAATTTTAATTGTGATTTTTTTTAATGTTGTCTTTTCATATTATGTTTTTTTTTCTAATTATCACTTCTTCTTTTTTCTGTTTGTACTAGTGTTTTAAAAAATATTATGTTTTATTTAATTTTGTATTTTTTAATTTAATTAAATTAAAAATAATGATGTGGCAAGTGGGTTCGAAAAGATGGTATTTCCATGTGTTATGGGGTGGAAAAGATGATAGAATGATGTGACAGTGGATTGAATGGGTTGAGAGGATTCTACTCCTACCATCCTTATATACACCACGAGATCAACCGTTGTATATTTGTTCCTTCCAACGGTTATAACATAATTGTTGCTAACCAGCATTAATAACTAACTTAACAGTCACATAGAATATCTAACTAGCTACCATGTCTAGCTTACTTTTGATAGGATCTAGAAAAATAAAAAATCATATCGGTCAAATTTAGCTCTAATACCACTTGATAAAACCCAATATATCATTCACAAAACAAAATGTATAAAGGAGTAAATCACACGAAGAACAACTGGACTTGATTATTTCACTAACTGGATGTTTCTAGAGTGATTACAATGTGAAAATCCAAAAGATTACCTACAAACTGATCTTGAGCTACCAATTTATAGGCTAGATGAAATGGTGTAGCGTCTACTAGAGTGTTACCTTCGTTATGGAATAATACGTACACTGACATTAAACAGATAAGAACATCACATGTGATTCTTGACAGCAGAGTTTATTTAACAAACAAAAGATACAAAATACAAGAACATGTTCAAGTCTAGAATCTAAAAACAGCTTCATCAGAGCTCACCTGGCCGTTGGTGTCATGTAGTGGAGAAGCTTCTTGTCACAGATGTGGTGCATGCCTTAGCCAAAAATCAGTATTGCCAAACATCAAAAGATTAAGCTAATGCATTGCTAATTCTTATGATTTAATAGTGAGATGGAATCCTACTGGATGGTATTCCAGAATCTCCCTATAGATCACTTCACGTAACTCTTCTTTCGTATTTTCTCTTGTTTCAAACTCAAATTCCAACTTTGTAATGGGCTGAGCAGAAGGCTCCCTTTCAACGTCAGCCAAATTCTTAAAATATGGATCCGAAAGAGCCTAAAACAAGGCACAAAACATGTTTTTCTTAATAAGTGAGATCTTTCATAGCAGGAAATTTTGAATTAATAGATAAATAAGACATTACCTCTCAGCAGTAGGTCTATCCCTTGGATCAAATGCAATCAATCTTTGTAACAAACGAAGAGCGAGGGGGTCTGTATTCGGGAACTTTTCAACGAGAGGAAAAGGAGTTTTCTTCCTCATGCTGTTTAAGTATTTCCTCGCCTTCTCATTTCTTATCTGCATGTGTCATATCACATGTCATATGCAAGAATAAGAAAAGTAATATGAAAGTTTTCATAATCATTAATTGTGATGTAAACCAACCGTGGAGATAGTTTCAGGTGATGGTGTTCCTAGAAGATCAGTCATTAAATCCAACTGATGCACAACATTTTTCCCAGGGAAAAGAGGCTTCCCTGTTAAAATTTCTGCAAACATGCAACCAACACTCCATATATCTATTGCTGGTGTGTACTGCATAGAAAAAGCTATTTAGTATAGTAAATTATAAACCCTTATTATCATTGAAAGATCATATGTTTAGAGATCGATTATATTGGCATTGAATTTAAAGCATTTAACTTTAGTGGTATCGGACTATCTGTATTCACCTTACTAAAAAAAGATCCACACAGTTCAGGAGCCCTATACCATCTTGCTGCAATGTAATCCTGTGAACACATCAAATGCAACCAGTTGACCAAATTAGTTCAATCGTATAATAACTTCATGAAAAACTAGATTACTACAATGAGTGACTTAGGGACATACAGTCCAGAATTTCCCAGTAGGTTGATCACTGAATGCAACCCTTGAAATACCAAAGTCGCAGATCTTGAGTTTGCAGTCAGAAGTGGCTAAAATATTTTTGGGTCTTAGATCTCTGTGAAACACATTTGCTGCAAATTAGAGAAAGTATTGCACAATCAGAATATATACACATAATTATAACAAGGCATGATAACACTGTATACGTACCTGTGTGTATATATTTCAGCCCTCGAAAAATTTGATAAAGAAAGACCTGATAATGTTCTGGTGTTAAGTCGTCGTTTGCTTTAATGATTTGGTGTAGGTCACAATCCATACGCTCAAACACCACGTATATATCATTAAATTCTTTTCTGGATGGAGGCAACAATATGTTTTTAATTTTGACAATGTCCGGATGATAAAGGCGCCTAAGTAGCTTAATCTCACGAGTGACACTGATAGCAACAGATACATTTTCGAATATATTATTTATTTTTTTTATTGCTACAATCTCCCCGGTATGAGTGTCATATGCAGAGCAGACAATACTAGAGTTTCCTTCACCAATAATTTCCTTTACCTTGTACCTACTCACTTCACCATATTCGGTGAAAAAGTTTAGTTCTTTAGATCTCATGCTTGAAGACTTCTGGTCATTAAAAATGTATTTCTGATTAGCTTCTATATTTTATATACATGTATGGCTCTCTCTTGTGACCTTAAAGTCATTACCTACCGTATATTAGACTATTGCCATTTGCCAATATCTCCAACCATTTCTTTAGTCGGTTGGGGCAAAATAATATATAATATATAAAAAGTAATAAAATTCCTTCAAAACCCACCGACTTCGGTGTTCTACCCACCCTTAGTTGGGTTTTTTTTAATATATTATTATCTTGCCACATGGCAATTTACAATTAAGGATATCAATTTTATGAATAAAATTATTTATCTAGAAAATGATTAAGAGCAAATAATGCCAAAGCAGAAATTTAAAAGTTCACCAACCCTTTGTGATAGGCATCGTTTCTTTCTTTTCTTAATTCTTTAAGACAATTGTTGAAATATTGTAAAAATGACATGAATACCAAGTTACAGTTATGGTCCATTATTGTACCATATGCAAGCATCGATCCCAATCCATTTGGTGATGTTAGTAATGATTTTTGACATTATTACTACACTAAGTTAGAGTCAAAAGTTTTCCCATGAAATTTTAAATTTTGTCTTTGTTTATTAATATAATTCATGTATACTTTTCGATGCTTACCAGCCATTCAGCAGGCTCTTTCAAGATTTCTTCTCTGTGCTTCTGAACAGAAACAACAGTTCCATCACCAGGGACTGAAGGGATGGGAGTGTTGTCATCGACCTGACCCAAAAATGCCCTTTCGGAACCTTCCCCACCAAATAGAATCCTTTGATTTATGTTTCCAGTAACGTTGCCTTTGCCATTACTTGATGACTTTGAATCATCATTTGCTGAAATTAGTTATCAAAACCAGATTATAATTATTATATTGAGTTCTTAACCACCAAATTTTTTTCTCAAGCATCTCGTAATAAATAACCAAACGAAAGTAGAGAAGCATTGTAATGAGAAATGAAATGGATCATCCATTAGCTGATAGATCACAATCTGACCCGATGAGCCATTTAATCTATATTTTCAGTGATATTCTGCTAATATACACAAATTTTATGAATCTATAAACTAAAGTCAACAGGATCTTGAAATACCAGAGTTTTCTTCGTTGGAGTCGGACGTGGACATTTCAACCACTCTTCCAAATATTGTTTTGCCGAAGCCTGCTTGGAGGTATTGGGTTTCTCTTGTAAGGCGAGTATCTAGTAGAGAAGATGAGCAATGTTAGAGAGAATTTACAGAGAAATTACAGAGAAACTTAGATACTAGTTATATACAAATTTACAAATGAACTAAAAATTAAAAGTTATATAAGTTAACTGTGAGACCGGGTCGAACCCGGGTCCTTTAGAACCGCGCTTTCTTCAGTCCACTAGAAATCAGTTTTGTACAACTTCAATCTCTGCATCTCTTCCGGTCAACGAGTTAGTCATCAGCATCGTTTACATCATAGTCCTTCAAGTCATCAAAGTTTACCAGCAGGTCCCTCAAAAGAGAAACCTTCACTAAAACAGTCCAAGTTACCACATTATTAACTATTCAGTGTTAATCTTATGATAATTGTTTATATTTTACAACCCCCTTATAGATAAACATTGGTAACCACTTTACTTTTTAACCTGATCTACAAGTACCATTTCAGAGGTTAAGAAGCAATGTTGACTTGAAGTTAAATATTATGTAAAAATATAGCTATCTGTTTTTCAAAAAAATATTAACAACTTTGAAAACACCTTTAGATACTGTCACGAACAAAGTGTCCACCCACTTCAAAATGTGCCATTTTCTCATGGAAAACTGGAGCTCCTCAATAGGGTCAAACGGGTCATGCATTCTAATATCATATCTCCTAGATCCACAAATGTAGTTTTCAAAAGAATTGGTTTTGCCATCCAAAAAGGGCTAGCGGCGCAGCTTGTTGCCTGTTTGCCTTCAATCGATATGTATTGAACCTTATCATGAATTGATTTATAATACCAAGATTAAAATACAATTTTAATACCCACATGATCTCACAAGTCACTGAGGCTAGTGCAATATACTCAGATTATGTTGGTGTCTTGCTTTTTTTTTTGCTTTTCCATGAAACCATTGAATTACCAAACAAAAAAATACAATACCCGGTTATTAACCTCTATTGACCTCTATGGTTAAACATTTAGTGCAATCTGCATCAAAATAAGCACTAAGATATAATCCTTCAATTTTAGAAATAGTGACACCCATATCTGGAATTTGTTTTAAATGCCTTAACACACGAAATGCAACATTTAGAGGTGATTTTCGTGGAATGTTCATAAACTGACTCAATGTTTGTACTCTATACAAAATGAAAAATTATATATCTTCCTAGCTTTTGTTACTACTTATCTTTCTACTCTATAAAATAATGATACTAGGAATCAATTAATTCTCTCTCTTAATCCATTCTTTTGATTTGGACACATGCATTGATTTAGTGGGTAGAAAGATGAGTAGAACAAAATGTATGAGAATATTTGATTTCTCATACGGAATATTAATTGTGATAGTCAAATAAATAAGTTGACCGGTCAGTTTTTTAAAAAAACTTTTCTTTTAAAAAAATATCATTTTTATCAACTTCATCGCCACTAATTACAACATTACGATCTAAGGAGTTTTAACAGGTTTGCATCCAAGCATTCTCTAAAGAATATGAATACCAAAACAAAGAGATTTCAAATTATCTTTTATTAAGAACCAGTTTGATTCATCAAACAACAATATATAACCTCACTATAAGGAAAATATACAGAAATCTCTCAACAACACTCTCATAATTTGAACCTTTGTACAAGAACAATGAAACCCTAATAAATAGCCTAAAAGAGGTATTAAGGACTTAGAGAATGAACGTTGTATATGATCTGCTTCTCCGTGTATACGCCTCTTTTATCACACAGTATCTGAGTTTACACTTGAATCCAAATATTACAAGATAAATGTTAAGTTTGAATATCATTAGTTCTCATTTTCCAACACCCCTCTCAAACTTAACATATTATCTCCAGTTTTTTGAAAAAAGGATCTAATAAACCAAGTCGATGAATTAAGAAATTATGTTGAGAACTAATCAAAGACTTTGTTAAAATATTTGCATTCTGGAAAGCTGAATCAATTTTCAAAATTTCTAAAACACCATTTAAAATTTTTTCTCTAACAAAGTGTAAATCCACCTCAAAGTGTTTTGTTTTTTTCATGAAATACAGGGTTTAAAACCAATTTTATTGCATAGTCATTATCACAACATACACTTATCGGAGTCAATTTATCAACCTGAACATCTTTCAAAAATTTTAATATACAAATTATTTCACGTTATATTACTCAAAGCTCTGTATTCAAATTCAATTTATGATTTGGATACAAGGATTTGCTTTTTACTCTTCCAGGAAATAAGAAAATTTCCAAATTACGCCAATTAACTGGTAACATATCTGCGAGTTGACAAACATTTAGCCCAGTCATCATCCAAAAAACCAACCAAACTTAAACTATAATTTTTAGTAATAAAAACACCTTTTCCTGGACTACCTTTTAAAAAATAAAATAATCTAAAAGCACTATCCAAATGTGATTTCCTGGGTTTATGCATATATTGACTAAGAATTTGAACAGCATAAGAAATATTTGGTCTAGTAACAGTCTGATGAATAAGCTTTCCAATTAACTTCTGAAACTTAGTTACGTTAACCACATAACTATCGTTTTTATCAGTTTCATCACGGCTAACAACAAAATTAGCTTCTAGTGGAGTTTTGACAGGTTCACATGCAAGCATACCAAACTTAAGTAACAACTATAAGTAGTACTTTCTTCGATTTAGAAAAACACTATTAATATCAATGACTTCAATTCCAAGAAAATATTTTAATTTTCCTAAATCCATAAGAAAAAACTAAGATTTTAAAAAAACTTTGACTTTATCAATTTCATCTTTATTATTATCGGTAAGTGTTATATCATCAAGATATATAAGTAAGATAACAATAGAATCATGTTGGTTCCTCACAAAAACTAATTATACTTTGTCATAAACCAAAACAAAATAAATAAGAACAAAGCTTCTCTTTCCACTTCCGAGGGGCCTGTTTGAGCCCATATAACAATTTTAACAACATACAGCCACACATCGTCGAGCCACACTTTCGATTTTCATGAGGCTATAGCTCAAAATTTAAAATCACACCTAGTGTTAGCCACACTTTATTTGCGATACGTGTGACGATTGTAAATTTTTTTAAAATAGTAGCCACTTTTTTAGATTAAAAACGTGACAATTACCAGCCACACTAAATGCATGTGACCAAATGTGGCCATTTGCCATGGTAGTTTTGATTTTTGGAATCTGTTTGTGATTGTTTTTATATGTGGTGATAGGTAAGTATATCGTCACATAAAACAATTGTTTGTGTGCCTAAATCAAAGAATTGAGTTTCCCACATGAACATGATGTGGCTAAAAGTTTATACATATGGCCACAAAACATATTTGTGTGACGAATGGATGGTGTGTATTATCCACTTAGTAAAAGAAAGTAAAGTAGTGACTATAAGTAATGTATGGTGCCAACTTATGTTTTTATGTGTGTCTAAAAATTTAATGGTCATGGTAAAACAAAAAAACATATGAATGTAACTAGTTTATGGTCACACTTTAAATGCTTATGTGTGTCGACAAATAACCATACTAATTCTAAAGGAAACAACATGTGACAATAAGTAAGTTATGGTCATTGTTTAATAATAATAAAAAAGGTATGACTATAAGTAATATATGTTGATAGTTTAAGCTATTATGTGTGTCTAATAGTAAACAATGGTCATGCTAAAACAAAATATGTATGACTATTAATATTTTATGGGCACATATTAATTGCTTATGTGAAACATCCCAAAAATACAGTCCAAAAAATTCATTTTTAATTTGTATATAAAATCATAGTAACTCAAATCATCTCAGAAAAAATAAGTGATAATATCTCAAAACATCATATCAAAACACTGTATCAAAATCACATGTCCAAATATCAGAGTAAATCATCCCAGGTTAAACGCTGTGGTGTGTGTGATGCAGTCATCCCGAGCTCTTCCCTTTACTAGCGGAAGTACCTGAAACCAAAACTGAAAACTGTAAGCACGAAGCTTAGTGAGTCTCCCCAAACTACCACATACCATACACATATCACATAATCACATAACAACATATCTTGGGCCTAGCCCACTACTTCGGGCCCCGCCCGACATTGGACCATAATACAGCATTGGGCCCCGCCCGGCATTGACCAAAGCTCGGTATACATAAGCATATCAACAAATACATATAAACATAAACATCTAGCATACATATAAACATTCCTCGGGCTTGCCCCGGAATCGGACCGAAGTCCAAGAACATTCTAACCGACTCATGCAAGAATCACGAAGACATCAAGCATACACACATTCCTCGGGCTTGCCCCGACATCAGATCGAAGTCCGGAAATACATAAACCTACATCGGGCACATCCTGGCATCGGACCATAGTCCGACATATACTAACATACATAAACAGGCTGGCATTGATGCCTTCGACTCGTTCCTACAGGAGGAAAACTCACCTCAAATGTCGGGTGAAGAAGATGAACGTCTCTGCTCCTGCAACCGGCTCTACTCACACCCTATGAAAAACTGATGGGTTTTATATATAGCAAACAGTTCTATGTGTGCATACAACCCTAATTTTAGGATCTATGTTTTCACTATTAGACATACGAGCATTGAACACAAAAACTAGAAACCCTAGGAGGCGCATGTAATTTCGAAATTAAAATATAATTAGGGTTAGGATACATACCTTGATTGTTATATTGTAATAACAATCAAATCCTTGAAGATCTTGAACTTTGGTAGCAAGTGCCACAAGTGTCGCGCCTCTACTGGCTCACAGACAAACCTAGAAACCAATGAATACTTTATAGAGAGAGAGAGAGAAGTAGAGTAGAATTTTGGCCATTAGGTTCTTTTTGGAGTGCATTGGCCGAAATTTAACCCTAAGAAGGTTTATATAGGTGCTAAGACGGTATTGGATTAGGCACGTGTATCCAAGATAACCCTAATCCCTTAACTTTCTCCCTAAGGCATTCAAAGCACCCTTAGAGCCCAAGGAAACCCTAGGAACACCCTAGAATTTGTTCCCCCTCCCCCCTTTAGGGAGGTTCTAGAATGCTCAATGCTCAACTATTAAACATTGTCACCTTTAGTCCCTGCAGTTTCAATTAATTTCTTTAATCCGAAAATTAATTCCAAATTAATTTCTAATTAAATGTTAATTAAACAATATGATTTCTAATTAATATATTACGTCCATAATACATTAATAAATCATTCATCTTGATTTCAAATTAATTTATTAACCAAGTAATAAATTAATAAATCATTCTTCTCTCTCTAACGGTTATCCTATTCAATTGTTAGGTTTGAAGGCAACCCAAAAGGACATTGCTACTATCAATTCAAGTACATACCAATTATAGTTACGGGCTTAGACACCTAATCCAACAGTCTCTCACTTTGATAATTCTAATAACTATAGTTGCAAGTATAACTTCAAAAATTGACTAGCAAATTTTAGCTACCAAAAGCCGCTGTCGAACTCTGACCTAGTCAGTGACTTGTCCTTAGATAAGTGATCAAATATCCCACCGTTCTACAAGATATCGTATGGACATGAAACATGAATTCTAATCAATCCCTGTCCAAGAGTTGTTTCCCGATTTCCGATTCATGACGACTGACTCAGACTACAATTGAACACATCAACTTAGTCCAGGCTTGGCCAAGCGCTTTAGATGTCATCACTAAATCATCGAGGGGCCCACATATATCGCTTTTATGCCATGAAGGGTAAAAGGAACGGATAAACTTCGACTCATATGCTTGTACTATTTACTCATCAAATCACACAATATGTTTTATAACATCAAGTTACTGATGCGTTTTCGTATTATCAATGCACAACCGACTCGTAAACAACAACTCATATGTGACAACCCGAAATATTTTTGCTTTAAAAGATCAGTCAGTCAACTTAACTGAGTGTCATTCTAAGGAGTTCTAGCCTGGTTAAAGGTCATTCAAAGGAGTTTTAAGCCTAGTACACTTAAGGAATGAGTGTTAGAATGTACCTGCTAGAGACACTGTTCAACAAATCAAGCCTTAACCTCTTCATTTAGAGTTCACAGCCACAACACTTGATTTTACTCAAGGTGGGCCGTAGAATCCTCCTTTAAGACTCATATCCTTCATTTTCATTCATTATCTTACTTTCACCTCAAGAACACTCCATTTCTCTCTCACCTATCATCCCGATTTTCATCCTAGATCTTCAAAAGTTGTAAGTGTTCTTCCTTGATTTATTGATACATCTCTTAATCTAGTATCATCTAATGATTTCATCCTTGGAAATCATCTTTTCTTAGATCTTCAAGAAACACCAAGAACACCAAGAACACACACTAGTGTTCTTGGACCTTAATCACCATTTCAAGCCTCTTTATCGTAAGTACTCACTCCTTAACTTGTTATCTAGTAAGAACACATGATTAGAGCCTTAAAACTTCATCAAACTCATCATCAAGGAGAGTTTACGGCCATGAGTTTACACCCTGACCGTAAACCCTTAAAAGGGTGGTGTTTTGAGCCTTAAACACTTCTACACCCTTGTTAACCTTTGGAACACTTGAACCTTTGACACTCCTTGCTTTAAGACCCAATAAGACACCCTTTAGAGTGTTTACGGCCATAGGGTTTATGGTGTGGCCGTAAACACCTCAACACTCTCCATTGAGTTGGTCTTTCTCATCCTTGTGTATAGCAATGGTCCCTCAAGTTTCCCTAGCCTTCAAACACCTTCTTATGCATGTTTGACCATGAGTTTACGGCCGTAAACTCCCTTGGCCATAAACACATGGTGGTAAACACAAACCCTTGGCCATAAACACCCTTTAGGTCAATCACATGTGATTCAACACTTCATTCCAAGTGTTTCCTAGTCCCGAAAGGTGTTTCCTTTCATATAGTTGCTTATAAACACTATATTCATGCCAATATATGTCATTTAGGACTTGTTGTATCTCGGGACTTCATTCGTTGAACTTCTCATCCTTACGCGCATATTCGTTTGAATCACCCACATAAGGTGAGTTCATACCCCGTAATCAATCTTTTAAACTGTTTTAAATGCTTTTAAGGGGGGGAATACAAGTTGAACACAATGATAATTGTGTAATTGTTTGTTATAAACATTTTTAAAAGATTGCTTATGTCATTTATAAGTTGTCAAAACATTTCAAAAACTCTTTTCAAGTTATGTTACTTTATAGTTTAACAAAACTCCGTTTTTAAAGTATCAGCATAACTTAGTAGAAAAATGAGTCTTTTCAACAACAGTACAAGTAAAACACTAGTAAACTATAAGGGGTATAGTTTAGGGGTTCAGTACATACTAAATACTAGAGCATACTATAAAGAGAAATAGGGAGGTAGAAACAATACACGATAACATAAAGAGAAACAAGGAGGTAGATACAATACTTCAGAGAGACATACTATACACTACATACTATACAGAACGAACATACTAAGATGCTATAGCATGAGAACATACTAGATCTAATTATACCAATTAATCACTAACTCATTGTTTGTAACAAAAGGTGATAGTTAAATTGGGTATACATGATCATAAAACTTTAATGAGAATTACACGGCTTGCAATTGTTTGCAGAGGTCGCGTTTGGTCCCCAGAATCTCTTGACAGGGAGAACGTATAGTACGGGCACTAGCCTTCACATTATAACCTTACTAAAACATACATGTTTTAAGGTAATTAGTACTACAGATTGTCAATTCAAAAGACAACTGCGTGCTTATAAATTCCCATTACTTTCAGTAAGTGATAGTTCCACTTGAAAGCTAATACAAACTATTTTCGAGTCAAGATAGTTATAAACTAGGGAAAACTTACATTTTACAAACGACACACAGAACAGTCGAGTCTAGTACATTCAGTAGAAAGGGACCTATAATGCTAACTTTATGATTCCTTAGTGTATTCATTCATGGATATATATTAATCGGGTCCGACAGGTAGTAAGATGTGTGCTTTCCGCTTCATTTCCTGTTCCTTGTTTGGTTGTGGGCTTAGAGCAGATACACCCAGCCTACTATCTATCCGAGCTTAGCTATATATATGTTCCGTATACACCAAGTAATCATAAGGGGTACCATGTATGGGTCAGGTCATAGGACACTAATTCAATGCACCGTTTTCTAGTACAAAACATACTTTTCAAATGAAGAACTTTTGGAATACAAAACTAGAAACTTAACCAGTAAAGGGTTTAATCCATTTTATTAAACCAGTAAAACTTAAAGGACCTTAGGTGATTAACTCTATAATACCTTAGTTTATACATCATGGTTATATATCATTAATACCCAATAGGTAGTTGGATGTGTGCTTTCCTCCTTACTTCTTGTTCCTTGTTTGGTTGTGGGCTTAGGGCAAATTCACCCAATTAACTATCTATTCGATATTAGATCATATATAGCCAGTATAAACTAAGTGATTATAGAAGTAATCACTATGGTCACCATTTTATTATAAGGAATAAGGGTTTTCTTAAAGAATCTTTTCAGTAAATATAAAGGAACCATTACAATTAACTCCATGAGTAACAAGTGAATACGCCAGGGTTATATACAACAATGATCTAACAAACAATGGGATGTGTGCTATCCGCCTTACTTCCTGTTCCTTGTTTGGTTGTGGGCTTAGTGCAGATGCGCACAGTCGATTGTTTGTTTACTCTGAGTTTTATATAACTTGTATCCATTTAGTACTCATAGAAAGGATTGTAGAATCATTTTTACGTATCTTTCATCAAAGTAGGAAATATAGGATTTTCTAAGAGGAACAGGCGAACTTTTCTAAACAGAACTTACAACTTACTACATTTTTCAACTACATTTTCAACAACATTTTACAACAACTTTCTACAACTTACTCACATCACTAAAATCTTATGAACTCACCAGCTTAAATGCTGATCTACGCTTTCAAAATAATTTGTATTCTCAGGATACCAGTAGACAGGTTCGCGCACTAGGATTCAGAAGATGGAGCAGTATAGCTTCATGACTTTTTGTTATTTGCTATGTATTCTATATTATGTGAATCACATACTTTGTAAACACTTTATTTCTAATGAAATGGTTGTTTATTACTTGCTTACTATGATGCATGTCTTGTGATACTAAACATGACGTCCTCCGCCCCAGAACGTTTCCGCCGTTCCGGTTTTGGGGTGTGACATCATATATCTCCGTTTCAAGAATATAAGATATTATCATCTCAAAATTACTCGTGATAAAATCCATAAAGTAGTTCACTGAGCGTGGGTTGATCCAATACTCAAATTCCTATTTCAGGAGTACTCATGAACACTATAGCAAACTTGTGCTATATCTAAGCTCTTAGACAATCTACAGTCAGATTCATGACAGTCTTAATTCATTACTTACTTCCAAAAGTATGATCGACTATGGATGTTTGAATAACCTAGTTATTCGGGAAGTAAAACATGCTAAGTGAAACACAAGAATAATCTAATTAACTATGGTCTCAAAACTTTTGAATATAAATAAAACACTTATTATTTAATCACCATATTAATTAGACTTTATTCATTGTATAATGTTTCGAGTAATCAAATTAATACTTGAATTAAAACAATAGTCATGCCATGCTCCAAGCACGCACACTATGTTTATCTATGGTCCTTTCTTTGTGAAACAGATCAATTGAACACATTTCCAGTGATGCTCGTTTCACAATTTCAAATCCTTATCACAAGTGTAAGAATACCAAATTCTTACCACTACTAGAATGTGTTAGAGTCTAAACTTTCATGCAATGATCCTTTTGTAATGTCTAGGGTCCGAAGTCATAGAGACTTGGCCAATGATTTAACAAAGAATTTCATTGTAGATTTGTTGCAAATACAATTCCAAGGAAATGAAGTCTCACATTCAAGGAGCATTCCCTGAACATCCTTCTTGCATTAAAGTTACTAACTCACACATAGATCTTAATATCCAACTCCCATGACGAAACATTTCCATATTCCATATTATTATCAATTATGAACAAGAGTTAGCTCTATTCAGAACAAGTCAATATGGTCCGTCCAAATTAATACTATACTTCCAACTGTCCACAAGCAACCAATCTTTGGTAAATCTCAGATTTTCCTTGACAGTTGTTTAACAACTTTAGTCATATCTAGTTCCAGTCCTTTTTGTGAGAACAAGGACGATCTGATGCGCAGGGACAAGGTTTGAAAACTCAAACCTTGAATGAATGCTTAAGATCAATGTTTGCTTACTAATAAGTGTTCCGGTCAAGTCTGGCAAGACCAGTCAAGTCTGAGTTAATGCATTCAACAAAGTATTCAAGATATTAATGAAGAGAAATAAGAATGATCAAAGTAAAGATAATAAATGAGGAACAAGAAGAATGTTTGAGAGAATAATTTGAAAGGTGAAATAACTGAAATATTGCTATCTTTTAATGAACAATTCGTCGTTTGATTTGTCATTGAAAACTCCTATAAATAGGAGAACATGAAACATCATACAAACTGACTTACATACATAAAACTGGATAAAAGAGTTACTCATAGGACTCTGATTACCCAAGTTGACAAAATAGATTTAGTCCTATGAAATGTAACATCAAACTAAATGAAAAATACAATAAATGTGAATAGACAAAACACTGATTCAGACAAGTTAACATTCTGGACATAACATCTATTCTGGAATGCCTTTATATGGTTCGGAATACCATCTTCACTTCCGGAGCAAGGCTTCAAGTCCGGACACCAACTTATTCATTTTGGAACACTGACTGACTTCGGATCTTCAAAGGTGATTGAGATTTCTAGAGGTTCACTTAGAGCTTCCAACAATCTCCCCCTAAGTAAACTTAGCAATCAAGTCAGATTAATTCGCTTCTTCCTTGATGAACGTGTAGACTCTAAACAACCAATCCCTGACTTCAACATACCACTGCAACTGACTCACAAACTTTGTCTTGACATGTTCAGGAGTTTTGTACCTAGATGCTCAACTGATAAACTTATTGAGAGCTCTTGTAGGAACTAGGTGTTTGTCAAGGACTCTGAAGAAGTCCTTTTTGTTTGTCTTCTTTGTCTTGTACACAAACCCTAGAACCGAATCATCAATAGGTCCTTCATCTAGCAATTCAGCTTCTGGAAGCACATATTCGATTTTGGCAACAAAATCTTCAGTTCCGAACAAGTGAGCTAACTCATACTGGCATCGACAAAATTCCGCGACATAGTCCTTGAGAAAGCCTAAGGCTGTGTGGTAAGCACCCATGCTGATATCATCTTTTTGAAGACTCCAGAGATGAGCAGCAATGGTCAGAATATCATTGGGATTTATTGCAGGAAAGTCAGCATCAGTGATGGTGTGGTATGCTGGTTTGTTCCGGATGATGTGATATCGGAACAATGGGCAGTTGAGTTCATATTTAACCAACATCTTCCTTCCGAACCCAAAGATCTTTGTTATCCTTTTCCTTGTCCACACTTCCTTTTGAGGTTGTGCGTTCTTGATATAGAACTTGCTATATGGAGAGAGAGAGAGAGAGAGAGAGAGAAAGAGGGAGAGAGGAAGATCAAGTTGTTCTGAATCAATTGTTGGAATATCATAGTACATGGAAGGTACTATATCTGAATCACAAAGGATGCCTTCACGGCATAGAGGAGAGATACCGCGCATCGGATCAGGATTGTCTTTGAGAGCTTGGATCCGGATGCTATCCTCTAGGGCTTTGTCGATTTCCTCCTGAGACCATCCAAATTTTTGCTTTGGTGGAGGTCCGGAGTGGAGAGCTTGACGTTCTTCCATGATGGGCTTCTTGTCTTTGTCTTTGTTGATAACCTATATAACATGCATCATGTTCTCGTCAATGGTGAACTTTGGAGGAGAAGATTATAGAGGTTCTTCCAGAATGTCGTCTGGAGTCCGGATGGGAGAACCTTCATCAATCGGAGCAATTTTTGGAGCCGGAATTGGTGGCACCATGGATGGAGTGGCCCGGAAAGCATCAACCGTTAACTTGGTCTTGGCTTTGGCCATTTGAACACTTCTTTGAAACATATCCGGCAGAGTGGATGGCCATGAGACTACGGACCAGATTCTCTACTCTTCCTCCGTAAGCACCTTGGCAAGAAATCTCTTTAGTGTTGGGATTCCAATGACAACATTGGTGACATACTCAACTTTCTCTTCATCACTTTCATCATCATCATCATCATCATCATCATTTCCTAAAAGTCCGGAAAGAACTTGGACTTCATCATCGGAATTTCCATCTTCATCACGGAGCTGATATTCCGAGGTAGTCTTCCAAGGTTGACTTGGGCCTTCTCCCCCTCTTGCAACGGTAGGTCTGACAACCGGTGCAAGCGTAATGGATTCCTTCACGTCAGAAAATTTCTCAAACACCTTCTGAAAGATGGTGTTGACTTGAAGGGTAAGAGAGTCATATGGTTCAGCAATGGGGACCTGAGCTTTAAGATGATTGAACAAACTAGAAAGAATAGAGATCATCTCATCAAACTTTTGGTTCGGAACATCCACAATATTCAAGCAAGAATGGAGAAGCTTGAGGAGGACTTGTTGTATAATGAGATTCATCTCATCCTTTTTCCGGATCTCCTTTTCCAGGCATTGAATCTGCTTCTCATGACAAATATGTGTTTTTTTTATAAGTTCATTGGAAGCATTCAACATATCTTCATGTACCTTCAACATCTTTGTGATCGTGTCAAGGTAGCGATCGACACTTTCGTCATACTTCTTTTCAACTTCCTCAATGGTATGCTTGAGCCGTAAGGAGATGAGTTGATCCAGCTGGGCTTCACGTTCAGCTATAGTAGGTCCGGAATTATTGGCTTCGAACAAAGATTGAAGGATGGCATCTAGCTTTGAATCCAGTCCAGATACTTTCTCATCAAGCTTGGAGTTAAGCCCTGATACGGAGGTTTCAAGAGAGTTGACCTTCTTCATGGTGTTTGACACATTGGTTTGGATGTCAAGAAGAGCAAACGGATCAATGTGGTCTCCCACTGAGGATCCGTTGTCTGAGTTGGAATGTTGAGGCTTGTGCTTGTGAGATTCAGGATTGATTAGAGTAACCGAAGGACCGGGTTTGTTGGTAGCTGCATCATTATGAAGTTTTTGAGTGGATTCAGATTCATTGTCATGAGTGGAGGAGGAGGATCCGAAATCAAAATCAGACTTTGATGAGGATGGCTTGGAGTGAAAACGAATAGAAGAAAGCACATTTGTATCAGCAACATTAGCACCATCGTCAGTGAGCAGCACTTCTTCGGAAAGTTCATCATCTGAAATGGAATGAATGGAAGCATGGGGTGGAGTCTTGGGAGTTTGTCCGGAGGTAAACTCAAGATCATCAATATCATCTGAGGGAGAAACATAAGGAAGATTGCTCTGAATAGCCCTGTTTCACATTGAAATGAGTGTGGCTTCAACTTGAGATCTTGTAAGTTCCGGATGCCTCGAATGTGCCATGTTCACAAAATCTTCCCACAAAGGATCATTAAAACCTGGTCGTAATGTATCCTTACCGGGTATCAGACAAGTTGAGGCACCTGAGGTTGGAGGGACAACTCCAGCCTCAGAATGCTTGGGGTCCAGAACAGGGGTTATGGAGTGTGTGTGTGTGTGTAGAAGAAGATGGGATAAAAATTGTGACTCGTGGGTTTGTTCCAAGGGGGAAAGGAGCTTTGTTCAACGCCGGCATCACCTTTTTGAGAAGGTGAGGGTGGATTATGTGTAGACTCCCCGTGAGTGTGTGTTTGTGTTTTTGAAACATCGAGGGGTACCTCGGATGAGTGGGTTGGTGGGGTGTTCGGATGGCCAGAGTCAGCCTAAATGTCATGAGCTCCTTCCTTTTGAGAGGAGGAACTGACTTTGGTTCTCTTTTTAGGCTTTGACTTGGAGGGAGAAGTCTTTCTTTTAGCAGACTTTTTAATCTTTCCTCCGAACAAAGTGGGATAGGCCTCTTCCGGAATAGGCTCAACGGAGACAGGGGCAGGTTGTGTTGGGTCGAACACAAATGAAGTCTCTAGGTGGTGTTTCAAATAGATTGATCCGGAAGGTATCAAAGCCAACATATGGTCTGGAAGACGTCTTACAGGTCCAAAGGAGGATTGGTCCGGAATTCGGTAATGCTTAACTGTTTTAAAGGAAACATATACCTCTTGCGGAATTGTAAAAACTGGGATTGGTTCGGATCTTTCTCTGTAGAGCTCTTGAATCGTCAGGGCCCAAAATCTAGGGCTTGAAATTTCATTACTCTTCCTCTTGATGGCGAATTTCCGAAAATCTTGCCAAATCACCTCCGGAAGGTCTATAGCATTGTCACGTCCGGAGTAAATGCTATATATCACATATAGCCAATCTTTTCTTAACGTGTCCGTACCACCGTGCTTTCCGGACAACCCTCGGATGACAAAGTGCATCAGCACGGTCCAGAGACCTGAAACCGTTGACATCTTGAATTCCTTTGCTTTGTACTCCTGATCGTAGCCGATGAGGTTCAAGAATTGTTGAAATTCTTCATTGTTGGATTCTTGAACCTTAAAGCCCTTGGGGTTTTCTTTGACGCCTATAGCCCTGAGAAACATTGATTTGTGGATAGGCACGATTCTGTCACCGGTGATTTTTGTTTCTAGAATCCCATCTTGGATCTTGATCCTTGTAAATGCAGTGTGTTGAAGATTGAGTGGAAGAGGTGGTTCTGGGATTTTAGAGAGAGGAATGGAGATGGGATGATTAGCGATGAACTCGATCATCACTCTAATGGGTTCATCGAAATCCATGGGGTTTAGCGAGAAAAGTTGAGTAGTATCTCTAAGGAATGGTTCATTCGATATTGAAGATGTCGATCCTTTGGATGATTTCTTCTTCACAACAGCTTTCTTGATTGAAGGAGCAGTTTGATCAACTTTTGAAGGAGATGAAGGAGACGACATTGTTGCAAGTGTTATGAAAGCTTGAAGAACACAAGAACACAGAGAAGGTTTGGGAATTTGGGAGATTTTGAGCGCGTAAAAATGTGAATGAGGGTTTAAAGATATTTATATAGGTGAATGAAATGGGTCGGGTCAGGAATAGTAATGATGAGGATCCGAAGCAAAAATGGGTTGCATTTAATGTTTATCCGTTTAAGGGAGTGAATTGACCTGGGATAGGAAAGTTTGGGATGGATGATAGCTTAAAATGGAAACCCTGAACGGCGATGTGATGGTTGCTTTTTGAAACGTGCAATCATGGCGCGAGTTTCAAGGAAGACACGATAACGATCCTCAAAAGTTACCGTTAAAAAACGTTTCATCTTAAAACCTTTGGACTTCCGGATGATTGATTCCGGACAGATTGAGAACCGGAGGGTAATGAGGTGTATTCTGGAGCATGGTGATTTTGAAGAAAAGGTCCAGAATATCTTTAAGTATAAAAATCTGGAGTGAAATTTTGAGTTTCCGGAGTCAAACACATGAGAATTCCGAAAAAAGTAATTTTCAAGGATTTCGGAGAGGTTTTAATAAGTAAGTCCGGAGCAAAATTTTGAAATTCCAAAATGGTTATTTTGATGTTCCGGAGCGCATTTGAAGGAATTTCCGGAGCAAGATTTGAAAGATTTCCAGAGTGAGATTTGAAAGAATTTCCGGAACAAGATTTGAAAAACTTTCGGAGTGAGATTTGAGCAAATTCCGAAGTATAGAATACAATATCTTTCCAGATTTGAATTCCAGGATGACCTTATGAAGTAGGTTCCGAGGTGAAAATTTGATCAATGTGACTATGTGGACTATGGACATCAAATGATAAGATGAACTGTACAACTTAAAACTCAAGTGGTGGTTAGAGATAAAGACAAGTAAAATGATCCGATCTATTCCGAGAGACAAAAGTTCCGAGAGACAAAAGTTCCGAGATAAAAAAGGATTTTGAGTTCGGAACCAATTTTCTAACTGATGTTACCATCAGAGAGAGAAAGTCTCTTGAAAGAACTGAGGATCAGGCATCATCATACCCATCTTGTTCAGAAAACCATTGAATTTGGTTTCGTCTAATGCCTTAGTAAAGACATCAGCAATTTCATCGTCAGATGGAACAAAAATGAGTTGAATGTTGCCATTTAAGACATGATCTTTTATGAAATGGTACCGTATGTCAATGTGCTTCGTCATGGAGTGCTGAATTGGATTGTGTGAAATCGCAATGGCACTTTGAGAATCACAATAGATAGGAATACATTGAAAACGGTAACCATAATCCAAGAGTTGAGATTTCATCTATAGAGCTTGAGAGGTATAGCTGGCAGCAGCAATGTATTCTGCTTCGGCTGTAGAGAGTGCAATGCAGTTCTGCTTCTTGGATGACCAACTAACCAATCGACCACCTAAAAATTAACAGCCACTTGATGTGCTTTCCTATCCAATTGTAGACCACCATAGTTTGAATCTGAATATGCTTGAAGTAGGAAGCTCTCATTTGCTGGGTACCAGATTCTGAGATTCTTTGTACCTTTAAGGTATCGGAAAATTTGCTTAACAGCTAAAAGATGAGACATCTTTGGGTTGACTTGAAATCTGGCACACAAACATGTAGAAAACATGATGTCCAGACGACTTGCTGTGAGATAGAGTAGGGATCCAATCATTCCTCTGTACTTCTTTTCATCAACTGCTACACCTGAAGGGTCGGCAAAGATCTTGTGTCTGAAACCCATGGGCACCTTGGCTGAGGCACATGTGTCCATCGAGTACTTTTTGAGGAGTTCCAAAATATACTTCTCTTGGTGAATGAAAATTCCTCTGTTAGTATGTTTGACTTGGAGGCCAAGAAAGAAGCTTAATTCACGATTCATGCTCATTTGAAATCTACTGACCATTAACTTAGCAAAGTCAGCAACCATTGAAGAATCGATGGATCTGAAAATGATGTCTTCAACATAAATTTGGACCAGCATGAGATGCTTTCCATTTGACCGTCGGAACAGAGTATGATCTAGAATTCCTCTGTGAAAGCCTGAACGCTTGAGAAAGTCAGTGAGGGTCTCATACCATGCGCGAGGAGATTGCTTAAGGCCATAGACAGCTTTCCGGAGTTTATAGCAGTAGTTCGGATATGAAAGATTAACAAAACCGGGAGGCTGTTGAAGATATACTTCAGTATCAAGTTCACCATTTAGAAAAGCACTTTTGACATCCATCTGGTAAACCTTGAAGCCTTTGTGAGCAGCATAAGCAAGAAAGATTCTGATAGTTTCAAGACGTGCAAGAGGAGCAAAGGTTTCATCATAATCAAGGCCTTCAATCTGTGTAAATCCTTTAGCCACCAATCTTGCTTTGTTTCGAATGATAACTCCTGCATCATCTAAGTTGTTGCGAAACACCCATCTAGTACCGCCAATGGGATGGTTAAGAGGGGGAGGGACGAGAGACCAAACTTCATTTCTATCAAATTCTGCTAATTCTTCTTGCATGGCTGTGATCCAATCAGCATGTTCAAGTGCTTCATTGATGGATTTAGGTTCAACCATAGAGATAAATTCCAAAAAATGACATTCATTTTGAAGACTTGTAGAAGATCGAGTTTGTACGCCAGCGTTTGGGTTTTTGATCACTTGGTTCGGAGGATGATCATTGGTCCAAACATGTAACCTTGGAAGTTCTTGTGCAGCAGACGATCCAATATCAACAATGGGGTTATGTTGCTCCCCCTGAATAGTTTGAACGTGTGGATGATGCTCCCCCTGAACTTCTGAACCGGATAGGTTGACATCATCTTTAGGTGGGAATTCAAAGAAGTTTGCATCATCATCAATGTTAATAGTATTGGAATCATCGAAATCAGCACCTGTATCTTGAAATCCATCCACATTTGATTCAAGGGAAGAGTGACCATTCTCCCCCTCAACCTGAGAAGGTTGAAACGGTTTGGAATCAAATGGAGGAAGACTTGGGGTCGGACCGGGCATGTTTTGAGAGACCGGAGTTTCGGACATGGTTGATCTTGTTCGAGATTCCAAATCAAGAGCCGTTTCTGACGGTCCGAACAAGGTCTCAAAGTCAACTTCAAGGATTGTTTGTTGGTTCGGACATCCTGACGCTGGAGCATCGGACTCCATGATGTGAGTTGTAACATGGGTTGGGCCAAAATTCCGAACGAAATTATCATCAAAGGTAACATCAAAGCTTTCTTCCAGAACACGAGTTCTCCAATTGAGAACTCTGTAAGCCTTTGATTTAGAAGAGTATCCAAGGAAGATGGCTTAATCAGCTTTACGTTGGAACTTGGTAAGCTGGTCACGGTTGTTCTTGATGAAGTATCTGCATCCGAAAACATGAAGAAACGAGATAGTTGGCTTCCGACCGTTCATGGCTTCATACGGCGTTTTGTTGAGGCATCGATTGATGATACTTCTATTCTGAGTAAAGCATGCAGTAGAAACAGCTTCAGCCCAAAGATAGAGTGGAATATTTGCAAAATTGAGCATGGATCGAGCAGCTTCAACAAGTGTTCTATTTCGTCGTTCGACTACACCGTTTTGTTAAGGAGTGTATGGAGCAAAAAAATTGTGGTCGATGCCCTTCTCGGTAAGGAAGCTTTCAATGGTGGAGTTAGTGAATTCTGAACCATTGTCACTTTGGATTCTTCTTACTGGGAGTTTGATGAGAACTTCTATTCCTTTGATAAAATTGATGAGCTCGGAGGCTGTTTCTGATTTCAACCTTAGGAAGAAGACCCAAGTGAACCTAGTAAAGTCATCCACAATCACAAGAATATACTTTTTCTGATGCAAACTCTCTACTGTTGATGGTCCACACAGATCAATGTGTAGAAGTTCTAGTGGTTCCGAGATATATTTTTCACTGAGGATGGGATGACCCTTCTTTGATTGATTTCCACATTCACATGTAGCACATAAATAATCATTTTCAAACTTGAGGAGTGGCAAACCTCTAACCATTTCACCCGAAACAAGATCATTCATATATCTGAAATTCAAGTGAGTAAACCTCCTATGCCATAGCCAACTGACGTCAGGAACAACTTTTAAGAGTAATCAGAGTTGGGGCTTGCCAATGATCATGTTGATATCAAGAGGATACATGTTCTTGTTGCGATTAGACTTGATCAAGCATTCCTTTCGATCTTCGGACATGATGTAGTTATGTTTCTTACAGAATTCAACTCGGCTATTTGCATCAATGAGTTGAGCCATACTTATTAAATTGTGCTTCAAGTCAGCTACATATGCCACGTTTGAAATGGAGAAGTTGCCATTTGTAAGGATGCCATAACCTCGGATCTGAGAATTGGAGTTGTTGCCATACGTCATTTGGTGCAAGTTTGAGATCTCGCAGAAAGTCCTTCTGCCCCGTCATGTGCATGGATCAAGCACTATTAATATACCATATTTTCTCTTGCTCCGAAGCACAAAGTGCTTGAAAAATTAGTGAGTGGTGGAGTTTTTAGGCTCCATGTTAGGTTTTGGGACAAAGGAATGAGTCTTAGGCTTCAGTAGTGACTTTTGAGCAACTGATGGTATAGAAGGTTTGTTCCGAGATTCCTTAGGAAACAAACAAAATGACATGGTTCTTTCTTCTATCCAGTAGTCATATTCAATGACAGGAGAGTTCAGAATAGCTTTCTTCAGAATTTTAACTTCCGGAGTAGTGGGAACTACTTTGTCTACCGGAGTGATTGTTTCATCAATGCAAGTTTTGACTTTCCACACAAAGTTTTGTTTTGAAGATTTTGAAAAGTTTGTTTTCTTAACACTTTTTGGTTTGCTTGATGGCACATTTGATTTTGAAAGACAAGGTTTAAAAATTGTGCCATCGGATTTTGCAATGAAAACAGATGAAATAGTCCGAGGAGAGGTGTTTCGGACAGATGTGGTGCTTACACTTGACTTTTCCCGAGTGGGACTAACCACTTTCTTTTGTTCTACGGGACTTGGAGAATTTGAAGGTCTCTTGAGGATCTTAGTGGGTGTGAAGGATTTTTTACGATGGGTTGATGTAAGAGAATTCTGAGATACACGCTTTTTGGAGTTCTAAAGGAATCTTGAATTTTGTCTAGTCTTGACTTCCTTTTTGTGTTCATTTCGAGCTTCCACTTTAGGATCTATAATATCCTTCCTATTTAACATTGGCTTTCTTTTGGATTGAGATGAAGATTTGGAAGTCTATCCTACTAAGGGATTGTTGAACACAGGTTTAATGGGAACTAGATTTGTTTTTGAAATCACTTGAGGTTCAGAGTCACATGAGATTGTCTCATCGACATCACTATCTAAAGATGCCCAAACACACTCTGAAGATTCAGAAGAAGTTGATTCCGGAAAAATTTCCTCAACAACACAGTTGTTATGAGGGTTGTGGTTTGGATTTTGAACAATAGACTTTGGAGTACTAGAGTAGAGTTCAGAGGTCCGATTCAGGTCCAGGTTTGTCAGAGGCGGAATTTGCATGGAATTAGGACACTTGACAAATATAGGCTTAAACTCAGGAATCAATTATGAAAAATGGTCAGAAATCTCACTAAGGGGTGGCAAGGGAGAAACAGGTGTATTCGAATTTTTGATGGTTGGAACATCTCACATAAAAGTCAGATTTTGTAACTCCTTTAAGGGACGAACAACTGGTTTAGGAAACTCGCTTCCGAGACCAGGAGCTTTTGACCAAGGATGACGAAAATTGTGAGTCATCCGTTCATTTGCTTCAAGAATGTCTATGGCATGGTGCATGACATCAATCTTAGCATTAAGACGTTTGTTATCCGAAATTAAAATATTTCTTTCAGAATAAGTGATTTCACATTAGTCTTTAAGAATGATACATTCATCTTTTGACATTACAAGCTCATGTTTTAAAGACTGAATTTTTAACTTTTTATCCTCGAAACGTAACCTAAGACGACTCAATTCACTGTCCTTCTTCTCATTGTCTTCTATGGCTGACTCATAGGCTTTGTAAATGATGGTCATATCTGATTGGATCTGGGTTAGATACGGTTCACAAAGAGATAAATCAAAATTATTATCAGTAATCATAGATTTTACCTGCTGAACGATGCTTCGGCCAGGTGGATCGTTGGTACCCATGTAGCAGTGGTGAGGTTCAGCAACTTCATCATCTCTTTCGGACCCAGACGACCAATAGCTTCATCACATTCAATTTCTTTTCGAGCCATAAGACACATGTTTCTGTCAGTGGTTACACCATCATCATCTCCAGACGACCAATACCCTTCCACATCCCTTGACACAGTCGTGACAAAAGCCTTTTCATTTTCAGCCAATTCTTGAGCTCGGCGTGCATAGTAGGTAGAGTCCTTGATCGTTGGTTTTTGTGGTACTTCGGCTAGGAAATCTTTGGCAAAGTGGTTTGCATGTCCACACTTGTGACACACAATCTTGGGTTTCTCAGATTACGGAAGTTGTGGAGGTTCTTATTCTGAGTAGGAAGATTTGGCTTGTAGGCTGGGGGGTTTTCGGAAGGTTTGTTGAAAGGTTGATGATTGTTTTGGTAAGAAGCTTGAAAACGATTATTTTGGTAAGAAGTTTGGAATCAATTGTTGTTAGGCTTGTTGAAGGGACGGTTGTACTTCATAGAGAGTAGGGCAAACTCTTGTTGAAAACGTAGTTCGGAGTCCATTTCATCAGGGTTAGGATCACCCATAGATTGAAAGTTTGAGTTTGTGAGAGCAGGAACGTTAGGAGGTAAGGGTTGAATAGGAGGAATTTATGGAACAACAGCAGTAAGAGGGTCCAAAACAATTTGGTTTGAGGTTTGTGGATCAAAGGAACTGACTAAGGCAAGAGGACCTCCAGTGAGTTCACGTAGAGTTTGAGCAACATTTGACTCAGGACCTTGAAGCTCTTCAAACAGTTGATAAAGCTTGAGCTTTTTCAGAGATCCATTGCTCTGAAGACATGATTTCACATTTCCCCATCCCTTTCCCAGACTGTTAATGAACTTGAGATTTTACTCAAGTGGAGTTCGTACTATCCCATGAGCTGTCATGTTGTTGACAACAATTCGGTATCTGTTTGAAGCTGAGGCAACAGATTCACCAGGTGTTATAGTGAAAGTGTCGAACTTATTGACAACCGAAGTCAAGCGCTTATCCTTCATGTTCTATGACCCTTCAAATAAATCTTGAAGTGTGTCCCAAATCTCTTTTGCGGACTTGCACAGTTTGATGTGCTCAAAGAGAGATGGTGGAACACCAAACACCATTTCTGAAAAGGCAACTTGATCAGCATGCAACTTTTCGAGGTCATCAGTAGTCAAAGGTGCTTGATGTTGTTGATCCTGTCCCAAGAGAGTTGCAGCAGCATCTCTAACCACGGTTCGAACTGGAACATGAGGACCTTCTTTAACGGATCTCCAGATAGATTCACCTTTCTCTTTTCCAAGTAAAAATATTTCCATTCTAACTTTCCAATTATCATATTCTTCAACAACTAGCAGTGGGGCACGTGTAGGGCAACCCACGCTATTTGCTATTTGCATTGAATACATTTGTTGAGTATTAAAAGCAGCCATTTAAGTTAAGATATCTTGAGCAAAAGTGGTATATAGAAGAATTTTTATCCTTAACACAAAAATGATCGAAATACCAAGGTAACTTCGAGTCAACTATAATCTGATCTTTTGGATTCAAAGGACAACCACTCAAGCTCTGATACCAATTGTGAGAACAAGGACGATCTGATTCGCAGGGACAAGGTTTGAAAACTCAAACCTTGAATGAATGCTTAAGATCAATGTCTGGTTACTAAGAAGTGTTCCAGTCAAGTCTGGCAAGACCAGTCAAGTCTGAGTTAATGCATTCAACAAAGTATTCAAGATATTAATGAAGAGAAAGAAGAATGATCAAATTAAAGATAATAAATGAGGAACAAGAAGAATGTTTGAGTGAATAAGTTGAAAGGTGAAATAACTGAAATATTGCTATCTTTTAATGAACAATCTGTCGTTTGATTTGTCATTGAAAACTCCTATAAATAGGAGAACATAAAACATCGTACAAACTGACTTACATATATAAGACTGGATAAAAGAGTTACTCCTGACACTCTGATTACCCAAGTTGACAAAATAGATTTAGTCCTATGAAGTGTAACATCAAGCTAAATGACAAATACAATACATGCGAATAGACAAAACACTGATTCAGACAAGTTAACATTCCGGACATAACATCCATTCCGGAATGCCTTCATATGGTTCGGAATACCATCTTCACTTCCGGAGCAAGGCTTCAAGTCTGGACACCAACTTATTCATTTCAGAACACTGACTGACTTCGGATATTCAAAGGTGATTGAGATTGCTAGAGGTTCACTTTCAGGTTCCAACACTTTTCCCTCTTAATGCCCTGGGCATTTAGAAAAACAGAACGATTGAATATTATATCATATGTGATCAATCCTATATCCGAAGCATATGTGATTCGATACATAATGTCTTACATAAAGACATGATAGTCGATCAGTCTCTTGCTATAATATTTCCATATATATAATTTCCTATGTTGAATCACTTCAACACGATATTCATATACGTTCATGACTAAGTTCCATTAAAGCTTCAATCTAAACTTTAAGATTTGAAATTGAAGTATAAGTATCCTCTCCCTTAAATATTTCTATAGCGAAACAATTTCCAAACTTTGCAACTTGCAAATTTGTAACCTTTGTTTCCTACAACCAGCATTGCCTACTTGCAACACTTAGTATAACGATTATGCTCCCACTAGCATAACAACTATACTCTTGCTAGCATAACAATTATGCTCCCACTCGCTTTGACATGTACCCAGAAATCAGTTGGACTTCTAGAAATCAATACCTATTGACTTTCTTACAAAAATTCAGATTTATGATGTGTGGTGCTTCGATAAGTGTTTATCTAGACTTCTTAAGCTCATACACCTTTCATTAGACAGCTTATGTGTGTGTGTCTAAACCCTTTCAGAACTTATGGCAATAAGTCCCAAATGTTCAAACTATTTGCCATTTCTCACAATTCGAACCATGAAAAGGGATGTCGTAATCATAATCGAATTTGAGAACACAATTATCACAACTTCTAACTCTAATAATATTAATCAGTCCTTTAAAATCTACCAGTGAAAGCGTTTCCTCACGATCATTTTCATGAAGTAGAGAGAAGCCTCTTACCACTTCGATTTTATGGTGTATGTGTTCCTATCCATGTTAATTTTTCATTTCCAACCACTATCATAAGACAAGGTTTATGACAAATACAAACTCATATGAACTGAACTTGCTTAATCTTAATTTCTTGCCATTCGGTAGCACAAGGGCCTACCAGTGCTTCCAAGATATTGAGCAACTCACCCATATAGATCAATGTATTTTCACTGATCAAGGTGCTTTGCCTTATGCATTCAAATGAGAACTCATAAAACTCACATTCATATTGAACTTAACTGGAATGGGCACAGAAACAAGAATGTGTCAACACGATAGGTTATCAACCTTAGGTCATGTGCTAGTGATTACTAAAAGGTTTATTCTCGATTGTCTCCTGAAATTTTTTCAAGATCAACAAGACTCCCACTGACTTCTTGACATATAATATTCTCTGTCAAAGAACGTTCCTTGACAAACAAATATTCAAGGGTTAGTGTGAGTTCTTATCAAGAAAACACTTCATATAGTTGGTCTTAGTTGGTCTTTGTTTTAACCAAAACATCACAACTACCAAATTCAAATGTGCTAGAGCAAGAAAACATTTCTACTCAACATTTCATGAAGTGTTGTAAACCTACTTAGAACATGTTACTCAAGGTACAACTTGGAGTAATTAGAGTATAACTCTAAGACTTGACTTTGGAACGAAGTATGACTCGTCTTCTTTATTTAACCATTTCAACAATACCTTATTCATCTTCTTAGTCATATGAACGCACTAAGGTGTCCTTAGAGGATCAATTGTGACGTGGTTCCATAATCATTAGAATGATCATAAAACATGATACTAAAGTATTCTCCTTTCCTTTCAGATTGGAGAAACTTTTATCTTTCTGCCCAATAGATTCTTCTTATTCGTTCTACTATACTTTGAAACTTTTCAAGGTATCAGAATTACACTTAATAATGTTAGCATAACCATATTTACTGAATCAACAGTAGATCATGACGAATAGACTTTATCGTCCTTTGTGGCGGATCTGACCAATTCAAATCAATGTGTACTAGATCCTTTAATCCTCCACTTGACTCACATATACATGTGAACAAGGAATTAGTCTCAATTTACCAAAGATCAAGATTCTCATACATAATTTCACACCCCGCTAAAGCGGAAACACGGGGCGTGGCAGTACAAAGGGTTTCATAGCAAAAGATAAAGACAACACCAACTATAGTATTGAAAAGCATTACAAATTTACAATGAGTTTGAACAACTTTTTAAAAGAAATTACAATGTATTTAAAAGTCAACACATGCAAATCCTCCTGCAACTGTTGTGTCTCTACATGCCTTTAACTAGATGATTCCTGAAAAAGCATGTAAAACGAGCGTCAACTATAAAAATAGTTAGTGAGTAGTCACAGGTTTATAACATAATATAGTTTGAAATCATGATAATCAGAATATTGATAACAGTTTCTATAAACGATGTTCATTTCTAAAATAAGTAAATAAGTTTTCATGAATAGAAGTTCGTTGCTAAAACGAGTAATAAAGTTTCCATAAATAGAAGTTTGTTACTAATATGAAAAAAAGTATGTTGCTCAAATAAGTAAACAAGTTTGTTGCTACAAAGAGCAAGCAAGTTCGTTGCTAAGACAAGTAAATAAGTTTCCAGTAATAAAAGTTTGTTGTTATAATGACAAACAAAGTTCATTGCTATAATGTGAAACAAAGTTCATTGCTATAATTAATAAACGAGTTTGTATGTATATGAGCAAACAATGAGTTCCCAACCAAGCCTATGACTGATGCCCTATCAAGATCTATGCTTATATCGTTCCATAGATTATATGGTATCATACACTCTAGCAATTGGGCGAGTGAGGAGTTGTCAATTCCTAATAGCGCTATCCATAATGACCATTGGCTCAAAGAGTTAATGGTTGGAGTAAAGTATAAGGGAAGGGACTTAAGACGATAAGGCCTCATGTTTCAAGTTGCATAGACATACATAGAAAAATATAGCAATCAGGTTTGATACAAATCAATTTAAATACAACGACCAATAAATAGTTTTTCGGACATGTTTTTCCACCCCAAAACATAAAAACCGAAAATAGGGGGGTCGTGAATACTCACAATGAAAAATATTAAAAAGTTAATAAAAATTACCAAACTTCAGATTTTGGTTCTAACTATAATAAAGGACTTCCAGATAAATTTTCATGGATTATAAGTATGTATAGCCATTTTTCTTATATTTAATTATCTAAATAGATAAAAATTCATGAAATATAGCAATCAGTTAAGAAAATTCTCCAAACTTTGTACATCACTGATATGCAATATATATAATCTGGGAAAAATATAAAAATGTATTTTAAAACATTTTAACATGACTTTTCGGATTTTTGTGTATTTATTATATATCAAAATAGAGATAAATAGAAAACAGTTTCAACAATTCCCCAAACTTTTTTTACTAGTGTTATTACATGTATAAAAGCTGATAAAAATATAAAAGTTGGTTTCCAAATAGTTTAGAAATTTTCTTTGTTTTATCCACTTAAATAACCATTAAATTTGTGAATAATTATTAAACTGTTAATGAAAATTACCAAACTTTTTGTAAACTTCATATACAGTGTACATAATCTGAGAAAAATACCAAAATTGGTTTTCAAATAATGTAACCCGATTTTATGATTTTTGTGTGTTTATTTTAGAAAAAGTGAAGATAATTAGAGAACCGTATGTAAAATTTCCCAAACTTGGCGTTCCACTTTTATTAAGCATATATAATCTGGGAAAAATGCCAAAGGTGATTTTCATATATAGGAGTCTGATTTTCATAATTTATGTGCATTTAATAAATAAAAATTAGGATAAATAGTACACAGTTAGGATAATTCCTGAAAATTTTTGTAAAATTATTTGATGACGTATATAATATGTGAAAAATATCAAGAGTCATTTGTAAACAGTGGAGTCCTATTTTTGGATTTATGAATGTTTAATCTTAGGAAAATTGAACAAAAATAGCATACAGAAGAGAAAAATCATCCAACTTTTTATATAGCATCTTAATGTAATATAAGATTTTCTGGTAAATGTTTATGAATTGTAGATGGGTAAACTATTTTTCCCGATTTTAGTCCATTATAAACACAAAAATGGTGTAAAAATAGATATACATTATGAAAAATCCTCAAAATATTTTTCTGAGTATGAAACATGACCTAGAAGACTCGAAAGTTATTAAATTCTCTTTTAATATCTCGGAACTTGGTTTATGATTTATTTGAGTTAATCATAAAGAAAATTAAAAATCATATAGAATTGTAACAAAATTTGATGAAACTTCATGAGAAATTTTTAATAACTTTACGGGTCATCCACGAATTTATCCAGGATTTATGGACCTCAGAAAGTATTTTATATGATTTATTTCTCTATTTTCTTGCAACAATTATAATAAATCGAGAAAAATAAATTATTTTCTGAAAATTTACATATCATCTTATTTTGTTGTTTGGATTCTAAGAAAAATCATATTTGAACAGTAAAGAAGTTTTAGATATTTATTTGGGAATAAATCCTTTATGAACATATTTGAAAGCTTTTAACAACAAACATTGATCATCTAGCATCTAAGCTTGAAGATCTTCACATGCATGTTGTTTTGAAGACCATTCATGAGTTTGAAATGTTCAAAAGTCGTTTTTGAAATAAAACTTAGGATGCATCTGGTGTTTTTCCACCAAAACGTGTAGAAAAGTGCATTTCCTTGATTTTGACTTAGGTTTAGGTCATGGGACTTCACTATCTACAACATGCATGTTGTTTTTGGGTGAAATCCTACCACCATCATCATCAAAATCGTGAGTGTGTGTATGTGTGTATGTTTTATGTGTTCATGATCTTTCATTAGAATGGAGTAGAAGATAGAGAAAATCCAAGAAAAATAGTAAACTTTGAAGGAATAATGAAGTAGAAATCGATTTTACCTTCAAGAACACCACAAGATGATGAAGATTTAGAGCTCAAGGTGTGCTTGGAACCATTTTCTGGAGAATTTCGTGATTGATAGAGAGAAGAAGAGAGAATAGAGAGAAAATAAAGTGGTGGTGTTGGAAAAATAAGAGAGAATGAGGGAGATGGAGTGTAAGGTTTGTGTAAAGTGATTAATGGTTTTGGGAACACAATTTTTGAAGGTGGAAAGAGGGTAGCCGAAATCTTGGGTGAGAGAGACTCCCTCTCTATTGTTTCTTTTATAAAAATTCAAATCTTTTATAAAAATATCAAAATTTTATAAAATGTGCATCTTAATATAGATTTTACTCATAAAATCTTGATTTTTGTCTTAGAAAATAAGGTTAAATATTAATGACTTAATTTTTATTTCTCCTTGATTATATTTTACTAAATTTAGTTATTTTAAATTGATATTATAAAGTCCATTCCAAATTTTATGGATTTTTAGGTGTTAAAGTTTATAAATTTGAATTTTTAGGGTTTTTAGTGTCTTGAGATTTAATAAATCTTTGGATATCAAAATAAATTGAATATTTGAGACTTCTGTAACGACGTAATTTTTCAAAACAATTTTTCATTTTTAAATCATACTTTCAATCACACGATAATCATAAAACATAATGTATTCACTGTGTCATAACAAAACATGTCCCAGAATCTCAATAACATAAACTCCATAAGTGTGTACGAATCATGTCGGCGCCTTCCCGCCATCCTCGCAAGTACCTGAAACACATATCATAACAACTGTAAGCATAAATGCTTAGTGAGTTCCCCAAAATACCACATACCACACATACGCCTTTCCAGGCCATAACTCTGTAGGATCTTCCGATCCATGTGTCTCAGGGACTTCCGTCCCAAATCCCGGTAGACCTTCCGGTCCTACCCGTATCGACCTTTCGGTTCGTAACCTCTTGACCTTCCGGTCCATATCATCTTGACCTTCCGGTCCATACCATACATAACATACATAGCACATACATATCACATAACCGCATATAGCACATACATCTCATAGCATACAATACCTTCCGGTCACACATAAGTACCCTTCCAGGTACAGTATAGTGAGAAGACTCACCTCGGGTAACTCGGTAATCTCGAACTCGGTAAAATCTGCTCTAGCCTCCGCCTAATCACATGGAATAAGCACTCTAATCAATACAACTCTCAAGGCTAGACTGTTCCCTCTCTTAGCACTCTCAGAAGGGTAAAAGACCATTTTACCCCTCTCATGGCTCAAAGACCCAAATGGTGACCAAACCCTAAAAGTCAACTCTCCGGCTTACGCTGCGCGTACCGAACCTGTACGCTGGGCGTACCCGGCGACCTCACAGAAATGGGGTGCGCGGCCCCTTACGCCGCGCGTACTGGGATTACACCCCGCGTAACTCCCAGTTTCAGACTCTAAGCTCTTGAGGTCTTAAACAGTTAAGTCCCACGTCCAACTTCTAGATCTGACCATTTCTAAACCTCTTAATCCATAAAGTTGGTGACTTTAAGCCGGTGCATGGCTGGACAAGTCACTAACACCCATAACATTCCATTTCCCAACTCTAGAAAGCTCATAATTCAAGCATGACCTCATAACAACGACCAAGATGGAATTTTTATGGATCTATAACACAAATATCACTGAAATGGGACAGATCTAGGTCCATGGAGTACATTACACTCATAAAGTCTCCACCTTTGGGACTTTTAACCCTAGAAATGGTCCATGCAACATTAAACCAAATAAAGAGGAAAGTTTTGAACTTTATACCTCTAGATGAAGCTCCTTTCTCTGAAGATCTCAGATCCAAACTTGCACTTCAAGCCCTAGCCTCCACAAGCTCTTCTCCTTCTTCTTCACTAACACACCAAGACACTTTTAGCTCCAAAATACACACACTCAAGCTAAGGACGATGGAAGGCTCTCTCTTAGGGTTTCACTCTTTGATATGGAGGCTGAGAAATGAGCCTTAGCATCCTTTAAATAGTGCACACGCCAAACATTTAGGGTTTGCATCTAGACCCGTTACGGCCAGCGTAACCCTGGGTACGCTGGGCGAGTCCGCATCCAAATTAAGCGCATGAGTACGCGCAGCGTACTCCCCAGTACGCCCAGCGTACTCATTTGCTACAAGAACTCTCTCAAGGGACCAATCTTGACAACTTGACAAAATGGAAGGGTTAAATAACTTTACCTGAATTTCGGGATGTTACAATTTTCCCCCACTAGAACCAGACTTCGCCCTCGAAGTCTCATGCCGAAAACAACTCCGGATGCTGCTCCCGCATCTCTGACTCCGTCTCCCAAGTCAGCTCGGACCCCCTCTGATGCTGCCACTGGACCTGAACGAGAGGCACCTCCTTGTTCCTCATAACCTTGATCTTCCGATCCCGGATCGCGATTGGTCTCTCAGCATAATTCAGGCTCGCATCCACCTGAATATCCTCCAGCGGTACCACCGCTGACTCGTCGGCTATACACTTCCTCAACTGAGACACATAGAAGGTATCATGAATCTGACTCAACTCCGTAGGTAGCTCCAACCGATATGCTACCTTGCCCACCCTCGCGGTCACCCTGAACGGACCGATGTACCGGGGCCCCAGCTTGCCCCTCTTCCTGAATCGGATCACTCCTTTCCAAGGGGACACTTTCAGGAGTACGAAGTCCCCCACCTGGAACTCCAGCTCGGATCGTCGCCGATCCGCATAACTCTTCTGACGACTCTGAGCCGTCAGTAACCTCTGTCTAACCTGCTGTATCTGCTTTGTCGTCTGCAGCACTATCTCAGTGATACCCATCACACGCTGTCCTACCTCTCCCCAGCAAATGGGAGTCCGACACCTCCTCCCATACAACAACTCGAAGGGAGGCATACCAATACTAGAATGGTGGCTGTTGTTGTAGGAAAACTCAGCCAACGGCAAGTACGTGTCCCAACTTCCTCCGAAGTCCAACACACATGCTCGAAGCATGTCCTCGAGCGTCTGAATCGTCCGCTCACTCTGTCCGTCCGTCCGGGGGTGGTAAGCGGTACTGAAGTGCAATCTCGTGCCCAACTCCTCGTGGAACTTCTTCCAGAACCTGGAAGTGAAACGTACATCTCGATCTGACACAATCGAGATCGGTACTCCATGACGCGATACCACCTCCCTCATATACAACTCTGCCAACTTCTCAGCAGAAAAACTCTCACTGATAGCAAGAAAATGCACGCTCTTCGTCAGCCGGTCGACGATCACCCAAATTGCATCGACACCCCTCGCGGTCCTCGGCAATTTAGTGATGAAATCCATGGAAATTTGTTCCCACTTCCACTAGGGAACCTCAAGCGGCTGCAACTTGCCATGCGGACGCTGGTGCTCGGCCTTAACTTTGCGACAGGTCAAGCACCTCTCGACAAACCACGCGACATCCCTCTTCATACAGGGCCACCAATAATCTTTCTTCAGGTCCAAAAACATCTTCGTGGCCCCGGGATGGATCGAGAACCTCGATCTATGCGCCTCCTCCATCAGAATGGTATGTGCCCCGCCTGCATGCGGCACCCAAATCCGACCCTGAAAGGTCATCAGTCCTCGACTATCGGTAACGAACTCGGACACCTACCCGATCACCCGCTCCCTCTTGCGGTTCTCCGGTATCACGGCCTCTGCCTGGGCCTCCCGAATGGTGTCCAACACCGGGGTCATCACTGTCAATCTCATACAAGTGCCTCGAATCGGGGCACTCTCCGCCCTACGGCTCAGCGCATCAGCTACAACATTAGCTTTGCCCAGGTGGTACAGGATCTCACAATCGTAATCCTCTACCACATCCAACCATCTCCTCTGGTGCATATTCAGGTTGGGTTGATCCATCAGATACTTCAAACTCTTATGGTCCGTGTATATGGTACACCGAACCCCGTACAAATAGTGACGCCAGATCTTGAGGGCGAACACCACTGCCCCCAACTCCAGATCGTAGGTGGGATACCTCGTCTCATGAGGCTTCAGCTGCCTCGATGCATACGCTATCACATGCCCTCTCTGCATAAGCACCACACCCAACCCCGATATCGATGCGTCACAATACACCACAAAATCCTCCATCCCTTCCGGGAGGGCTAACACAGGGGCTTCGCATAACTTCTGGCGAAGTGTCTCAGACGAGGTTTGCTGCTCCGGACCCCATGAAAAAGCAACACCCTTCCGGGTCAACCTGGTGAGAGGCACGACAATCTTGGAGAAATCTCTGATAAATCTCCGATAGTAGCCGGCCAATCCCAAAAAACTCCTGATCTCGGTGGGAGATCTCGGCACCTCCCAACTCATAACCGCCTCAATCTTGGCCGGATCGACCAAAATCCCATCCTGGTTGACAAGATGCCCCAAGAACTGGACCTCCCGTAACCAGAACTCGCACTTGGAGAATTTGGCATAAAGCCTCTCCGTCCTCAATACCCCGAGAATCTCTCTCAGATGCTCCTCGTGCTGCTCTCTAGATCTCGAATACACCAGTATATCGTCGATGAACACGATGACCGAACGATCCAACATCGGTCTACACACCCTGTTCATGAGATCCATGAACGTTGCCGGTGCATTGGTGAGCCCGAAAGGCATCACCACGAACTCGTAATGCCCATAACGAGTCCTGAACGCCGTCTTCTGGATATCCTCATCACGCACTCTCATCTGATGATATCCAGACCTCAGATCAATCTTGGAGAACCAAGACGCTCCCTGCAACTGATCGAACAAATCGTCGATCCTCGGTAATGGGTAACGGTTCTTGACCGTCAACTTGTTCAACTCCCGGTAATCAATACACATCCGGTGTGAACCATCCTTTTTCTTGACAAAAAGGATCGGCGCTCCCCATGGCGAGCTACTCGGTCGAATAAACCCCTTTCCCATCAGCTCCTGAAGCTGCGAGGATAACTCCTGCATCTCTGGCGGCGCAAGGCGATAAGGCGCCTTGGCGATAGGTGTTGCCCCCGAACCAAATCAATGCGGAACTCTACCTGCCTCTCGGGAGGCACACCCGGCAACTCCTCGGGAAAAACATTCGGGAACTCACGCACTATCGGAACGTCATCCATCGAACTTGGCCTCCCAGTGGCCTCTCGTGTGTCCATCACATAGGCTACAAACCCGTTGCAGCCCTGCTGTAAACTCTGCCTCGCTCTGGCGGCTGAACAAAACGCCGACCCACATCGGGTACCCTCGCCGTACACCGTAAGTACTCCCCCACTGGGGTCTCGTATCGTCACCAACTGTCGCTCGCAGTCTATGATAGCCCCAAATCGGCTCAACCAATCCATGCCCACTATGACACATATGTCCCCCATCGCTATCGGGACCAGATCTATCGGGAACTCAACACCGAAGATCTCGAGTACACATCCTCGAATCACATCTGTAGCATACACCGCTCGCTCGTCAGCTATGGAAACTCGTAAAGGTCGTCTCAACGCCTCTCGTCGGCTACTGATGTGTCGACTAAACGCTATCGACACAAATGATCGACTCGCACCCGAGTCAAATAACACTAAGGCAGGTACAGAACTCACAAGAAAAGTACCTACGCATATCATAATATAAGCACAATATCTCATCTCAGCATAAATAAATAAAGAATATGTACCAGCCACAACATCGGGCGCTGCGCGGACCTCCTCCGCTGTCAACTAGAAAGCTCTCCCACGAGCCTTCGGTGCCTCGGCCTTCGCTGGCCGAATCTCGGTAGCCCTAGCAGTAGGTGCAGATCCCTGTGCTGATCCCTGATGTAGCTGCGGGCACTCGGCCTTCCGATGGCCAGTCTGGTTGCAATGAAAGCAAACCATGAATCCCTTGGGGCAATCCTTGGCGATGTGCCCCTCCTTGCCACATTTGTAGCAAGCACCCGATCGACAGACCCCATCATGTCCCTTGCCGCACTTCACACAAGTGTGGCCCTTCTGGCCTCCAGATCTCGTATCAGCGGACTTTGCCCGCTTGGCTGCCGGCTGAGACTGTGCCGGCCGCCGATCCATCCTCTAAGACTCGGCCTCCTCCCTGGCCTGAGTCTCCAACTCAATCTCCCTCTTCCGGGCATTTGCCTGAAGCTCAGCAAATGTCCGGTAAGTCGAGTTCGACACGAACTCCCGTATATCCCTCCTCAAAACGCCCAAATACCGGCTCATGCGTTCCTGCTCAGTAGACACCTGCTCAGGGCAGAACATCGCCCTCTCGTGAAACTTCCTGGTAACCACAGTAACCGAATCAGTACCCTGCTTGAGGGTCAAGAACTCCTGAACCAACCGTTCCCTCTCCACAGGGAGAACATACTCATCTCTGAACATGGTGGTGAACCTCTCCCAGGTCACCACTGAAATCTCTGCAAGAGTGAAGCTCGCCGTCACGAACTTCCACCAATCCTTCGCTCCCAAGCGAAGCTGGTTCAACGCGAACCGTAACCTCAGATGCTCCGGACATGAACACGTGTAGAAGCATCCCTCGATATCAGAAATCCATCTCATCGCAGTGATCGGATCCTGCGTCCCGTCAAACTCTGGTGGCTTCGTGTTGCTGAACTCCCGAAGCAACAACGAGTCACCTCCCTGAGGTCTGGTAGCAGCCACTGCTGCAGTAGCCGCAGCAGCCGCAGCCTCAGTCACTGCTGCATACCGCTCATCAAAAGTCTCAATCAATGTGGTCTTGATAGACCCAAACATCTTCGGAATCTTGTCCCGAATCGCCGCCGCCACCTCATCGTGGATCATCTGACGAAGCTCCTCGTCACTCACGCCGCTCGGCTCAGGTCTGTGGCGTGTCCTAACCATAATGCCTCTAAAATACGACATAATAATATTAGAGACTCGCTCGAGCGTACTCGCACTTGATAACTCAACCCTACTTGTTCTCTAGTACCTAAAGGATTCTTACTTAGAGTGCGCACTGCTCCGGTGCCTTCAGTAGTACGGGCCCTATACTACCGTGCACACCGCATCAGTATTCGCCCTAAGTCCTCCTCCTTGGATCCCAGATCACGAGTACTCTATATCTTGCTGGCATAGGCTACCCTTCGGTAGACCTCTCATCAGCTCCTCACTGCTACCTACTCGCTCTCAAGCATCACATAGCAGCAAAATCCTTCCTAGGCTAAGGCATCACAAAATCAGGCCACTCTAGTCCTAATATGAATACCTAGCCAACTCTAGCATGCATATCATATCATAACATATCTCATAACACATAATGTAAGGGTATTTTGGGAAATCACCTTTCGGACGCTGGCTGATCGTACACACTGCTTCCTTCTGCCTTTCTCAAAATCTTTTGCTCTTTTAGAAAAATTGTTTATTTTATGAAAAACTTTCTCAATTCCTCAGTTTGAGTTCAGGTTCATCCGAAGATGCACCCGAATCCCTCAAACCAAGGCTCTGATACCAACTTGTAACGACGTAATTTTTCAAAACAATTTTTCATTTTTAAATCATACTTTCAATCACACGATAATCATAAAACATAATGTATTCATTGTGTCATAACAAAACATATCCCAGAATCTCAATAACATAAACTCCATAAGTGTGTACGAATCATGCCGTCGCCTTCCCGCGATCCTCGCTAGTACCTGAAACACATATCATAACAACTGTAAGCATAAATACTTAGTGAGTTCCCCAAAATACCACATACCACACATACACCTTTCCAGGCCATAACTCTGTAGGATCTTCCGATCCATGTGTCTTAGGGACTTCCGTCCAAAATCCCGGTAGACCTTCTGGTCCTACCCGTATCGACCTTCCGGTTCGTAACCTCTTGACCTTCCGGTCCATATCATCTTGACCTTCCGGTCCATATCATCTTGACCTTCTGGTCCATACCATACATAACATACATAGCACATACATATCACATAACCGCATATAGCACATACATCTCATAGCATACAATACCTTCCGGTCACACATAAGTACCCTTCCAGGTACAGTATAATGAGAAGACTCACCTCGGGTAACTCGGTAATCTTGAACTCGGTAAAATCTGCTCTAGCCTCCGCCTAATCACATGGAATAAGCACTCTAATCAATACAACTCTCAAGGCTAGACTGTTCCCTCTCTTAGCACTCTCAGAAGGGTAAAAGACCATTTTACCCCTCTCATGGCTCAAAGACCCAAATGTTGACCAAACCCTAAAAGTCAACTCTCCGGGTTACGCTGCGCGTACCGAACCTGTACGTTGGGCGTACTCGGCGACCTCACAGAAACGGTGTGCGCGACCCCTTACGCCGCGCGTACTGGGATTACTCCCCGCGTAACTCCCAGTTTCAGACTCTAAGCTCTTGAGGTCTTAAACAGTTAAGTCCCACGTCCAACTTCTAGATCTGACCATTTCTAAACCTCTTAATCTATAAAGTTGGTGACTTTAAGCCGGTGCATAGCTGGACAAGTCACTAACACCCATAACATTCCATTTCCCAACTCTAGAAAGCTCATAATTCAAGCATGACCTCATAACAACGACCAAGATGGAATTTTTATGGATCTATAACACAAATATCACTGAAATGGGACAGATCTAGGTCCATGGAGTACATTACACTCATAAAGACTCCACCTTTGGGACTTTTAACCCTAGAAATGGTCCATGCAACATTAAACCAAATAAAGAGGAAAGTTTTGAACTTTATACCTCTAGATGAAGCTCCTTTCTCTGAAGATCTCAGATCCAAACTTGCACTTCAAGCCCTAGCCTCCACAAGCTCTTCTCCTTCTTCTTCACTAACACAGCAAGACACTTTTAGCTCCAAAATACACACACTCAAGCTAAGGAGGATGGAAGGCTCTCTCTTAGGGTTTCACTCTCTGATATGGAGGCTGAGAAATGAGCCTTAGCATCCTTTAAATAGTGCACACGCCAAACATTTAGGGTTTACATCTGGACCCGTTACACCCAGCGTAACCCTGGGTACGCCCAGCGTACCCAGGCGAGTCTGCGTCCAAATTAAGCGCATGAGCACGCGCAGCGTACTCCCCAGTACGCCCAGCGTACTCATTTGCTACAAGAACTCTCTCAAGGGACCAATCTTGACAACTTGACAAAATGGAAGGGTTAAATAGCTTTACCTGAATTTCGGGATGTTACAATTCTCCCCCACTAGAACCAGACTTCGCCCTCGAAGTCTCATGCCGAAAACAACTCCGGATGCTGCTCCTTCATCTCTGACTCCGTCTCCCAAGTCAGCTCGGACCCCCTCCGATGCTGCCACTGGACCTGAACTAGAGGCACCTCCTTGTTCCTCAGAACTTTGATCTTCCGATCCCGGATCGCGATTGGTCTCTCAGCATAATTCAGGCTCGCATCCACCTGAATATCCTCCAGCGGTACCACCGCCGACTCGTCGGCTATACACTTCCTCAACTGAGACACATGGAAGGTATCATGAATCTGACTCAACTCCGTAGGTAGCTCCAACCGATATGCTACCTTGCCCACCCTCGCGGTCACCCTGAACGGACCGATGTATTGGGGCCCCAGCTTGCCCCTCTTCCTAACCAATCTATCATAACTCCTAAGTAACAGCTTCAAATCCTGATCATTGAACCATGTGACCGAAATCCATTTCTTCATATCAGAATCAGCCTTTACTTCCTATAAAGCTTCCTTCATTTTCGTAGATTCTGCAAAACATCAAAATGCAAATTATCACATCATGTACTAAGAATCCATGAACAAGAACTTAATAAAGTTAGATAGTGGACGTACCTGAAGTAGAGTCATAGAATTTGACTTTACCATCTCTAAGATCTCTCAGGTAGTGTGGGCAGCTTTGCTTCCAATGCCCCTTCGATTGACAATAGAAACATGTGGACTCTTTAGCATTGGAACATGGAACTATCTCAGAACTGGCCTTTCTCTTATGGTCAAACCTTTTGACCTTGGCCGATTTCTCTCCCTTAGGAGGGGAAACCATTTCTGGACTATCATCGTTGCCATCACCAATGTCCATGGAACTTTGGGAAACTGATCCTCCAAACAAATTTTCTTGACCAGTGCGCCAAAGCATTGTTGCTTCAACGGCATTTAGCAAATATGTCAGATCAATTAGGGTCACGTCGTTTTCAGCCATATAGTAGTCCTTAACAAACCGACTATACGACTCAGGAAGCGAGCTAAGAACCAAGTCAACAGCCAGCTCCTTTGGGAAAATGACACCCAACATTCCCAATATGTCAATGTGCGACTTCATGTTTAGAACATGTGCACACATAGAATTTCCATCTAGGTGTTTGCATGCCAATAGGGCTTGAGTGATCTTGAACTTTTTAAGTTGACGAAAACATGGGTCAGGGAGAATCACTGGAGGAGGTGGAGGAAAAGAAGTATGATAAGGGAATGATCTTTCACCTTGATCGACATGTGGAAGATCATCTTTAGATGGAAAGCTTTTTCCAAAAGGATGAAGAAGACCATAGTTGTCTGAACTCGACATCTATAAAGGGAGAAAAATTCAAGTTAGTTGATTTTGATCCTTAATATAACACCCAAATGAAATATTAAGGCTAGGACCCAACACAATAATTTACAATTCAGAAGAGGGATGCCGTAATCCAATTGCAAATTATTCGAAGGTAGGTAAATGACGATTTACCAATTCCGCCACGAAAACGAAATTTTAAATGAACTAGGTTTAAATGAAATTCCTAGATCTTTTCAGATTCATTGAACTTTTCAATGGAATGTTTAATCTCGATTATGCTCTCACTTAGTGAATGGGATATCGAGGATCACAAACGAGATGTGAATAACCATGCAAATTAGTTTGGTACTCTCGATGTCATTTATCACCTAATCAATGTGACAGTTAACCACACACGCTCCATTGATCAATGATAATTTACTAGAAACCCATTGCCAACAATATTAGTCCCATATTAGTGTGTCGGATAACCACACACGCTCCACTAACGAACAATAAGGCGCAATGTGCAATTTCATGGGTTAGCATCAAATTCACATTTTTCCTAAAGTAACTATGAATGGTATTTTAGAAAATAGTTTAGTTACTTTATAATTCATTATACTTTTAATGACGATTAAGTGTCCTATCGAACCCGTTCGGCTAACGACCCTCCACCATACAAGAGAGCGGTGGGTAAGAATGGATACCCAATGACGGTCATTTTACAGGCCGCTTCCTTAAACTTCCCTTATAGTATGGCTTCGTGAATGAGGCGTACTAGCGGTTCGACTGACTCGTCTTATATAATATAAGGGTGTATTTTAGACTTTTAGAATACTAGAGTTTTTTAATTTTAATAAATTTTTCGAAAATTAAAACTATTTAATTTAAAAATTTTAAATTTAAAAAACCTTTGATTTAATAATTATCCAAAAATTAAACAATTAATTAAAGTTATTAAATCAAATAAGGATTACCAATCTAAATTAAACAGATTAACTTAATTTAATCCTTTATCCATGGATTTCGAAATTTGGAGTGGAAAGCAAGGCTTTCAACCTTGCCTAAAAATCAAAAACCCTAGGGTTAGGAAACCCAAGATTTCTACTCCAAGGTGGCCAAAGGAATGGGTTTGAAAACCCTTAGGGATTTTCGAAAAACAGGGTTCTTAAACCCTAATTTGCGAAAATTTAAAGGCCTTAGGGTTTAATAGCCATAAACCCTAATTTTGTCTAGTTCAATCAATTGTACCAAATCTAATTGAAAACAAAAACCATACGCTCTGAAACCACTGATGGTTTTTATATATAGCAAACAATTCTATGTGTGCATGCAACCCTAATTTTAGGATCTATGTTTTCACTATTAGACATACAAGCATTAAACACAAAAAATAGAAACCCTAGGAGGCACATGTAATTTTCGAAATTAACATATAATTAGGGTTAGGATACATACCTTGATTGTTATATTTTAATAACAATCAAATCCTTGAAGATCTTGAACTTTGGTAGCAAGCGCCACAAGTGTCGCGCCTCTAATGGATCACAAACAAACCTAGAAACTAGTGAATACTTTAGAGAGAGAGAAGTAGAGTAGAATATTGGCCCTTAGGTTCTTTTTGGAGTGCATTGGCCAAAATTTAACCCTAAGAGGGTTTATATAGGTGTTAGGAAGGTATTGGATTAGGCAGGTGTATCCAAGATAACTCTAATCCCTTAACTTCCTCCCTAAGTCATTCAAAGCACCCTTAGAGCCTAAGGAAACCCTAGGAACACCCTAGAATTCGTTCCCCCCTTTCAGGGAGGTTCTAGAATGCTCAATGCTCAACTATTGAACATTGTCACCTTTAGTCCCTGCAGTTTCAGTTAATTCCTTTAATCCCAAAATAACTTCCAAATTAATTCCTGATTAAATATTAATTAAACAATATGATTTCTAATTAATATATTATATCCATAATACATTAATAAATCATTCATCTTCATTTCAAATTAATTTATTAACCAAGTAATAAATTAATAAATCATTCTTCTCTCTCTAACAGTTATCCTATTCAATTGCCAGGTTTGAAGTCAACCCAAAAGGACATTGCTACTATCAATTCAAGTACATACCAATTATAGTTATGGGTTTAGACACCTAATCCAACAAAAACAACCCCTTAGATACCATTCCTAACATCAAGACCCCTTCATGGGTCAACCTTGGTCAAAGTCAAGGTCTAAGCTAATGTCAACGCTCAGTCAAAGTCAAAGTCAACAATCCGAGTTGACTCAACTCGTCAAGTCATCCCCATGACTCGTCGATTTTCGTTGCTACTCATAATCGTGATAGAACGAGTCAACTCGTCGAGTCCCTCTCTGGACTCGCCGAGTTCCTCAGTCTGTTTGGGCTAGCTTAATGGATTAAGCCCCAACTCTTCAGATCTAAGCTTCATACTTCTCGTATACACTGAAAATGTCCTTTTAAGGGTAAAGTTTCCAAATTTAACCGTTAATACCTTTGTTTAATGGTTTTAGCTCAAACCCTACCCCTTTAGGACCTAGATCTTGATCCACAAGTCATCCATACTCTAAACTAAAGCATACAAATAGAGATATAGACTCTAAACACTACATGAACACGTAAAGCTTCCTGTTTTCTCTACATGCATGGCCTTTTGGAGCTTAAAAGGCCAAAATGACACCCTATGGCTTGCATGGGGATTCAATGGCCATAAAATTTGTACCTTTATACCATGAAAGCCCTCCATGATTCCAGATCTGAAGGTATGCTCACTTGGGACGTCCATATCCCAAAGATCACGCTTCTTGGACCAAAAACCCAAATAAAGTGAAAATAAAGAGATCTAAAAAACTACTAATCAAGTTAGAGACTTGATTACCAGAAAATGATGAGAATGAAAGGAAGTCTCTGGATCTACTATCTTTTCCCTGAATCCTCTAGCTTATTCTTCTTCCACAAGCTTCAAAACACACAAAGTTCACTCAAAAATGGCTCACAAGCTCACAAATGCATTAGGGTTTCTGAAACTAGGGTTTGGGACTTGGAGGCTGGAAATGAGGTCAGCAAGTGGGGATTAGGATGCTTAAATAGGGTGCAAAACCCCGAAATTAGGGTTTCATCCTGGCAGCCCTACTCATCGAGTTGAGGCTCTCAACTCGTCGAGTAGGTGACTTAAAATCCCGCGTCAAATCTGGTTTCTACTCGACGAGTTTGGGGCTCCCAATTCGTCGAGTTTCTCTACAAAAGTGAATAAATTAAGATTAATTGCATACCAGGAACCAGGCGTTACAATTCTCCCCTACTTGTCTTATACTTCTGTCACACCCCCGAACCAGACGGCGGAAACGTCAGGGGGCTTGCGCGTTACTTCATCTTGTAATATCATCACAATTGTATATAATTGAAAAGACAACACCATCATCATACATATCAAAATACAACCAACATTGTTTACATCAAGTATAATATCATAAATTACATGCCATAATGTTTAATGTATGATGATGAAAAAATATGGCAAGATCCACATTTCCTGCTGACCTTTCTGCTTAACGATTCCCTGAGAATACAAGTTATTTTGCAAACGTCAACATATATAATGTTGGTGAGTTCATAAGCATAATTGAATGAAGAGTTTTGATTTATTTGTAAAACACCAGAAAATACAATATTTCCTGTATAATAGTATGATAGTAATGTGTCAAATCAGTATTAATACATGCGTGTTTACCGTTTTTGAAAGGTATATAAAATGTAATCCGAATAAAATACAGTATTTCTGTGGTAAGTAAAAGGCATTGTTTAGCTGTATATTTTTCCCAGAAAATCCTATATTTTCTGTTTATAAAAGTGTTGTGGTCTAAACCCTAAGACCGAATATCAGTGTATGTATGTTATTGTTTGAACAAGATTTTACAGGTGTTCCATAAAATTATGTTGGAGAGGATCTCTAAGTGAGTCGTTTTAACCATACTTGATTTTTGACGAGTTTGCCTGTCGTGACGTTCTTAGGCGCCGGTTTGATTTACGGTAAGGTTTGTCACCCTAGACTGGCCTAGTCTAACTGTAGCGAACAGCTCAGGTGTCGGGTGTCACCCCGTATAGATCTATACACAAACTCTCGATCTCCCTCCAGGAGACTCTGGTTATAACTAAAGGCTACGATCGTACACACTAGATGTGTCAACCGACATGTCTCACTAGCATCATTGACGGAGTTTACGCGAATATTGTATTATGTTATATAATGTTTACTTATATGCCATATGTTTAAAATACCCAACGAGTATGTATGTGAATGTATAAGGCCCAACAAACATGCAGAATGATAACTAAGGCCCACTAAGCATGTGATGTATAGTCTAGACCAAATAAGCATGTAAATGGACCACAAAGGCCCAATAAACATGTAATCAATATATTAGGCCCAATAAACATGTAAATGAACCATAAGGCCCAAATAAACATGCAATGGGAATATTAGGCCCAATAGACGTGTAATCGATATTTTTAGTTCGTTTGTCATTTCGTTGTATGTCTTAGCTCTTTTGTTTACCAAGATAACATAAAAGGCCTAATTTTTGTAATAATGTTATTTTTGGCCCATTAAATCTAAAATTTACGATTTAGGCACAATTCGGCAAAATTGATGCTTTAGGTCCCTTAAGACCAAAAGTTTACATTTATGGGTTTATTTCAAATAAATTGACACTTTTAGCCTTCCTTGTTAAAAATGACATTTTTGGCCCGATATCATGAAATTGACCTCTTTGGCCCAACTATATATCAATTGACATTTTTGGTCCAAGTATATATAAAATATTATTTTCGGCCCATTTTATAAAGATTTACATTTTAAGCCCATTTTTGAATAAAATGACATTTTCGGCCCAAATTTGGTAAAAATAACATTTTAGGCCCAATTTGAATAAAGTGTCATTTTCAGCCCATAAAACCGTAAATTTTCATTTTTGGCTCAATTTGTATAGAATGACATTTTGGTCCACAAAAATCATAATTTTTACATTTTTGGGCCCAAAAATCCGTAAAGGCCCATAATATGGCCCATTATTTCGAAAATTTCACTTTTGGCCCCTTAAATGTCATGAATATCACAAAGACCCACTTTTTAAAATAAATGACCCTTTTGACCCTTATAAAAACCGTAAATGTCAATAAGGTCTCATCCATTTGTTTATTTGTCAAAAATGGCCCTTTTTCAATATTTTGTTTAGTTTCTTATGAATCGTCACATGATTAACACATTTATCTTTATAGTAAGTTGTATGAAGTGTTTTAGTTTATAAATATCACAAATTTTGGTTAGAATTTTCGAGATCTATAGTGTTTCATCACATAATCACAACTTAAATCAAGTAAAACACACATAACATGCGTAATACATAGATCTACCACATATGCAACTTGTATTCTCCCCCAAAACATGTTTAAAACCGAAAAAAAGGGGCATGAACTCACCTTGAGGCTTGGATTTGGTTTTTGTAGACGAAGGTGAGGAGATTTCGGCCCTAGCAACTCCTTGAGGAAGTTTTCGAACTTAGATGATTCTAGGGAGTTAGATCATGAAATGATATGGGTTAAGAAGAGAATTTGATGAAATCTTAGAAGCTAAACCATAGATTCAAGTAAGAACTTACCAAGGATGATGATCTTGATGAAAAATCCTCTTGAAAACACACTCAATATCTCGAAAATTTAGAGGAGGAAGGAGGAGTTCTTGAGAGATTTCTTGAGAGATTTTTGAAAGAAATGGAGATGGTGAGGGAGGATGGTTCGGCCGAGAGGTAGAAGAAGAGAGGGGAAGAAAAGATTGAGGTGATGCTTGCATGGAAAACCACCATGCAAACATGAGGTGTCACAAGCACAATAATTCCTCATTTTCCCTTTTTTTTTTTTTTTTTACATATTGGGTCGAGTATTTGGGCTAGGAGAAAGGAATTGAGGAAATTTGGACCTTCTATTGACTTGTTCAATTTTATGAGCCCAATAGTAAATTTTAGGCCCATTGGGCCCTTAGGAGAGTTCACGACCCAATAAAAGTCCAATAAGTAGTTTACGGCCCATTAGGGCTAATTGAATTAGTTGTGGCCCATTAGAGTTATAAGTATCACAGCAGATGATGTTTACATGAGTACAGAATTTCCTAGCTAAAATGCTAGTTGTGACATCATCCCCCTCTTAGAGGGAATTTCGTCCCGAAATTCTTTCGAAAGATAGGATTATGAATGAGAGAATAAGTGAGGGTACTTCTGCTTTATTTGGTCTTCGCGTTCCCATGTGAATTCCGGTCCATGCTTAGCGTTCCATCGAACCTTCACAATCGGAATGCGGCTCTGCTTTGTACGCTTCACTTCCCTATCCAATATCTCAACTGGTTCTTCGACGAACAGGAGATGCTCGTTTATTTCAATCTCTTCCAAAGGAATGACAATGGTTTCATCTAATAAGCGCTTCTTCAAATTCGAGACGTGGAACACAGGGTGTACATTGTTGAGCTCTGAAGGTAGTTGTAGCTTATAGGCTACCAGACCAACTCGGGCAAGAATCTCGAATGGTCCGATGTATCGTGGGTTCAGTTTTCCCCGTTTCCCGAAGTGGATCATTATTTCCAGGGAGAGACCTTTAATAGCACCCGGTCCCCGACTTGGAATTCCAGAGGCTTTCACCGTTTTTCAACATAGATATTTTGTCGGTCTCGCGAAGCTTGAAGTCGGAATTTGATTTGGATTATCTTTTCAGTTGTTTCTCGAATGATTTCTGGCCCCGTGAGAGTGATGTCTGGTGATTGTCCTTTCGCTAGTTTTGTGTCATCCACCTCAGCCCAGCATAGAGGCGATCTGCATTTACGACCATAAAAAGCCTCGAAAGGAGCAACCTTGATGCTCGTGTGATGATTGTTGTTGTAGGAGAATTCAACCAAGGGTAAGTGGGTATCCCATTACTTGCCGAAGTTAATCACACAGGCTCGGAGCATATCTTCGAGTGTTTGTATGGTTCATTCACTTTGGCCATCGGTCTGAGGGTGATAAGCGGTGCTCATGTCCAATTGAGTTCCCATTGCCTTCTGAAGTGACTGCCAAAACCGTGAGGTAAACCTATTATCTCGATCTGAGATAATAGATACTGGCACCCCATGAAGTCTTACAATCTCCTTGATGTAGATTCGGGTCAATCTTTCCATCTTGTAAGATTCCTTTATTTGCAGGAAATGAGCAGATTTTGTTAACCTATCGATGATTACCCAGATAGCATCCACTCCGTATGTCGTCTTAGGTAATTTGGTCACGAAGTCCATAGTTATCCTTTCCCATTTCCAATCGGGTATTACGGGCTGTCGTAATAATCCCGGGGGCTTTTGATATTCCACTTTCACCTTAGCGCAAGTGAGACACTTGCCCACGTAAGTGGCGATCTCTGCCTTCATATTTGGCCACCAATAATGTTGCTTGATATCCAGATACATCTTATCCGAACCCAGATGGATGGAATATCGCGTCGCGTCTTGTGGGATTCGTTCATGATCATTTCTCTCAATCCCCCAAGTTTAGGGACCCAAATTTTGTTCATGAAATAATAAGCTCCGTCCTCCTTGATTTCAAAGTTCTTGTCCATCCCACGCAGCGTTTCATTTACGACGTTCTCCGGCTTCAATGCATCGGTTTAGGCTTCCTTGATTTGCGAGGTTAGGTGGGATTGGATTGTTATTGTTAAGGTTTTCACCTAGCGACCTGAGTATTCTTTTCTGCTCAGGGCATCGGCTACCACGTTAGCCTTACCCGGGTGATACTTGATCTAGCACTCGTAATCATTGAGCAGCTCAACCCATCTTCGCTGCCTCATGTTTAATTCTTTCTAATTCATAATGTGCTGGAGGCTTTTGTGGTCGGTGAAGATGGTGCACTTTGTACCGTAGAGGTAGTGCCTCCAAATCTTTAGGGCGAAGACCACATCTCCCAGCTCGAGATCATGAGTGGTGTAATTTACTTCATGCGTCTTTAATTGTCTGGACGCGTAAGCTATCACCTTTCCACGTTGCATAAGCACACAACCTAACCCTTGATTCGAAGCATGACAGTAGACTACGAAATCTTCGGTTCCCTCTGGTAAGGATAGTACCGGTGTACTACAAAGGGCTCGCTTCAGGGTTTGGAAGGTGGCTTCTTGCTTTTCCGTCCATTTGAAAGATACCCCCTTTTGTGTCAAGGCGGTAAGGGGTTTGGCGATCTCAGAAAAATTATGGATAAACCTCCGGTAGTAGCCTGCGAGACCCAAGAATTGACGGATTTCTATTGGGGTTATCGGGATAGCCCAGCCTTCAATGGCCTTGATCTTGGAAGGATCTACATGAATCCCTTCTTTGCTGACAATATGACCCAAGAAGTTCACACTGCGGAGCTAAAACTCACATTTGGAGAGTTTCGCATACAGCCTTTCAGCTCGTAGCATTTCTAAGATTTGACGGAGATGTTGACCATGCTCTTCTTTACTTCGAGAGTATACGAGAATGTCATCGATGAAAATGATTACGAAGTTGTCAAGGAATGGGCAGCAAACTCGATTTATGAGGTCCATAAATGCAGCGGGGGAATTCGTTAGACCGAAGGGCATCACGACAAATTCGTAATGTCCGTACCGTGTTCAAAAGGCAGTTTTTGGAATGTCCTCATCCCGGACTTTGAGTTGATGATAACCGGATCTCAGATCTATTTTTGAAAAATAACTAGCTCCTTGAAGCTGGTCAAATAGATCATCGATTCGAGGGAGTGGGTACCGATTTTTTATGGTGAGCTTATTCAGTTCCCTATAGTCAATACACATCCTGAAGGATCCGTCTTTTTTTTATGAAAAGAACTGGAGCTCCCCACAGTGAGAAGCTTGGCCTGATGAATCCTTTATCTAGGAGTTCGCTTAGCTGGCTTGATAATTCTTGCATTTCTGCAGGAGCCAACCTATAGGGTGATTTGGCAATTGGAGTGGCTCCTGGTACGAGGTCGATCTGAAATTCGACTTGCCTTTCTGGGGGTATTCCCGGAAGATCTTCAGGAAACACATTCGGGTAGTCACATGCCACTGGAATATCTTGAATGCTTACTTCTTCTTTGGTTTTATCCACCACATGAGCGAGGAATGCGTAGTTCTTCTTGTGTTGACACTTTTGTACCTTGATGCACGAGATAAGGCGAAGGTTGGCTCCGGGTTTATCACCATAGATTATTAGGGTTTCGTGATTGGGGAGATGAAGGCGAACGGCCTTCTCGCAACACCTAATATCAGCATGGTGGGGGCTTAACCAATCCATGCCGATTATCACATCAAAACTCCTAATATTTACTGGCATCAAGTCTATTTGAAAAGAGTGATGGTTTAGTGTTAATATGCACCCTACATAGATATCTTTGGTTGTTTTAGTTTTCCCATTAGCCATTTCCACCGTGAAGGCTTCGTTGAGTTTCTGGGGTTGTTGATTTAGTAAGTGTTTGAATTTATTACTAACGAAACTTCGCTCCGCCCCACTATCAAATAAGATGCATGCGTATGTGTTGTTAAGTAGAAACATACCAGTAACAACTGCTGGGTCCTGCACTGCTTCACCTTGACCCATTGTCAACACTCTTCCTGATGTTCCTGTCCCCTGATTGTTTGCTTTGGGGCAGTTGCGCCGGAAATGGCCGGTTTCTCCACACCTATATCAGGTGTAACTGGACCCAACATTGTTGTTGTTACTGTTGTTGCGATTGTTGTTGTTGTTGTTGTTGTTGTTGTTGTTCGACTGTTGGTTCTGTTGAGGATAAGTTCTATAGTATCTTGTCGTGTGACCCTTTCGGTTGCAGCTTGTGCAGTACATCTCTCTACATTCTCCATGATGGTGGAAATTGCATTTGCTGCACTTTGGTAGGGTCCCTGAGTATTGCTTGGGATTATTTGGTGTGGATGAGGCTGGAGCATGTGGTGTTGTGGTAGCTTGAGTAGCAGCATGGACAATCACAGTTTTTTGTTTCTTCGATGACTCTGAATTTTGTTTTCCCTTCCGCTTGTTGTTTTCCCCTTCTTGTTCTCACCTTCTTTCTTAACTTTTGTTTCTCCTGTTTTGGCACCCTTTTTTTGCCATGATCGTATAATTTCTTGGCTAGCCTCTTTGCACTATCATATGTCTCAGGGTTTGCTGCAATTACATTCCCTTGGATATGCGCGGTCAATCCCCAGATGAATCTCTCGATCTTCTTCCCTTCAGATGTAATCATTCCTGGACACAAGAGAGACAGCTCACTAAACCTTGATATGTATGCATCAATGTCAGATTTTTGAACCGTGAGGTTCCACAGCTCTTGTTCCATTTTCTGGATTTCCCCCCTTGGACAGTATTCAGCCAACAACATTTCCTTAAGCTCCTCCCATGGCATCGCGTTTTCCACCGGGAGTGTCATGGCCTCTACGTGACCATTCCACCAAGAGAGAGGTTGATCAACGAATGTGCAGGCCGCAAACTTGACCTTGCACCCATCCGGACATCCACAGATTTCAAACACTGATTCCACCTTCTCTATTCATCGTTTCAGAGTTATTACGCCTCCCGTCTCATTGAACATTCGAGGCTTGGCGTTGGTGAAATCCTTGTAGCTGCAGGTTCTTGTGGTTCCGTGGTTTGTTCCCTGGTTTGTGCTTCCGGTTCCCTGCCCATTGCCTTCTCCGTTGTTTCCGTTGCGAATCTGGACAAGTGCTGCAGTGACCGCAGCGGACACTGCCGCTTGGAATGCGACTGAGTTTATTCTGGCGGCGTTGGTGTCGTGTTGTTTCCACGGTTTGGTCTTTGAGGCATCTTTCTGTTATAGAACGGAAAGATGTTGAGTATCCAATGTATTTAGTTTCACGGTTACTTGGTTATAGCACAGTGTCAGTGATTTCGGTTGTGTATAAGTGAGTGAATCCATACAATCAATATGTAGTAAAAGTAATAGAACACATAGCAGATCACAACATCACAATAAGATATATATATATATATATATATATATATATATATATATATATATATATATATATATATATATATATATATATATCATTTCCACTAGTAATAACCATTTTAATACAGAGAAAATTTGCCAAAAAGGCATACAGTACATGGGGAAACATATGATCCGACAACATGACGACCCTATGAATAGTGTAATCACTTAAACATATGGTCGATAGTACATAGAATAATACATAAAAAGAAAATCATAACGATAGTACATAACGTATACTAGTTGTGACGGGGTGGATCTAGTAACGAAATCATATGCCGAAATGTCGTGCTACAAGATTAGCTAGCTCGACCATCTCCCTGATTACCTCGTCTCTCTCGTGCTCGGCATGTACAGCTCGGGCCTCTGTCGCTAATAGTTGCTGCCGAAGAGCGGCAACCTCCTCCTCTAGGGAGGGAATCCTATCTATGGGATCCCGTGGCGCTGTGGAGTGATCCTATACCATCTCGGAAGTGGGAGGTTCACTAGGGTCTTCATTAGTATCTCCACCCTCCTTCGCGACCTCATCGGATTCTCCAAACTCATAGTCCGTCTCCACGTACTCTTCGGGCCCGACACCGGGGGTTGCCTCTACTGTGACATCCCCAAATTTCACGGCCCGAAAAGTCCGATTTGTTTATGCTTGATTTTGAAAATCAGAGTATCTTTTAAAGAAATACGTTGCAAAATTTGTTCCGAGAAAAACATGATAAATACGTTATCAAAGCATTTATGAAGAAATGTACTTTTATTCATTTTAAAACATTTGAGATGTCATCGTCATTACAGAAACATAAGCATAAACAGAACTTACATTCATTATCACTAATGATTTATATCTCCTTAATCTCTCAGTGTAATGTGGCTTCGTATCGACACCTGTGATACAAATAAGCTTGAGTGGGTCAGGTTGGGAAACCTGGTGAGTACATAGGGTTTTCAACCCACAATAATATAATTACTATATTTAATCATCAAACAATCAACCCAATTACCCATCCTCGTTATCTTCTTTAATCTTAAGGATCTACCCTAAGAATCATCTATCCTTCATTCCTAAGGATTGACCTAAGGAATAGGCACGAAGTCCATCGCTGCCCGAGGTTTATACAACAAGCACTAAATCCATAGCTGCCAAGCTACTAAGTCCATAGCTACCAATGTTCATCAATACGGTACTAAATCCATAGCTACCAACGTACATATATAAGACACTAAGTCCATAGCTGCCAAGGTTCTTAAATTACAACTGGTGAACACATAATTCAAAAACATTTAGTAAACACGCAGTTTAGATATACCTAGTAAACACATAGTTCAAAACATCTAGTGAACACGCAGTTCAAAATTACTTAATGAACACCTAGTTCAAAAACACCTAGTGAACACTTAGTTCAAAAATACATAATCCATACTTCCGGATCTAAAACTAACCTCTTTACCTGATCCATACTCCCGGATCTAAAACTAACCTCTTTACCTGATCCATACTCCCGGATCTAGTATGTCTGATCCATACTCTCGGATCAATAACAAATAACTATGTCTATACTCTACTAGATGACTAGATCATTTTAAACATCGAGACCTCTCATCAATTTTTATTTCATCACGCATCATCTAATTAATCTACCCATGTTTTACCCAACATATTTGTAGATATAAAATACATATAAAGTTTAAATCAATTAAAATATGTATAAAATTGTTCATCCATCATAGATAGCAAGTATACAGATAATATGCACACATAGCACATAATTTATATAAAATACTTCATATCTATGTGTAAGATGAAAATAATATGCACTCACCTTATTAGCGTGAGTTGATAGAATCTAACTAAAAACGATCAGCGATTCGTGATCGTCGGGCTTGGGACGCGGAACGACTTCAGAAAACGAGAGAGAGGTAAGAAGATTTGTGTAAGAAGTGAAATGGTCGAACTTGCTATTTATAGGCAGTTTTTGGGTCTCTCACGTCGTGAGCCAAGCATGCTCACGTCGTGAGCTTGATCCTGCTCACCTCGTAGACCCGCCATTTGGTCCCTAGCTTCAGATGGTGTCCCTTTGACTCCTCATGACGTGAGAAATCCTTGCTCACGTTGTGAGCTTTTGACTTATCGCTTCGTAGACTTGCCATGCGTCTTCTAGCTCCGAAATGTGGCGTTTTGACTCCTCACGTCGTGAGAATTGATGCTCACATCGTGAGCTCGTTCCGTAGAATTGACACCTGCATTCTAGCCTTGAAAAGTGGCGTTTTGACTCCTCACGTCGTGAGAATTAGTGTTCACGTCGTGAGCCCAGTCAGATTAGGGTTTCTGACACGTGTCATGCTCTTAGACAGCTGCATCTTCGGAAGGTCATAACTTTTGCATACGAGCTCCGTTTTTGACGTTCTTTATATGCACACGAAGGTGGAGACGTAATCTACGACTTTAATTTAGAATCCTAAGGCTAAAAAGTAATCTATCATAAAGTCACTTTTTATGATTCCCGGTGTCGTGCTGGTTTTGTCGCGAAACTTAACTTCTTCGTTGTAACTCGGATTTTGACGTTCTTTATATGTACGGAAACCTTGTGACATATACTAAAACATATTTAAGATTATTTATTCTAAATAATCCTCTATCAAAAAGTCATTTTTTGACGCTTATCGTCTCTAAATTGACTAGCCCGAATCTGCGGGCGTTACAATTATCTCCCCCTTAGGATGATTACGTCCCGGAATCATCAACAAAAAAGGGCTTGTATAATGACTCCATACGTTATCGTTTCATCCTAGGTAATAACCGTAGCTTCTATGTTCCTTCGAATGAGTATCTAACTCTTGGACTTCTTGACTGCAGGCGGTGCTCAATCTTGCTCCCGCTCTTTATCTTATGTTGGACTTCCAATTCGTAACCTTCGAGTTACAAAATTGATACTTATTGGAGACCCCTTCTTCTTCTTAAACAAACTAATCTTAAGGGAAGTTTTTTTTACTTCGATTATCATAACAGACCGATGGGTCAAGTTCTAATGACCTCTCATCGTATGATGCAACGCTTAGACTCAGGTCTCTTAGAGTCAAATTCCACAATGGAATATACCTTCCTTCATGTTCTAATGTAATATAATCACATTTTAGTATGTAGCATTTCTATCTATATACTTCTTACTTAAACAATAGTCGCGATACTTCTATTGATCGCTTCGATTATCTTTCACTTCAATCTTCTGGCATAAGTCGGATGTTTTTTTTACTTCGATTATCATAACAGACCGATGGGTCACGTTCTAATGACCTCTCATCGTATAATGCAACGCTTAGACTCAGGTCTCTTAGAGTCAAATTCCACAATGGAATATACCTTCCTTCATGTTCTAATGTGATATAATCACATTTTAGTATGTAGCATTTCTAGCTATATACTTCTTACTTAAACAATGGTCGCGATACTTCTATTGATCGCTTCGATTATCTTTCACTTCAATCTTCTGGCACAAGTCGGATGTTACATCGATCTTGGTTCTCTAAACCATGTAACATACTCGTCTTTGTCGGACTCAATTTGATATGACCACTAGGGTCGGAAAAACAATCATCTTCTTAGTCATTACCGAAACGATGGTAACGAGATACTTGAACAATACTTAATCAATTACTAGCTTCATGGTAACCTTGTGACTTTCCCTGATCCAAGTGCGAGTCTTGTGCTTCCGGTAGTATAGGCCTCTACTACCTTTCACACCTACTCATACTCGTCCCAACTATTGTCTCGCAGTCCCCAAGTTCTTATTTCCTAAAATCACAAAACAATTTAACACATACAAATGTGTCCAAATAATCATATAATTTTCGCTAAACTCTACTAGGACTTCTTCCATGCATATCTTTAATCATCAATTCTGCTTCAACTCGGTTGGTGATGGAAATTCTAGACCATGGGATAACTTTATGGATTATACCAAAAAAAATCTTTCTGGGAATCGAAAGTGTACTTCTCCCGTACTAGACGTATTATTTATTAGACACATTCTAAAGGCAAGATATCACTGTGACGATATCTTCCGATAAATACCATTCAGTATCGTAAGCCTTCTCATTTCCTCCATTTACTCAATTCACTACAAGTCTTCACCATGATGTTCTGCACACCAAAGCAGACATGCGGTGTACCAAGGCGAGAATTTAAGATACAAAAGTTTTATTTACGATAGAAGTATAAATCTCCTTATTACTCGAAAGTTACATGCCAGTTCTAATATCGTAATTAAACGTTTAGAATCCTGAGCACATAAAATTTCTAGATCCGGTCGGCAACAGACCATAGATCCAATCAAACAATAGCATATAAGGCATATAATGCTATAACATAACTCATTTAGCACGTAAAGCAATTTAGGCATCTAATCCTAAAGTAAGCTAGTGCTTGTGTCAATTTAGGTGTACTACCTAAAATATATTAGACACTCATCTCACAATCATCGCTTAGCATTCTAAGTTTAAGTTTTAGAAATTTCCTACAAATTCCTAGTTCGCTTAAACTAATGCTCTGATACCAACTATGACATCCCCAAGTTTCAGGGCCCGAAATGACGATTTGTTTATGCTTGATTTTGAAAATCAAAGTCTCTTTTAAAGAAATACGTTGCGGAATTTGTTCCCAGAAAAACATGATAAATACGTTATCAAAGCATTTCTGAAGAAATGTATTTTTTTTCATTTTAAAACATTTGGGATGTCATCGTCATTACAGAAACATAAGCATAAACAGAACTTACATTCATTATCACTAATGATTTATATCTCCTTAATCTCTCAGTGTAATGTGGCTTCGTATCGACACCTGTGATACAAATAAGCTTGAGTGGGTCAGGTTGGGAAACCTGGTGAGTAGATAGGGTTTTCAACCCATAATAGTATAATTATTATATTTAATCATAAAACAATCAACCCAATTACCCATCCCCATTATCTTCTTTAATCTTAAGGATCTACCTTAAGAATCATCTATCCTTCATTCCTAAGGATTGACCTAAGGAATAGGCACGAAGTCCATCGCTGCCCGAGGTTTATACAACAAGCACTAAATCCATAGCTGCTGTGACAACCCGGAACTTCAATCTTGTACAATTAGTCAATTCAATCAATATTCAACTTGTTTTGTTGATTTCTGATGCTATTTAAGGGTTCATTTAAGTGTTTTAAGCTTGTATATAACCAAGGTTGAGTTTATGAATGAGTCAGAGTGTGGAATAGTGAGAAAATCGGGCCATACACACCTCTTGGAGGAGTGTACGGCCGTACACATGGGTGTGCGGCCGCACACCCACTCCCTTGGCAGCACCCTTACCCCTATATAAAGGACAGCCCCTTTCCTTTCATTTCTTTAACACCTTGGCAGCACACAACACCATTTCTCTCAAGCTTCTTCAACCACAAACCCTCCCAAGGCTTCAAAAACGTGAGTAACCCATCCCTTAACTTGTTGTGCATGAAGAACCTCTTAATCTAGGCCTTGAATCATGAAAGTCCCGTCATGTTCTTCATCTCTTTGAAGGAGTGCGACCACACACTCATGTGTGCGGCAGCACACTTATGTGTGCGGCAGCACACTCCTGTGTACGGCCACACACTCATGTGTGCGGCAGCACACACATTTGTGCGACCATACACACACACCATAGGACCACAAACCCATTTCTAAGACCCTAAACTTGTACTACAACCAAGTATGGGCCTAGGACACTTCATGGATGCAAGTATGGACCTTGAAAACACCTCAAAGGCACCTTCCATCATGAGTGTACGGCCGCACATCCATTGGGCCGCACACCCATGGCCGTACACACCTTTAAGGTGGCCATACACCTCCCTCATGCAATCCTTTGAGGTCCTAACACTTAGTGCAAGTAGTCCCAAGTTCTTAGGGTGGTTCTTCATCACATCTAGTGGTGAAATACCATCATTTGACTCCTTTATGTGTCATTACTTGTTGATTAGGATCAAATTGTGTTCAAGGCTTCACTTGAACATCCCGCATTCCGTATCGATCCTTCATTCGAATCACTCGAGGTGAGTTCATACCCCTACATTTTCCGTATTTTTAATGTTTCAGGGGGGAATACAAGCTAAACATAAATGTTTTCAAAACTCATGAAATTCTCATACTTTAACCCTTTTGTACTGTGTTGAGCATAAGGGACGTTTTCACTAAACTTGCATGGTTTTCCGGACTCGCTATTCACTACGTTTTACATGCAAACTATAATCGGTATAGTTTGGGATTTTCTAAACATAACAAGTATAGAAACTTTCACTACTAAACGTATGCACTAAGACATAAATAGTTTACAGTTTGCATCACTACTTTATCGCGTTTTCATAACTGTAACTATCACTACAAACGGTATACATTCGGATTTTCACTACGGTAGAACGCCACTACACTACATGTAAACTAGATTGTACGATACTGTGAGGCGCTACTTCACTACTGTACCCTTAGGTGTACAGGGATAAATCCTATCATAGTATAACCAAAGTCTCCTGGAGGGAGAGCGTGAGATTTGTGAATAGATCTATTCGGGACTGACAATCCCACACCCGAACTGCTAGCTACAGTTGGGCAGGCATGCCCAGGGTGACAAATGTCATTTAACTCGACGCCTGAAGAACGTTGGAAAGGTCTCTAGTCATATCAAGTATGGTTATACGACTCACATTATGTATAATTCACCCTTTAGTTTACAACCTGTCACCCTTCAACAGTTTTATTTATACTAAATAGAACTAACACACTACGTATAAAGGCTGAAGCCAGGGTTTTCAACCAAAATCGTTTGTGCAAGGATTTCATATACAATATACTTATACTTCATGATTAGCCTTAGCTAGTCACATGAAGTAGCATTTTCACATATCTCTACAGTTTTCAGTAACGAACATTCATGGTTTATATGGAACGGATAACACTACATTTTTCACTTAAAGAAAATATCGGATTTTCTTGACGCTATACAAAATACTTTTTACGAGTTCATCAACAAGTTTTCATTACAAACTACCGCTTATGAACTCACCAGCTTTATGCTGATATTTTCAAACTGCTTGTATTCTCAGGAAATCAGTAGACAGGTACCTGCTGGATTTTTGAGAAGCTGGAGCAATAAGAGTCTTATGTTTATATTTTATATACACTCTCTGATGTAATTCAAACAAGTTTCAAATTGATGTAAACATCTTCATATATGTATACACTGTGATGGTTGTGTTGCTATGGTTGCTATTTTACATTGGTTGTGATGCTATACATGACGTCCTCCGCCCCGAAACGATTCCGCCATCACGGTTTCGGGGTGTGACAGATTGGTATCAGAGCCCTTGTTTATAGCGAACTAGTATACCGAACCTTACATGGTATACAACTATAAACACTAAAGGGGCCTAAGTGCTCTACACTAAAAGTATACTTTCAAAAATATAAGTATTTTTATAAAAGTATACGAGCATGCATACCTAACAGAATTCGTGTCATTAGTGGAACAACACAAAAAGTATTGGGATGTTGGGACATTGCGGTCAAGCTTGGGCAGTTATGTAATCATGTTTCGGGTGAATATAGCCTGATCAACTATGTTCAGTCAAGACATGACCAACATGTGCTTGGGAGTGATGGTGGTGTTACAGCAGGCCTAAAACTTACCGCCTTGTCTATTTCAGGACGAGATATTTTGTTTCATATATCTTGAGGACTTACCATCATCTTCTTCCTGATTGTTTCTAGAAGAAGATGCCTCCCCGACCAAGACCCATCAGAAGAAACGACAACACTCCGCCACCACCACCACCCCCTCAGTTCGACCCCGTCATGTTCCAGACAGCAGTTACCGCCGCTGTAACTGCAGCAATGGCACAAGTGAACTTTGGTGGGGCTGGAGGTGGAACCGACCCACAAAGACAAGGCGGAAGTCTGGGACAACAAAAGGAATGTTCCTACAAGGACTTCATGACCGCGAAACCCAAGTCCTTCGACGGAAACGGAGGAGTCATCGCTCTGACTCGATGGTTCGAGAAGATCGAATCCATCTTCGAAATTTGTGCCTGTTCCAAAGCCAACAAGATGAAGTTCGCCGCCTGCACCTTCACTGACAGAGCTTTGACCTGGTGGAATGGTCGAGTCAAAACCCTAACCCTGCCAGTGGCTAACACCATGGGTTGGGAAAGACTGAAGGAACTCATGCTGGCTGAATACTACCCGAGGGGCGAGGTGCAAAAGTTGGAGCACGAACTTTGGAACTTGAAGATGAAGGATTCTGACATTGTTGCTTACACTGCTAGATTCTGTGATCTGGCGCTTCTCTGTCCGGGAATGGTCACCCCGGAAAGCAAGAAAATCGAGAGGTACATCTGGGGGCTGACACAACCCACCAAGGGAAATGTCTTGGCTGCTAGACCGACTACATTTGAGAGCGCCAAGGATTTGGCACAAATTCTGATCGATAATGGGGTTGATCTAGACGAAGTGGCAGCTGTTTCTGAGCCACAGAAGGAAAGTGGTGGGAAGAAGAAGAAATCATGGAACAAACGCAAGGGTCAGTCTTCGCAGGAGCCCTCCAAGAAACAACAACAGTGGCAGTTCATGCTGTTACTGCTCCTGCTGCTGCTCCAGCTACTGTTCCAACCACCCAAACTCCTACCGGTGTTTATGCTGGGAAACTACCTTTGTGCAACAAGTGTAACTTTCATCATCACGGACCCTGCCGTGAGTTGAGTTGCAACAGCTGTGGGAAGAAGGGTCACACAGCTCGATACTGCAAGGTGCCAGCCCAACCAACCAACCAGACTACGGGCGCAGGTGCTGGTCAAGCTTGTTATGGATGTGGAGAGGTTGGACATTTCAGGAGAAACTGCCCCAAGGCAATGACTGGTGGCAATACAGGGAGAGTTTTGGCGATGGGCCAGAATGAAGCGGTCGCTGATCCAACCGTTGTTACGGGTACGCTCCTCCTTGACAACTCTTATGCATGCATTCTTTTCGATTCGGGTGCGGAGAGGAGTTTTGTTAGTCAGACATTCAAACATCTAATCAATCATAAATCCCAACCTCTAACCAAAACGTTCATTGTCGAGATGGCTAATGGAGAGAAAGAAAGCGCGAACGACATATTCATAGGATGTACTCTTACTTTAGGCAATCATTCCTTTCCTATCGATCTTATGTCTGTATCTATCAAGAGTTTCGATGTCATTATCGGTATGGATTGGTTGAGCCCCAATCGTGCTGATATCCTTTGTTTCGAAAAAGCTATTCGCCTCAACCTTCCCTCTGGTGAAACCCTCATGATTTATGGTGATAAACTTAGCTTGAACCTTCGTATCATCTCGTGCATCAAAGCTCAGAAGTACCTACGGAAGGAATGCTATGCGTTTCTAGCTCATGTTATTGATGGCACACAAAAAGTTAAAGACCTCGAGAGCATCCCCGAAGTCTGCAACTTTCCTGATGTCTTCCCTGAAGATCTCCCAGGAATTCCTCCCGAACGTCAAGTCGAGTTTCGTATCGACTTAATCCCCGGAGCTACTCCTGTAGCTAAGTCTCCCTACCGTTTAGCGCCAGCAGAGATGCAAGAATTATCCAGCCAGCTCAATGAGCTGATCAGCAAGGGGTTTATAAGGCCGAGTTCCTCACCTTGGGGAGCTCCGATCTTATTCATGAAAAAGAAAGATGGATCCTTTCGGATGTGCATTGACTACCGAGAACTGAACAAGCTGACCATCAAGAACCGATATCCCTTACCTAGAATCGACGATCTCTTTGACCAACTTCAGGGAGCCAGTTATTTCTCAAAGATCGATCTAAGATCAGGGTACCATCAGTTGCGAGTCCACGAGAATGATGTGCCTAAGACAGCATTCCGAACTCGCTATGGACACTACGAATTTGTAGTAATGCCCTTTGGTCTGACCAACGCACCGGCAGTATTCATGGACCTGATGAATCGAGTGTGCCGCCCTTTCCTGGACAAGTTCGTGATCGTGTTCATCGACGATATACTTATCTATTCACGGAGTGAGAACGATCATAAGCAACACTTGAGGCAGGTGTTGGAAACATTAAGGGCAGAAAAGCTATACGCGAAATTTTCAAAGTGTAAGTTCTGGATTAGGAAGGTAAATTTCCTTGGTCACGTGATTAGCAAAGAAGGCATACACGTGGACCCTTCCAAGATCAAAGCGATAGAGAATTGGTCTGCACCAAAGACACCCACAGAAATCCGACAATTCGTGGGTCTCGCAGGCTATTATCGCAGGTTCATCCAAAACTTCTCCAGAATCGCTAAGCCTCTAACTACCCTAACACAGAAAGGTGTAACCTTTAGTTGGGGAGTCCAGCAAGACACTGCATTTCAAACATTGAAGCAGGCCCTGTGCAGCGCACTTATCTTGTCTCTACCCGAAGGTACGGAAGACTTCGTGGTCTATTGTGATGCATCCAATCAGGGCCTAGGCTGTGTGCTCATGCAGCGAGGAAAGTTCATCGCCTACGCCTCGAGACAGTTGAAAACGCACGAGGTCAATTACACAACTCACGATTTAGAGTTGGGAGCAGTGGTCTTTGCGTTAAAGATCTGGAGACATTATCTCTATGGAACCAAGTGCACTATCTTCACTGACCATAAAAGCTTGCAGCATATCTTCGACCAGAAGGAGCTAAACATGAGGCAACGGCAATGGGTTGAGCTACTCAGTGATTACGAGTGCGAAATCTACTACCATCCCGGTAAGGCCAATGTGGTGGCAGATGCCCTCAGCCGAAAAGAGTACTCAGGTCGCAGGGTGAAGGCACTGACCATGACTATCCATTCCCATTTATCCGCGCGAATCAAGGAGGCTCAGTTGGAAGCCTTAAAACCAGAGAAAGTGGCGGATGAAGCATTGCGGGGAATGGACAAGAACTTAGAGGTTAAGGGAGATGGAGTGTACTATTTCATGAACCGGATCTGGACCCCAAAGTTTGGCGGGTACAGAGAGGTTGTCATGAATGAGGCTCACAAGACGAAATACTCCATTCACCCAGGTTCAGATAAGATGTATCTGGATCTCAAACAACTCTATTGGTGGCCAAACATGAAAGCAGAAATTGCAACCTTCGTGGGCAAGTGCTTGACTTGCGCCAAGGTGAAGGTGGAGTATCAGAAGCCCTCAGGTTTACTTCAGCAGCCAGGAATACCTGAGTGGAAGTGGGAAATGATAACAATGGATTTTATCACTAAGTTACCCAGATCTCCGAGTGGGCACGATGCCATATGGGTAATTGTCGATCGGTTGACGAAGTCCGGCCACTTCCTGCCAATCAAAGAAAACTTCAAGATGGAGAGACTTACACGGATCTACATTCAAGAGATAGTTCGCCTTCATGGGGTACCTGTATCCATTATCTCTGACCGAGATAGCAGGTTCACCTCAAGGTTCTGGCAATCGCTTCAGAAGGCACTTGGAACTAAGTTCGATATGAGCACAGCTTATCATCCTCAGACTGATGGACAAAGTGAGGGAACGATTCAGACATTGGAAGATATGTTGAGAGCCTGCGTCATCGACTTCGGCGCGTCGTGGGACACTCATCTTCCTTTGGTCGAATTTTCCTACAACAACAGCTACCATACCAGCATCAAGGCTGTGCCATTTGAAGCCCTCTATGGTCGCAAGTGCATATCCCCTCTCTGTTGGGCTGAAGTGGGTGACACGCAGCTAGTCAAGGGTCAAGTCCCTGACAGCACTCTCACTGGTCCTAAGATTATCCGAGAGACGACTGAAAAGATCGTGCAAATCCGAGAACGACTGAAAGCCTCACGAGATAGACAAAAGAGCTACGCCGATAAGAGACAAAAACCCTTGGAATTCCAGGTCGGTGACCGCGTCCTTCTGAAGGTCTCGCCCTGGAAAGGCATGATACGTTTCGGAAAACGTGGAAAGCTGAACCCAAGGTACATTGGACCATTCGAGATCCTTGCTAGGATCGGTCCCGTAGCATACAAACTCCAGTTACCACGAGAGCTTAACAACATCCATCCTGTCTTCCACGTGTCGAACCTAAAGAAGTGTCTGTCCGATGAGACACTTGTAATTCCTCTCGACGAGATCGAATTGGACGAGGGTTTACACTTCGTGGAAGAACCTGTCGAAATCATGGATCGGGAAGTCAAGCGTACGAAACAGAGTCGCATCCCAATAGTGAAGGTCCGCTGGAATGCCAAGCGAGGTCCTGAATTCACTTGGGAGCGTGAGGATTCAATGAAGCAGAAGTACCCCCATCTCTTTCCAAGTTCATAATTGTACTTTATCCTTGAATTTCGGGACGAAATTCCCTCTAACGGGGGGGATGATGTGACAACCCGGAACTTCAATCTTGTACAATTAGTCAATTCAATCAATATTCAACTTGTTTTGTTGATTTCTGATGCTATTTAAGGGTTCATTTAAGTGTTCTAAGCTTGTATATAACCAAGGTTGAGTTTAGCAATGAGTCAGAGTGTGGAATAGTGAGAAAATCGGGACATACACACCTCTTGGAGGAGTGTACGGCCGTACACATGGGTGTGCGGCCGCACACCCACTCCCTTGGCAGCACACACTCTTTTGGGCAGCACCCTTACCCCTATATAAAGGGTAGCCCCCTTCCTTTCATTCCTTTAACACCTTGGCAGCACAGAACACCATTTCTCTCAAGCTTCTTCAACCACAAACCCTCCCAAGGCTTCAAAAACGTGAGTAATCCATCCCTTAACTTGTTGTGCATGAAGAACCTCTTAATCTAGGCCTTGAATCATGAAAGTCCTGTCATGTTCTTCATCTCTTTGAAGGAGTGCGACCACACACTCATGTGTGCGGCATCACACTCATGTGTGCGGCAGCACACTCCTGTGTGCGGCAGCACACTCATGTGTACGGCAGCACACTCCTGTGTACGGCCACACACTCATGTGTGCGGAAGCACACACATTTGTGCGACCATACACACACACCATAGGACCACAAACCCATTTCTAAGACCCTAAACTTGTACTACAACCAAGTATGGGCCTAGGACACTTCATAGATGCAAGTATGGACCTTGAAAACACCTTAAAGGCACCTTTCATCATGAGTTTACGGCCGCACACCCATGGCCGTACACACCTTTAAGGTGGCCATACACCTCCCTCATGCAATCCTTTGAGGTCCTAACACTTAGTGCAAGTAGTCCCAAGTTCTTAGAGTGGTTCTTCATCACATCTAGTGGTGAAATACCATCATTTGACTCCTTTATGTGTCATTACTTGTTGATTAGGATCAAATTGTGTTCAAGGCTTTACTTGAACATCCCGCATTCCGTATCGATCCTTCATTCGAATCACTCGAGGTGAGTTCATACCCCTACATTTTCCGTATTTTTATGTTTTCAGGGGGAATACAAGCTAAACATAAATGTTTTCAAAACTCATGAAATTCTCATACTTTAACCCTTTTGTACTGTGTTGAGCATAATGGACGTTTTCACTAAACTTGCATGGTTTTTCGGACTCGCTATTCACTACGTTTTACATGCAAACTATAATCGGTATAGTTTGGGATTTTCTAAACATAACAAGTATAGAAACTTTCACTACTAAACGTATGAACTAAGACATAAATAGTTTACAGTTTGCATCACTACTTTATCGCGTTTTCATAACTGTAACTATCACTACAAACGGTATACATTCGGATTTTCACTACGGTAGAACGCCACTACACTACATGTAAACTAGATTGTACGATACTGTGAGGCGCTACTTCACTACTGTACCCTTAGGTGTACAGGGATAAATCCTATCATAGTATAACCAAAGTCTCCTGGAGGGAGAGCGTGAGATTTGTGAATAGATCTATTCGGGACTGACAATCCCACACCCGAACTGCTAGCTACAGTTGGGCAGGCATGCCCAGGGTGACAAATGTCATTTAACTCGACGCCTGAAGAACGTTGGAAAGGTCTCTAGTCATATCAAGTATGTTTATACGACTCACATTATGTATAATTCACCCTTTAGTTTACAACCTATCACCCTTCAACAGTTTTATTTATACTAGATAGAACTAACACACTACGTATAAAGGCTGAAGCCAGGGTTTTCAACCAAAATCGTTTATGCAAGGATTTCATATACAATATACTTATACTTCATGATTAGCCTTAGCTAGTCACATGAAGTAGCATTTTCACATATCTCTACAGTTTTCAGTAACGAACATTCATGGTTTATATGGAACGGATAACGCTACATTTTTCACTTAAAGAAAATATCGGATTTTCTTGACGCTATACAAAATACTTTTTACGAGTTCATCAACAAGTTTTCATTACAAACTACCGCTTATGAACTCACCAGCTTTATGCTGATATTTTCAAACTGCTTGTATTCTCAGGAAATCAGTAGACAGGTACCTGCTGGATTTTTGAGAAGCTGGAGCAATAAGAGTCTTATGTTTATATTTTATATACACTCTCTGATGTAATTCAAACAAGTTTCAAATTGATGTAAACATCTTCATATATGTATACACTGTGATGGTTGTGTTGCTATGGTTGCTATTTTACATTGGTTGTGATGCTATACATGACGTCCTCCGCCCCGGAACGATTCCGCCATCACGGTTTCGGGGTGTGACAGCTGCCAAGCTACTAAGTCCATAACTACCAATGTTCATACGGTACTAAATCCATAGCTACCAACGTACATATATAAGGCACTAAGTCCATAGCTGCCATGGTTCTTAAATTACAACTGGTGAACACATAATTCAAAACATTTGGTAAACACGCAGTTTAAATATACCTCGTAAACACATAGTTCAAAACATCTAGTGAACACACAGTTCAAAATTACTTAATGAACACCTAGTTCAAAAACACCTAGTGAACACTTAGTTCAAAAATACCTAATCCATACTTCCGGATCTAAAACTAACCTCTTTACCTTATCCATACTCCCGGATCTGGTATGTCTGATCCATACTCCCGGATCAATAACAAATAACTATGTCTATACTCTGCTAGATGACTAGATCATTTTAAACATCGAGACCTCTCATCAATTTTTATTTCATCACACATCATCTAATTAATCTACCGATGTTTTACCCAACATATTTGTAGATATAAAATACATATAAAGTTTAAATCAATTAAAATATGTATACAATTGTTCATCCATCATAGATAGCAAGTATACAGATAATATGCACACATAGCACGTAATTTATATAAAATACTTCATATCTATGTGTAAGATGAAAATAATATGCACTCACCTTATTAGCGTGAGTTGATAGAATCTAACTAAAAACGGTCATCGGTTCGTGATCGTCGGGCTCGGGACGCGGAACGGCTTCCGAAAACGAGAGAGAGGTAAGAAGATTTGGTGTAAGAAGTGAAATGGTCGAACTTGCTATTTATAGGCAGTTTTTGGGTCTCTCACGTCGTGAGCCAAGCATGCTCACGTCGTGAGCTTGATCCTGCTCACCTCGTAGACCCGCCATTTGGTCCCTAGCTTCGGATGGTGTCCCTTTGACTCCTCACGACGTGAGAAATCCTTGCTCACGTCGTGAGCTTTTGACTTATCGCTTTGTAGACTTGCCATGCGTCTTCTAGCTCCGAAATGTGGCGTTTTGACTCCTCACGTCGTGATAATTGATGCTCACCTCGTGAGCCCGTTCCGTAGACTTGCCACCCGCATTCTAGCCTTGAAAAGTGGCATTTTGACTCCTTACGTCGTGAGCCCAGTCAGATTAGGGTTTCTGACACGTGTCATGCTCTTAGACAGCTGCATCTTCGGAAGGTCATAACTTTTGCATATGAGCTCCCTTTTTGACATTCTTTATATCCATGCGAAGGTGGAGACGTAATCTACAACTTTCATTTAGAATCTGAAGGCTGAAAAGTACTCTATCATAAACTCACTTTTTATGATTCCCGGTGTCGTGCCGGTTTTGTCGCGAAACTTCGACAGGTCATAACTTCTTCGTTATAACTCGGATTTTGGCATTATTTATATGTACGGAAACCTTGTGACATATACTACAACATAGTTAAGATTATTTATTCTAAAAAATCATCTATCAAAAAGTCATTTTTTGATGCTTATCGTCTCTAAATTGACTAGCCCGAATATGCAGGCGTTACATCTACCACTGGGTCTTCCTCAATTATTCTGTGGGCCACTAGGTTCTGATATAAAAGGGCGCCTTGATGTGCTTCGTCCATGGCGACTGCGCGTGACCAGGGAGTGAGAAGTGGGTAAAAGGGGGTATGTATAATAAGTTTTTCCAAAATACTCCAAGAGTATTTTAATTATTTGTGTTTGAGTTCCTTTAGAAATTTTGGATACGAGGTAAGCTTCTAGGTCCATTTCCCACCATGATTACCCCCAAACACATGTTGGCCATATTTTGAATAAATATAGTTGATCAGGCTATATTTATACCCAATATGACTACATAACTGTCCGGGTTTAACCACAATGTTCCATTTCCTCCAGAAACTTTTAGTGTCATAGTTTTAATGCAAACCTAGGTGTTTATTTTATTCAGAGCGTTTTAGTCCCATTGTATTTATAGTTGCATATCAAGTATGATTAGATATGCCAGTTCACTATAAACAATGCTCTGATACCAATCTGTCACACCCCTGAACCAGACGGCGGAAACGTCCGGGGGCTTGCGCGTGACTTGATCTTGTAATATCATCACAATTGTATATAATTGAAACAAGACAACACCATCATCATACATATCAAAATACAACCAGCATTGTTTACATCAAGTACAATATCATAAATTACATGCCATAATGATTAATGTATGATGATGACAAAATATAACAAGTTCCACATTTCCTGCTGACCTTTCTGCTTAACGATTCCCTGAAAATACAAGTTATTATGAAAACGTCAACATATATAATGTTGGTGAGTTCATAAGCATAATTGAATGAAGAGTTTTGATTTATTTGTAAAACACTAGAAAATCTGATATTTCCTGTATAATAGTATGATAGTAATGTGTCAAATCAAGTATTAATGCATGCGTGTTTACCGTTTTTGAAAGGTATATAAAATGTAATCCGAATAAAATATTGTATTTCTGTGGTAAGTAAAAGATATTTTTCCCAGAAAATCCTATATTTTCTGTTTATAAAAGTGTTGTGGTCTAAACCCTAAGACCGAATATCAGTGTATGTATGTTATTGTTTCAACAAGATTTTACAGGTGTTCTATATAATTATGTTGGAGAGGATCTCTAAGTGAGCCGTTTTAACCATACTTGATTTTTGACGAGTTCGCCTGTCGTGGCGTTCTTAGGCGCCGGTTTGATTTACGGTAAGGTTTGTCACCCTAGACTGGCCTAGTCTAACTATAGCGAACAGCTCAGGTGTGGGGTGTCACCCCGTATAGATCTATACACAAACTCACGCTCTCCCTCCAAGAGACTCTGGTTATAACTACAGGCTACGATCATACACACTAGAGGTGTCAACCGACATGTCTCACTAACATCATTGACTGAGTTTACGCGAATATTGTATTATGTTATATAATGTTTACTTATATGCCATATGTTTGAAAAACCCAACGAGTATGTATGTGAATGTATAAGGCCCAACAAACATGCAGAATGATAACTAAGGCCCACTAAGCATGTGATGTATAGTCTAGACCAAATAAGCATGTAAATGGACCACAAAGGCCCAATAAACATGTAATCAATATATTAGGCCCAATAAACATGTAAATGAACCATAAGGCCCAAATAAACATGCAATGGGAATATTAGGCCCAATAGACGTGTAATCGATATTTTTAGTTCGTTTGTCATTTCGTTGTATGTCTTAGCTCTTTTGTTTACCAAGATAACATAAAAGGCCTAATTTTTGTAATAATGTTATTTTTGGCCCATTAAATCTAAAATTTACGACTTAGGCACAATTCGGCAAAATTGATGCTTTAGGTCCCTTAAGACCAAAAGTTTACATTTATGGGATTATTTCAAATAAATTGACATTTTTAGCCTTCCTTATTAAAAATGAAATTTTTGGCCCGATATCATGAAATTGACCTCTTTGGCCCGATTATATATCAATTGACATTTTTGGCCCAAATATATATAAAATATTATTTTCGGACCATTTTATAAAGATTTACATTTTAAGCCCATTTTTGAATAAAATGACATTTTCGGCCCAAATTTGGTAAAAATAACATTTTAGGCCCAATTTGAATAAAGTGTCATTTTCAGCCCATAAAACCGTAAATTTTCATTTTTGGCTCAATTTGTATAGAATGACATTTTGGTCCACAAAAATCATAATTTTTTCATTTTTGGACCCAAAAATCCGTAAAGGCCCATAATATGGCCCATTATGCGAAAATTTCACTTTTGGCCCCTTAAATGTCATGAATATCACAAAGACCTACTTTTTAAAATAAATGACCCTTTTGACCCTTGTAAAAACCGTAAATGTCAAGAAGGTCTCATCCTTTTGTTTATTTGTCAAAAATGGCCCTTTTTCAATATTTTGTTTAGTTTCTTATGAATCTTCACATGATTAACACATTTATCTTTATAGTAAGTTGTATGAAGTGTTTTAGTTTATAAATATCATAACTTTTGGTTAGAATTTTCGAGATCTATAGTGTTTCATCACATAATCACAACTTAAATCAAGTAAAACACACATAACATGCGTAATAAATAGATCTACCACATATGCAACTTGTATTCTCCCCCAAAACATGTTTAAAACCGAAAAAAAGGGGTATGAACTCACCTTGAGGCTTGGATTTGGTTTTTGTTGAAAAATGTGAGGAGATTTCGGCCCTAGCAACTCCTTGAGGAAGTTTTCGAACTTAGATGATTCTAGGGAGTTAGATCATGAAATGATATGGGTTAAGAAGAGATTTTGATGAAATCTTAGAAGCTAAACCATAGATTCAAGTAAGAACTTACCAAGGATGATGATCTTGATGAAAAATCCTCTTGAAAACACACCCAAAATCTCGAAAATTTAGAGGAGGAAGGAGGAGTTCTTGAGAGATTTCTTGAGAGATTTTTGAAAGAAATGGAGATTGTGAGGGAGGATGGTTCGGCCGAGAGGTAGAAGAAGAGAGGGGAAGAAAAGATTGAGGTGATGTTTGCATGGAAAACCACCATGCAAACATGAGGTGTCACAAGCAAAATAATTCCTCCTTTTCCCTTTTCTTTTTCTTTTTTTACATATTGGGTCGAGTATTTGGGCTAGGAGAAAGGAATTGAGGAAATTTGGACCTTCTCTTGACTTGTTCGATTTTATGAGCCCAATACTAAATTGTCGGCCCATTGGGCCCTTAGGAGAGTTCAAGGCCCAATAAAAGTCCAATAGGTAGTTTACGGCCCATTAGGGCTAATTGAATTAGTTGTGGCCCATTAGAGTTATAAGTATCACAGAAAATGATGTTTACATGAGTACATAATTTCCTAGCTAAAATGCTAGTTGTGACAACTTTGTCCTCGAAGTCTACTGCATCGGGAAACAACTCCGGGTAGTGCTCCCTCATCTCCTCCTCAGGCTCCCAAGTCCACTCTAAGCCCTTGCAGTGCTGCCACTGCACCTTCACCAGCTCAACCCTCTTGTTCCTCAGCTCCTTCGTCTTCTTATCGAGAATAGCTACTGGTCTCTCGATGTAGTTCAGGCTATCATCAACCTGTATATATATCCTTTAGAGGCACAACCGTGGAGTCATCCACTAAGCACTTCCGCAGCTGGGAAACATGAAAAGTGTTGTGGATCTGGCTGAGCTCTACTGGAAGATCCAATCGATAAGCCACCTTGCCCACCCAGGCTATAACCCTGAAAGGACCGATATACCTGGGGCCCAGCTTGCCCTGCTTCCTAAACCGGATGACACTTTTCCAAGGTGACACCTTTAGGAGAACCATGTCACCCACCTGAAACTCCAAGTCTGAACGGCGCTTGTCGGCATAGCTTTTCTGCCGAATCTGAGCAATCTGGAGCCTGCTCCTGGCCTGTTGGATCCTCTCAGTGGTCTTGAGTACTACCTCCGTACTCCGCATGACCCTCTGAACGACCTTGCCCCAACAGATTGGGGTCCTACACTTTCTCCCATAGAGCATCTCGAAGGGAGGTCAATCTATGCTAGTGTGGTAGCTGTTGTTATACGAAAATTCCGTTAACGGAAGATACATATCCCAACTGCCACCAAAATCCAATACACATGCACGTAGCATGTCCTCGAGAGTCTGAATCATCCTCTCGCTCTATCCATCCGTCTGAGGGTGGAAAGCGGTGCTAAAGTGTAGACGAATACCCATATCATCGTGAAACCGCTTCCAAAATCTGGAAGTGAAACGAACATCCCGGTCTAACACCACCGAGACAGGAACTTCATGTCGTGCCACTACCTCACGTACGTAGATCTCGGCCAGCTTCTCAGCTGATATGCTCTCCTGGATCAGGATGAAATAATCACTCTTGGTCAACCGATCCACAATGACCTATATCGAATCTACTCCATGTGCGGTCCTGGGAAGCTTGGTGATGAAATCCATAGTGATATCTTCCCATTTCCACATGGGAATGTCTAATGGCTGCATCTTGTCGTGTGGTCTCTGGTGCTCGGCCTTGACCTTCCTGCAGGTCAAGCATCGCTCTACATACCATGCTACGTCCCGCTTCATGCAGGGCCACCAGTAATCAGGGCGAAGATCCCGATACATATTTGTCGCCCTGGGATGGATGGAGAACCTCAACTTGTGGGCCTCATCCATCAGAACCTGTCGTACTCCGCCCCAGTACGGAACCCAGACCCTCCCATGCAGGGTCAACAACCCACAACTGTCATAATCAAATGAGGCCACCTGGCCTATGATCCGCTCACACTTTCGGTGCTCCTCCTTCAAACCCTCGACCTGCGACTCTCGAATCTACTCCAGGAACAGAGTAATCACTGTTATCCTCAGACATATGTCTCGGATCGGAGCCGCCACTTCCTTGCGGCTAAGATCATCGGCCACCACATTGGCCTTTCCCGGGTGATAAAGGATCTCACAATCCTAGTCCTTTACCACATCTAACCACCGACGCTGCCTCATGTTCAGGTTCGCTGATCCATGAGGTACCTCAAACTCTTATGGTCCGTGTAAATGATACAACGAACCCCATAGAGGTAATGCTACCAAATGTTGAGGGCGAAAACCACAGCTCCAGCTCCAAATCGTGTTTTGGATAGTTAGCCTCGTGAGGATTTAGCTGCCTCGAAGCATAAGCTATCACATGACCCCGCTGCATCAATATCACACCCATGCCCGTGATCGAAGCATCACATTAAACCACGAAGTTGTCGACGCCCTCTGGCAAAGTTAGAATCGGTGCCTCGCATAACCGCTGTCTGAGAGGTCTCGAAGGCTGCCTGCTGCTCAGGCCCCCAGCGGAATGTCACCGTCTTCTTGGTCAGTCGGGTCAGAGGAACAACGATCTTGCAGAAATCCTGTATAAATCTCTAATAGTAACCCGCTAGACCAAGAAAACTCCGAATCTCACATGGAGACCTCGGAACCTCCCACTGCATCACGGGCTAGTCAATTTAGATATAATAGGGGTCGAAAACGACTTTTTGACAAAATATTATTTAGAGCAAATAATCTTAACTAAGTTGTAGAATACGTCTCAAGGGTTCCGTACATATAAAGAACGATGAAATCCGAGTTATAACGAAGAAGTTATGGTCCGTCGAAGTTTTATGGCAAAACCGGCACGACACCGGGAGACGTAAATAGTGAATTTACGATATATGACTTTTTGTCCTTAGTAATCTAAACCAAAGTTGTAGTATACATTAAACCGAGAGCGTGCATAAAAAGAACGCCCAAATCTGACTTTGTATGAGGAAGTTATGAATTTTCTAAGATTTGGCTTAGCAGTGCACAGCCCGAAACTCGAATTTTAGATCGAGCGGTTTTTGGCCTACGCGACCTAAATGAGAATTGAAGATCTCATTAATAGGAACTCAACGGTAAAAAGACAGATGAAAACAGAGTCCGTGTGTAGAAGTTATGAATTTTACGCGGACATTTAACAGTATAATCTCCTCGTACTGTTAAATTTAAGATCGGTCGAGAATTAGCCGACGAAGTCAAAATGAAAGTTGTAGATCTTATTTTTACCTACGCGTGCATATAAATACCGTCAAAAACGGAGCTCATATGTGAAAGTTACAGATTTTAGAAGTCGGAAGTATGTTGTGCGGAAATGGGTGATGTGGCACAATCTTGGCCATTGCTTTCTCCCCAAGTCTTGCCACCAGATGGTGACATGTGGCACCAAGTTCAGCCATATTTCACCCTATAAATAGAACCTCTCTCACCCTCATTTTCTTCACACATTTCCCATTCTTTCTTTCTCTCACTAGTTTCTCCCTCTAACCCCCCAAACCCCCCAAAAAGCCTAGGGAACCTCCCTAGCACGAGGCGGAAGCCCGGAGCACCCGACGGCTCCGAAAAGAAGAGCCTTCGGCTCGGAAATGCTGCTCCAAGCGAAGTCCGGTTTTCTATAAAACCCGCTGTAAGTGAGCTACGCCTACGCTATTTTTAATATAGCTTTTATTTAATTATAGTAACATTACTAGGACCTTAAAATAATTATTTGGGTTATTTTTATGAGTTATATAGAGTGTTATTTAACGCTTATATAATAGTAATAATAGCTAGATTATTAATTAGTCGCGGTTAACGTTAAAACTAAACCCTAGTGGTATTGATACTAGGTTTTGGTCAAGGAAAAATTGTTTTGAGATAACGAAGTGTTGTTCGAGTACCGAGTCACCACCTAATCAAGTGAGTGCATGGTCCCTTTCAGTTTACACATAGATATGAAGTATTTTATATAAATTACGTGTTGTGTGTGCATATTATCTGTATACTTGCTATCTATGCTGATGAACGATTTTATACATGTTTTAAATGATTTAAACTGTATATGTATTTTATATCTACAAAATGTGTTGGGTAAAACATGGGTAGATGAATAGTTGTTGTGTGACAAAATAAAATAATGAGAGGCCTCGATATAGATGTTATTGATGATCCAGTCATCTAGCGGAGTATAGATGACGACCACGGACTATTCTAGACAGTCCAGTGGAACGCTAGCAGGCTCGCAACCTGTAGGTGTTTATTTGAACTGTGTGCTCACCAGCAGTACTCCATCCCCCACATGGTTGCCTTATTTGACATGAATTGTTGAGGAACCCCCGAAGCATGTGTTGTCACCCCGATGAAAGCCGTTAGACTAGGTCCCTTGTGTTAGATGTTTTAGGGACGTAAAGTGAGGATAACGGGAACGGGTAATCGGGTGTGTTTGGTTTGATAAAGTTAATAAACTTATTTATTGTGGGTTGAAAACCCTATGTACTCACCAGGTTTCCCAACCTGACCCACTCAGTTTATTTATATCACAGGTGTTGATATGAAGTCACATTACACTGAGAGATTAAGGAGATATAAATCACTATTGATAATGAATGTAAGTTTTGTTTATGGTTATGTTTCTGTATTGACGATGACATCCCAAATCTTTTAAAATGAATAAAAATATTTTTCTTCGGAAATGCTTTGATAACGTATTTATCATGTTTTACTGGGAATAAATTCCGCAACATTTTTATTAAAAGAGGTACTCTGATTTTTATAAAGCTTAAACAAAATCGGTTTCTGGCCGTGAAAATGGGGATGTCACATCAATCCTCGGGAGAGGATAACGGTTCTTCACAATTACCTTATTCAGCTCCCGGTAGTCTATGCACATCCGATGTGACCCGTCCTTCTTCTTCACAAACATGATCGGGGCTCCCCATGGCAAACTACTCGGCCTGATAAATCCCTTGTTTAGCAGCTCTTGCAGTTGCGTAGACAACTCCTGCATCTCGGGAGAAGCCAACCGATATGGTGCCTTGGCTATCGGAGCTGCACCAGGGACTAGGTCAATCCTGAACTCAACCTGTCTCTCCGGAGGTATCCCAGGAAACTCTTACGGGAATATATTCGGGTACTCTCGCATGATCGGTACATCATCCACGGTCACCTTACCCTTATCTCGGGTATCCATAACATAGGCGACATAACCTGCGCAACCCTGTTGAAGGTAGAACCTCGCTCTCGTCGCTGAATATGGGGTCGGTCCACCCTGAAGCCTCTCGCCCTAAACCACTAACCCTCCCCCACTAGGAGCCCAAACTCTCACTAGCTGTTGCTGGAAATCGATCACTACCCCATTGGGGCTCAACCAGTCCATAGCAACTATAACCTTATTCCCTCACAGGGGAATAGGGACTAAATCCACTGAAAACTGCTCATTAAACAACTGCAGTGTACATCCCCGATGAACTCTCGCGACCCTAACGGTTCTATCATCATCTATCTCCAAATCAAGTGGACAATCCAGCTCCCCCGGAGCCCCTACGAATCGTTTGTTGAACGCGAGCAACACAAAAGGTCGGGTAGCCCCCGAATCAAACAATACCAGAGCAGATATATCGTTCAAAAGGAATGATCCTATAATGAAACACAGAAACATAAGCAATAATAAATATAAGTAAACAGATAAGGAAAAGATACATACCCATCACCACGCCGGGTGCTGCACGTGCCTCCTCCGTTGTCAACTGAAAAAACTATGTCCGGCCTTGACGGCCATCTGTAATCCTCAACGTAGCAGGAGCGGGTGCTGCCACCTGTCCTACTGCTGCTAAGCTCGGACACTGGGCCTTCTTGTGGCCCCTCTGATTGCACTGAAAGCAAATCAGATCTGAAACTGCGGTGGTGGTGGTAGCTGTACAATCTCTGCTGATATGACCAGTTCGGCCGCACTTGAAGTAGCCCTAACTCCCTGCCTTTCACGTCCCCTCGTGCAACTTTCCGCACTTGCCACAACGGTTGCGGACCTACTGGCTCCTAGATCTGTGATCTGACACCCTGGGCTTCTTGCCCGAACTCTCTATACCAGATACCGCATCTGGTTTCCTCTTCCTCTCCATCTCTAAATCAATCTCTCTCTCTCTCTCTCTCTCTCTCTCTCTCTCTCTCTGGCAATCATATCCTCCAGCGTCTTGCAGCTGGATCGGCTCACGAACTGTCGGATATCACTCCTCAACATCTCATGATATTGGGCCTTTTTCATCTCCTCGTCCTCCACGTACTGCGGAATGAGAAGGGCCCTCTCCCTGAACTTGGCGGTGATTTCCCTCACCGTCTCTGTCGTCTGCTGGAGATCCTAGAACTCCATAGCAAGTTGTTGCACCTCAATCACTGGTACAAACTCGGCCCTGAACATGGTCGAAAAGTCACTCCAAGTCATAGCATCAAGAGCTTCATCATCACCAATGGCATGTCCGACCTCCTCCCACCAGCCATATGCTCTGTCTTTCAGAAGACAGGAAGCAAGTCGGACCTTGTCCCCCTCTGGACATCGGCTTGTACGGAAGGCGTTGGCAACATCATCCAACCACCTGCTGCTAGCAATAGGGTCCCGAGCCCCATGATAGTATGGAGCTCCACATGCTCGGAACTCCCTGAAAGTCATCGTGCACGCCCCTAACATGGCCGCCATCTCGGTGCGGTATGCACCCAACCTCTCATCCAGTATCTCCAAGATGCTCTCCTTGACTGTACCGAAGATCACAGGATTCTGGTCTAAAATATTACGCGTGACCTCAGACGAAATGAACTCTCTCGTCTGCTCGTCGAGCTGCCCGGCTCCAGAGCCCGAGCCTGATCCCTCACCGACACCTGAACTGTCGACTGGCCTAGTGCGTAGCGTCACCATACTAAAAATACACCATAACAAACATCAATATACTCATCATAACTCGAGGGTTCTCACATACTACAAGTTTCCTGGGTTCATCTTTGCCTTTCTTGATTCGAGTACGGATCCTCTACTTTCATTAGTACAGGCCCATACTACCTTCCACATCTATCCATACTTTCCTCAACACTGCCTTGACTCCACCAAGTCCCTTCTACTACTACTGTTGATCTCATGCTAATCTCATCCTAGGCTTGCCCTAGGGTAATCACCAACCCACTCTTTGCCATCAGCTGCATAAGAAATCCCTGCTATCTCCCCTAACTAGCTCGCGAATACCATTACATATCACTAAGACTAGATAATTCTTCGAATGATAGATCCTACCTTACAACGGTTGGACTCAACAAGAGCTGCAAAATAGAGCTAAACCTAACCTTCTGAAATTATTTAGTCCTCGTAATATGTAACTTAACATATTCGTTTACTAGTTAGTTAAAGATAACTAGGACTCCTAAAAGCACAAAGCAACCAGCATTCGAGCATCGAGTAACATTATCAAGCACATTCGAATCAGGCCATCATATCACTGTTAATCTGTACTAACATGCAGTTCATAAAGCTAATACACATATAACAGGCACATAAGGCATCCTTCCTAGATCCTTCGCTTTAATCTAGCATGCAATTCTCATAAACATATCATAACATAAACTTGTATGGGTAATTTGAGAGTACTTACTCGAGCTCGTTTGATTGCATGCACCACACCCTTTTCTCTTTACAAAATTCCTTTCTCTTTTCAAGATTCTTTTCTCTTTTCAAAGTTCTTTTTATGAAAATGATTTTCTTTAGAAAATTTTCATACCAAATCCTTAGTTTAAGTCCAGACACACCCGAGAGTGTGACTGAATCCCTCAAACCAAGGCTCTTATACCAACTTGAAACAACCCAAAAATACGGTCCAAAATTTTCATTTTTAATTTGTATATAAAACCATAGTAATTCAAATCATCTCAGAAAACATAAGTGATAATATCTCAAAACATCATATTAAAACACTGTATCAAAATCACATGTCTAAATATTAGAGTAAATCATCCCAGGCTAAACGTTATGGTGTGTGCGATGCAGTCATCCCAAGCTCTTCCCCTTACTAGTGGAAGTACCTGAAACCAAAACTGAAAACTGTAAGCACGAAGCTTAGTGAGTCTACCCAAACTACCACATACTATACACATATCACATAATCACATAACATCATATCTTGGGCCTAGCCCAATACTTCGGTCCCCGCCCGACATTGGACCATAGTCCAGCATCGGGCCCCGACCGACATCAAGCAAAGCTCGGTATACATAATCATATCAACAAAAACATATAAACATAAACATATAGCATACATATAAACATTCCTCGGGCTTGCCCCGGCATCGGACCGAAGTCCGGGAACATTCTAACCAACTCATACAAGAATCACGAAGACATCAAGCATACACACATTCCTCGGGCTTGCCCCGACATCAGATCAGAGTCTGGAAACGCATAAACCTACATCGGGCACAACCTGACATCGTACCATAGTCTGGCATATACTAACATACATAAACGGGTCGGCATCGGTGCCTTCGACCCGTTCCTACAGGAGGAAAACTCACCTCAAATGTCGAGTGAAGAAGCTTAACGTCTCTGCTCCTGCAACCGGCTCTACTCACGCCCAATACAAAACAACCCCTTAGATACCATTCCTAACATCAAGACCCCTTTACGGGTCAACCTTGGTCAAAGTCAAAGTCAACGCTCAGTCAAAGTCAAAATTAACAATCCGAGTTGACTCAACTCGTCGAGTCATCCCCCTGACTCGTCGAGTTCCCTTGCTACTCATAGTCGTGATAGAACGAGTCAACTCGTTGAGTCCTTTCACAGACTCGTCGAGTTCTACCTTGTATAGAATCAGGACAACACGACTCGGCTCGTCGAGTCCCTCTCTGGACTCGCTGAGCTCCTCAGTATGTTTGGGCCATCTTAATGGATTAAGCCCCAACTCTTCAGATCTAAGCTTCATACTTCTTGTATACACTGAAAATGTCCTTTTAAGGGTAAAGTTTCCAACTTTACCCGTTAATACCTTTGTCTAATGGGTTTAGCTCAAACCCTACCCCTTTAGGACCTAGATCTTGGTCCACAAGTCATCCATACTCTAAACTAAAGTATACAAATAGAGATCTAGACTCTAAACACTACATGAACACGTTAAGCTTCCTGCTTTCTCTACATGCATGGCCTTTTGGAGCTTAAAAGGCCAAAATGACACCCTATGGCTTGCATGGGGCTTCAATGGCCATAAAGTTTTCACCTTTATGCCATGAAAGCCATCCATGATTCCAGATCTGAAGGTATGCTCACTTGGGACGTCCATATCCTAAATATGAAGCTTCTTGGACCAAAAACCCAAATAAAGTGAAAATAAAGAGATCTAAGAAACTATTAAGCAAGTTAGAGACTTGATTACCAGAAAATGATGAGAATGAAAGGAAGTCTCTGGATGTATTATCTTCTCCTTGAATCCTCTAGCTTCTTCTTCTTCCACAAGCTTCAAAACACACAAAGTTCACTAAAAAATGGCTCACAAGCTCACAAATGCATTAGGGTTTCTGAAACTAGGGTTTGGGACTTGGAGGCTGGAAATGAGGCCAACAAGTAAGGATTAGGATGCTTAAATAGGGTGCAAAACCCCGGAATTAGGGTTTCATCCTGGCAGCCCTACTCATCGAGTTGAGCCTCTCAACTCGCCGAGTAGGTGACTTAAAATCCCGCGTCAAATCTGGTTTCTACTCGACGATTTTGGGGCTCCCAACTCGTCGAGTTGCTCTACAAAAGTGAATAAATTAAGATTAACTTTGTACCAGGAACCAGGCATTACATTATGTGTGTCGAAACTAAAAGTAAAAAAATACTAATTCTAAAGGAATCATGTGACTATAAGTAATTTACAGTAACAGTTTAAGTTATCATGTGCGTCTAATAGTAAACAATGGTCATGGTAAAAACAAAATATGTATGACTATGAGTAGTTTATGGTCACACTTTAATTGCTTATGTATGTCGAAACTAAAAGTAAATAATACTAATGCTAAAGGAAACATGTGACTATAACTAATTTATGGTGACAGTTTAAGTTATTGTGTGCGCTTAATAATAAAAAATAGTCATGGTAAAACAAAATATGTATGATTATTAGTAGTTTATGGTCACACTGTAATTGCTTATGTATCTTATTAAAAATAAACATTACTAATGTTAAAGGAAACAACATGTTAGTCATTGTTTAATAATAATAATATAAAGTACAATTATAAGTAATTTAAGTTGTTATGTGTGTCTAATAGTACACAATGATCATGCTAAAACAAAAATATGTATGACTATTAGTAGTTTATAGTCACACTTAATTGCTTATGTGTATCTAAATAAAAAGTAAACAATAGTAATGTTAAAGAAAATAACATATGACTATAAGTAAGTGATGGTCGTTGTTTAATAATAATAATAATTACGACTATAAGTAACTTTTGGTGACAGTTTTAAGTTATTATGTGTGTCTAATAGTAAAAAATGATCATGCTAAAACAAACATTACTAATGTTAAAGGAAACACCATGTGACTCTAAGTAATTTATAGTCATTTCTTAATAATAAAAAAAAAATACGACTATAAGTAATTTATGGTAACAGTATAAGTTATTATGTGTGTATAATAGTAAACAATGGTCATGATATAACAAAAATATGTATGATTGTTAGTAGTTTATAGTCACACTTAATTGCTTATGTGAGTCGAAATAAAGAGTAAACAATAGTATGTGACTATAAGCAAGTTATGGTGATTGTTTAAAAATAAAAAAATTACGACTATTAGTAATTTTTTGTGATAGTTTTAAGTTATTATGTGTGTGTCTAATAGTAAACAACGGTCATGCTAAAACAAAATATGTGTAACTATTAGTAGTAGTGTATGGTCACACTTTAATATTAATATTAAACTGTCACCATAAATTACTTATAATCACATGTTGTTTCCTTTAGACATGTAACTATAAGTAATCTATGATGAAAGTTTAAGTTATTGTGTGCATCTAATAGTAAACAATAATAATTCTAAATCAAAAATATGTATGACTATTATTAGTTTATGGTCAAACTTTAATATTAGTATTTAACTGTCACTATAAATTACTTATAATCACATGTTGTTTCCTTTAGACATGTAACTATAAGTAATTTATAGTGACATTTTAATATTAATATTAAAGGAAAAATCATGTGACTATAAGTAATTGTTATTGTTTAAAAAAAACAACGTACAACTTTAAAATAAAAGTATTTATGATCCATTTTGAATTCTTTTTTGCAGTGGAAGAGTGAGCGGATGATGTGTTGTTGAGTGTAGAAAGAGAGAGTCGATTGAGCACATAGAGTTATGAAAAAGATAAAAGTCGTCAGGAGACATCATTACAAAAATGTGTTTTTTTTGTTTTGCATAATACATTAATGGTACATGTTAATGCTAAAATTATATACAATTTGTATGTTTAAAGAAAAGTTACAGGAAATTTACAATTAACAATATCTAACAATTTTTATTAAGAACCATTAACTTACATAGGTGGGAAACGAAACAAAAAATAAAAATACCTCTAAACTAATGGAAATGTATCATAAATCAATTTCTAAGCAGCCCCAAAAGTAGATTAAATTACAACAGACTTCAAACACTTCCAACACTAGAAAGTGGTAATACATTTATCCAAAAAATTGTCCCTAATTTCAACAAATACTAGTGAACTTTGGGGGCCAGAACATGAAATAGCCAGGTACTTCAGAGTGATGTCCAACAACAAGCCAATGAGATTTGCTTTTTGAAGTATTAACCTACTTGTTGCAACATGAACATTGCAACATCATCCCAAATCTTGCAGCATTAACATGTCTTCCACCAATAATCGAGATCATTAAACCAAACATCAACATCTACCTATAGGAAAAAAATTACCAGTTCACAACATATGATCAATTTTATAACCAATATGCAGCACGTGATTGAAAATTACCAATTAAGATCACTTGAACATTAAAACCAACAATTATTTCAATTCTCATAAAAACCAATATGTAACTGGTAAAAAAATTATGATGGATATGAAAGCCTCCAAATACAAAAGAATTAATTTCCATGATTCGAACCAGTGATTTCCACAAAACAAGTCCAATATTGAACAAGGGTATATTCGTCATTTATTAGTTAAGTCAGATGAAAGGAATTGTTGATACCGGTTTCCCACCGGTTAACATTTCCTTGTAAATGTTTTAACAAAAAATTGACCATATTACTATGTTTCAATTTAAGCATGAGTATTTTTTTTCTTTTAAAGTTTACTCAGTGGTACAAATAGATGTAAGCCTTATAGTATGAAAAGTGAAGCCTTAATACGTTTATTTCAACATATATTAACCTATGACATGGCATGCTTGAACCAAAAAACAAAAGAAAGTCATACCATAAATTTTAACATAGCATATCTGAGAAGAACTCATAAAAGTCTTCATTTGGCGTTACGTATAACTATTCCCAGTCAGTTCGAAAGTAATCATCACAGGATTCATTAAACATGTCAATTGGATCTACTTAAGGATATTGTGATTGTGAGGAAGAATTACAATACTAAATTCTATCATTATCTCAAATCAAGCACGTTGAATGAAGAATCAATTCTATATGTTGGGATTTATATGATTGACGATTTAAAGATATACAAGAAACTTATCTCCTACCTTTAAGGTAGTTGGATAGCCTAGACTAGTATATATATTCATGACCTTTGTATGTTTAAGTGTCTGAGTTATATTTTATTTTGAGACGTGAGTTCTTTGTAGAGTGTGTTTTCAGAGAACCAAGAGTGTGTCTCTAGTTCTTAATACGAATCCAGAGTCTGTTCTTTGAATCGTACCCGGAGAAAGAAAGTAATCTTTGTTTATCTTTCGTGTTTCTTATTTGATTCATACAAGAGTGTCAGTGGTTTATGAGACCAACGAGTATTTATTGTATCCCTTTTATGACTCAAAATTCATGTAATACAAAGATTTTTTTAATAAAACCTGCCAACAATTTTCTTGGCATCTCCAATCCAATATACAACATTTATTGCAACGGTTTGGTGATGAGAACACATATATTAAAAACTCACTGCTTATGTTATCTTTTTCATGCATTTCATTCATGGGTGTAGTGTACCATATTAAAAGCTACACGTAGAAAACTAATGTTGTTTTTGGCATGAATCGTATAGGAGCTTTAAGCTTTTAGCTTTTGGCAAAAAACTCCAATTTAAACAAAAATATCCGTTTGACAATACAAGCGTTTAACTTTTATTTTAAACAACACGCTCGAAATCTAAAAGCTATTTCATGTAGCGTTTAACAAAACGTTACCGTGCTTTTCAAATCAACTTTCAGAATTGCCCTTATATATATATATATATATATATATATATATATATATATATATATATATATATATATATATATATATATATATACTATCTTATAAAAGAAATCACAATATTTCTGTAAATAAATTGAATATAATAATAATATTTTTTTTAAGACGTTCAAATATCTATGTTTAAAGTACAACTAATCAACGATAAAATAATATTAAATTTTATCCCAGCTTTTAATCTTTATAAATCCGATCTCTTTCCCTTAATTCCCGGTTCATTCAAAATTTGAAACGTTTTTGATACAAATACGCACACCAAGTATTCTTAAATGTGGCAATGAATCCCACTAAGAACCGGTAGTCTGGTACTTCCTTCTCCTATCTACCAAACCACCAATGCACCACCAACACCTCTTTCTTCTTCTTCTCTCTCTCTCTCTCTCTCTCTATTACTCTATCAAAGAAACCCTAACTATGGAATTTCAGAGCAACCACCACCACCGTCTGCACTGCCACTGAACAGCTACCACCACCACCACCGATTTTCTCTGTAAGAAAGGCCTTAATCAATTGCCATTTCATGGTACGATTTCAATAGTAATCAATATTTAACGCCTCTCTCTCTCTCTCTCTCTCTCTCTCTCTCTCTCTCTATTCTTGAACGCATAGCTCTTTCTCTATCTCTATCTTCACGACCACAAAGGTCTTCAACTCTCTCTTTATGACTTTGTGTGTATCTGTTTCTGAAGTATTAGACTGAAGGTTGTTGTAGCAAAAGTTGAAGGTGCTGTTAATTTCTAGGGTGAACGAAACTTTAACAGATTTGGGGGTGGCTTGGAAAGAACTCTACCATGGGAAAGAATCATAGGCTTCTTGAAGATGCTCGTGTTCATCTTTTCGCTTATCTACAATTCTATTTGGGCAGGTAATGTATAGTTTCTTAATGAGTTAAATGAGTTTTAGTTTTCACTAAAGTGTAAACAGTTTGATGGATGATGATTTTGGTCAACTGGTGTAGGTCGACCCTGTGTCTCGATTATCTGTCTCTTGTACTTAAGCACATGAATGATCCATGAAAGACACTGCTAAAGGTACAAGTGATTTTTTTACTTTTAATTTAATAATGTTTTGGATAAATGGCAGGATGAAGGTATTGAAAAGGTTGTGGAATTTATGGATGCATACTTCATTAGTCAGGAGAATTTTGATTCACTGATGCTCATGTCCAAGTTTCAGGTAAGTGGTTTTTTATTCACGTGGGTTATAAATTTATAGTTATTATTATATGTGTAGGGGAGGCCGAATTTACTTGAGGTTATGCAACTTGCTGTGAAAGCTGCACTTATAAAGACGTACAATAAAGGAAGCAAGACATGGGTGATACGAAGAGCAGATTTGATCACACTTCCAAGCATTAAATCTTTTTTACATGATGACCTATGAATTAGAAAAATGGAATATCTACATATTGTTTATGATAATTTTAGTAAATATCCTCAATGCAGTTATTTTATATCAGATAGTCAAAGTTACTCATTTGCTTCAATTTTTTCCTTAAAAATTTTTAAAATCTGTGAAACAATCTGCAAAAAGTGCTGAACTTTTATAGCTCTTGTATGATACCCATTTGTGCTTCTTTGAGGTTTGCGATTTTTCTTTTTGCAGGTGTTTTGCTTTATAACAACAGGAGCATGTGATATCTGTGGAAGCATACGCTAGAGGGATTATATAATTTAGCTGAACTGAAGAGGATTGAACAAGAAACTCACCTCATGGAGGTTTAATCTATTATCTTTTTATGATTTCTTATACTTTTCAAACATAGAATTCATAACAAGTTAGTATGTTATATTTATTCATGCATAGCTATGTGTCCTTTGGTTTAATTTGAGTCCATTCCTAACTTGAAAATAATGTTGTGCTTAACTGCATGCAATATCAGTGACCTCCAAGAAAGATTGGATCCTCTTTCTGTTTTTATATTTTCTAATTTTGTTTTGAACAGAGTGAGTTGTATAGTTGGTTGCTAAATGTATCCTCTCAAGTAAATAGTCTACCTCTTCTAATCACAAAATGGCAAAAATAGGGAAAGGTATCTACCAAACTGCCAATTTTTTTGAATTTTTAATATTATAGTGAAATGCATGAATTTTTATAGAAATGTTTTTGTTTGACCATTTAATAAGCGAGTTTTACAGTGGTCCCATTGGCAATACATGGTCATTTGTGTAAAAGGTCGATGCACTTTTTGTTAAGTACTTTCTGCTATCTTGGTAAAAAGAAAACGAAAAAAAAATCTTTTTATAAGCTCTATACGTGTGACCATGGTTTTTTTTCCTTATATTTTGTAATTTTAGGAAATTTGTGCCATGAAATTTAATGTGTTTGTTACAACCTATATTTTCATCATGTATGATCGGTCAAAGCTTTCAAAAGTTGACTGAAAGTATATTATAATTGACAAAAACGCCCTTGATTACACTTATAGCTCTTCAGGTATGCCTCTTCATGTTTTTGCTGTTTGAGAAATACCAGATATATCTTTGGATTGATGATATTATTATTGTGTGTGTGTATCATTGTTTAGAGGCAGTTCCAGAACTATCTGAAAGTATTGATGTTTGACAAGGTATGGTGTACAAACATGATGATATTATTATTGTGGGGATTACCAAGAATGAGAAAGAAATATATAAATATTGGTTGCCTTTCTTTGTGTGTACCGAGTATTAAACCTACCCCACTTAATTCCATGTCACTAAGAAAGTCAAAAGTCAAACTGCTACATCATTAACTTTCAACCCCACTCCTTTTATTTACAATTTACCCCCTTAAATTACCCCAAAATTACCCTTTAACCCCTATTTCAATTAACTATTTTTTCTAGCAGTTGATATATTATAACAATGCCATCTATTCTTACTATGCTAAAATAACAACCAACTCCATTTTTTTGTTTACTATAGCATCGTACTTTAAAAGTTGGTTGCTATTTTAAAGTATGATGTCCTAATAGTAGATGAGTGTGTGGAAAAAATTATATCATTTTACTTTTACTATGTTTCTTTTCATGAACTTGCATTTATTCGTGTGTGTTGAGTAGGATCATTTGTGGCAATTTAGTAATTACATATCATGGGTTCATGAGCCTTACCAATTGTATCTTAATCTATTTTCAGTTGGAAGTTAAATGATATTTGAAGAGTTCTGAAGAATAACAATGTAATGATCATTCAGTTTCATTGTTGATTCCAATTAATTATGTATATGGAACCTATCCATTAATAAAAAAAAATTGATTTTGTTGTAATTTATTTTTGTATTGGTAGTTACAATTTTTATATTAAATAAACAACATAAATTAACTTGTTTTTTTAACGGTGAACTTCAATTTATGAAGCTATACGATTTAATTTAAAACAAATATAACAGTGTAACTGTTTAGAATGACATAATTATTTTTTAATCGTAAGTAGTAATTACCTAGATATAAATAAAGTAAATTTAAAGTTAAATCATATTAATTTTTTTAAATATATTAATTGTATGACGCGATTAATCAGTATAGTTAAAAATACATTTAACTCTTTTTAATTAACATCGACAAAATGTGAAACCATGTTTTTTTAAGTAATATTAATTAATGGTGCTTCTTTGACAATAAACCTAACTAAAAAAAGTAATGGCAAATAGTGATATGCATATTTTTTGAAAAAGAATAAAGTATTGTATGATTAATTGCCGATCAAACGAGTCAAAACTTCGGAATAAGTTAAGATGTTACGGTTATTTGGAGTTAACATTATGAGTGATTAATTACAATTTGTAAAGAAGTGACACAGAAATGGATTTATCAACATTTAAGGATTATAAAAACTCAAAAAATATCAATGTAAATTGGTTAACACTTAATGAATTTTACGATTTGATCTGATAGCCGCAAGGAAACTATTTAGAGAAATTAATTAATCATCGCCCATAAACAATTCGTCGCCGCTGTTTTGCGCGGGTAAACGACTAGTATATATATATATATATATATATATATATATATATATATATATATATATATTAAACAATTGTCATTTTATGTAATTTTACATATTTCAAAAGCTTCCAGCTACTTTCAGAACCGACCGGCTTATCGGTTCGATGGTTCAATTGGTCCAATCGGTTGGATCGGTCTCAAAAACTGGAAAAACCGGATGATGTCATAATTACATTATTATTAATTTTAATTATATAAAAATTACAAAAGTGAAAAAAAATATATTTTTTAAAATTCCCGGTTTTACCACAGGATAGGTTTTTAGTGGTTCGACTGGTTTTCAACGGTTCACATAACGAGCGGTTTTCGGCCTCTATGAAGCGGTTCCGAGACTGGTTCCCGTGTGAACTGACGGTCCGGTCCGGTTTTCAAAACATGGCATGCTACCTGCTTCCAGCAAATTGGTACTTTTGCCAAACACTCCCTAAATGTTTTGGCGTCAATGTTTGTAAAGAACATTATTTTTAAGGCTTGTACAATACATTCAGATAATTTAAAGCTAGAAAGTGTATAATGGCACACATGAAACAAATGATATATTTTTAAAGCATTTTTTTCTACATGATTATTCTAGAGCAATTTATTATTTTCACTTCTGGTTGCCACTGTTTTGTATTGGGTATTAATATATTATAGGATTATGCAGTTTTCGTGTTCTCTAAATATGTTGTTAGCGAGAAAGCATTCATAGTCATAGTGATTGTTTCATTCGAGGTCCCATATATGGCACCAATGATGATACATCAAGTTCTTTAATCGGTTATTCAGTTCTTGAATCTAGCTCATATGTCTGATTGGTGTGCATCATAGTTGGATTCCGACTTAGGGATGAGATTTAGAACCGGAAAACCGGACCGGAATCGGAATCGGACCGGAACCGTTAGAACCAGAATATATAGAACCGGTTCCGGTTCCGGGTTTAAAAATTGGTTTTATCCGGGTTTGAGTCCATCGGGTCCGGGTAAATCGGGTCTAAAAACCGGAACCGGTGTTAGGAACCGGAACCACTTTAAGGGCCGGAACCGGTTTTTATGAAATGTTTAAAAGATGCATATCTCATTCGTTTCAACTCCGATTGACATGCGGTTTTTTCCGAAGTATATATTCATTGATTTACAGTCCCCCAAACTCGAGATATCAAAACTAAAAGTTTTTAGTTTTTCAGTTTTTTTGTATTCTGTGAAAGTTTTAAAACATACATATCTAATTTGTTTTGAAGTCGGATTGACATGTGGTTTTTTCCAACTTGTAGTTTACAGTTTGTACATGAGTTTAGACTATAATTTTGTCATTTTTGGTTTAATATTCAATGATTTATAGACCCCGAAGTCGGGATATCAAAACTGAAAATTTTCAACTTTTCAGCTATTTGTTTTTTCCTTTTATTCTGTAAAAATGTTAACACGTGTATATCTCATTCGTTTAAAGTCGGATTGACATACGGTTTTTTCCAGAGTGTAGTTTAGAGTTTGTATATGATTTTAGACTATAATTTTGTCAAATTTGGTTTCATATTCAATGAGTTACAGTCCACCAAAGTCGGGATATCAATATGAAAATTTTCAAAGTTCAACCCACTAAATAGTAAGTAATTACCAAAAAAAATCCGGTTTCTCCGGGTTTTCCGGTTCTAAACCCACTTTATCCGGTTCCAACCTACCCACTTTGATGTTTCCGGGTTTTCCAGTTCTAGACCCACTTTACCCGGTACCGTACCCGAAACCGAACCGGAACCGGTTCCTATATGCCGGTCCGGTTTCCGGTTCTACAAAATCCCGTTAACCGGTTCCGAGTTTTCCGGGTCCGGGTTTGGACCCACTTTCATCCCTATTCCGACTATAAAACCTAAGCAACATCAATAAAGAAGATCATTAGGCGTGTCCTAAGGGTTGTGCCCCGGTAGCAAGCTCTGACGATCAAGTTAGATCGCCAGTGTAAAGAGAGCCAATTCTACTAGCGAGAGGGAGATAATTGTGTGGAGACAAAGATCTCTCCATGAGAGAGATTGAAGTGAGTGAAGAGCACTTACCGTGAATGTTTAGATGATTCTGATATTTATAGGAAGGGAAGGGAAGGCATGACAATATTACATTTCCTAGTAAGTACTAGTCTATTAATATAATATTACACCTTGTGTCCTTGCACCATCTTCCTTTACTATGCATGTATCATGGAAACTATTCCACTTTCCTATCCTTCCATCCTTCTATCCTTCCAACTTCTATCCTTATGTTTGGGAGGTCAAGGGGACAGTCCTCCATTAATTGACCTAACAGCTTCTACTAAGAAGTGCAGGTTGCCATTCATGTGCATATAACAAGCACTATCAATATATCATATTGTATCTCATTCTTCTACATAAAGTTCCTGCAAAATCATAGATATTTAGATCTTTTAGGCTCTTTGTTACGAAGAGTGCCTTTGGCCTTTGCTTTCTAAGCATATTTTTGGTTTGTCTCGGATATGATTTTTTGTACCGGATTGTAATAATTGGTAAAAATAGGTCAATGTTTTTCGGTCAAACCACCGTGAACCTTCCATATTAGGACCTATTATAAAATTGTTCTATGTTTTTTTATAAACAATTGAATTCATGTTGCTCATGCTCGCACTCATGTTACTCCAATATGCTCAAAGTTGACAATTAGTATCAAACAGAAAAACAATTCACAAAATAAGTATTAATAAATGCCCTAAAAATATAAATTTTTGCATTGAGTATACTTGAGAGATATAGATAAGGAATTTGGATAGAATATATTCTTTTGACTATGTGGATAAAAAGAACGTCCAAAACAGAGACCGTATCAGAAAGTTACACTCTTTTTAAGTTGTATAACCAGTATTTCACTGATTTCACCCGGAAACGAACACTGTACTACTTCGTTTTAGATAGATACAATCTTCATAAAAAAATTTTAGCACGTTTATTAACTCGGTATTAGGTCTAATATGTGATTTCATTTTTACAATATTTTTAACTCAAAGCGAAATCAAATTCACAAAAACCTGTCGAAACAGACCCTATTAATCGAGAAATTTTAAACGTCATTTCACGGAGTTCTGTATAGCGAAATTAAATTACGTTTGAATTTTTGAAACCATCATATCCGAGACTATCTAAAATCACTTTCACAATTTTTTTATGACGTTGGATGGGGGCATAAAACTGAGGGAACGGGGGACGATTTCACCACCAAATCATGAAAATACATTATTGTACTTGTACTATCTTAGCAATCTAAGTAAAATACTTAAAAAAATCTTTTGGAAATTCTCAAAATCAGGTTGTGTACATGAAAACAATTTCATTTGTGCATAAAATCATTCTAAGATCACAAGAGTACATGTGCATGTGTGTGTAAATTAAATCTTCAAGATATCTAACTTAAACCATCATAATATCTACCTAAATCTTTATACAATATTCAAAGCACCACACTATATCCATTATGATCTATTATGATCTGATTTTAGATACACAAAGATCAAAAATATCATACTAAATCTCATCCATATCTTTCATTCTCTATCTCTCGTTAATTTCCCTCGATTCCTCTATATCTCCCACATATTCTATATCTAAGTGTGCACATGCACACATTATCTTCAAAGATCAAGAAATACCAATAATATCAATACAAAATCATGCAAGATCAGGTGCATATACTCATAAAATCATGTTAGATCACAATTATCAGTCACTCTTCATCTCTCTCACCCTCAACCTCTCTCTTTCTCTTGATCTTGACCAACCGGTGAACCAAGGTTGCCACTGCCCATTCTAGCCTCCTCCTTACTTTTTTCTTCGACAAATAGCAGCCATAAACACCCCTTATCTGTTGCTTACTGTTGCTGCCTTCCTCGATCACCAAAACTGAAACATCCCAAAAATCATGACCAAAAATTTCTTTTTAAAACATTACTAAATCGTAGTATAAAATCATTGCAAACATACTAAAAGGGTTATAAACAAATCAGAGTATCTTTTCAAAACACTTGTTCATTTTATCAGAGTAAACATCCCAGGCTAAACTTCTTTGGTGTGTGCCATGCGATCATTCCGAGCTCTTCCCTCCGCTACCGGAAGTACCTGAAACCAAAACTGAAAACCGTAAGCACGAAGCTTAGTGAGTTCCCCAACCTACCACATACCACATACATATCCACATACTGGGCCCCCACCCATTGCATCGGGACTTGCCCGACATCGGACTAGATCCGGCATCGGGCCCCGCCTGGCATCGAGCGTCGCTCGGTATACATATCTGTCTCTCTTAGGCCCCGTCTGTCTCCGGGCCCCGCCCACTCAACACATACAATCATATAACATAACACATAACGCATAAACTAAACATACTCTACTGAATCCATGTACTAAGGCCTCGCCTAACTTGGGGCCCGCCCCTGTCCTGCTACTAGTGAGTCATGGAACCTCGTCCATGCTCCTGCTTATAATGAGATACGGGCCCTCGCCCACACTCATCTCTCTCCTAACTCGGGCCTCGCCCCTGCTCTGCTACTAATGAGATATGGAACCTCGTCCATACTCTGCTAATGGTGAGATACAGGACCTCGCCCACACTCACCTCCCTACCAGGCACATACAAGTATCACAAAGACAACAAGTATAAACTAACACACAAACATTCCTCGGACTCCCGCCCGGCATCGGACCTTGGTCCGGAATAACATACTAGCATACAGTGCCTAGGGCTAACCCCCGGGTGTGACATCCCCATTTTTCACGGCCAGAAAAGACCGATTTTGTTTATGCTTGTTTGAAAATCAGAGTAACATTTTAATTAAAAATGTTGCGGAATTTGTCCCAAAACAAAATATGATAAAGATTTATCAAAAGCATTTCCGTAGAAATGTATTTCATTAAAAGACTCGGGATGTCATGTTCGATACAGATCAAAAGCATAAACAGTACAATATAAGCCTTACAACATTATTTCATATCTACAGGCCTATATCCGTAATCCCTCATCCAAAACATCACATCTATGCTCGAGCGCCACTACCTGTAATACATGAAACTGAGTCGGTCAGGCTTGGGAGCCTGGTGAGCACATAGGGTTTTCAACCCACAATAAATAAGTTTATTAATTTCATCAACCAACAATAACCCGATTACCCGTTCCCGTTATCCTTAGTTTACGTCCCTAAACACCTATCATAAGGGACCTAGCCTAAGAATCATCATCGAGATGGACACTACTGCTAAGGGGGTTCCTCAGCAATAAATATCCTAAAGTCAACCATGAGGGGGATGGAGTACACCGGTGAACACATCGTTCACAAACACACATAGCACGTAATTTATATAAAATAATTCATATCTATGTGTAAGATGAAAGTAACTATGCACTCACTTGATTAGGTGGTGACTCGGTACTTGAACAACGCTTCGTTATCTCAAAACAATTTTTCCTTGACCAAAACCTAGTATCAATACCACTAGGGTTTAGTTTTAACGTTAACCGTGACTAATTAATAGTCTAGCTATTATTATTATTATATAAGCGTTAAATAACACCCAATATAACTCATAATAATAGCCCAAATAATTATTTTAAGGACCTAATAACATTACTATAATTATTTAAAAGTTATATTAAAAATTGCGTAGGCGTAGCTCACTTATAGCGGATTTTAAAGAAAAGCGGGCTTTGCTTGGAGCAGCGTTTCCGAACCGAAAGACCCTTTTTCTCGGGACTCCGGGAGCCTCGGGGCTTCCTTTGGGTGCTAGGGTTTTTCCTAGGGTTTAGGGGGGTAGTGAGAGAAAGTAGAGAGAGAAAGTAGAAGTGAATTGGTGAGAAAAATGGCTGGCCCTCATAGCCCTTTTATAGGCCGGAGGCTGCTGGCTACGTGCTACGCTCCTTGGTTCTACGCGAGGCGTTCCTCGGACGCAGGGCGTTCCTCGGTTACGCTCAGCGTTCGTACGAAGACGTGTCCGAAGCTCCATGGGGCGACGTGGTCCATCCGAGTCCAAGCGAGTCTGAACGCGAGGCGCTCCTTGTACACGTTGCGTAGCGAGGCTAGGTGTCACCCATCTGAAGCGAGACCGTGCTCAGCAAGCGACGGCTGAGATTTGGCCACGTCACCACCCCCTCGCAGATTTCGCAATTTTCCTTCCCGACTTCTAAAATTCGTAACATTCGCATACGAGCTCCGTTTTCGATGTTCTTTATATCCACGCGTAGGCGGGAACGTACTCTACAACTTTCGTTTAGACTCCGTCGGCTAATTTTGAATTTATTTTAAAAGTTATATTTTTAACAGGCCGGGACAGGATTGGTCCGTTAAAAATTCATAACTTCTTCATCCGACGTCCGTTTTCGTCTGTCTTTTCATCGTTATGCTACTATTAACGAGATCTTCGATTCTCATTTAGGTTGTGTCGGCTAAAAACCGCTCGATCTAATATTCGAACTTCGGGTTGTACACTGCTAAGCCGAAACTTCGAAAAATCATAACTTCCTCATACGAAGTTAGATTTGGGCGTTCTTTTTATGGACGCTCTCGGTTTAACGTTTTCTATGACTTTCGTTTAGATCGCTAAGGCTAAAAGCCGTTTTATCATAAATTCACTATTTACGTTTCCCGGTGTCGTGCCGGTTTCGTCGCGAAACTTCGACGGGTCATAACTTCTTCGTTATAACTCGGATTTCGGCGTTCTTTATATATCCGGAATCCTTGTTTCGACCACTACAACTTTATGTAAAGATATCGGGCTTATCTCACACTTTAATTTTGACGCTTAATTTTTATTCCTTATTTATTATACATTATAAATAAGCATAAAACACACAAATTCACATAATTCACATACTACTCAAATATTTCATCTTTATTACATCAAAAAGAGTTACAATAGTTGACCTAGACTATAACATCGTCAAAAAAATGCTTAGCCCTGAAACCCGGGCGTTACAATTCTCTCCCCCTTAGGATGATTCCGTCCCGGAATCATGCATCAGCAAACCGATGTGGGTATTGACTCATCATGTCACTTTCTGTTTCCCAAGTGAGATTCGGCCCATTCGAATGTTTCCATCGGACTAGCACTAGGTCGACCATCTTGCGTCGTAACTTCTTAGTCTTACGGTCAACAATTGCCTCGGGCTCTTCAATTAGCCTTTTGTTTTCATCCATTCTTAACTCTGAGATCGGAATTATGTCGGGAACTTCTCCTGTGAATTTCCTCAGATAACACACATGGAAGGTGTTATGAATACCATTGAGTTCTTCGGGCAATTCCAGCTTGTAAGCTTGGTTCCCAATCTTCTGAAGAACTTTGAACGGTACAATAAATCTTGGACTCAACTTTCCTCGTTTTCCGAATCTTATAAGTCCCTTTCACGGTGGGACTTTAAGAAAAACCGAATCCCCAACTTCGAAGGTCATCAGTCGTCTCTTCTTATCAGCATAGCTCTTCTGACAATCCTGAGCTGCTAACATTCTTTCCCTAATTACTTTCAGCTTCTCAGCAGTCTCATGGACTATCTCGGGGCCCATAAACTGCTTTTCTCCAGCCTTAAGCCAACAAGACGGCGTACGACACTTCTGTCCGTACAAGGCTTGATAGGGTCCCATCTTGATGCTCGAGTGGAAATTGTTGTTGTAGGAAAATTCTACTAGAGGTAAGTGCTCGTCCCAGTTCCCTTGGAACTCGAGGGTACATGCTCTCAACATATCCTCCAGTGTCTGAATCGTTCTTTCGCTCTGACCATCAGTCTGCGGATGGTAAGCTGTACTCAAACACAACTTCGTACCCAATTCCTCTTGTAGACTTCTCCAAAACCTTGACATGAAACGACTATCACGATCCGATACAATCGTTAGAGGAACACCGTGAAGTCTTACAATTTCCTTCACGTAAGCATTTGCAAGCTTATCCATAGACCACCTTTCGTTGGTAGCTATGAAGTGTGCCCTCTTTGTGAAACGATCCACGACCATCCAAATCATGTCGTGACCGTTCTTCGTCCTGGGTAGTTTAGTCACAAAATCCATGGTGATGTCTTCCCATTTACCCATGGGTACAGGTAAGGGTTCTAAACTCCCATACGGTTTCTGATGTTGTGCCTTAACTCTTGCACAAGATACACACTCGGCCACATACTTTACAACATCGAGCTTCATCGTCGGCCACCAGTAGTAGGGTTTTAGGTCCCTACACATTTTAGTGCTACCGGGATGAATCGAGTACATGGTCTTGTGAGATTCTTCCATCAGAAGATCTCTTATTCCTCCCGTCTTAGGTACCCAAATCCGATCTTGGAATACCTTCAGTCCTTGACGGTTTGTACCGAATACCAACGTCCTTCCCAAACGTTCTTCCTTTCGGTCATTCTTTTCTGAAGCTTCTTCTTGAGCTTTCTTGATACTTTCCTCAATCGTCGAGACAACTTCTATTCTCAAGTCTCTTGGCCTTTTCCTTTCAAGATTGACTTTTATATTGAGGGCATCGGCAACAACATTTGCCTTACCGGGGTGGTAAAGTATCTCACAGTCGTAGTCCTTGAGTAACTCTAGCCAGCGTCGTTGTCTCATGTTCAATTCTTTCTGATTAAAGAGATACTGGAGACTCTTATGATCAGTGAAAAGCTTGCACTTCGTACCATAGAGGTAATGCCTCCATATTTTCAAGGCAAATACTACCGCTGCCAACTCCAAATCATGAGTGGGGTAGTTCTTTTTTTGCTCCTTCAATTGTCGAGATGCATATGCGATCACCTTTTCTCTTTGGGTCAGAACACAACCCAACCCGACTCCAGATGCATCACTATAGACTGCGAAGTCTTCAACTCCATCGGGTAGAGAAAGAATCGGTGCTTCACATAACTTCTTCTTTAGCTTCTCGAATGCTTCTTCGTGTTTCTCACTCCATGTATAAGTAGCTCCTTTATGGGTCAAAGCAGTCAATGGAGCAGCTATCAAAGAAAAGCCTTGGATAAATCGCCGGTAGTATCCGGCTAATCCTAGAAAGCTTCGAATCTCCGTGGGACTCTTTGGACGTTCCCACTTCATTACAACTTCGATTTTTGCTGGGTCAATCATTATCCCCTCCTGGTTAACCACGTGACCCAAGAATTGGACTTCTCGGATCCAAAAATCACACTTGGAGAACTTTGCATACAAATGCTCCTTCTTCAAGACTTCCAACACTTCTCGTAGATGCTTGACATGCTCCTCTTGGCTTTTCAAGTAGATCAGAATGTCGTCGATGAACACTATCACGGATTTATCGAGGAATGGTTTACAAACCCTGTTCATCAAATCCATGAATGTTGCTGGAGCATTGGTTAGTCCAAACGACATAACCAAGAACTCGTAGTGTCCATATCTCGTTCTGAACGCAGTCTTCTCGATATCCTGATCTCTCACCTTCAGCTGATGATATCCTGACCTAAGATCGATCTTTGAGAAATAGCTCAAACCTTGTAGCTGATCGAATAGGTCATCAATCCTTGGTAATGGATACTTGTTCTTCACGGTTGCCTTGTTCAGCTCTCGGTAGTCTATACACATTCTCACGCTTCCGTCTTTCTTCTTCACGAATAGCACCGGAGCTCCCCAGGGTGATGAACTAGGTCGAATGAAACCGTTGTCCAACAACTCTTGAAGTTGCGTCATAAGCTCTTTCATCTCTGTCGGTGCTAATCGGTACGGTGCCTTTGCTATCGATGTTGTACCTGGTAACAAGTCTATCCGAAATTCCACTTGTCTATCAGGTGGTAATTCGGGAAGATCTTCGGGAAAGACTTCCGGATAATCACACACAACCGGTATATTCTGCACCTCTTTCTTTTCCTTCTTAGCATCGATTACGAATGCCAAGTATAATGCACATCCCTTGGACAAGCATTTTCTGGCTTTCATCAGGGAGATGATTCCAGAATTTACTCGGCGTTTGTCCCCGTACACCATAAATGACTCTTTTCCGGGTGGGTTTACCCTTACTATCTTCTTTCGGCATTGAATCTCAGCATCGTTGGCGCTAAGCCAATCCATTCCCAGAACGATGTCGAAACCGTTCAATTCTATGGGTAACAGCTCCTCGTGGAATTCATTTCTGTTTATGTCGATGACTATGTTCTTAATACGATCACTAACAGGTACGAACTTGCCACTAGCAACTTCCACAATTAGGGCATTATCAAGTTTTTCTACAGGCAATGCTAATTTTCCTCCAAATCTATGCGATACAAAGGAATAGTTTGCTCCCGAATCAAATAGTATATTGGCAGGCAATCCATTTACAAGAAAGGTACCTGAAGCGACGTCTGCTGCCTCCTTTGCAGCCTTGAGCGTCATCTGGAAGGCTCTTGCCTTCGGCTTCGGTGGAATGTTGGGTCTTCCTGCCTCCTTCTTCTTCGGGCAATCCCTCGAAATGTGCCCTTCCTCGCCACACCCATAACAGACTTTCTTGGTGAGGGTGCATTCATTGGCATTGTGCCCGGTCTTTCCACACTTAAAGAAAGTGACTTCTCTGTCGTATTTTCCGGAGTGCTTCTTCTTGCACTTGTCACACCACTTTGCTTCGGCTCCTCCTCCCTTCGAACCGGACTTCGAGAATTTACTTTTCTTGTTGGACCTTGAAGATCCATCGAATTTCCTTTTCTCACCAACCTCGGCCCTCTCCAGACCCCTTTCCTTTTGTTGGGTCTCCACATTCTTAGTTGCTCGAACAGCTGATTTCAGAGTGGTTGCCATCTTGACTGTCGGGCCAAAGTCGGCTGGCAGTCCATTTGCGAACTTCTCAATTTTAGAGAGTTCGGTTGGCACTAGGTATGGAAACAACTTCATCTTTTCCGTGAATGCAGTAGCGTAGTCGTCAATGCTCATTCTCCCCTTCTTCAAGTTTTGGAATTCATTGTTCAGATCAATCAGATCTATCTCTGAACAGTACTGCATATTCAGTTGTTCCAAGAACTCATCCCATGACATCTTCAGGGCTTCTCCTCGCGGCATTGTATCTGCCAGTAACTTCCACCAGCTCAAGACTCCAGTTTTCAGTTGTCTTACTGCGAAGACGGTCTTATGTTTCTCGCTACAGTTGCAGCTCTCGAACACCATCTCCATTTCGGAGATCCAATCCATAATCTCAACAGGCTTTGGGCTTCCTGAGAGACTTGGTGGCTTGGCACCCAAGAAATTCTTATACATCCGCCCATCCTTGTCGTTTCCCCTCTCCGGGTCATTCCTTCGTTCTCCTTGAGTCCCAACTTGACTCACATGGCGGCTATAGTTACCTTCCTCCGATTGCTCGGGAATCGGCTCTTGTTGCACAATGGGCACGGTGGCTTCGTCCCAATTCTCTTGCATCATTTGCCTCATTTCTTTCCTTTGTTCAGCTAACATAGCCCGCATCATGGCTTGTACTCCAGCCACGGTGATTGGCTCAGGTGCAACTTCTACTACGACTGGTATTTGCTGTATTACTGGGGGTTGATCTCGGTTCCCATTTGCATTCACGTTTCCGCTACGAGTCCTTGCCATCTTGATCTATACACCGAATAAGGTGAATTTAGATCTTTATTTAGGATAGTCGTTTAAACCGTCCTTATCACTCCGAAACGTTTACATGTTAGTTCTAATATCGTAGTCGTACGTTTAGAATCCTAAACACATAAGGTTTCCAAATCCGGTCGGCAACAGACCATAGATCCGAACAAATAACAGTATATCAGGCACAAAGCATTTAGCACATAAAAACATTTTAGGCATAATTCCTAAAATAAGCTAGTGCTCACATCTCACAATCATTGCTTAGCATTCTAAGTTTAAGTCTAGAAATCCTACAAATTCCTAGTTCGCTTAAACTAATGCTCTGATACCAACTGTGACATCCCCATTTTTCACGGCCAGAAAAGACCGATTTTGTTTATGCTTGTTTGAAAATCAGAGTAACATTTTAAATAAAAGTGTTGCGGAATTTGTCCCAAAACAAAATATGATAAAGATTTATCAAAAGCATTTCCGTAGAAATGTATTTCATTAAAAGACTCGGGATGTCATGTTCGATACAGATCAAAAGCATAAACAGTACAATATAAGCCTTACTACATTATTTCATATCTACAGGCCTATATCCGTAATCCCTCATCCAAAACATCACATCTATGCTCGAGCGCCACTACCTGTAATACATGAAACTGAGTCGGTCAGGCTTGGGAGCCTGGTGAGCACATAGGGTTTTCAACCCACAATAAATAAGTTTATTAATTTCATCAACCAACAATAACCCGATTACCCGTTCCCGTTATCCTTAGTTTACGTCCCTAAACACCTATCATAAGGGACCTAGCCTAAGAATCATCATCGAGATGGACACTACTGCTAAGGGGGTTCCTCAGCAATAAATATCCTAAAGTCAACCATGAGGGGGATGGAGTACACCGGTGAACACATCGTTCACAAACACCTACAGGTTGCGAGCCTGCTAGCGTTCCACTGGACTGTCTAGAAGAGTCTGTGGTCGTCATCTATACTCCGCTAGATGACTGGATCACCAACAACATCGAGGTCTCTCATCATTTTATCACACATCGTCTTATTACATCTACTCATGTTTTACCCCAACATTTTTGTAGATATAAAATACATATACAGTTTAAATCATGAAAAAGGTGTATAAAATCATTCATCCGACATAGACAGCAAGTATTCAGATAATATGCACACATAGCACGTAATTTATATAAAATACTTCATATCTATATGTAAGATGAAAGTAACTATGCACTCACTTGATTAGGTGGTGACTCGGTACTTGAACAGTGCTTCGTTATCTCAAAACAATTTTTCCTTGACCAAAACCTAGTATCAATACCACTAGGGTTTAGTTTTAACGTTAACCGTGACTAATTAATAGTCTAGCTATTATTATTATTATATAAGCGTTAAATAACACCCAATATAACTCATAATAATAGCCCAAATAATTATTTTAAGGACCTAATAACATTACTATAATTATTTAAAACTTATATTAAAAATTGCGTAGGCGTAGCTCACTTACAGCGGATTTTAAAGAAAACCGGGCTTTGCTCGGAGTAGCGTTTCCGAACCGAAAGACCCTTTTTCTCGGGACCCCGGGAGCCTCGGGGATTCCTTTGGGTGCTAGGGGTTTTTCCTAGGGTTTAGGGGGGTAGTGAGAGAAAGTAGAGAGAGAAAGTAGAAGTGAATTGGTGAGAAAAATGGCTGGCCCTCATAGCCCTTTTATAGGCCAGAGGCTGCTGGCTACGCGCTGCGCTCCTTGGTTCTACGCGAGGCGTTCCTCGGACGCAGGGCGTTCCTCGGTTACGCTCAGCGTTCGTACGAAGACGTGTCCGAAGCTCCATGGGGCGACGTGGTCCATCCGAGTCCAAGCGAGTCCGAACGCGAGGCGCTCCTTGTACGCGTTGCGTAGCGAGGCCAGGTGTCACCCATCTGAAGCGAGACCGTGCTCAGCAAGCGACGGCTGAGATTTGGCCACGTCACCACCCCCTCGCAGATTTCGCAATTTTCCTTCCCGACTTCTAAAATTTGTAACATTCGCATACGAGCTCCGTTTTCGATGTTCTTTATATCCACGCGTAGGCGGGAACGTACTCTACAACTTTCGTTTAGACTCCGTCGGCTAATTTTGAATTTATTTTAAAAGTTATATTTTTAACAGGCCGGGACAGGATTGGTCCGTTAAAAATTCATAACTTCTTCATCCGACATCCGTTTTCGTCTGTCTTTTCATCGTTATGCTACTATTAACGAGATCTTCGATTCTCGTTTAGGTTGTGTCGGCTAAAAACCGCTCGATCTAATATTCGAACTTCGGGTTGTACACTGCTAAGCCGAAACTTCGAAAAATCATAACTTCCTCATACGAAGTTAGATTTGGGCGTTCTTTTTATGGACGCTCTCGGTTTAACGTTTTCTACGACTTTCGTTTAGATCGCTAAGGCTAAAAGCCGTTTTATCGTAAATTCACTATTTACGTTTCCCGGTGTCGTGCTGGTTTCGTCGCGAAACTTCGACGGGTCATAACTTCTTCGTTATAACTCGGATTTCGGCGTTCTTTATATATCCAGAATCCTTGTTTCGACCACTACAACTTTATGTAAAGATATCGGGCTTATCTCACACTTTAATTTTGACGCTTAATTTTTATTCCTTATTTATTATACATTATAAATAAGCATAAAACACACAAATTCACATAATTCACATACTACTCAAATATTTCATCTTTATTACATCAAAAAGAGTTACAATAGTTGACCTAGACTATTACATCGTCAAAAAAATGCTTAGCCCCGAAACCCGGGCGTTACATCGGGTCTTCCTACTCATAAACTACATGGGTCGACATTGTGGCCGTAGACCCATTCACACAGTGAGGAGACTCACCTCGCACTGCTGAAGACTAGCTGAACACTTCTGGCTGCTAACCGGCAACATCTAAACCGGTGACCCTTTGCATACCACATACATATCCACATACTGGGCCCCCACCCATTGCACCGGGACTTGCCCGACATCGGACTAGATCCGGCATCGGGCCCCGCCTGGCATCGAGCCTCGCTCGGTATATAGATATGTCTCTCTTAGGCCCCGCCTATCTCCGGGCCCCGCCCACTCAACACATGCAATCATATAACATAGCACATAACGCATAAACTAAACATACTCTACTGAATCCATGTACTAAGGCCTCGCCTAACTTGGGCCCCGCCCCTGTCCTGCTACTGGTGAGTCATGGAACCCCGTCCATGCTCCTGCTAATAATGAGATACGGGCCCCCGCCCACACTCATCTCTCTCCTAACTCGGGCCTCGCCCCTGCTCTGCTACTAATGAGATATGGAACCTCGTCCATACTCTGCTAATGGTGAGATACGGGACCTCGCCCACACTCACGTCCCTACCAGGCACATACAAGTATCACAAAGACAACAAGTATAAACTAACACACAAACATTCCTCGGACTCCCGCCCAGCATCGGACCTTGGTCCGGAATAACATACTAGCATACAGTGCCTAGGGCTAACCCCCGGGTCTTCCTACTCATAAACTACATGGGTCGGCATTGTGGCCGTAGACCCATTCACACAGCGAGGAGACTCACCTCGCACTGCTGAAGACTAGCTGAACACTTCTGGCTGCTAACCGGCAACTTCTGAACCGCTGACCCTTCGGCTTCCCGAACTATCAATAACCAAAATAACATTTAGACCACAATAATCCCAAAAGTCAACCCTGGTCAAGCTTGGTCAAAGTCAACGGTCAAAATCAACCTCCAGTTGACTTGACTCGCCGAGTTGGTCTGCCAACTCGTCGAGTCCACACTCCTACTACCCAATACAACCCCGACTCCACTCGTCGAGTTTAGCAAGGACTCGACGGGTTCTCCTCCAACCATACAATCGGGACCATCTTCATCCGACTCGCCGAGTTCGACCTTGAACTCGTCGAGTTCATCATCCACATAAGAATATGTCTAGGCTGTGACTCGCCGAGTTGTATGAACAGCTCGTCGAGTCCATCTTCATAAACTAAGGAGATTGCCTTAGACTCGCCGAGTTACTCATTAAACCCACCGAGTACGATGATCTTCATGCCCGCTATGGACCCAGACTGACTGAGTCCCATACCAACTCAACTCATACCCTTTAACAGAAGGGTTTTAGGGCAAGAAAGCAGACTGACTCGCCGAGTCCCATAAGTGACTCGCTGAGTCCCTCTATGTCTCATTCTATTCAGACGATTTCTAAGCCAAACAGCTTCTCCCAAAGGTAGATCTGGGCTCCTAAGATCGGTATAACACGTAAAGTCCCCACCTTTTCTTCCATGCATGGCCTTTTGAGGCTTAAAAGGCTATATTAACCCCTTTAAGTTTTCATGAGGGTTTCTAATGGCATAAAGCTTGCACCTTTATGCCTTAACCATTCTTAGGGACTCTAGATCTGAAAAGATCTTTGCTTGGGACGTCCTAATCCCACAAGAAATCATTCTTGGTCCATGAACTTCATAAAAAGGGACATAAAGAGATCTAACAAAGTAGAAGTCAAGGAAGGAACTTGATTACCAAAATGAGCAGCAAATGGAGTGAATCTTCTGGATCTACTCCTTCCTCCTTGAACCTCCAACCTTCTTCTTGTTCCTCCAAGCTTCAAGAATGCTCCAAAACTCTCAAAATGACTCACAACTCAAGGGAGGCTCTAGGGATTTCGTTCTGGACTTGAGAGAGTATCAAGGGGGCTGATGAAGGCTATAATGTTCCTTAAATAGGGTATAAGGCCCGCATTTAGGGTTTTCCCCAAACCTGGCCAACTCGTCGAGTCAGTCTTCAGACTCGTCGAGTAGGTCACTAAACCCGCGACTAAATCACGCTCCTACTCGTCGAGTCACCCATCTACTCGACGATTCACTTCCTCATTTGAGGTTTTTCTTCTCTTTTCCGAACTTCTAAATTCAGGGTGTTACAAAAACAACCCCTGAAGAGGTTGTTTCTTCCAAGAAAAAAGGCAACCAGAGTCACCGGCTGCCACCCCTTATCGCCACAGTTTGTAGCCCTTTTTCCACCACCATTTTCTTACATAAACCACCACAAACACCCCCTTATCACCCTTTCTTAACCCTCTCTCTCTCTCTCTATTTGGCCCAGAACAACCCCTAAAGAGGTTGTTTCGTTCGAGAACAAAGCAACTGGAAGACCGGCTACTACCTCCCTTTTCACGATCACTCTCGGCCATCCAAACCACTCCTTAATACTTTTTGAACCATCAAAGGACCCTAGGTGAGTTGTTTCCTTTTTTTCTTCTTCTTTTTGTCACAAAACAACCCAAAAACAGGTCTAAAATCAACAAACACGAACCACCATAACCGGTAAGGCGTGTACCCTCCGGTGAACCTCTATAGTTTTGTTTGAGTCTAAGAATCTATTTTTCAAGTACCTCGGGTATTATATCAAGTTCCGGGTGTTAATTCATTCCAAAAATCCATCGGTTAAGAGATAAGCGACTAGGGTGAGTTTTACAACCCCTTTTATCTTTTTAAATCTTTTGGGGGAGAGTACATGCAACCTTAAGTTTATGTTATAAATTACGTTCATTTACGTACCCATTTATTTCATGTTCATTTGCGTTCATGTTTATGTTACGTTCATTTACATTATTCGTTAATATTCACAAGCATTTTACGTCCATTATTAACGGTTATCACATTTAATCAAGTCATATATATATATATATATATATATATATATATATATATATATATATATATATATATATATATATATATATATATATATATATATATTCTGTGATATCATTGGCTAAGTCTCTGTAACTTTGAAGCCTCGACATCACAGAAGGACAATGCATGTAAAGTTGGAATTCCAATACATTTAAGATAGTAACAAGAATTTGGAATTGTGAAATGAAGATCATTGCAATAGTGTCCAGTCGATCTGTTCACAAAGGAAGGAACATAGAGAAACAAAGTATGCATGTTTATAACATGACATGAGTGATGTTTAAATTCAAGTTTTTAGTTGATTACTCGAAGCATTATACAATGAATAAAGTCTTAATTAATATGGTGATTAAATAACAAGAGTTTTATTTATATTCATTAGTTTTGAGACCACAGTTAATTAGTTTATTATTGTGTTTCACTTCGCATGTTTTACTTCCTGAATAATTTGATTATTCAAAATATAATAGTCGATCGTATTTTTGGAAGTAAGCAGCGAATTAAGACTGTCATGAACTGGATTGTAGATTGTCTGAAGAGTTTTAGACATAGCAATAGTTTTGCTGTAATGTTCATGAGTACTTAGTAATGGAGATTTTAGGTATTGGATAACCCACACTCAAAGAATTACTTCATGGATTTTATCAAGAGTAATTCTGAGACTATAATATCTTATATTCTTGAAACAAAGATATATGAGTTGTTGTTTACAAGTCAATTATGCATTGATAATACGTAAACGCATCAGTAACTTGATGTTATAAAACGTATTGTTGTGCATGATTTAATGAGTAAATAGTACAAGCATATAAGTCAAAGTTTATTCGTTCCTTTTTCCCTAATGGGAAAAGCGATATCTTTGGGCCCCTCGATGATTTGATGTCCACATCTGAAGTGCTTGGCCAAGCCTGGACTGAATTGATGTGTTCAATTGGTAGTCTGATTTCAGTCGTCATAAATCAGAAATCAGGAAACAAAACTTGGACAATGAGATTGATTATAATCCATATCTCATGTATGTACGATATCTTGTAGAATGAAGGAATATTTGATCACTTATCTTAAGACATGTAACTGACTGGGTCAGAGTTCGACATCGGCTTTTGGAAGCTACAATTTGTTGATCATTTTGGAAGTTATACTGGCAGTTATAATTATTAGACTTATCCAAGTAGGAGACTATTGGATTAGGTGTCTAAGCCCATAACTATAATTGGTATATACTTGAATTGATAGTAGAACAATCCTTTTGGGTTTCCCTCAAACCTAGCAATTTAATAGGATAGCTTTTAGAGAGAGAGTCTGATTTATTAATTTATTATATGATTAATAAATTAATTGGAAATCAAAATAAATAGTTTGTTAATATATTATGAGAATAATATATTAATTGGAAATAGTATTATTTAATTAATAATTAATCAGAAATTAATTGGAATTAATTTTGGGATTAATTTGATTATTTAAAAGTGCAGGGTCTATTTGGTTATTTATTGAAAGTTGAGGAAAGGAGCCCATGGACCTCATTGGATGAGGTGGACGAAAAACACTTGGGCAAGCCCAAGGAATTTCGTCCAAGCCCCTTGAAAGAGGGGAATGGGCTGCTTGGTCACCAACCAAAGGGATTATGGTTTCCTCCTTAAACCTTAGCTTTGGCACCAAGCTATCTTAGCTATAAAAAGACCCTTAGGCTTAGAATTTTGGCTGTGACATTCCTTTATAGGCTTAGGGTCGAAATTCTCACCTTACTTCTCTCTCTCTCTCTCTCTCTTCAAGCTCCTTGGTTGCTAGGGTTTGGGTGTGAACCATTAGAGGCGCGACACTTGTGGCGCTTGCTTCCAAGAGTCTTTCAAGGTGGAATTCAAGATTGTTTACAATAACAGTCTTAAAGGTTAGTTTTCTTATCTTATGAATTAGTTTGGTCATAGAATAGTTTTGTAGATTAGCCATTCATAGTATGTTGCTATATGTGAAAGACATAGATCCAATTAGGTTGCATGTGTCCTAATCAATTGAATTGTTTAATTGTTTTCTGCTTAAGGCATTGTAGTTATAACCCTAATAACCCATCATATACTACCTTCCACACCTACAGGTATTTATCCCAAAGGATCATCACAACTGCCCAACGTAGATACAACCACTAGGATATGCATACATCCTATCCTCACTCTCACGAGGATGGCTAAACATTTCTCATCTAACCAACTGCACATACATATACTCATCCATGAAACTTCCACCAACCCTGCAGCACTCGCATATGCTAATCATACATAACACTGGATCCTATAGACATTCGAATACTTGATTCTACCCTAAGCGCACAACCAAACAAGGAAAAGGAAATAAGGTCAAACCAAACATTATGAAGCTATAAAATCTTAGTTATGTATAATTGCGATGCATACACTAAGCAACTATAGTAATGATGTCAATTCCATACAGGAAGTAACCCTAGGTCATCAAGTATCATATATCAGGCAATTCTATCATGCATTTCTTGAAGATCCCTAGCCTATCACTAACATGTTCTATTATAAACATCATATCAAATAACAGTGTGGTAACTTGGGGTATACTTTCTGGCTCCGGCTGATCATACACATCGCATCCTTCCTTGATCACTTTTGAAAACAATTTTTTGAAAACTGTTTTAAAACTTTTGCAGTTCCTTAGTTTGAGTATAGATTCACACGAATGCTCCTCCAATTCTCTCAAACCAAGGCTCTGATACCAACTTGTAACATCCTAAAATCACAACAAATTTTAGCTTTTCAAAAATAACCCAAACCATAAATGTTTACAAAACCATTGTTTCAAAAATGTATTTCAATAATCAAAGTATCCCAAAATCCAAATATTATAAAAACTGAAGGATGTGCACGATCACGCCTTCGCCTTGCCACGGTCATCTTAAGTACCTGAAACAATAAACTGAAACTGTAAGCCAAAGCTTAGTGCGTTCCCCCAAAGTACCAACACACATAACATATAACATATAACAGCATATAGTTGGTCCACAACTAAAAGACTGGATTACCCATAAGCCCATAGTATGAGTCTGGCTTTCCTTTCAGGCTCACAACTCATATATGGTCTACTCCCGAGCCCACATCATAAGTCTGGTTTGCCCTTCAAGCCCACAACTTATGTCTGGCTTGCTCCTAGGTTTGTTGGCTACCGCACGGAGCAGTACTACCTCAACCCAACCATTCAATGTCGACATATACATAACAGATAAATATATAACAACAAACATATAATCATGCAGATCTTAACAAATCACTACAGCATAGCCACATCCTAACCAGGATACATAATTTACTGGGCCGACGTTGGTGCCTTCGACCGACAAGTATAATGAGGAAAACTCACCTCTCAGTCTGAACAAATAGCTGAATAGGCCTCTGCTCCGAATCTCAACTCTACCTGTCACCTATTCATCAAATAGTGACCATTTTCAAATACCACTCAAAATACCCAAAATACCCTTAGGTCAAACTTGGTCAAAGTCAAGGGTCAAAGTCAAAGTCAACTACAACTGGTCGTCACGTCGTGGCCATACTTGGCCACGTCGTGGCTACTAAATGACATTACAATCGAGTCTTAGCCCAACCACTACACCGTGGGAACCTTAAACACGTCGTAGGCACTGGGCTCCCAAACAACTTAATGGATTAAGTTGATTTCCTTGATCTTAAGAGCTCTAAATCCCAGATCCGATCCATTCTAAGGTCGAAGTTGATAAAGTTGATAAAAATTCAAACTTTACCCCTCTAGACTCTCTAAGGGATATAGATCTCAATTTCTAGACCTAAAAGGGCAAGAACAAAGCTTGGCTTATCCTATTGATCACTTTCTCTTGAAGACAACTAGATCCCCATTTCCAGAACGTTTCTAACATTAAAATACAACATAAAAATCCTTACTTTCTAGACATGCATGTCCAATGCATGTCTTGGACTCTATTAGGTCAAAATGAGGATTTTTGGCCAAATCTTCCATGCATGATGCTAAAACTCAATGCTATTCCATATCCAAAGCATCTAAGGTCCAAAATGACCTGAAGATTCATAAAGTTGAAAACTTTATGAGATCTGACCACCGAATAATCAAAGACATGAAGATTAAGGCATAGAAACCTAGATATATGCACTTTAAAAGAAAAAATTGGAACTTAGGGACTTACAAGAGTCCAAAATATGCACAAGAAGATGGTGAGAAGATTTTCTTGTTGAATCCAGGCCTAGAAGTCACCTCCTTCTTCTTAAATCCCCAAAAATCAACACAAAAGGCTTAGAGAGCAAAAATGGAGGTTAGGTTTACTTGGAGAGTGATAGGGTGTGATGGAGGCTGAGGGTGAGCAACCCTAGCCCTCACATTCCCTTAAATACGGTGCAAACCCCAGAAATTAGGGTTTCTTGTTAAACAGCTGACACGTCGTGGCCATAGGCTGCAACATCGTGGCAACCATTTAAAACAAGCGATACAACAACCATTGCCACGTCGTGGGATTCCTTTACCACAACGTGGCACTACCCAAAATTCAAAAAAATATAATAAATTATAATACCTCTAAGAATCTGAATGTTACATTATGGGTCGAAGGCACCAATGCCGACCCATTATTCGATAATGTAGAATGCTAGCTGCTATGTGACATATATTTGTTTGTGTGATCAGGTTAAAATACAGCTTAGGGCGGGGCCTACTATCATATTATCGGGTTGAAACACACCCCAGGGCGGGGCCCACTGTTGTATGCCGGGTTGAAATACACCCTAGGGCGGGGCCCACTATGGCATGTTCGGGTTGAAATATACCCCATGGCAAGGTCCCAGGGCGGGGCCCATATTTTTTTATTGGGTTGAATTATACTCCAGGGCTAGGCCTAGTTGTGTGTTTGGTATGTGGTACTTTGGGGAACTCACTAAACTTTGTACTTACAGTATATGTTTATAGTTTCAGATACTTCCAGTACTAAAGGGAAGAGTCCGACATGATGGCACAACATCCTCCCTTCACGATTTCCGCATTTTGATATAATTGTACTCTGATGTCTTGGACATTATATTTGGTGTTGGATTTTGGAACAATTAAGGAATGAATTGATAGTCTTTTAATGAAAAAAAGCATCACTGTTTTTGGGATTTTACACCGGATAACTATCAAACAACAAATATAATTATTTAATGTTGTTTTTTTATGTGTTTTTCATTTACATCATTTGTTTATGTGATTTACTGTTTTTTATTCAACTTTAAGAGGTTTTATTGTTACTTAATGGGTATTATTAACAAGCGGTAGATTTTATTTAAGATTATATATACTTTATGTGCTTAACTTTTTTTTATCCAGACAATATATACTTAATAAGTATTAACAAGCGGTAGATTTTATTTAAGATTATTCTTTTAACAAATAGTTGTTATAATATAATTGTTATTTCGATAGTTGTTATGACTGTATGATAGTTGTTTACATAATATTTAAGATTATTCGTTTAAAAAGTAGCAATAAAACATTAAAATTGAATAAAACTGAATAAAAAAAAAGTAAAGCATATAAAGAAATGATGTAAAGGAAAAAAAAAACACATAAGAAAACAACAATAAATAATTATATTTGATGTTTGATGGTTATCCAGGGTTCTTTTTTAATTTGTTTATTCGAGCAAAACATTAAAAAAACGTTATATAATGTGAACGATCAAAACGTATATATATATATATATATATATATATATATATATATATATATATATATATATATATATATATATATATATATATATATATATATATATATTCGAATAAAACGTCAAAAATATTAAAAGATTTTTAAACCACAAAAACAGAGGTAAATTAATAAAGCTAAGAATAAATAATATAATGATATATATATATATATATATATATATATATATATATATATATATATATATATATATATATATATATATATAGAGAGAGAGAGAGTAAATTACAGAAATGGTCCTTATGGTTGGGTCGAATTCTCAGTTTTGGACCTTAAGTTTAAAATTTGATAGGATACAACCATATGGTTTGTGAAAACTGCACTGTAGGTCCTTGGTCTATATAAAAAGACCAATTTACCCTTTCTTTCTTTTTTCTTTTTCATTTAACAATTTATTTTATATATATATATATATATATATATATATATATATATATATATATATATATATATATATATATATATATATATATAGGGCTACGTTATAATGTGGATGGACAACTATTGTGTGGACGTGTGGATAATGCTATTTTATGAGAATTACTAAGAGAATATGTTGTTTAGTAATGTGAATACGTTTAATCTCACAGAACTATTGTTATTTTAATGGATTCTCAATAATTCTAATTCATTTTTGTTCCCATGCATCGTTTTTCATTTATTTTCATTCTTACAGAATACGACTCAATAAATATCCTGATAACATTCTGACAGAATGAGAATAATTAAAAAAAAGTTTATAATAACCTTATAGACGATTTAATTAGTGAAAATACGTAATAATTACAATAAATATATAAGATTGAACATATTCATATTATCAAACAACATATTTTATTTGTTATTCTCACAGAATAGCATTGTCCACACGTCCACACAATAAATGTCAATCCACATTTGAACCTACCTATATATATATATATATATATATATATATATATATATATATATATATATATATATATATATATATATATATATATATATGTATATATAAAATTGATTTTTATCTTTATTTTAATAGAATTAATATAGATTATTTATAAAATTATTTTTATTTTTTAAATCAATTATCTAAATTATATAAAATAATAATAATAGTAATATTAATATTAATATTATTATTAATATTATTAATAATTTTCATTTATTTATTTATCTTTGTTTTTGTGGTTTAAAGTTCTTTTAATACTTTTGACGTTTTATTTAAATACATGTTTTAATGTTGTTTTTTTTTATGTTTTGTTCATTTAAGTTATATAATGATTTTTTTCACCTTTTTTCGAATAAATAAATTAAAACAATAACCCAAACATGAACAAAAATTATCGTTCGTTTAGTTAAACGAACAAGCATGCACAATGATCTCGTTTGTTCATTTATGTTCGTGAACGTTTGTTTATAATGTCCGTTTAAGTTCATTTATGTTCGTTCATTTAATTTATTTATATTCATTTATGTTCAATTTTTTTTATTATATTACCATATTATGTGTTCGTTTATGTTCATATACGTTCAATTGTGTTTGTTTATCTTTGTTCGTTTATGTTCAAGACATTGTCGCTGCTAATATGAACATACTAAACGAACATAAACGAACAAAGATAAACAAACACAATTGAATGTATATGAACATAAACGAACATATAATATGGTAATATAATGAAAAAATTGAACATAAATGAATATAAATAAATTAAATGAATGAACATAAATGAACGTAAACGGACATCATAAACGAACATAAATGAACAAACGAGACCATTGTTCATGTTTGTTCGTATAACTAAACAAAAGATAATTTTTGTTCATGTTCGGATTATTGTTTTAATTTGTTTATTCGAAAAAAAGTTCAAAAAAATCATTATATAATTTAAACGAACAATACGTCAAAAAAAAACAACATTAAAAGTATATATTTAAATAAAATGTTAAGATTATTAAAAGATTGTTAAACCACAAAAACAAAGATAAATAAATAAATCAAAAAATAAATAACAACAACAATAATAATAATAATAATAATAATAATAATAATAACTAGAAAGGTTACCCCCGCTACGCGGGGGCCATAAGCTTTCAATGTTGTTTCCGAATTGATAAATATGACAGACATAGAAAGTGCAAGGATGAAAAGTCCGGGCTTTGCCCCGGACAAAAAATGTAAAAGTTTTGACTGCAAGGACCAGAAGTGTGAAAATGGCTAAAGAATTAAAGGGGTAAGAATTAGCAACTTTTTAGAAAAGGGATCAAAGTTGTCAAACCGTTAAAGTTTTGTGGCCAAACTTTAAATATTAAAAGGTTCCAAAAAAATGTAAAAATATTGATTGCAAGGACCAAAAGTGTGAAAATGGGTAAAGAATAATGACCAAAGTTGCCAAAAAAAACATCCAAATTTAGTATTCCTAACTTCCAACAATAATACAGGGACCAATTCTGCCAAAAAAAATGGGAAGTTGAATGGAACACAAACAAAAGGACATGAATAAATTAATTAAAGAAGTACAGGGACCAGATATGTAAATCAAGGACCAAACCTGGACAAAGTATCCCAACTTTACTATTCCTTTCTTCCACAACTTTAATATATATATATATATATATATATATATATATATATATATATATATATATATAACTAGAAAGGTTACCCCCGCTACGCGGGGGCCAGAAGCTTTCAATGTTGTTTCCGAATTGATAAATATGACAGACATAGAAAGTGGAAGCATGAAAAGTCCGGGCTTTGCCCCGGACAAAAAATGTAAAAGTTTTGACTGCAAGGACCAGAAGTGTGAAAATGGCTAAAGAATTAAAGGGGTAGGAATTAACAACTTTTTAGAAAAGGGATCAAAGTTGTGAAACCGTTAAAGTTTTGTGGCCAAACTTTAAATATTAAAAGGTTCCAAAAAATGTAAAAATATTGATTGCAAGGACCAAAAGTGTCAAAATGGGTAAAGAATAATGACCAAAGTTGCCAAAAAACATCCAAATTTAGTATTCCTAACTTCCAACAATAATACAGGGACCAATTCTGCCAAAAAAATGGGAAGTTGAATGGAACACAAACAAAAGGACATGAATAAATTAATTAAAGAAGTACAAGGACCGGATATGTAAATCAAGGGACCAAACTTGGACAAAGTATCCCAAATTTACTATTCCTTTCTTCCACAACTTTAATATATATATATAATAATAATAATATGATTTTATATAATTTATATAATTGATTTAAAAAATAAAAATAATTTTATAAATAATCTATATTAATTCAATTAAAATAAAGATAAAAAACAAATATATATATATATATATATATATATATATATATATATATATATATATATATAATAGAAATAATTTTATAAGAAATCTATACAAATTCTATTATAATAAAGAATAAATAAAATTGTTATATAATAATAATAATAATAATAATAATAATAATAAATTGTTAAAAAAATGAAAAAAGAAAAAGAAATAATAAGTTAGTTTTTTTATAGGCCAAAACTGTAATATTTGTAAACCATAAATCTCACAAAGCACATGAACCATTTAGACAAAATTGCAAAAATGGTCCCTGTGGTTGGCAAATTTCTACAGTTTTGGTCCAAAACGATACATTGGTGCACCACTGGTCCAATTTTGGATCTTTTTATTGTTTTTGGTCTCTAAACACTTAAAAAGACGACTATGCCCTTATAATTTATATTTTACCATTTTTTTAATTGTTGAAATACATAAATTAATTTAATTTATATTTTATTTGTTTTTTCTCCCTCAAAAACACACACATCGGTGAAAGAAACGAAGAAAGAAATAGGGATAGCCAAGGGCTGTCACCCTCAACCACCCACCGGTGACCCTCCACCGCCGTAAACCACCACAAACAACAACTCTCTATCCCCCTCTTGTATTGTGGAATCCATTGCACCACCCACCCTTCACGTTTTCTGTTTTCCTTTTCTCCTTTCAATGCCAAGAACAACCACCACCAAGGAGTGGTGTTGTTGTTGTTGTTGTTGTGACCACCGAACATCACTAGGAACCACCTATTCTCACCAATTTTTCCAATCAGCAACAACCCAAACACACCCTTTGACCACTGCCACCTCCCCTCTCTCTCCCTTGCTTATTTTCTCAAATAACAATAGCCCCACCAAAGGTGGCATCAACCTCCCAAGAACCACCGACTGCCACCCCGTCTTTCCCCTATGACGACGAGCAAACACCAACCCCCACTATGAGATCTTGACAAATGAAAACAATTTGTTTCTTATTGCTATCGATCAAAAGCATAAAGCATCATCCAAATCGATCAACCAAATTTAATCTCAATTTTTGAGAATGAAATCAGATCTCGGATGAGCTGGAATCGATTGAAACATAATCGATTGTTTACAACACATAAATCAGATCTTTCAACACATAATGGATTCTACTTTTTCTCACTGGTTTTTCTTATGGTTTTAGGAATGGAATCTGCAATTAATAGCTACACTTTGGCCATTGGTTCTATGTTTGTAACTGTTGCACACACCAACTGTTCGACAGATTGCTCCAAAGAATAATCATCTTCTAAAATGTTGTTTTTTGATTGGATTTGTTGTACAGATTGTAAACCCAAATGTGCATATCGACGTTTTGCAACATCACAAAAGAAATCATGGAGGGGAGGTGTAGAGGTTGGTAGAAAAACGGAGAAGAAAGGGAGGGAAAGAACAAATCGGAAACAACACAGCAGGTGGGGGTTCATGGGTTTGCTCAGCAACCGAGAGGAGGTGGAGAGGTTGACAACCGGTTTTTCCGATGGGCTCTCTTCCTCAACTGTTAGCTCATCTCACCGGAGTTGTGGCTTCGAGGAAAGCAAGGGTCGAGCAAAACAATAATAGAGGGTGTTTGGTGTGATGTGTCTTAACATGAGAGAGAGAGAGAGAGAGAGAGAGAGAGAGAGAGAGAGAGAGAGAGAGAGAGAGAGAGAGAGAGAGAGAGGTGGTTTGGGTTTTTTTTCTTTTTTTCTTTTTTTAATTAGAATAATTAGAAAAGAAATTAAATTAAATTAAAAAGAAAATTATTTCAGGGCAGATTTGTCATTTCAAGTGGAGTATGGAGCAAAACTACATATAAATGTCAACCATAGGGACCAAAACCACACAAAGTATCCGAAACTGGACTACTGATACACCACTAAACTTTTTTGGCCCAAAACTACAGAAATTTGACAACCAGGGACCATTTTTGCAATTTTGTCAACCATTTATTTAATTTACTCTTTTTTTTTATACAAACATATAGAAATAAATTCTACATCCACCGTCAATGAAACGAACCTGGACGTTTACAAAAGCACCAACCCCAAAAAATACTTGGTCAAACCAAGATATTCATTTTAAGTTTTTGTATTTTAGCAATTTAATATTATCTGATAAAACCTTGTCAGCACGACGTGTAACTCATTATCCAATCCCGCCTCTGCACAGAATCCCGTACGCTTTCCCTTTTCATTATAAAGCTCTTCTACTCTCTTCTCATCCGATCAAAATATCAAATCACTAATCACGCGTTTCTTTCGTTTTCATTTCGATTTCGATTGATCAAATCATCAAACTTGAAAGATGTTAGCAGTGTTCGAGAAGACAGTAGCTAAAAGCCCAGAGGGATTACAGACCCCACAACAAGAACCACCGGTGAATGCACTCAAAGATGGCCTTTTGTCCCGCAGCTTCTCCGCCGTGCATCCGTCGGCCGTCACCATAAATCTCGCTGATTCTGGTCTTATCTCTTACTCCGTTGATAAACAAAACCCTCTGCTTCCCAGGTATTATTATTACATTCGTTTTTTCATCTTCTTTTTGATCTTTTGAACAAGTTTGTCTTTTGATTTTTAATTTGCTTATAGTTATATGGGTTGTGGATCTGATTATTAAGAATACTCCCTAAATAACCATCTGATATGTCTCTCACTTTGTATCTAAATAAGTGTCGGTGTGTGGAATCTTGATCGGTTTTACTTGGATCTTGATGTTGAAGTTGGGATCAAGGTCCAAGGAAGTAATATACTAATAAAATTATATGTTTTTTTTTTGGTGATCAATGCAAGAAATAGCAACATTCTTTCATTTGTTTGTTTATTATAACATAACACTTGTATTTTTTTCAGATTAGACATTTTACTAAGTTATACCATTTCATTATACTTTAAAATTTTTACTTGATTGTTTAACTTAAAATTGATTTGTATTTGGATGACATTGTTGTCTTTTTGAAAATTTTCGAAGTAGGAACAAAGTGCTAAAGAAACAAATGAAAGTACGATGCTATTTCTTGAATTTAAACCCAAAATACATTTTTTTTTTTTGCAAAACTAGAACCTCAACCCCTATCTTAACCAGCACACTAGGTACTAGTAATGAACTTTCATTTCTTTGTGTATTTTAACATCATGTTTACATTGCTTTCTGTGAATACTTCAAAAAAATAATTAAGGCATCATACTTTGGAAATTCTTATAATCTTATTAAGACATTATACATTTTTTTTTTTTTTGATTTAGTTCATTAGTCTGTTATTATGTATCTGTGAAGAAGTTGTAACTTTGAAAATACCGATTACTAGTTAAACCATCTGTCAACTGTCATTTTTAATTGCCATTCAAGTATATTCTTTCTTTCTATCTCAACATTCCACTTTCAATATTCTTCTTATTAAGATATTATACATTTAAAAGTAATTTTCCATAATCAACATATCAATGAAATTACATTGCTATTTCTTAACTTTCAATCTTCGTGATTATATATTTTGTTGTGTGATTTTTGCTAGATTGTTTGCGGTTGTGGATGACATATTCTGCTTATTCCAAGGTCATGTAGAGAATGTTGCGCCCCTAAAGCAACAATACGGATTAAACAAAACAGCAAATGAAGTTATAATTGTTATTGAGGCATACAGAACATTAAGGGACAGAGGTCCTTATCCTGCAGACCAAGTTGTGAGAGACCTCCAAGGAAAATTCGCCTTTATTCTCTATGATAGCACTTCAAAGTCAACTTTCATAGCTGCTGTAAGTAATAGTTTTGTACTTTCATTTATTCCTTTATCATAACATCCTACTAGTATATTATTGGCTTACAATTACCATAATTTCCATTCAGGATGCTGATGGCAGTGTGCCGTTTTTTTGGGGGACTGATTCAGAAGGAAATGTTGTGCTCTCTGATGATGTTGAAACTGTAAAGAAAGGCTGTGGCAAATCCTTTGCACCTTTCCCGAAAGGTTTGTATTTTGTGTTTCTAACATTTTATTTGATGTGATTGGTCTACTTTAACAATGAAAGTATGCTGTTATTTCTTGCATTTAACCCATTTAAATTTGATGAATTAAGTCACATAAGTATGTTCTTAAGGTTCTTTTTTAATTATACAGGATGTTTCTTCACATCATCTGGAGGGTTGAGGAGCTTTGAGCATCCTTTCAATGAGCTGAAGGCAGTGCCAAGAGTAGACAGTTCTGGAGAGATGTGTGGTGCTAATTTTAAGGTTGACTCTAATTCCAAGAAAGAGACTGGAATGCCCAGAGTTGGGAGTGCTGCTAACTGGTCCCAACACTACTGAGCAAGGGCATTTATGTAAAATCATGTTGTATTGGCTTTTCTTTTTAATTTGAGACACCCTTCCTAGGGTTCTGAGAGACTACTCTATGTGTATGAAACTTGTGTTTACTCTGCTGTTAGTGGCTTGTATTTTGTCACTTAAAAAGGATATTATGTACGTTCTTGTGAGAAAGCAGAGAACTAGCAAAAGTTGGGAATAAAATGAAATGAGAATATCATATTAATTTGCAGGAACAATATTGGGGTTTCTTGAAATTACAATAGAAAGTTTTTTGTTGTTTTTAGAACCTATACTTACTTTTAATCAGCATTGATATAACAAAGCAGAAAATTCAGACTATAATATGTATTAAGTAGACAGCTAAAAGAAAAATATAATAATGTTTAGCCACAAGGCATGTATTACTGTTATTGCAGGGAGTTTCAATCCTTAATCCTTCGCATCTGCAATTCCTCCTGCTGTTATCTGAAATATGTGTTTTTTGTCAAGAAAGTCAAAATTCCCAACTTGATTTTACATATAAAAATTATTGAATATTTAACATAACAATTGAAACAAGTTTACCCAAAGTCAATTAAAAAATCTTAAAGAGGTGCCATATTGAATATGAGATTTAAATTTTATAAATATATATTTAAAATTTGTTGCTTTTGTTATAGGCAAGTTTTCATGACATTAACAGCTAAACATATGAAATAGCAACGTACTTTCATATATTTGTGATTAAGCATCCTACTTTCATTTTTTTATATTTCAACATTATAGTTCCAAATTTTTTTTTCTGATTGTTGCATTATAAGTTGTCAAATCTACCTAATTATAGCATTGTACTTTCATTTTTTTTTCTGATTAAAACATTGTACTTTGAAAATTCTACCCAATTGTAAAAGCAAAAGTTGTTTCACATCTTAATGATATTGTGGTAAATTGGTAGATTTTCATGGTAAAAAGAAGTAATGAAAGTAAGATACTACAATAAACAAATCAATGAAAGTACATTGCTATTTGTTGTACTTAACCCTAACATAACATACAATTAATTACTTTTTATGATTAATATGTTTTAATAAAATAGTATAATAATTATAATAAAAGGATATTGCTTCAGACTCTGGGAGATTTGGTGCATCAAACACCTTGCAGACACGCTGTTCACCTTTTCCCTTCCTAAACATCAATCTCACAGTGGCTGCATGAGCAAGAACATGTCCCCCTGCTGGTTTCTTTGGATCAGATATGAACACCCCACCACCTGGATCAGCTATCACTGCAACAAAGTTTCACACACTCACCATCTATATATATTTCATTTTTTTAATATGAAAAAAAAAAGGATAAATGTTTCCAAATTTATCAGTGAAAAGTAGAAGTAGAACCTTGGTTTGTCATATACACTGCTACATTAAACTCTTCAGCAATCTTTGTTAATCGGGAGAGCATCTGAGCCAACTTTTGCTGTAATAAAAACATGAGTACATACACATAAGAGTCTTGTTTTGTTAAAGCATCATATACAAAATCAAAAATAGGAGATAATAAACCTGGCGTTCTGCAAGTTCTCCTCTTCCAGTGAAGTCTACTCGGAAGAGAGCAATGACTGAATCAACAATCTGTGAAATATATTGATTAAGAATATGAATGAATATATCAGGAAAAGGTGTATACGTTTGAATTATTGAGAATATTTGGGTTAAGAATGGCATACCAGAAGTCTGAAAGGCTCTTCTGACATCTTTGCTGCCAAACCAAGGAGTAGGTTGTACTGATGCTCATATGTGTAGGCACGTGCATATATTATCTTTATGAAGTAGAAGAAAAAGCAATCAGTTATCAGTTAGAAGAAATATAAGAATATAGATTGAGAAAGTGAAACAAGTATTGTTACATTATCAAGTACAGCTCCAGCATCCATGCCAAACCTTTCAGCAATTGGAACTATACGATCAGGTCGGCTGCAACCACATTTTATTAAGGAGTGACAACATATTTTTCTTGAGGGGTTTTTATAAAAGAAGAAATGAAAGTAACAGAGGTTAAAAAGGATACAAAGTTCCCTCAGTATCTATATAAGCAACCTTCCCATTCCCTCCTTTCATATTGGTTGGAAGCTGGATAGATAAGGTGAGGTTTAATAAAGCACTAAGCAAATCAACGATACAAATAACTCTACAAATGATGATGAAATTAAATGGACCTGTGTTGAAACACAGAGAGTATGAGCCAGCTGTGTTTTTCCAGACCTGGATAGCAACATTGATGAGGGAATTATAAGACAAGGTTAATGAAGATTTGTACATATTATAGCATAAGATATGTTTGGTCTCTCACCTAAACTCCCCAAAAGCTTCGGTAATTTGTAGAGTTTCAATACCACCTACACAAAGTAATAAAAATGAGTTAATGTATTTGGAAATTTTATGATTATGTGGATGAATATCAAGTTATTAATACAGAGAACATTAGGATTCAAGTTTCCACCTCCTAACAGTTCATCAAGAGCTTGACTTCCAGTAGTGATACGTACAACAGCCTTCCTCTGTTTAACGAATGATGACATAATACCAGAATTAGGAGCTAAAACTAGGACATTTAGTTAGCAAGTTAAGACAAAGCAATAGAAGCATTTTGCAACTAGAAATTAAGCGAAGGAGCATCTTAGTTCTTACTCTGAGCAGAGCATCACTTCCAGTGATATAGCCAAAATTCTGAATCAGAAATGGAGCCAAAAGCAATTATGAACTATAACAATAAGAAGATCATTTGAAAATGAAATTATTGTAGATAACAGAGTACTAACCACTATCTTCTCGGCAGCTTCACATATTTTATCAACTTTAGCCTCCGATAGACCTTTTATACCAGTCAAGTTCTGTAATATAAATAGATTTGGGACAGAAGTTGTTACCAAGTAGTCAATAATGATTCAAAAAAGTGCAGGTTCTGATCACCTTCTTTGTGTGCATCATCAAGCCGTTGCATGTATATATTCCAGCGTCCTGAAGCTTCTTAACATCTCCCGCATTAATTCCATGAGAAGTCACTGGATAAACATAAACACGAGATAAGGTCACGATCGGCAGTAATTTGATAATTTCTAGATCTTATTAGTGAAGGATCGGAATTAGAAATCAGTGTAGAAAGTATTAACTAAGGAATCCAATCATTGAAATCAAAATCGAATAGAAATTTAAACATTTCAGAAAATGTCGGGATCATACATCATTTACAGACGCAGTTTTAATCGACTTGCAACAAGCAAATGGAATTAGTACGTGTTCGATTTGATCAATTTAATCATATTTAGAACGATTGCTATATTTAATATAGCATTAGAATACGTGCGAATGAACTCGTTACTTCACGTAACAAACACGAAACACAAATTATAGCTAGAATCATAGTGCAACTTTCGAAAACGAACAGAATTACATAAAACTGAAGAAGAGATCGTTAAGTATATACTTACGCTTATCAATGGCTTCAAATAGATCTTCTTCATCCTCGAGCTCTTCACGTTCCACGATCTGCAATTGACTGATTTCTTCGGATCTGGAACACAAAACAAGGGCAAAATCATCAGAAAATCACTACAATGCAGCATCATTAACGTGATTTCAGATTCAATCATTATTTCAACTTAGAGAGCTCGAGATTTACTTGAACGCTTGCATTTTCGAATTGAGATGCAAACTGTAGACTCACAGAGGGTGCTGGAGAGAGAAAGAGGGAAACTCTGTTATTATTTTCAAATTCTGGGAGGGAAATATAAACAGCCGAAGTGAGAAGTTCAAACTTTAAATGCCTTGATGCAATGCATGCGTTCGTCAAATATATTGGAAATATTTTCTTATGAAGAATAAAAAAAAAATTAAATATTACACGAATTTTATGAGTCAAAAATAAACAACATATACTTATTAACTTGTTATGGTAAAAAAAGTACAACCAAATTTTATTTGATGATAAAAGTAAATAACGTTGCTATCTTCCCTTCAAATTTTCAGTTGGAAGTCAACAAGTTTCATAACATGTCTTTAAAAGCTATGTTTAGTGATACAATTTCACAACTTTTTTGCATGTGTATAAACATAAGAAACACATTAAACATCATTTAGCGACTCAACTTTGGATAATTGTATTATATTACAATCTAAAACTAAACTCATTTTAAGCAATTTAGAAATTTTCTTTTATAAAAAAGGAAATGAAATGTACAGAATGGAAAATTAGACATATAAAGCTAAAACAGTGAGGATAGATCCGTCCATCAAAAGTAAACCCCATCCAAGATCCATATGGTTTTGAAGGTCTTTATATATGCTATAAAAAACTAATAATTTAACTTGAACATAGAAATTAATTTTAGATGAAAAAATACATAAGAAATTTTCAAAGCAAGGAAAATTTACAATAAGGTCCTTTTGCTAAAATTGCATTGTGGTCCTTACTCTTTACCTCATTCCATATTATGCCTACAAAACATGAGCATCCAAAACCAACTAGATTGGGACCAATTTTTGTTTTAAGAGTTTGGAACATATTGGAAAGGGGACAAATTCTGATTCTTAATTTTTTGAACCAAAACCAATTTCAGTATTGTTAACTTGTCCCGGTGTTTTTTTAGAAAATAAGATTGTATTCAAATTTATATATTAAATTACTTAAAAACTAGTGATAAATAAAGTTGTAATCATAATATTTTTTATGTTTAAAAGTAGATGCTTTTGTTTCATTGGTGATTAACTTCTTTTTTACGGCTTATGATTTCGAGTTTCTATTTCTCTTTTTTGTTTTTGATCATATACATGTAGTGATATAGAATTTACGTTTGTGAAGTTGGAAAAACTCAATTTGGTACATTAAATTAGGTTAAATGTAAGCAACAATGTCACTTGTTCTCTTTGGGTTGTCCTTTTGCCTTGAAGTTCCATTCACAACTTGATTTATTGTTCCCATGGTGGGAACCTTCAACTAGCCATATTTGCATAATGTTGTTCACTTCTTTTGATTGATTCGCACATTAAAACTCAGGTTCTTGCTAACAGTCATTTCCCCCAATCCTAGAAAACTTATGAATATGTGATTTGCTTCTCACATAATGGACTTGGGGTTCTTCGAACTTGGCAGGGTAGGGCTGATGGGATTCAACCTTTTTTGCGTTGGGGATAAAACATTATTGAACATTTGTTTGCAACGTTACTGAAAATTTGTCATAATTGCTAGATAGAGAGGTGTTTATAATATTATGTGATACCTTCTCATTAATCTCAAAGGTAATTATAGAATAAATGTAGACTTTTATACTAATATTAATTAATTCTAAAATATGAACAATATCATATATAAATACGGAAACTATATCAAACATAAATACGAAAAACTTTGATGATATTGAATACTAGTTTAATATTATCAAATGCACTCCCTCGTTCGAAGCGAGAGTAGAATGGATGCTCAAAATAATCTTTAAATCTTTGAACGCTCTTGGTTTTGAAATCTTCTAATGTTAAGATTTATGGAGTCTTGAACAAATTGACAAGTTCCTAAAAGTTTAAGGGCCATAAATGAAACTTGGAAATATTAAACAATTGAATATGAAATGGACGATGCAATTATGGAGCACACATTTTGAATTCATTTGTTGGACTGTCAAAGTTTTGGACGGCAAATAATTGGACGGTGGAAAAAATTGTCAAACACATGCATGAGAATTATTTTTTCAAACTATGCGGCAATCTTGTGCATATTGCGGCTCACAAATATACCTATATATATGCATGTATGTTTTGCATATTTTGTGTGCAAAAACTTGAGAGAACATCAAGTGTATAGTGTCAAGCCAATTGTAATCTTGTGAGTTTTAATAAAATTCTCTAGTTGCAGCCCGTGGACGTAGGATTTACACCGAATCTGAACCACGTAAAATCTTTGTGTTCTTTATTGCTTTATTTTCTCATTTCGTTTGTGAGTGTGTGATAGTGTTTCCGCTGCGTGTACCCTGTCTCAATTCCTAACAATTGGTATCAAAGCCTGGTTAGCGAGGTTTTGGAGGGTACGATCGTTTTTTCTGTCACACACGAGTGTACCTAATTTTTTTTTTGTTTGCCGTAATGGCTGAAGACAAGGTTATAATCGAAAGGTTCAGTGGTTCTGATTTTAGCTGGTGGAAAATGCAATTAGAAGCATTGCTATGTCAGAAAGACTTGGACGTGGTACTCGGAGACAAACCGGAGAAAATGGAAAAAGCTGCTGAAGATGCGTGGAACTCAAAGGACAAGAAAGCCAATGCGGTTATTACATTGTCGTTGACGAAGAGCGTTGCTTTCAACATCATGAATGAAACCACGGCGCGTGGTATGATGGAGGCTCTGTCAAATATGTATGAGAAACCATCGGCGGCTAACAAGGTGTTCTTGATGGAGTTGTTCACTACAAGGATGAATGAGGAAGGCTCAGTTACGGTTCACATTAACAATCTAAATTCAATTCTGTCCAGATTATCATCTGTGGGAATTAAATTTGATAATGAGACTCAAGCTTCGCTGCTACTAGCTTCTCTACCTGATAGCTGGTCCGGAACAGTTACTGCTGTTACAAGTTCCGTGGGGACCAGTGGTATGACTTTTGAAGGGGTTAGAGATTTGGTTCTAGGCGAGGATATCAGACGCAAGAATCAAGGTGGATTTTCCTCTTCTGATTTATTAAATGTCGGAAGAGGTAGAGGGAATAGCAGGAATAGTGGGAGCAGTGGGAGTCGGGGAAAAAGTTCTTCTAGAACTTTGAAGAATGTGAAATGTTGGAACTGTCAAGAAGTGGGACATGTTAAGAGTCAATGTCCAAAGAAAGAATTGAACATTGCTGATGCTGAGAATTTTTCTGGGGATGATGCATTGTTACTCAGTATGGAAAGTTCTGTGGACTCTTGGGTCATGGATTCAGGGGCTTCGTTTTACGCCATGGACAACGGGGAAACGATGGTGAATCTAAAAGAAGGAGATTTTGGGAAGGTACGATTGGCAAATGACGAGATGCTTCAAGTAACGGGCATGGGAGATATTGATCTAGTTACTTCATTAGGAACTACATGGAGCCTGAAGAATGTCAGGGTTATTCCGGAGCTGAAGAAAAAATTGATTTCTGTTGGTCAGCTGGATAAACAAGGACTGGAAGTAAGGTTTGGTGGTGGTAAATGGATGGTGGTCAATGGTAATTCGGTGATTGCTCAAGGTTTGAAGCGTGGGTCATTGTATATGGTTGAGGTACCTGCTGAGGGAAGTATGACCATCCCGATTAAGCAAAACAAAATCTGGTTCGCTAAATCTACTGCTAAGAGAGTTCATTTTGCAAACATGAATTCTGGAGCCAAGGGGATGTTAGCTGAACGAGTCGAAAATTCTAAACCATTCAGGGGATTCTGTGACAGTGGGAGCACGGGGTGTGTCCCGGGTACAGTTACAAAGAGCCGTTGGGTTTTGAAGACTAAGACTGGAAAATTCTCTCTTGTTGGAAGTTTGCAAAGTTTGGAGAGTGTTAGTGGTCCTCGGTGTATCTCTGGATCTGGTAGAGTGTCCAAACTGGTTGAGACAGAGGATGAGTCGGTGGTGGGATTAGCCACGACTGAGTTGGAGCTAGTGGGAGCTTCAACTGGCCCTTCTAGTACTTGAAGATGAGGGGCGGCTGCAATTAGAGAAATCAGACTAAGTTTTAGCTTGTTCTTTGAAACTGGAAGCTTGAAGGACTTGGTTGTTTTTTAAGATTACTGGAGTAATTGAGAGTTGAATGGCGGAGAAAGACTAATTTGTTCAAGTCTCCAAGTGAGAGATTGTTAAGATTTATGGAGTCTTGAACAAATTGACAAGTTCCTAAAAGTTCAAGGGCCATAAATGAGAGAACATCAAGTGTAGAGTGTCAAGCCAATTGTAATCTTGTGAGTTTTAATAAAATTTTCTAGTTGCAGCCCGTGGACGTAGGATTTACACCGAATCCGAACCACGTAAAATCCTTGTGTTCTTTATTGCTTTATTTTCTCGTTTCGTTTGTGAGTGTGTGATAGTGTTTCCGCTGCGTGTACCCTGTCTCAATTCCTAACATCTAACACTCGCTTTATTTTTTTGGAAACCACATAATCAAGAAACACGTCACTAGACACCATGAAATCACATTTCTTGGTCTTGCCATAGAGTTTATATTTCCTCAATAAATCAAGCATCTCAAACAAATTGCCCAATAAGTGGTCTCATGACTTCATTCATTAGTCTCTTGAACATACTAGGAATAGTGGACAAACCAAATTGCATAATAAGCCATTTATTGACCACCCTTGATTTTAAAGGTTGTTTTTCATTTATTCCCATTTTTTATTCTAATTTAACGGTAACAACAACATAAATCAACCTTAGAAAACACACAAGAACCATGTAATTCATCCAACATATCATACAATATAGGAATGGGGTACCTATATTTTATTGTAAGTTTGTTAATGGCCCTAATATCAACACACATATGTATAGTATTGTCGTTTTTAGGGATCAGAAGGGCAAGAATAGAACATGGGTTCATATTAGGCCTCAGGTAACCTTGAACAATTAGATCATCAACTTTTCTTTGTAATTCTTTGGTCTAACAAGGAACCAAGTAAATTTGGTGCGCAATTCCTCGAATAGAAGGAAAACCATGGGCTAGCAAATAACAATATCAATAAGAACAAATTCACATGTAATCTCATTATTATAAACAACACCAATAAGAAAAAGGATTCATTTTTTGGAAATATCATTGGCTAAGACATTGAAATTTGTAGGGGTGTGGGTGTTATAATGTGGATTGTCGAATTTTATCCACCATATAAATTAAGATTGTATTCACAAAGCTTCATCCATCTACCATCAAGTCACGCATCTTGCATTTGATGATGCATCTTGAGTGGAATATATCCTCCTTTTGGGCCTTGTCATTAAGAGCTTCAGTTGTGTGCATGACTTTCCTCGCCACCAAAATTTCACTAAAGTTAGCATTTACAACCTCCTTTTCATTAGAATTGTTATAAATAGGTTCTTCTTCGATCTCAACATTTTTTTGTAGGACTTCAACCTTCTTCAATATAAGAGATATTCAGTTAAGACATTGAGCTTAGAAATATCCAAATCATGACATTTGAAACATGTCTTTCCCTTAGGTTCTGCAAATCCTTCTTCCATTTTCTCTTTATCTTTAAAAGGCTTTTGGGCATATTCATTTTCTTTAGACAAAAATGCAAAAATGGTCCCTATGATATGCATTTTTTCTAGGTTTTGGTCCAAACCCGTTTTTTTTGGATTGATGGTCTTGTGAGCTAGGTTCGTTGCCTATTTGATCTTTTGAAATTGAAAAGACTAAATTGGCATCCTGATAATTTTTTATGTTTATTTTAAAGCTTTATAAATAATATATATGGGCCTACCTCTCCCTCTCTCATGTATGAAAAAACACAAACATCACACACACACACGTTTTACAGATTTCACTGTTCATCATCTTTTTGTGAAGGTTTAAGATGGTCAAATATGATGGAAGTTCCATGTTTACACATTGATTTGGGTTTTTCTTCAATCACATAAGCACACACACATACACATGTTTACAGATCCACGTTGTCTTTGGTTCCTTTCCACAAGCTTGGTCATCACTTATAAGATCTAATAGAATAACCCTGTCCAACATCACTTTCAAAACACCATACCCGGTTAACTTTATTCACAAAAGACACAACGAACAAGCACCCCTACCATGTAAACAACCACTAACACCACCATCATCGTTTTGAATATGTAATTCAAGCAAATAAGGAAAAATAGAATGTGATTTGAATCTGTACAGATCAGAAGACATGAAGCAAATCGAGAGAGAGAGAGAGAGAGAGAGAGAGAGAGAGAGCCTTATTTTTAAAAAACATAAATAAAAAACAATGTTTGAGAGGGGAGCCCATGTTCCCCTTTAAGAGAATCCCAGCACATGCGATCGATTTCAATTTGTGGGGAAGTATCTAACCCCAGTTATTCTATCTCATGTCTGATTTTACATTTGGTTTGTTTGAGAACAAGCCCCAAATTTGTTTAATGGCGTGGATTTCTTGATCAAAAATAAACCCCAAAATGTTTCAGGGCATCGTTTTCTCACACGCTTACAAAATACGAGAAAATAAACAAGATTCCGGTGGCGAATTCAGGGTAAACGAACGATCCATATGCTTAGTCCCAAGCTCAGAAGTGATTCCAGTTGAATTTAATGATTGCAGCCTATAGGTAAACCCCCTCAATAAGCAAGATTTAGGCAGCGGTGGTGGTGGCTTTACGGCGACGGTAGTCGTGGCTTCAGGGCATTGGTGGTCCTGTGGTGTTGGACTAAGGTCCTGTGTTTTAGAATTTCTTCAATTCTTACACTGTAATTAGAGATTCTTGTGGTATTATTTTAGAAACAGATTAAACTCATTAATGCAACCAAACTCAAATCCAAATACCTTTGAAAATCACAGCATCACACATCAACCTCTGGCTACATTCTACATACCAGCGAATTGTGACCATTACTTGAGGTTATGGCGAGGTGGTGATCGATTAAGATTGTTCGTATAATTTACATGAAGAACAGAGCTTCAATGATGTTGTATAAGGTTGCCATGGCGACTTTCATGTTGCTACTTCCATGTACATCATTCTTGTTTTTCTCTCTTTTTCTTAATGATCTTGGAGATGAAAGGCACACAAGGAGAAGGGCATCTCAACCTCCATTTTCCAAAGAAAAAGGGTGGGTCTAGCTTTCTTGATAAGAGAGAGAGAGAGAGAGAGAGAGAGAGAGAGAGAGAGAGAGAGAGAGAGAGAGAGGAGGGGAGGTGGACCCTTTTATTTTTTAATTATTTTAATAATTGTATTAGATTAATAAAAAGTGAAAAAAAATGTAAATTAAATACCCCAAGGCTATACTATCATTTTAATATTCGAATGGACCAAATATCAGGGTTTGGACCAAAACTCAAAAGAAATACATACCATAGAGATCATTTTTACAGTTTTGTGTTTTCTTTAAGTAGTACTCTACATAGGAAATGTTGGCTTGATAATGGCTTGTAAGAAACCTCTTGGGCTTGTTTTGAGCTTGTACCAAGTCTTGATCTTTTTCTTACCTTTCAAGGTTCATTTTTAACTTCAATGGTTCTATGCATGGTTTGAACTAATTCAAGATAGTCATCAACATTTTAGGAACCTTCAAAATCTAGTTGGTTAACTTTAAATGTTTCTCCAATAATCCCCTTCTGCTTTCTATATGGTCAGTTTAATCAATTATTGATTTGTTATGTTCGGTTTAATCCATTTAGATAATTTGTTCGGTTCTGTTTAATCAATTTTTTGACATCCAAAATATTAAGAGAATAATTGTGAAACTTATCATTCTTTATATTTTTTGGTCATTAAACAAAAATTTGTTCTTATATTGTTTGATCGTTGGACAATTTTGTTAAATGGAATGTCTAGAGTGACAAGTTACGATTAAAAAAAGATATGAATTGAAAAGAATATACGTTTGAAGAAGTGATAAAGACAAAATTAACAAATAAATTAAAACTATCACATAGAATATGATAAAAAGGTATAAACTTTATTATGAGAAATTGAAACATATTTTATAAAATGATATAAATAAAAATTATATTTTATTTTACTATTGTTTGGTTCAATAGAATAGTGGAAATAGCAACCGAAAACCAAACCGAATAATAAAAAGTAACAAAACGTTTTGTCAATAGCTTCTAGAAGCTAGAAGCTCTCAATCTGTGCCGAGCACGCTCATAAACTATTTCCCAACTTTTAACAACTCAAAACATATTTTCCAACAAATACACATTTTATTATATCTATTTGTCAACATGGAATTAGTCTATAAATAATGACTTATTTATAACTAGAGATAGTCACATTCTCATTATACCCATAAACATATAACTAGAGACTCCTGAACCCATAATCTGGAACAATGCATATGCAATAAATGACTTATTCAACACCTTAAACGCAATTATCGAGTTAGAAACGATATTTGTATAGTGCACTAAATTCTATCGTATGTTTACTAAATTTATTTTGTCATGTCATCCATACCAAAGGGGTACTTAAAAAACACTTATTTAAAAACTTCTATTACTTATTGGAGAATAAGTGCAAATAAAGGAGCACAATACATAAATGATTGTGAATTAAAGCAAAACTTTCACATTTGAGAGAACCCTTCTCCCAACAGCTCATGAATCAAAGCATATGAATACAAACGCAGGTAACAAACAATAAGATTATGGTTCTAAGTTCTCACCTAATAAGCAAACACATACACAAACACATACTACACAAATGATTCAAGAAACCCAAACTCAAGTCTCAACCACCAAAAGGAAAGAAAAACATTTTGCTACAATCATATGTTCTATCTCATTTTGCAATGTAACTGAAGCAAGAAAATCCCATAATTTTGTATAGAATTGAAACGAATCTTGACTTATACGATCATGCCATTAATCATCAACAATATCATAATCCATAATTGTTAATTAGATACTCAACTACAAAACTCATTTAATACCCAAAAAGAACAAGTGACTAACTTGCAAAACTAAATCAAGATAATAACTTTTAATCAAGTTCATATCATAATCATGAGGTAGCACATACAAAAAATGCCCAATAACTCGCACTTACCAAACATTGAGCTATTAATTCTTCTTCAAAGGTCGTCTTGATTCCTCAAATACTCCCCAGTATCAGCCTGACGAATAACCACAAGCCCATTAGGGTCCATCTTCCTACAATCCTGAGTCGATTTCGCAGCAATCCCAAATCCCAAAGGCAAATCCGACATAGAAAACACTACCACCCCGTCATACGCATTGATGTTATCAGTAATCCTGCCTAACCCACCTTTCACGACATCGTTCCCGTACAAGAACGACATCTCCGAAGTGGGTTTTAGCCACACTTTATGCTTCGCATTAGCAGCCAACAGATTCAAGGCCTGAATCGTGAGATGGAACTTGCCGCTTTTTGTGAATTTGCCGATGTTGGTCCCCATGGCGACGAGGTTTTCTCGCTTCACGTTGGTGGCGCGTTTGACTAGTGATTCCGAGACGTAATAGACTCTGTTCTTGTGGAGACGGAAGCAATAGCGACCTGGGTTTTGATCGGGGCCTTCGTGTGATGGAGAATCGACGAGGTTCTTAAGATTGTTGCCTGTGAATTTGAATAGCTTCTCGAATACTTGAGTCGTCTCGGCTTCGTCTAATGGCCTCATCTCTATTGGTTCAACTGTAGAGGTGATTCGAATGAAAGAAAGAAGCAGAGAAAGTTTAGGGTTTTTGATTTGGGAGAAGAAGACGGCTAGAAGCTCAGAATTAGGTTTGAGCTTTATGTCTTTAAGATAACATAACGATATTAATATTACGGGTAAAAATAAATAAAAATGATTTTAAAGACAAAATTACATAAATGTTCTTTATGTTTAGTAAAATGTACCAAATTTGGTCTTTATGAGGAATTTTTTACAAAGACGGTACCTAAGTACATAAGTTTGAAAATTTTTGCAAAAATGATACTGATGAGATGATATTTTTTAATTATATTATTTTTGGATCATATTCTTTTTTTCAATCATATGATTTCAGATAAATAATATATTCAATTAAATAAAATATTTGTTCAGAAAATAAATTTAGGATCACTATATATTCTAAATCATTTAATTTTGAATTATAAAAAATATAATTAATGATCATAAAATATTTGAATCAAAATATTTTTATATCATAAAAAATTAAGGATCATAAACATGTTGAATCATAATTTTTTTAATCATAAATATTTTGAATCATCTCATTTTGGATTATATTATGTATAATTTAAAAAAAAATTATAATCTTATAAAATAAAGTTTGGTATCTAAACAACCTTATTAGTAAAAATTTATTTTCAAAATTTTCCTAATATATGATGATAAACCTTTAAAAATAATGAGTAGAAGCATCCCTAAAATTTTCATGAGTTTTGAAGAATTTTTTTCTGGATTTTTTTTATAAAAATAAAAAATAATAAAAAATATTTTTATTTTCAAATTTTCATTGCACTCATGTTGTAGAGAATTAAATTTTAAAAACTTTGGTCTTATTTATTTTTCAAACAAAAAAATTATAATAAAAAAATTAATAGAATAATAATAATAATAATAACAATAATAATAATAATAATAATAAATAAAGATCTTTTTGTCACATTTCATGCTCTCATTTCATTTGACACATTTCATTTCTAAATTTTTTTGATTTATTTTTTTCCACTTGTCAACTTATGGTTTTTTTTTTTTTTTTTTTTTTTTGTATTTTATTAAATTTCACATAATATTGAAATGTAATAATTGTAATAAATGTAATAATAAATGCATATCAATTTTATTAATATATCTTTCCTTTTAATTTTTAAAATTTTAAATTGAATCTAATTATTTTATTTGTTTATTTATTTAAATTATTTGTGTAAATTTAAAAGAGAAATAAAAAAAATAAAAAAATAACAAATTAAACATTACATTTCAATATTTCAATATTTTTCTTTTTTTTTCTTATAAGTTAAACTTCCTAAATTTTTAGATTTTCATATTCTCTTTTTAGAATAAACCTGTATAGTACATGACTCTCACAACTAGTAATAATAATAATAATAATAATAATAATAATAATAATAATAATAATAATAATAATAAATAAAGATCTTTTTGCCATATGTCATATTTTTATTCATTTTGCAACATGTAATTTTAAATTAATTTTTATTCCACATGTCATTTTATGGTTTTTCTATTTTATTAAATTTCATATATTTAATAATAAATGTATATCAATTTCATTAACGGACTTTCTTTCTAATTTCAAAATTACTAAATTATAGTTTCATTAATTTCCTTTAGTTATTTATCTAAATTATTTGTTTAAATTTAAAAGAGAAAAAAAAACACTTTAATTTTCATAATTCAATATTTTTCTCACTTTTCTTATAAATTAAAATTTCTCAAATATTTTGAATTTTATATTTAAATTTTCTTTTAAATAAACTAATGTAATATATGGGTCTCACACATAGTAATAATAATAATAATAATAAACTCACTTGCCATGAGCTTGACACGTGTCTAGGGGGAAGTAGGTGGGCGCGTCCGACGTATTACACAACGTATGATTTCTAGAGTTTACCATATTTTCCCTCTATCAATTGCTTTTCTCACCCCTAACTTTCTAACAATCATTTATACATTCAGCCCCCTATTTTTAAAACGTAATCATTTTTTTACAGTTAATCAATACCATTCAGTTTAACGAATTAACGACAAAGATTTGTCATCACAATCCTCATCGTTTTTTTAGTCCTCAACCGATCCTAACTCTCTCTCTCTCTCTCCCCCTTTCTCTCTCTCTCTCTCTCTCTCTATGTGTGTGTGTATGTGTCTGTCTGTCTCTCTCTCTCTCCTCCCCCCCTAAGCTATCAATCGCCCGATATAGCGGTGTTATAGCGTTTTGCGGTGGTTAAGAACCGCTATTTCCTGTTTAGCGTTTTCGTTTTGTGGTACCGCTATTTGCGGCGCTATTTACCGCTATTTCAATAACCGCTATAGCGGCGCTACGACCGCTATTCCATTTCCGTTCACATTTTGGGTCATTTGGTTACTTTGTCAATGAAAAACTGGTTTTAATGATCTCACTACACTTTCATTTTAAAAAGCCTGAACAACTAACATAATTCAAAGCATTCAAAGCAACTACGTCTACCGACAACTATCTTATTCATCTCTTTCTGTACTCACGACAACTTGAGTTGATATGGTCGGACTCCCTTAATGCGTTTTCTAAATCGACCCGCACGTATGAGACTACGACTTGAGACTTAACTCCTTAAATCAACCATGGCCTACTAATACGATATTAAACCCGTGCAATGCGATTAAACTCTATTTGACACTTTGACATTACCTAGTTTTCATATTACTATAATAGAATATTATATTCTATTTTTATATGACTTTTAAATTATACGTAATATTAAAAAACCGCTATACAACCGTGATAACCGCGATCTCAAATAGCGGCATGTAATCGTTATTGAAATTTTGACCGCGATATATATATATATATATATATATATATATATATATATATATATATATATATATATATATATATATATATATATATCTATATCTATATCTATATCTATATATCTTATAAAACTAGCATTTTTCCTTGAACCTCATGCATTTGAAACTCCCAAAACCATTTTTTCTTGAACCTCATGCATTTGAAACTCCCAAGACTATTCAACTTATACAAATTAATTTATGATTAATTGAAATATTATGATTTGTAACTCTTAAAACTCTTCAAATCATGTCAACACAAAATGATAAATTATATTTGTAGGGTTTGAAGAGTTATATGAGTGGTTCCATGGATGTAAGAAAGCAATTGCAACTTTTCCAAATATAAATTCATGTAAACTCAAATTGGGTGCATGTAAAGTTTTAGATATTAACCAATGTTCAAATTTAGGTATGTTTGTAAAGGTATACTTCAGATCATTTTTTAAGTTTATGTGTTATGCATCTTTCTATAATCACATGATGATGAAGTGGGATTGATAATTACTTCTCATGAACTTTTGGTAAATCAACCATCAAGCTACTTATAAGTTAGAGCAATTAACTTTGTTAACATTTATGTATCTTTATGTTGTCTCTCTCTTTTTTATGTTAATAAACTATATTTTATGTACAAGAGAACATTATTCAACATGTATTTTATGGTATGTATATACTATGTTAGTTCCTATCGTTTATTTTTTAAATAACTTTGATGAAGTTTTTTATAATTGATTTTGATGAAAGAAGTTTACAATTATTATTCCAAATTGTTGGTGATAATGACGAATTAGAACGAATGATTTTTAATATGATATGACTTTATTGTTGAAAACCAATAATTATGTGTGTTATAAAAATGAATTTTTTATGTTCTACCAAAACCTATATAGATATATCCAATTTTAAATTTTTTATAATAATAAAAATAAATTATCTTATTACATTTGTCAATTTCTTTTTTTCCTATTCATTCTTTATCGTAAAGGAAAAGTAAAATAAATAAAATAATAATATTTTCATAAGAAAATATAAGTGATCAAAATATACCTCAAGTATAACACTCTTCCTCCCCTAACCCACTCTTAACATATTGTTTTTAAAATTGGTCGCAGTATATAACAATTAATATAGTTTTGAAATTCAAATTGCCATTTTATTTGGACTATTCATTTTTTTCCAATATTTCATAGCTTTAAAGAAAAAAATGAAAGTACAATAAAAAAGTATGATAGTTTTTTTAAATTTAATAATGAAAATTTTCAAATAAGTAGTTTCTAATTAGTAAAAGGTAATAATTGTCTAAAATAAGGTAAAACTAAAGAATAGATTATAATATATTAATAAATTATTGTTATTTAAAATAATAATAATAATAATAATAATAACAATAATAATAATAATAATAATAATGGAAATAAAAAATAATCAAATAAATTATTTATAAATTAGTTAAAAATAAGTATAGTTTAAAATAATTTTAGATCAAAAACTTAATTCAATTTGATTCAAACACAATTTTTTATATCCTTTTATCGTATACTTAAAATTATTATAATATTAGTTACAACTTAATATAAAAATTATTATTTCAATGATAAATACTTATAATATTGTTTTTATAACATATAATTGTTAATATTTATATTACAATATTAGCCACAAATCAACAGTTTAAAACTCCCACTACAACTCAAGAGTTTTTTTCTTTATTTAAATGTAATTATGATTTCAAATTTAATGTAATTTGCCTTTGTATTTTCCACTATATTCAAAAGTTTTTTAAACTTATGGTTATTAATATGCAATATTTTTTTATTTTTCACTTACCTATTCATTCTTTATCGTAAAGGAAAAGTAAAATAAATAAAATAATAATATTTTCATAAGAAAATATAAGTGATCAAAATATACCTCAAGTATAACACTCTTCCTCCCCTAACCCACTTTTAACATATTGTTTTTAAAATTGGTCACAATATATAACAATTACTATAGTTTTGAAATTCAAATTAACATTTTATTTGGACCGTTCATTTTTTTCCAATATTTCATAGCTTTAAGGAAAAAAATGAAAATACAATAAAAAAGTATGATAGTTTTTTTTAAATTTAATAATGAAAAATTTCAAATAAGTAGTTTTTAATTAGTAAAAAGTAATAATTGTTTAAAATAACGTAAAACTAAAGAATAGATTATAATATATTAATAAATTATTTTTATTTGAAATAATAATGATAATAATAATAATAATAATAATAATAATAATAATAATAATAATAATATAGGAAATAAAAAATATTCAAATAAATTATTTATAAATTAGTTAAAAATAAGTATAGTTTAAAATAATTTTAGATCAAAAACTTAATTCAATTTGATTCAAACACGATTTTTTATATCTTTTTATCATATACTTAAAATTATTATAATATTAGTTACAACTTAGTATAAAAATTATTATTTCAATGATAAATACTTATAATATTGTTTTTATAACATATAATTGTTAATATTTATATTACATTATTAGACACAAATCAAGAGTTTAAAACTCCCACTACAACTCAAGAGTTTTTTTTTATTTAAATGTAATCATGATTTCAAATTTAATGTAGTTTGCCTTTGTATTTCCACTACATTCAAAAGTTTTTTAAACTTATGGTTATTAATATGCAATGTTTTTTTTTTCACTTATTTATTATACACATTGTAGTTATATTAGTACTATATAAGTAAGTTTTGATTAAAAAATCTTATGTTTGAAAAGATTTGTGATTCAAAATGAAAGAATTGAATTTTTTTTTATCGTATTAATGGTTATTGCAACATAAATGTTTTATAACAATGTATCTATATATCAAATGTATGTTGATTTCTAAATATTCATTTTGAATGATTTATAAGTGTTTAATAAGTTATGTTTGATGTAAATGTTGTAATGTTGTAGTGTTTTTATTTTATTAAAAGTTATAGTGTTTTTCATACTATTTGTTATTTGTTTTATATACAAACCGACATACGTTTTATATATAATTTTCACAACTTAAAACGTTCTATAAAATCATCAAAAGTTGTAGTATTTATTTTTTCATACTACTTTGTTTTTTTTATACATAGGAATCAATATATGTTTGATATATAATTTACACAACATAAAACGGTCTATAAAATCATGAGTTAATAGGGGAAGTAACTAATGATATAAATTTATTAATATTCATAAAACTAATATATTAACTATAGAGTTTGTTTTGCTATTGACATTGTTTTTACATGTATAAATATTAAATCAAAGATTGTTAAATATTATTATTTTAATTAAATAATTATATTCACGCACAACGCGCGGGGATTCGACTAGTGTGTGTGTATATATATATATATATATATATATATATATATATATATATATATATATATATATATATATATAGAGAGAGAGAGAGAGAGAGAGAGAGAAGTCGTTTCATCATGCATTTCTAATCAAATTTGTAATACCACAATAATCCAACCAACTTTTTGTTGGAATAGTGTCTATGTCCGTAACTATATTTGGTATGTACTTGACCCGGTTGTGCATGATCCTTTTGGGTTGCCTTCTCCAAAGCAACTTGACAAGGTAATTTAAGGAGAAAGAGAGAATATTATGGTTTATTAATATATTATAAGAATAATATGTTAAAGGAGAAATCACATTTATTTAATTAGTATAGTCATAAATTAATTAGGAATTAATTTGGTGACTAAAAGAGATTAATTAAATAAAGGGGTATAAACTGTCAAATGTATGATAGTTAAGTTTTGGGTTAAGGAAACCTAATGGACTTAAGGGGGAACGAAATTATGATGGGGATCCATCATATTTTCGTCTAAAGCCTTATTCCAGAAGGTTCCTTGGGCTGCTTGGTGGCTAAGCTGTCCATTAGGGTTTAGACTGAAACCCTAGTAGCCTGCAAGTATAAATAAGACCCCTAGGCTGTGGAAATCGGCTACACTTGATTCTAAGAGAACCCTAGGGCCGATTTCTAGCACCTCTCACCTTCTCTTATATTGCCTTCTTGCTTGTGGGGTTTGTGAACCATTAGAGGAGTTACAATTGTGACTCTAAGCTCAAGATCAAGAAGATTACAAAGGATTCAAGCTACTTGAAAGAGGTAAACCACTTAGATATGTTTTATTTATGATAATTTCGAATTATATATGATAGATCTAGTTTTGTAAGTCTTGGATTCAAAGCATGTACAATAGAGAAACCTAGATCCAAGCATTAGGGTTTGTATGAGCACATAGGATTGTTTCTTATGCATAAAACCCATAAGTGGTATCAGAGCCTTGATTGGTTTCAATTGTATGTGATGCTTAACTGTTTTGCTTGCTGAAAAACGAGTTTTTTGCCTCTGCCCGACTCAACTCGGCGAGTCAGTATCTGGACTCGGCGAGTTGGCCCCTACTCGACGAGTTCAGAGCTGACTCGGCGAGTTCAGAGCTGACTCGGCGAGTTCGTACGTCAGGCAGAGGGTATTCCGGGATTTAGTTCCTGTTTTGACTTGGATTTGTTACCTAAATCATTTTTTGAAGTTAAAATCCGAATTTTATCTTAATTAAATGATTATCCTTGCCAAAACAATAGATAATTTCAAATCTTTTGAATATTGGTTGTTTATATGATAAATATGGATTATTTAAAATTATTTGGTAATTATCTAATGACTAAAATAAGATTAGGTCAAATATAGATAATTATGAAATTAATTGTTTAATTTAAATTATTTGTTATTTGATCCCTTATGTTTTTTGAAAAGTTTAAAACTTGCCCTCAAGTTTTGAAATTTAAATTTTGTGATTAAAAGTTTGATTTTGAATAATTTAAATTTCAAACCCTTAGAATTTTACAAGTTTAAAATTCAACCCTATACTACTATATATTATTACAAGCTTAATTAATATATATATATGTAAAATGTAAAATGCTAGTCTTATCGTCAGTAGGCCTCATTCACGAAGCCAATCTATAAGGTGGGTATAAGGTTGCTGCCTATAAAATGGCGCTTAATGGGTGTACACTCACACCCACCGCTTGCTTGACTGGTGGAGGGTCGTTAGCTGAACGGGTAGGATAGGGCAACCCTCTCCTCATTAAAAGTATAATGAAAAAATACAAAGTAACTACATGTTTTACAAATTCCCAATCTTAGTTACTTTAGGGTAAAATGTGAAAATGATGCTATTCCATGGAATTACACTTTGTACCCCTGTCAAACGTTAGTGGAGCGTGCGTGGTTAACCGGCACACTAATTTGGGATTGACATTGGTGACAAAGGGTGGCTCGATGTTTTATCATAGATCAATAGAGCGTGCGTTGCTAACCAACACATTGATTAGGTGATGAAGACATTGAGTGCATCATGTTGATTCGCATGGTTATTCACAAACTTGTTTGCGATCCTCGGCATCCCAGTCGCAAATTTGAAGTGCATATCGAGATTTAAACATGCCATTGAAATGTTCAATGAATCTCAAAAAGAAATCTAGGAATTTTCAAATACATTTAAAACTTAATTTCTTTTCGTTTTTCATGGTGAGAATTAGTGAATCGTCATTCACTTACCTTCAAATTATTTACTTTTAGATTACGGCATCCCTTTTCTAAGTTGTAAATAATGTTGTTGGATCCTAGCCCTAATTTCTCATTTGGGTGTTTAATTGGGGATTCATTTCTAATCAAACCTTGTTCCTTTCTATTTCAGATGTCTAACGCAAACGCAAACAACAACGCTTCTGGATCATTCTCGCTGATGAACCTGTGTCAAAAGGTGACATTTGATGGGTCAAACTTCAACGAGTGGATGAGATACATTGGCATGATAACTCGCTACGAGGACAAAGAATATGTCCTCGATGAGAAGCTCGAAAAGATCAACCCAGAAGTTGCTACTCCTGAAGAGATGGCCGCCTTTGAGGCCCACGAGCGTGATGCAACGAAAGTTCATTGCATCATGTTGGCCACCATGAACCTCGAACTCCAAAAGTCCTACGAGGACATGTATCCATATGAGATGCACCAAGATTTGCTGGATAGGTACCACCCGAGCGCGAGGCAAGAGCGCTATGAGATCATCACCAATATGATCACCGCTAGGATCGGGAGTGGAGAATCCCTAACTGCTCATTTGCAAAGAATGTAAAGGTATGTTGATCGTCTTCTCAAACTTAATGTTAAGTTTGATGAGGATTTGGCTATCGACATCATCCTCCACTCCTTGCCTTCCTGCTACAACCAGTTCAGAATGACCTACCATATGAACAAAGAAGAGGTCACCCTGAGTAAACTTCAAGGGCTCCTGAGGACAGCTGAGAGCAACCTCAAGGACAAATCTATTGCATCATCCTCTACTGTAGTTGCTCCTGTGTTGGCAATTGGCCAAGGAAAGGGAAAAAAGAGGAAGGCTCCTTCTAAGAGCCACCATAAGGGTAAGACCCAAGATGGTTCCTCTTCTAGTGGGACCAAAGCAGGTTCTGTTAAGCCCTCTTCTGACCCCAAGGAAGCAGAGTGCTTCTATTGCCACCAGAAGGGCCACTGGAAACGAAGTTGCCCTAAATATCTGCAGGATATTAAGGATGGGAAGATAAAGCCCACCTTCGCAGGTATGCATTTAATTAAATCTAATAACTCATCACTTGCTACTTCATGGGTCCTTGATACTGGATGTGGTTACCACATTTGTTCTGATTTGCAGGGGCTAAGAAAAAGTAGGGAAGTGGAGCATGGAAGGATAAACTTGATCATGGGAAACAAGAAGTCTTCACCAGTAACCAAGATCGGAGTTTATTCCTTAGTGTTGAGAAATGGGTTAGGGTTAGATTTAAATAATTGTTGCTATTCGCCAGATATGGCAAGAAACATCATTTCTTTTCATGGTTTGTTTAAACAAGGTTTCAGATATTCATTTGATAATAGTAATGGTTCTATTAATGCTTATTTGAATGGTGTCTTTTATTTCAATGCATTACCTTGTAATGGGATTTATGAATCTGTGTTAGTTATAGATAATTTAGGAAATGATGTTTTGAATATTGATTCGTCCACAAGTTTGGACAAAGCATGCTTGTGGCATTGTCGTCTTGGCCATGTTAACAAGAAACGCATAGCCCAACTCCAGAAGGATGGAGTCTTGGAGTCATTCGACCTTAGGGACGATGACGTGTGTGAATCTTGTTTACTTGGGAAGATGACAAAGTCACCCTTTACTGGTACATGTGAAAGGGGTGAGGGTGTATTGGATCTCATACATACAGATGTATGTGGACCCTTTAGATCCACCACAAGGGACGCTTGTCGCTTCTACGTGACTTTTACAGACGAGTATAGCAGATATGGATATATCTACTTGATCAAGCAAAAGTCAGAAACCTTTGAAAAGTTCAAAGAGTATAAGAATGAAGTGGAGAATCAGCTGGGCAGAAAAATCAAGATGCTTCGATCTGATCGGGGAGGAGAGTACCTAAGTCTTGAGTTTCACGACTATCTAAAAGAATGTGGAATAGTTTCGCAATTGACGCCTCCTAGAACGCCACAATTGAATGGTGTGGCTGAGAGACGTAATCGAACCTTGTTGGACATGGTTCGTTCTATGATGAGTCGTGCTTTGTTACCAATCTCATTATGGGGGTATGCCTTAGAGACTGCCGCCCATATCCTTAACTTAGTTCCCACCAAGAAGGTTGCCAAGACACCTCACGAGATGTGGACATGGAAATCTCCCTCGTTAGCACATATCAAGGTTTGGGGTTGTGAAGCTTTCGTAAGACGAGAGACTCACGACAAGCCAGAACCTCGTAGTGAGAAGTGTTATTTCATCGGCTATCCACATAAGTCTTTTGGCTATCTCTTCTATAGACCAAGTGACAATGTTGTCTTTGTTGCTAGGAGAGGAGTTTTCAGAGAAAGAGAACTCATAAGTCAAGGAGACAGTGGGAGTCAGATTGACCTTGAAGAGCTTCAAGAGTCAGGAGATGAAGGAACCTCTGACACTGGCGTTCAACCTGAGGAGGAAACTCCTGTTGAACCAATTGACCAGTCCTTACCGCTTAGACGTTCGAGTAGAGTTATTGTTCCACCCCAGTTTTATGGTTTCCATATTACTACTGACAGGGATACGTTTATTAGTGATAGTACACTAGTAAATCTGGACGAACCTAATAGCTACAAGGAAGCCATGGCAGGCCCAGAGTCTGCTAAATGGAAAGAGGCAATGGACAGCGAGATTCAGTCCATGTATGACAACCAAGTTTGGAATTTGGTTGATAATGTACCAGGTCGTAAGACAGTCGGGTGCAAGTGGATCTTCAAGAAGAAGACAGACATGGATGGGAAAGTGCACACTTATAAAGCGCGATTGGTCGCGAAGGGCTTTACTCAAACTCCTAGAGTTGACTATGATGAGACCTTCTCGCCAGTTGCCAAGATAAAGTCTATTAGGGTAATGCTCGCAATAGCTGCGTTTCATGATTATGAAATCTGGCAGATGGATGTAAAAACCGCTTTCTTAAATGGGAAGTTGGCTGAGGATGTTTACATGAATTAGCCAGAGGGTTTTGTCGATGCGAAACATCCAAATAGAGTGTGCAAGCTTGAGAAATCCATTTATGGATTAAAGCAAGCATCTCGCAGATGGAATCTTTGTTTTGACGAGAAGGTCAAAGAGTTTGGTTTTCTGCGAAACGAAGATGAGTCATGTGTGTATGTCAAGGCCAGTGGGAGTATAGTGAGCTTCCTCGTATTGTATGTCGATGACATACTACTCATAGGAAACGACATTCCAACCTTGCAGGAGGTCAAATCCTGGCTTGGGAAGTGTTTCGCTATGAAGGACCTCGGAGAAGCTGCATATATACTGGGAATAAGGATAGTGAGAGACAGAAGTAAGAGACTGATAGGACTCAGTCAGGATACATACTTGGAAAAGGTACTAAAACGTTTTAGTATGGAAAATTCCAAGAAAGGGGAGTTACCAATCCAATGTAATACCAAACTGAGTAAGACTCAGAGCCCAAGTACGGAGGCAGAGATAGCTGATATGAGCCGAGTACCTTACGCTTCCGCAGTTGGCTCGATTATGTACGCTATGACATGTACTCGCCCTGATGTGGCCTTCGCTTTGAGCACGGTCAGCAGATATCAAGGGAACCCTGGTAGGGCGCATTGGATTGCTGTCAAGAATATTCTTAAGTACCTATGAAGGACCAAGGAATGGTTTCTAGTCCTCGGTGGGAGTGATGACTTAAGGGTGCAAGGGTACAGTGACGCTAGTTTTCAGACGGATCAGGATAATTACCGATCGCAGTCAGGCTGGGTCTTTACCCTGAACGGAGGAGCAGTGACTTGGAAAAGTTCCAAGCAAGAGACCGTGGCTGATTCAACGTGCGAATCAGAGTACATTGCGGCAAGCGAGGCGTCAAAGGAGGCTATATGGTTGAAGAACTTCATTGGAGACCTTGGAGTTGTGCCATCCATAAAGGAGCCCACGGAAATTTTCTGTGATAATGAAGGAGCGGTTGCCTTGACCAAGGAACCAAGAGATCATGGCAGATCTCGACATATCGACAGGAAATACCATTTTATTAGACATCGGGTAGAAGAGGGACTCCTCGTTGTGAAGGGGGTATCGTCAAAAGATAACCCAGTAGATCCCCTTACGAAGGGACTGAGTAGGGTTAAGCATTTGAAGCACGCTAGGAGCGTTGGACTAAAGGACGATATTAGTTTAGATTAGATAGGTAGGAAATTTGTAATGAATAATTTTGTATTCAACATTTTGATGATTAAATAAAGGTGTGTTATTTATAAGAAAGTTACTATCTTGTGTTGATTATTTATCTGTTATTTCCAATTTTGCATGTTTTGACTTCCTGAATAATAAGATTGTTCGAACAGTCCACAATCGCTCATATGTTGGAAGTAGATATGAAAGAAGATTGTCATAAATTTGTTTGTAGATTGTCTAAAAGGTTTTAGACATAGCAAAGGTTTGCTACGAAGTTTATGAGTGCTTATGAAATTTGTTTTAAGCATTGGAATAAACCCACACTTGCTAGTATCACTTCATGAAAGTTACCATAAGTGATCGCAAGATGATAATATCATATAATCTTTAAACCTAGAGATATGGTTGTTGTTTGCTAGTTGATTATGCATTGATAATGCGAAAACGCATCAGTAACTTGATGTTATAAAACACATTATTGTGTGTGACTTAGCTAGTAAATGATAAAAGCATATAAGTCGAAGTTTTTCTGTACCTTTTATTCTAAGAGAGTAAAAGCGATATCTTGGCCACTCGATGATTTAGTTTGACTTATGTGCCGGGCCCGGTCAGAATGAAGTTGATGTGTTCAACTAAATTCTATGTTGAATAAATCGGAGATCGAGAAACAATATGCTGGATAATAAGTATTGTCAGCATGATATCTAGAACAGAGGATTATACGATCCCTTATCTGAAGGACAAGTTGATCAGAGTTGACAGCAAAGTATAAGAGCTACGATTGCTAATCGGATTCTGAAGTCATATGTGAGATATAGTTACTAGACTTATCCAAGTGGGAGACTGTTGGAATAGTGTCTAAGCCCGTAACTATATTTGGTATGTACTTGACCCGGTTGTGCATGGTCCTTTTGGGTTGCCTTCTCCAAAGCAACTTGACAAGGTAATTTAAGGAGAAAGAGAGAATATTATGGTTTATTAATATATTATAAGAATAATATATTAAATAAGAAATCACATTTATTTAATTAGTATTAGTCATAAATTAATTAGGAATTAATTTGGTGACTAAAAGAGATTAATTAAATAAAGGGGTATAAATTGTCAAATGTATGATAGTTAAGTTTTGGGTTAAGGAAACCTAATGGACTTAAGGGGGAACGAAATTCTGATGGGGATCCATCATATTTTCGTCCAAAGCCTTATTCCAGAAGGTTCCTTGGACTGCTTGGTGGCTAAGCTGTCCATTAGGGTTTAGACTGAAACCCTAGTAGCCTGCAAGTATAAATAAGACCCCTAGGCTGTGGAAATCGGCTACACTTGATTCTAAGAGAACCCTAGGGCTGATTTCTAGCACCTCTCACCTTCTCTTATATTTCCTTCTTGCTTGTGGGGTTTGTGAACCATTAGAGGAGTTACAATTGTGACTCTAAGCTCAAGATCAAGAAGATTACAAAGGATTCAAGCTACTTGAAAGAGGTAAACCACTTAGATCTGTTTTATTTATGATAATTTCGAATTATATATGATAGATCTAGTTTTGTAAGTCTTGGATTCAAAGCATGTACAATAGAGAAACCTAGATCCAAGCATTAGGGTTTGTATGAGCACATATGATTGTTTCTTATGCATAAAACCCATCACTTTTCACTACGCGCTAATCACTTGTTCCCGAGTTCTACTTATGGAGGGATATGGAAGGATACAAAAGGAAAGTGAGGTATGTCGAAGGAAAATCGTGTTCCCAAGTTTCATTGATGGAAGGAAAGTGAGGGGAGGGAAAGGATTTTGGAGCCATATTTTCCTTCCAAAATTGCCTCCCAAATTGGGCGGATTTGGGAAGAAAGTGAGGGGAAGGAAAATTTAAAGTTTTGTTTTCTTTTTCCTCCCAAATTGGGAACACAAAAACTTAAAATTTTCCTTTCATTTCCTTCGAACTCAGGAACACGTAATAATGAATATTTTCCTTCCCTTCCCTTTCTTTCTGTCAAAATTTTTCTGCGCTTTCCTTTATTGAATTTACAAAAAAAACTCGGGAACAAGGAATAATTGCACTGGTGTCTTCTTTTTTACACACATTTAGTTTTCTTAAAAACTTTCCATAAATAAGGTCATCACTGCCATGTACTATAGTATAAGAGTTCGTTTCATAATGATAAACCTTCTAAGAGTAGGTCATTCATATAACCTCAAACATTCCTTTTTCCATGAGACATACACTGTTAAATGATGACATTAAGCTCGCGAATTTTATCAACTCATTTGTAAACCATTGCATCTTTCTTCTTTTACACCAAGAGTTATTTCAAACCTCTTTCAGAAAGCACATTTCACAATTTGTTTCTACTACTAAACACATAAGAGAAGGACCTTCAAAACTTCCAAAGGTCCAACTCTCTATACAAACTTCAACCTTAGCATAAGGATAATCAACCTTGTCTATCATAACAACTTTTAATCACTACTAAATATGTTCTGCCACTTCTTTTAAATATATCAACCTGTTAGATAAGGTGTCTAAGTCCATAACTATTTCTGGTATGTACTTGACCCGACCGGCATGGTCCATTTGGGTTGCATGGCACCATGCAATTGGATAGACTAAATGAGAGAAATAACACTTGTGGATTATTAATATATTATAAGTTCTAATATATTAATAATATTATTTAATTAGTTTGATCAAGAATTAATTTAGAATTAATTAAGTGATCAAAAGATAACTAATTAAATATATGGGTTGATTATGTAAATTATGCATAACTTGTATAGTGGGCTAAGAGGCTCCATGAATTATCAAGTTGGGTTCCACCCATAGGATGCTCCATGGATGCTCCATGGGAGTTACAAACCCATGGGTCATGGAAATGAAGAGTCATGACACATTAGGGTTTACATGGTGTAACCCTAGATGTGTCAACACTATATAAGAAACCCATTCTCCACCAAAATAGGCTACACATAAGAAACAAGAGGGCTAGGCCGATTTTAGAAGTGTGTATTCTCTCTAAAGTCATTCCAAAAGCATTTGGTGTTGTGTGAAGCATTTGAGGCATCACACTTGGGGTGCTAGGCTCACAAGGTTTCAAGGATCATAAGCAACAACATGGTAAGTTATTCTATCTTTCATGCAAGTTAAAATTTGTTCCCCATGTATGCTAGATAGGAATATAACCTTGGAATTTAACTTTCCATGATAATTAGACAAACATAGATCCAAGGTTATTAGGGTTGCATGTACACTTAGGAAGTGTTAGAATGCTCAAATCCCATCAGTGGTATCAGAGCCTAGGTTTGTTTGTTGTTTTTTTTTGTGCAAACTGCTTGAAAAAAATCGTTTTTCTGTTTTCTGCTCGTATGAAAGTTTGCACATTTGTTGCTGGAAATGGACTAGAAACATTACCCTAAACTATTTTGATGTTTTAAAACTTGTTTTAGATGGTGTAATGTTTATGCTAATCTATTTACAATGACAATTATCAAGATTACAGGTTTTTTTTAAGTGTAATTTTTGATTCTTGAAAGTGTTCATATTCATGTTCTTGAACTTATGAAGATTAGATGATCATAGGAATTGTTTGTAACCTTCATGGTAGTTTAATTCATGATCATAATGTGTTTTAATGGAGTCCATAACTTGTTCTCAAGTTATGGAAAACCAAAAGTCTCACTTTTATTAAAGCCATTAAAAGAACACAAGAGTTATAAAAATGAAGAGTCTTCATTTTTATTACTCAATTAATTCATAAGTTATAAGAAATGAAAAGTTTTTGAAGTTTACAAGACTTGCCCTCAAGTTTTGGAACAAGTAAAGTTTTGATTAAAACTTTAGGTCCAACCCTTAGAATTTTAAAAGTTAAAATTCAACCCTTATACTTTATAATATTATAAGTTACTAATATATATATATATATATATATATATATATATATATATATATATATATATATATATGTATAAGATCAAGTCGTCTTACCGCTAGTACGCCTCATTCACGAAGCCGGTCTATAAGGGGGGTATAAGGTTGTTGCCTATAAAAAGGCAACTTAATGGGTGTCCACTCTCACCCACCGCTTCCTTGATCGGTGGAGGGTCGTTAGCCGAACGGGTAAGACAAGGACTTATAAATTCTCATTAAAAGTATGATGAATATTATAAAGTAACTAAATGCTTTTATTAAATTCCCAATCTTAGTTACTTTAAGAAATTGTGAATAAGGTGCTAATCCATGAAATTACAATTTACACTTTGTTAAAGTCGTTGGTGGAGCGTGTGTGGTTAACCGGCACACTAACTTGGACTTAACAAGGTAGGTAAAGGGTGACTTAAGGTTTTGTCATAGTATCGGTGGAGCGTGTGTGGTTTACCGACACATCGATTGAGTGATAAACTTTAAGGGTACCAAGTGATTTGCATGGTTACTTCACACCTCGTTTTGTGATCCTCGGTATCACAGTCACAAAACTTGGAGGGCACACTCGAGATTGAAACATGCCTTTGAAAAAAAAATTCATTGAATCTCAAAAGAATCTAGGAATTTCTAAGAACCAATTAAAAACCTAATATCTATATTTCGTTTTTCATGGTGGAAATTGGTGAATCGTCATTCACCTACCTTTCAAATATGTTATAGCTTGGATTACGGCATACCTCTTCTAAGTTATAATATATTGTGATTGGATCCTAGCCTTAATATTACATTTGGGTGTTTTATTAAGGACTCTCTTAATATCTAAACTCATCTTGTTCTCTTCTTTCAGATGTCTTCAAACAATGCTGCTTTTGGCTCTAATCCTAATGGCTCCTTTACCCTTATGAACTTGTGTGGGAAAGTCATTTTTGATGGATCCAACTTCAATGAATGGATCAGAAACATCAGGATGATTACCCGCTACGAGGACAAAGAATATGTCCTTGACAAGGAGATTAAGGAGATTGATGAGACCACTGCAACTCCCCAGGAGATCGCTGACTTCCGGGCACATGAAAGGGATGCTACAAAAGTGGCATGCATCATGTTGGCCACCATGACAGCGGAACTCCAAAAGTCCTATGATGACTTCTACCCTTTTGAAATGCACCAAGATCTGATGGAAAGATACCATCAAAGTGCACGACAAGAGAGGTATGAAATGATATGCTCTATCATAACAACCATGATGAAGGACGGGGAATCTGTCACGAGCCACATGCAGAAAATACAAAGGTATGTGGATCAGTTGCTGAAGCTTAATGTGAACTTTCCTGACGAGCTTGCAATAGATATCATCTTGCACTCCTTACCATCGTGCTATGATCAATTCCGTATGACATATCACATGAATAAGGAAGAGGTCACACTCAGCAAACTTCAGGGACTCCTCAAGACCGCAGAAACATGTCTTAAGGGTAAGTCAGTTGTTAACACTCCTACTCCAAACTCCGCCCCAGTTTTGGCAATCGGGAAAAGTCGAGGGAAGAAGAGGAAGGGCTCTTCGAAGGGTACCAAGGCTAGGACCCTTGATGGCTCTTCTTCAAGTGGAACCAAGAAAGGTTTCGTCACTCCTTCTTCTGACCCAAAAGAGGCTGAATGCTTCTATTGCCATGAAAAATCACATTGGAAGCGGAACTGCCCAAAGTACCAGCAAGATGTGAAGGATGGGAAAGTTAAACCCAACCATGCAGGTATTTACACTATCTTATCTAATAACTCACCCCATTCTAACTCTTGGGTCCTTGATACCGGTTGTGGTATTCATATCTGTTCTGATTTGCAGGGACTAAGAAGAAGTGAGAATGTGGAGCATGGAAGAATAAACTTAATCATGGGGAATAGGAAAGCTTTACCTGTCACCAAGATTGGAGTTTATACTTTATCGCTAAGTAGTGGGTTTAGTTTAGATTTGAATAAGTGTTGTTATTCGCCAGAAATGGCAAGAAACATTATTTCCTTTCATGCATTGTATAAACAAGGTTTCACCTTTTCATTTGATAATGAAGTTGGTTCGATTAATGCTTTCTTTAATAATGTTCTTTATTTTAAAGCATTACCTTGTGATGGCGTGTATGAACCTGTATCTGTGGTTGATAACTTAGGAAATAATGTATTGTGTATTGATTCTGTTAATAATAATAACTTGGATAAAGCATCATTATGGCATTGTCGTCTTGGACATATAAGCAAGAAACGCATAGGCCAACTCCAAAAGGATGGAGTCTTGGAGTCATTTGACCTAAAGTCAGATGATAGTTGCGAATCATGCTTACTTGGAAAAATGACAAAGTCACCCTTCACAGGTTCTTGTGAGAGGGGTGAAGGTTTGTTGGATCTTATACACACGGATGTGTGTGGACCCTTCAAACATGCCACAAGGGATGCTAATCGTTATTATTTGACTTTTACTGATGATTACAGTAGATATGGATATGTCTACTTAATCAAGCATAAGTCAGAGACTTTTGAAAGGTTTAAAGAATTTAAACAGGAAGTCGAGAATCAATTGGGAAGGAACATTAAGATGCTTCGATCCAATCGAGGTGGTGAGTATCTTAGTTCAGAGTTCCTCGACTATCTTAGGGAATGTGGGATTGTCTCACAATTGACACCTCCCAAGACACCGCAGTTGAACGGTGTAGCTGAGAGGCGTAATCGAACCTTGTTGGATATGGTTCGTTCCATGATGAGTCGAGCTTCGCTACCAATCTCATTTTGGGGGTATGCCTTAGAGACTGCCGCCCATATCCTTAATCTAGTCCCTACAAAGAAAGTTGCCAAAACTCCTCATGAGATGTGGACTGGTAAAGTACCCAAACTAGACCACATCAAGATTTGGGGTTGCGAGGCTTTCGTGAGACGTGAGACTCATGATAAGCTCGAACCTCGAAGCGAGAGGTGTATTTTCATCGGCTACCCACAACAATCCTTTGGTTACCTCTTCTACAGACCTAGTGAAAATGTGGTCTTTGTAGCTAGGAGGGCTGTCTTTCGAGAGAGAGAGAGTTCATAAGCCAAGGAGACAGTGGGAGGCAAGTTGACCTTGAAGAAATTCAAGAGTCAAGTGGTGAAGGAACTTCAAACCCTAGCACTCAACTTGAGGAGGAAACTCCTGTTGAGCCAATTGATAAGTCTGTACCTCTAAGGCGTTCCACAAGGGTTAGGAATGCACCTGAGCATTACTATGGATTCCATATTACTGCGGAAGGTGATACACTTATCAGTGATGTGACACTGATAGGTCTGGATGAACCTAACAGTTACGCGGAAGCCATGGCAGGCCCTGAGTCAGCCAAGTGGAAAGAGGCAATGGACAGCGAGATACAGTCCATGTATGACAATCAAGTTTGGAACTTGGTTGAGAATGTACCAGGTCGTAATACTGTAGGGTGCAAATGGATCTTCAAGAAGAAGACCGACATGGATGGTAATGTACACACTTATAAGGCACAACTGGTTGCAAAGGGTTGCTCACAAACTCCGGGAGTTGATTATGATGAGACCTTTTCTCCAGTGGCCAAGATTAAGTCTATTAAGGTTCTGTTAGCCATAGCCGCATTTCATGACTATGAAATATGGCAAATGGATGTCAAAACCGCTTTCCTTAATGGAAAGTTGGCTGAGGATGTTTACATGAGTCAGCCAGAGGGTTTTGTCAATACAGAGTACCCTAATAGAGTGTGTAAGCTTGAGAAATCCATTTATGGGTTAAAGCAAGCACCTCGCAGATGGAATCTTTGCTTTGATGAGAAAGTCAAAGAATTTGGCTTTTCTAGGAGTGAAGATGAATCTTGTGTATATGTCAAGGCTAGTGGGAGTATAGTTAGTTTTTTGGTATTGTATGTGGATGACATACTACTCATAGGAAATGACATCCCAACTCTGCAGGAAGTTAAGTCCTAGCTTGGGAAGTGTTTCTCTATTAAGGACCTAGGAGAACCTGCCTATATTCTAGGGATAAGGATCTTGAGAGACCGGAGTAAAAGACTAATTGGACTTAGTCAGAGTACCTACTTGGATAAGGTGCTGAAGAGATTCGGCATGCAGGACTCCAAGAAAGGAGAGTTACCCATCCAGAGTAACGCCAGATTGAGTAAGACACAAAGCCCTAGTACTGAGGCTGAGATAGCAGAAATGAGTCGAATACCTTATGCTTCGGCTGTAGGATCGATCATGTATGCTATGACGTGTACTCGACCTGATGTAGCCTTTGCCTTGAGCATGGTTAGCAGGTATCAGGGGAACCCTGGCAAGGCACACTGGACTGCGGTAAAGAATATCCTCAAGTACCTACGGAGGACTAAGGACTGGGTCCTTACCCTCGGTGGGAGTGAAGACTTGAGAGTTGTAGGGTATAGTGATGCTAGCTTTCATACTGATAGGGATAATTTCCGCTCTCAGTCAGGCTGGGTCTTTACCTTAAACGGAGGAGCAATTTCTTGGAAGAGTTCCAAGCAAGAGACAGTGGCTGATTCAACTTGCGAATCAGAGTATATAGCAGCTAGCGAGGCAGCAAAGGAGGCGATATGGCTGAAGAACTTCATTGGAGACCTTGGAGTTGTACCAGCTATTAAAGAGCCAATGGAAATTTTCTGTGATAGTGAAAGTGCAGTTGCCTTAGCCAAGGAACCAAGGGATCACGGGAGATCCAGACACATCGACAGAAAATACCATTTCATCAGACATCGAATAGAAGAAGGACTCCTCGTGGAAAAGAGGGTATCATTGGATGAGAACCCAGCAGATCCCCTCACGAAGGGACTGACTCGGGTTAAGCATCTCCAGCATGCTCGGAGCATAGGGCTGAAGGATGATATTAGATTTAGTAGTTAGATAACCTCGAAATTTGTAAAGTGTAATTGACATTAGATGATGAATAAAAGGTGTTTTATTTATGAGTAAAGTGTTGCTATCTCTTGTCGATCGTTTACTATATTTCTTTTGCATGTTTTGACTTCCAGAATAATTATGTTTGGTATATCATATTATTCGAACCTCCACAGTCGGTCATATGTCGGAAGTAGGTATGAATCAAGACTGTCATGATTGATTGCAGAGGTCTAAGGTGTTGGACATGGCTACAACAATCATGAGTGCTCATAAGTTCTGAGCATTGGACTCAACCCACGCTCACTGGAATCACTTCATGGAATTTATCTCGAGTGATCGTGAGACGGTAATATCATATGAGTCTTCAAACCTAGAGATATGATTTGTTACTTATGAGTTGGTTATGCATTGATTGTACGAAAACGCATTGGTAACTCGATGTTATAAAACATGCTCTTGTGTATAATTCAATGAGTGGTAGAACAAACATATGAGTCGAAGTTTATCTGTTCCTTCTTGGATTAGAAGCTGATATCTGGGCCCCTCGATGATTTTGTTTTGACCTATGTACCGGGCCCGTTCAGAACTAAGTTGATGTGTTCAATTAAGTTCTTTGTCAAACAAATCGGAAATCGGGAAACAAACTGCTGGACAATAAGTAAGACATTGTTCCATGTATTTGTCCGGCTGATATCTCGAACAGAGGATTATATGATCACTTATCTTAAATGGCGTATCATCATCTTCTCAGTTCCGAGATACCTTGAAAGAGCTACGATTGCCGATCGGTTCCTGAAGTATTGCAGTTATAGTTATTAGACTTATCCAAGTGGGAGACTGTTGGATAAGGTGTCTAAGTCCATAACTATTTCTGGTATGTACTTGACCCGACCCGGCATGGTCCATTTGGGTTGCATGGCACCATGCAATTGGATAGACTAAATGAGAGAAATAACACTTGTGGATTATTAATATATTATAAGTTCTAATATATTAATAATATTATTTAATTAGTTTGATCAAGAATTAATTTAGAATTAATTAAGTGATCAAAAGATAACTAATTAAATATATGGGTTGATTATGTAAATTATGCATAACTTGTATAGTGGGCTAAGAGGCTCCATGGATTATCAAGTTGGGTTCCACCCATAGGATGATCCATGGATGCTCCATGGGAGTTACAAACCCATGGGTCATGGAAATGAAGAGTCATGACACATTAGGGCTTACATGGTGTAACCCTAGATGTGTCAACACTATATAAGAAACCCATTCTCCACCAAAATAGGCTACACATAAGAAACAAGAGGGCTAGGCCGATTTTAGAAGTGTGTATTCTCTCTAAAGTCATTCCAAAAGCATTTGGTGTTGTGTGAAGCATTTGAGGCATCACACTTGGGGTGCTAGGCTCACAAGGTTTCAAGGATCATAAGCAACAACATGGTAAGTTATTCTATCTTTCATGCAAGTTAAAATTTGTTCCCCATGTATGCTAGATAGGAATATAACCTTGGAATTTAACTTTCCATGATAATTAGACAAACATAGATCCAAGGTTATTAGGGTTGCATGTACACTTAGGAAGTGTTAGAATGCTCAAATCCTATCACAACCATCCATCAAATCCATTTAATTCTAGCTATAAACTCTATTGACTAATAACCTCTAATCATTCAACGCAACTATCTTTTACACCAATTCACCTAAATCTCGAGCAACTAACCTGTACAGGTGGTTATTAATATTTAATAAAATGTTGGCGAGAAATAATCACCCAACTCACCATAATCTACTCATTACATCATGCATTACTCTTATACACGTTACGCACAACAATATCTCCCTGGCATAAATCTTGCACTGCTACCGTCTCAGGCTCTTAATCAACTAGTTTTAGCGTTTTAGTTCATGATCACGACGCGTATAGACCCAAGCCAAGTCGTGGTCTCCACATTCGATTATGACATTGTACTTCATGTTTTCATTGTGAATAATTGATGTTCATTGCGCTTAACAAGGTATGTTGTTATTTCACCCACTTTTGTTGCACTGCATATCTCCAAGTCTCATGCCGCAAATCAGGCGCAAACACAATCTAAATATTAAAACATCTTAAATATTATCCAGAGACCAACAATACTATAAACCTTAATTTCTTACAGGTATAAAATACGAGTACAACTTCATTGAATTTCTCCACTTTATAACATACATCATAATACACATCATAATCTTCACCGCAACGTTATTCATTGGGAATATATATATATATATATATATATATATATATATATATATATATATATATATATATATATATATATATATATATATATATATATATATATATAGAGGTTATATGGAAAACAAAAAACTCTAAAAATCATAAAAATGCATAAAAAATACTTAGAGATCACAAATCTTTTTTTTTTTACTTTATATTCTTAAAATTTGCAACTTTTTATATAATTTCGCTGAAATTTTTTTTTTGAAAAAAAAAAGAAATTGATTTTTTAATTTTTTTTCTCAACAATTTTTTTTTTTTAAAAAGTTGCGATTTATTTATATATAAAGTCAAAAAAAATATATTTGTGATCTATAAGTATTTTTTTAATGCATTTTTATGATTTTTAGGGTTTTTCTGTTTTCTAAATATATATATATATATATATATATATATATATATATATATATATATATATATATATATATATATATATATATATATATATTGATGGGTTTTTGGCATAACAAACAAAAACCTATATGTGCAAGCAACCCTAAATTCCCGATCTATGTTTTTTCTAATTGAAAATACAACATTTGAACATCAATTGGGAAACCCTAGGAATCCTATCATTATTTTCGAAATTTACATATAGGGTTAGAAAAACATACCTTTGATTGTTATATAGCAATAACAGTGAAATCCTAGTCTTCTTGAAACCTTGAGAGCAAGTGTCACAAGTGTCACGCCTCTAATGGTTCACACCCAAACAAGTAAGAGGATGAGAGAGGAAAGAGGAGAGGAGGCTTGAGAATTTTTGGCTATTCCTCTAGGGTTTCAGATGGCCGAAAATGTGAAGGGGTAGGGCTCCTTATATAGATGAGGTAGCTTAGAGCCAAAGCTAGGGTTTTAGGAGGAAACCATATCCCTTAGCTTAAGGACCAAGCAGCCCAAGAATCCCCATCCAAGAGCCCTTGGACGAAAATTTAAGGGCCTTCCTAGAAGTTTTCATCCAAACCTTTCTAGGGAGGTTCGAGAGCCTCTTTCCTCAAATATCAATAAATTGCCAAACAACCCTTGCACTTTTAGTTAATTTAATTAATCCCAAAATTAATTTCAATTAATTTATGATTAATTATTAATTACATAATATGATTACTAATTAATATATTATTTTTATAATACATTAATAAATCATTTATTTCAATGTATTAATCAAATAATAAATTCAACCTCTCTCCAAAAGTCATCATGTCTAGTTGCTAGTTTTGAGGGCAACCCCAAAGGAATGTGCTACGATCAATTCAAGTATATACCAATTATAGTTATGAGCTTAGACACCTAATCTAACAGTCTCCCACTTAGATAAGTCTAATAACTACAGTTTCCAGTATAGCTTCAAAAACTGATTAGCAAATTGTAGCTCTCAAAGCCGCTGTCGAATTCTGACCCAGTCAGTTACACGTCCTAAGATAAATGATTAAATATTCCTCCGTTCTATAAGATATCGTACGGACACGAGACATGGATAATAATCAATCTTATTGTCCAAGTTTTGTTACCCGATTTGTGATTTATGACGACCAATTCAGACTACCAGTTGAACACATCAATTCAGTCCAGGCTTGACCGAGCGCTTTAGATGCTGACAACAAATCATCGAGGGGCCCATATATATCACTTTTCCCGTTAGGGAAAAATGAACGGATAAACTTCGACTTATATGCTTGCACTATTCACTCATCAAATCACACACAACAATCCGTTTTATAAAATCAAGTTACTGATGTGTTTACGTATTATAAATGCACAACTGACTTGTAAAAAACAACTCATATATCTTCGTTTCAAGAATATAAAATATTATCGTCTCAAAATTACTCGTGATAAAATCCATGAAGTAATTCTCTGAGCGTGGGTTTATCCAATACTCAAAATCCCTATTTTCTAAGTACTCATGAACATTGTAGCAAAACCATTGCTGTGTCTAATCCACATAGACAATCTACAATTTAATTCATGACAATCTTTATTCGCTACTTACTTCCAAAAGTACGAGCGACTGTGGATGTTTGAATAATCCAATTATTCGGGAAGTAAAACATGTGAAGTGAAACACAATAATAACGTAACTAACTATGGTCTATAAATAAAAATCTTATTATTTAATCACCATATTAATTAGACTTTAAGTAATCAACTAAACACTTGAATTAAAAATCAGTCATGCCATGTTATAAAATGCATATTATGTGTTAGATGCCATTTTATGCATCTTTTAGGGTAGTTTTCATTATCATTTAGGATCATATTTTGTACATTTGCATTTCATTTGCATGCCATTTTATCCAATACTCAAAATCCCGTACTGTTTATGTTAGTTTCAGATAGTTCGAGTGGAGAAATGCTTTGGGAGCATTTGGATGCACGTTTGGAGCTTAAAATGGAGCTTGGAACTTATGAAGGATTTTGAGGAATTATTGGAAGTTGTTTTGGTTGTTAGGGCTTAAAGTGTTGCGTCATTGTGGGCTTATTGTTTAATATTTTATGTATCCATGTTGGGCCTGTCCACCAATTATTTATTAATTAGGGTTGAGCTATTTAAGGTGCATGCATGCACTGTTTTATGTAATCGTCTGATCATATTGTAAACCCTACATGCCTTTACAGTAGCAGTTCTTAATCGAGCTCTTCTAAGGCTGTGATAATAAATTATTCGACATATTTGATATTTATTTTGTGTTCTCGATTCTTTTACCTGTTGAATCTATTCGATCCTTAGAGTTTTAATCTCAACAATTGGTATCAGAGCAGGAGGCTGTGTAATCCATACACATCTCTTCTGTTAAAGAGCTTTTAGGGTTTCCGCTATAATAGGATCTGAGTTTGCCGTCTTCTTCGAGTTCAACGATTATAGACACTGAACATTGATCTTTATTTTACCCTAAAATCGATTTTAGGTTTACACAACTGATTCATACAAGTTTTTCTCAAATCGACAACATGCATCCCGACGATTCTCATGCCAACTCAATCAATCTTTCCAGCGGTATTGGATCTACAACAAGGATCCCCATTCTGTTTCCAAACGACTATGAAGTGTGGGCACTGCACTTTGAAGATTACGTGCTAGGGCTTGAAGACAATGGGTCATTAATATGGGACACAATAACCAAGGAAACATTTGCTCACACAGGTACAAAGAAAGTTATCAAAACTCAAGTGGAATACAACGATCTTCTTCTTGAAGTTACTAATGTTCCTAAAGATGAAAGGGAGAAGCTTCTCAGCAACGTCAAGGCATTGAGGATTATTCGCTTTGCTTTATCAGTAGACACATTTCGCTTAGTAAGCTCCTGCGAAACTGCAAAAGAGATATGGGACATGCTTAGGGAACTGTATTCAAGCGACGCTGATCTTAAATATTCCATCCAAACTTTATTACTTTCAGAGTTTGGAGCCTTCATTCAGAAGCCTGAGGAGAAGCTTGAACAAACATTCAACCGCTACAACCATCTATTGAGCAGGATGGTGAAGCACAAGATCAAGCGAGAACAGATCAAACAGAAGGTGACGTTTATGAACAGATTAAGGTCCAAATGGAAAGTTGTGGTGTCAACAGTGAAAGCACACGAACAGTTAGAAAATTACTCATTGGCAAAGCTCATCGGTATTCTAAGGTCACATGAAGACGAAGTGATTAAGGTTCGAAGGGAAAGTTGTGTCAAGCATGGGTTCTTTAGCGCTTGTGGCAAAGGGAAAGAAGGTTGCAAATGATGGTTAGGAGTCTGATCTCTCCGATTGTGAACTCTCCAAAGAAGATTATGCCTTGATGGTGTCCAACCCAAGGAGGTTCGCAAATAAGAATTTCGGTCGTAACAAAAACCGAAATTGGAAGGGGAGCTATAGTTCTAAGAAGGTGAAAGATGAGAGTGCGAAAACTCTCAAAAGGAAGAAATGAAGAAAGAGAAGAAGCTTGTATGTGACTTTGGCTATGACTGTAACTATTGTCATGGCAAAAATCATCTGGAAAAGGAGTGCATGTTGCGAAGGATGAATGAGAAGAAAGAAGAAGAGGGTGATGAGGCATATTTCCTCATAAAGTTAGAGGAAGCCAAGAAAAACAAAAGTACTGATGATGCAAAACCTTCTTTAATTGTGCAGGAAAATGATGATGAGTTTGGCAGGGTCGAGGTGTGGTCAACTGACTCTGAAGACGAAGAGGTTCGTAGAACAACTTATGGAAGAAGCTTCATGGCGAAAGGTGATGATTCACAACTCAGAGGAAGGTGCTTTATGGTGACAAAGGAAGATTCGGAGCTAAGAGGATACGCTACTGATGGCGGCCATGTCTCCTACAGCTGTTTCGCAGCGAAACCTGTTCCTGAGCATATTAGCGAATGCGAGAGGGTGATAAACAAGGTACACACCATTCTTAAATCTCTAAATATTCTTGTGTCTAAATATGAAACTGAATTAGATGATATAAAATATACAATATCTAGTTTCAGTGAAAGTTTAAAAAGAACTTGTCTGAATAATTCTAACTTAACCGATCAACTCGGCATTGTTTCGAACAAAAGTGAAGAGAGACGCATGTGGATTGAAAAGTTGGAGTCATATTTGTCTAAGTCTAGGGATGAGTTGATATATTTGCAGAGAGATAATTTAGGGCTTTTAAAACAGCGAAATATTTTTTGTTTGATTGCCAAAAGACATTACTTTAATATTACTCAGTTACATCTTAATTGTGAGATTGGAAAGAATATTCACAAGATGATTTTGCCCTTTATCGAATTGAAAGAGGACGAAATCGACGCAGAGTGTTACAAGTGCGAATCCATTGTCTCATCAGACGAAACCTCAGATGCTTACAGAGTAGGACTGGACAAAATCAAATCTTTCATAAAGTCCAAAGATCATAAAAATATGTTAAAACAGATTTTGGATGAAAATGACAAAGAGAAAATCAAATCTGATACTGTACAGAAGTTTGACTCATTAAACACTAAGTTGAGTTTAGAAAATAAACTTAATGTTGAAAATACATCTGGATTCGATGATGATAGTGATATGAGTGAAATCTCTGTTGAGGATGAGGTTGACTACTCTGAGTTTGTTAAAAACGAACTTGTACCTGCGAAAGTCTTAATTTCTGAGAATTCAGTTGAATTTGCACGTTTTTCTGAAAATAACTCTAAAGTTTTAAAAGCAAAAGCAACTGTTTTCCCAAAAGTTCAAACTGTTCCTAGTCAAGTTTTCGCAACTAAGGGACTGAATGAAAATCAAACAGCAGAACTAACGTCCATGGTCGAAGATGATAACAAAGATGGTTGTGATGAGTTTTTCTGGTCAGCTCCAATCGACAATGCAAACGAAACCAAAGGTCTATCTGAAATGACATATTGGAAAACGAAGAGCAGATACGTAGCAGAACCCCTGAATAAAGTCAACTCGAGCTATGAAAAGGGGAGTCCCAGTGAAACTAAGAATGTTCCAAGCGATACTTCATCGGTTCAGACCGAAACTCCTCTTAGAAAGCCAAAATCTAGGGCAAATATTCACAAATCCTCTGAGCAATTCGCAGCTCAAAAACAACGAAGGAATGCAAGATATAACAAAAATCTAAAGGAAAGAAAGTATTTCTGGAATTTTAAGAATCCCAACTTTATCTATCAAGAAAAGTCAATCAATCCAAATGTGAAAGTCTTTTCACCTGCGAACCCTAAGAGTTTTCCACAAACTCACTCTCTATCTCCACAGGTTTCGCAACGAAAAGCTTTTCAAAAACCATCATTTTCAAATCATGCGAAACCTATGGAGAAAACTAAGTCTCACTTCTCTCCTAACACGAATGATTCACATTCAGCCAAGATATCGCAAGATGTCAAAGGCAAAGGAAAGATAGTTTCGAAGCCTAAAGTTCCTCTCAAAAGATCCGAAACTAACCAAAAGAAAGCTGAGAAGAAATTTGTCAAACAACAGATCAAAAATAAGCAAAGGAAAATATCCTCTAAGGATAAGAACCTAAAAGATAATAGGATCACTGTTTTTCAAATTCAAAAGAAAGATAGCACCACCTTGATCAAAAGATCGTATTTAGTTGATGTATCTATTACTTTTCCTGTGAAAACCTCACAAGGACCCAAACAACTTTGGGTTCCTAAATCTCTCTTATTTTTGTAGGTGATTCGTGACGAGCAGTTTGACTCCGGATGGTACATAGATAGTGGTTGCTCGCGTCACATGATAGGAAGAAAGGAAGAACTGAGAGAGTTTAGAGCACTGAAGGATGGAGGAAGAGTGAAGTACGGAAACAATTCACTTGGAGAAATCAAGGGTTATGGGATGATAACAAATTGGAGAATTTTCAATTCGTAAGGTAGCGTACGTAGAAGGATTGAAACACAACCTCATAAGTGTTTCACAGTTGGTTGTGGGTACGGGATTAAAAGTTTCATTTGATGATGAGGGATCTGAGATCATCGAAAAGGAGACCAAAACAGTGCTCCTAAAGTCAAAACGCAAAGTCGAAATGTATCCACTAAATCTGAACCCCATTAAAGGGAAGCCTACAATTTGTTTACTTACGAAAGCTTCTACTGATGATAGTGTTGGATTAATGTCTAAGTCCATAACTATATTTGGTATGTACTTGACTCGACTTGGCATGGTCCATTTGGGTTGCATGGCATCGGGACAATTGGATAGACAAGATGAGGAAAAAAAGAATACTAGTGATTTATATTAATATATTATAAGTTCTAATATATTAATATATAATCATATTATTAATTAGTATTGATCAATGATTAATTTATAATTAATTAAGTGATCAAAATGAACTAATTAAATATGGACTCTTAGATATATATGTGTAGTGGGCCAAGTTCATTTAGGTTGGGCTAAGCTTTCATGGATAGTCAATGGAACTTTAACCCATGGATCCTATGGAAATGAAAGGTCATGGGTATTAGGGTTTAACCCTATATAAAGAGTCCAATGGTGCATAAAATTGGGGTGAAGAAGGTGACTAGTTCATAGTAGTGAGGGCATAACCGATTTTATGAGATGTAAACCAAGTATCCTTTATTCCTTAGTTATTCCAAATGTGCATGGTGTTGTGTGAACCATTTGAGGTGTCACACTTGGGGCACTCAGCTCTTAAGCATCAAGGAATCAAGCTACATAAAAAGGTATGTCTTCTAACTTGTTTTATTACCCAAGTATCAAAGATTGTATGCTAGATAGGGTAATACCTTGGAATATTCATATTTGCATGTATAATAGAGAAAACATAGATCCAAGGTATTTAGGGTTGCATGTACACCATAGGATTGTTAGAATGCTCAAAACCCAACAGTGGTATCAGAGCCTAGGCTCGTTTTCTTGTTATACTTGCAAAATTGGCTGAAAAATCGAAGTTTGTATGTTGTCTGGACAGCAGAATCGCCGAGTCCATGAAGGGACTCGACGAGTCCAAGGAAAAACTCATCCAACTCGCCGAGTTGGTTCATGCACTCGATGAGTTGGACCCCCATACATCATATCTTCGACTGTTTTGGCTGGAATTGGACTAGGAACATTACCCTAAGCTGTTTTTCAACTTATAAACCTGTTTTTGATGTGGTAATGTTCATGCTAATCCAATTTCAAAGATAATTGTCATTATATTCATGTTTTGTATTAGTTTAATGGATAGGCTAATTATATGAAAAAGTTTGATTGAAGTATCTTGTTATTATGAGTTGCTTAGATTAATAGGAATGTTATGTGAAATTGTAGTTTTCAATCCAAATTAATCTAAGAGTTGATTCTAAAATGTGTTTTTGTAACTTGTCCTCAAGTTATATGAAAAGTCACATTTAAGATTCATAAAACTCATAAATATTTTCATAAGTTATGGAATTGAAAAGTTTTTGAATAGTTCAAAACTTGCCCTCAAGTTTTGGAATTTGAAAAGTTTTCTTTCATGAATACTTTAATTCCAAATTAAGCCCTTAGGATTTTAAAAGTTAAAATTCAACCCTTATACTTTATAATATTATAAGTTAATTATATATATATATATATATATATATATATATATATATATATATATATATATATATATATAGATATATATATGTGTATAAGAGCAAGTCGTCTTACCATTAGTAGGTCTCATTCACGAAGCCGATATATAAGGGGGGTATAAGGTTACTGCCTATAAAATGGCAGTTTAATGGGTGTCCACTCTCACCCACCGCTTCCTTGACTGGTGGAGGGTCGTTAGCCGAACGGGTAGGACAAGGACTATAATTCTCCCTTCATTACAATTATAATGATAAATACTAAGTAACTAAACACTTATAAATTCCCAATCTTAGTTACTTAGGAAAATGTGAATAAGGTGCTAATCCATGACATTACACTTTGCACTTTGTTTGAGCTGTTAGTGGAGTGTGTGTGGTTAACCGGCACACTAACTGGTTTTAACAAAGTAGGCAAAGGGTTTCTTAAAGTTTATCATAGGCCGGTGGAGCGTGTGTGGTTAACGTACATATCGGTTGAGTGATAAACATTTAAGAGTACCAAGTAATTTGCATGGTTACTTCACACCTTGTTTTGTGATCCTCGGCATCCCAGTCACAAAACCTGAAGGGCACAATCGAGATTGAAACATGCCATTGAAAAGTTCAATGAATCTCAAAAGAATCTAGGAGTTTCAAAACCAATTAAAACCTAATAAATTATTTCGTTTTTCATGGTGGAAATTGGCGAATCGTCATTCACCTACCTTCAAATATTTTATAGCCTGGATTACGGCATCCCTCTTCCAAGTTATAAAATATTGTGTTGGGTCCTAGCCTAAATATTTCATATTGGGTGTTATATTAAGGACTTAAATCAACTTACTTGAATATCTCCCATATTAGACGTCTGATTTAGACATCTATGATCATCCCAAATCTCTTGGAACAAGCTTTCCTAATGAAGATGATGTCCCATGGTTGGTTCATGGAAATCATACTTCTTTTCTGTCACCTCCTCCAATTATTCTCCCTAACCCACAAGTTCTTGAAAAGTTTAAGGTCACTCAAGCCCTATTAGCAAGCAAGGTCTATGTGTGATCGCATCTTGGAGATGAAGTCACATATTGACAAGATGGGAGAGTTGGGTGTCAAAGTCTTGAGGAAGTTGGATGTTCAATCACTTTCTAAGTCACATAGCGAGTTCCTTTGTGACCACTATGAAACAGACCATGACATGACCCTTAATGATCTTATCTATTTGCTTGGTGCTGTTGAATCATAATTGATTTGAGGACTAGTAAAGCAAATTTGATTAGAAGATCAACTTCCCAAACCTTCAATGGACATTGACAATGGTAACATTGGATACCCAGTAAAATCTTTCTCTTCCCAATGGAAAGGGATCGACTATAGTCAACTCGGTTGACGAAATGGTAAAGAGAATGGCTAAGTCTGAGATAGTCCTACCAAAGGGTCCATATGTGTCTATTGCCAAAGGAAGGGGCATTGATTGCAAAGCTGCCTATTTACCTGAAAGATCATAAGGTTGATCAAGTCAAGAAGTTTGACTCTATTTCAGGTAAAGTCCACTATCTAACTCTGTTAAGTTTCTATTATGAGATTTTTATTACATGATGTGACTGGGTCACATGTTGATGTTTTAAGAATCAAAGAAAAGTGAAGACACTTAAAGGAAGTATATGCTAATTCTAATCGCGAAGTTGGATCTCAATCGCATGGTTCAGTGATCAGAATTTTGAGCTGTTGCTTAGGAGTTATGACATATTGCTTAGGAATAGATAACAACAAGTTTTTCATATGCGTTTGCACTGTAAGGATAAGTTTTTCCGCAAAGTTTTAAAATTAAAGGAAAATTTTGATTTTATTTATTCTAAGTATCCTTAAAATGGCATTTGTGAAAAAAAAAATTGTTGCTTATATGATTCCATTGATTACAATAATGGAAAATGGATTTGTTTCTTTCATTTGTGGTAATGTCTAAGGAAAGATTCTCATCACCCAAGGTTTCAGTTGGACAGAAACTTGGAAATCATGCAAGTTGTATAGTATGATGAATGGGAATTTTCATCTTTGGAAAATTAAGATTAATTCCTTGTTCACATGTATATGTGAGTCAAGTGAAGGACTAAGGGATCGAGTACACATTCTGGTGTACTGATCAAGTCCACCACAAAAGATCGATAAGACTATTCGTCATGATTTACTAAAGTTTAGTAAATATGATTATACTTACAAGTTTAAGTATAATTCTGAAACATTGGAAAAGTTTTGATGTATGGCAGAACGAATGAGAAGAATCAAATTAGGCAGAAAGATAAAAGTTTCTCAAATCTGAAAAGATGGGAGAGTACTTTAGTATCATGTTATATGATCATCTTAATGATTAAGAGACCTTATCACAATTCATCCTCTAAGTGCATTCTGATAGCTAAGAAGAGGAGTTATGAATTGTTGAAGTGATTAAATCAAGAAGATGATTCATGCTTCATTCCAAAAACAATTCCTAGAGTTATACTCCAAGATTGTAACTTGAGTGACACGTCTTAAAGAAGGTTTAAAACACTTCTCAAATGTAAGAGTAAAAGTTTTCTACTCTTGTACATTTGAAATTGGTAATTTGTGATGTTTTGGATAAAACAAAGACCAACTAAGGCCAATTGTGTGAAGTGTTTGTCTTGATTAGAATCCACACTATCTCTTGAATATTTGACAAGAAAGTCTTAGAGGTCAAGAAGACAGCGGGAGTGAAAAAGATCCTGAAATAGTTTCAAGAACTAATCAAGAATAAAAACTTGTATTTCATCACTAGCACACGACTAGAGGTTATAACCTATTGTGTTGACATTTCTGTGCCCATTCCAGTAAAGTTGGCTATACATTTGAGTTCTACATGTTCTCAATTGTTTGCATAACTACTTGGAAGCAACGGCAGGCACTGTACTGCCAGGTGGCGAGAAGTTAAGATTGCACAAGTTCAATCCATATGAGTTTGAATGTGTCACTAACCTAGTCAAAGCTAGTGGGAACATAAGTATTATGTTAATAATAATCAAAGCAATCTCGTATCAGAAATCTGGATACATGTCAAAGCTAGTGGGAACATAAGTATTATGCTAATAATCATCATGTTAGTGGGAGCATGATAATTATGACAAGTATTGCAAGTTAGCAATGTTAATTATAGAAAACAAAAGTTTCAATTCATGAAGTTGCTGGGGTTGAAAAAGTTGTTTTGCTATAATTAAGGGAGAGGAAATTATACCTCATTTCAATTCTAAAAGGCTTAGATTGAGATTTTAATCATCTTTAGTCAAGAATATATATATATATATATATATATATATATATATATATATATATATATATATATATATATATATATATATATATATATATATATATATATATATATATATATATGAATTTTGTGTTGGTTTGGTTCAACTTAAGAAAATTCTATATATTGCGTTCTCAAAATTAGATTATGGTTACGACATTCCTCTTCATAGTCAAATTTTGAGAACATGGCAAATAAAAAAAATATTGTAGCAAAAGACTGGTCTAGAATCATGTCTTTATGTGAGACATCATGAATCATGTCCCATTTGCTTTGGGTACAGGATCGATTGCATGTGCTATAATATTTATCCTTCTAAATTTTCCAAATGCCCGAGGCATTAAGAAGGGAAAAGGTCTAGAATTGGATATGACTAAAATGATTAAGCAATTGTCGAGGACAATCTACGGTTTACAAAAGATTGGTTGCTCAGGGACAGTTGGAAGTATAGTGTTAATTCTTGAAGGACCATATTGACATAGTCTGAAAAGAGGCAACTCTTGTTCAAGAAGTGATAGTCAAAATGGGAATATGGAGTTGTCTCCATAGGTGGAAGGTATGAGTGTAAGATTACGAAAAAAAAACTTAATGCACAAAGCATGTTCAAAGCAATGTACTTTGAATATGAGACTTAGTTTCCATGGAGTAGATCTTCATTGGAATACCCTGTAATGACTGCTGACAAGTCTTTGTGACTTTGTACATATTCATTACAAGAGGGTAGTGCATATAAGTTTAAAATCTAACAGATTTCGATAAATGATAAGAATTTGGAATTCTTACATTTACGATAAGGATTTGAGAGTGTGAAAAGAGAATCATTGAAATTATGTTCAATCGATCTAGTTCACAAAGTAAGGATCATAGACAACATAGAGTGCATACTTGGTGTATGGAAAAGCTATTGTTTAAAAAAAACATAGTGTACATGCTTGGAGCATGGGACAACTAGTGTTTTTTAATTCAAGTATAAAGTTGATAAAACCGAAACAATGAATAATGAGTAATCAGTATGGTGATAAATAAAAAGTGTTCTATTTATATTCATAGGTTTTGATACCATATTGGATTCAATTATTCTTGTGTCTCATTTTGCATGTTTTGACTTCCAGAATAAAGTAGGTCATTCTTCCCGAATGACTAAGTTATTCAAACCATCCACAGTCGGTCATATGTTGGAAGTATATATGAATCAAGACTGTCATGAGTTGGCTTATAGATGTCTAAGATGTTGGACATAGCAAAGTATTGCTACAACACTCATGAGTACTCATAAGTTCTGAGTATTGGATTCAACCCGCACTCATTTGAATCACTTCATGGATTTTATCACGAGTGATCATGAGACGATAATATCTTATATTCTTCAAACCTAGAGATATGAGTTGTTACTATGAGTTGGTTATACATTGATTGCACGAAAACGCATTGGTAACTCGATGTTATAAAATGTGCCTTTGTGTATGATTCAACAAGTAGTAGAACAAGCCATATGAGTCGAAATTTATCCATTCCTTTTACCTTCGGGATAAAAGCGATATCTGTGGGCCCCTTGATGATTTAGGGATGACACATGTGAGTGCTTGGCCAAGCCAGGACTGATTTGATTTGTTCAATCAGTCAGTCATCATAAATCGGAAATCGGGACACAACAAATGGACTGAGAGAATGATTGATAATCCATGTCTCCGTCCATATGATATCTAGAATGGAGGAATATATGATCCCTTATCTAATGGACAAGTCATTGACGAGATCAGAGTTCGATAGCGGCTTAAAGAGCTATGATTGCCAGTCGGTTTTTGAAGTCATACTCAATAATAGTTTTAGACTTATCCAAGTGGGAGACTGTTGGATTAGTGTCTAAGTCCATAACTATATTTGGTATGTACTTGACCCGACTTGACATGGTCCATTTGGGTTGCATGGAATCGGGACAATTGGATAGACAAGATGAGGAAAAAAAGGATACTAGTGATTTATATTAATATATTATAAGTTCTAATATATTAATATATAATCATATTATTTAATTAGTATTGATCAAGGATTACTTTATAATTAATTAAGTGATCAAAAGGAACTAATTAAATATGGACTCTTAGATATATATGTGTAGTGGACCAAGTTCATTTAGGTTGGGCTAAGCTTTCATGGATAGTCCATGGAACTTTAACCCATGGATCCTATGGAAATGAAAGGTCATGGGTATTAGGGTTTAACCCTAATCCTCCACACCATATAAAGAGTCCTATGGTGCATAAAATTGGGGCGAAGAAGGTGACTAGGTCATAGTAGTGACGGCATAACCGATTTTATGAGATGTAAACTGTAACGCCCGGGTTTCGGGGCTAAGCATTTTTAAACGATGTAATAGTCTAGGTCAACTATTGTAACTCTTTTGATGTAATAAAAATGAAATATTTGAGTATTTTGTGAATTTATGTGCTTATTATTTAATTATAAATGTATAATTAATAAAGAATAAAAATAAGCGTCAAAATTAAAATATGAGATAAGCCCGATATCTTTACATAAAGTTGTAGTGGTCAAAACAAGGATTCCGGAGATATAAAGAACGCCGAAATCCGAGTTATAACGAAGAAGTTATGACCCGACGAAGTTTCACGTCGGAACCGACACGATACCCGGAAGCGTGAATAGTGAATTTATGATAAAGCGAGTTTTTAGCCGACACGACCTAAACGAGAATCGAAGAGCTCTTTAATTGTGGCGTAACAATAAAAAGACAGACGAAAACGGACGTCGGATGAAGAAGTTATGAATTTTTAACGGACCAATCCTGTCCCGGCCTGTTAAAAATATAACGTTTAAAATAAATTCAAAATTAGCCAACGGAGTCTAAACGAAAGTTGTAGATTACGTTCCCGCCTTCGTGTGGATATAAATAACGTCAAAAACGGAGCTCGTATGCGAGAGTTATGATTTTTCTAAGACGGGAGGCCGATACGCGATATTGGGTGACGTGGCACCACCAGAAATTGGACATGTGGCACCACCAGAAATTGGGCACATGGCACCACCAGAAATTGGACATGTGACACCACCAGAATTTGGACAAGTGGCACCACCAGAAGGCCACCACATGCCCCAACTCACTATAAATAGAAGTGTCGGGTTCTCTCATTTCTTACACCTTTCCTCTTCCACTTTCTCTCTCTAAACTCTTTCTCTAAGCTCCCTTGAGCCCCTTCTCTCTAAGCTCCCTTGAGCCCCTAAAGTCTAGGTAAACCCCCTAGCACCCGAAGGAAGTCCCGAGGCTCCCGGATTCCCGAGAAAAGAACCTTTCGGCTCGGAAACGCTGCTCCAGCGAAGTCCGGTTTTGAGAAAAATCCGCTGTAAGTAAGGTACTCCTACGAAATTTTTAATATAACTTTTAAATAATTATAGTAATGTTATTAGGTCCTTAAAATAATTATTTGGGCTATTATTATTTATATATTGGGTGTTATTTAACGCTTGTATAATAATAATAATATCCAGACTATTAATTAGTCGCAGTTAACGTTAAAACTAAACGCTAGTGATATTAATACTAGGTTTTGATCAAGGAAAAATTGTTTTGAGATAACGGAGTGCTGTTCGAGTACCGAGTCACCACCTAATCAGGTGAGTGCATAGTTACTTTCATCTTACACATAGATATGAAGTATTTTATATTAATTACGTGCTATGTGTGCATATTATCTGAATACTTGCTGCCTATGCTGATGAAAGATTTTTATACATGTTTTAAATAATTTAAACTGTATATGTATTTTATATCTACAAAAATGTTGGGGTAAAACATGGGTAGATGTAATAAGACAATGTGTGATAAAATGATGAGTGGCCTCGATGTTGTTGTTATTGATTCTGTCATCTAGCGGAGTATGGATGACGACCACAGACTCTTTTAGACAGTCCAGTGGAACGCTAGCAGGCTCGCAACCTGTAGGTGTTTGTGAACGATGTGTTCACCGGTGTACTCCATCCCCCTCATGGTTGCCTTTAGGACATTTATTGCTAAGGAAACCCCTTGGCAGTAGTGTCTATCCCGATATTGATCCTTAGTCTAGGTCCCTTATGATAGGTGTTTTAGGGACGTAATGTGAGGATAACGGGAACGGGTAATCGGGTTATTGTTGATTGATGAAATTAATAAACTTATTTATTGTGGGTTGAAAACCCTATGTGCTCACCAGGCTCCCAAGCCTGACCCACTCAGTTTCTTGTATTACAGGTAGTGGCGCACGAGCATAGATATGATGTTTGGGATGAGAGATTATGAATAAATGTAGTAAGGCTATATTGTACTGTTTATGCTTTTGATCTGTATCGAACATGACATCCCGAGGTTTTTAATGAAATACATTTCTACGGAAATGCTTTGATAAATCTTTATCATATTTTATTTTGGGAACAAATTCCGCAACACTTTTATTTAAAATGTTACTCTGATTTTTAAACAAAGCATAAACAAAATCGGTCTTTTCTGGCCGTGAAAATGGGGATGTCACAGTTGGTATCAGAGCATTAGTTTAAGCGAACTAGGAATTTGTAGGATTTCTAGACTTAAACTTAGAATGCTAAGCAATGATTGTGAGGTGTGAGCACTAGCTTATTTTAGGAATTGTGCCTAAAATGCTTTTATGTGCTAAATGATTTATGCCTTATATGCTGTTATTTGTTCGGATCTATGGTCTGTTGCCGACCGGATCTGGAAACCTTATGTGTTTAGGATTCTAAACGTACAACTACGATATTAGAACTAACATGTAAACGTTTCGGAGAGATAAGGATGATTTAAACGTCTATCCCGAATAAAGATCTAAATTCACCTTATTCGGTGTATAGATCAAAATGGCAAGAACCCGCAGTGGAGCTGGAAACGCAAACGAAAACAGGAATCGACCACCTGTAATTGAGCAAATACCTGTTGTAGCTGCACACCTGAGCCAGTAACGATGGCTGGTGTACAATTGATGATTCATGCGATGTTGGATAATCAGATGGAAGAAACTAGACGTCTGCTTCGACAAAATCGTGAAGAACTTTCAATCCAAGTTGAAGAGCCCGAAGTGAATGGAGGGCCATCGGAAGGTGGAAACTTTAGTGGTACCGTTGGTCAAGACAACCCACAAATTGTTAGACAAGGCAATCGTAATGGAGGAAATGATGGAAGAGGATGTAAATACAAGGATTTTATGGCGTCTAAGCCACCGTGTCTATCCGGAAGCCCGACGCCGGTGCAAATTATGGATTGGATCTCCGAAATGGAGACAATGTTTGAAAGTTGCGAATGCAGCAACAGGCAGAAGACCGCTCTTGCGATCCCATTGTTGAAATCTGGCGTGTTGAGTTGGTGGAAGCTGTTAGCTGATTCTATGCCCAAGGGAGAAGCGAGTAAAATGTCTTGGGAAAATTTTGTGGAACAACTGAAACTGCAATACTGCTCAGAGCAGGACCTACTGGAAATCAATAACGAGTTTCAGAATTTGAAGAAGGGAAAGATGAGCGTTGCTGAATACGCTGCAAGTTTCACGGAGAAAATGAAGCTTATCCCATACCTAGTTCCAACAGAACTCTCAAAGGTCAATAAGTTTGCCCTTGGACTACCAGCGGACTATGGTCCAATGGTTAAGCAAGCAACCACGTTGAAAGCCGCCATCTGGGCTGCCAGAAATGTTGAGACCCAGATCAGGGAGAAAGGTCTGGAAAGGTCAGAGGTTGGTGAGAAGAGGAAGTTTGACGGACCCTCGGGGTCCAGCAAAAAGGGTAAATTCTCAAAGTCTAGTTCAAAAGGAGGTGGAGGAGGCGAAGTGAAGTGGTGTGACAAGTGCAAGAAGAAGCACTCTGGGAAGTGTGATGGAGGGGTCACTTGTTTCAAATGTGGGAAGCCTGGGCACTATGCCAATGAATGCACATTCACTAAGAAGGTCTGTTATGAGTGCAACGAGGAGGGGCACATTTCGAGGGACTGCCCGAAGAAGAAGGAAGCAGGAAGACCCAACATTCCACCAAAGTCGAAGGCTAGAGCCTTCCAGATGACACTGGAAGCTGCTAAGGAAGAAGCTGATGTCGCTTCAGGTACCTTTCTCGTAAACAAATTGCCTGCCCAAATTTTATTTGATTCTGGAGCCAACTACTCCTTTATTTCGCATGAATTTGGTAGAAAGCTAGCTTTGCCTGTCGATAGACTAGATAATGCCTTATTAGTCGAAGTTGCTAGTGGCAAGTTTGTACCTGTTAGCCATCGTATGAAAAACATCTTAATTGATTTGAACGGGAATAAGTTTCACGAGGAATTATTGCCTATCGAACTTAACGGTTTCGACATCGTGTTGGGAATGGATTGGCTTAGCACCAATGATGCGGAAATACTGTGCAAAAAGAAGATCGTAAAAGTAAACCCGCCTGGGAAAGAGTCGTTTATGGTGTATGGGGACAAACGCAGGGTAAATTCTGGAATCATTTCTCTAATGAAAGCCAGAAAATGTTTGACCAAGGGATGTACATAATATTTAGCATTCGTGATCGATGCTAAGAAGGAAAAGAAGGTGATACAGAGCATTCCTGTCGTGTGTGATTATCCGGAAGTATTTCCCGAAGATCATCCCGGATTACCGCCTGATCGACAAGTAGAATTCCGTATTGACTTGTTACCAGGAACGACACCAATAGCAAAAGCACCTTACCGATTAGCACCGACGGAGATGAAGGAGCTGATGATGCAACTTCAGGAGTTATTGGACAAAGGTTTCATTAGACCTAGTTCATCACCCTGGGGAGCTCCGGTGTTATTCGTGAAAAAGAAAGATGGAAGTATGAGAATGTGTATTGATTACAGAGAGCTGAACAAGGCAACAATAAAGAATAGATATCCGTTGCCAAGGATTGATGACCTGTTCGATCAACTGCAAGGTTCAAGTTATTTCTCAAAGATCGATCTTAGGTCAGGATATCATCAACTGAAGGTGAGAGATCAGGATATTGAGAAGACTGCGTTCAGAACGAGATATGGACACTACGAGTTCTTGGTTATGTCGTTTGGACTAACTAATGCTCCAGCAGCATTCATGGATCTGATGAACAGGGTTTGTAAACCATTCCTCGATAAATCCGTGATAGTGTTCATAGATGACATTCTCATCTACTCGAAAAGCCAAGAAGAGCATGGTAGACACTTGCGGGAAGTGTTAGAAGTCTTGAAGAAGGAGAAGCTGTATGCTAAATTCTCCAAATGTGATTTTTGGATTCGAGAAGTCCAATTCTTGGGTCACGTGGTCAACCAAGAAGGGATAATGGTCGATCCAGCAAAGATTGAAGCGGTAATGAAGTGGGAACAACCAAAAAGTCCCACGGAGATCCGAAGCTTTTTGGGATTAGCCGGATATTACCGAAGGTTTATCCAAGGATTTTCTTCAATCGCTAGTCCATTAACAGCGTTAACCCACAAAGGAGCTACCTATGCTTGGAGTGATAAGCATAAAGAAGCATTCGAGAAGCTAAAGAAGAAACTATGCGAGGCACCGATACTTTCTCTACCCAATGGAGTTGAAGACTTCGCTGTTTATAGCGATGCGTCTGGTGTTGGGTTGGGTTGTGTTTTGACCCAAAGAGAAAAGGTGATCGCATATGCGTCTCGACAGTTGAAGGAACATGAAAAGAACTACCCGACTCATGACTTGGAGTTGGCGGCGGTAGTTTTCGCTCTAAAAATATGGAGGCATTACCTCTCAGGCATGAAGTGCAAACTTTTCACCGATCATAAGAGTCTCCAATATCTCTTTAATCAGAAAGAATTGAACATGAGGCAACGACGTTGGCTAGAATTACTCAAGGACTATGACTGTGAGATACTTTACCACCCCGGTAAAGCAAACGTTGTCGCTGATGCTCTCAGTCGAAAAGTCAACCTTGAAAGAAAAAGGCCAAGAGCGTTGAGAATAGAAGTTGTCTCGACCATTGTGGAAAGTATCAGGAAAGCTCAAGAAGAAGCTTCAGAGAAGAGTGACCGAAAAGAAGAACGTTTGGGAAAAACATTAGTGTTCGATACAAACAGTTTAGGACTAAAGGTATTCCAAGATCGGATTTGGGTACCTAAGGCTGGAGGAATAAGAGATCTTCTGATGGAAGAAGCTCACAAGACCATGTACTCGATTCATCCCGGTAGCACTAAAATGTATAGGGACCTAAAACCCTACTACTGGTGGCCGACGATGAAGCTCGACGTTGCGAAGTATGTGGCCGAGTGTATAACTTGTGCAAGAGTTAAGGCACAACATCAGAAACCATATGGGAGTTTAGAACCCTTGCCTGTACCCATGGGTAAATGGGAAGACATCACCATGGATTTTGTGACTAAACTACCCAGGACGAAGAACGGTCACGACATGATTTGGGTGGTCGTGGATCGTTTCACAAAGAGTGCACACTTCATAGCTGCCAATGAAAGGTGGTCTATGGATAAGCTTGCAAATGCTTACGTGAAGGAAATTGTGAGACTTCACGGTGTTCCTCTAACATTTATATCGGATCGTGATAGTCGTTTCACGTCAAGGTTTTGGAAAAGTCTACAAGAGGAATTGGGTACGAAGTTGTGTTTGAGTACGGCTTACCATCCGCAGACTGATGGTCAGAGTGAAAGAACAATTCAAACGCTTGAGGATATGTTGAGAGCATGTACCCTTGAGTTCCAAGATAACTGGGATGAACACTTACCTTTGGTAGAATTTTCCTACAACAACAGTTTCCACTCGAGCATCAAGATGGCACCCTATCAAGCTTTGTATGGACAAAAGTGTCGTACGCCTTCTTGTTGGCTTGAGGCTGGAGAAAAGCAGTTTATGGGCCCCGAGATAGTCCATGAGACTGCTGAGAAGCTGAAGGTGATCAGGGAAAGGATGTTAGCAGCTAAGGATCGTCAGAAGAGCTATGCTGACAAGAAAAGACGACCGATGACCTTCGAAGTTGGGGATTCGGTTCTGCTTAAAGTCTCACCATGGAAGGGACTTATAAGATTCGGAAAACGAGGAAAGTTGAGTCCAAGGTTTATTGGACCGTTTAAAGTTCTTCAAAAGATTGGGAACCAAGCTTACCAGATCGAATTACCTGAAGAACTGGATGGTATTCATAACACCTTTCATGTGTGTTATTTGAGAAAGTTCACGGGAGATGTGCCCGACATAATCCCGATCTCAGAGTTAAGAATGGATGAGAATAAAAGGCTGATCGAAGAGCCTGAGGCGATTATTGACCGTAAGACTAAGAAGTTACGACGCAAGATGGTCGACTTAGTGCTAGTCCAATGGAAACATTCGAATGGGCCGAATCTCACTTGGGAAACAGAGGATGACATGATGAGTCGCTATCCGCATCTGTTTGCTGACGCATGATTCCGGGACGGAATCATCCTAAGGGGGAGAGAATTGTAACGCCCGGGTTTCGGGGCTAAGCATTTTTAAACGATGTAATAGTCTAGGTCAACTATTGTAACTCTTTTGATGTAATAAAAATGAAATATTTGAGTATTTTGTGAATTTATGTGCTTATTATTTAATTATAAATGTATAATTAATAAAGAATAAAAATAAGCGTCAAAATTAAAATATGAGATAAGCCCGATATCTTTACATAAAGTTGTAGTGGTCAAAACAAGGATTCCGGAGATATAAAGAACGCCGAAATCCGAGTTATAACGAAGAAGTTATGACCCGACGAAGTTTCACGTCGGAACCGGCACGATACCGGGAAGCGTGAATAGTGAATTTATGATAAAGCGAGTTTTTAGCCGACACGACCTAAACGAGAATCGAAGAGCTCTTTAATTGTGGCGTAACAATAAAAAGACAGACGAAAACGGACGTCGGATGAAGAAGTTATGAATTTTTAACGGACCAATCCTGTCCCGGCCTGTTAAAAATATAACGTTTAAAATAAATTCAAAATTAGCCAACGGAGTCTAAACGAAAGTTGTAGATTACGTTCCCGCCTTCGTGTGGATATAAATAACGTCAAAAACGGAGCTCGTATGCGAGAGTTATGATTTTTCTAAGACGGGAGGCCGATACGCGATATTGGGTGACGTGGCACCACCAGAAACTGGACATGTGGCACCACCAGAAATTGGACACATGACACCACCAGAAATTGGACATGTGACACCACCAGAATTTGGACAAGTGGCACCACCAGAAGGCCACCACATGCCCCAACTCACTATAAATAGAAGTGTCGGGTTCTCTCATTTCTTACACCTTTCCTCTTCCACTTTCTCTCTCTAAACTCTCTCTCTAAGCTCCCTTGAGCCCCTAAAGTCTAGGTAAACCCCCTAGCACCTGAAGGAAGTCCCGAGGCTCCCGGAGTCCCGAGAAAAGAACCTTTTGGCTCGGAAACGCTGCTCCAGCGAAGTCCGGTTTTGAGAAAAACCCGCTGTAAGTAAGGTACTCCTACGAAATTTTTAATATAACTTTTAAATAATTATAGTAATGTTATTAGGTCCTTAAAATAATTATTTGGGCTATTATTATTTATATATTGGGTGTTATTTAACGCTTGTATAATAATAATAATAGCCAGACTATTAATTAGTCGCAGTTAACGTTAAAACTAAACGCTAGTGATATTAATACTAGGTTTTGATCAAGGAAAAATTGTTTTGAGATAACGGAGTGCTGTTCGAGTACCGAGTCACCACCTAATCAGGTGAGTGCATAGTTACTTTCATCTTACACATAGATATGAAGTATTTTATATTAATTACGTGCTATGTGTGCATATTATCTGAATACTTGCTGCCTATGCTGATGAAAGATTTTTATACATGTTTTAAATAATTTAAACTGTATATGTATTTTATATCTACAAAAATGTTGGGGTAAAACATGGGTAGATGTAATAAGACAATGTGTGATAAAATGATGAGAGGCCTCGATGTTGTTGTTATTGATTCTGTCATCTAGCGGAGTATGGATGACGACCACGGACTCTTCTAGACAGTCCAGTGGAACGCTAGCAGGCTCGCAACCTGTAGGTGTTTGTGAACGATGTGTTCACCGGTGTACTCCATCCCCCTCATGGTTGCCTTTAGGACATTTATTGCTAAGGAAACCCCTTGGCAGTAGTGTCTATCCCGATATTGATCCTTAGTCTAGGTCCCTTATGATAGGTGTTTTAGGTACGTAATGTGAGGATAACGGGAACGGGTAATCGGGTTATTGTTGATTGATGAAATTAATAAACTTATTTATTGTGGGTTGAAAACCCTATGTGCTCACCAGGCTCCCAAGCCTGACCCACTCAGTTTCTTGTATTACAGGTAGTGGCGCACGAGCATAGATATGATGTTTGGGATGAGAGATTATGAATAAATGTAGTAAGGCTATATTGTACTGTTTATGCTTTTGATCTGTATCGAACATGACATCCCGAGGTTTTTAATGAAATACATTTCTACGGAAATGCTTTGATAAATCTTTATCATATTTTATTTTGGGAACAAATTCCGCAACACTTTTATTTAAAATGTTACTCTGATTTTTAAACAAAGCATAAACAAAATCGGTCTTTTCTGACCGTGAAAATGGGGATGTCACATAAACCAAGTATCCTTTATTCCTTAGTTATTCCAAATGTTCATGGTGTTGTGTGAACCATTTGAGGTGTCACACTTGGGGCACTCAACTCTTAAGCATCAAGGAATCAAGCTACATAAAAAGGTATGTCTTCTAACTTGTTTTATTACCCAAGTATCAAAATTTGTATACCTTGGAATATTCATATTTGCATGTATAATAGAGAAAACATAGATCCAAGGTATTTAGGGTTGCATGTACACCATAGGAGTGTTAGAATGCTCAAAACCCAACAGATAGCTGGCTATGGCACGGAAGACTCTCGCATCTCAATTTCAAAGACATCAACAAGCTTGTTCTTAGTGATCATGTGCGAGGGATTCCTCTTCTGAAGTATGACAAAGATCATCTTTGTGCAGCCTGCGAAGTGGGGAAACAGAGTAGGTAGAGTCATCCAACAATCGTGAATACGAAAGTCATAGAACCACTCGAACTTTTGCATATAGGCCTTTGTAGTCCTTCTTCAATTGAAAGCATTGGTGGTAATAGATATATACTCGTAATTGTCGATGATTTTTCCAGATTCACTTGGGTGCATTTTCTTAAGCAGAAATCAGAAGCAACATCCAAGCTCAAGGACTTTATAAAGCAAATAGAGCTATAAGTGCGAAAGCTGGTTTGTAACATTCGCAGTGACAACGGGTTAGAATTCAAAAACCAAGCTGTATCACCGTAAATTTTCAAACAAATTTTTCATTTTCAAAACCACAAAATTCTTAATATCACATTCCAAAAAAAAAAACCACAATTGTTAAATTGTCAAAAACACAAATTCATAAAGTGTTTGATAAAATCCAGGATCCTCAAAACATAAACCCCATCCCGTGTGTACAATCAAGCCGGCGCCTTCCCGTGATCCTGAGAAGTAAGTGAAACACATAACACATAACACGGTAAGCACGAAGCTTAGCGAGTTCCCCAAAATACCACACATATCTCATTAGCCTCTCATGGCTATATCTCAAATAAGACCCTCTGGTCGATGTGTCTCAGTGGAACCCTCTGGTCCCACAACTCGGGTGGACCCTCCGGTCCTAACTCAGTAAAGCTCAGCATAATACACAACATAAATCACAAAGACATAATGCAGGATATCACAATACTCAATATAAGCACACAAGACCCTCCGGTCACACAAAATTACCACTCAAGGTAAGTATAGTGAGAAGACTCACCTAGTAAGTAAGCAAATAGACCTCGTACACGAATCACCGATCTAGCCTCCGCCTTCAACAGAAGCTATAGATGAAATAACACCAGATCCAACAGTCCGTTCTCGTTCCTTGCTTTGATACTCTTCTCTTCTCTTCCAAAAGTGCACTAAAATGCCCAAATATTAACCCTCTTTCTCTCTTAGATAAATATAGACGATTAGGGTTTCACACATGGGAGTAAGGTGGCTGGTGAGGCGGAAATGAGGGCTTAAGGTCCTTTAAAAAGGACCAAACCCTTGAGATTTAGGGTTTCCTCTCACAGCGCCAACTCGCCGAGTTGGTCCCTCCGACTCATCGAGTTGGTCATAAAACCCAAGTGGCCAATCCGTCTCTACTCGACGAGTTGGGGCATCCAACTCATCGAGTTGCTCAATACCACCGCCGTCTCATCAGCTACACACTTCCTCAACTGAGATAGGTGGAAGGTGTTATGAATCTGGCCTAACTCTGCAGGTAGCTCCAACCGATAAGCTACCTTACCTACTCTGACAGTCACTCTGAAAGGACCGATATATCTAGGACCCAACTTTCCCCGCTTCCTGAATCGGATCACCCCTTTCCACGGGAATACCTTCAAGAGGAAAAAATCTCCAACCTGAAACTCTAGCTCGGATCGTCGCCGGTCTGCGTAACTCTCCTGGCGACTCTAGGCCGTCGGTAACCTCTGTCTGACCTGCTGAATCTGCTGAGTCGTCTTGAGCACTATCTTAATGCCACCCATCAGTCTCTGCCCTACCTCTCCCCAACAGATGGTAGTCTGAAACCTCCTCCCATATAAGAGCTCAAAGGGAGGTATACCAATACTGGAATGGTGGCTGTTGTTGTACGAAAACTCAGCCAAGGGAAAATAAGTGTCCCAACTTCCTCCGAAGTCCATAACACATGCATGAAACATGTCCTCAATGGTCTGAATCGTCCGCTCACTCTGCCCGTCTGTCTGTGGGTGGTATGCGGTACTGAAGTGCAACCGGGTACCCAACTCCTCATGAAACTTCTTCCAGAACCTGGAAGTAAACCGCACATCTCGATCCGACACTATCGATGTCGGCACTCCATGTCGTGCTACCACCTCTCTCACATAAATCTCGGCTAATTTCTCTGCAGAATAGTTCTCATTGATAGCCAAAAAGTAAGCACTCTTCGTCAACCGGTCCACAATTACCCATATCGCGTCGACACCTCGCGCGGTCCTCGGTAATTTGGTTATAAAATCCATGGAAATCTGTTCCCACTTCCACTGGGGAATCTCTAGAGGCTGCAATGGGCCATGTGGATGCTTGTGCTCCGCCTTAACCTGACTACAGGTTAAGCACCTCTCGACTACCCATGCCACATCTCTCTTCATACAGGGTCACCAATAATCCCTCTTCAAATCAAAATACATCTTAGTGGTTCCTGGATGGATCGATAATCTTGATCTATGTGCCTCCTCCATCAGTATGCGCCGAGCTCCACCTGTATAGGGCACCCAAATCCGCCCACGGAAAGTCATAAGCCCCCGACTATCCATTTCAAACTCGAAAACTTGTCTGATCACTCGCTTCCTCTTGAGGTTCTCTAGCCTCACAGCCTCCACCCGAGCCTCTCGGATGGTATCTAGGACTGGAGTCATCACCGTCATCCTCATACACACGTCTCGAATCAGAGCACTCTCTGCTCTACGGCTCAAGGCATCGGCTACCACATTAGCCTTTCCTGGGTGATATAAGATCTCGCAGTCGTAGTCTTTGACTACATCCAACCACCTCCTCTGTCTCATATTCAGGTTGGGCTGATCCATGAGGTACTTCAGACTCTTATGGTCTGTGAATATGGTGTACCAGACTCCATACAGATAGTGGCGCCAGATCTTGAGGGTGAACACCACCACCCCAGCTCCAAATCGTGGGTGGGATACCTCGTCTCATGAGGCTTCAACTGCCTCGATGCATATGCTATCACATGCCCCCTCTGCATCAACACCGCACCCATCCCTGATATAGATGCATCACAGTAAACTACAAAGTACTCCACTCCCTCGGGAAGGGCTAACACTGGAGCTTCGCATAATCTCTGGCGAAGAGTCTCGAATGAGGCCTGCTGCTCGGGCCCCCAGGCAAAAGTAACACCCTTCCGGGTCAATCTGGTAAGAGGAACTACAATCTTGGAGAAATCTCTGATAAATCTCCGATAGTAGCCGGCCAAACCCAGAAAACTCCTGATCTCGGACGGGGATCTCGGCACCTCCCATCTCATAACTGCCTCAATATTGGCCGGGTCGACCAATATCCCATTCTGGTTAACGAGTTTTCCCAGGAACTGGACCTCTCGTAACCAGAAATCACACTTGGAGAATTTGGCGTAAAGCCTCTCTGCCCTCAATACTCTAAGAATCTCCCGAAGATGCTCCCTGTGCTGCTCTCTAGACCTCGAGTACACCAAAATATCATCGATGAACACGATCACCGATCGATCCAACATGGGCCTGCACACCCGGTTCATGAGATTCATGAACGCTGCCGGTGCGTTGGTGAGTCTGAAAGGCATCACCACAAACTCGTAGTGCCTAAAACGAGTCCTAAAGGTCGTGTTCTGGATATCCTCCTCACAAACTCTCATCTGATGATATCCAGATCTCAAATCAATCTTGGAGAACCAAGACGCCCCCTGCAACTACTCAAATAAATCGTCGATCCTCGGTAGTGGATAACGGTTCTTGACCGTCAGCTTTTTCAACTCTCGGTAATCGATGCACATCCGGTGTGAACCATCCTTTTTCTTAACAAAAAGGATAGGTGCTCCCCACGGTGAGCTACTCGGTCTGATAAAACCCTTCCCCACTAGCTCCTGGAGCAGTGAGGATAACTTCTACATCTCAGGCGGCGCAAGGCAATAAGGTGCCTTGGCAATAGGCACCACACCCGGAACCAAATCAATCCGGAACTCCACCTGCCTCTTGTACCCTTGCCATACACCGTAAGCACTCCCCCACTAAGGTCTCGTATAGTCACCATCTGACACTCATAGTCGATCACAGCTCCAAACTGACTCAACCAATCCATGCCCATGATGTGTGTGAAATGCACTGGTTTTAATCCTACTTTTGAGTTATAAATTAAGCACACAAAGGCAGTGAACCTGTCTTTTAGTGGTATAGTTGGGTAAGTAGAGTGTCGAACTCAGGGAACGGTAAATTAAAACTAAGACTAATTTTATCTAAATTAAATAGTAAATATGGGTTTTCTCTAGTTTTACAAGACTAGAAACTTACTGATACTACTTAGGCTAAGAACTAGAAAAACAAAGATTTAACTGAATTTAATAATAAAAGGGACTTCTGTTTAGTTCAACTCAATTGATCCTATGGTTGATATTATGGTAATAGTGCAATGGATTAATTCTTCTATTGGCTACCGATTCAAGTGATTAGCCTTGCGTTCGCTACGATAATCCTTAGAAAAAAAACTAACTCAAACAGTGATCAGTTGTCTAATTTAATTTAATTCACTAGATTATTTATTCGGGTTAATTTAGACTTATAATAGCTAACTAAATTGGTCCTTTAGTTAACCTCTTGCTGATGGTCATCAAACAAGCTCACACATGAATTTACCTAATTTTTCTTATTAATTCTAGTTTCACGTTCGTTAGTCCTAGACATATGATAAAGTGGTCACATAAACATATGGGGTTGATAATTAAAAGATGTTCATACTATTTAATTATCTTCCTATTAACAGAAAATTAGTTATCATTCACACACAAGGTTCTTTAACAAGCTAAAATTAACAAAATCACCAATATTTAATTAATCCTACCATTAATCAAACCATAATATCAATTTTGTATCCCCAAACACAAGGTTCTTGAACATTCCTTACTTGAACCTTGACCCATAAGACTTCTAAATGTATCCTAACCTTCCAATCCTGAAAAAAATATGCAGACAAAAGTGAAAGCAACCAAAAGTCCTAACAAGAAATAAAATCATCCAAGTTTAACAAGTTGTCCAAATCAAACATCACAAAAATAAATTAAAAACACAAAAGAAACATTCTTAATTCTTCATCATTTTCCCTTGAAAGTCGAGGATTAAGCCAAAAATCACAGAAATCGCTTGAAGGAGGCTGTGCACGGCGAGTGTGTGGGTAAAATGGGTAAAAACCCTTATTTCTCAGATTTTTATACCGTCTGTGTAAGTTGGCTACTCGCCGAGTAGACAAGATCTACTCGCCGAGTACAAATGCTTTTACGCGCTTTTTTAGTTATTTAGACAAGCACTCGCCGAGTACTCGTACCTACTCGGCGAGTAAAGCTTGCAGTTTGACAAAAATTGAATTTTTTTTTCCTAATTTTTTAACCCACCACCCCACACACTAGGCATTGCTTACCCTCAAGCAATCATTTAGAACATATTTCCAGAAGAAGATGAATGAAAAAGATCCTAAGAAATTAAAAAGAAAGTAAAGGAAAAAGAAATGCAAACTCTAAACTTGGGTTGCCTCCCGGAAGCGCTTCTTTTTAAGGAGTCATTAGCTGGACTCCTCCCATTCTACGTGGCTGCAATCCCTTCCAGCAACATCAACTCTTCCATGCCTTCATTCCTTGGAACTCCTTCTTCATACTTTTTGACTCTATGTCCATTGACCTTGAACGGGGTGCCATCTTTTGACAATAGCTCTATAGCACCATGTGGAAACACCTTCTTTACCAGAAGGACCATCCCATCTTGACTTGAGTTTGCCCGAGAAGAGTTTTAACCTTGAATTAAAGAGCAACACCTTTTGCCCTTCATGAAATTCTTTATTTTCCTTGATCCTCCTGTCATGCCAATTCTTAGTTTTCTCTTTATAGATCAAAGAACTAGTGTATGCATCATTTCTAAGTTCCTCAAGAGCATTCATTTGCATTAACCGGTTGTTCTTGAGCTCCTCCATGTTGAAGTTGCACATCTTTAAAGCCCAAAAAGCTTTATGCTCTATCTCCACCGGTAAATGACATTGCTTTCCATAAACTAACCTATATGGTGTAGTACCAATAGGGGTTTTGAAATCTGTACGGAAGGCCCAAAGTGCATCGTCTAGCTTATCCGACCATTCTTTTCGATTGCTCCCCACCGATTTCTCCAAGATTCTCTTTAAAGCTCGATTTGTCACTTCGGTTTGTCCACTAGTTTGTGGATGGTAGGATGTTGAAAATTTATGGGTTACCCCATATTTACTTAGCACCTTCTCTAGTTGATCATTGGCAATATGAGTACCTCGGTCACTTATGAGAGCTTTCGGGACCCCAAATCTTGCAAATAACTTCTTTAAAAACCTCACCACTACCCGACCGTCATTAGTTGGCAAAGCTTGTGCCTCCGCCCACTTGGATACATAATCCACCGCCACCAATATGTATTTGTTGCCTTTGGATATGGGAAATGGTCCCATGAAATCGATCCCCCACACATCAAATACTTCGCACACTTGGATACTATGTTGTGGCATTTCATTTCGAGATGAAATGTTTCCCGCTCTTTGACATGCATCACATTCTTTGACAAATTGGGTTGCATCTTTAAAAATCGTGGGCCAGTAAAACCCAATGTCAAATATCTTCTTAGCAGTGTAATGTGCTCCATGATGTCCACCCGTGGGCCCGCTATGACATTGCTCCAATATTTTCCAGCTTTCATTCCCGAACACGCATCTTCGTATGATTCCATCCGCGCAGCTTCGGAAAAGATATGGTTCATCCCAAAAGTAATACTTTATCTCGGAAAAGAATTTCTTCTTTTGTTGACTTGTGAGATCTTTTGGGATGTAATTGCTAGCTAAGTAATTAGCTATATTTGCAAACCATGGTTCTTCTCCCACAGTCACCATAATATACTCGTCCGGAAAATCATCTCCAACTCTATCTTCTTGCAATCGCGGGTTTTCAAGCCTTGACAAGTGGTCAGCTGCTACATTCTCCATTCCCTTTTTGTCGCGTATCTCTATGTCAAACTCTTGAAGAAGTAGAACCCATCGTATCAATCTTGGCTTGGCATCCTGTTTGGCAAACAAATACTTGATAGCAGAGTGGTCAGTAAAAACAGTTGTTTTAGATAAAACTAAATAAGGGCGGAATTTATCAAAAGCGTACACCACATCTAATAATTCCTTTTCCGTGGTGGTGTAGTTTTCTTGGGATGGATTTAAAGTCTTGCTAGTATAATATATGGGTCGGAAGTGCTTATCAACCCTTTCACCAAGGACAGCTCCTAATGCAAAATCACTAGCATCACACATTATTTCAAATGGTAAATTCCAATTTGGTGCAACAATGATCGGGGCATTAGTCAATTTTTCCTTTAAAAATTCAACTGCCTCTAAACACTCTTTAGTAAAATTAAATGGTGCATCTTTTAGGAGTAATTGTGTTAGAGGTCTAGTTATTTTAGAAAAATCTTTGATAAAACGCAGGTAAAAACCCGCGTGTCCTAGAAAACTTCTAATACCCTTCACATTAGTTGGTGGAGGTAATTTGGCAATGGTGTCAATCTTTGCCTGATCCACTTCAATTTACGATTTGGAAACCTTGTGGCCCAAAACTATACCCTCCTTAACCATAAAGTGACATTTTTCCCAATTAAGGACTAAGTCGGTCTTTTCACACCTAGCAAGCATTAGGTCAAGATTTGTGAGACAATCATGGAAGGAAGATCCAAAAACAGAAAAATCGTCCATAAAGACTTCCATGAATTTTTCCACCATGGCGTGGAATATGGCTGTCATGCACCTTTGAAATGTCGCGGGTGCATTGCATAGCCCAAAGGGCATGCGTCGATAAGCAAAAGTCCCACTTGGGCAAGTGAATGTGGTCTTTTCTTGGTCCAATGGGTCTATGGGTATTTGGAAATAACCCAAAAATCCGTCTAGGAAGCAATAATAACTATGGCCCGATAATCTTTCTAACATTTGATCAATAAAGGGTAAGGGAAAATGGTCTTTACGAGTGGCATCGTTTAGTTTTCGATAATCGATGCACACTCTCCAACCGGTTACCGTTCGTGTCGGAATAAGCTCATTCTTTTCGTTGGTTATGACCGTCATCCCTCCTCTCTTGGGCACCACTTGAACCGGACTCACCCACGGGCTGTCGGAAATGGAATATATAATCCCTGCATCTAAAAGCTTGACCACTTCTTTCTTGACCACCTCTTGCATATTTGGGTTTAGTCTTCTTTGGTGCTACACAACCGGCTTTGCTCCTTCTTCCAGGTTAATCTTATGTGAACAATAAGAGGGACTTATTCCCTTGATGTCGGTAATGCTCCATGCTATGGCCCGTTTTCGCTTCTTCAAAACTTGCACTAGTTCTTCCTTTTCAGAGTTGGAAAGGTCAGAGGCTATAATGACTGGCTTTTGATGGCCATCTTCAAGGAAGGCATACTCCAAATGTTCTGGTAACTTTTTGAGCTCAGTTTTTGGGTTCTGTTTGTTGTACTCGCCGAGTGTAGGTAAGGGACTCGGCGAGTTGGTAGCTGAATTTACGAATTCTGTTTTTTTTTCGCTTGGACTCGGCGAGTAGATCGGCCCTACTCGGCGAGTTGAAGTGTCAGATTGCCTCACCAATTCTTCAAACTCAGCTTCTTCCAGCAGCCTCTCGATGTCCATTAAGTCTTTTTCTGCATCAAATTCTTCATCAAAAATTGTGAACTTGCTGGAATCTTCACTTATGCATTCCTCCAATAATTCATCAAGCATGTCAATTGAGAATGCCGTGTCGTCACTATTCCGTGCATACTTCATAGCTTGATCAACCCAAAATGTGACTGAATCTTCTCCTAGCCGCAAAGTGAGCTTCGAGTCCCTCATGTCTACTATAGCACTTGCCGTGTTGAGGAAGGGTCTTCCAAGGATGATTGGGACTTGAGGATCCGCCTCCATGTCTAGAATTATGAAATCAGCGGGAAATACAAACTTGTCCACTTTGACCACTAAGTCTTCACATATTCCTCTTAGGAAAGTGATTGTCTTGTTAGCTAAATGAATCGCTATACGAATTGGTCTTGGTTCCGGGAGATCCAGCTTCTTGAAGAATGAATAAGGCATTAAATTCACACTTGCTCATGAATCAGCCAAGGCATGAGTGGTAGCTAAATTGCCAAATTGGCAAGGTAAAGTTAAGCTCCCCGGGTCACCCTTCTTCTTTGGTAGTTTGTTGAGCATGGCGGCTGAGCAATTCTCATTGAGGACTACCTTCTTCACTTCCTCCATCTTCCTTCTATTAGTGAGAAGTTCCTTAAGGAAATTTGCATATTTGGGCATTTGTGCGACAGCTTCGATGAAGGGTATGTTGATTTGAAGAGCCTTTATATGATCTAGAAACTTCTGGTACTCTTCTTCCTGCTTCACTTTCTTAGCTCGGGATGGGTATGGCAATGGCGGCTGGTAAAACTTTTCAGGGGTCTGATTGTTCGGATTTGGCAGTGGACTCGCCGAGTCCATATTCTGTACTCGGCGAGTAGAGCTGTCAGATTGAAGATTTTGATTTTCTGCTTCCTCCTTCTGTGATTCTTTGGGTGCTTCATTCTGAATAGGGGCAAGAGGAGTGATTATTTTCCCACTTCTTGTTGTGACTATGTTTATGTGCGTGCCTCGTGGGTTGTTTTCGGTTTTGCTAGGAAGTTCGCCCGGTGATCTTTGGTTTATTTGTTGAGCAAGTTGCCCTAGCTGCGTTTCTATGTTGTGGATAGATGCTTGCTGGTTTCTAAGCATGGTCCTTGTTTCTTGAATTGCAGCATCATGATCACTATGTCTCTTTTCTGAAGCAGCTACAAATTTGTTAAGCATTTCTTCCAAACTTGGTTTTCTTTCTTGTGATGGCTCCTCCTTTTGGTAAAAACCCCTTCCCTTTTGCTTGAACTTCTCCTCCTTAGCCTTCTTGTACTCGTCATAAGGGAGCCACTCTTTCTTTGGTCTACACCAATCTTCATCATATCGGTCCCCACTTGAGTAACAAACTTGCACCTTTTTGTTGCCATTCTCATCCAAATCGCAGTCTCTAGTAAGGTGAGGCCCATTGCAATTTTCGCAACCCACCCGAATAGCATGTATCGTTTGGTCCATTTTATCCATCCTCCTATCCATGGTTTTTAGCATAGCCATAACTGCTGACAAGTCTTCTGAAGCTGCATAGGCGGCCCCCCTCGTCACATCATTTCTTGGATTGTGGTATTCTCTAGAATGCTTAGAGAATTCTTCAATTAGTTGCTTTATCACTGGAGGTGCCTTCTTCGTGAGTGGACCTTGCGAGTCAAGTAATTGCCTAGTGGTAACATTTACTCCATCATAGATGATGGAGACTTCTTGTTGACTATTGAGGTCATGATGTGGGCAATTCCTTAGCAGGCTCTTGTACCTCTCCCACGCTTCATATAGTGATTCTCCAGCTTGTTGTTCAAAGTTAGCTATGGCTTTCTTTAGCTTGGATATCTTGGATGGCGGGCATAATTGATCAATGAACTCTTCTTTCATTTGGGCCCATGTAGTGATAGATCCTGGGGGCAATGACTTGAGCCAATCCTTGGCAGCACCCTTCAAAGTAACCGGAAGCATGCGAAGTAGCTGAGTTTCCCGAGGCACATTTGGAACATTGAAATAATCAGCTACATCATTGACTTCGTCCAAGTGTTTGTAAGCGTCTTCGTGGTCTTTGCCTGTGAAGGGGATCTCCTTAAGTAGAGCCAAGATGTGACCCTTGAGCTCAAAAGTAACAGTAGCGGGGATTGCGGGTTGCACAAGTCCCGGTCCGGTATCATCGCGTATCCTCTTCTTCCATTCCCCCATGGGGACTTCATCAATGTTAGCCATGAGAATAGCTAATTCGTCGTCGGAATCGGAAACGTGACCGAATGTAGGGTCTTCTTCTTCCTCGGTCTCGTACTCGGCGTCTTCTTTAGTTGGGTCTTCGATTGTCAAAGAGGCGCTGGATGCTCCTGATTTGCTGCTCTTCTTCTTGCTGAAAACGGACTTTAGGTTCTTTAGTGGCGAATTCCTTGAAGAAGCGGATTCTCCAACGGATTTTCCTTTGTTCTTCCTTAGGGCGGATTCCGGGTCGTCTAGAGGAGGGATCAAAGGTGTATCAGATCCTCGGGTCATGAAACAACTGCATATAAAACAAGAAAAACGCGTAAAAAGAACAAAAATAAAATAAAAGCTAAAACTGTGAACAGTGATGGACTCGCCGAGTTTCGTCGAGTGCACTCCGCGAGTTCAAGGTAAAAACAGAAACATTTTCTACTTAATTTATTAAAACAGAGATTGATCAAAACCTATACTAACTACTAAATTACCTAAGAATTAACTTTGTGTAAGATAAATCCCACACATAGGATCGATAAAAATAGAAATTAGTGCTAATTTAGAACCGTTCCCCGGCAACGGCGCCAAAAACTTGATGTGTGTGAAATGCACTGGTTTTAATCCTACTTTTGAGTTATAAATTAAGCACACAAAGGCAGTGAACCTGTCTTTTAGTGGTATAGTTGGGTAAGTAGAGTGTCGAACTCAGGGAACGGTAAATTAAAACTAAGACTAATTTTATCTAAATTAAATAGTAAATATGGGTTTTCTCTAGTTTTACAAGACTAGAAACTTACTGATACTACTTAGGCTAAGAACTAGAAAAACAAAGATTTAACTGAATTTAATAATAAAAGGGACTTCTGTTTAGTTCAACTCAATTGATCCTATGGTTGATATTATGGTAATAGTGCAATGGATTAATTCTTCTATTGGCTACAGATTCAAGTGATTAGCCTTGCGTTCGCTACGATAATCCTTAGAAAACAAACTAACTCAAACAGTGATCAGTTGTCTAATTTAATTTAATTCACTAGATTATTTATTCGGGTTAATTTAGACTTATAATAGCTAACTAAATTGGTCCTTTAGTTAACCTCTTGCTGATGGTCATCAAACAAGCTCACACATGAATTTACCTAATTTTTCTTATTAATTCTAGTTTCACGTTCGTTAGTCCTAGACATATGATAAAGTGGTCACATAAACATATGGGGTTGATAATTAAAAGATGTTCATACTATTTAATTATCTTCCTATTAACAGAAAATTAGTTATCATTCACACACAAGGTTCTTTAACAAGCTAAAATTAACAAAATCACCAATATTTAATTAATCCTACCATTAATCAAACCATAATATCAATTTTGTATCCCCAAACAGAAGTTTAAGAGTTTTAGCTCATGATTGAGGTAATTAACAGCAATAAAACGAATTCTAATTGTTTAACCATAATTGAGAAACAATAGATTAAGTAGAATGATGAGAATGTGCCTGAAATCTTCTTCGGAATTGGATTCTAGGTTGTATCTTCGTTCTCTAGGGTTCTTCTGGCTCTTCAATCGCAGCTTGGTTCTCCCCAAAGGTTCCAGAGGTCCTTCCATCGGATTAAGACCCGCTATTTATAATTATCACAAAACAGGGGCTACTCGGCGAGTAGGTCGTGGACTCGCCGAGTACTAGTGTGAAATCCGTGTTCGGTAAGGAATCTTGACTTTTCTTTCGGGAACATTCTAATGAACTCGCCGAGTACATGCGTGGACTCGCCGAGTAGGTGTGTGGTTTTCCCTTTTTCTTCATTCTTTGGTCTCTAATTGCTTCTCCTTTTTCCTTTCTGCTTCCAAGCATGTTTTTTGGACTGAAAACACAATATAAGCATTATTAAGTACCTTTTGTCCATATTATGCATATAATTAGCCAAAAATGAATAGAAATATATGTTAAACATATGATTAATTATGCACATATCAGCCCACTATGACACAGACATCACCCATTGCTATGGGTACCAGGTCTATCGGGAACTCAACACCAAAGATCTCCAGTACACATCCCCGGAATACATCAGTAGTAAAAACCACATGCTCTTTGGCTATAGAAACCCTCAGATGTAGACTTAACGCCTCCCGCCTGATACTGATGTGACGACTAAAAGCTAAAGACATGAAGGATCAACTCGCGCCCGAGTTAAATAACACCAAAGCAGGTACAAAACTCACAAGAAAAGTACCTATATACAGCGCAAAATAAGCACAACAAATCTCAAAATAATATAAATAAAGAATACGTACCAGCCACAACATCAGGTGCTGCGCGGACCTCCTCCGCTGTCAGCTGAAAAGCTCTCCCACGATCCCTCGGAGCCTCGACCTTCATCGGCCGACTATCAGTAACACGTAAAGCAGCAGGAGTGGAACCCTGGGCTGATCCCTGAATGAGCTGAGGGCACTCGTCCTTCCGATGGCCGGTCTGGTTGCAGTGAAAGCAAACTGCAAACCCCTTGGGGCAATCCTTCGCCATGTGCCCCTCTTTGCCACATTTGTAGCAAATCCATGCCCGACATGATCCCTCGTGACTCTTGCCACACTTATCACAACTGCGGCCCTTCTGGCCCCCATCTCTCGCATCAGCGGGCTTTGCCCACTTTGTCGCCGGCTGCGACTGAATCAGTCTCCTGTTTCTGCCTTGGGACTCCTCCTCCTCTCTGTTCTGCAAATCTAGCTCAATCTCCTTCCTCCTGGCATTGGTCTGAAGCTCAGCCAATGTTCGGTATGACGAGTTCGCCACAAACTCCCGTTATCCCTCCTCAGTATGCTGAGATATTGGATCACACGTGCCTACTCAGTAGACACATGCTCAAGGAAAAACAATGCCCTCTCATGGAACATCCTCGAAATCTCAGTCACAGTTTCTGTCTTCTGCTTGAGAGACAGAAACTCCTGGGCTAACCACTCCCTCTCCACCGGGGGAACAATCTCGTCTCAAAACAACTATGTAAATCTCTCCCAGGTCACTGTAGCATGATCTGCAGGAGAAAAGCTGTTTGTCACAAACTTCCACCAGTCATTCGCTCCCAAGCGAAGCTGGTTCATCGCAAACCGTACTCTCAAGTGCTCGGGGCATGAACACGTGTAAAAACACCCCTCAATGTTGGAGATCCATCTCATAGCTCAATCGGATCGTGAGTCCCATCAAACTCTGGTGGCTTCATGTTGCTGAACTCCCGAAACAACAGCGAGTCACCTCCCTGTGGCCTAGCGGCGGCTACGACTACGGTGGCTGCAGCAACAGCAGCCTCAGTAACAGCAACATATCCCTCATCGAATATCTCAATCAGTGTGGTCTTAATAGACCCAAACATCTCCAGTATCGCCTCTCGGATAGCTGCGATCTCCTCCTCATGAATGATCCTGCGGATCTCCTCATCACTGGCACTACCGCCCTTGGGGTTATGGCGTGTACCCACCATGTTGTCTCTGAAACACAACACAAAAATCATCAGAGACTCGCTTGATCATACTCACACTCGATTTCCCGCTCCTACATGCTCCTTAGTACCCTAAGGATTCTTACTTAGGCTGCATACAAATTCGCTGTTTTCAGTAGTACGGGTCCAATACTACCTTCCACACCAACCTGTAGTCAGCCCATGTCCTCCTCCTAGGATCCCAATTCACATGTAATCTATCTCTCACGAATAACAGACTACACTCTCAGAGACCCCAAATATGCTCATCTAGGTATCTCTCCTAGATTATCCCTCGACTCAGAACTCTTTCTAAGTGATTCCTGCTAGATACTCTTACTTAGCATATACTCAAGGAAAATAACATATAACAACAATTTCTAGGCTAAGGCATCACAAATCAGGAAACTCTAGCCCTAAATATGAAATACCTAGCCTATCCACTAGCATGCATCCCTAACTTCTCATAATTATCTCATAACACAAACAAGTAAGGGTATTTTAGGAAATCACCATTCGGCTCTGGCTGATTGTACACACTGCTCCAACTCATTTTTCTCTTTAAAACTCTTCCTCGTTTTTGGAAAAATCATTTCTTTTGAAAATTTTTCTCAAATCATCAGTTTGAGTCCAGACACAACCGAAGGTACATCAGAATCCCTCAAACTAAGGCTCTGATACCAACTAGTAACACCGTAAATTTTCAAACAAAAATTTCATTTTCAAAACCACAAAATTCTCAATATCATATTCCAAAAAAAACCACAATTGTCAAATTGTCAAAAACACAAATTCATAAAGTGTTTGATAAAATCTAGGATCCGCAAAACATAAACCTCATCTCGTGTGTACAATCAAGCCGACGCCTTCCCGTGATCCTGAGAAGTACCTGAAACACATAACACATAACATGGTAAACACGAAGCTTAGTGAGTTCCTCAAAATACCACACATATCTCATTAGCCTCTCATGGATATATCTCAAATAAGACCCTCTGGTCGATATGTCTCAGTGGAACCCTCCGATCCCACAACTCGGGTGGACCCTTCGGTCCTAACTCAGTAAAGCTCAGCATAATACACAACATAAATCACAAAGAAATAATGCAGGATATTACAATACTCAATATAAGCACACAAGACCCTACGGTCACACAAAATTACCACTCAAGGTAAGTATAGTGAGAAGACTCACCTAGTAAGTAAGCAAATAGACCTCGTACACGAATCACCGATCTAGCCTCTGACTTCAACAGAAGCTATAGATGAAATAACACCAGATCCAATAGTCCCTTCTTGTTCCTTGCTTTGATACTCTTCTCTTCTCTTCCAAAAGTGCACTAAAATGCCCAAATATTAGCTCTCTTTCTCTCTTAGATCAATATGGACGATTAGGGTTTCACATAGGCGAGTAAGGTGGCTGGTGAGGCATAAATGAGGGCTTAAGGTCCTTTAAATAGGACCAAACCTTGGAGATTTAGGGTTTTCTCTCTCAGCGCCAACTCGCCGAGTTGGTCATAAAACCCACGTGGCAAATCCGTCTCTACTCGACGAGTTGGGGCATCCAACTCGTCGAGTTGCTTAATAAACTCATACATAAATAAATACATATTATACTTGGGAGTCTGGATGTTACACAAGCGAATTTCTGACTGTGAAAGGAGTAGCTCATAATTTTTCGGCTCCTTATACTCCTCAACAAAATGGGGTCGTTGAAAGACGAAACCGCTCGTTGTGCGAAGCTGCCAGAACCATGCTGTCATTCGCGAATCTGCCGCTTTACTTATGGGCGGATGCGATAGGAACTGCCTACTTTACCCAAAATCGATCAATCCTCAACAAAAGGTTCTCTATCACTGCATATGAGATTATAATCGAAAACCTAATGTCAAGTTTTTCCATGTCTTTGGTTCCAGGTGCTTTATCTTCAATTCAAAGGAGCAAAGGAACAAATTCGATGTGAAGGCTGACGAAGGTATTTTCTTGGGGTTTTCTTTGACTTCTAAAGCATATAGGGTTCTCAACAAAAATTCTAAAAGGATAGAAGAAACCTACTATGTCACTTTCGATGACAATTACTTGAAGAAGTTTCAGAAGAATGATTGTCCCTCAGAGGAGATCTTTCCCAAACCAAATCCTGCTACCATTACACTCTCCAATCTCTACGAGGAGTTCGTGAATTTATTTGATGAGCCAGAAAAGGCAATCTCCTTAGAATCCAAAGTAGCGGACAACAAGGAAGATGAACTAAAGAAAATCATCGATGACGCTGCGAAAGAGATGGAACACGAACATCCTAATCCGAAAGACCCAGAAGCTCAGTCTCATTCACCAGGTGTGAATGCTACAACACAGGTGGAGGGTGCTACTTCAACCTCCTCGCCTCAAACACCTATTCAAGGGGAGAACGAAAGCCCTTAAGTCATCTTAGAACCATCTTTCCAGGGGGAGAATCCGAATACAAAACAAAATATACATACTGTTGGGTTTTGAGCATTCTAACACTCCTAAGTGTACATGCAACCCTAAATACCTTGGATCTATGTTTTCTCTATTATACATGCAAATATGAATTTTTCCAAGGTATTACCCTAACTCGAATGCAAAACATTGATTCATATGTAATATAGCAAGTTAAAAGACATACCTTTTGATGTATCTTGATTCCATGAAGCTTAAGAGCCTAGTGCCCCAAGTGTGACACCTCAAATGGTTCACACAACATTAAATACACTTGGAATAACTTAGAGAGAAATGAACCACTTCATGAAATCGGCTAGCCCTCACCATTCCTTCATAATCTCTCATGGTTGCCGATTTTGGGAAGAATAAGATGCTTATATAGTGTGTCACAATTAGGGTTACACCATGTAAACCCTAATTGTTATGGCCTTTCATTTCCATGATCCATGGGTACAAAAACACCATGGAGCATCTTATGGGTTTTATCCCAACTTGATAATCCATGGAGCATTAGCCCACTATACAAGTATGGATGATTTACACAATCAACCCATATATTTAATTAGTCTCCTTTGGATCACTTAGTTAATTCCAAATTAATTCTTGATCAATACTAATTAAATAATCTTATTAATATATTAGAACTTATAATATATTAGTAAACCTTAAGTGTTATTTCTCTCATTTTAGTCTACCCAAATGCATGATGCCATGCAACCCAAATGGACCATGTCAATCGGGTCAAGTACATACCAAATATAGTTATGGACTTAGACACTAATCCTACAGTCTCTCACTTGGATAAGTCTAAAACTATTATTGCGTATGACTTCAAAACCCAACTAGAAATCGTAGCTCTTAAAAGCTTCTGCCGTCGAGCTCTGAACAAATCAATGATGCGTCCATCAGATAAAGGATCATATATTCCTCTATTCTAGATATCATATGGACTGAGACATGGATTATAATCATTCTCTCTGTCCATTTGTTGTTTCCCGATTTCCGATTTATGACGACTGAGTAATTGAACAAATCAAATCAGTCCTGGCTTGGCCAAGCACTCACAAGTGTCATCATTAAATCATCGAGGGGCCCACAAATATCGCTTTTATCCATTTAGGGTAAAAGGAATGGATAAACTTCGACTCATATGGCTTGTTCTACTACTTGTTGAATCATACACAAAGGCACGTTTTATAACATCGAGTTACCAATGCGTTTTCGTGCAATCAATGTATAACCAACTCATAGTAACAACTCATATCTCTAGGTTTGAAGAATATAAGATATTATCATCTCATGATCACTCGTGATAAAATCCATGAAGTGAGTCAAATGAGAGTGGGTTGAATCCAATACTCAGAACTTATGAGCACTCATGAATGTTGCAGCAACTCTTGCTATGTCCACTACCTTGGACATCTACAAACCAGCTTCATGACAGTCTTGATTCGTATCTACTTCCAACATATGACTGACTGTGGATGGTTTGAATAACTTAGTCATTCAGGAAGACGACCTAGTTATTCTGGAAGTCAAAACATGCAAAGTGAAACACAAGAATAATCGAATCCAATATGGTCTTAGAACTTATGAATATAAATAAACACACCTTTTATTTATCACCATATTGATTACCCATCATTCATTGCATACTGTTTCAAACTATCAACTTTATACTTGAATTAAAACAATAGTTGTCCCATGCTCCAAGCATGTACACTATGTTTTCTAAACACTAGTCATGCCATACACCAAGTATGCACACTATGTTTGTCTAAACATTAGTTATGCCACACACCAAGTATGCATACTAAGTTTGTCTATGATCTTTACTTTGTGAAATAGATCGATTGAACATAATTTCAATGATTATCATTTCACAGTCCCAAATCCTTACCGTAAATACAAGAATTCCAAATTGCTGCCATTTACCTAAATCTTGTTAGATTCTAAACTTATATGCATTGATCCTCTTGTAATTATTATGCACAAAGTCACAAAGACTTGTCAATAGACATTACAGAGTATTCCAATGGAGATCAACTCCATGGAAACATCCTTCTTGCATTAAGTTTTTCTAATCTTACACAAATTGAATAACTTCCACCTATGGAAACATTTCAATATTCCCATTTTGACTATCACTTCTGAAAAAGAGTTGCCTCTTTTCAGAATATGTCAAAATGGTCCTTCCAAAATAACATTATACTTCTAACTGTCCCTGAGCAACCAATCTTTGGTAAACCTTAGATTGTCCTTGACAATTGCTTAATCATTTTAGTCATATCCACTTCTAGACCTTTTCCCTTCTTAATGCCCCAGGCATTTGGAAAATTTTAGAAAGGATGAATATTATAGCACATGCAATCGATCCTATATCCGCAGCATATGGGACACGATTCATGATGTATCACATAAAGACATGATACTAGACCAGTCCTTTTGCTATAATATTTCTATTTCTAGTTGCCAAGTTCTCATAATTCAGATTATGAAAAAGGGATGCCGTAATCATAATCGAATTTTAGAAAGCAAATAATGTTCCTATATATAAAATTTCCTTATGTTGAACCATTCCAACATAACATTCATATATATACTTGACTAAATTTGATTAGAATCTCACGATCTAAGCTTTTAGATTTGAAATGAAGTATAATTTCGTCTCCCTTAATTATAGCAAAACAATTTTTCAACCCCTGCAACTTCAGGAATTGAAACTTTTGTTTTCTATAATTAACATTGCTAACTTGCATAATTATCATGCTCCCACTAACATGATGATTATTAGCATAACACTTATGCTCGCACTAGCTTTGACATGCACTCAGAAATCAGCTGAACTTCTAGAAATCAATACTTTATTGACTTTCTTACCAAAGTTCAAATTTCTGATACGAGATGCTTTGATAAAACTTTATCAAAATGATACACCTTTTCTTAGATAGCTCACATGTGTGTCTAAACAATTACAGAACTATGAAAAGGGATGTCGTAATCATAGTCTTAATTGTTTAGACCTTTGCCATTTCTCACAAGTCCATGTTAGTGTGCCGGTTAACCACACACGCTCCACTAACGACTTTGAGAATGCAAATATCACACTTGCTATCTACCTAAAATCTACTTAGTGAAAGCGTTTCCTCACCATCATTTTCATGAATAGGAGAGAAACCTTATGACACTTAGATTTTTATGGTGTATGTGTTCCTATCCATGTGAATTTGTCAAAACAATAATCACAAGACAAGGATAATGACAAATCCAAACTCATATGGACTGAACTCAATCTTACTTTCTTGCCATCTGGCAGCACAAGGGCCTTCCATTGCTTCCAAGTTGTTATGCAACCAATTGATAACTCTTAGAACTCATATGCAAAGCCAACTTTAACTGGAATGGGCACAGAAATAGAAATATATCAACACGATAGGTTATAAACCTCACGTCATGTGCTAGTGTCAAACTGTTGGGTTTTGAGCATTCTAACACTCCTATGGTGTACATGCAACCCAATAAACCTTGGATCTATGTTTTCTCTATTATACATGCAAATATTAACTATTCCAAGGTTTCATCCTAACTAGCATATTATGAAGCACCTATACTACAAAGTTCTAGTTAGATGACATACCTTTTGATGTAGCTTGATGTCTTCAAGCTTTAAGAGCTTAGCCCCAATAGTGTGGAAGCCTCAAATGGAATCACAAATCACCAAAACACCTTGGAAGAACTTGAGAGAATATGTATGCACACTAAAATTGGCCCACTCTTATTTTCACACACTTGTGCCAATTTTGTGAGCCAAGGACCCCTTTATATATTATGGAGGATTAGGGTTACATCCATGTAAACCCTAATACCCATGACCTTTCATTTACATAGGATCCATGGGTTAAAAGCTCCATGGACCATCCATGAAAGCTTAGCCCAACCTAAATGAACTTGGCCCATTCCATATATATAAGAGTCCATATTTAATTAGTTCTTTTTGATCACTTAATTAATTCTGAATTAATTCTTGATCAATACTAATTAAATAATATGATTCCATATTAATATATTAGAACTTATAATATATTAATATAAATCATAAATATAATATTTTCAAAAGACTATCCATATAAATTGTGCCGGTGAAGTACAACCCAAATGGACCATGCCGGGTCGGGTGAAGTACATACCAAATATAGTTATGGACTTAGACATTAATCCAACAGTCTCCCACTTGGATAAGTCTAAAACTATTATTGAGTATGACTTCAAAACCTAACTAGCAATCGTAGCTCTTAAAGCTGCTGTCGAACTCTGACCTTGTCAATGACTTGTCCATTAGATAAGGGATCATATATTCCTCTATTCTAGATATCATATGGACTGAGACATGGATTATAATCATTCTCTCTGTCCATTTGTTGTTTCCCGATTTTCGATTTATGATGACTAACTGATTGAACAAATCAAATCAGTCCTGGCTTGGCCAAGCACTCACATGTGTCATCGCTAAATCATCGAGGGGCCCACATATATCGCTTTTATCCCGGAGGTAAAAGGAATGGATAAACTTCAACTCATATGGCTTGTTCTACTACTTGTTGAATCATACACAAATGCACGTTTTATAACATCGAGTTACCAATGCGTTTTCGTGCAATAAATGTATAACCAACTCATAGTAACAACTCATATCTCTGGGTTTTAAGAATATAAGATATTATCGTCTCATGATCACTCGTGATAAAATCCATGAAGTGATTCAAATGAGCGTGGGTTGAATCCAATACTCAGAACTTATGAGCACTCATGAGTGTTGTAGCACGACTTTGTCCACCAACTTGGACCTCTACAAACCAACCCATGACAGTCTTGATTCATATCTACTTCCAACATATGACCGACTGTGGATGGTTTGAATAACTTAATCATTCAGGAAGAGCGACTTAGTTATTCTGGAAGTTAAAACATGCAAAGTGTAACACAAGAATAAATGAATCAACTATGGTATCAAACCCTATGAATATAAATAAACACTTTTATTTATCACCATACTGATTACTCATTATTCATTGTTTCGGTTTTATCAACTTTATACTTGAATTAAAAACACTAGTTGTCGCATGCTCCAAGCATGTACACTATGTTTTTCTTAAACAATAGCTTTGCCATACACCAAGTATGCACTCTATGTTTGTCTATGATCCTTACTTTGTGAAATAAACCAATTGAACATAATTTCAATGATTCTAATTTCACACTCCCAAATCCTTATCGAAAAATGTGAGAATTTCAAATTCCTATCATTTATCGAAATCTGTTTAGATTTTAAACTTATATGCACTGACCCTCCTGTAATGAATATGTACAAAGTCACAAAGACTTGTCAACAGTCATTATAAGGTATTCCAATGGAGATCAACTCCATGGAAACTAAGTCTCATATTCAAAGTACATTGCTTTGGACATGCTTCTTGCATTAAGTTTTCTAATCTTACACATATAAGTTCCACCTATGGAGACAACTCCATATTCTCATTTTGACTATCACTTCTGAATAAGAGATGCCTCTTTTCAGAATATGTCAATATGGTCCTTCCAAAATTAGCACTATACTTCCAACTGTTCCTGAGCAACCAATCTTTGGTAAACCTCAGATTGTCGTCGACAATTGCTTAATCATTTTAGTCATATCCAATTTTAGACCTTTTCCCTTCTTAATGCCTCTGGGCATTTGGAAAAATTTAGAAATGACAAATATTATAGCACATGCAATCGATGTTAGTCCCTAATCTTCTTGTGTATCAATCAGATCTGTTTGATGGTGCGGAATCCCAATCAAACGGATGATGTCAGATCAAATAGAAGAGAAGGAGAAGAAGAATAATATGAATCTTGTATGTATTGATTATGAATGAAGATCCAGATACAAGATTCACACACACTAACACACACTCTCTTCTCTCTCTATTTCTCTCTCTAGAACACCTTCAAATGCACACACTTAAGCTCCTCTAGTGTTCATCAATCTATTCCTCACACCCCTCACCCCTATATATACTCAATTGGGCCGGCCTTGGGTTTACGGCCATAAACGGAGTTTACGGTCGTAAACACCCATTGGGCCGTAAACAGAGTTTACGGTCGTAAACCTGTTTACGGCCGTAAACACTAGTTGGCCATAAACCTGACCGTAAACACATATAATATTACATAAAATTACAATCAACTAGAAAAGCAAAGTATAAACCATATTTTTGACCCAACAATCTCCCCCTTGGTTTATAGCTTTCTTTTCTTTTCTTAATTGACCCAACAAGCTCCCCCTAAAAATTAGCTGGCTTTTCTTCATAATCTTTATTGGGAGCTTGGCTTCAGCTTTAATCTTCAAATTCTTCACGACTTCAAGATGAACTTGATGAATCTTCAATGAATGACTTCATCTTGAGCAGTTGGGCTTTTCTTCAGAATTTGGCATTGAACGCACATTGGGTGAGGAGGCTTTTTGATAAGATTCTTGAAAGATAGCGCTTTCAGTTTGAGAATCTTCAGAGAGAATATCAGAGAGAACTAAACTTCTAGATCACTTCAGCAGGTTCAAGATAGCAGCAGACTGATTGAGGAGGCTTCAATGCAATCCGTCACATATTCTTCAATTTTAGCTTCACCTTGCTTCTGGGGTTGAAAGATTGAATGTCGAAAGAATAATCTTCATTTCTTTCTCCTTCGAATGAAAATTCTTCGATGCTCACGGATGAAGCCGTGGCTCAGAAATCTTCGACACAAACTCCATGAGTTTCATCTTTACCTGAAATCACTTTTCAAGACAAAAAAAAAACTAAAAGAAAACTTAGCACACAAATTAAAACAGAAACAAATTTTTTTTTTTGTATTTTCTGAAAAAGAAATAAAACAGAAATAACACTATTTTTGGATTTTTAATTTTCTGATTTTTGTTTGTTTTTAAAATTTTTAATTCTCTCCTAATATTTAAATTAGAAGAAAACTATGAACAAATTTATCAAAAATAAAATGATATCTAACTTTAAGAATGATTTGGGATCAAAGTTTTTAGTCAACCTTTATCCGCTTGTCGGTACCTTCTATTTTCACGTCTTTGTCTGGTCGATCGCCGGTATTGTGGTCCACTTAAACACGAAAAATTGTGACAATTTTGGACATTACTATTTTGTTACAAGACAGGTGAGCTTAAGTTCCTAGATACTATATCTTAAGGACCATTCAGCTGACGACGACCAGGGATATTGTTGTCCACCTAAATTGAGCAGCGAGATCTATAGACAATCTTTGAGTGTTCGATTTTAATTGTACTGGAACATGTTTCCCGCTTCCTGATATGCCCCAGTAATCAAGAACTTCCAGAGTACTCCTTACATCGGGTGAGCAGACAATCATTAAGAGAGAAGATAGATTCAGATTATTGTTAATTATAATTTTAGAGGGATTGAGAAGTAGAAGGTTGCATATGCTGTGTACCAGGTCGGATTGTGAGTCACGCAAAGGAGACAACATATGGCTAACAGATAGGAAGAGTTTCACAGAAATAATATGCAGAGAAATAGATTTGCATATGTTGCTGTCCAGGTCGGATCTCTTCCAATCACGCAAAGGATGCAACATATGACTGACAGATAGGAAGAGAAAGAAAACGATTTTCTACAGACCTAACTCATTGGAATTTACCAGTCGCCCCATCAATACCGAAATTAAGGACATAATCCGCACATCGAGGAAAAGTTAATCCATCGTTCCAGATACGAGTTCTTTAATATGACCAGTAGATTCCCATATATATCTCCCTGCTCAACCTATCCGAGCGTCGTATTGTCAGGCTAAACGGATTTAACTAGGTCAAGATTTGTCAAGTCTAAGAATTTCTTAAGTTCAACTCTGCCTAGTCAAGTCCATTTAGAATCTTTTGTGCCTACCAGCGCATCAAACCCAGAGCATAGACCCTTCAACTTTGGGTACGTTACGCAGACTCAGATTGCCTGTTATCACTTGATAATATCACTTCCCAAAACATCTCACTCAAACTCATTTCATTAACCAACATATTTTTGGATTTTTTGGATTTTCTAATGTTTTTGGATTTTGTTTAAAACTTTCTAATTTTTTGTTTTGTTTTTATTTCTCCCCCTAAATTTGTGCATAGGAGAGAAACGAAAGTAAATGCGCAAATTTAAACTATCCTAAAACAAAAATTAGTCTTTAAAGTGAATCAGCTTACGAAAAACTCAAGAGTATAGAGAAGAAAACTCAAACCGTAAGTCACCGATTGAATTTGCATCCAGAAGGTCTGAGAACAGCACGTGTAATCTCAGAACAGATCCGAAAATTCTTCATGTCATTAAGCACTAACCCCATGTGTGATCCCTTCTTTTCTTCCTTTCCCGCAAAGGACACATACTCCCAGACAATGTTCTGAGTGTTGTACAGTTGAGTGATGTCTCCTATCATGTGCCAGGAACAGCCACTACCAACATACCGAAGTCTGATGATATGCCTCCATAGCTACTCCGACACATAGCGGGATCAGTTGGTCTTTGGAACCCAGTCCATTTTGAAACTGGGTCGACCTTTGTCATCCTTGCACGGTACTCTCTCCCATGACATATCCTGTTTATCACAAACAGAAGATGAAGAAATATTAGAGTCATTAGTTGATTTGGGAGATTGAGCCCTTGGAACCCATTTGTAGTTGGGTTTAACCCATTTCTTTTTCGATCTGATGGGTGGCTCAGTACTTGCTTTTGATCTTGATGTCGGCCGTTAAGATGACTTTGATTTTGACTTCACGGGAGCATCTCTTGGATTTGGCTTCTTGGCCGACATTTCCTTCTTGCCCGTAGGAGTTGGATTCTTGGCCTTCTGCGCGTTCCAGTCATCATGGTTTGAACGTGACCTTGAGGGGTTTCTTTTGAAGTATCTCCCTCTTGGCGCGTTCTGCCAGCCTTGTGCGTAGTAAGGAACGTATGCGCGATTTGGACAGTTTCTGGCAATGTGTCCAGGTGTTCCACAGTGAAAACATGTCCTTTTCTTCACTGTGAAGTTGTTTCTTCCTGCCCCTGGTGGCGTATCTTTGCCTTGTTTCTTATTGTTCCCACAAGCACAATTACAACAGGCACTCTGTTTCACTGGAATTGGTGGCCTGTATTTCTCAACAGCAGGTTGATCAGAAACAGCTGAGTTCGAAGTAACAGATTCAGGGCTCAAGGAGATGTTGGTTTGTTCAATGGTGTTCTCCTTGTTCTCATCCTCTACTACTTTACCTGCACATGTAACAGAAACATCAGGAGCATCAGGATTATCAACATTAATAATGCCTCTTGATACAAAACCAGCTGGTTTGCCATATTGAAGATGTGCCTCCCTGTCAATTTCTTCCTGTGTCGAAGGGATGGATGTGTAGTTATGATTGAAAGGTGGAGGAACACTATCATACCCTAGACCCTTGTTTTGATTATCTTTGAATTTTAATTGGGTTTCAAATAAGGAGTCGACTGTCTTACTTGACGCAGTATAAATTTTGAAACTAACATCAGTTTTTTCACACTTAATTTTCAAGGCGTCAAGTTCTTCGGTTACAACATCAAGTTGTCTCTTAATATAGTCATAATTTTCACACTTGTTGCTGAATTCTTCCTGAAGCTTCCTAAAGTCCTTTATTTTTGTTTCTAACTGGGCCTTTAGGGGTTTCTGTCCTTTCCTGAGTTGATAACCTTCATATCTCAGGTCCTCAACTTCTCTTTTTAATAAATCATTATGTTCACGAAGAAGTTTAATCGTGGCTTCACATGATTGAGAACATGAAACTTCACATGATTGAGAACAAGAAACTTCATTGACCGGAAGGTTTGTGGAACTCATTGTTTTTCGACAATTCAAAGCGTCAAGTTCTTCAATTACAGCAGCAAGACTAAGACGATTGAGATCTTTTGTCTTCTTGATGTCAGCCACGTTCATATCCCATGATTTCGGAAGTGCATTCAATAGCTTTTTGTTTATCTCAGATTTGGTCAAGAAGATCCCAGCTATATTCATCTCAGTAGTGAGTGTGGTAAAACGCTGCAACTGAGCTTCCAGGGTTTCTCCAGGGATATAATCGAACATGTTGAAATTTTGTCTTAACATCTCCTGACGACTCTCTTTCATGTCTTCAATTCCCTCGTAAACTTCAAAAACTATTAAAAGCACAACTAGAACTTAAAAGTCAAACTTAAATTTAAAAATGCCCTTTGACTATAAACCTCAAAAGTCAACCTTAAAAGTCAAATTTAAAAAGTCAAACTCAAAAGTCAAACTTGAAAAGTCAAACTTAAAAGTCAAACTTAAAAGTCAAACTTAAAAGTCAAACTTAAAAGTCAAACCGAAAAGCTAAATTTGAAATTTTAAAAGTCAAACAAGAAGGTCAAAGTTTAAAGTCAAAGGTCAAACTTTAAAGTCAAAGTCAAAACTTTAAGTAAAAAGTCAAAAATAAAAGTCAAAATTTAAAAACTAAAATTTTTGGTTGAAAATGGATTTTAAAAATAAATTTTTTTGAATTTTTGGGTTAAAAATGACAAATTGCGAAATATGGAAGCGATTGGGAGAGTTTAAGTTCAAAAATTCGAAGTTAAGTCACAAGGAATTGGCTTGCTGAGTTGGTTAAGCGCGCTGACTTGTGAACTAGAGGTCCCGGGTTCGATTCCCGGCACCCACAACTTCGCGTCCCCTTTTTATTTGAAGCTGCTGAACGAACAAGAGATACTGCTGAACGAACCGGAGGTGGCTGCTGAACGAGACGAGGCCGCAGCTTAGCCGAACCGAGCCGCAATCCACCGTCCACCGAGCCGAGGCGCAGACGATCCGAGCCGTAAACCGCCGAGCCGAGCCGCAACCGCCGACCGTAAACTCCGCGCCGCAAGCCGCCGACCGTAAACACGTTTACGACCGTAAACTTCGGACCGTAAACTCCGGCAAACCCTAGCCGCAGCCGCCGCCGACCGTAAACACTTCGGAAATCGCTGTTCTTGACGAAAAACAGTGTTTTTGCCCCTTTTTGCTCCAAAACTCGATCAAAAACTCGTTTTTAGGAAAAACGCGAAGAAGAAACCCCCCTTATTTTGCCAAGATCTATCCAAAAACGCAGGAATTTTTCAAAAATAAGATCAAATAAGCTCCAGATCTGACAAAAAATGATTGATACAACCAAGCTCTCATACCAATTGTTAGTCCCTAATCTTCTTGTGTATCAATCAGATCTGTTTGATGGTGCGGAATCTCAATCAAACGGATGATGTCAGATCAAATAGAAGAGAAGGAGAAGAAGAATAATATGAATCTTGTATGTATTGATTATGAATGAAGATCCGGATACAAGATTCATACACACTAACACACACTCTCTTCTCTCTCTATTTCTCTCTCTAGAACACCTTCAAATGCACACACTTAAGCTCCTCTAGTGTTCATCAATCTATTCCTCACACCCCTCACCCCTATATATACTCAATTGGGCCGGCCTTGGGTTTACGGCCGTAAACGGAGTTTACGGCCGTAAACACCCATTGGGCCGTAAACAGAGTTTACGGTCGTAAACCTGTTTACGGCCGTAAACACTAGTTGGCCGTAAACCTGACCGTAAACACATATAATATTACAGAAAATTACAATCAACTAGAAAAGCAAAGTATAAACCATATTTTTGACCCAACAATCGATCCTGTACCCAAAGCAAATGGTACACGATTCATGATGTCTCACATAAAGACATGATTCTAGACCAGTCTTTTGCTACAATAGTTTTATTTGCCATGTTTTTAAAATTTGACTATGAAGAGGGATGCCGTAATCATAATCGAATTTTGAGAACGCAATATATAGAATTTCCTTAAGTTGAACCAATCCAACATGAAATTCATATATATATATTCTTGACTAAGGATGATTAAGGTCTCAATCTAAGCCTTTAGAACTGAAATGAAGTATATCCTCTCCCTTAATTATAGCAAAACAACTTTTTCAATCCCTGCAGCCTCACGAATTGAAACTTTTGTTTTCTATAATTAACATTGCTAACTTGCAACACTAACAATAATTATCATGCTCCCACTAACATGATGATTATTAGCATAACACTTATGCTCCCACTAGCTTTGACATGTACTCAGAAATCAGCTGGACTTCTAGAAATCAATACTTTATTGACTTTCTTACCAAAGTTCAGATTTCTGATACGAGATGCTTTGATAAAACTTTATCAAAATCGTACACCTTTCCTTAGATAACATGCATGTGTGTCTAAACAATTTCAGAACTATGAAAATGGATGCCGTAATCATAGTCTCAATTGTTTAGACCTTTTGCCATCTGCTTCAAATCTACTTGATGGAAGTGTTTCCTCACCATCATTTTCATGAATCGGAGAGAAACCTTATGACCCTTAGATTTTGTGGTGTATGTGTTCTTATCCATGTGAATCGTCAAAACCATAGTCACAAGACAAGGATAATGACAAATCCAAACTCATATGGACTGAACTTATGCAATCTTAACTTCTTGCCACCTGGCAGTACATGGCCTGCCATTGCTTCCAAGTTGTTATGCAACCAATTCAGAACTTTCAAAACTCCTATGCAAATCCAACTTTAACTGGAATGGGCACAGAATATGTCAACACGATAGGTTATAAACCTCAAGTCGTGTGCTAGTGAAGAACCTCAGGTTTTATTCTTGATTAGTTCTTGAAATTCTTTTTAGGATCTTTAAGACTCCCACTATCCTCTTGACATATAAGACTATCTTGCCAAATATTCAAGAGATAGTGCCGATTCTTTATCAAGACAAACACTTCACACAATTGGCCTTAGTTGGTCTTTGTTTTATCCAAACATCACAACTTACCAATTTCAAATGTACAAGAGTAGGACACTTTTACTCTTACATTTGACAAGTGTTTTAAACCTTTCTTTAAGATATGTCACTCAAGTTACAATCTTGGAGTATGACTCTAAGAATTGTTTTGGAACGAAGTATGACTCATCTTCCTGATCTAACCATTTCAACAATTCATGACTCCTCTTCTTAGTCATAATAATGCACTAAGATGACCTTTAGAGGACTAATTGTGATATGATTTCTAAATCATTAAGATGATCACAAACATGATACTAAAGTACTCTCCCATCTTTTCAGATTTGAGAAACTTTTATCTTTCTGCCTAATTTGATTCTTCCCATTCGTTCTGCCATACATTGAGACTTTTCCAATGTTTCAGAATTATACTTAAACTTGTAAGTATAACCATATTTACTAAACTTTAGTAAATCAAATAGTCTTAACGAGCTTTGTGGTGGACATGACCAGTGCACAAGAATGTGTACTCGATCCCTTTAGTCCTTCACTTGACTCACACATCCATGTGAACAAGTAATTAGTCTTGATTTTCCAATGCTTGAAAGTTCTCATTCATCATACTATTCAACTTGCATGATTCCAAGTTTCGGTCCAATTGAAACTTGGGTGATGAGGAACTTTCCTGATTTGGTAAATTTAGACACTACCACAAATGAAAGAATCAAATTCATTTTCCAATATTGCTGTCAGTGGAATCATATAAGCAACAATTTTCCACAAATGTCATTGTAAGGATACTTCAAATAAATAAAATTAAACAATTTTCTTTTATTTTAAAACTTTGCGGAAAAACTTATCCTTACAATCCACATGGAAAATTGTTGTTATCTATTCCTTAGCAATATATCATAACTTCTTAAGCAACTGCTCAAAATTCTGATGCGATCGAAATCCACCTTCGCGATCAGAATCAGCATATACTTCATTTAAGATTTCTCTCTATTCTTTGATTCTTAAAACATCAACATGTGACCCAGTCACATCATGTAATGAGGATCTCAGAATAGAACTTAACAGAGTTAGATAATGGGCTCTACATGATGTAGAGCCAAACTTATTGACTTTAACATCCTTAGGTAAATTTGGCAGCTTTGCAATCAACGCCCCTTCCTTTGGCAAAATAAACATATGGTTTGGTAATGGGACTATCTCAGACTTAGCCTTTCTCTTTACCATTTGGTCAACCGGGTTGACTATGGTCAATCCCTTTCCATTGGGAAGAGAATGCTTTTTCTGGATTTCTAGTGTCACCATTGTCACTGTCCATAAAGTTTTTTGGGAAGTTGATCTTCTAATCAAATTTGCTTTACTATCGTTCCAAATCATTGCTGATTCAGCAGCACCAAGCAAATAGATATGATCATTAAGGTTCATGTCATAGTCTGTTTCATAGTAGTCCCAAAGGAACTCACTATGTGACTTAGAAAGTGATTGAACATCCAACTTTCTCAAGACTTTGACACCCAACTCTCCCGACTTGTCAATATGTGACTTCATCTCTAAGATGTGATCACACATAGACCTTGATTGCCATTAGGGCTTGAGTGACCTTGAACTTGTGGGTTAGGGAAAATAATTGGAGGAGGTGGAGGAAGAGAAGTACGACTTCCATGAGCCAAACTCGGGAAGTCATATTCATTAGGAAAGCTTGGTTTGGGAAGATCGTTGTTGTCTAAACCAGACATCAACAATGGGAGAAATTCACGTAAAGTTGATTTAAGTCCTTAATATAACACCCAATATGATATATTAAGGCTAGGACCCAACAAACTATTTTATAATTTGGAAGAGGGATGCCGTAATCCAAGCTATAAAATATTTGAAGGTAGGTGAATGACGATTCACCAATTTCCACCAAGATAAACGAAATGTATTATTAGGTTTTAATTGGTTTTGAAACTCCTAGATTCTTTTGAGATTCATTGAACTTTTCAATGGCATGTTTCAATCTCGAGTGTGCCCTTCAGGTTTTGTGACTGGGATGCCAAGGATCACAAAACAAGGTGTGAAGTAACCATGCAAATATACTTGGTACCCTTAATATTTACCCCTCAATCGATGTGCCGGTTAACCACACACGCTCCAACGATACTATGATAAACATTAAGTTACCCTTTGCCTACCTTGTTAAGTCCAGGTTAGTGTGCCGGTTAACCACACACGCTCCACTAACAGCTTAAACAAAGTGTAAAGTGTAATTTCATGGATTAGCACATTATTCACATTTTCCTAAGTAACTAAGATTGAGAATTTATAAAAAGTTTAGTTACTTAGTATTTATCATTAATACTTTTAATGAAGGGAGAATTATAGTCCTTGTCCTACTTGTTCGGCTAACGACCCTCCACCAGTCAAGGAAGCGGTGGGTGAGAGTGGACACCCATTAAACTACCATTTTATAGGCAGTAACCTTATACCCCCCTTATAGACCGGCTTCGTGAATGAGGCCTACTAATGGTAAGACGACTTGCTCTTATACATATAATATATTAAACTTTTAATATTATAATAGTATAAGGGTGTATTTTAGACATTTAAAATACTTGGTGGTTTAATCTATTAATTAAACTATACTCTTAATTTAATTAAATTTAAACCATGTCATTATGGAATTATTAATTCTCTTTTAATTAAACAATTTAATTATCTATTAATAAAGTCCATAAGAGTTAATTGAATTATTCAATAAAAACATCATAATTCCAATTATTAAATTCAAAATTAAAACAATTTAATTAATTGTTTAAGTTATGAACCCAAGAGATTTAGAATTCAATTCTTTTTTTTTATCATAAAAAAAACTTTTTCCAAATTCCAAAACTTAAGGGCAAGTTTTGTAACTCTTGAAAACTTTTGGATTCCATAACTTATGGAGTTAAATACTTGTTTTATGATGAAACTTTTCATGTTCCATAACTTAAGAACAAGTTATGGAATTCTTTAAAACATTAAGACCAAGTTTTGTAACTCCATAAAAAACTTTGAATCAATTTTTTTAAATAACCTTTTCATATCCATAACTTATGGAGGTTTCAAAAAACTCTTTAGATCAAACTTTTAAAACTAATAAAATAATAATATCATTTTATCTTTTACTAAATTTGACCTAATTCAACTCATATAGCAAATGATTCAAATTTTACAAATAATTAGTTTTTCACAAAAACAAGTAATTATCTTAAAATTTGACAAACGTCATGTTTTTTTTCCTTTTTTTTCAACTTTGAAAATAAAACATTTGCATCAATATAACAGAAAACAACCCATGGCTCTGATACCACTGTTGGGTTTTGAGCATTCTAACACTCCTATGGTGTACATGCAACCCTATAAACCTTGGATCTATGTTTTCTCTATTATACATGCAAATATTAACTATTCCAAGGTTTCATCCTAACTAGCATATTATGAAGCACCTATACTACAAAGTTCTAGTTAGATGACATACCTTTTGATGTAGCTTGATGTCTTCAAGCTTTAAGAGCTTAGCCCCAATAGTGTGGAAGCCTCAAATGGAATCACAAATCACCAAAACACCTTGGAAGAACTTGAGAGAATATGTATGCACACTAAAATCGGCCCACTCTTATTTTCACACACTTGTGCCAATTGTGTGAGCCAAGGACCCCTTTATATATTATGGAGGATTAGGGTTACATCCATGTAAACCCTAATACCCATGACCTTTCATTTACATAGGATCCATGGGTTAACAGCTCCATGGACCATCCATGAAAGCTTAGCCCAACCTAAATGAACTTGGCCCATTCCATATATATAAGAGTCCATATTTAATTAGTTCTTTTTGATCACTTAATTAATTCTAAATTAATTCTTGATCAATACTAATTAAATAATATGATTTCATATTAATATATTAGAACTTATAATATATTAATATAAATCATAAATATACTATTCTCAAAAGACTATCCATATAAATTGTGCCGGTGAAGTGCAACCCAAATGGACCATGTCGGGTCGGGTGAAGTACATACCAAATATAGGTATGGACTTAGACATTAATCCAACACAAACTGCATGTTTTTATTCTTGATTCGTTCTTGAAAAACTTTCAGAAATTTTAAGACTCCCACTGTCCTCTTGACATATAAGACTATCTTGCCAAATATTCAAGAGGTAGTGCGGATTCTTTATCAAGACAAACACTTCACACAATTGGCCTTAGTTGGTCTTTGTTTTATCCAAAACATCACAACTTACCAATTTCAAATGTACAAGAGTAGAAAACATTTTACTCTTACATTTGACAAGTGTTATAAACCTTCTTTAAGATGTGTCACTCAAGTTACAATCTTGGAGTATGACTCTAAGACTTGTTTTGGAATGAAGTATGACTCATCTTCTTGATTTAACCATTTCAGCAATTCATGACTCCTCTTCTTAGCCATAAGAATGCACTAAGGTGTCCTTTGAAGACCAATTGTGATATGGTTCTTTAATCATAAAGATGATCACAAAACATGATACTAAAGTACTCTCCCATCTTTTCAGATTTGAGAAACTTTTTATCTTTCTGCCTAATTTGATTCTTCTCATTCGTTCTGCCATACATCGAAACTTTTCCAATGCTTCAGAATTATACTTAAACTTGTAAGTATAACCATATTTACTAAACTTTAGTAAATCATGACGAATAGTCTTATCGATCTTTTGTGGTGGACTTGACCAGTGCACAAGAATGTGTACTTGATCCCTTAGTCCTTCACTTGACTCACATATACATGTGAACAAGGAATTAGTCTTAATTTTCCAAAGATGAAAATTCTCATTCTTCATACTATACAACTTGCATGATTCCAAGTTTCGGTCCAATTAAAACTTGGGTGATGAGAATCTTTCCTTATTTGGTAAATTAGACATTACCACAAATGAAAGAATCAAATTCATATTTCCAATATTGCTATCAATAGAATCATATAAGCAACAATTTTTTCACAAATGCCATTATAAGGATACTTAGAATAAATGAAATAAAAAATTTTCCTTTTATTTTAAAACTTTGCGGAAAAACTTATCCTTACAGTGCAAAAGCATATGAAAAACTTGTTGTTATCTATTCCTAAGCAATATATCATAACTCCTAAGCAACAACTCAAAATTCTGATCACCGAACCATGCGATCGAAATCCATCTTCGCGATCAGAATCAGCATATACTTCCTTTAAGTTTCTTCACTTTTCTTTGATTCTTAGAACATCAACATGTGACCCAGTCACATCATGTAATAAGACTCTCATAATAGAAACTTAACAGAGTTAGATAGTGGACTTTACCTGAAGTAGAGTCAAACTTCTTGACTTGATCAACCTTATGATCTTTCAGGTAAATAGGCAGCTTCACAATCAATGCCCCTTCCTTTGGCAAGAGAAACATATGGACTCTTTGGGAATGGTGCATGGGACTATCTCAGACTTAGCCATTCTCTTTACCATTTGGTCAACCGAGTTGACTATGGCCGATCCCCTTCCATTAGGAAGAGAAAGCTTTTCTGGATATTCAATGTTACCATTGTCAATGTCCATTGAAGTCTGGGAAGTTGATCTTCTTAATAAAATTTGCTCTACCAGTGCTCCAAATCATTGCCGATTCAGCAGCACTAAGCAAATAGATAAGATCATTAAGGGTCATGTCATAGTCTTTTACATAGTAGTCCATAAAGAAATCACTATGTGACTTAGAAAGTGATTGAACATCCAACTTTCTTAAGACTTTGACACCCAACTCTCCCGGCTTGTCAATATGTGACTTCATCTCCAAGATGCGATCACACATAGACCTTGCTTGCCAATAGGGCTTCAGTGACCTTGAACTTGTGGGTTAGGGAGAATAATTGGAGGAGGTGGAGGAAGTGAAGTTCCAAGAGATTTGGGAAGATCATAGATGTCTGAACTAGACATCTTTTGGGAGATATTCAAGATAGTTGATTTAAAGTCCTTAATATCACACCCAATATGAGATATTAAGGCTAGGACCCAACCCAATATTTTATAACTTGGAAGAAGGATGTCGTAATCCAAGCTATAGAATATTTGAAGGTAGGTGAATGACGATTCACCAATTTCCACCATGAAAAACGAAATAATTTAATTAGGTTTTACTTGGATTTTAAACTCCTAGATCTTTTGAGATTCATTGAAATTTTCAATGGCATGTTTCAATCTCGATTGTGCCCTCTCAAACTTTGTGTCTGGGATGCCGAGGATCACAAAACAAGGTGTGAATAACCATGCAAATATACTTGGTACCCTTAATGTTTACCCCTCAATCGATGTGCCGGTTAACCACATGCGCTCCACCAATACTATGATAAACATTAAGTTGCCCTTTGCCTACCTTGTTAAGTCAAGCTAGTGTGCCGGTTAACCACACGCGCTCCACTAACCGACTTAAGCAAAGTGCAAAGTGTAATTTCATGGGTTAGCACCAAATTCATATTTTCCTAAGTAACTAAGATTGGGAATTTATAAAAGTTTAGTTACTTAGTATTTATCATTAATACTTTTAATGAAGGGAGAATTCTAGTCTTTGTCCTACCCGTTCGACTAACGACCCTCCACCAGTCAAGGAAGCGGTGTATGAGAGTGGACACCCATTAAACTGCCATTTTATAGGCAGTAACCTTATACCCCCTTTATAGACCGACTTCGTGAATGAGGCCTACTAACGGTAAGACTGACTTGCTCTTATACATATATATATATATATATATATATATATATATATATATATATATATATATATATATATACATTATTAAATTATAATACTATAAAGTATAAGGGTTGAATTTTAACTTTTAAAATTCTAAGGGCTTAACTTGGAATTAAAGTATTCATAAGGGAAAACTTTACAAATTCCAAAACTTGAGGGCAAGTTTTGAAACTATTCAAAACTATTCAATTCCATAACTTATGTGTTTAAAGTAGTTTTAATTCAAAAAACTCTTCAAGTTCCATAACTTGAGGAAAAGTTATGGAAGACTTTAAACTACTAAAAGAATATGACTTTTCTTTATTCATAACCTATGGAAATATTTATGAGTTTTATGAATCTTAAATGTGACTTTTCATATAACCCGATGACAAGTTACAAAAACACATTTTAGAACCAACTCGTAGATTAATTTGGATTGAAAACAACAATTGCACATAACTTTTCTATTAATCTAAGCAACTCATAAGAACAAGATAATTCAATCAAACTTTTTCATGTAATTAGCCTAACCATTAAACTAATACAAAACATGAATCTATTGACAATTATCTTTGAAATTGGATTAGCATGAACATTACCACATCAAAAACAGGTTTATAAGTTGAAAAACAGCTTAGGGTAATGTTCCTAGTCCAATTCCAGCCAAAACAGTCGAAGATATGTTGTCTGGGGGTTCAACTCGTCAAGTGCATGAACCAACTCGGCGAGTTGGATGAGTTTAGCCTTGGACTCGTTGAGTCCCTTCATGGACTCGGCGAGTCTGCTGAGCAAACAACAACAAACTTTGATTTTTCAGCCAATTTTGCAAGTATAACAAGAAAACAAGCATAGGCTCTGATACCACTGTTGGGGTTTGAGCATTCTAACACTCCTAAGTGTACATGCAACCCTAAATACCTTGGATCTATGTTTTCTCTATTATACATGCAAATATGAATTTTTCCAAGGTATTACCCTAACTAGCATACAAAACATTGATTCATATGTAATATAGCAAGTTAAAAGACATACCTTTTGATGTATCTTGATTCCATGAAGCTTAAGAGCCTAGTGCCCCAAGTGTGACACCTCAAATGGTTCACACAACATCAAATACACTTGGAATAACTTAGAGAGAAATGAACCACTTCATGAAATCGGATAGCCCTCACCATTCCTTCATAGTCTCTCATGGTTGCCGATTTTGGGAAGAATAAGATGCTTATATAGTGTGTCACAGTTAGGGTTACACCATGTAAACCCTAATTATCATGGCCTTTCATTTCCATGATCCATGGGTACAAAAACACCATGGAGCATCTTATGGGTTTTAACCCAACTTGATAATCCATGGAGCATTAGCCCACTATACAAGTATGGATGATTTACACAATCAACCAATATATTTAATTAGTCTACTTTTGATCACTTAATTAATTCCAAATTAATTCTTGATCAATACTAATTAAATAATCTTATTAATATATTAGAACTTATAATATATTAGTAAACCTTAAGTGTTATTTCTCTCATTTTAGTCTATCCAAATGCATGATGCCATGCAACCCAAATGCACCATGCCAACCGGGTCAAGTACATACCAAATATAGTTATGGACTTAGACACTAATCCTACACATACATCATTCGAGGGGGATAATGAAAAGACGAATGATGATTCAGATGTGCAGTCAGAATTTGAAGAAGTCAAATCTGAATTTGGATCCAACATATGATCCTAATTACCTTCCGTTGGCTAAATAGACCAGAGATCATCCAAAAACTCAAGTTATAGGAGATTCGTCTTCAGGAGTTCTTACGAGAAAACAACAAAAAGCGAAGCGAACTGCATTATTCTCTAAAGTGGAGTATTGTATGTTTAACTCATTTATCTCCAAAATCAAACCTAAAAACGTTCAAATTGCTATTGATCACTCTGATTGGGTGCAAGAAATGTAGGAGGAGCTTAATGAATTCGAATGTGACAAGGTTTGGAGACTTATTCCCACTCCAAAGGATGCATCTGTAGTTGGTCTAAAATGGGTATTTCGCAACAATCTGGATAAAGAAGGAAATGTGATAAGAAACAAGGCACGACTCATTGTTAAGGGATATTGTCAGGAAGAAGGCATTGACTACAAAGAAACCTTCGCACCAGTTACAAGGTTGGAATATGTTCGCATCTTTCTGGCATATGCAGCACACAAGAACTTTGAAGTATATCAGATAGATGTCAAGTGCGCATTTCTGAATGGGGAACTAGAAAAACAGTGTATGTGGAACAACCACCAGGGTTCATAAATGAAAAGTATCCGAACCACTGTTACATTCTGGATAAAGCGATGTATGGTCTAAAACAAGCTCCAAGAGCCTGGTACGAAAGTGTAACTCGCCTTTTGAAACAGGCTAAATTTAAACAATGATCGGTCGACCCAACCTTCTTTCGCAAGAAAGATGCTGACCACTTGATGATCTTCTAAATTTACGTTGATGACATCATTTTTGCATAAACTAACCCCATCTTAACTGTTGAGTTCCGAAAGTTGATGGAACCTAAATTTGAGATGAGCTCCATGGCCCGATTAACTTTTTTCTTGGCTTGAGTATAAGACAGAGTCAGGAAGGCATCTTTATAAATTAGGAAGATTATACAAAGACCTTACTCTCTAAGTTTGGAATGGTGGTAGATTCGAAGGTGAAGTTTCCAATGGCATTCAGAACGAAACTAACACCGTCTCTGGACAAGCCAGCTGCTGATATGACACTCTATCATCAAATGATAGGTTCATTGATGTATATGACTGCTAGTCGTCCAGACAACATGTTTTATTTTTGATATTGTGCCAGGTTTCAAGCGAATCCTCGCGAACCCCACATGACCGCTTTTAAGAACATCTTCAGGTATCTTAAGCGAACATCCTCACTAGGAATATGGTACCCTTCGAGTTTAGGTTTTTTTATGCAAGCGTTTTCAGATGCAGATCTAAGAGGTTGCGGTTTAGATCGAAAGAGTACAATGGGAGGATGCCAATTTCTTGATGGAAAACTCGTAAGTTGGCAATCTAAAAAGAAAACTTGAGTCTCCCTATCAACTGCTGAAGCAGAGTACATAGTCGTTGCCTCTTGTACTTCACAGGTAATCTGGATTCAAAGTCAGCTTTGTGACTATGGAATAAACATGAAGTGATTCCCTTTATATTGCAATTCTGAGAGCGTCATTCACATTTGTCACAACCCAGTGCAACACTTAAAGACCAAACACATCGCACTGAGGTATCACTTCATCAAAGATCATGTGGAAGATGGAAATGTCGAGATACACTTTGTAAGATCCTGTAACGACCCAAATTTCCAAATAAAATTTTCATTTTTAATTAATCAAAACATTCCCATAAAATACTAAATCTGAATGACAATGGCTTTCAAAATCCATAACATCAACATTTTATTTCAAATATCAGAGTCTCCCCAAGTGAAATGCCAGAGAGTACATGCCGTGCCATGAAGCCTTGCCCTTGCACTTAGGATCTGAAGTACCTAAAACAAATCAACAAACTGTAAGCTAATGCTTAGTGAGTTCCCCAGAGCATACCCCCACACAATCCACATAATTACATAATTCATATTAGCTATAAAAGCTACATAAACCACATAAGCCATGCATACAAACATATAAGGATGTCGTGGGCTACTCCTAGGGTCTTATACCTACTTGCCATGGGCTCCCCCACATGGTCTTTACCTAGGATTGCAACGGGCTCCCCCACATGGTCTTATACCCAACCGCCACGGGCTACCCCCAGGGTCTTCCATGCAAATAACATAATAGTCAACTAGCATATCATATATCACAGAAATATCTATCATACTACATAACTCATACATAAACATACAGGGATGTCGTGGACTCCCTCCAGGGTCTTACTCCTATATGCCATTGACTCCCCCACATGGTCTTGACTACTTGCCATGGGCACCCCCACATGGTCTTTACCTAGGAAAGCCATGAGCTCCTCCACATGGTCTTATATCCAAACGCCACGGGATCCCCCTGGGGTCTTCACATATCTAGTCAATAAGTACTAATACATTCTCATATTCATGCGTACCATACATATTAGTAGTGAATCCATAACCACACTACAACTAACTAAATGGGACGGCCTTGGTGCCTTGGATCCATTGGTATGGTGAGGAGACTCACCTCTGAAGAAATGTTGCACCGATAAGATAACTCCAAACTCGTAGCTCCAACTCAACTTTTTATAACCACCATGTGATTAACTTGTCAAAATCCCGAAATACCAAAAATACCCTCAATGTCAAACTTGGTCAACCCTGGTCAAAGTCAAAGTCAGCCGTCAAGGTCAACAGTCCATGTTGACCCCAACTCGTCGAGTGCATCTAGCAACTCGTCGAGTTCCTTCAGAGTCCATAAACCGAAAACTCAAGTCAACTCGCCGAGTTACCTGAGTAACTCGTTGAGTCCTTTAGTGTCCAGGGGACCGAAAACTCTAGACCGAAAACTTGAGTCAAGTGACCGAAAACTCTAATCACGCACCAGATCACTCAGAATCTCGAAAACAGGTAAACCCTGCCCAGCTCGTCGGGTTGGCTAAGCAACTCGTCGAGTTCCTTCAGCGTATTTCATGTTCAGTACTTTCCAGTTGAATCCAAGGCTCCAAACTACAAATCCAGCCCCCTATGATGTAGTTACTACGTAAAGTTGCAAACTTTACGTGCATTCAAGGCCTCAAAAGGCTAAAACACTAAAACTAAGGTTCATACAAGGTTTAGGGCATGGAAAAGGGCCTAGACTAGATAAAGTGGGCAACTTTATCTCCATGGAGGCCTAGAGGTGTCCAGATCTGAATCCATATCCTCATGACAAGCTCAAACCCGAGATTGACTCCATTTTGCACTAGGAATGACCATATTCTTGCATAAGGGGATATCTAAGAAATGGAAAGCCAAGGTGAAGACTTTTTACCTCCAAAAGGTTGCTAAGACAGAGTAGATGTCAGATTTACGGCCTCTCCCTTTGCTCCAACCTCTTCAAGCTCCAAATTCCTTCACCACCACACCAAAATCACTTTCCAAGGTTCTCACACACACTCAAGAAGGTGTAAAGCTCGAACTAGGGTTTCTATGGGCTGTAAAGATGATGAGGGAGGCTGCAAATGAGCCATAAGTTCCTTAAATAGTGGTACAAATCCCTAAAAATTAGGGTTTCCTTTACAGTGTCTACTCGTCGAGTTGGGGCCTTCCAACTCGTCGAGTAGGCCTCGAGTCCCACATCCAAAACGATCTCTACTCGACGAGTTGGAGCTCCTGAACTCATCGAGTTCCAGTCCAAAACCCTAAAATCTTGAAAAATAGATGATACCTGAACGAGCGTTACAAATCTCCCCCACTTGAACTAGACTTCGTCCCCGAAGTCCTCAGATGCAAATAGATCAGGGTAATGCTCCCACATTTCATCCTCCGTCTCCTATGTCCATTTGGAGCCTCTTCGGTGCTGCCATTGCTCCTTCACCGGCTTTACCTCCTTGTTACGAAGAACCTTAGTCTTCCTATCTAGAACCACAATGAGTCTCTCAATGTAGTTCAAGCTCTCAGCAACCTAAATGTCGTCCACGAAATAACTGCGGCCTCGTCACGGACACACTTCCGGAACTTAGACACGTGGAAGGTGTTATGAATCTGACTAAGCTCGTCTGGCAGATCCAAACGGTAAGCCACCATGACCACCCGGGCGGTTATCCTGAACGGACCAATATACCGAGGCCCTAACTTGCCCCTCTTCCAGAACCAAATGACACCCTTCAATGGTGACACTTTCAGCAATACAAAGTCTCTCACCTAGAAATCAAGATCCGAGCGATGCCGATCAGCATAGCTCCTCTGACAGCTCTGCACGACCTGCAGCCTGTCGTGCACCTGCTGGTTTAACTTGGTGGTCTTAAGCCCCACCTCGGTGCTTCCCATGACTCGGTGCCCAACTTCACCCCAACAAATCAGGGTCCTACACCTCCGATCATACAACATCTCAAACGGGGGTCGGCCGATACTAGAATGGTAACTATTGTTATATGAAAACTCTGCTAGTGGGAGGTACGTATCCACACTCCCTCTGAAATCCAATACAGATGCCCTAAGGATATCCTCGAGCGTCTGGATCGTCCATTCGCTCTGGCCGTCTGTTTGGGGGTGATACGCAGTGCTGAAGTGTAACTGAGTTCCCAACTCTTCGTGGAAATTCCGCCAAAACCTGGATGTAAACCGAACGTCGCGGTCCGAGACCACCGATACTGGAACTCTGTGCCTGACCACCACCTCCCTCATATAGATATCTGCTAATTTCTCTACAGAAATACTCCTAGAGACCGGAATAAAATGGGCACTCTTCGTCAATCTATCCACGATAATCCATATGGCATCCACGCCCATCGCCATCCTTGGTAAATTTGTGATGAAGTCCATGGTGATCTCTTCCCACTTCCACATAGGAATGGGTAGTGGCTGAACCTTGCCATGAGGCCGCTGATGCTCAGCCTTGACCTTCTTGCAATTCAAGCACCGCTCCACAAACCAGGCGGTCTCCCGCTTCATGTAGGGCCACCAGTAGCTCAGCCTCATATCTCTATACATTTTTTGTGGCTCCCGGATGTATAGAGAACTTGGACATATGTGCCTCCTCTAATATTTTCGGTCCCAATCCCCCAGTGACCGGTACCCACACCCGACCACACTGTGTCAAGAGTCCATGACCATCCCGTACAAACAAGAGAAACTGGCCCCGACTCCGCTCTATCTTCCAGTTCTCTTTCTTCAAACCTTCTACTTGAGCCTTCTTGATCATATCTAACAGTGGAGAGACCATCGTCATCCTCAAACAAAAGTTCCCGATTGGAGAACCCGTCGCCTTACGGCTCAAAGCATCGACCACCATGTTGGCCTTCCCTTGGTGGTATAAGATCTCGCAGTCATAGTCTTTCGGTACATCTAACCACCTCCTCTGACGCATGTTGAGGTTCTGTTGATCCATCAAATACTTCAAACTCTTGTGGTCAGTATAGATGGTGCACCGCACTCCGTATAAGCAATGACTCCAGATTTTAAAAGCAAACATCACTGCCCCCAATTCCAGGTCATGCGTGGGGTAATTCGCCTCATGAGGCTTCAACTGCCTCGAGGCGTACGCAATCACATGCCCCCTCTATATCAGAACCGCCCCTAACCCTGAGATCGATGCATCACAATACACTACCAAATCATCCAACCCCTTGGGTAGCACTAGAATCGGGGCCTCACATAACCTCTGTCTCAAGGTCTCGAATGCCAACTGCTGATATGCGCCCCACCGAAATGTCACATTTTTCTTGGTCAAGCGGGTCGAAGGCACCACAATCTTGGATAAATCCTGAATGAATTTCTGATAGTAACCCGCTAGACCCAAGAAGCTACGAATCTCAGACGCATTCTTTGGCACTTCCCACCGCATCACTTCCTGAACCTTGGATGGATCAACCGAAATACCCTCTTGGTTGATGATGTGTCCAAAAACTACACCTATTGCAACCAGAAATCACACTTTGAGAACTTGGCATAAAGCCTTTCCGTCCTCAGTGTCTCCAATACCTCCCTCAGATGCTGCACGTGCTACTCCTTGGTCTTAGAATAGACCAGGATATCATCAATGAAAACGATCACCGACCGATCCAACATCGTTCGACACACTCTGTTCATGAGATCCATGAACGTTGCTGGGGCATTGGTGAGCCCAAATGGCATCACCACAAACTCATAGTGTCCGTACCGAGTCCTGAAAGCCATCTTCGGTATATCCTCAGCCCTAATCCTCATCTGATGATACCCCGACCGAAGATCAATCTTGGAAAACCAAGACGCACCCTGCATCTGATCAAATAAATCATCGATCCTCGGAACCAGATAATGGTTTTTCACCGTTAGCTTGTTTAGCTCCCTATAATCCATACAGATAATGTGTGACCCTCCCTTCTTCTTCATGAATAGGATCGGTGCTCCCCACAGGGAACTTCTTCTTCATGCCCATGCCGAGTCCTAAAAGCTGTCTTCGGTATATTCTCATCCCGAATCCTCATCTGATGGTACCCCGACCGAAGATCAATATTGGAAAACCAAGATGCACCCTGCAGCTGATCGAAAAATCATCGATCCTTGGCAACGGATAATGGTTCTTCACCGTTAGTTTGTTCAGCTCTCTATAATCGATTCACATCCTGTGTGATCCATCCTTCTTTTTCACGAACATGATTGGTGCTCGCCATGGGGAACTTCTCGGCCATATGAACCCTCGGTCTAGCAGCTCCTGAAGCTGCGTAGACAGCTCCTGCATCTCGGGCGGAGCTAGCCGGTACGGTACCTTAGCTATCGGAGCGGCACCCGACACCAAATCAATGCGAAACTCTACTTGCCTCTCTGGAGCCACTCCAGTAAACTCCTCAGGAAAGACATCCCCATAATCTCGTACTACCGGCACACTGCCCAAATATGTCGGGGTCTCGACCCTCGTATCTGCGATATATGCTAAAAATCCCGAACAACCCTGCTGGAGAAGTCTCATAGCCCTCGCGGCTGAACAGAGGGTTGGCCCCTATGGGGCCCTCTCCCCTTGAATAACCAGTTCTCCCCCACTCGGGGTTCGAACTCTCACCAGTTGGCACTCACAATCTATCATGGCCCCATTGGCCCCCAACCAGTCCATCCCGACAATCACCTTCAGACCTCACAACGGTATCGGTACCAGATCAACCCAAAAACTCTCCCCAAACACATTCTGGACACAGTCTCGATATACCCTCACAGCACTCACAGTGTGGTCGTCAGCAATCTCAACCTCAAGCGGGGAATCCAACGTTCCCAGAGCATCTCAGAACTTCTTGTTAAGCGCAAGAGATATGAACGATCAGGTAGCTCCCGAATCAAAAAGAACATGAGCTGACATACCATTGACGAAAAAGGACCCTATACTGGTATACATATATACACATAAGCAATATCAAGTAGGAAAAATAAAATACGTACCAGCCACGACGTCTGGCGCTGCCCGAGCCTCCTCGGTAGTCAACTGGAATGCGCGACTCTTCAGTGCAGGAGTTTCCACCTTAATAGAGCGGCCATCAGTGATCTTCATGGTGGCAGGCGCCGGTGCCACCACTGCTCCTCCCCCTCCCTGCAACCTCAGACAATCGGCCTTTTTATGGCTAGCCTGGTTGTAGTGGAAACAAATCAAGCCCTTCTTGAGGCAGTCCCTGGTCATGTGGCCCGGCTGGCCACATGCATAACATCCCGAGCCCACTGTTCGGCAGGCCCCACTGTGCGGATTATGGCACTTGGCACATCGGCCACGGCCCTGCTGGCCCCTACCAGAAGAATCTGAGGTCTTAGGCTTTTTAGCTTGACCTGCAGCTGCCTGAACCTGCTTCGGACTTTGCTTAGTGCGAAGCTCCAACTCCATTTCCCACTCATGGGCCTTCTCTACCATCTCATTCAGGGTCTTGCACCATGTAAAGCTCACGAACTCCCGGATATCATCCCTTAACATGGAATGATACCTCGTCCTCCTCATATCCTCATCTGCAGCATACTGCGGGATCAACAGTGCTCGTTCCCAGAACTTGGCGGTGATCTCCACCATAGTCTCGGTGGTCTGCTGGAGCTCCTGAAACTGCCTCACAAACTGTTTCACCTCAATAGGTGGTGCAACCTCCAAATCAAAGTGTCTGACAAACTCTGCCTATGTCATCTCAGCCACATCGACTGCTCCTACCTAGCTAGTCACCTCTTCCCACCAATCCATGGCTCGGTCCCTTAGCATACACGAGGCAAACCCCACTTTTGCTGCATCAAGGAAAAAGCTCGTGCGTTGGGCGTTTTCCATGTCTGCCACCCAGCGTCGCCTAGCTATCGGGTCCCTGACCCCGAAGAACTCAGGCGCTCCACACGCGTTGAACTCCCTGAATGAGGGAGTTCGGGCCCCGACCTGGCCCGCAACAATCTCGGCTCGGAAGGACCTGAGACGCTCCTCCACGATCTCCATCATCCCTTCCTTTACTGTCCCAAAAATCACTGGGGTAGCGTCAAGGATGCCACTTGTAACCTCGGCTGCAATAAGCTCGCGCAACCTCTCATCAATGGGCTCGATACCATCGCCCGACCCAGACCCGGATCCTGATATTGATCCCCCAACTCCATGTTGTGTCACCACCATACTGTATTGTAATACCATAAACATAATGATCAGGATATCCAAAAGGACCTTCCACACTGGTTCTCTTTAGAGCTTCTAGATCTAACATTAGTTCGGCTACAGGTCCTATGCTTTCAGTAGTACGGGCCCAATACTACATTCCACACCTACATGTACCTTCCCCAAGGATCTACCTGATAAATCTAACTCGTCCCAGAACAAAGCATATCTCATAGGCTACCGCATAGCTCAAACCCTAGGCTATCCTAAGATTTGCTCCCTCCATATCAAACCAGAACTCAATCATAATAGGTTGCCTTATGCATGCAAATTAAACACATAACAGGATCAAATAGACTTTTGAATAACAAACTCTACCCTAAGATCACAACCAGACAAGGAACATGAAATAAGGCCAAATTTATCATTCTAAGGCTATAAGACCGTAACCGTATACAATTTTGAAAGCATACATATAGCAAGATTCATACGATTATCATAATCTAATTATCAGTATAACATGGCTAACATATTGGGGAACTACTTACTTGGGCTTGGCCGATCACGCACATTGCAATCTCCCCTTTTCCATTTTTAGAAGTTGTTAACTTTTGGTTTTTGAAAACAATTTTTACAATTTCCTTAGTTTGAGTCCTGGCACACCCAAGAGTGTGCCCGAATCCCTCAAACCAAGGCTCTGATACCAACTTGTAACGATCCAAATTTCCAAATAAAATTTTCAATTTTAATTAATCAAAACATTCCCATAAAATATGAAATCTCAATGACAATTGTTTTCAAAATCCATAACATCAACATTTTATTTCAAATATCAGAGTGTCCCCAAGTGAAATGCCAGAGAGTGCATGCCGCACCATCAAGCCTTGCCCTTGCCCTTAGGCTCTAAAGTACCTAAAACAATTCAACAAACTGTAATCTAGTTCTTAGTGAGTTCCCCAGAGCATACCCCCACACAATCCACATAATCATATAATCCATATTAGCTATAAAAGCTACATAAACCGTACAAGCCATGCATATAAACATATAAGGATGTCGTGGTCTACTCCCACGGTCTTATACCTACTTGCCATAGGCTCCCCCACATGGTCTTTACCTAGGATTGCCATGGGTTCCCCCACACGGTCTTATATCCAACCGCCACGGGCTCCCCCCGAGGTCTTCCATGCAAATAAAATAATAGTCAACTAGCATATCATATATCACAAAAATATCTATCATACTACATAACTCATACATAAACATACTGGGATGTCGTGGACTCCCTCTAGGTTCTTACTCCTATGTGTCATTGGCTCCCTCATATGGTCTTGACTACTTGCCATGGGCTCCCCCACATGGTCTTTACCTAGGAAAGCCATGGGCTCCCCCACATGGTCTTATATCCAACCGCCATGGGCTCCCCCCGGGGTCTTCACATATCTAGTCAATAAGTACTAGTACATTCTCGTATTCATGCATACCAGACATATCAGTACTGAATTCACAACCACACTACAACTAACTAAATGGGCCGACCTTGGTGCCTTGGACCTATAGGTATGGTGAGGAGACTCACCTCTGAAGAAATGCTGCACTGATAAGATAAGTCCAAACTCGCAGCTCCAACTCAACTGTCTACAACCACCATGTGATTAACTTGTCAAAATCCCGAAATACCAAAAATACACTCACGGTCAAACTTGATCAACCCTGGTCAATGTCAAAGTCAACAGTCAAGGTCAACAGTCCATGTTGACCCCAATTCTTCGAGTGCATCTAGCAACTCGTCGAGTTCCTTGAGAGTCCATAAAACCGAAAACTCAAGTCAACACGCCGAGTTACCGGAGTAACTCATCGAGTCCTTTAGTGTCCAGGAGACCGAAAACTCTAGATCGAAAAATTGAGTCAAGAGACCGAAAACTCTAATCACACATCGAGATCACTCAAAATCCCGAAAATGAGTAAACCCTGCCCAACTCGTCGGGTTGCTAAGCAACTTGTCGAGTTCCTTCAGCCCTTTTCATGTTCAGTCCTTTCAACTTGAATCCAAGGCTCCAAACTACAGATCCAGCCCCCTATGATGTAGTTACCACGTAAAGTTGCAAACTTTACGTGCATGCAAGGCCTCAAAAGGCTAAAACACTAAAACTAAGGTCCATACAAGGTTTAGGGCATGGAAAAGGGCCTAGAATAGATAAAGTGGGCAACTTTATGTCCATGGAGGCCTAGAGGTGTCCAGATCTGAAGCCATATCCTCATGACAAGCCCAAACCCGAGATTGACTCTATTTTGCACTAGAAATGACCATATTCTTGCATCAGGGGAGATCTAAGAAATGGAAGGCCAAGGTGAAGACTTTTGACCTCCAAAAGGTTGCTAACACACAGTAGATGTCGGATCTACTGCCTCTCCCTTTGCTCCAACCTCTTCAAGCTCTAAATTCCTTCACCACCACACCAAAATCACTCTCCAAGGCTCTTACACACACTCAAGAAGGTGTAAAGCTCGAACTAGGGTTTCTCTGGGCTGTAAAGACGATGCGGGAGGTTACAAATGAGCCATAAGTTCCTTAAATAGTGGTATAAATCCCTGAAAATTAGGGTTTTCCTTTACAGTGTCTACTCGTCGAGTTTGGGCCTTCCAACTCGTCGAGTTGGCCCTGAATCTCGCGTCCAAAACGATCTCTACTCGACGAGTTGGAGCTCCCCAACTCGTCGAGTTCCAGTCCAAAACCCTAAAATATTGAAAAATAGATGATACCTGAACGAGCTTTACAGATCCGCTTATCAGTTAGCTGACATCTTCACGAAAGCCTTTCCTGAGCAAACCTTTAATCGCATTCTTCAAGGCTTAGGAATGATAGAGGATGAATCTGTTCTGAAACCATCTTTGCAGTCATAAGATTTTGATAGACATGTGAATTGGTGCAAACGCTCGCAGTGACTCTTAGTCAACTGTTCACACTGCGAATTGGTGTGAACGCTCGCATTAACTCGTAGTCAATTGTTCATCTTACGAACCGATGCGAATGTTCGTGGTGACTCGTAGTCTGCTGTTCATTCGTGGTTAGGAACTTCATATCCTTTGTACATTTTCTTATTTCTTTTTACTTATTTATGTTTTATTTTTTATTTCTTTTTCAGAAAATCGAAAATCCAAAAATATTTTATTTCTGTTTTTATTTCTTTTTCAGAAAATCGAAAATCCAAAAATATTTTATTCTGTTTTTATTTATTTTTCAGAATATTGAAAATCCAAAAATATTTTATTTATTTTCCAGAAAAACAAAAATACAAAAATATTTTTGTTATTTTCATAATTTATTTCTTTTTATAAAATAATCAAAATTACCAAAAATATTAGATAATTGAGCAGGTTTGAATGCAAATATCTTGGTGATCTCAATTACGAATGATGGGGCAGGTATAAATTTTCTTATCTATGCACTAGCTAAGTGTCCCTAGAAGCATGTTGCTGCATGTAGACCAAGGCCTCAAAGACTCTATGTTGAAGCCTTAATGAATCGATAACACCAATCGTTTCTTCCCAATAAGGTTGTTCATTCACACAAGTCAAGATCTACCTTACTCTTCTCACAATGAGTTAAGAGTTAACTACTTAGTCACTTTTGCATAGTAGAGGTACGTTATTTCTTTAGAACCATCTCACACTAATTCTCCATTACTTTCGCATTCATACATGTAACCCTTGAGACTCTCAGAAATTACCATTGAGGTTTATGGTTATAACAAATTCTGTGTTTATGATCTTAAATTCGTTATCACCACGAATTGAGTGAACCCAAAATCCAACACATATATACGAATTGACGGTGAACAATATACATGTTCTAGATATTTCACCATGGAATTAACGAATGTCCACCTTCGTGGTCAGTACGAAGAAATCTCTTTTTCTTTTTGTGTGATCTTAATGAAATGCTCTAGTCCTAAGACGTTTCTTCCCAAAAGATCCAGTTTTTATTTTTTCTTGAGATTTCTATGCTTATCCTAGTCACTCAAAATAATTCCAAAGCATACTTGTTTTATGACTACACTGGTCAGACAAGTACTTCGTCTGAACGTTCAGACTTATATCAAGTTTTGTAGTTTGGTTGAAGATTAAACCACCTTGAAAGCCTAATGAAAAGAAGCCTTTCACTGTTTCTCAACAAACAGTTGATCGTAATTCATCGGGAAACCACACAGACACTTTAGAGTCTCTCTTGACTCCGACGGAAGAGATCATTGCTCGGGATCCATCTATTTCATGTCTTAATAGACATCACTAGAATCCCTTAGAATAATAGTGATTTATTTCTTTATCTTTGGCACACTCTTGCACGAAGATCCTTGTGATATTCCAAAGTCTGGTTTGTGGTACTCATGCTTACTTTTAGTTTTGCAGAACAATTAATGGCGATTAATTGCGAAACTTCATAACTGAATCAGCTGCGAAAGGCCGTAACTGAAACGACATCTTAAAGGATAAGATTTGGGCGCGAGAATTTGAACGAACGTTGATTTGACGCCGGCTGACACACGTCACAACTGTCTTTCATGCCTTTTAGGTGACTTTTCAGTAACCAATGCAACCAATCGACGAATTTCTCTCACCTAATATACCGTATAAAAGGATTTTGACGATTCATTAATTATATACCACTTTCAAAAGGCAAACAAAATCCTCCCGATGATTTTTCATCTGATGTTCATCATCTCCTTCCTCAAGCTTCAATGGCAGCTTCTTCAGAAACACCCTCAGTTGCAGAACACATGGCACAATCGTCGATCCTCAACCTCAAGGCAAATCAAAAACCTGATTCTCGACCTTGACCTAACAAAATACGACGGGTTTCTTCAGCCCATCGTCAAGTGTTTAAGGTACTCTCCTCTGGTCATCGCTCTCACCAAATCGAAGATTGTTCCGTAGGTGCATGTCTCTAAAGCCTATACCACTGCTAGCTACCAAAAGGGAGATGAGTTAATCAAGTTCGAAATCTTCAACCATAAAACTCAAATCACCAAGTCGAGGTTCTGTAACCTCCTAGGGATTCATCAGGTTCGTGACCTAGTTGACCCTGCGAGCATCTCCAACTCAACCATTCTGGATATGTTTTATCAGATGGGATACAAGGAATTATTGACTGTAGTTTCCAATTTCAAGAAGCTCAACTTGCCGCTGATGTGGAACGGCCTATTCACACTTTTATTCAAGAGCTTCTCGGAGAGGGTTACTGGCTCCGACTGTGCAAGCAAATTGTTCATGCCGATGATGTACGGTATCTACTCCAGCATCAATCTGGATTACGGTTCAGTACTCTGGGCTCAATTGGTCCAAAGTACCCTCTCTACCACACGACACAGTGAAATCTCCTTTGCTCGTTTCTGGACCATTATGGTTCAATGGGCGATTAGCAAGCTCAACATCCCCATTCTCGAAGACTCCTATATGGCAGAAATCCAGATCTTCCACACCACTAACATTATCCTCGCAGGAAATTCCAAGTTCAGCTTCATTGGCTCCATTCCAGAGTCTATGTTTAAAGATGTTCCGGCTGCGAGTGATGTACTACAAACCTACAGAAGTCTGCCTGTCTCTGGCTTTCGCGCTTTAACCGATGAAATGCGAACGGTCCTTGACGAGGTGGACAAAACTAAGAAAGGAGGTAAGAAAAGATTTGCGAAAGTTGGACCATCCGAAACAGCTCCAGCTTCTAAAAAGAAGAGGGTGAAGAAAGCGGCTCGCATGCCACGAACTCTAACTCCTAGTGACCATGAGGACTCGCAGTCACAAATGGTTTCAGAGGTTCCTGTTCGAGAAGGGACTCATAACGAACAAGAGGATACCGCTGCATCTTCGCAACCACAAGTCTCGCAGCCAGTCTCTACGAATCATGAGGTAATGTTTGAGGTTCCTACCTCTGTTCCAATTAATGAAGCTTTATTCGTAGATTTTTCTGTCCTTTCACCATCCTCTACTATCTCTACCCCTATCACCATTGCTCCTTGCCCACCCGTGTCTTTGGGTGTTTCGTAAACCCAAACCCCACTCTTCATAGATTCCACCGTGACTACCACTACTTCAACTATTGAACCTCCAGGCACTATCAATGCATATGATGTGGGGGTAGGTGCTTCAGGTTTCACAGTTGGTCATTCTACTCCACCCATCTCACCTTTCCTCCAAGACGATCCATACATGATTTATGGAGGTGAAGATGCCGAAGATTTTGGAGGATTCACCTACAATCCTTTCAACATTCAGACTGAAAGTGATGAAGAAGTTCTTGTCACCAAAGGGCAACTCAAGGCTATAAACAAGAAGCTGGATTCGCTACTTCAATCCACCAAAACCTCAACCAACGAAGACTATTCTCAGGCTACAATCAAGTCCTTCTTGAGACCCACACCAAAGATGTAACATCCCAAAAATACCAGCTAAAAATTTCATTTTTAAATTATGTTAATTCATAAAAACATCGTTACAAAACATTCATAATATTAATTTATCTCTGAGAACCGGTAACATCATAGTAAAATATCCAGAGTACATCCCAGAAAATCCATAGTGCGGAAAACATGAGAGTGTGTGATATGCCGCTACCGCGCCGGCTCCTTTCCCCTAGCTGAAGAAGTACCCGAAAACAAAACTATAAAACGTAAGCACGAAGCTTAGTGAGTTCCCCCCATCGTACCACATACCATACAATCACATAACATACAGATTCTGTCAGGCATATCTGGGTGCCCGACCTACCCCTTCGGTCCTTTCGACCGGATACTGCCCAGCATATCTGGGTGCTGGCCTCCCCTTCGGTTCTTTCGACCGGATACTGGGGACTATTTCACCCCTCTACTACTCCCACATAACATATATCACATAACCATACTCTGTCTAACATGACTGGGTATGACTACCCCTTTCGGCCCTATCGACCGGAAACCCTAGGGACTATCTCCCCTACTGCTACTAGCATATAACATCATATCATACTAGCACATAACATATCAGGTAGTAGCAAACCTAGATGATATCACGAAGACAATCATCCAACATACAACTCCTACTGGTGGGCCGGCATTGTGGCCGTAGACCCACCGCTACTGGAAGGTAACTCACCTCGAGGGTAGCTGCTGAAAACCCGCTCAACCTACGCCTGGCTGCCGCACCAGTAACCCTCCGACAATAAATCTGTAATCATGGATTAGGTACTCATAAATACCCCTTAGGTCAAATGACTGGTCAAAGTCAACTTCTTGGTCAAAGTCAACTCTCTGATTGACTGGACTCGCCGAGTCCATATAGCGACTCGCCGAGTCCTTCTACGTCTAGCCCGACTCTGACTCATCGGGTCCCTGTTCCCACTCACTGAGTCAGCCTGACTCGCTAAACGGGGACAACTAACAAACCCGCGACTGGACTCGCCGAGTCTAAGGGGGGACTCGCCGAGTCCGACGAACAGATCTCACAATTCGCTCCAATCTTCCATCAGAACATTAACCTTGGAGATTTGGAGATTCTGGGACTATAGCTACACGTTAAATTGCTAATTCCACGTGCGACTACGAAGGGTTGGACCTCCTACACTTAAACCCTTCTTATCCTAGTGACAGTTCATATGACTCGCCGAGTTTGAAGAACACTCACCGAGTTCAAGGCTATATTCAAGGGACTCGCCGAGTTTGAAGAACGACTCGCCGTGTACCAGGCAATCTTCATAGGACTCGCCGAGTTGTTTATCCAACTCGCCGAGTCTAAGGCCATCTTCATGGAACTCGCCGAGTGCACTTTAGCACTCGCCGAGTACCCTTCGACTCTTCACCCATTCTGGCCAATTCTGAGACATGCAATGGTTCCAAACCATAAATCTAAGCTCCTAGGGCATAAACACACGGAGTTTGGGAGGTTTAAGGTCTTGCAATCCACATATAAGGGACAAAAAGGGAATCTATTATACTAAAGATCAAGAAGGAGCTTTCTTACCTAGTTAGGAGCTTCTCCTAGGGTAGATTTCGGATCTACCACACTTCCTTGCACCCTCCAACTTCCTCCTTCTTCTCTTAAGCTTCAAACTTCCTTCACCAAGCCAAAATCACTCACAAGGATCAAAATGGGCTAGGGTTTCGCTCTACAGTTCTTCTGGAAGAGAATGGGACGAAATGGGTGTTTTAGAATGGGTAAAATAGTGTGCAATGTCTGAAATAGAGTTTCATTAGACAGGTGGACTCGCCGAGTCCATGCATCGACTCGCCGAGTTCACCGCTCAAATCCCGTGTCCACCCTGCTGCTACTCGGCGAGTCGGGACGCAGACTCGCCGAGTTCGTGGCAAAATTAGGATAAAAACTTAAATAAAATCATACCATGAACCCGGTGTTACAAATCTCCCCCACTTATTTTAGACTTCGTCCTCGAAGTCTGCCGCTCCTTTCCGGAACAGCTCCGGATAATGCTCCATCATCTCATCATCGGGCTCCCAAGTCCATTCCGAGCCCTTCCGATGCTGCCATTGCACCTTCACCAGCTCCACCCTTTTGTTCCTCAGTTCCTTCGACTTCCGGTCTAGGATAGCCACAGGGCGCTCGATATAATTCAGGCTGTCCTCAACCTGGATGTCCTCCAAAGGTACCACTGCTGAATCGTCCACCAGGCACTTCCGCAGCTGGGAGACGTGGAAAGTGTTGTGGATCTGACTGAGTTCAGCTGGCAGGTCCAGCTGATATGCCACCTTGCCCACCCGGGCTGCAACCCTAAACGGTCCAATATACCTGGGACCCAACTTGCCCCGTTTCCTGAATCGGATGACGCCCTTCCACGGTGACACTTTCAGGAGAACCATATCCCCGACCTGGAACTCCAGGTCTGATCGGCGCCTATCGGCATAACTCTTCTGCCGACTCTGAGCAGTCTGAAGCCTGCTCCGGACCTGCTGAATCTTCTCTGTCGTCTTGAGCACTACTTCGGTGCTCCCCATGACTCTCTGTCCAACCTCGCCCCAACATATCGGGGTCCTGCACTTCCTCCCGTACAACATCTCGAAGGGAGAGCGGTCAATACTCGCGTGATAGCTGTTGTTATATGAAAACTCGGCTAAAGGAAGATAAGTATCCCAGCTACCACCGAAGTCTAAAACATAAGCCCGCAGCATATCCTCCAGAGTCTGGATGGTCCGCTCGCTCTGGCCATCCGTCTGCGGGTGAAAGGCTGTACTAAAATGCAGACGAGTACCCAGCTCGTCATGAAACTTCTTCCATAACCTGGAAGTGAACCGCACATCCCTATCTGAAATCACTGAAACTGGCACCCCATGCCGTGCCACCACCTCTCTGATGTAGATATCGGCCAACTTCTCGGCCGAGACGCTCTCCTGAATCGGGATAAAGTGGGCGCTCTTGGTCAACCGATCGACGATGACCCATATCGAATCCACTCCCCGCGCGGTCCTGGGAAGCTTGGTGATGAAATCCATCGCGATGTCTTCCCATTTCCACAGCGGGATATCCAACGGCTGCATCTTGCCGTGCGGTCTCTGGTGTTCGGCCTTGACCTTCCTGCAGGTCAGACACCGCTCGACGTACCTTGCTACATCCCGCTTCATGCAGGGCCACCAATAGTCCAGACGAAGATCCCTATACATCTTCGTTGCCCCTGGATGAATGGAGAATCGGGATTTGTGCGCCTCCTCCATCAGAACCTGGCGCACGCCTCCGAGATATGGAACCCACACCCTGCAGTGTAATGTCAATAATCCTCTGCTGTCATAGTCGAAGGAGGAAACCTGTCCCACAATCCGCTCACTCTTCCGATGTTCCTCCTTCATAGCCTCCTGCTGAGCCTCCCGGATCCGCTCCAAAAGCGGAGTCACCACTGTCATCCGCATGCAAATATCCCTGATCAGCGCCGCCTTGCGGCTAAGAGCATTAGCCACCACGTTGGCCTTCCCCGGGTGATAAAGGATTTCACAATCATAATCCTTTACCACATCAAGCCACCGACGCTGCCTCATATTCAGATTTGGCTGGTCCATGAGGTACCTCAAACTCTTGTGGTCCGTGTAAATCGTACAGCGAACCCCATAGAGGTAATGACGCCAAATCTTGAGGGCGAACACAACAGCCCCCAACTCCAAATCATGCGTCGGGTAGTTCGCCTCGTGAGGCTTCAGCTGCCTCGACGCGTAGGCGATGACATGCCCTCTCTGCATCAATATCGCGCCCAAACCTGAGATGGACGCATCGCAGTGTACAACAAAATCCTCCATGCCCTCTGGCAAGGCTAAGATTGGCGCCTCGCACAATCTCTGTCTCAGTGTCTCGAATGATGCCTGTTGCTCAGGCCCCCAACGAAAGACCACGGCCTTCCTCGTTAACCTGGTCAGGGGTAATGCTATCTTGGAGAAATCCTGGATGAATCTCCGATAGTAGCCAACCAATCCCAGGAAACTCCGAATCTCAGATGGGGATTCCGGAACCTCCCATCTCATTGCGGCCTCCACCTTGGCCGGATCCACCGAAATCCCGTTGTGGTTGACAAGGTGCCCAAGAAACTGCACCTCGCGCAACCAGAACTCACACTTGGAGAACTAGGCATACAAGTTCTCCCTCCTCAAGGTCTCTAGAACCTCTCGCAAATACTCCTCATGTTGCTCTCGCGTCTTGGAGTAAACCAGGATATCATCAATAAATACTATCACCGACCGGTATAACATCGGTCTACACACGCGGTTCATGAGGTCCATGAACGCGGCAGGAGCATTGGTGAGCCCGAAAGGCATCACCACGAACTCATAGTGGCCATAACGTGTCCGAAATGCCGTCTTCTGCACATCCTCCTCTCTGACCCTCACATGGTGATACCCTGAACGCAAATCTATCTTGGAGAACCAAGATGCTCCCTGAAGCTGGTCAAAGAGGTCGTCAATCCTCGGGAGTGGGTAACGGTTCTTCACCGTTACCTTATTCAGCTCCCTATAATCGATACACATCCGATGCGACCCGTCCTTCTTCTTCATAAACAGAATCGGGGCTCCCCAGGGTGAACTGCTCGGTCTAATGAAACCCTTGTCTAACAGCTCCTGAAGCTGTGTAGACAACTCCTGCATCTCAGGAGGAGCCAACCGATACGGTGCCTTGGCTACCGGAGCCACACCATGGACTAGGTCGATCCTGAACTCCACCTGTCGCTCTGGAGGTATCCCAGGCAGCTCCTCGGGGAATACATCCGCGAACTCTCGTACTACGGGCACATCGCCCATCGTCGCCTTACCCGCCTCCCGGGTGTCCATGACATATGCGACATATCCTGCGCAACCCTGCTGAAGGTAACGCCTTGCCCTCGCTGTCGAACAGAAGGCTGGCCCTCGCTGTGATCTCTCACCCTGAATTACTAACTCTCCCCCACTTGGGGCTCTGACTCGTACTAACTGTTGCGTGCAATCTATCACTGCCCCATTGGGACTCAGCCAATCCATACCAATAATGACCTTGTTTCCCCGCAATGGAATGGGAACTAGGTCAACCAAATACCGCTCTTCGAACAACCTTAACACACAATCTCGGAAGACCTCTGATGCTCGCACCGACCGGTCGTCCGCAATCTCGACCTCTAAAGGGCAATCCAACATGCCCGAGGACTCAGGAAACTTCTTGCTAAGTGCAAGAGAAACAAAGGATCGGGTAGCCCCCGAATCAAACAACACCTGGACTGGAATACCGTTCACATGGAACGATCCTAAACGTATATACACAGAGCACATATCAATATCATAAATCTCATATAAATATGTCAGAGGGAAAAAATCATACCCGTCACCACATCGGGTGCAGCGCGTGCCTCCTCGGCTGTCAGCTGAAATGTCCGGCTCCTCACCACCGGAGCCTCTGCCTTGCCCTGCCGGCCAGCCGTAATCCGCAGGGTCGTTGGAGCTGGCGCCCGTACTGGCGTTGTTGCTGTCAACTGAGGGCAATTGGCCCTCTTGTGGCCCCTCTGGTTGCAGTGGAAACACAGCAACTCGGACGTCTGAAATACCGGAGTAGGAGCAGTACAATCCCTGCTAAAGTGCCCCGTATTGCCGCACTTGTAGCAGCCTGACGATCCTAACCTGCATGGTCCCTCATGCGACTTGCCGCATTTCCTGCAGCGGCTACGACTCGGTGGGCCTCTTGGGCCCGGATCTGATCCCTTGGGCTTCTTCCCTGAAGCCCCCGTCATCTGTCCCTCCTCAGCCTTTCTCTTCAGAATGTGCCCCAGATCAATCTCCATCTCCCTTGCCCTGGCAATCATGGACTCCAGGGTAGGCAAGCTGAAAAACTGACATGCTCCCGGATGTCGGCTCGGAGCATGTCGTGGTAGCGGGTCCTCCTCATGTCCTCATCACCCGCGTACTGAGGTACCAGTAACGCCCTCTCCCGGAACTTGGCGGTGATCTCCGCCACTGTCTCTGTCGTCTGCCTCATATCCAAGAACTCCCGTGCCAACTGCTGGAGCTCCACCGCAGGCGCGAACTCCGTCCTGAATCGTGTCACAAAGTCCGGCCATGTCATAGCCTCAATCGCCGCGGCTCCCAAAGAGTCACAAACCGACTCCCACCAATCTCTAGCTCTGTCACGTAGACACCCTGCTGCAAATCGTACCTTCGACCCCTCGGGGCAGAAGCGGATCAGCTGTGCAGACTCAAGGTCTGCAATCCATCGTCTGGCAACAATGGGGTCCTTCGCCCCATGGAAATCTGATGCACCACTGCCCCTGAAGTCCTTAAAGGACAGTGTGTGTGGTCCTGACTGGCTAACCGCCATATCACTCCTGAACGCCCTGAGTCGATCCTCCATCAACTCTACAATACCCTCCTTGATCGACCCGAAGATGATGGGAGTCGACTCAAGGATGCCCCTGGTAATCTCTGACGCGATGAACTCGCATAGATCCTCATCAACTGGTTCGGACCCTGAACCCGAACCCGAACCTGATCCTGAGCCTCCCGCTCCCTGTCGTGTGGTCACCATACTGCAAAACATAGCATAACCACCATCATACTATATTCCACTAACGAGGCTCACATTCATATCACAAGTCCCCGGTCTCGTCTCGACCCTTTTTGAATCGAGTACGGATCCTCCGCTTTCAGTAGTACGGGCCCATACTACCTTCCACGTCTATCTGTACTTTCCTCAAGAATTTCCTCAACTCAACCAAGTCCTTTCTACTAATACTGCGGTTCTCGTGCTACTCTCGCCCTAGGCTTGCCCTAGGGAAATATCTGACTCTACCCAAACCAGTCCTCAGCTGCTGAAGGCCTCCTTGTAATGCCAATTAGCCATCACCTGAATACCATCACATGTGACGAGGCTCAGATAATCCTTCGAGTAAGAGACTCGTCCCTATAACGGTTAGACTCAAACGAGAGCTGCGCAATAGGGCCAAATCCAGCACTCTTAGATTATTCAACCCTGATCACATGTGACGTGACGTATTCACATAATGGATAACTCCCATCACTCCGAGCCCTACTAAGCATGAAGCAAGCAGCATTCGGACACAGAAAACTACTAAAGCAATTCTATCATCATAATGAGAAATTGTATTAGCATACAATGATAAGCTGCTACTATCACGCATAACCTAAGCAGGCTATCCTACTGCTGTCTACTGAATACTAGCATGCAGTTCTCAATAAGCTGAAACACATAAAGCAGGCACATAAGGCATCATTCCTAGATCCTTACTCCTATTCTAGCATGATGTTCTACTGAAGCTAAAACTGATAATCATAACATAAACTTGTACGGGTACTTTGGGGAAAACTTACTTAAGCTCGGCCGGTCGCGCACATCACACACCTTTTTCTTTTTAGAAACCCCTTTTACTTAGTCTATAGTAAATCATTTCTTATAAAAATCTTTTAATCCCTCGATTTGAGTCCAGACACCCCCAAAGGTGCGTCCGAATCCCTCAAACCAGGGCTCTGATACCAACTTGTAACATCCCAAAAATACCAGCTAAAAATTTCATTTTTAAATTAGGTTAATTCATAAAAACATCGTTACAAATCATTCATAATATTAATTTATGTCTGAGAACCGGTAACATCATAGTAAAATATTCAGAGTACATCCCAGAAAATCCATAGTGCGGAAAACATGAGAGTGTGTGATATGCCGCTAGCGCGCCGGCTCCTTTCCCCTAGCTGAAGAAGTACCTGAAAACAAAACTATAAAACGTAAGCACGAAGCTTAGTGAGTTCCCCCCATCGTACCACATACCATACAATCACATAACATATAGATTCTGTCAGGCATATCTGGGTGCCCGACCTACCCCTTCGGTCATTTCGACCGGATACTGCCCAGCATATCTGGGTGCTGGCCTCCCCTTCGGTCCTTTCGACCGGATACTGGGGACTATTTCACCCCTCTACTACTCCCACACAACATATATCACATAACCATAATCTGTCTAACATGACTGGGTATGACTACCCCTTTCGACCCTATCGACCGGAAACCCTGGGGACTATCTCCCCTACTGCTACTAGCATATAACATCATATCATACTAGCACATAACATATCAGGTAGTAGAAAACCTAGATGATATCACGAAGACAATCATGCAACATACAACTCCTACTGGTGGGCCGGCATTGTGGCCGTAGACCCACCGCTACTGGAAGGTAACTCACCTCGAGGGTAGCTGCTGAAAACCCGCTCAACCTACGCCTGGCTGCCGCACCGGTAACCCTCCGGCAATAAATCTGTAATCATGGATTAGGTACTCATAAATACCCCTTAGGTCAAATGACTGGTCAAAGTCAACTTCTTGGTCAAAGTCAACTCTCTGATTGACTGGACTCGCCGAGTCCATATAGCAACTCGCCGAGTCCTTCTACGTCTAGCCCGACTTTGACTCATCGGGTCCCTGTTCCCACTCACTGAGTCAGCCTGACTCGCTAAACGGGGACAACTAACAAACCCGCGACTGGACTCGCCGAGTCTGACGAACAGATCTCACAATTCGCTCCAATCTTCCATCAGAACATCAACCTTGGAGATTTGGAGATTCTGGGACTATAGCTACACGTTAAATTGCTAATTCCACGTGCGACTACGAAGGGTTGGACCTCCTACACTTAAACCCTTCTTATCCTAGTGACAGTTCATATGACTCGTCGAGTTTGAAGAACACTCGCCGAGTTCAAGGCTATATTCAAGGGACTCACCGAGTTTGAAGAATGACTCGCCGTGTACCAGGCAATCTTCATAGGACTCGCCGAGTTGTTTATCCAACTCGCCGAGTCTAAGGCCATCTTCATGGAACTTGCCGAGTGCACTTTGGCACTCGCCGAGTACCCTTCGACTCTTCACCCATTCTGGCCAATTCTGAGACATGCAATGGTTCCAAACCATAAATCTAAGCTCCTAGGGCATAAACACACGGAGTTTGGGAGGTTTAAGGTCTTGCAATCCACATATAAGGGACAAAAAGGGAATCTATTATACTAAAGATCAAGAAGGAGCTTTCTTACCTGGTTAGGAGCTTCTCCCAGGGTAGATTTCGGATCTACCACACTTCCTTGCACCCTCCAACTTCCTCCTTCTTCTCTTAAGCTTCAAACTTCCTTCACCAAGCCAAAATCACTCACAAGGATCAAAATGGGCTAGGGTTTCGCTCTACAGTTCTTCTGGAAGAGAATGGGACGAAATGGGTGTTTTAGAATGGGTAAAATAGTGTGCAATGTCTGAAATAGAGTTTCATTAGACAGGTGGACTCGCCGAGTCCATGCATCGACTCACCGAGTTCACCGCTCAAATCCCGTGTCCACCCTGCTGCTACTCGGCGAGTCGGGACGCAGACTCGCCGAGTTCATGGCAAAATTAGGATAAAAACTTAAATAAAATCATACCATGAACCCGGTGTTACAAAAGAACACTCAGCCAATCTCGAAAAGACAAATAAAGATGTGGATGCTTCAGCTTCAATATGCAAGGATACGACTGAAAAAGTCGATAAACTAATTGCTGATGCTCGTTCCTTCATGAGCACCTTCCTGAACTCGTTTGAGTCCAACACTGCGAAGGCGAACGAAGTTATTTCCTGTCTTGGATCAACACTTCGCACTGAGAAGGCAAAGCTTGAAGAGGTTCGCACTGGCCTCCAATCTGACAACGCCGAGCTCAACTCCTCCATTTCTTCAAAGATCCAAAAGCTTCAAGATGACTTGGAAACTGAAAGCAAAATAATGGATGATCTCACAGTGAAGATTGAAAAGTGGAAGTCCTAAGTGTTAAGCTTGAGCAAGCCGAGAAAAGGATCAACAAAAAACTGCCTGAAAAGGCTGTCATGAAAAGTTGTGTAGCAGATGTGAAATGCTCTACTTTCGGACATCATTGAGACTCGTGACTCAATGATCACATCACAGTTAAAAAGTATCTATCTAAAAAGCTAAGGCCAGTGTTCGCAATGCTCAACAGGTTGGAAGGTGTTTTGGAATCCAGCTCAATTCCAAAACAAGGGGGAGAAAATGTGAAGCCATATAAGAAAGAAAAACCCAAACCTACTGTCAAGCCAACTGTTAAGACGAAGAAAGAAAATGAATCGAAGGATAATGTAGCTTCGGGTTCAAAAGGAAAAGTAAAGCTCAATGAAGATATAATCATTGACGATAGCGAAGAAGAAGAGCCAGATGAGCATGAGCTTAAAAGACGAAGAGATCGTGAAGCTCAAATGGACGAGCACCAACAAATCGTTCGTGAGGCAGAAGAGAAAGAAAGGGATGAACGTGAAGCTCAAGTCACACTGGAGAGCCGAAAGCTTTTGTTTCCAGTATGGACTTTAGAGAGAATCTTAAGTGAGGTTGTGGATATGCCAAGCCTATATTGGTTGGAACCAGTTGTGTCTTTTGACTTACAAAGTACACAAGATTAGCAACTGGATCTTCCAATCACTCCGAAAGCCTTCAGATTTCATAGCTTTGTTAAAGTTGCGAATGTCCCTACTACTGATAGCGGTGCAGACCATCTGATTTTCTCATTCTAACTGAAGCACATGAAGTCGCAGTACGAAACTTAGAGTGCGAAAAAGATCACTACTGTGAAGGTTACTAGTCCAATCGAAACTGATAGCTTCCTACATGCAAATTTTAAGGTTGCTAGTGGTTCAACGAGTCAGGTCTACGAATTCACACTTGCTGATCTTCCTTGCCTGAACCCGTACGACTGGATCATGTTGTACAACATGCTACTGAGGAATGAACAGAGGTACGAGCCTGTTGTTTCTCACCTCAAACAAATGTTAATCTCATACATTCAAGAGGTTGGCAAAATAGATGTTGAAATTGCCGCCATACTGCAAAAGAAGCCAACTGTACTCCCCAAGGAAGCTCCTGAAGGTTTTGACAAAATGAAGCCTGGGACGATACGAAAAGACGGATGGTGTGTGGCTTTTCAAATGAAAGAGAGAACAAATACAGACTATCATAAAGTTTGTTTGTTTCTCACAGACAAACATCTTTTCACAACATCGTGCCTGGAGTATATTTTGGATTTCGTAAGCAAGTGTAGAGGGAACAACAAAGAAGTGAAGAAGTTCTTTTCAGACATGATCCCGTGGTACATCCAAGTTTGCAAGTATCTGCTTAGCGTAATTCCGAAAGTATTTGAAGTGCAGAAGCGAACTCCACAGTGAAGGACTCCTACCTCAATCGACGCAAAGCGGGAGATTCTTAGGGCTTAAAGTGTTGCGTCATTGTGGGCTTATTGTTTAGTCTTTTGTGTATTCGGGTTGGGCCTATCTACCCATTATTTATTAATTAGGGTTTAGCCATTTAAGGTGCATACATGCACTGTTTTATGTAATCGTCTGATCATATTGTAAACCCTATACGCCTTTACAGTAGCAGTTCTTAATCGAGCTCTTCTAAGGCTGTGATAATAAATCATTCGACATATTTGATATGCATTGTGCATTCTCGATTCTTTTACCTGTTGAATCTATTCGATCTTTAGAGTTTTAATCTCAACATTGGTCAAGAAACATTTGATCAAATTGATCACACGAAGATAAAATCTGTAATATGAAGCTAAAGGATGTTGTTGGCAGCTTTGACCCCCTGTCAGTATTTTGACCATATCTCATGAACCCTAACTCCGATTGATGAGATTCAAAATGTTTTGAAAAGTAGGAGAAATTTCAGACGTCCTAGGTAAAACATGCGATTGCAACTCTTGTCCATGCGATTTCATGGAGCCTTTATGCGATTGCAACTTGTCTCCGAGGTTTTTTACTGCCAAAAATTCATTTGGGAGTAAAAACTCAATACATGCGATCACATGTTTGCATATTATTGTTCCGGAAGCTTCCACTTTGAGCATAAATACAACCCTCATAATTAATTGTAAGGGTTAGACGATTCCAGAAGAAGAAAACCACTTCAGAAGGCAATTTTTGAATTCTTTCAGCGACTTTTGAAGATATGAAGGTTGCGAATCATTTCGCACATTTAGTTTAGAAGATTTATCACTAATTGTTTCTTTTATCTAGTTTAATTTCGTTTTTGGCCATGTCTGGCTAAACTTTAGTTTTCATTTCTGCATAGACTAGTACATTTCATGTGATTAGTTTTCAGATCAGATTTTTGTTTTGTGTTTCTATCTAGATTTTTCAGTTTTGAGCTTAATGAACGTTTTGTTTTAAATTCTTGTTAGTCTGATCACCTAGCTAGGGTTTTATCATTCTAGTTAATCAGTTAATAGAATCCGTAATTGTTCTTGTCAACTAACAAAAGTAACAAGTATCATATTGGTTCCGTTTTGGGATTTAACTCTGGTATAAATTGTAAAAATCATTACTTTATGCCTCTTAGCTTGTGAGAAGTATTGGGTATTGCTGGGAATTTTACAAAGAACCTAATGCAATTTTTCTGATTTAATTAAGGGCTTGTTTAATTGAACAGTAAAAATTTAGGGTTAATTCGAAGAGCTTGTTTTAATTAACCACTTTAGGTAAAAGTGAAATTACTAGAGCTTGTTAGTTTTTCTCAGTACCAGCTTAGATAGAGCACATCTCAAATAATCAGATTCGGGTTAGTTGCATGATTAGGGAATTCGCATCAATACTGAAACCGTTTTTAATATTGATTTTTATTTAATTTAATATCACTTCAATTTTAGTTTTTAGTTAAATTTAAAATCCCTCTTTTATATTCTGTTTCTTGACTAGATGTGCCTGATGCAAAAAGACATTGACTTTTAGGCTGTGTCCCCGAGGATTCGACTCTGCTTCCCTGTGCTATATTTTTAGTGCAACCAACAGTGATAAATTTATTTGTTTAAATCGGGTGATGTCTCTATATGGTCCTTCCTTTGTGAACTGATCGATCGGACACTATTCCAATGATGCTTATTTCACAATTTGTTACTACTAAATGTGATAGAGTTTAAACCTTACATGCAATATCCTTTTGTGATGTCGAGGCTTTAAAGTCACAGAGACTTTGCCAACGATATTACAAGATGTTCCATTGAAACTTTTTTATTTAAAACAATTTTGTGATAACGAAGTCTCAAATTCAAGATACACTCCTTGAACATCTTTCTTGCATTAAAGTTCCTAACTCACATGTAGATTCTAATCATCAACTCCCATTATGGAAACATTTCCATATTACCATATGACTATCAACTCCGAACAATAGTCACCTCCATTAATAATTATATCAATATGGTCCGTCCAAATTAATACTATACTTCCAACTGTCCACAAGCAACCAATATTCAGAAAACTTCAGAGTGTTCTTGACAGTTGTTTAACAACTTTCATCACACGAAGTTCTAGTCCTTTTTCCTTCTCAATACGCAAGGCATATGGAAAAATCAGAACAAGTGAATATTATAGCATATGTAAACAATCCTATATCCGAAGCATATGGACTCGATACATTATGTCTTACATAAATGAATGATATCCGATTAGTCGCTTGCTATAATATTTCCATATATCGAATTTCTTATGTTGAATCATTTCAACATGATATTCATATATGTCCAAGACTAAGCTGTATTAAAACTTCAATCTAAACTTTTAGATTTGAAATGAAGTATGAATGACCTCTCCCCTAAATCTTTTTATAGCGAAACAATTCCCAAACTTTGCAATTTGCAAACTTGAAATCTTTATTTCCTATAATTAGTATTGCTAACTTGCAACACTTAGCATAACAATTATGCTCCCACTAGCCTTGACATGTACCCAAAAATCAATTGGACTTCTAGAAATCAATACTTGTTTTGACTTTCTTACTAAAGTGCAGATTTTTGATATGTGATGCTTTGATAAGTCTCTAGACTTCTCAAGCTTATGCACCTTCATTAGATAACATATGTGTGTGTTTAAAACCTTTCAGAACTTATAGTTATAAGTTTGAACGTTCAAACAGTTCCTTGCCATTTCTCACAATTCAAACTATGAAAAGGGATGCCATAATCATATTGCGAATTTGAGAATGAAATTATCATAATTACTAACCATAATGAAAATTATCAAAATCTTTTAAAATCTACTAGAGAAAGTGTTTCCTCATAATCATTTTCATGAATTAAAGAGAACCTTTTGCCACCTAGATTTTACGGTATATGTGTTCCCATCCACATGAATCTATCATTTCCAACCTACAATCATTAGACAAGGTTTATGACAAATTCAAATTTATCTTTCATGGACTGAACTTTACTTGTTCTTAATTTCTTGCCTTCTGGTAGCACAAGGGCCTACCAACGCTTCCATGTTATTAGACCAGCTCACCTCTATTGACCAATGTATTATCACTGAACAACGTGCTCTGCCTTTTGCATTTAAATGAGAACCATAGAACTCATAAGCATTGCCAACCCAACTGGAAGGTGCACATAAACAAGAATATGTCAACTTAACACGATAGGTTATCAACCTCAGGTCTTGTGCTAGTGATAACTAAAAGGTTTATTCTTGATTGACTCCTGAAACTCTTCAAGATCAATAAGACTCCCACTAACTTCTTTACATATAAGTTTTTCTCTCAAGGAACAATCCTTGACGAGCAAAAACACATATTCAAAAGTTAGTGTGGATTCCCGACAAGAAACAATTCACGAATTGGTCTTAGTTCTTCCTTTGTTTTTAACCAAAACATCAAAATTTCTAAATCCAATGTGCTAGAGTAAGAAAACATTATTACTCCACATTTCATGAGGTGCTATAAACCTAATTAGTATGAAACAAGCTTCGAGATACGATTTGTACTTATTAGAGTATGACTCTAAAATTTAATTGGATATGAAGTATGACTCATCTTTTGATTGAACTATTTCAACAATATATGATTCCTCTTCTTAGTCAAACAATTGCACTAAGATGTTCTTCGAGAATCAATTTGTGATATAGTTCCACAATTGAAACATCCCAAAAATCATGACCAAAAATTTCATTTTTAAAATTTTAAATAAAACCATAGTTATCAAAATATTCTCATCAAAATGTAGATCATAGTATCTTAAACATCATATCAAAACTCATATCAATATATCAGAGTAAAAACATCCCAGGCTAACATAATGGTGTGTGCACTGCAGTCCCGAGCTCTTCCCTTTGCTACCAGAAGTACCTGAAACCAAAACTGAAAACTGTAAGCACGAAGCTTAATGAGTCTCCCCAAACTACTACATACCATACACATAATCACATAATAACATATCATGGGCCTTGCCTACTTCATCTGGCCCCGCCCGGCATCGGACCGAAATCCGACATCGGGCCCTGCCCCGACATCGAGCAAAGCTCGGTATATATATAAACATATCAACAAATACCCATAAATAAACACATAGCATAAAATATAAACATTCCTTGGGCCCCGCCTGACATCGGATCGAAATCCAGAAACATACTAACATTCCTTTGGCATTGCCCGACATCGGACCGAAGTCCGGAAACATACAAAACAGACACATGCATGAGTCACGAAGACATCAAGCATACAAACATTCCTCGGTCACCGCCTGACATCGGATCGAAATCCGGAAACATATAAACCTACATCGGGCACTGCCCTACATCGTACCTTGGTCTGGAACATACTAGCATACATATACGGGCTTACTAGCATACACCAGGCATTGGTGCCTTCGACCCGTTCATACACGAGGAAACTCACCTCGAATGCTATAACGTGGATGAAAAATCTCTGGCTCCGCAATCATCCCAAATCATCCCCTACACATAAAATATTTCCTTAATTCCCTTTTTATACTCATAACCCCTTAAGGGTCAACTTTGGTCAAAGTCAACATTCAGGTCAAAGTCAACATTCCGAGTTGACTCAACTCGTCGAGTTGGCCCTTCAACTCACCGAGTTCCATAAACCATAAAACCTTGAAATCAAAATCCAACTCGTCGAGTTCTTTCATGAACTCATCGAGTGCCTCCCTATCAATAGAATCGGGACTCCTCAAATCAACCTGTCGAGTCCATCCTTGAACTCGTCGAGTTCTTCCTTTTAACAGAATCGGGACACTTCGACCCAACTCGTTGAGTTCCTCTATGAACTCATTGAGTTCTTTAGTCTGTTAAGCTTTCTTAATGTATTAAGCCATCATTCTTCGAATCTAAGTCCCATACTCCAGATCTGGGTCGGAAACACACCTAGGAGGGTAAAGTTTCTAACTTTACGCATTAAAACCCATCCTAGAAGAAATGAGCTCTAACCCTAACTCAAAATGGCTTAGATCCAACTCCACAAGCCATCAAAACTTCAAGATAGACCATGAGCTTATAGATCTGGACTCTAGGGACGATTTGGTCATGTAAAGTCCCTATCTTTACTTGCATGCATGACCTACTTGGCTCAAAAGACCAAAAAGAGGGTCTAAAAGTTGCATGGGACTTCCATGGCCATAAAGTTGGCATCTTTATGCCATGAAGTCCCCTAAAGAACCTAGATCTGAAGGGTTTGCCCACATGGGACATCCAAATCCCAAAAACCAATATACTAGGACCAAAACATGAAGAAAGCATCCTAAAACTAGATCTAAGCATGCAATAGGCAAGGTAGGAGCTTTATACCTCAGATGAACTAGGAATGAAGCCCAAGTTCTAGATCTACTCTCCTCCTACACGTCCTTGCTCCTTCTTCAAGCACCTTTTTCTTCAAAATCACAAAGAATGCACAAAAGTTGGCTCAAAACTCTCAAAAGTGAATTAGGGTTTTGAGGCTAGGGTTTGGGACAATGGAGGCTGGAAATGAGGCAAGCTTATGGGGTTAAGGTGCTTAAATAGGGTGCAAAACCCTGAGAATTAGGGTTTCATTCTGCCAGCCTACTCATCGAGTTGAGGCTTCTTAATATGTGTCCCAATCTATCTCTACTCGACGAGTTTGGGGCCTCTAACTCGTCGAGTTTCTATACAAAAAAGAATAATTATGAATTAAATACATACCAGGAACCAGGCGTTACAACAATCATTAAGATGATCATAAAACATGATACTAAAGTACTCTCCTTTCCTTTTAGATTGGAGAAACTTTTATCTTTTCTGGCCAATAGATTCTTCTTATTCGTTCTGCTACTCATTGAACTTTTCAAAGTATCAGAATTGTGTTTAATCTTATAAACACAACCATATTTACTGAAAGCATCAGTAAATCCTGATGAACAAATTTATCATCCTTTGTGGCGGATATGAATAGGCCACATCAATATTTACTAGACCATTAGTCCTTCACTTGACTCACATAAACATGTGGTCAATAAATCAATCATAATCTTCCAACGATCAAGATTCTCATACATCACGCAATTCAAATTGCATGACTCCAAGTTTCTATCCAATTAAAACTTCGGCGATGAGAATTCTTTTTCACTTGGTTAATTATGGTAATACTACAAGCGATATAACAAGAATCAAATCCACGATTAATATTGCCAATAATAGAAATGTAACCAACACTTTCATAAATGCCATTGCAAGGAAATATAAAGTAAATTAGATAAAACATAATTTACTTTTATTGATAACAAGTGGAAAAATTTTGTCCTTACAATGCAAAATATGAAAACTATGTTTCTAAACATCTCCTAAGCAATCTAGTAAGTTATCATAACTCCTAAGTAGCTCCAAAATATAATCATCGAACCATGCGACCGGAATCCATCTCTCACGATCAGAGTCAACTTACTCTTCCTAAGCTTCCTTCTTTCTATTAGATACTACAAAACATCAAAATGTGATCATCACATCATGTATTAAGAATCTACGAATATGAACTTATTAAAATTATGGAGTTAGATAATGGATGTACCTGAAGTGGAGTCACACGATTTGACTTTACCATCTCTAAGATCTTTTAGGTAGTCAGGGCAGCTTTGCAACCAATGCCCCTCCAATTGGCAATAGAAACTTATGGACCTTTTAGGATTAGCACATGGAACTATCTCAGAACTAGTCTTTCTCTTTACCACATGGTCAAACGGTTTGACCTTGGCCGATCCCTGTCCATTGGGAAGAGAAACCTTTTCTGGACAACCATTGTTGCCATCGTTAATATCCATGGAAATTTAGGAAACAGATCCTTCAAAGACTTTTGCTTCACTTGTGCCCTTAAGCATTTCTACTTCAGCAATAATCAACATATGTGTCAGATCAAGTAGGGTCACGTCGTGCTCAGTCATATAATAGTATTTAATAAACTGACTATATGACTCAGGAAGCGAAAGTAGAACCAAGTTAATGGCTAGCTCCCTTGGGAAAATGACACCCAACATTCCCAATTTGTCAATGTACGATTTCATATTCAGAAGATGCGCACACACAGGCTTTCCATCTTGGTCTTTGCATGCCAAAAGGGCTTGAGTAACTGCGTATTTTTCAGCTTGAAGAAAACATGACTTAGGGAGAGTCACAGGAGGTGGAGGAGTAAGAGTTGAAGAAGCATGACTTCTGTAACGACCCGAAAATTATGGCATAATTTTTTTTTGTTTTTAGATTGATAAACTGTTAATACATGACTTCCTAATAAAACCAGAGTAATTAACTTTTAACAAAACATTGACAAATCAGATTATTTCATAGAAAACGGAAACATGCAGCATGTACCCTACAATCATCCCGAGCCCTTCCATTTGAAAACTGGAGTACCTGAAACATAAACAGAAAACCGTAAGCACAAAGCTTAGTGAGTTCCCTAAAATATCACATACCAAACATAAAACCACACAAGCCATGCAATCAAACATATAAGGATTCCATGGAAACCCTCCATGGTCTTACTCTAGGTGCCATGGGAACCCCCACATGGTCTTATCCTGCTGCCATGGGCTCCCCCACATGGTCTGACATCCAAGTGCCTCGGGCTCCCCCCGGGGTCTTCCATGCAAGCAACACAGAGTCAACTAGCATACCACACATCACAAAAATAACTAACATACCACATAACACATAATGGGCCGACATTGGTGCCTTCGACCCATAGATATAGTGAGGAGACTCACCTCGTACTACTGAATCATATAGAAAACCCTTGACTGCTGGATTATAGATCCTCAATCTACCAATAAGAAAACAACACCTAATTAACAGTTGGGTTCTAATCCATAACTTTACCTTCATACCAGTGGTAAAAAGACCATTTTACCCCTAACCTAGCTTTGTCCAAAAATATGGTCCATACTATAATCTGAAAAGCCCAAAAGCCAAATTAATAAACCAATGGCCCAATTTTCCAAATTGGGCCCAAGCCTCTACATGAGCCTTGCCTTAAGGCCCAACCATTCTTTCTAGTCCAACACACTTAACATTCTGATGGCCCATTGACCCGTAATCATCAAAACCCAACCATGGCCCACTTATGGCCTAATTTTTCAAATTGGGCCCAAACCTTTCCAATAGGCCTTATCCTAAAGCCCAATAATTTCCTTAGTCCAGAAACATGTTTCCAAATGGACCACGAAGGCCCACAACAACAAAGTCCAAGAAATGGCCCAACCTGAAGCCCACTAATGCGAAATCCATTCTGACTGAGTACGTAGGGCGTACTCAGTTGTACGCTATGTGTACTTGCTTGATGGCTTGTATGCTGTGCGTATAGGCTTGTACGCCCAACGTACTCCACTCTTAATCCTACTTTTACCATTAAGCACTTAATGCTTAGCCTATAAATCCAGATCACAAATCTGAGTCCTAAACAACGTCTAGACCCATAAAGTCACTGGCTTGGTGACTTTGCATGCCCCAAATGGAACCAAACTAAAAATATAACATTCTACTATCATGGAAATGACTCAAACTCCAACATAGATGGTCTTAAACACTAAAGGTACCAAATTTATGGACCTTGAACCTCAGAAATACTAAGAGGGGCAACTCAAAGCTCCTAGAAGGGAATCAAGACCACTCGATCTCATCCTTGGGACTAAAATAAAGTAAAACTCACAAATGAGAGATCTATGATAGAAATGATCAAGTTCACATCTTTTTACCTCCAACAAGCTAGAAATGAGACATATAAGCAAGATCCATAAGCTCCTTCTTGATCCCCACCTTTGCATCAAACTCCACCTTCTTGAAAATGGACCAAACACACCAAAAATGGACACCATAAGCTCAAAATGCCACCATGAATGATTAAGGACGATTTCTAGGGTTTTAGAGGGTGGGGGCTGACTTAGAATGAAGACGGAGGCTTAACCTTATGCTTATATAGGATACAACCCTTGGATTAGGGTTTTCAATCTGACCCTCGTACGCCCATCGTACCTTCTTGTATGCCCTGCGTATGAGGCCGCGCACCCCGACCCAACCTCACATAAACCCCCTGCGTTCCTCCCAGATACGCCTCGCGTAGTTCCTTCTCCTCGGTACGCCCTGCATACCACCTTGGTATGCCCCACGTACTAGGGCTTTTCCCCAAAACCGTAATTCTTCCGAAGGCCATTACTCACTCGATACAACCCCGATTCCAACCATTCATATATCCATAAAAAGGTATTGAGATGCTCAAACCTAATATCAATTCAGACTCACCATAAGATATCCCGAACTAAAATCCACTTTCCATAAAAGCCCAAGCTGACAAATTACCAAAATACCCCTATAGCCCAAAAACTCAAATTGAATACCCAAACAACCAAGATACATTATCCAACTCCAACTGGGTCCAAAATCTAATCACTTGAGGATCTGAAACCTGAAAATACCCAGTGCTCGATCACCATCCAGAAATAGGAACAATTCGAAACAAGTTGTTACAACTTCCAGTTCTACCATTGCTTGAAGAAGGGAATATACTTTCACCTTGATCAGAATGTGGAAGATCATCTTCAGAAGGAATAGGAAAAGCACTTCCCAAAGAACGAGGAAGACTATTGTTGTCTGAACTTGACATCTATAATAGAAGAAAAGAGAATTCAAGTTAGTTGATTTTAATCCTTAATTATTAACCCATAAATTTCAATTAAGGCTAGGATCCATATTTTCGATTCGAACTTTGAAGAGGGATGTCGTAATCAAATTCGAATCTATTTTAGGTAGGTAAAGCATTTACCAATTTCAATCTCATGAAACTCCTAGATCATTTGAGATTCATTGAATCTAATCAATCGCATGTTTAATCTCGATTATTCTCTCACTTTTGTGACTAGGATGCCGAGGATCACAAACGAGATGTGAATAACCATGCAATCTATCTTGGTACTTTCGATGCCATTTATCATCTCATTTTAATGTGTCGGTTAACCACACACGCTCCATTAATCAACGATAATTTTCGAGACACCCATTACCACCCTTTATTACTCCCATATTAGTGTGCTGGTTAGCCACACGCGCTCTACTACCGACTTATAAAGTGTAAATAGATACCGTAAGCACATACCCTATTTATAGGGTACATCAGATAAAAAAAATACAAGGACTTGACATTAAGTATCAAAACTGAAAATGCCTTGTAAATAGATACCGTAACGAAACTGCATAACTTCCGTTACTTGCAGACACCAATCCTAAAGACATAACTTTCGACTACTCACTGCTAATTTTGACTACTCACTACTAATTTATGAACCTTTGACACTTATGGTTGCATCCTCACAATGGTTATGCTCAAATGATGTGAATGATCAGTCATTGTTACCATTTGGTAAATGTATACAACCTCTTATGTAAATGATATCAAGCTTGAAATAAAAAACATTCTAATAGTTTTTTGATAGTCAATTTTCTTCACCTCGATGATAATGTTTAGGAACAACTATATTTTTTGGTGAGTAAAGAAAAAGTGATGACCACATCATAGCTTAAACAAAGGCCTAGCTCTTGGGCTGACTTGATGGGACGTGATTATCCATTCAGAGTTTGATCAAATTACCATTGCCTTGCATGTGCCTTATCTAGGCCTTCCTCCTTGCTCTAGGGGTGGTGGTGTGAACTGCCCGCACTCCAGGTCCAGGATATGACTCCTTCGCCCTGAACTCTTGGGACATAAATTCTAGCTTGGTGTGCTCTTGTGGTCCTTCTCGCATGTTCCCTATTGGTGTTCAGCTTGCCCTGGGGTCGTGCATTGCTAGACCCGTACTTTTCTGATGGCAAGTCTTCTGCTTTGGAGCTTTCCACTCGCATGCACCAAGTGTAGTGATTTTTGGCATTTTCCTTGTGAGCGGCCTGCCTGAGTCTGATAGTCTCATGTTTCTCTTTGAATATATTAATGTTTGGGAGTTGCTTCACTTGTTGGTGATTGTACCAAAGTTTGGCACTTGCAACGTCCTATTTGTAATCTCGAGTGGTGATATTGTTTTTGCACCTCGTGTTGGATTGAAGGGTATTCCTTCGATGTCGGGCCTTGGGGCCTAGCGATGGAGCTGAGACATTTCTGGTGGTTCTCTGACCCAGGATTTTCTCGATCCTGATGGGTGCTTACCTCTTTCCCGCCTAATGAAATGGCCGGGGTGACCACAGGGAACCTGGATCCTCTTAGGGTGACGGGGGTTGACCCCATGGTGTCGATACCCTATTGACCAGATGACCAATGGTTATTGGTCATAGTTATGACGTGTTGGCTTTGAGAAGGAATGAGCACTTGGTATTCTCGGCATTCCTCAACAATAATTTATGGGTGTCCGATCTCATCTTTATGTGCGATGGGTTGGCTTGCTCCCGGGTGAGACATCCTTCAAAAACGGCTGTCAGACCTTCTCATGCTTTGGTTTCGCTTGCCTGATTCTTTCCTAAAGGCAAGTATCTTTCTTTTCCTGGTGGGGCCTTCTCTATTGCAAGTCACGCAACTTTGGCGTCAGCCCTCTAGTCATCTGGGGAGTTGCTTGGAAAGGACCTGCACGAGGAGTGATATAGGAAACATTTGAGCCGATTGGAGATAGTTGTGGCATTGGTGACCTATTCATTGTCGATGTCAGCGACTTTCCCTCGGGGGGTCTGCTCGACCTTGGGATCCCTACTGGATTGTGACGATTCTTCCCCTGTATTTTGGTATCTTTGGCTCTTCTGATCTCTAGCCTTGTGGGTGGCATTAACCCTTTCGCTGGTAAATAGAGACTCATCGAGAGTTGGAGAGAGTTCTACTCCAGCTTCCCATGCCTGGAAGAGGTTTGTTCCAAGTCCTTCTTTGTCTGATGTTTCATTTTCAATGAGGGGCTTTTGAATCTTTCAATGATTCGAGGTGATTTCTACTTGGCCATCTAAAGATTGGACCTTCCTCTCCTTCAGAATGAACTCTTCTATATCTAGCATCATCTACGTCTCTGTGGTATCATGGGGTAGGACTGCTTCACTCAGGTCAAGGTAATCAATGCACTTTTGTTGTGGCTTGCCATGTTTTCTTGTTGCCCTTCGGTTTGGGACACAGCTAGGGGAGATCACTTCCTGGGGGTGATTTCACCTCCTCGCCTTACGACTTCATGTTTTGTTTTCCTGCTCTTCTCGCCTACTTGCCCCCCTTTTTTGTTCATTGATTGAGGTTCGTGCTAGCCCTAGGGCACAAAGGACCTGATAGTAATGGCGTGTGTATGGGCTAGAGGTAACGATAGTGGCCGATGTAGTGCTTGTGTTAAACTTTACGATGCCGTGGATTGGTGATGGTATGGCTCGTATTTGGAAAAGCATTGGCCACCTGAGCAGAATGTCGTGCTCTATCGGGGAGCATACTACTGAAAACCTTATCTCACATGTGACCTGTCTCTCCCGTGGTGACAAGTTATAGTAAGAGGGAGATGTATCGTTCATAGTGGCCACAAGCTGTGCCTTGTAAACCGTGTGAGGGGACCGGCAGTCGGAGGCATTAAGCTTTCTTTCCTAAGTCTAACAATTGTCGAAAGCAATGTTCGTGAAGGATGTCAGTACCGCTGTCGTTGTCTATGTAGACACGGTTAATTTGTATCTGACATATGCGGGCGGTTATCAAGAGTGGATCCTTGCGGTTCCAATCTGGCATCCTCGGATCCTCTAATAAAAAACTAATATTGAGGATGTTTTTAGGGAGTACCTTGATTTCATCATCCATTTCGCAACACTCGCTCCTTTTAAGGGACCTCGTGATGTTAAGGATCTCCTCCTTAATTTTGGCGCTTGTCGACATCTTTCCGATCTCGGGCATTTCTCTGGTCAATGTCAAACTTGGTCCTTAAATATTTTTTGATTGTCGTGACGTCTCCCGTTAGATGTTTTTCATCCATTTCCTTCCTCAGAACCATGCACTCGTTGGTATCGGTGGGTTTCGCTCTTGTGATACTCACATTATTTCGCTTTCTCGTTGTCAACCTTTGGAGGTGTCTTTTTCAACATGCACGTCAGTTCGGTGGCTCCTGGACTCATTTTACCAAATGGGCAAAATCTGCGAGATGAGTGTCTCGAGTTTCAGTTGTGCTTCTCATGGATTCTATCATCGTGATCTCGCTGGTTAGGGCTATACACATGATGGGAGTTTACTTTTTCTTTATTGATGTACGTGTTTACAATGGTCTTTCGGTTAGCTTCCTTCCTTTACTCACCCTCGATCTGCCTAAGGTATTTCTCGACCCTGTATTTGAGCTCGTCTCTCGATCAAGGTACCGTCCCTTGCTGTAACATCCCAAAAATTTCAGCAAATTAAACCTTTTCAAAACAACCCATTTATTAACAAAAGTTTTTACAAAAACATTGTCTCCAAAACACAATTTAAAATCAGAGTCTCCCAAGATCCAATATGTTGTAAAACCAAGGATGTGTATGGTCACGCCTTCTCCTTGCCACGAATACACCAGAAGAACCTGAAACCATAAACAAAGCTGTAAGCACAAAGCTTAGTGAGTTCCCCCAAAGTACCAACACACAACAAAGAACACATATCACAAATAACAACATACTATGGGTCCAATCAACCATCAGGTTGGAATAACCCATGCCCTCAACCACCAGGCTGGAATGCCAATATACTATGGGTCCAATCAACCATCGGGTTGGAATACCCCAGGCCCTCAACCACCGGGTTGGAATACCAACATACTATGCGTCCAATCATCCTCGGGATGGAATACCCTCGGACCTATTGACTGATGCACAAAGCAATCCAATCTCACCGCATGTCATACAATCATATCGGGTCCAATCAACCATCGGGTTGGAATACCCCAGGCCCAATCAACCATCAGATTGGAATGCTATTATACAACGGGTCCAGTCATCCTCGGGATGGAATACCCTCGGGCCCAATCAACCTCCGGGTTGGAATGCCCCCGGTCTGTTGGCTCATGTACATAGCAGTAAAACCTCAACCATCAATCAATGTATAACCATTCAACAAACAATCGGGCATATCTACATATCACTAAGTGTAGCATCCTCCTATCTACCAGGATACCGATTTAACAGATCATAACAGCATAGTCCCATCCTATCTACCATGATACCGATATAACAGATCATAAAAATACAATAGCATGCTTAACAGGATATCATTCCAATGGGCCAGAATTGGTGCCTTCAACCCGCAAGTACAACGATGACAAGTCACCTCACACTACCGAATTACACAGACGATCCCTGGCTGCTGGCTGACCGATCCCCAAACTGTCAAAATCAAGACAACACCCCATCAACAACTGATCCCACGAATAATCTCTGACTGCAGATATGCTAAAATCCACGCGCTATCAAATACCACAATGATAACCCATCAACATCTAGCCCCTCACTCACACTATGAGTCCAAATTAGGGTAAAAGACCTTTTAACCTGTAACAGCCCAAAATCTCAGTAAAATTTTTCATTTTTAATTAAGAAATTCAATTCCATAAATTATAAAATTCCAATCACAACTGTTTTCAAAATCCATAACATCAGATAAATTATTCATGAAATCAGAGTGTCCCCAAACAAAATGCTAGAGAGTGCATGCAGCGCCTATTGGGTTTTAACTACTATAACACTCCTATGGTGCATATACAACCCTAATGCTTTGGATGTAAGTTTTCTCTAGTTATACATGCAACAAAAAATTATCCAAAGCATGAAACCTATCTAGCATACAAATTTGGTACATGAATCATAAAACTAGTTAGAAGAATACCTCTTATTTGTAGCTTGTAGTTGTTAGCCTTTCAAAAGCTTAACACCTCAAGTGTGATGCCTCAAACAAGTCACAAACACCATGAACAAATGGAGGACTTTGAGAGAGAGGCTAGAACCACCAAAATCGGCTAGGATTCTCTTAGAACCCTTGGGGTGGTGAATTTGGAGCTAAGGGGTTACTTTTATAGTGTGGAATTCCTAGGGTTTCAACTTGTAAACCCTAATTCATTCCTTGGGCAGTTAATCCAATAATCCATATGATAAGCCTTATGGACTAACACTTCATGGACTCTCACATAAACTTAGTCCATCACTAATCAATCATGGAGCATTGGCCCAAACTATATGTATTACTGATTTACTTAATCAGTCCCCTTAATTCAGTTAATCTCTTTTGATCACTAAATTAATTCCAAATTAACTTTTGACCAATATTAATTAAATAATATGATTTCTCAATTAATATATTATACTTATAATATATTAATAAATCACAAATAACATTTTTCTCAAATATCCATCCTGTCAAATTGTTTTGGTGAAGGCAACCCGAAATGGACCATGCTACTCTCGGGTCAAGTACATACCAATTATAGTTATGTGCTTAGACACCTAATCCAACAGTCTCCCACTTGGATAAGTCTAATAACTATAACTGCAAGTACGACTTCAAAACCCGACTAGCAATCGTAGCTCTCAAAAGCTGTTGTCGAACTCTGACATAGTCAATGACGCATCCATTAGATAAGGGATCATATATTCCTCTATTCCATATATCGTATGGACATGAGACATGGATTATAATCATTCTCTGTGTCCATGTGTTGTTTCCCGATTTCCGATTTATGATGATTGACTACTTGAACAAATCAAATCAGTCCAGGCTTGGCCAAGCGCTTAGGGTATCATCACTAAATCATCGAGGGGCCCACAAATATCGCGTTTATCCCTCTTGGGGTAAAAGGAACGGATAAACTTCGACTCATATGCGTGCTCTATTTACTCATCAATTTACACACAACAATACGTTTTATAACACCAAGTTACTGGTACGTTTACCCATCATCAATGTGCAATCGACTTGCAAACTACAACTCATATGTCTATGTTTCAAGAATATAAGATATTATCGTCTCACAATCACTCGTGATAAAATCCATGAAGTGATTCAGATGAGCGTGGGTTTAATCCAATACTCAAATCTTATTACAAAAGTACTCATGAATACTACAGCAAACTTGTGTTATGTCTAACACTTAGACAATCTACAGACAGACTGTGGATGGTTTGAATAGCGAAATGAAACACAAGAATAATCGAATCCAATATGGTCCCAAAACTTTGAATATAAATAAAACACCTTTTATTTAATCTCCATATAGATTACACATTATTCATTGTATAATGTTTCGACTGATCAACTTAATACTTGAATTAAAACAATAGTCATCCCATGCTCCAAGCATGCACACTATGTTTGCATATGGTCCTTACTTTGTGAAATAGATCAATTGTAAACATTTCCAATGACACTCATTTCACAATTCCAAATCCTTATCTCAAGTGTAAGAATACCAAGTCCTTGCCAGTTACTATAATATGTTAGATTCTAAGCTTATATGCAGTGATCCTTTTGTAACGACTATGTACACAAGTCACAGAGATTTTGCCAATTACAAAACTTTCCATTGGAAATTGTTACAAGACAATTCCATAGATACGAAGTCTTATATTCAAAGCACATTCCTTTAAACATCCTTCTTGCATAAAAGTTTCTAACTTACTTATAGATTCTTGATATCCAACTCCCATTATGGAAACATTTCCATATATGCCATATGACAATGCATTATTAATAGAATTCTGTCTATTCATAATAATGTCAATATGGTCCATCCATTACTATACTTCCAACTGTCCTTAAGCAACCAATCCTTAGCGAACCTTAGATTGTCCTTGATAGTTGTTTAACCACTTTAGTCATATTCGGTTCTAGTCCTTTTTCCCTCTTAATTCCCTAGGCATTTGGAAAATTAAAACAGGTGAATATTATAGCATATGCAATCGATCCTATACCCGAAGTATATGGAACCCGATTCATAATGTCTTACATAAAGACATGATACCAGACCAGTCTTTTGTTATAATATTTCCATATATAGAATTTCCAATGTTGAAATATTTCAACATGGTATTCATATATCCATGACTAAGTTTGATTAATACTTCAATCTAAACTCTTAGATTCGAAATAAAGTATAAGTATTCTCTCCCTTACTATAGCGAAACAACTTTTCAAATTTTTTCAACTTTGCAAATTCTTAACCTTTGTTTCCTATAACCAGTATTGCTAACTTGCAACACTTCATATAATAATCATGCTCCCACTATCATGATAATTATATTCTTACTAGCATAACACTTATGCTCCGACTAGCTTTGACATGTATCCAAAAATCAGCTGGACTTTTAGAAATAAATACTTATTGACTTTCTTACCAAAGTTCAAATTTTTGATACGAGATGCTTCGATAAGCCTTTATCTAAGCTCATACACCTTTTATTAGAAAGCTCATATGTGTGACTAAACTATTCAGAACTTACAACAACAATAAGTTCTGAATGTTCAAACTATTTGCTATTTCTCACAATTCGAACTATGAAGAGGGATGCCGTAATCATAATCGAATTTGAGAAGGTAATTAACACAACTGCTATCTCCTTAAAAACTACTTAGTGAAAGCGTTTCCTCACAATAATTTTCATGAATTGGAGAGAAACCTTATGACACTTAGATTTTATGGTGTATGTGTTCCTATCCATGTGAATCTGTCATTCCCAACCATTATCATAAGACAAGGTCTATGACAAATTCAAACTCATATGGAGTGAACTTGTTCAATATTAATTTCTTGCCACTTGGCAGCACAAGGGCCTACCATGTCTTCCAAGTTGTTAAGCAGCTCACCCTTACTGATTAATGAACTTTCACTGATCAAGGTGCTTTGCCTTATGCAAACAATTGAGAACTCATAGAGCTCACATGCATAGTCAACTTTAACTGGAATGGGCACATAAACAAGAATATGTCAACACGATAGGTTACAAACCTCAAGTCGTGTGCTAGTGAATAACAATAGGTTTACTATTGATTAGTTCTTGAAACTTTTCAAGATCTTTAAGACTCCCACTGACCTCTTGACATATAAGATTCTCTATCAAGAAAACACTAATTGACAAACAAATTTTCGAGAGTTAGTGTGGATTCTTATCAAGGAAAAACATTTCATACTATTGGTCTTAGTTGGTCTTTGTCTTAAAGACATCACAACTACCAATTCTAAATGTGTTATAAACCTATTTAAGATATGTCACTCAAGGAAAAATCTTGGAGTATGACTCTAAGACTTGATTTTGGAACGAAGTATGACTCACCTTAATTGATTTAACCATTTCAACAATTCTCGATTCCTCTTCTTAGCCATACAAGTGGACTAAGGTGTCCTTAGAGGATCAAATGTGATATGGTTTTCATAATCATTAAGATGATCCTAAAACACGATATAAAGTACTCTCCTTTCCTTTCATATTGGAGAAACCTTTTATCTTTCTGCCTAATTTGATTCTTCTTATTCGTTCTGCTATACCTTGAAACTTTTTTTCAATGTTTCAGAATTACACTTAAACTTGTAAGCATAACCATATTTACTAAACTTTTAGTAAATCATGACAAATAGTCTTATCGATCATTGTGGTGGACCTGACCAGTGCACAACGAAGTGTACTAGATCCCCAAGTCCTTCACTTGACTCACACCTATATGTGAACAAGGAATTAGTCTTAATTTCCCAAAGATGAAGATTCTCATTCATCATACAATACAAGTTGCATGATTCCAAGTTTCTGTCCAATCAAAACTTGGGTGATGAGAATCTTTCCTTGTCTGGTAAATTTAGACACTACCACAAAAGAAAGAATCAAATCCATATTGCTAAAAATAGAAACATACAAACATCAATTTTCACAAATGCCATTGTAAGGAAATATAAAATAAGATAAAATAAAAAAAATATTTACAAAATGCGGAAAACTTTTCCTTACAATGCAAGTACATATGAAAACTATGTTTCTAAATATCCCTAAGCAATCTATCAAAACTCCTAAGCAGCAGCTCAAAAATTCTGATCATCGAATCATGCGATCGAAATCCATCTCTTAGTGATCAGAATCAGCCTGCTCTTTCTTTAAGCTTCCTTTCTCTTCTTCGATCCTACAAAACATCAAAATGTGATCTCATCACATCATGTATTAAGAATCTTCAAATAGGAACTTAATAGAGTTAGATAGTGTACTTACCTGAAGCAGAATCATATATTTTTACTTTACCATCCTTATGGTCCTTCAGGTAGATACGACAGCTTTGCATCCAATCCCCCTTCTCTTGGCGATAGAAACAAACAGACTCTTTCGGAATGGCACATAGAACAATCTCAGACTTAGACTTCTCTTTTCCATTTGGTCAAACGGCTTGACCATGGCCGATCCCTTTCCATTGGGAAGAGAAGACTTTTCTAGACTTCCAATGTTTCCATTGTCAATGTCCATGGAAGTTTGGGAAGTAGATCTTCCAATAAAATTTGCTTTACCAGTGCGCCAAATCATTGCTGATTCAGCAACAATTAGCAAATAGGTAAGATCGATGAGGGCCACGTCGTGATCTGTCACATAGTAGTCTTTAACAAACTAACTATACGACTTGGGAAGTGATTGAAGAACCAAGTCAACATTCAACTTTCTCGACACAACGACTCCTAACATTCCCAGCCTGTCAATGTGTGACTTCATCTCCAAGACATGTGCACACACAGACCTTCCATCTTGTTGTTTCCTTGCCAATAGAGTTTGAGTGACCTTGAACTTTTCAAGTCGACGAACATGTGGGTCAGAGATAATTATTGGAGGAGGTGGAGGAAGTGAAGTGTGATATTGTGGAATATCATCTTCACGTGGAAAGCTTTTACCAACAGGATAAGGAAGACCATAGTTGTCTGACCTAGACATCTATAAGGGGAGAAATTCAAGTTAGTTGATTTAAGTCCTTAATATAACACCCAAAATGAAATATTAAGGCTAGGAACCAACACAATAAATTACAATTCGGAAGAGGGATGCCGTAATTCAAGTGTAAACTATTTGTTGGTAGGTAAATGATGATTTAACAATTCCACAACGAAAAACGAAAATTTTTAAACGAATTAGGTTTTAAATGAATTGAAATTCCTAGATTTCTTGAGATTCATTGAACTTTTTCAATGGCATGTTTAATCTCGATTATGCCCTTCATTTAATCTCGATTATACTCTCGAAGTCATTTATCACCTAATCAATGTGCCAGTTAACCACACACGCTCCATTGATCTATGACAAACTACGAGCTACCCATTGCCATCCTTCATTAGTCCCATATTAGTGTGCCGGTTAACCACACACGCTCCACTAATGACTAATAAGGTGCAGTGTGAAATTTAATGGGTTAGCATCAAATTCACATTTTTCCTAAGTAACTAAGATTGAGAATTTATAAAAGGTTTACTTAATTAATATTTCATCATACTTTTAATGAGGATTTAAATGTCTATCAAATCCGTTCGGCTAACGACCCTCCACTAGTCAAGAGTGCGGTGGGTAAGAATGAATACCCAATGACGGTTATTTTATAGGTCGCTTCCTTAAACACCCCTTATAGACCAGCTTCGTGAATGATGCCTACTAATGGTAAGACTGAATTTTTTACTTATACATATATAATATATTAAACTTTTAATTTTATATTGTATAAGAGTGTATTTTAAACATTTAAAATACTAGGTGGTTTAATCTATTAATTAAACTAGACTTTTAATTTAATTAAACTCAAACTATATAATTATGGATTTATTAATACTCTTTTAATTAATCTTTTAATTAATTATCAACAAAACCGTAATTAAAAAAACTTTTAATTCTAAACTTAAGTTATGAAGTCAAAATATTTAGTATTTAATATTTCACAATTAAAAATTTTTTAATCAAATTTTAAATTCCAAAACTTGAGGGCAATTTTTGTAACTCTTCAAAACCTTTTGGATTCCAAAACTTGATGACAAGTTTTGTAACATTTCAAGACTCTTGAATTCCATAACTTAAAGAGTTAATTTGTTTTATGAATAATACTTTTCAAGTTCCATAACTTGAGGACAACTTATGAAACTCTTCAAGAAACATTTTGATCAAATTTTAACTAATGCAATTATCATATAATTTATCATTTACCATTTTGACCTAATACTTGTGTAGTAAGATAATTTCAAATTTTACAAATAGTTAGTTTTTCATATAAACTATCAATTATCTTAAAATTTTGACAATTATCTTGTAATTAAGATGAGGATAATTATTTTCATAACATAAAAATCGATTTTTTTATCAACAAAACAATTTATTGTAATTATCTAAATCCATATTAAGCCATGAAATCCGAAATCTGCCATTAGATGCATCACCACGTCGTGGCAAGCATTGCCACGTCGTGGTGATCATGCATAATCGAAATTGACAGATTTTCCAACTTTGAAAATAATACCAATGCATGAATATAACAGAAAACTACCCTAGGATCTGATACCACTGTTGGGTTTTAAGTACTATAACACTCCTATGGTGCACATACAACCCTAATGCTTTTGATCTAAGTTTTCTCTAGTTATACATGCAACAAAAAAGTATCCAAAGCATGAAACCTATCTAGCATACAAATTTGGTACATGAATCATAAAACTAGTTAGAAGAATACCTCTTATTTGTTGCTTGTAGTTGTTGGCCTTTCAAGAGCTTAGCACCTCAAGTGTGATGCCTCAAACAAGTCACAAACACCATGAACAAATAGAGGACTTTGAGAGAGAGGCTGAAACCACCAAAATCGGCTAGGGTTCGCTTAGAACCCTTGGGGTGGTGAATTTGGAGCTAAGGGGTTACTTTTATAGTGTGAAATTCCTAGGGTTTCAACTTGTAAACCCTAATTTATTCCATGGGCCTTTAATCCAATAATCCATATGATAAGCCTTGTGGACTAACACTTCATGGACTCTCACATAAACTTACTCCATCACTAATCAATCATGGAGCATTGGCCCAAACTATATGTATTACTGATTTTCTTAATCAGTCCCCTTAATTTAATTAATCTCTTTTGATCACTAAATTAATTCCAAATTAATTCTTGACCAATGTTAATTAAATAATATGATTTCTCAATTAATATATTATACTTATAATATATTAATAAATCACAAATAATCTCTTTCTCAAATATCCATCCTGTCAAATTGTTCTGGTGAAGGAAACCCGAAATGGACCATGCTACACTCGGGTCAAGTACATACCAATTATAGTTATGGGCTTAGATACCTAATCCAACAACGCCATCACGCCGGGATCTTTCCCTTAGATCCTGCAGTACTTGAAAAAACCAACAAACTGTAAGCTAATAATTAGTGAGTTGCCTAGAGCATACCCCACATAAACCACATAATTATATAATCCATATCAATCATATAAGACATGCATACAAACATATAAGGATGCCCTGGAAACCCTCCAGGGTCTTACTTTGGGTGCCATGGGAACCCCCACATGGTCTTAGCCCAATGCCTCGGGAACCCCCCGAGGTTTTAACTAAGTATGCCTTGGAAACCCTCCAAGGTTTTACACCCTAGTGCCTCGGGAACCCCCCGAGGTCTTTACTTAGGATACCATGGAAACCCTCAATGGTCTTACACCCAAGTGCCTCAGGAACCCCCCGAGGTCTTTCATGCAAGTATCATAAAACAACTGACATACCACATAGTATATAACCAACTAGTGTACCATATATCACAAAATGGTCCGGCCTTGATGCCTTCGACCAATTGGTATGGTGAGGAGACTCACCTCTCAAGAAATGTTGAACTAATAGAATCCAATCCCAAATCACAACTCCGAATTCAACTGCATACAACCGTCGTGCAACTAAATTGAACAAGACCTCGAATTAACAAAGATACCCTTAAAGTCAAACTTGGTTAACCATGGTCCAAGTCAAAGTCAACAGTCCATGTTGACCCAACTCGTCGAGTACATCTGGCAACTCGTCGAGTTCCTTCAGCGTTCAGAAAATAGGGAAAAACCCTAGCCAACTCACCGAGTTATCTTATCAACCCGCCGAGTCCACTCAGTATCCAGAAAGCGGGAAAACCCGATCCAACTCGTCGATTTGTCATGGCAACTCGTCGAGTTTTCCCAGTCTTAACATGTTCAGTCACTTTTCAGTGAGTCCAAAGCCCCAAACTATAGATCTGATCCCCTATGACGAAGATACAACGTAAAGTTGCTCACTTTACGTCCATGCATGTCAATAAGGGGGCTAAAACACACAATCATAGCCTCTTGAGGGAGTTAGGGCATGAAGGAAGGCCATGACACAAGGTATTAACTTTATACGTCAATACGGCTGCCACAACAGTGAACACTCCGGATCTACAGCCTCTCCCTTCAGCTATGCACCTCCTCCTTCAAGCCTTCTTCAACAAACACCAAAAATGCTCCCTTTAAGCTCTCCCACACTCAAAATGGTGGGAAAAGCACAGACTAGGGTTTCTGTGGACAAAGGGGTGATGAGGGAGGCAAACAATGAGGTTTAAGGCCTTTAAATAGGGTACAAACCCTAGAAATTATAGTTTTCCTTTCTAGCACCAACTCGTCGAGTTGGGGCTCCCCAACTCGTTGAGTTGAGTCCTTAAACCCGCATCCAAAAGAATTCCTACACGACGAGTTGGAGCTTCCCAACTCGTCGAGTTCCAGTCCAAAACCCTAAAATATTGAGAAATAAATAATACCTGGACCAAGCATTACATTGCCCTTCCTCAATCTTGGCCCAACAAGATGACCAAAGGCCTAAAATCCAAAATAACATCTAAGGCCCAACTATGGCCCAATTTTCCAAATTGGGCCCAATTCCTTTTGTGGGCCTTCTCCCAAGAAGGTCCAACAAGACACAACAGCTCAACCATAAAAATCCAGATGGCCCAATATGGCCCAGCACAACCAGGCCCAAAACTAAAGCCCAAAATGAAAAGGCCCAAGTTTGTTGAGTACATGGGGCGTACTCAGCCTGGATGCCCAACATACAACATGGGAGGCTTGTACGCGCAATGTTCTCACCAGCCCAAAGCCAACTTTCCAATTAAGCACTTAATCCATTAAGACTTGGATCCAAACTCAGATCTGACTTCCCCAAGGTGGTTAATCACATAAACTTGCTAACTTTATGTGTATGTATGGCTAAATGGGACTTTAGAGCTCAAAAGAGCTTAATACTTGACTTAATACATGCATGGAACCAAAACCACCATAAAGTGTGCACCTTTATGCCTAAGGAACCCGTGATATAACCAGATCTACATTACAAGCTTGACAAATGACTTAAACTCCCAATCATCAACCAAAAGGGTCAAAATGACCAAAAATGAACCAAGAAGAAGATCTATGCAATGAAAAGGCAAGTTTGGGACTTTATACCTCCCAAGCTACCAAAATGAGATGCAAATACTGGATCTCAAAGATTTCCTTCAAACAATAAGTCTTCAAGTTCCTCCTTCTTCTTCTAGATTAACAAAATGAAGACCAAATCCTCACCAAAGGCTTAAACACCCAAAAATGGAGGTTAAGACTCGTTTTTAGGGTTTCTGGGGCTTTAGAGGCTGATAAGGAGACCAACCCTAAGGAATAAGGATGTTTAAATAGGGTACACATGATCAAAATTTAGGGTTTAGACACTCCTCATACGCCCAATGCACGAGGCCGAAGCTTCGCGGCCATGTCTGCTGGCTATGCTTAGCGTACGTCAAGGTACACCTCATGTAAGTTCCCTCGCACGAGTACGCCCTGCGTACTCCCCATGTACGCCCCGCGTACTAGGGTTTTTCCCAAAAACCCTAAATTCTTCCGAAGGCCATAACTTCTTTATTCTAAGTCCGTTTTCGACGAACTTTATACCCACGGAAAGGTGACGCGAATCCCTACACTTCTAGCAACCCATCATAGCCTCCCCAAACCAAACCCAAAATTCATAAAGTAATGAGATAACAATTTACAATTTATGCCCTTAGGCTCCGAATGTCACACCCCAAAACCGGAACGGCGGAAACGTTCGGGGGTGGAGGACGTCATGTTTAGTATCACAAGACATGCATCATAGTAATAAAAGTAATAAAAAATCATTTCATTTGAAATAAAGTGTTTACAAAGTATGTGGTTCACAAAACATAGACTACATATGTAAATAACAAAACAAGACATGAAGCTACTATGCTTCATCTTTTGAATTCCCAGTGCGCGTACATATCTACTGGTCTCCTGAGAATACAAGTTATTTTGAAAGAGTAGATTAGCATTTAAGCTGGTGAGTTCATAAGATATTAGTGATGTAAGTAAGTTGTAAGTTCTTTTAGAAAAGTTCGCCTGTTCCTCCAGAAAATCCTATATTTCCTGCTTTGATGAAAGATAAGTAACAATGACTCTACAATCCTTTCTATGAGTACTAAATTGATACGAGTTATATAAAACCCAGAGTAAACAAACAATCGGTTGTGTGTATCTGCCCTAAGCCTACAACCAAACAAGGAACAGGAAATGAGGCGGAAGGCACACATCTCATTGTTTGTTAGATCATCGTTGTATATAACCCTTGCGTATTCACTTGGTACTCACGGAGTTAACTGTAATAGTTCCTTTATATTTGATGAAAAGATTCTTTAAGAAAACCCTTACTTCTTTTAGTAAAAATGGTAACCACAGTGGTTCCTTCTATAATCACTTAGTCTATACTAGTAATATATAATCGAATATCGAACAGATAGTTAATTGTGTGAATCTGCCCTAAGCCCACAACCAAACAAGGAACAGGAAATGAGGCGGAAGCACACATCCAACTACCTATCGAGTATTAATTATATATAACCCTGATGTATAAACTAAGGTATTATAGAATTAACCACCTAAGGTGGTTTAAGTTTATACTGGTTTAATAAAATGGATTAAACCCTTACTGGTAAGTTTCTAGTTTTGAATACCAAATGTTCTATTTGAAAAGTATGTTTTGTACTAGAAAACTGTGCATTGAATTAGTGTCTTATGACCTGACCTATACCTGGTACCCCTTATGATTACTTAGTGTATACGGAATATATATATATATATATATATATATATATATATATATATATATATATATATATATATATATATATGGCTAAGATGGAATAAATAGTAGACTAGGTGAATCTGCTCTAAGCCCACAACCAAAGAAGGAACAGGAAATGAAGCGGAAAGCACACATCCTACTACCTGTCGGATCCGATTAATATATATCCCTGTTGTATAAACTAAGGAATCATAAAGTTAGCATTATAGGCCCTTCTCTACTGAATGTACTAGACTCGACTATTCTGTTTGTAGTTTGAAAAGATGTAAGTTTTCCCTAGTTTATAACTATCTTAACTCGAAAATAGTTTGCATTAACTTTCAAGTGGAACTGTCACAATATGAAAGTAATGGGAAAATGTAGGTACACAGTTGTCTTTTGAATTGACATCCTGACGTACTGATTACGTTAAAACATGTTTGTTTTATTAAGGTCATAATGTGATGGATAGTACCCATACTATACGCTCTCCCTGCAAGAGATTCTAGGGACCAAACGCGACTTCCGCAAACAAATTGCTAGGCCGTGTAAATTCACATTAAAGTTATATGATCATGTATACCCAATTTACTATCACCTTTTGTTTAGAACAATGAGTTAGTGATTATTGGTATAATTAGATCTTGTGTTGTTCTCCCGCTATAGCATTTAGTATGTTCTTTCTGTTATAGTATCTTAGCATGTTCCTTTTGTTATCGTGTATTTTATCTTCCTCCCTGTTTCTCTTTATAGAATGCTCTAGCATCTAGTATGAACTGAACCCCTAAACTATACCTACTATTGTTTACCAACATGTTTACTTGAATTGTTATTGAAAACACTCATTTATCTACTAAGTTATGATTGTACTTAAAAAACGGAGTTTTATAAACTATAAAGTAACATAACTTAAAAGAGTTTTTGAAATGTTTTGATCACTTAGAAAAGACATAGGCAATCTTTTGAAAGATGTTTATAACAAACATTTACACAATTATCATTGTGTTCAGCTTATATCCCCCCCCCCCTTAAAGCATTTAAAACAGTTTAAAAGATTGATTATAGGGGTACGAACTCACCTTATGTGGGTGATTCAAACGAATATGCGCGTAAGGATGAGAAGTTCCACAAATGAAGTCCCGACACACAAACGAGTCCTAAATGACATATATTGACATATATTGGCATGAATATAGTGTTTAGAAGCAACCACATGTAAGGAAACACCTCTAGGGACAGGGAAACACTTGGACCAAGTGTTAGAATCACATGTGATTCATCTAAGGGATGTTTATGGCCACTAATTGGTGTTTATGGCCATGGGTTGACGGCCATGGAGTTTACGACCGTAAACTCATGGTAAAATATGCACAGGTGTTTTAAAGTCCTATATATCATCCATTAGGGGTTCAAGGTCTAATGCTTGGATATGAGAAGGGTTTGCGGCCAACTTGTGACCAAAACATGGGTTTACGGCCAAGGGAGATTCCATGGCCGTAAACTCTTGATGTTTATGCTAAGGTGGTTGTTTCAAGACTAGATTCTAGTGTTTAACATGTCTAACTAGATGATAGATGGAATACTCACACTTTTGAGGGCCTTTGAGGAGTTTTCGGCCACCAAGAACTAGTGTGTGTTCTTGGTGTTCTTGGCGATCTAACAAAAAAAAGGATGATTTCATGGATGAAATCATGGAGTGATACTAGATGAATGAGTGAATCAGCTAATCAAAGGAAGAATTCACTTACATATTGAAGATCAAGGTGAAAGGCTCGATTATACTTTAGAGAGAATGGAAGTTTCTTGAGTTGAAAGTGTAAGAATGAAAGAAAAGTGAAGGAAATGAGACTTAAGGGGGGAGTTTACGGCCAACCTTGAGTTTACGGCCGTAAACTCTTGTGTTATGGCCGTGAACTCCTTTTGGTGGTGCTTAGGGCTTGAAAGTTGTACAGTGACTCTAGCAGGTACTTCCTAACACTCATTCCTTGAATGTACTAGGCTTAAAACTCATTGGAATGACCCTTATCAAGGCTAGAAGGCAACGAACTTAAGTCTGACTTTTGGTTGATTGGCTTGACTTTACAAGGAAAAAATTTTCGGGTTGTCACATCATCCCCCCGTTAAAGGGAATTTCGTCTCGAAATTAGCTTTGTTACAGTACTACTATTCCTCTGACTGGCAGGATACTCACTCGTAGACCTTGGCAACTGTGCCCCTAATGTCCTGGATAGGATTCATACTTGGTCCATCTATCATTACTTCGTGTATACAAGTCGTATATAATTAAGATTAGTAAGACGTTCGGATGTGCGGCTCTGCCCCAGGTCCACAACCAAACGAGGAACAGGAGATAGGGCGGAAGCACACATACTAAATCTGCGTAATCATAATCATATACCACTCTCGCGTATACACTGAATAGTGATAGGTGGGCTGTATTCGTCCTTAGCCTTTGTGCTTGAACTTGGTCTGCTGGACGAGTGATATTTCGTAACGGTGTGCTGAACATACGGCGGCAAGGCTTCAGAAGGCAAAGTACTCTTCGTACGAGTACTTCGGGGTCTAGAATACGAAGGACAAAACTGAGGTCTGGGTCAAACTATCGTTACGAATGATGAAGGTTTCGTGAATTTGACGGTCGAGGCGATAGAAACATATGAACTTAGTATGGTGAGGACCACACCAACTCATGACGAACGATAGGAACGGACTTTTTACTGAACAAAAGTTTGGCCGATTTGAAAGAAATGTTTGTTATATGATGATGTACCCCTAGTGTGCTCGACAATGTACCCTTTGTAAACGTTCTAGTGCTTTCTGTTTTCACCTTGATGTTAACACTTCTACGTATCGTACCGCGATGAGCGAGTGCATACGATGATAGTGCTTTGATAACTAGTGTCGATACTTTATACTACGATCCTCCTTGGTACCACTATGATCTTCTGTCATATACAAGTTATGAATAATTAAGATGAATAAGACAGTCGACTGAGTAACTTTGCCTCAAATCCACAACCAAACAAAGAACAGGAATTAAGGCGGAATCACTCACTCTAAGCCTGCAAGATCTTAGCTATGCACAACCCTGATGTACATACTAAGCCTTCATAGCTTCTCTGAACGGATCTTTTAGTTCTCTTAAATAATGTGACTTGTTCTGAAAAGTGAGTTATTTACAATTACTTTTAAATGTTTTCCCCAAGTTTTAATCTTGTATAAATATAAATTAATTTTTAAAGTAATTATTATTTCGAAGACGTACCGCTGCTCGCTGGCGACTCCAGGGTAGATTCTCCTGCGGTGATCATCAGAATTCGTCTATCCGCTCCTAAGTTCTTTGTTATTGGGAAGTCCCTCCTATAGTGTCCAATCTCACCACAGCCACGGCAGGCTTGGTTTTCTTCAACACCGGGGACTTGGGAGATCGGTTGAGCCGGTGCCCTACAGAAACGGATTGTGTGCCCCTTTCTGTGGCAGTTCAGGCACTTCATTTCCCGACATACTCCAGTGTGGTGATAGTTGCACTTTCCACACTTCGGAAGAGTTCCACCATATCGACTCGTAGGTGCTAGAGCAGCAGGTGTTGTAGCGGCATATATAGAACCCTTTTGTTGCTCCTGCGGGGTTTCCTAGGTTGTTCGTTCCTTCCTCTTTTTCCCCCACTTTCGTTTATTGTCCCCTCCCTTAGATGGCTCGGGAACGGGGACCACCACGCCATGGCGGACTCCATGGTCGATGAGTCGTTGGGCCAGGCATTTGGCACTATCAAATGTAGTTGGGTTAGAAGACATCACATCTCCTTGAACAGGGTAAGATAATCCCCAGATGTACCTTTCTATCTTCTTACTTTCCGTGTAAACCATCCCTGGACACAGTGCGTCCAGGTCGCTAAACCTGTCAGTGTAGGTCACTATGTCCGAGCCGACCATCGTGAGCTCCCATATTTCTTGTTCCAGCTTTTGAACTTCGCCCAACGGGCAATATTCTTCCAGCATTAATTCTTTTAGGTTCTCCCATCCTATTGAGTTAGCCACTGATAGGGTCAGTGACTTAACATGGCTGTTCCACCATGTTAGGGATCTGTCTGAGAAGGTGCAGGCAGCAAACTTTACTTTGCTCCCTTCTGAGCACGAACATATTTCGAAGGCCGAATCTGTTTTCTCGAACCATCGCATCAGAGCGATGACTCCACCATTTCCATGGGTTTGCAGTTCCTGAAGTCCTTGTACGAACACTCCCTTGGGCGTTCGTGAGAATCTCCGGGGTTGGCTAAGTGAGTACCGCTACTAGATCCGAAAGTACCACTTTCACCGAAATGAGGTAGAGCAGTTGCCACTGTGGAGGATATCGCTGCTTGGAGAGCAGCAGGATCGAATTGTGGCGAAGGTAGTGGCGGTTGAGTGGGAGTTATCGGAGTAGTGCGTCTGTTTGATCTGCGAGGAGGCATCTTTGCTAAAAGAATACAAAGATGAGATGGAATAAGTCTATAGCAGTGGATATAAGCCGAAAGCTGAAAGACAAGGTTATCCTAGTTCTGAGTGTATATGGTCCTGACTTCCACAGGGTTCTGGAAACAATTCATAAAAGAGTCTATACCAAATAAACTTTATGAATTAGAAATGGCTATCCTTGAATGAATATCTGTGACCTGAATAACTGTTACCAGTTGCACGAAAGAAAATAATCCTAACACATAATGTGAGCAGTGTCTCCACTAACTCATTAAGTTAAACAAGATTATTATTTATTAGTGTGACGCATAAGACGTTTTGGTTACTTTGGTTGATCCTTCTTTGAAAACTTCTCATGAACCTGCTCTCGTTCCTCCTGGACTCTTCTGTTCACTGCTATGAGGAAGTAGTTACATCTATCTGTGTTTGTCGTGCGAGAATAGAAGTGACGAAAGAATCTATGAGATTTAGGTGAAACATTATGGGGTGATCCTTACAGAGTCCTCCTATAATTGTACAATGTATACAAGTTGTATATAATTTAAGATTAAATAGACCTTCAAATAAGTGATCCTACTCCAAAACCACAACCAAACAAGGAACAAGTAGTGAAGCGTAGATCACAAATTCTAAGTCTATAAAATCTCAATTATATAAAACCTTGGGAGCATACATTGCAAGATTATAGACCTATTTGTAAGGATCTTTTAATTTATCACATAAGTTATTTATATAGTGCCTAAAATACTCCTATAGTATTTTAATGTAATGAACTTAGTATGTTTTAAACTTGTTGTCATGTTTATAGTATCATAAAATACTCCCATAGTATCTTATCCTTATGTTATGATCTAGAATTCCCTTGAATAGAGTTAGGTAAGTTTTAAGACTGTTGCAACACCACATCACTCCCAAACACATGTCGGTCACATCTCGAATGAATATAGTTGATCATGCTATATTGATCCTTGCTGTGATTACATAACTGTCCAGGTTTGACTGCAGTGTTCAACCTTTAAATACTTTTGTTCTGTTCTTCTTGTGATACTTGTTCTAGTATGTATATATGTATAGGCACGTATGTATATTTTTATAAGGTACCGTTATATATTTAAAATATATTATTATCCAGAGCACTTCGGCCCCATTGTATTTATAGTTGTATATCTTTTATCGGTTGATATACTTAGTCCACTATAAACAATGCTTTGATACCAATCTGTCACACCCCAAAACCGGAACGGCGAAAACGTTCGGGGGTGGAGGATGTCATGTTTAGTATCACAAGACATCCATCATAGTAATCAAAGTAATAAACAACCATTTTATTTGAAAGAAAGTCTTTACAAAGTATGTGGTTCACAAAACATAGACTACATATGTAAATAACAAAACAAGACATGAAGCTACTATGCTCCATCTTCTGAATTCCCAGTGCGCGTACCTGTCTACTGGTCTGCTGAGAATACAAGTTATTTTGAAAGAGTAGATCAGCATTTAAGCTGGTGAGTTCATAAGATATTAGTGATGTAAGTAAGTTGTAAGTTCTTTTAGAAAAGTTCGCCTGTTCCTCTAGAAAATCCTATATTTCCTGCTTTGATGAAAGATAAGTAAAAATGACTCTACAATCCTTTCTATGAGTACTAAATGGATACGAGTTATATAAAACCCAGAGTAAACAAACAATCGGTTGTGTGTATCTGCCCTCAGCCCACAACCAAACAAGGAATAGGAAATGAGGCGGAAGGCACACATCCCATTGTTTGTTAGATCATCGTTGTATATAATGTTGGATTAGTGTCTAAGTCCATAACTATTTTGGTATGTACTTGACCCGATTGTGAGCATGGTCCTTTTGGGTTGCCTTCACACAGGTGACTAGACATGATGACAGTTGAGAAGAGAGGTTGATTGGGGCATAAATATGATTTATTTATTATATTATAAGAATAATATAATAATTTGGAATCATATTATTGATTAGTATTTAATCGGAAATTAATTTAGAATTAATTTTGGGATTAAAGGAACTGATTAAAAGTATAGGGGCTGTTTTGTAATTATTCAATAGTTGAGGCTTTGGGCCATTGGATCACCTTTATTATGGCTTGGCCGAAAATCCTAGAAGGATCTAGGAGTTTTCGTCCAAGGGCTTAAGGAAAGGAGTCCATGGATTTGCTTGGGCCCTAAGCTAAGGGATTAGGGTTTCCACCTTGAAACCCTAGTTAGCCTTAAGTATAAATAGCACCCTAAGGCACCAAATTCGGCCAACCCTTGGAGAAACCCTACTAGGGTCGAATTGTGGAGCCTCTTGCCTCCTTTCCTCTCTCTCATATTCATCCTTTCACCCAAAGTGTGTTTGTGAGCCATTAGAGGTACTACACTTGTGGTACTTGCTTTCAAGAGCTAAGGAAATTCAAGGAACTAGTTGTTATTGCTATATAACAACAAAAGGTATGTATTATATTCTCCTTTGTGAATTTCGAAAATCATAGGAGTATTCCAGGTTTCTTTTTGTGTTCATGAAGTTGTATGTCTAATAGTGAAAACATAGATCCAATTAGGGTTGCATGCACACATAGGATTGTTTGTATAAAACCTATCAGTGGTATCAGAGCCTGGTTGTTGTTTTCAATTAGATTTGATACAAAAGTATGAATTTGACAAATTAGGGTTTATGGCAAATAAACCCTAGGGCTTGGATTTTCGAAATTAGGGTTTCAAAACCCTAGTTTTTTGAAATTTGTGTAGGGTTTTTGAACCTGTTCCTTTGGCCTTGTAATTTCGAAATTTTAGGGTTTCCTAACACTAGGGATTTTCGAAATTATGATAAGGATTGAAATCCTTGCTTTCCTCCCAAAGAATAGGTAATTTTCGAAATTTTAGGGTTCATGATAGGGTTTCTTATTTTTGGTAATTATCTCTTTATAGATAAATTGGATAATTATAAAATTTGATTTATCCCTTACATGTTTTTCGAAAATTGGGGGATAGGGATTAAGTTAAACTATTTTGATTAATTTAATAGATAATCCTTAGTTGGTTTAATAGATTAATTAAAGATTTAATTAATAGATAATTATTAAATCAATTTCTTTTAAATTTTAAATTAAAATGTTTTAATTTTCGAAATTTAAAAGATTATCTAAAACCCTTGTATTTTGAAAAGTTCAAATTGCACCCTTATGGTTTTATTAATTAATTAAAGTGTGTAATTAAAAGAGAGTTAATAGATCCATAATAAGATGGTTTACATTTAATTAAATTAAAAGTATAATTTATTAAATTAGACCACCTAGTATTTTAAAAGTGTAAAATACACCCTATACTATATATATGTAACATTAAAAGTCTAATATTATATATATATGAGTAAAGAGTCAGTCTTACCGTTAGTAGGCCTCATTCACGAAGCTGGTCTATAAGGGGTGGTTAAGGAAATTGCCTATAAAATGGCGACTGAATGGGTATCCACTCTTACCCACCGCACTCTTGACTAGTGGAGGGTCATTAGCCGAACGAGTAGGATAGGACGAAACCTTCCATTATAAGTATAATGAAGTACAAAGTAACTAAATGCTTTTACAAATTCCCAAATCATAGTTACTTTAGAAAAAAATGTGAAATTGTATGCTAATCCATGGAATTACACTTCGTTCCCTTGTCGAACGTTAGTGGAGCTTGTGTGGTTAACCGACACACTAATTTGGGATTGAAATTGGTGGCGAAGGGTGGCTCGATGTTTATCATAGATCAATAGAGCGTGTGTGGCTAACCGGCACATTGATTAGGTGATAGTAGCATTGGGTGCACCATGTGATTCGTATGGTTATTCACACCTTGTTTGTGATCCTCGACATCCCAGTCACAACTATGAAGGGCATAATCGAGATTAAACATGCCATTGAAAGGTTCAATGAATCTCAAAAAGATCTAGGAGTTTCAATTCATTTAAAACTTAAACTTCATTTTTCGTTTTTCATGGTGGAAATTGGTAAATCGTCATTTACCTACCTTCAAATATTCTGCAACTAGATTACGACATCCCTCTTCTAGGTTGTAGAGTATTGGGTTGGATCCTAGCCTTAATATCTCATTTGGGTGTTTTATTAAGGACTCAATCAACTTAACTTGAATTTTCTCCCGTTTTATAGATGTCAAATAACAATGGTCTTCCTAAATCCCTTGGAACAAGCCTTTCAAACGAAGATGATATTCCACGATATGATCGAGGAACAAGAGATCATGCTTCACTTCCTCCACCTCCTCGAATTATTCTCCCTAACCCACAAGTTAGAAGGCTCGAAAAGTTCAAGCTCACTCAAGCCCTTTTGGCAAGTAAACACGAAGATGGGAAACCTGTGTGTGCACACGTCTTAGAGATGAAGTCACACATTGACAGGTTAAGGATGTTGGATGTCGAGATTTCAGGTGAGTTGGCTGTTGACTGGGTTCTTCAGTCGCTTCCTGAATCATATAGTGAGTTCGTAAGAGAGTACTATATGATAGAACACGACGTGACCCTCATTGATCTCACCTATTTGCTTATAGCTGCTGAATCAGCGATGTTTTGGCGTGCTGATCAAGCAAATTTGTCTGGTGAATCAAACTCCCAAACTTCAATGGACATTGAAAATGGTGACATTGGAAATCCAGAAAAGGTAAATTCTGAGATAGTTCCTTGTTCCATTCCAAAAGGGTCTATTTGCTTTTATTGCCAAGAAAAGGGGCATTGGAGACGAAGCTGCTCTGTCTACCTGAGGGATCTAAGAGATGGGAGAGTCTAGCGTTATGACTCTTCTTCAGGTATGAAATCCACTATCTAACTCTTTTAAGTTCCTATTCTAGATTCTTAATACATGATGTGATAAGATTACATTTTGATGTTTTTGTAGGATCCAACAAAAGAGAGGAAGCTTAAGGGAAGAAGTGAGCTGAATCTGATCGTGAAGAAATGGATTTCGATCACATTGCTTGAAGATTGGATTCTTGAGCTACTACTTGGAGTTAGAATAGATTGCTAAGAAATATGTAATAGCATAGTTTTTAGTTGAATTGCATTGTAAGGACAAATTTTTCCGCAATAAAATAAATTTTGATTTTATCTTATTTATTTATCCTTGGAATGGTATGTATGAAAAATTGATGTTTAATTGTTTCTATTATTAGCAATAATGGATTTGATTCTTAATTATGTTATTTGTGGAAATGTCGAGAATTTGCCAAATAAGGGAAGATTCTCATCGCCCAAGTTTCAATTGGACAGAAACTTGGAATCATACAACTTGGTTGCGTGATGAATGAGAAACTTCGTATTTGGAAATTATGCTAATTCTTTGACAAAGTGTCAAGTGAAGGACTAGGAGATCGAGTACACTAGGTTGTGTGTTGATCAAGTCCACCACAAGAGTGATAAAGATATTCGTCATGGTTTTCTAAAGTTTAGTAAATATGGTTATACTTATAAGATTAAGTATAATTCTGAGTTGATTGAAAGAGTTTCAATCAATAGCAGAACAAATAAGAAGAATCAAGCTGGCAGAAAGATAAAAGTTTCTCTATTCTAAGAAGAAGGGAGAGTACCTTTTATTGTGTTTTATGATAAGGCTTAATGATTAAGAACCATATCTCAATTGATCCTCTAAGTGAGTCTTAGTGCATTTGTATGGCTAAGAAGAGGAATCGAGAATTGGAAAAATAGTTAAATCAAGAAGTCAATCATACTTCGTTCCAAAATCAAGTCTTAGAGTCACACTCCAAGACTGTGACTTGAGTGACAAGTTTTAAGTAGGTTTATAACACTTAGCAAATGTGGAGTTTGGAAAAGGTTTTCTCATTCTTGCATATTTGAAATTGGTAAGTTGTGATGTCTTGGCTAAGACAAATACCAACTAGAACCAATTGTGTGAAGTGTTAAACTTGATGAAAAGCTACACTAACTCTTGAATATTTGTTTGTCAAGAAATGTTTCTTGGCAAAAGAAGCTTATATGTCAAGGAGTCAGTGGGAGTCTTAAATGGTCTTGAAAAGGTTTCAAGAAAAAATCAAGAATAAACCTAGGTAATCATCACTAGCACACGACTTGAGGTTTATAGCCTATCGTGGATGACATACTCTTTTTCCTGTGCCATTCCAATTGAGTTAATTATGCATATGAGTTCTTATTTGTATGCATAAAGGCAAGCACCTTGATCAATGGAAAGTACATTGATATGTAAGGGTCAGTTGCTAAACTACTTGGAAGACATGGTGGGCACTCGTGTTACCATGAGGCAAGAAATCAAGATTAAACAAGTTTAGTCCATATGAGTTTGGATTTGTCGCAAACCTTGGTTTTGGCAAATTCACATGGATAGGATCACATACACCATAAAATCTAAGTGTCATAAGGTTTCCCTCCTTCATGAAAATGATTGTGAGGAAATGCTTTCACTAAGAGAGATTTTGAGAAAATAGCAATTGTGAAAATTGTATTCTCAAATTCGATTATGACTACGGTATCCCTTTTCATAGTTCGAATTGTGAGATTTGGCAATTAGTATGAACATTTGGGACTTAGTAACATAAGTTCTGAATTTGTCTGAGATACACATGTGAGCTTTCTAAGGCAAAGGTGTATGAGTTTAAGAAGCTTAGATAAAGGCTTATCAAAGCATCAAGTATTAGAAATATGAACTTAAGGAATTCAATAAGCATTGTTTTCTGGAAGTTCATCCGTTTTCTGAATACATGTCGAAGCTAGTGGGAGCATAAGTGTTATACTGATAAGGAAATAATCATCATGTTAGTGGGAGCATGATTATTATGGTAAGTATTGCAAGTTAGCGATATTAATTATAGAAAACAAGAGTTATACTTTGCAAAGTCGCAAGGGTTGAAAAGTTGTTTTGCTATAATTAAGGGAGAGAATATTATACTTCGTTTCAAAATCTAAAGCTTAGATTGAGAAATTTTAATTTTTTTTTTAGTCAAAGGATACATAGTATGTTCTCAAATTTCGATTATGATTACGGCATCCCTCTTCATAGTTCGAATTGTGAGAATGTGACACATAAAATATTATGGCAGAAGATTGATAAAGTATCATATCTTTATCTAAGACATTATGTATCGTGTCCCATACGCTTCGGGTATAGGATCGATTGCAAATGCTATAATATTTGACTATTCTAAAATTTTCCAAATGCCTAGGGCATTAAGAGGGAAAAGGACTAGAACTGGATTTGACTAAAATAATTAAACAACTATCAAAGGACGATCTAAGGTTCGCCAAGGATTTATTGCTTGTGAATAGTTGGAAGTATAGTATTGGATGGACCATATCGACATTATTATGAATAGATAAGATTCTATTTAGAATAAAGTTGTCATATGACAAATATGGAAATGTTTCCATATTGGGAGTTGGAAATTGAGAATTTATGTCTAGGTTAGAAAATTTTATGCAAAAAGGATGTTCAAAGGAATGTACTTTGAGTGAGAGACATCACATCTATAGAATTGTTTTGTAACAATTTCTGATAGAGAACCTTGTAATTTCATTAGCCAAGTCTTGGTGACTTTTGTGCTATGACTTTACGAAAGGATCGTTGCATAAAATGTTAGAATCTAACATATTCTAATAGTGGCAAGAACCTTGTATTCTTACACTAACGATGAGGATTAGGAATTGTGAAATGAGCATCATTGGAAAGGTTTTCAATTGACCTATTTCACAAAGCATGGACCATAGGAAACATAGTGTGCATGCTCGGAGCATGGGACAGCTATTGTTGTAATTCAAGTAATAAGTTGATTATCCGAAACATTAAACAAATGAATAATGAGTAATCAATATGGCGTTTAAATAAAAGTGTTTTATTTACACTCAAACGTTTTGGGGCCATAAAGGATTAAGTATTATTATTGTGTTTCAGTTTGCATGTTTTGACTTCCAGAATAACTGGGTTATTCGAACCTCCACAGTCGGTCATACGTTGGAAGTAGGTATGAAGGAAGATTGTCATGAATCTGTCTGTAGATTGTCTAAAGTGTTTAGACATAGCACAAGTTTGCTACACAGTTCATGAGTACTTTGATAAGATTAGAGTATTGGATTAAACCCACGCTCATGTGAATCACTTCATGGATTTTATCGCGAGTGATTGTGAGTCGATAATATTGTATATTCTTGAAACCGAGACGTGTGAGTTGTTATTTGTTGGTCGGTTACACATTGATAATAAGTAAACGCACCAGTAACTTGGTGTTATAAAACTTATTGTTGTGTGTGATTCGATCAGTAAATGCAAGCGAGCATTTGAGTCGAATTTTATCCATTCCTTTTACCCAAAGTGGGATAAATGTGATATCTGTGGGCCCCTCGATGATTTAGTGATGACACCCTAAGCGCTTGGCCAAGCCGGGACTAAGTTGATGTGTTCAATTGTAGTCTGTTGTCAGTCATCATAAATCGGAAGTCGGGAAACAGTATAGAGAGAATGATTAAAATTCATGTCTTGTGTCTATACGATATTTTGAGAATGGAGGAATATATAATCCCTTATCTAAAGGACACGCGTATCTGATAAGATCATAGTTGACAACGGCTTTTGAAAGCTACGATTGCTGATCAGGTTCTGAAGTTATGCAAAATAGTTATTAGACTTATCCAAGTGGGAGACTGTTGGATTAGTGTCTAAGTCCATAACTATTTTGGTATGTACTTGACCCGATTGTCAGCATGGTCCTTTTGGGTTGCCTTCACACAGGTGACTAGACAGGATGACAGTTGAGAAGAGAGGTTGATTGGGGCATAAATATGATTTATTTATTATATTTAAGGTTTATTGGGCTGTTTTGTAATTATTCAATAGTTGAGGCTTTGGGCCATTGGATCACCTTTATTATGGCTTGGCCGAAAATCCTAGAAGGATCTAGGAGTTTTCGTCCAAGGGCTTAAGGAAAGGAGTCCATGGATTTGCTTGGGCCCTAAGCTAAGGGATTAGGGTTTCCACCTTGAAACCCTAGTTAGCCTTAATTATAAATAGCACCCTAAGGCACCAAATTCGGCTAAACCTTGGAGAAACCCTACTAGGGTCGAATTTTGGAGCCTCTTGCCTCCTTTCCTCTCTCTCATATTCATCCTCTCACCCAAAGTGTGTTTGTGAGCCATTAGAGGTACTACACTTGTGGTACTTGCTTTCAAGAGCTAAGGAAATTCAAGGAACTAGTTGTTATTGCTATATAACAACAAAAGGTATGTATTATATTCTCCTTTGTGAATTTCGAAAATCATAGGAGTATTCCAGGTTTCTTTTTGTTTTCATGAAGTTGTATGTATAATAGTGAAAACAAAGATCCAATTAGGGTTGCATGCACACATAGGATTGTTTGTATAAAACCTATCATATAACCCTTGCGTATTCACTTGGTACTCACGGAGTTAACTGTAATAGTTCCTTTATATTTGATGAAAAGATTCTTTAAGAAAACCCTTATTTCTTTTAGTAAAAATGGTAACCACAGTGGTTCCTTCTATAATCACTTAGTCGATACTAGCTATATATAATCTAATATCGAACAGATAGTTAACTGTGTGAATCTGCCCTAAGCCCACAACCAAACAAGGAACAGGAAATAAGGTGGAAGCACACATCCAACTACCTACCGGGTATTAATTATATATAACCCTGATGTATAAACTAAGGTATTATAGAATTAACCACCTAAGGTCCTTTAAGTTTATACTGGTTTAATAAAATGGATTAAACCCTTAATAAAATGGATTAAACCCTTACTGGTAAGTTTCTAGTTTTGAATACCAAATGTTCTATTTGAAAAGTATGTTTTGTATTAGAAAACTGTGCATTGAATTAGTGTCCTATGACCTGACCTATACCTGGTACCCCTTATGATTACTTAGTGTATACGGAATATATATATATATATATATATATATATATATATATATATATATATATATAGCTAAGATCGAATAAATAGTAGACTGGGTGAATCTGCTCTAAGCCCACAACCAAAGAAGGAACAGGAAATGAAGCGGAAAGCACACATCCTACTACCTGTCGGATCCGATTAATATATATCCCTGATGTATAAACTAAGGAATCATAAAGTTAGCATTATAGGCCCTTCTCTACTGAATGTACTAGACTCGACTGTTTTGTTTGTAGTTTGAAAAGATGTAAGTTTTCCCTTGTTTATAACTATCTTAACTCGAAAATAGTTTACATTAACTTTCAAGTGGAACTGTCACAATATGAAAGTAATGGGAAAATGTAAGTACACAATTGTCTTTTGAATTGACATCCTGACGTACTGATTACGTTAAAACATGTTTGTTTTATTAAGGTCATAATGTGATTGATAGTACCCATACTATACGCTCTCCCTGTAAGAGATTATGCGGACCAAACGCGACTTCTGCAAACAAATTGGTAGGCCGTGTAAATTCACATTAAAGTTATATGATCATGTATACCCAATTTACTATCACCTTTTGTTTAGAACAATGAGTTAGTGATTATTGGTATAATTAGATCTTGTATTGTTCTCCTGCTATAGCATTTAGTATGTTCTTTATGTTATAGAATCTTAGCATGTTCCTTCTGTTATCGTGTATTGTATCTTCCTCCCTGTTTCTCTTTATAGTATGCTCTAGCATCTAGTATGAACTGAACCCCTAAACTATACCTACTATAGTTTACCAGCATGTTTACTTGAACTGTTATTGAAAAGACTCATTTATCTACTAAGTTATGATTGTACTTTAAAAACGGAGTTTTATAAACTATAAAGTAACATAACTTAAAAGAGTTTTTGAAATGTTTTGATCACTTATAAAAGACATAAGCAATCTTTTGAAATATGTTTATAACAAACATTTACACAATTATCATTGTGTTCAACTTGTATCCCCCCCCCCTTAAAAGCATTTAAAACAGTTTAAAAGATTGATTATAGGGGTATGAACTCATCTTATGTGGGTGATTCAAACGAATATGCGCGTAAGGATGAGAAGTTCCACGAATGAAGTCTCGAGACACAAACGAGTCCTAAATTACATATATTGACATACATGGGCATGAATATAGTGTTTAGAAGCAACCACATGCAAGGAAACACCTGTAGGGACTAGGAAACACTTGGACCAAGTGTTAGAATCACATGTGATTCATCTAAGGGAAGTTTATGGCCACCAATTGGTGTTTACGGCCATGGAGTTTACGGCCGTAAACTCATGGTAAAATGTGCACAAGAGGTGTTTTAAAGTCCTATCTATCATCCATTAGGGGTTCAAGGTCTAATGCTTGGATATGAGAAGGGTTTGTGGCCAACTTGTGACCAAAACATGGGTTTACGGCCAAGGGAGATTCCATGGCCGTAAACTCTTGATGTTTATGCTCAGGTAGTTGTTTCAAGACTAGATTCTAGTGTTTAACATGTCTAACTAGATGATAGATGGAATGCTCACACTTTTGAGGGCCTTTAAGGAGTTTTCGGCCACCAAGAACAAGTGTGTGTTCTTGGTGATCTAACAAAAAAAAAGGATGATTTCATGGATGAAATCATGGAGTGATACTAGATCAATGAGTGAATCAGCTAATCAAAGGAAGAATTCACTTACATATTGAAGATCAAGGTGAAAGGCTCGATGATACTTGAGAGAGAATGGAAGTTTCTTGAGTTGAAAGTGTAAGAATGAAAGAAAAGTGAAGGAAATGAGACTTAAGGGGGGAGTTTACGGCCAACCTTGAGTTTACGGCCGTAAACTCTTGTGTTATAGCCGTAAACTCCTTTTGGTGGTGCTTAAGGCTTGAATGTTGTACAGTGACTCTAGCAGATACTTCCTAACACTCATTCCTTGAATGTACTAGGCTTAAAACTCATTGGAATGACCCTTAACAAGGCTAGAATGCAATGAACTTAAGTCTGACTTTTGGTTGATTAGCTTGACTTTACAAGGCAAAATTTGTCGGGTTGTCACACCGAAACACCATCGAACACTCGGATCACCTAGATTTTAACACCCTCGTCCAAAAAAGGGCCAAATCCTTCTTCCCCAAGATCCTAAGCCTTGAGATAACTGATGATCGGGCCGTAGCCCCGAATAAGGAAGCGATTCGAAACCGGGTGTTACACTAGCTTCTTCTTTGACAGAGGGCCGATGAGTAGTCCTTGGGCGAAGATGCCAGCCACAAGGAACTCCTCGTGACCTGGGACATTGAGCATCGCCAGGGTGAATCTGTCATAATATGCCTGTATTGACTCTCCTTCTTTCTACTTGCATGTTGTTATGCAGTTCGCATCTCCCTTCCCCTTTCTCAGTCGCATGAAATTTTTGAGGAAAAGGTATCATAAGTACTCTAAACTTGAGATGTTGCCCGGTCGAAGCGTCTTTAACCATTTTTCAGCCTTTCTGGATAATATGACAAGGAAGTATGTGGAAATGAATCGCTTATCCATCCTTAGTGGTGTCATCGTCCACTCATAGGTGTCGATATGCTCATCGGGGTCGATTGTTCCGTCATACTTGAGGATGTTTGGAATCATCGCCGAGTGTAGTATCTCATACTACAAGTGCTCCTGCAAAAAAGCAGAGCTGGTGCTTCTCATTGGGTTTTCCATGCAAGTGTATGGAAAATCGCCAAGAATCATGAACTGTTGGGCGTAATATGGGTTCCAATACGCTTGGTTGTACATCGCTGCTTGTGAGATGTACAGTTACTGCTGGGGAGATCGATTTTGTGCTTTGTTGTAGTTGTGATGTAACACCCGCAGATTCGGGATAGTCAATTTAGAGAAAATAAGTGTCAAAAATGACTTTTTGATAGAAGATTATTTAGAATGAATAATCGTAACCAAGGTATAGTATATGTCACAAGGGTTTCGTACATATAAAGAACGCTGAAATCCGACTTATAACGAAGAAGTTATGACCCGGCGAAGTTTTGCGACAAAACCGGCATGGCAGCGCGTAACGTAAAAAGTGAACTTTTGATAAATTACTTTTTAGCCTTAGCGATCTAAACGAAAGTCGTAGTATACGTTAAACTGAGAATGTACATAAAAAGAATGTCCAATCTGACTTTGTATGAGGAAATTATGATTTTTCTAAGATTTGACATAACAATATACAGCTCATAAATCAAATTTTAGATCGGTCAATTTTTATTCAAAATGATCTAAATGAGAATTGAAGATCTCATTAATAGGAGTTAAACGATAGATAGACAATCGAAAACAGAGTCTGTATGTAGAAATTATGAATTTTACACGGTCGTAAACAATGTAATCTTCTCAGACTGATAAATTCAAAATCGGTCAAGAATTAACCAATATGGTCAAAAAGAAAGTTGTAGATCTTGTCAATAGCTATGTGTGGATATAAATAACTTCAAAAACGGAGCTCGTATGCGAAAGTTATGATTTGTTTTAAAATTGTTTGTTTTACCTGCGTCCGGCACCACGTGTCAGCACCAGGCGAAGCCTTGGTGCCTATGCAAGGTCACAACGTGAATTTTAAGTTCATGACATGAATCGTCCCCAGACAGCCTATAAATTGAGGCGCAAATCATCCATTTTCTTCACACCTCAACCCTTATTTCTCTCTCAATACTCAAAATATATCCCTCCCCTTCCCTAGTACTTCCTAAGTGTTAGACGCGAGTCTTGGAGCGCCAGAAGGCTCCGAGACGAAGAGCTTTCGGCTCGGAAGTTCTGCCCCCGCAGAGCCCGGTTCCTAGCCAAACCTCCTAGTAAGTGAGTTATGCTTACCGTACTTTAAGTATAGCTTATGTTTAAGTTCAATATCGTTATTATGAACCTATAAACAATATATGTATTATAAAATATAATATACAAAGTCTTATTATAATATCTTTTAACTACTCGCGGTACGGGAAATCTGGTTTGAAGGGTCGCATAGGGTTGTTGGGTTTCAGAAGTGCTTAAATGCCAAAATGGTCCCGCCCTCCGGTGTTTCATGTCTGGCCCCTATCTGTACATAGTGGTTGAAAAGTATTGTTTAACACTTATAAAACAATATCACTCGTAAATAGTCACAATGAATATTTGACTAAAAACTAGCGATAATGATACTAGGTTTCGTCGAAGGAAAAGACGATTGTTAAAAGCGAAGCGCTGTCCAAGTTTCGAGCCATCACTTTAACAAATGAGTGCATAGTTACTTTCATCTTACACATAGATATGAAGTATTTAATATAAATTACATACTATGTGTGCATATTATTTGTGTTCCTGATATATATGCTAGATGAACGATTTATACAAGTTTACGTGATTTAAACTGTATATGTATTTTTATACTTATAAATATATATTGGGTAGCGACGGGTGATGAGATATAGGTGATGATAACTATGTGATGATCGATAGGTGATGATAAATATGTGATTTGAGATGAGAGGAGATGTCATAACCTTGACATGACGATGTTGCAATGTAGTCATCTGCCAGAGTATTATGGCGACCACTGACTATTCTAGACAGTCATGTGGAAACACCAGCAGGTTCATAACCTGTAGGTGATGAATTACGAGTTCAAGTGATGTTGTAACTACGTATTCATGCGATGATACTATAACCCATATTTTGAATTACAAGTTCAAGCGATGTTATAACTACGTATTCATGTGATGATACCCTAACCTTTAGTGGACATGTATTGGGGGAGTATTCCCCGAATCAGTACTGTCTATGCAATGTAGGCGATGATCCTTAGGAAAGTCCTTAGGAACAAACATATAAGGAAATACGATGTAAGGAGACGAGAGGTAAATACGATGTAGGAGATGACCCTTAGGATAGATCTTTAGGGAAGATTAAATGAAGAAAATGGGGATGGATAATCGGGTTATGTCACATCCCAAAACCTGAACGACGGAAACGTTCGGGGGCAGAGGATGTCGTGTATAGTATCACAAAAATGCATAATAGTAAAACAAGCAACAACATCATCCATTGCATTAATAGTATAATTTAATACATGTGTGTTCTGTATAGTTTATAAGACACCAAAAATATGAATCAAAATAAGAGATGAGTCTTGAACCTGCTCCATCTTCTCAAAACCTGGTCATCGGTACCTGTCTACTGGTGACCTGAGAATAAAAGTTATTTTGAAAGAGTAGATAAGCATTAAAGCTGGTGAGTTCATAAGTATTTTAGTGTCAATGTTTGTATGAAAGTGTTTGTAAATGTTTGATGTACATGTTTGTAAGTGTTTGTAGTAAATGTTTGTAAATGTTTGTATCTCCTAGAAAATCCAATATTTTCTACTAAATAGTAGCCTTCTACCAAGGCCCGAATGTTCTGTATGTATTTTGTTTGTAAAAGTGTGTAACTTTCCCAAAAACAGACTATCATTTACCAGAAATATAGTGTACATTACCGTTTATGTGAGAAGATCACAATGTGAATGTAATGGGAAAATAATAATGATGTACTTGTAGTATTAGTATATAGCTACTACCGTTGTACTAACTACCTTAAAACAATTGTTTTAATTAAGGTAAAATGTGATATAGTTGTAAACATGCTTGATTGACTAGTTAAAACACGACGCTCTAAGGCATCGAAATGGTATGACATTAGTCACCCGTAGACCTGCATGTCCCACTGTAGCTAGCAGCAAGGTGTAGGATAGTCAATCCCGTATAGATCTATACACCAATTCACGCTCTCCCTCCAGGAGACTCTGGTTGCAAAACGTGACACAGCAGTAGATTGCCATGCCATGAAGTAGTGGATCACATTAATGTTATAGTGTTATAGTGTTTGTATAGTATGTACTAGTGTGATGTATGTTCTCTCTGTTCTAGTGTATTGTATGTTCTCTTGTATAGTGTAATGTATGTTCTCTCTGTCTAGTATGTAGTATGTATTGTTTCTCGTTATAGTGTGCTCTATCTGTTTCTCTTTATAGTGAGTATTGTATCTCGTTATAGTATGTACTGATTCTTGTATGTTTCATTGTTCTAGTAATAGTAAGTAGTGACTTCCTAAACTATACATATTATAGTTTACTAGTAATGTTGTTTGTATAAATGAACATGTTTGTACACCTTTTCTACTCAAAGGTATTGAACTGAATTTAGAACTTTAATATCTATATACATACACATAATATATAACTAAGATTCAAGCGACCTTCGGAAAAACAACCAATACCCTAAGTCCACAACCAAACAAGGAACAGGAAATAAGGCGAGTTATCAGTCCTAACTCCTTTCAATCCTACTTATATAACTATATCTATATAGACATGATTTTGACAAAATGTAAGTTTGAAAGAGTTTAATAAGGAGTTTTGCATATAAAGGAGTTTGTAAAACTATTTGAAGCAATTTGTTTGAGAACACAGTTTGAAGTATAAGGAATCTGTCTGTTGATAGTTATTAATCACATGTGATTGATATAATAACTATAATATTTCTACTTGTATTCCCCCTATAAAAGCATTTAAAATCATTTAAAAGGTAGGTTAAGGGGTATGAACTCACCTGCAGTGAGTGATATGAATGAAAGATCGTTTTGTAGGATGCTAAGTGTCAAGTGAAGACTTGAGCACAACGGATCCTAATAAGCATATAATGACACATATATGTATATAATTAGTGTTTATACATCTAATCATGTAAGGAAAACGCACTAGGACTTAGGAAACACTTAGATTGAAGTGTTAGAAGTACAAAGGGTTACATCTAATGGGTGTATGGCCACACACGTGTGTGTACGGCCCACCAGGTGTACGACCACTTGGGTGTACGGCCTGGTGTGTGCGGCCATGGAGTGTACGGCCGTACACTCCTTGAAGAAATGGTCAAAAAGTGTATGCCAAGTCTCTATCTTGCATCCCCTAAGTGTTCTTGATCATGTACTAGTATAGAACATGAGTTTGAGGCCAATATGCACTAAACAATGGGGTGTACGGCCGCATGTGGTGTGTACAGCCGTACACTCCTTGATGATCATGGCTTGGACGATTTCTAAGGAGCATATCTAGTAAGTAACAAGAATAGGAAGTGGTACTTACGATATAGAAGCATTTATGGGTGTTTGAGGTCTCAGAACTTAGTAGGTGTTCTTGGTGAAAATGAAGAACACTTGAAGATCTAAACAAAAGGAGTAATTTCATGGATAAAATCATGGATCCTTACTAGATAGTGTAAAGAATCAACAAATCAAAGGAAGAAACACTTACAACTTGAAGATCTAGATGAAAAATCAAATGATACTTGAGAGAGAAATCGATTTCTTGGCTTAGGAGTGTGAAAAGAGGTAAATGAAGGCTAAGTCTCTCATTTATACATGAGAGTGTTCGGCCAGAAGGGGGTGTACGGCCGCACACCCAAGTGTACGGCCGTACACTCCTCATGTTGGAGTGTTTGGCCATTTTGGGAAGTGGTGAACTTGTGGAACCATATTCTTAACCCTAACTTTGAAGGTACTAGGCTTAGAACACTCTAATTGACTCTAAACAATGCTTGAAGATAGCAAAACGAGTCTGACCTTGATTGATTTGAATAACTGTACCAAATAGAAATTTCGGGTTGTCACATCATCCCCCCGTTAGAGAGAATTTCGTCCCGAAATTAGAGTTTAAACAATTAAGCTATTACAAATAACTAAGCGAAAAGATGAGGATATTTCAGTTTCAACTGATCCTCGTGCTCCCAAGTGAATTCAGGTCCTCGCTTGGCATTCCAGCGAACCTTCACCATCGGGATACGGCTTTGCTTCGTTTGATTGACCTCCCGGTCCATGATCTCTACAGGTTCTTCCACGAAGTTGAGGCTCTCGTTGATCTCGATCTCGTCGAGTGGGATTACAAGAGTCTCGTCGGACAGACACTTTTCAAGTTCGAGACATGGAAAGTAGAATGTACGTTACTGAGTTCGCGAGGTAGTTTGAGTTTGTAAGCTATAGGTCCGATTCTAGCGAGAATCTCGAAAGGCCCTACGTATCTTGGATTTATCTTTCCACGCTCTCCGAAGCGTATCAAGCCCTTCCAGGGTGAGATCTTTCATGGAACACGGTCGCCCACCTGGAATTCCAACGGTTTCCTTCTCTTGTCTGCGTAGCTTTTCTGTCGGTCTCTAGAGGCTTTCAATCGTTCACGAATCTGAACGATCTTCTCTGTCGTTTCCCGAATGATTTCCGGACCTGTGAGAGTGCTGTCAGGAACTCGTCCTTTAGCTACCTGAGTGTCGCCCACCTCAGCCCAGCACAGAGGGGATCTGCACTTACGGCCATAGAGGGCTTCAAATGGGGCAGCCTTTATGCTCGTGTGATAACTATTGTTGTAGGAAAACATGACAAGGGGTAAATGAGTATCCCATGCCTTCCCAAAGTCTATCACGCAGGCTCGCAACATATCTTCCAGAGTTTGAATAGTCCTCTCACTTTGTCCGTCGGTTTGTGGATGGTAGGCTGTACTCATGTCCAACCTAGTTCCTAGGGAGCTTTGTAGTGACTGCCAGAACCTCAAAGTGAACCTACTATCTCTATCTGAGATAATGGATATGGGGACACCATGCAGTCGTATGATTTCCCTAATGTATGTTCTTGTTAGTTTCTCCATCTTGTCAGTCTCTTTGATAGGCAGGAAGTGTGCGGACTTTGTTAGCCTGTCTATGATCACCCATATGGTATCGAGACCACCAGTTGTCTTGGGCAACTTGGTTATGAAGTCCATTGTGATCTGCTCCCACTTCTATTCAGGTATCTCCGATTGCTGAAGTAAACCTGATGGTTTCTGGTATTCGACCTTAACCTTGGCGCAAGTAAGGCATTTACTCACGAAGGTAGCAATCTCTGCTTTCATGTTAGGCCACCAGTATAACTTTTTAAGATCCATATACATCTTATCTGAACCTGGGTGGACGGAATATCGAGTGTTGTGCGCTTCTGTCATGACAAAGTCTCTGAAACCACCGTGTTTCGGTGTCCAGATCCGATCCATGAGATATAAGGCTCCGCCACCCTTGACTTCCAAGTTCTTATACATCCCTCTCAGGGATTCACCTGCCACATTTTCAGGTTTCAAAGCTTCGAGCTGAGCTTCCTTAATTTGTGTGGACAAGTGTGAATGGATAGTCATAGTCAATGATTTGACTCTATGACCAGAGTATTCTTTCCGACTCAGGGTGTCAGCTACTACGTTGGCCTTGCCGGGATGATAGCGAATCTCACATTCGTAATCACTGAGTAGCTCGACCCACCGTCGTTGTCTCATGTTGAGCTCCTTCTGGTCGAATATGTGTTGTAGGATTTTGTGGTCTGTAAAGATAGTGCTTTTCGTACCATACAGGTAGTGTCTCCAGATCTTCAGAGCAAACACTACTCCTCCTAGCTCAAGATCATGTGTGGTGTAGTTGACCTCGTGTGTTTTCAGCTGTCTTGAGGCATAGGCGATGACCTTACCTCGTTGCATCAGAACACAGTCGAGCCCCTGCTTGGATGTATCGCAATAAACCACAAAGTATCTATCCCTTCTAGGAGGGATAGTATCGGTGTGGTGCATAAGGCTCGCTTCAGCGTTTGGAACACTTTCTCTTGTTTCTCTTCCTAGTCAAACGCCACACCCTTCTGGGTCAATGTTGTAAGAGATTTCGCAATCCGTGAGAAGTTCTGAATGAATCTGCGATAGTAGCCAACGAGGCCTAGAAATTGACGAATTTCTGTAGGCGTCTTTGGTGCTGACCAATTCTCAGTGGCTTTGATTTTGGAAGGGTCCACGTGTATTCCCTCTTCGCTAGCCACGTGTTGTAGTGATTATAGAACATGGTTTGGCATGCGGAATTAAAGATTGCACAATGAACATGGTGATCTGGGTGTTCAAGAGATGTATTGATTGTATATGGTGTTACACAAAAAGGATCTAGATCTAGTCTACATAAATAACACACACTTACACACTCACTTTTACATCTCTCAAGCACACCTCTACAAGTGGTATGAACCCACTATTTATAGAGGTGTTTACATGTCTCTCTCTCACTCTCTATCTCAAGTCAAAAGGCTAATACTCCACATGCAAGTGAGTTTTACAAAAGTCAAACATTACAAAGTCATTCAAGGAAAACTTTGTACCCCAACATTCTCCCCCTCAAAGTTAGGAATGAATGACCCACTTCAAATCTTCCAAAATCGAGCAACTACGCGATCCGAGCCTCAAGGGTGACACATGTCGAAACGAACTTCAATCTTCAATTCTTCCATGATTCTTCAATTTCGGCTCTAGGATGTGAGACCGTACAAACCAAGCATCAACGAATGATCACAAGATTCTTAAACTCCAAATTGATCACCAAAAGTTGAGCATAAAAGCACACCCCAAAAATCTTCAATAAAACCAAACCCATTTCGAAAATAAATCATTTTCGAACTTCCAATTTCATCATTTCGTATACTTCAAAAATCAAGGTCACTTCGGTCTTAAAATCCGCGTAATATGAAAAATTCAAGTTCGAATTTCCATATAAATTTCTCCCCCTTTTTATAATCGAAATTTGATTATAAAACCTTCAAGGAAAGAGAGCGTGCTCTATTCGGAATTTTTCATGTCAAAACTCCCCCTTAACATGTGGCATAATGTGACAACCCGAAATTTCTATTCTGTACAACCGTTCACTTCAATAGAAGTCAAAACTGTTTCTGCTAACTTTCAAGTTTTTAGGAATAAGTTTGAGGGTTTATAGATTAGTACTTCAGGAGATAACAGGAGAGAGGATGCATTAGGGTTTATTGTGCAACAATAAAGTCCCAAAACTTCAAAAGTTTGGAGTTTACGGCCTAAACTTGGTGTTTACGGCCGTAAACCCCAAGGGTATATAAATGGCACTTAGCCATTTTATTCACTTTTTCACTTTTCAAGAACAAAACTCAAATCCTCTCAAGTAGCATCCGAGTTTTCCTTCTAGATCTTCAACTTGTAAGTGTTTCTAACCCTAATAAGTTTATATCTACCTTAATCTAGTGATCTAACATGATTCCATCCGTGAAATCATTCCAAAAGGTTAGATCTTCAAGTTTCACCAAGAACACACACAAGTGTTCTTGGACTTTTAGCACCTTTTCAAGCTTCTAACTAGTAAGTACTTCTATCCTAGAGTAGTATAAGGCTTGTTACACTTCCATATATCAAGAAATCACCCAAGAAACACAAGAACAAGGTGTTTACGGTCTAAGGTGTTCTTGGACCGTAAACCCTAAAAAGGGTGCCAAAGTGTGCCCTAGTCCCTTATAAGCCTTGGAAACTAGCATAGATCCTTTCCTTGATGAGCTTAGCACTTGAAAACATCAAAAGACCATAAACCATATGGGTTTACGGCCGTAAACCCAAAGGAAAATAGTCAAAGGACCGTAAACTCCATTTAGGAATGAAATGGTGCCCTAATCACTTCCATAGGCTTATACTTCAAGTGGAAATGCTTCTAAGGACTTGTAGAGCTTCAAAACAACACATGGTTAAAGAAGCATGAGTTTACGGCCGTAAACTCATGGGTTTACGACCGTAAACTCAATGAGTTATGGTCACAAAACCGTAAACTTATATAAAGGGTTCCCTTGAACCCTAAACTCAACAACAATGTCCTACAACACTTAGATGCAATCCTTAGGACTTATAGCACTTATATAAGGTGTTTTACATGTCCTAGGATGTCTTAACTTTGTTAATTAGTTGTTTAAAGACTAATTGGATACATATATGTGATATTATATGTTAACTAGGATCATTGAGTGTGTACAAGTCTTCACTTGACACTTAGCATCCTATACAGTCCGTTCATCCAAACCACTCACTACAGGTGAGTTCATACCCCTTAATTAACCTTTTAAATGTTTTTAAATGCTTTTATGGGGGGGATACAAGTTGAACTATATTAGTTATTATATCAATCACATGTGATTAATAACTACCAAACAAGTGGATTTCTTACTTTTCAAACTGTGTTACCAAACCGTTTTACTTCAAACTGTTTTACAAACTCGTTTCCATATCAAATGCTTTTGTTAAACTCTTTTAAACTTATATTCTGTTGTAATGACAAATGCATGCCTATATATGTATAGTTATATAAGAAATGTTTAAAGGACTTAGGAAGGCTAGCTCGCACTATTCCCTTTTCCTCGTTTGGATGTGGCCTTAGGGTATCGGTTATTCGTCCGAATGTCGTCTAAATATTAGTTATGTATCATGTATACATATATAGACATAAAGGTTCCTTCTTTCATTCAGTTCAATACCCTTGGGTAGCAAAGGCATACATAGATATTATACATTCAAATCATATTACTAGTAAGCTACTATAGGTGTAGCTTATGGAATTACTAATACTATTACTAGAACTATGAATCATACAATGAGTCAGTTCATACATGAGTCAATACTTGCTAGATAAAGAGAACACACAATACAGCTAGTACACACAGTACATTACAATACATGCTAGATAGAGAGAACACACAATACAGCTAGTACACATAGTACATTACAATACAGGCTAGACAGAGGAAGAACATACAATACAGCTAGCACATTCATTACATATACAGTTTTTCAAGTTATGTGAGCCACGTAACGGGGCATGACACTACCTGCCATGACCGTTCATGTATTCAGAATCTCCTTAATTAGTGAGCGTATGAGTTTGCGTATAGCTATACTGGATTGACTATCCTACACCTTGCTGCTAGCTACAGTGGGACTTGCAAGTCTACGGGTACCAAATGTCATTTTTCTCCGACATCTTACATTGTCGCGTACTATAGTCGGTAGCAGGATACAGGCCGATCACATGGTACTTTAAATTATAATTGGTTTAAGGTGGTTAGTACAGCAGTAGTTACTTATTACAATACTACAGTACTATTTCGTTTCCCATTGCATTCACTTTGTGATTTTCACACGATATACAGAAATGCGAAAACTATATTTTGATAAATGATAGTCAGATTTGGGAAAATACACACTCTTACAAGAGACACACTCAGATACTAGATGCCTTGGCAGAAGGCTACTTTTAGTAGGAAACATAGGGTTTTCTAGGAGGTTCAAAACTTTTACATACTTATACTTCACTAACTTACAAATACCTTCTTACAAATACAGACACTAAAATGCTTATGAACTCACCAGCTTTAAAGCTGATACTCTCTTTCAAAATAACTTGTATCCTCAGGTCACCAGTAGACAGGTACCGGTACAAGGTTCAGAGAAGATGGAGCCCGTTCAAGACTCATCTTTCATTTTGATTTATATTTTGGTGTCTATATAACATGACAAAACGCACTTGTATTAAAATTATATTATTAATGCAATGGATGATGTTGTTGCTTGTTTACTACTATTCATTGTTGTGATATTGTACATGACGTCCTCCGCCCCAGAACGTTTCCGTCGTTCATGGTTTTGGGGTGTGACAGATTGGTATCAGAGCATTGTTTATAGTGAATTGAGTATATCAACCCATAAAAGATATACAGACTATAAATACAATGGGATTAAAATACTCTAACCAAGAGTTTATACTTTTAAATAATAAAATATTTAATTAAGTATACGTGCCTGCATTCATACTAAAATCAGTGTCACAAGGACAGTACAAAAGTATTACGATTGTTGGGCAGCACAAGTAGACTTAGAGACATATAGTCAAAACTGGGAAGATATAGCCTGATCAACTATATTATCCGAGGGTTGACTAGCATGTGCCTAAGTGTGGTTGTGAGGTTGCAACAAGTCTAAAAACTTACCAACAATACCACAATGGGAACAATAGAACATAAACTTAAAATACTATAGGAGTATTTTGTGTTACTATAAACAACTTATGTGCTAGATTCTTATATCCCTTTTCTCGCGTAGATAACATGGCTGGATTCCATCTTCCCGGAGACCCGTACTTTCCCAACCACGGCAATGCTGGATGGGTTGGGGAAGAGCCAGAAGATGATCACCCAATCCCTTTGGATGATCACGAAGCTGAAGGCTTTTCTGATGGTTCTGACTCGAAGCCAGAAGTCAACAACTGTTGGATTAATGTCTAAGTCCATAACTATATTTGGTATGTACTTGACCCGACCCGGCATGGTCCATTTGGGTTGCACTTTACCGGCACAATTTATATGGATATTCTTTTTGAGAATAGTATATTTATGATTTATATTAATATATTATAAGTTATAATATATTAATATGGAATCATATTATTTAATTAGTATTGATCAAGAATTAATTTAGAATTAATTAAGTGATCAAAAAGAACTAATTAAATATGGACTCTTATATATATGGAATGGGCCAAGTTCATTTAGGTTGGGCTAAGCTTTCATGGATGGTCCATGGAGCTTTTAACCCATGGATCCTATGTAAATGAAAGGTCATGGGTATTAGGGTTTACATGGATGTAACCCTAATCCTCCATAATATATAAAGGGGTCCTTGGCTCACAAAATTGGGACAAGTGTGTGAAAATAAGAGTGGGCCGATTTTAGTGTGCATACATATTCTCTCAAGTTCTTCCAAGGTGTTTTGGTGATTTGTGATTCCATTTGAGGCTTCCACACTATTGGGGCTAAGCTCTTAAAGCTTGAAGACATCAAGCTACATCAAAAGGTATGTCATCTAACTAGAACTTTGTAGTATAGGTGCTTCATAATATGCTAGTTAGGATGAAACCTTGGAATAGTTAATATTTGCATGTATAATAGAGAAAACATAGATCCAAGGTTTATAGGGTTGCATGTACACCATAGGAGTGTTAGAATGCTCAAAACCCAACAACAACCTGCCCCCAGTTGTTCAAAACCCAAACCATCGTCCCGTATTTCAAGGACCCACGCCTTTGTGGGCCACAAACTTGAATAGGTGGAGTCGGTAACAGGGACAGCCCATGCCCTACAATGGAGACAGAAGCTTCTACAACCTCACCGAGGGAGGTTCAGCTGACAGATTCCTACCCATCATGGTTCGTAGGATTTCTCGAAACACAGTATTGGGTCAAGCGACTAACGATCGAGTCGTGGAGATTGACGCCAACTCTGGCGTTAACACCGTCTGCATTCGCCAACTTGAGTCTGCTCATGAAAGGATTCAGGTCCGCAATGCAGTTCTGCAGAGTGAACTTGCTGAAACCCAAGCTGAAGTCATGGAACTTCGAGCTCAGCAAGCAAGGTCTATCAGGCGCGTGAGAGACATATAACGCCTTCTGTCGGATTCCAGAACTCACTCTAGCAGTTCTCGTCGCCGATAGAGTCTCATCGACTCCTCTTTTGGATATAACCTAGTTGTGTAAAAACTCTAGTCTAATTTCCTATCTTTGTAAATCTTAGACCTGTTAGGTCTTGATTAAGTCATAGTTCTGTCAAAATTTTCCCATCTTGATCGATGTAAGACCTATTTCTAGGTAATTTTTCCTAAACTCATTACATCTATAATTCCAGTATTATTGACAGATATCTAATCTAATGGAATTGATATCCAAATCCTTTCGTTACTATCACTCGTGCTATTCATATGTGCTGTTGGGCTATGAAGAGTTAGTTCATGTGTCATTCTTATCATGTTCCTATTGAATTCTTATCAATGTCTCCATCTTTCTAAACTTATAGATTAAAAAGATGCCTCCTCGTAAATCAACAAGACGTGATCCTCCCGCACCGACACCACCTGCTCCTCAAATCGATACAGCAACTCTAAATGCTGCTGTAGCTGCGGCTGTGGCTACAGCCATGGCTCAATATCATTCTTCAGGTTCCACTGGGGGAGGAACCCCTGTTCAATCTACTCTGGGTGAAGCTCCTGTGCGCTCGAGAGAGTGCTCCTATAAGGACTTCACCAACTGTAAGCCCAAGTCCTTTAGAGGGACTGGCGGAGTCATTGCCCTCTCGCAATGGTTCGAGAAAACCGATTCGGTTTTCGAAATCTGCTCCTGTCCAGAGGGGAGCAAGGTCAAGTTCGCCGCTTGTACCTTTGAATACAAAGCCCTGACATGGTGGAATAGCCATGTCAAGTCACTATCTCTCGTGGTGGCAAATGCTATGGGCTGGGAAACTCTGAAAGATCTAATGATCGAAGAGTAATGCCCGAGGGGCGAGATCCAAAAGCTAGAGGATGAACTGTGGAGCCTAACCATGAAGGGCTCCGACATAGTCTCTTACACCGCCAGGTTCTGCGAACTGGTGGCCCTCTGTCCCAACATGGTACATACAGAGGGAAAGAAGATTGAAAGATACATATGGGGGCTGGTGCCTCCATTCCAGGGTAATGTTTTGGCTTCAAACCCCACTACATTCGACAGTGCCAAGCGATTGGCACAGCGGCTCATAGACCATGGGGTTCGTACCCCGGCCGCAACAACGACCCTGGCCATCTCAGAACCCGCTAGAACCACTGTTTCCAAGCGGAAAATTTGGGATGACAAGAAAAAGAAGAAGGCTGCCAAAAAGCAGCGGGTCGTGGCAGTTCATGCTGCGATAGCACCTGCCACTGCTGCTGCTGCTCTGGTAAAGCAGTACGCAGGAAATTTGCCTAAGTTCAATCAGTGCAACTTCCACCACGTGGGAGCCTGTCGTGAAATGCAGTGCTCTAACTACAACAGGAAGGGGCACACTGCCCGCTTCTGCAAGGCTCCAGCAAAAACAATCACCCAAGTCCCCGACGCTAGTGTGGGCCAAGCTTGCTACGGTTGTGGCGAGGTGGGCCACTACAAGAGGGACTGCCCAAAGGCAGGGAATGCCGATAGGGTGGGAAGAGTGCTGACCATAGGCCACGAGGAGGCGGTTGCCGACCCCACAGTGGTCACGGGTACGTTTCTCCTCGAAAACTTTTATGCATGCATTTTGTTTGATAGTGGAGCGGAGAGGAGTTTCGTGAACCAAAAATTTGCTCATTTACTTAAGAAAAAATCACGAGCACTTAAAGAACCGTTCACTGTAGAAATGGCTAACGGAAAGACAGAGAGCACTAGCAGTATATACATAGGGTGTACCTTAACACTAGATAGCCATTCATTTTCGATCGATCTCATGCCGGTCTCAATTAAAAGTTTCGACGTCATTATCGGCATGGATTGGTTGAGTCTTCATCGTGCCGACATCATGTGTTACGAAAAGGCTGTACGCCTTAATCTGTCGTCTGGCGAAACTCTAGTAGTATATGGCGACAAACCCGACACAAACCTTCGTATAATCTCGAGCATTCAAGCTCAGAAATTCTTGCAAAAGGAATGTCGCGCATTCCTTGCTCATGTGGTCGATGTGAGCCAAGAAGCGAAAGACATCCAGAACATCCCAGAGGTACGCGACTTTCCCGACATCTTTCCGGAAGAACTTCCAGGATTACCTCCGCAACGTCAAGTCGAGTTTCGAATCGACTTAGTTCCAGGGGCTACCCCCGTAGCCAAATCGCCCTATCATCTAGCACCTGCAGAGATGCAAGAGCTGTCCTGTCAACTTAATGAACTGCTCAGCAAGGTCTTTATAAGACCAAGCTTCTCACCCTGGGGAGCTCCAGTCTTGTTCGTCAAGAAGAAAGACGGATCGTTGCTTATGTGCATCGACTACAGGGAGCTCAACAAACTGACCATCAAGAATCGTTATCCTTTGCCTAGGATTGACGATTTATTTGACCAACTTCAAGGGGCGAACTTCTTTTCAAAAATCGACTTAAGGTCCGGATATCACCAACTACGAGTGCTAGGGGAGGATGTTTCGAAGACAGCCTTCCGAACTTGTTATGGGCACTACGAATTCGTAGTGATGTCGTTCGGATTAACAAACGCACCTGCTGTATTCATGGACTTAATGAATAGGGTGTGTCGTCCTTACTTGGATCAGTTCGTCATCATCTTCATCGATGACATACTTATCTACTCTCGTAGTAAGGAGGAGCATAGTCAACATCTGCGACTAGTCTTAGAAACCCTTCGTTCGGAGAAACTCTATGCGAAGTTCTCGAAATGCGAATTTTGGATCCGACGAGTCGAATTCTTAGGGCACGTGGTTAGCAAAGAGGGAATACACGTGGACCCTTCCAAAATTAAAGCCATTGAGAACTGGTCAGCACCGAAGACGCCTACAGAATTTCGAATATTTCTAGGTCTTGCTGGCTACTATCGCAGGTTCATTGAGAACTTCTCCCGCATTGCGAAACCTCTTACGACACTGACCCAGAAGGGTGTGGCCTTTGACTGGGAAGAGATGCAGGAGAGAGCGTTCCAAACGCTCAAAAGAGCCTTGTGCACCGCACCAATACTATCCCTCCCCGAAGGAATAGAAGACTTCGTTGTCTATTGCGATGCGTCAAATCAAGGACTCGGATGTGTTCTGATGCAGCGAGGTAAGGTCATCGCCTATGCCTCGAGACAACTAAAGACACATGAGGTCAACTACACTACCCACGATCTTGAACTAGGAGCAATTGTGTTTGCTCTAAAGATCTAGAGACACTACCTGTACGGTACAAAGAGCACAATCTTTACAGATCACAAAATCCTACAACACATATTCGACCAGAAGGAGCTCAACATGAGACAACGACGGTGGGTTGAGCTACTCAGTGATTACGAATGCGAAATTCGTTATCATCCGGGTAAAGCCAACGTAGTAGCTGACGCCCTAAGTCGGAAAGAATATTCTGGTCGTAGAGTCAAATCATTGACTATGACTATCCATTCACACTTGTCCATGCAAATTAAGGAGGCTCAGCTCGACGCTTTGAAACCTGAAAATGTGGCGGGTGAATCCGTGAGAGGGATGGATAAGAACTTGGAGGTTAAGGGTGGCGGAGCTTATTTTCTCATGGATCGGATCTGGACCCCGAAACTTGGTGGTTTCAGAGACTTGGTCATGAACGAGGCGCACAACACTCGTTATTCCGTCCACCCGGGTTCAGCTAAGATGTATTTGGATCTTAAGAAGTTATACTGGTGGCCTAACATGAAAGCAGAAATTGCTACCTTCGTAAGTAAATGCCTTACTTGCGCAAAGGTCAAGGTCGAATACCAGAAACCCTCCGGTCTACTACAACAACCAGAGATACCGGAATGGAAGTGGGAGCGGATCACTATCTATTTCATAACCAAGTTGCCCAAGACAACGGGTGGACTTGATACCATATGGGTCATCGTCGATAGATTGACCAAATCCGCACACTTCTGCCTATCAAGGAAACAGACAAGATGGAGAAGCTTACAAGAACTTACATTAGGGAGATTGTACGACTGCACGGTGTTCCCATATCCATTATCTCAGACAAAGATAGTAGATTCACTTCGAGGTTCTGGCAGTCATTACAAAGTTCCCTAGGAACTAGGCTGGACATGAGTACAGCCTACCATCCACAGACAGACGGGCATAGTGAGAGGACTATCCAAACCTTGGAAGATATGTTGCGAGCCTGTGTGATCGACTTTGGGAAAGCATAGGATACTCATTTACCCCTGGTCGAATTTTCCTACAACAACAGTTATCACACAAGCATAAAGGCTGCTCAATTCGAGGCCCTTTATGGCCGAAAGTGCAGATCCCCTCTGTGCTGGGCTGAGGTGGGTGATACCCAGTTAGCTAAAGGACGAGTTCCTGAAAGCACTCTCACAGGTCCGGAGATCATTCGGGAAACGACAGAGAATATCGTTCAGATTCGTGAACGATTGAAAGCCTCTAGAGACCGACAGAAAAGCTACGCTAATAAACGAAGGAAACCGTTGGAATTCCAGGTGGGCGACCGTGTTCTATTGAAGGTCTCACCCTGGAAGGGCTTGATACGCTTCGGAAAGCGTGGAAAGCTAAATCCAAGGTACATAGGGCCTTTCGAGATTCTTGCCAAAATCGGCCATGTAGCTTACAAACTTAACTTACCATGCGAACTCAGTAACGTACATTCTACTATCCACGTCTCGAACTTGAAAAAGTGTCTGTCCGACGAGACTCTTGTAATCCCACTCGACGAGATCGAAATCAACGAGAGCCTCAATTTCGTGGAAGAACCAGTAGAGATCATGGACCGGGAGGTCAAGCAAACGAAGCAAAGTCGTATCCCGATAGTGAAGGTTTGCTAGAATGCCAAGCGAGGACCCGAATTCACTTGGGAGCGAGAGGATCAGATGAAACTGAAATATCCTCATCTTTTTAATTAGTTATTTGTAACTACTTAATTGCTTAAACTCTAATTTCGGGACGAAATTCCTTCTAACGCAGGGATGATGTGACAACCCTAAATTTCTATTCTGTACAACCACTCACTTCAATAGAAGTCAAAACTGTTTCTGCTAACTTTCAAGTTTTTAGGAATAAGTTTGAGGGTTTATAGATTAGTACTTCAGGAGATAACAGGAGAGAGGATGCATTAGGGTTTATTGTGCAACAATAAAGTCCCAAAACTTCAAAAGTTTGGAGTTTACGGCCTAAACTTGGTGTTTACGGCCGTAAACCCCAAGGGTATATAAATGGCACTTAGCCATTTTATTCACTTTTTCACTTTTCAAGAACAAAACTCAAATCCTTTCAAGTAGCATCCGAGTTTTCCTTCTAGATCTTCAACTTGTAAGTGTTTCTAGCCCTAATAAGTTTATATCTACCTTAATCTAGTGATCTAACATGATTCCATCTGTGAAATCATTCCAAAAGGTTAGATCTTCAAGTTTCACCAAGAACACCAAGAACACACTAGTGTTCTTGGACTTTTAGCACCTTTTCAAGCTTCTAACTAGTAAGTACTTCTATCCTAGAGTAGTATAAGGCTTGTTACACTTCCATATATCAAGAAATCACCCAAGAAACACAAGAACAAGGTGTTTACGGTCCAAGGTGTTCTTGGACCGTAAACCCTAAAAAGGGTGCCAAAGTGTGCCCTAGTCCCTTCTAAGCCTTGGAAACTAGCATAGATCCTTCATCATGATGAGCTTAGCACTTGAAAACATCAAAAGACCATAAACCGTATGGGTTTACGGCCGTAAACCCAAAGGAAAATGGTCAAAGGACCGTAAACTCCATTTAGGAGTGAAATGGTGCCCTAATCACTTCCATAGGCTTATACTTCAAGTGGAAATGCTTCTAAGGACTTGTAGAGCTTCAAAACAACACATGGTCAAAGAAGCATGAGTTTACGGCCATAAACTCATGGGTTTATGACCGTAAACTCAATGAGTTATGTTCACAAAACCGTAAACTCATATAAAGGGTTCCCTTGAACCCTAAACTCAATAGCAATGTCCTACACCACTTAGATGCAATCCTTAGGACTTATAGCACTTATATAAGGTGTTTTACATGTCCTAGGATGTCTTAACTTTGTTAATTAGTTGTTTAAAGACTAATTGGATACATATCTGTGATATTATATGTTAACTAGGATCATTGAGTGTGTACAAGTCTTCACTTGACACTTAGCATCCTATACAGTCCGTTCATCCAAACCACTCACTACAGGTGAGTTCATACCCCTTAATTAACCTTTTAAATGTTTTTAAATGCTTTTATGGGGGGGATACAAGTTGAACTATATTAGTTATTATATCAATCACATGTGATTAATAACTACCAAACAAGTGGATTTCTTACTTTTCAAACTGTGTTACCAAACCGTTTTACTTCAAACTGTTTTACAAACTCGTTTCCATATCAAATGATTTTATTAAACTCTTTTAAACTTATATTCTGTTGTAATGACAAATGCATGCCTATATATGTATAGTTATATAAGAAATGTTTAAAGGACTTAGGAAGGCTAGCTCGCCCTATTCCCTTTTCCTCATTTGGATGTGGCCTTAGGGTATCGGTTATTCGTCCGAATGTCGTCTAAATATTAGTTATGTATCATGTATACATATACAGACATAAAGGTTCCTTCTTTCATTCAGTTCAATACCTTTGGGTAGCAAAGGCATACATAGATATTATACATTCAAATCATATTACTAGTAAGCTACTATAGGTGTAGCTTAGGGAATTACTAATACTATTACTAGAACTATGAATCATACAATGAGTCAGTTCATACATGAGTCAATACTTGCTAGATAAAGAGAACACACAATACAACTAGTACACACAGTACATTACAATACATGCTAGATAGAGAGAACACACAATACAGCTAGTACACACAGTACATTACAATACAGGCTAGACAGAGGAAGAACATACAATACAGCTAGCACATTCATTACATATACAGTTTTTCAAGTTATTTGAGCCACGTAACGGGGCATGGCACTACCTTCCATGACCGTTCATGTATCCAGAATCTCCTTAATTGGGGAGCGTATGAGTTTGCGTATAGCTATACTGGATTGACTATCCTACACCTTGTTGCTAGCTACAGTGGGACTTGCAAGTCTACGGGTGCCAAATGTCATTTTTCTCTGACATCTTACATTGTCGCGTACTATAGTCGGTAGCAGGATACAGGCCGATCACATGGTACTTTAAATTATAATTGGTTTAAGGTAGTTAGTACAACAGTAGTTACTTATTACAATACTACAGTACTATTTCGTTTCCCATTGCATTCACTTTGTGATTTTCACACGATATACAGAAATGCGAAAACTATATTTTGATAAATGATAGTCAGATTTGGGAAAATACACACTCTTACAAGAGACACACTCAGATACTAGATGCCTTGGTAGAAGGCTACTTTTAGTAGGAAACATAGGGTTTTTTAGGAGGCTCAAAACTTTTACATACTTATACTTCACTAACTTACAAATACTTTCTTACAAATACAGACACTAAAATGCTTATGATCTCACCAGCTTTAAAGCTGATACTCTCTTTCAAAATAACTTGTATCCTCAGGTCACCAGTAGACAGGTACCGGTACAAGGTTTAGAGAAGATGGAGCCCGTTCAAGACTCATCTTTCATTTTGATTTATATTTCGGTGTCTATATAACATAACATAACACACTTGTATTAAAATTATATTATTAATGCAATGGATGATGTTGTTGCTTCTTTACTACTATTCATTGTTGTGATACTGTACATGACGTCCTCCGCCCCAGAACGTTTCTGCCGTTCATGGTTTTGGGGTGTGATAGATAAACTTTGTGCTTCAATCCGGAAAATCCAAAAAATATTGAATTTTTAGCTTCGTTCACGGATCGCCTTTGACAAAATTTCTCAAAAATGGGTAGAAATTGTCAATTTAAAAATTCTACAGTGACCCGGTGCGCCCAAAACAGCAAAATATGCAAAACTCTCCCCCTTTTCCAAAGCTGGGTAGAAAGCGTCAATTTGCACAAACTGCAGGAGCTTGAAATGCATTTTCTTCAATTTTCAGCAAAAACAATCCTTTTTCGAATTTGGGTATGAACCGCCAAACATTCGAAGCCTCAGGGACTATTTTCGAAAATTTTGTCTTTGTGCACCAAACATATGAAGAGTTGTCCCAAACATTCGAAGCTTCAAAAAATTTTCGAATTTGGGTGAAAAGTGTCAAACATTCGAAACTTCAATTAATTCTCTAAGTGCCAAATTTTCGAAGGTTCAGGGGCTGTTTTCGAAAATTCTGCTTTTTGATCAAAACATACGAAATGTTGATCGTTCATACGAAGCCTTTTTCCATTTGTCAACCTTTCGAAACTTGAGGGACTACATTCGAAAATTTTGCTTTTCCATTCCAAACATACAAAACTTTGCGTCCAAACATACGAAAATTTTGCCATTCGTACGAATTTGTCATGTGACAAACATCCGAATCTTCAAGGACCATTTTTGAAACATTTATTTCTTCTTTCCAATTCATACGAAAAATTCACAATTGGTACGAATCCAGTTGTTCATATGAACGAAACTTTTCCAGCCATTGTTCACTTCGTACGAACTCATCCATGCTTCACTTCTTACGAAACTTCATCCAAACACACAAAATTTTTCACACGAAATCGAAGCATAACGAAGCCTCTTAATGAACAGTAACCTCTTAATCATTCAACCTCTGAATCGAATTAACTCACTGCTCGTTTTATCCCTTCGTTCCTTACAGTTCTTCTCCAATTCATCGATCAAATAGCCAAGGCTTCGTTCGTTCAAGTATCAACCCAAATCATCAACAGCAAACAACATTAGCCAACATCGATTCCCAAATCTTCGAAGAAATCGACCCATCTAGTCTTCAAAAGCCAAACCCAGGGACCCTTCGATTCCAAATCAACAATTTGACCACAAACAATGTTCGTTCCAAACCAAATCTGGTCGGCATCAATCATCGATCTAAACCATTCGAACAATAGACCCATCTATCGACTCCAAACATTCGAACAATACGCCCCAATTCCAAAATCATTGTCATCAACAACAAAGTCCAACCCTTCAAATCTTTGACTCAAGAACTTAGCAACAATCGAACAAATATCAAACCAAACTCCAAAATCATCAATCCAACCATTATCAATCGAATTTTCCAAAACGATTTCACTTCTTTCGTTTATAAATCAGATCAACGAACCCTCTGATTCAACGAAATAGAAACCTTGTTGGAACCAAGCATCGATTCCAAATGATACAATTGACATCGATTCTTTTATCAAGCCTTCATCAGTTCATCAAATCGACTCCAAACTAACAAATTTTGGCAATCGATATTACCACCAAACCTAAAATCGAATCCAATTAACCCATCCCTGTAGATGCGAACTAATACAAAATCGACTCCAAATCATAACATCTTCAAATACAAATTCACTTTTCTCTTCTCGATTTTCATCCGATTTCCAAATATTTGAGAAAGAGCTCAACCATAAGAATTACAGATCAGTGAAATTAAGAGTAAAATAGAGATGATCTTTGCTTTAAAAAACAAATTCAAACATAATCCATTCAAACGGTTTCAAGATCAATTGGATTTTACTTTGAATTTCAATCTTCATCGAACAAGACTCAAGAACGATGAAGCAACGCTTGGAATGTCAATGTACAACTTGTATATGCACAAAATAAAGAACAATGTACCATCGAATCGTATATATGATTTAGATGAATGGGATTTTCGTTTTAAGATGTTGGATCGAAAATTTGGATCAAAAATTGTTTCATGAACAGTAAATGATCAATATGTTTGGATTTGATGTTTGGGCTTATAATTTTCGGATCAAATATTTTTGAGCTCAAAGTTGACCAGATCGAAATAATTTTGGGCTTAGAACTCAATTCAAAGGAACACTAGCAATTTGAAAATCATATCGAACAACAAATATGAGATTGGATAGAGCTTTGATAAAAAAAATTATTGGATCACAACAAAAGGTTTTAAAAAAAAATTGATCCAATGAGTCAAACGATCACAAATCAAAAACGCAACGCACGAATTCAATGAAATTAAGAGAGATCATAGAGAGAGACTCACCAAAAATTGTTCAAATTGCGACAAAAATTGCCAAACCGAGAATCGTTCTTCAAAAATCACGTTGATCTTGAAGACCCGCTCTGATACCAATTGTAGTGATTATAGAACATGGTTTGGCATGCGGAATTAAAGATTGCACAATGAACATGGTTTGGCATGCGGAATTAAAGATTGCACAGTGAACATGGTGATTTGGGTGTTCAAGAGATGTATTGATTGTATATGGTGTTACACAAAAAGGATCTAGATCTAGTCTACATAAATAACACACACTTACACACTCACTTTTACATCTCTCAAGCACACCTCTACAAGTGGTATGTACCCACTATTTATAGAGGTGTTTACATGTCTCTCTCTCACTCTCTATCTCAAGTCAAAAGGCTAATACTCCACATGCAAGTGGGTTTTACAAAAGTCAAACATTACAAAGTCATTCAAGGAAAACTTCGTACCCCAACACATGTCCCAAGAATTCGACTCTTCGGATCCAAAATTCGCATTTCGAGAACTTCGCATAAAGCTTCTCTGATTGTAGTGTTTCTAAGACCCGACGCAGATGATGACTATGCTCCTCCTTACTACGAGAGTAGATAAGTATGTCATCGATGAAGACAATGACGAACTGATCCAAGTAAGGACGACACACCCTATTCATTGTCACACCCCCAAACCAAGGATGGCGGAAACGTTCGGGGGTGGAGGACTTCATGTATAGTATCACAACAACGAGTATAATAGTGCTCAAAGTAAATACAACCATCATAATTATAATTGAAAAAGTTATACCATAGAAAGACCTGTAGATTCCTTCTATAATCACCCAGTGTATATAAGTTATATAAAATTTTAGTTAAATAAACCGTCGAATATAGTGGGTCTGCCCTAGGTCCACAACCAAACAAGGAACAGGAAGTAAGGCGGGCCAACCAATTCTAAGTCGATTGCGACTAAATTCATATATAACTCTAACATGTACACTTAGCAATTATAGCTGAAGTTTAACAATTCTAGATGAAACGAAGTTTTGATATCATGAAAGCCATTTAGTATAAACCTGGTACTTTATAATGTATACTTCAAGAAAAATCCCTTATTTTCCTTATAAAAGTTATGTAGCCTTAAATCCCAAGACCGAGAATATGTGCATGTTTTTCGTACTTAAATTGTTTATAATAGTAATGCGTTCCCAAAGAAAATCCAATACTTTCCTTATAAAAAGTTATGTAGCCTTAAATCCCAAGACCGAGAATTTGTGCGTGTGTCTTGTACTTATAATGTTTATAATAGTAATGCGTTTCCAAAGAAAATCCAATATTTTCCTTATAAAAAGTTATGTAGCCTTAAATCCCAAGACGGAGAATATGTGCGTGTGTCTCGTACTTATAATGTTCATGTAGTTTTAAATAGATAAAACCCCTTTTCAAAATAGAATTTTCCCTGTAAACTGGAAAGATTGTTAACTCCCTATGTGAGTCGTTATAACCATATTATGACGAGAAATAACCTGTAACAACGTTTTTCAGACGTCAGGATCTTATGACTTTTGTCATCCACAGACCTGTCGGTCCGGCTGTAGCTAGCAGCGAGGTGTGGGGTGTCAATCCCAATATAGATCTATACACAATTATCATGCTCTCCCTACAAGAGACTCTGTTTATAACTTACAGGATTTTCGAACCCATACCCTAAGAGTACGATAGAGAACGCCTCACAACTTATGTTAACTAGTTTACATATAGTTTGAGTATTAAACCTCTTCCGTGGAGGAAGTGAAATCATCTTTTATGAAATAAATTAGTGATATGAAATCCATAAACTATCACTATTATAGTTTATCATGTAGTATATGAAAAACCCATTTGTTTTGAGAGTAAAACATTTTCCATGTAGTATGCTTTTATCGAAAATTCATAAACTATACTTATTGTAGTTTATTATATGTGTTCGAAATGAACGGAAAAACCTTAACATGAATGACTAATTTCTGTTTATGATAGTAAACTAACAAGAATGCATCCAAACATTTATAAAACTTATTGTTATGCACTTTTCTCAACAGACTACAAAGTGTTGTTAATATGGTAAAGTATGTAACTAGTTTTTACTCTTTCTGCACTGTTTTTAAATCATCATAGAAAAATCATACGAAGTCGAAAACTAACTCCGTAAACTCTGAGAGTTTAGAAAATATGTCTAGTTTATTCATAATTTTTATTATGATTTTTATAATTTTCTAACGTATGTGAAAGTGTTCATAATCAAAGACTGGTCCGAATTCGTTTCTGAAATGATAGGCAGTTTTGTAAAAATCACCATAAATCGTAGAAAAATCGTATGGAGATGTGCAAGTAGTAATTTTAAAGGTATAAACCTGAATTACTTGCATATTAAACAGTTTTGAAAAATATTAAGTTTAAGTTGGGTAAAATAGTTCGTGAACAGGTCACAACTTTTCTGTAGTAAGCTGTCAAGTTAAGTTTTGAATATGTTTTGGTGTTTTAACTTGTATTCCCCCCCCCCCCCTAAAATCTGAAGAAAACTAGAAAATGTAGGGGTATGAACTCACCTTGAGTGATTTCTTGAAGAGTGGAAGGTTGAAGATGATGAGTTTCAAGTCTAGATCACTTGATGAACACACGAAGTCTTTGGATGATCCTAAGAACGATTTTTGGTATTAAGATATGAGTCAATGATCCAAGAGTGTTATAAAGTTAAGGAATAACACTTGAGTTAAGATGGAATACTTACCAAAAAGTGCAGTAGCAACTCAAGAACACTTGCACAAGGTGGTGGGAAGTAGAGAGAAAGAAGCTTTCTTGAGGTGGTATGAGAAGTGTGTGTATGTTTGAAATGAGCAAGTAAATCAAGTAATCCTCCAGGGATTTCTTTATATAGAAGGTTGCTGGAACAACTTGTGAGTTTGAAGTGATGTGTGCCTTGGTTTCTGTGATGTGTATAAGGTGGCAAATGAGAAAGTGACACATAGGAGGCAAGTGGGCACACTTGACCCACTTGTGGGGTAGAATACTCCTCTTATTATAAAATAATGATTTTTAATTAAAAATCCTTGAAAAATAATTAAAATATAAGTTTAGGGGGTTAAAAATGGTAAAATATGGATTTGGGAGAAAATCCCACGTTAAAATCACGAAAAACGGGCTCAAAACGCTAAAAGTATTGAAAACCGGGTAAAAGTTGCGAAAATCCGAAGTTCAGGGTCGGAGGTTCGGTCCTAACCATTAGAACCGAAGGTAGGTTCGCTTGTCTGATGAGAGCCGAGAGGAGGAGAAGGGACCGAAGGTGCGAGGGGGAGGGACCGAAGGATCTCGGTTCGGTCTGTTGAGCTTCGGTCCGAGATGTGCATGTTCGCTTCTTGAAAGTTCGGTCCTGAGGAGGCTCTCATGCGAAATAGGCCGAACCCGAAGGTGACTTCGTTCCTTTAAGAAGCTTCGGCTCTAAGAGGGTAGTTCGGTTCTAAGAGGTTCCCTCTAAGAGGGTTTGGTTCCTGAGAAGGGTTTCGACCCTATATGGCTATTTTTCGAGAAATCTTTCCGTTTTGCGTGATTTTTGACCAAGTTAAGGGTCAAGATGACCCGGATGACTATAAAAAGTTTGAGAGAGATTTTGGGAGAGATTTCACATACTTGGAGAGATTTGGGAGAGATTTCACATACTTGGAGAGATTTGGGAGAGATTTCACATAGTTGGAGAGATTTCACATACTTGGAGAGATTTGGAGAGATTTCACATACTTGGAGAGATTGGGGAGAGATTTCACATACTTGGAGAGAATTGGGAGAGATTTGATCTTAGCCATTATTATCGCATAATCTCGTAATGTAAGGTTCGTGAATCCCGTTATACTTTGTTTATGATTGTATTAAGTCCCAGAGAGGGTCCTTAGTCGTGTTTTGAAGCGTTTAACTCCCTTTTTAGGGTTTTACATTGCTATTCACATAGAATATATGAAACACTTGAATTATTGGCGTGCCAACACACATTTTTACAAAATATCTTTTCTTATACAAGTATTGGTTAAGCTTGACCAGTTTGACATTGTTGATTTTGACTTGAATTTGACGGTTGTCACATTATCCCCCCGTTAGAAGGAATTTCGTCCCAAAATTTGCATTTTGAGTGGGACATCAAGGGTTGGGAAATAGATGTGGGTATTTTGCTTCATTTGGTCTTCGTGTTTCCAGGTGAGCTCGGGTCCTTGTTTGACTATTCAACAGTCCTTCACAATAGGGATGCGTCTTTGATTTCTTCGGGAGGTATCACAAGAGTCTCGTCGGACATACATTTCTTTAAATTTGATGCGTGGATGGTTGGATGTACATTATTAGGTTCTTGGGGCAGTCGGAGTTTGTATACTACCGGGCCAATCCTAGCGAGGATTTCGATGGCCCGCTGTACCTTGGATTTAGTTTCCCATGTTTACCGAAACATATCATTCTTCTGAACAGTGAGGCCTTCGGTAGAACTCGGTCACCAACCCGCAATTCTGAGGGTTTGCGACGCTTATCTGTGTAGTTCTTTTGCCGGTTTCGAGATGCTTTCAGCCTTTCTCGAATTTATACTAAGTCATAAGTAATAACTTCCCCTCGGAGCGCTGCATTGGGTCTGCTTTAGTGTTTCTCGTTTGATTAGGTCGATAGGGAGCGTATGGGTTCGGTTTACGAGACTAGACTTACTCAGATGGTAGAACGTTCACTCGCACTCCTGGGTAGCCTTGTCCCGAAGTTCATGGTAGGACTCGTACCTGGTCCATCTATCATTAACTTGCGCATATAGGTCGTATGTAATTAGGGTTGGTAAGACAGCTGGATGGGTGACTCCGCCCCAAGTCCACAACCAGACAAAGAACAGGAAATAGGGCGGAAACACACATCCAATGTCCGTAGAATCTTAATTATATATTATCCTCGCGTATACACTTCGTAGTGATAGACTAACCGTATCCGTCCCAAGCTTCTGTGCTTGATCTTGTCCTGTTATACGTGTGATATTATCGAAGGGTTTACTAGGAATAATTTGAAAAGGTGCGGAAGGTATAATACTCCTCTGGTGAGTGTTTTGGGGTTTCACAGCGAGAGATGACCTGGAGGTCCGTGTCGGATTTGCGTTTATAAGAGACGAGGGTTTCGAGGTTAGGTGAAGGGTCTTTTCGTAGCCGTTTAATCGGGAAAGTGAGGATTATACCAATCGACATCGAATAATGACAACAGATCTTTTTAGTAATACATGAGTTATGTTGTATTCGTACGAATTATTCGTTAGGGAGATAGAGTATCATGTGATTCTTGCTAGTGTAGCCTTAAATCCCAAGACCGAGAATATGTGCATGTTTTTCGTACTTAAAATGTTTATAATAGTAATGCGTTCCCAAAGAAAATCCAATATTTTCCTTATAAAAAGTTATGTAGCCTTAAATCCCAAGACCGAGAATATGTGCGTGTGTCTCGTACTTATAATGTTTATAATAGTAATGTGTTCCCAAACAAAATCCAATATTTTCCATATAAAAAGTTATGTAGCCTTAAATCCCAAGACGGAGAATATGTGCGTGTGTCTCGTACTTATAATGTTCATGTAGCTTTAAATAGATAAAACCCCTTTTCAAAATAGAATTTTCCCTATAAACTGGAAAGATTGTTAACTCCCTATGTGAGTCGTTATAACCATACTATGATGAGAAATAACGTGCAACAACGTTTTTCAGACGTCATGATCTTATGACTCTTGTCATCCGCAGACCTGTCGGTCCGGCTGTAGCTAGCAGCGAGGTGTGGGGTGTCAATCCCAATATAGATCTATACACAATTATCACGCTCTCCCTATAAGAGACTATGTTTATAACTTACGGGATTTTCTAACCCATACCCTAAGAGTACGATAGAGAATGCCTCACAACTTACGTTAACTAGTTTACATATAGTTTGAGTATAAAACCTCTTCCATGGAGGAAGTGAAAGCACCTTTTATGAAATAAATTAGTGATATGAAATCCATAAACTATCACTATTATAGTTTATCATGTAGTATATGAAAAACCCATTTGTTTTGAGAGTAAAATCTTTTCCATGTAGTATGCTTTTATCGAAAATTCATAAACTATACTTATTGTAGTTTATTATATGTGTTCGAAATGAATGGAAAAACCTTAACATGAATGACTAATTTCTGTTTATGATGGTAAACTAACAAGAATGCATCCAAATATTTATAAAACTTATTGTTATGCAGTTTGCTCAACATACTACAAAGTGTTGTTAATATGGTAAACTATGTAACTAGTTTTTACTCTTTCTGCACTGTTTTTAAATCATCATAGAAAAAGCATACGAAGTCAAAAACTAACTCCGTAAACTCTGAGAGTTTAGAAAATATGTCTAGTTTATTCATAATTTTTATTATGATTTTTAGAATTCTCTAACTTATGTGAAAGTGTTCATAATCAAAGACTGGTCCGAATTCGTTTCTGAAATGATAGGCAGTTTTTGTAAAAATCACCATAAATCGTAGAAAAATCGTATGGAGATGTGCAAGTAGTAATTTTAAAGGTATAAACCTGAATTACTTGCATATTAAACATTTTTGAAAAATATTAAGTTTAAGTTGGGTAAAATAGTTCGTGAACAGGTCACAACTTTTCTGTAGTAAGCTGTCAAGTTAAGTTTTGAATATGTTTTGGTGTTTTAACTTGTATTCCTTCCCTGAAAACTGAAGAAAACTAGAAAATGTAGGGGTATGAACTCACCTTGGGTGATTTCTTGAAGAGTGGAAGGTTGAAGATGATGAGTTTCAAGTCTAGATCACTTGATGAACACACGAAGTTTTTGGATGATCCTAAGAACGATTTTTGGTGTTAAGATATGAGTCAATGATCCAAGAGTGTTATAAAGTTAAGGAATAACACTTGAGTTAAGATGGAATACTTACCAAAAAGTGCAGTAGCAACTCAAGAACACTTGCACAAGGTGGTGGGAAGTAGAGAGAAAGAAGCTTTCTTGAGGTGGTATGAGAAGTGTGTGTATGTTTGAAATGAGCAAGTAAATCAAGAAATCATCCAGGGATTTCTTTATATAGAAGGTTGCTGGAGCAACTTGTGAGTTTGAAGTGATGTGTGCCTTGGTTTCTGTGATGTAGATAAGGTGGCAAATGAGAAAGTGACACATAGGAGGCAAGTGGGCACACTTGACCCACTTGTGGGGTAGAATACTCCTCTTATTATAAAATAATGATTTTTAATTAAAAATCCTTGAAAATTAATTAAAATATAAGTTTAGGGGGTTAAAAATGGTAAAATATGGATTTGGGTGAAAATCCCACGTTAAAATCACGAAAACGGGCTCAAAACGCTAAAAGTATTGAAAACCGGGTAAAAGTTGCGAAAATCCGAAGTTCAGGGTCGGAGGTTCGGTCCTAACCATTAGAACCGAAGGTAGGTTTGCTTGTCTGATGAGAGCCGAGAGGAGGAGAAGGGACCGAAGGTGCGAGGGGGAGGGACCGAAGGGTCTCGGTTCGGTCTGCTGAGCTTCGGTCCGAGATGTGCATGTTCGCTTCTTGAAAGTTCGGTCCTGAGGAGGCTCTCATGCGAAATAGGCCGAACCCGAAGGTGACTTCGGTCCTTTAAGAAGCTTCGGCTCTAAGAGGGTAGTTCGGTTCTAAGAGGTTCCCTCTAAGAGGGTTTGGTTCCTGAGAAAGGTTTCGACCCTATATGGCTATTTTTCGAGAAATCTTTCCGTTTTGCGTGATTTTTGACCAAGTTAAGGGTCGGGATGACCCGGATGACTATAAAATGTTTGAGAGAGATTTTGGAAGAGATTTCACATACTTGGAGAGATTTGGGAGAGATTTCACATACTTGGCGAGATTTCACATACTTGGAGAGATTTGGGAGTGATTTCATATACTTGGAGAGATTTGGGAGAGATTTCACATATATGGAGAGATTTGGGAGAGATTTCACATACTTGGAGAGATTTCACATACTTTGAGTGATTTGGATAGATTTCACATACTTGGAGAGATTTGGGAGAGATTTCACATACTTAGAGAGATTTGGGAGAGATTTGATCTTAGCCATTATTATCGCATAATCTCGTAATCTAAGGTTCGTGAATACCGTTATACTTCGTTTATGATTATATTAAGTCCCAGAGAGGGTCCTTAGTCGTGTTTTGAAGATTTTAACTCCCTTTTTAGGATTTTACATTGCTATTCACATAGAATATATGAAACACTTGAATTATTGGCGTGCCAACACACATTTTTACAAAATATCTTTTCTTATACAAGTATTAGTTAACCTTGACCAGTTTGACATTGTTGATTTTGACTTGAATTTGACGGTTGTCACATTCATTAAGTCCATGAATACTGCGGGCGCATTTGTCAATCTGAATGACATCACTACAAACTCATAGTGTCCATAACGAGTTCGGAAGGCTGTCTTCGGAACATCCTCCCCTAGCACTCGTAATTGGTGATACCCGGATCTCAGATCTATCTTTGAAAAGTAGTTCGCCCCTTGAAGTTGGTCAAACAAATCTTCAATGTGAGGCAAAGGGTAATGATTTTTGACGGTTAGCTTGTTTACTTCTCTATAGTCGATGCACATACGGAACGGTCCGTCTTTCTTCTTGACGAACAAGACCGCTGCTCCCCAGGGTGAGAAGCTTGGTCTAATAAAGCCCTTGCTGAGCAATTCGTTAAGTTGACTGGATAGCTCCTGCATCTCAGCTGGTGCTAGACGATAGGGCGATTTGGCTATTGGGGTAGCCCCTGGAACTAAGTCGATTCTGAACTCGACTTGACGTTGCGGATGTAATCCTGGGAGTTCTTCTAGAAAGATGTCGGTAAAGTCGCATACTACTGGAATGTTCTTTATGTCTTTCGTCTCTTGGCTCACATCGACAACATGAGCAAGGAATGCGCGACATTCCTTTCGCAAGTACTTCTGGGCTTGAATGCTCGAGATGATACAAAGGTTTGTGTCAGGTTTGTCGCCGTAGATAACTAGAGTTTTGCTAGACGGAAGATTAAGGCGAATAGCCTTCTCGTAACACATGATGTCGGCACGATGTAGACTCAACCCATCCATGCCGATTATGACGTCGAAACTTTTATTGAGACTGGCATGAGGTCGATTGGGAATGAATGGCTATCTAGTGTTAGTGTACATCCTATGTATATGCAGCTAGTGCTCTCTGTCTTTCCGTTAGCCATTTCTACGATGAACGGTTCTTTAAGTGCACATGATTGTTGTTTAAGTAAGCGAGCAAATTTCTGATTTATGAAGCTCCTCTCAGCTCCACTATCAAACAATATGCATGCATAAGAGTTATCGAGGAGAAACGTACCAGTGACCACTGTAGGGTCAGCAACTGCTTCCTCGTGGCCTATAGCCAAAACCCCTCCCACTCCACCGGCATTCCCTGCCTTAGGGCAGTTCCTTTTGTAGTGGCCCGCCTCGCCACAACCGTAGCAAGCCTGGCCCACACCATCGTCGGGGACCTGGTTGATTGGCCTTGCCGAAGCTTTGCAGAAACGGGCAGTGTGCCCTTCCTATTGCACTTAGAGCACTGTATTTCCCGGCAGGGTCCGTTATGGTGGAAGCTGCATTTGTTGCACTTCGGAAAGTTTCCAGCATACTGCTTTACCGGTGCAGCAGCGGCAGGTGCTATCGCAGCATGAACCGCTACGACCTGCTGCTTTTTTGCAGCTTTATGGCGCAGTGTTCTTCTTCTTGTCATCCCAGAACTTCCTCTTGTTATCTGCGGCTTTGGAGGGTTCTGAGATGGCTAGGTTTGTTGTTGTTGACGGGGTACGGACCCCATGGTCAATGAGTCGTTGTTCCAACCGTTTGGCACTATCGAAGGTAGCGGGGTTTGAAGCTAGTATATTCCCCTAAAATGGAGGCACCAGCCCCCAGATATACCTTTCCACCTTCTTTGCTTCAGAAGGGACCATTCCCGGACATAGCACTACCAGATTGCTGAATCTGGCAGTGTAGGAGACTATGTCGGAGCCCTTCATGGTTAGGCTCCAGAGCTCTTGCTCCAACTTCTGAAATTCGCCCCTCCCCATCGGGCAGTATTCTTCGATCATGAGCTCCTTCAGAGCTTCCCAGCCGATAGCATTTGCCACTATAAGAGATACTGACTTGACATGTCTATTCCACCACGTCAGGGCTCGGTCCGCAAATATGCAGGCGGAAAATTTTACCTTGCTCCCTTCCGGACAGGAGCAGATCTCAAAGATCGACTCCGTTTTCTCGAACCATTGCGACAGGGCAATGATTCCGCCAGTTCCATTGAAGGCCCTGGGTTTGCAGCTGGTGAAGTCCTTGTACGAGCACTCTCTAGAGCGCACTGGAGCTTCGACAATAGTGGGAGGCACATTAGTCCCACTCCCGCTAGTATCGGTGTTGGTGAATTGTGCTAGAGCTGCCGTAACAGCCGCATTCACAACAGCTTGGATAGCTGCTGGGTTGTATTGAGGAGGAGGAGGAGTTTGATTTGGAGTTATTGGAGTAGTGCGCCTCGCTGATCGACGTGGAGGCATCTTGAAGCTATAAGATCACAAAGATGAAGATATTGGTAAGAATTTAATAGAGAGAATGATGAGAGTGACTCATGGACTAACTCTCCACAGTCCAACAACACAAATGCAAGTATGATTGAATGTAGATCTAGTACTAGAAGATGAAAGCATTTGGATAATAATTTCCATGAGATTAGATATCTGTCAATAATATTGGTATTATAGATGTAACAGGTTTAGGAAAAGTGACCTAGAAGTAGGTCTTACATCAAACCAAGATAGGCAAAATTTTGACAGAACTAAGATCTAACAAGACTTAACAAGTTCAAAGTCTTATCATAGATAGGAAACTAAAACTAGAGCTTTTACATAGACTTAAGTTATATCCAAAAGAGAAAGTTGAGTAGGCTCTATCTGCGACGAGAACCACTAGAGTGAGTCCTTGGTTCTGTCAGACGGCGCTCCATGTCCCTAATGCGCCTTTCAGACGTTGCCTGCCGAGCTCGAAGTTCCCTGACTTCGGCTTGGGTTTCAGTAAGTTCTCTCTGCAGGGTCGCATTCTGATTCTGAGTCCTTGCATGAGCAGACTCCAGATGGTGAATGCGTACTGTATTGACTCCCGCATTAGCATCAACCTCCATTATTTGGTTGATGGCCGCCATGCCCTGCTCATCAGTACGAGCAACCCTGCGGACTAGGATAGGCAAGATTCTGTCTGCTTAGCCTCCCTCGCTCAAGTTATAGAAACTTCGATCCCCATTGTAAGGTAAGGGTTGACCCTGCTCGTGGCTCCATCTGTTCAAGTTTGTTGCCCACAGAGGTGTGGGGCCTTGAAATGCTGGACGAGGGTTAGGGTTTGGGATTTGAGCCACTGGGGGTAGGTTATTGACTTCGGGTTCGGAGTCTGAATCCTCCGAAAAGTTTTCTGCGAAGTCGTCATCCAAAGGGATTGGATGATTCTCTTCTAGCTCTGCATCGAGCCATCGTCCGTTACCTTCGTTGGGAAAGTACGGGTCACCAGGGAGATGGAATCCAGCCATGTTATCTATGCGAGAATAGGGATAAAAGAACTAATTAATAGACATACTAATTAAAATAATTATAAGATGATCCTTACCAGTTGCTCCAACATTTGCGTAGTGTATACCAGTCATATGTAACCAAAACAGGATAGACCTTCGAATAAGTGATCCTAACTCTAAGTCCACAACCAAACAAGGAACAGGAAGTAAAGCAAAGATCACAGATTCTAAGTCTATGACACCCTAGTCACATATAACCGTAGCGTATCCACTCAGCAACTATTGACATACTAATAAAGACCTTTTTAGTTTGCACACAATTAATTATAGTAACACAAAATACTCCTATAGTATTTTAAGTTTATGTTTTGTTCTAATGTTTTCATTGTAGTAGGGTTGGTAAGTTTTTAGACTTGCTGCAACACCCCAACCATTCCCATGCGCATGCTAATCACTTCTCGGAAAGATATAGTTAATCAGGCTATCTCACTCCCATATCTGATTATATGTCCCCAAGCCTACTTGTGCTGTCCAACAATCGCAATACTTTTGTTATGTCCTAGTAACACTGATTTTAGTATGAATGCAGGTATGTATACTTCGGTTAAACATTTTATTATTTAAAAGTATAACTCTTGGTCAGAGTATTTTAATCCCGTTGCATTTATAGTTGTATATCTTATATGAGTTGATATACTCAATTCACTATAAACAGAGCTCTGATACCAATCTGTCACACCCCAAAACCTGAACGGCGTAAACGTTCGGGGGCGGAGGATGTCATGTACAGTATCACAACAATGCATAATAGTAAAACAAGCAACAACATCATCCATTGCATTAATAGTATAATTTAATACATGTGTGTTCTGTATAGTTTATAAGACACTAAAAATATGAATCAAAATAAGAGATGAGTCTTGAACGTGCTCCATCTTTTCAAAACCTGGTCATCGGTACCTGTCTACTGGTGACCTGAGAATACAAGTTATATTGAAAGAGTAGATCAGTATTAAAGCTAGTGAGTTCATAGGTATTTTAGTGTTAATTTTTGTATGAAAGTGTTTGTAAATGTTTGATGTACATGTTTGTATATGTTTGTAGTAAATGTTTGTATCTCCTAGAAAATCCAATATTTTCTACTAAATAGTAGCCTTCTACCAAGGCCCGAATGTTCTGTATGTATTTTGTTTGTAAAAGTGTGTAACTTTCCCAAAAACAGACTATCATTTACCAGAAATATAGTGTACATTACCGTTTATGTGAGAAGATCACAATGTGAATGTAATGGGAAAATAATAATGATGTACTTGTAGTATTAGTATATAGCTACTACTGTTGTACTAACTACCTTAAAACAATTGTTTTAATTAAGGTAAAATGTGATATAGTTGTAAACATGCTTGATTGACTAGTTAAAACACGATGCTCTAAGGCATCGAAATGGTATGACATTAGTCACCCGTAGACCTGCATGTCCCACTGTAGCTAGCAGCAAGGTGTATGATAGTCAATCCCGTATAGATCTATACACCAATTCACGCTCTCCCTCCAGGAGACTCTGGTTGCAAAACGTGACACAGCAGTAGATTGCCATGCCATGAAGTAGTGGATCACATTAATGTTATAGTGTTATAGTGTCTGTATAGTATGTACTAGTGTGATGTATGTTCTCTCTGTTCTAGTGTGTTGTATGTTCTCTTGTATAGTGTAATGTATGTTCTCTCTGTCTAGTATGTAGTATGTATTGTTTCTCGTCATAGTGTGCTCTATCTGTTTCTCTTTATAGTGAGTATTGTATCTCGTTATAGTATGTACTGATTCTTGTATGTTTCATTGTTCTACTAATAGTAAGTAGTGACTTCCTAAACTATACATATTATAGTTTACTAGTAATGTTGTTTGTATAAATGAACATGTTTGTACACCTTTGCTACTCAAAGGTATTGAACTGAATTTAGAACTTTAATATCTATATACATACACATAATATATAACTAAGATTCAAACGACCTTCGGACAAACAACCAATACCCTAAGTCGACAACCAAACAAGGAACAGGAAATAAGGCGAGTTATCAGTCCTAAGTCCTTTCAATCCTACTTATATAATTATATCTATATAGACATGATTTTGACAAAATGTAAGTTTGAAAGAGTTTAATAAGGAGTTTTGCATATAAAGGAGTTTGTAAAACTATTTGAAGCAATTTGTTTGAGAACACAGTTTGAAGTATAAGGAATCTGTCTGTTTGATAGTTATTAATCACATGTGATTGATATAATAACTATAATGTTTCTACTTGTATTCCCCCCCCCATAAAAGCATTTAAAATCATTTAAAAGGTAAGTTAAGGGGTATGAACTCACCTGCAGTGAGCGATACGAATGAAAGATTGTTTTGTAGGATGCTAAGTGTCAAGTAAAGACTTGAGCACAACGGATCCTAATAAGCATATAATGACACATATATGTATATAATTAGTTTTTATACATCTAATAATGTAAGGAAAACGCACTAGGACTTAGGAAACACTTAGATTGAAGTGTTAGAAGTACAAAGGGTTGCATCTAATGGGTGTACGGCCACACAAGTGTGTGTACAGCTACCAGGTTTACGGCCACTTAGGTGTACGGCCTGGTGTGTGCGGCCATGGAGTGCACGGTCGTACACTCCTTGAAGAAATGGTCAAAAAGTGTATTCCAAGTCTCTATCTTTCATCCCCTAAGTGTTCTTGATCATGTGCTAGCATAGAACATGAGTTTGAGGCCAATATGCACTAAACAAGGGGGTGTACGGCCACATGGGGTGTGTACAGCCGTACACTCCTTGATGATCATGGCTTGGACGATTTCTAGGGAGCATATCTAGTAAGTAACAAGCATAGGAAGTGGTACTTATGATATAGAAGCCTTTAGGGGTGTTTGAGGTCCAACAACTTAGTAGGTGTTCTTGGTGTTCTTGGTGAAAATGAAGAACACTTGAAGATCTAAACGAAAGGAGTAATTTCATGGATGAAATCATAGATCCTTACTAGATAGTGTAAAGAATCAACAAATCAAAGGAAGAAACACTTACACCTTGAAGATCTAGATGAAAAATTGGATGATACTTTAGAGAGGAATCGATTTCTTGGCTTAGGAGTGTGAAAAGAGGTAAATGAAGGCTAAGTCTCTCATTTATACATGAGAGTGTATGGCCAGAAGGGGGTGTACGGACGCACACCCAAGGGTACGGATACACTCCTCATGTTGGAGTGTTTGGCCATTTTGGGAAGTGGTGAACTTGTGGAACCTAATTCTAAACCCTAACTTTGAAGGTACTAGGCTTAGAACACTCTATTTGACTCTAAACAATGCTTGAAGATAGCAAAACGAGTCTGACCTTGATTGATTTGAATAACTGTACCAGATAGAAATTTCGGGTGGTCACAAGTTAATTGTTTGATATGAATTATGTGAAGAAACAAATTAACTATATTATTGTGGGTTGAAAACCCTATGTACTCACCAAGTTTCCCAACCTGACCCACTCAGTTTTTTTGTATCACAGGTGTCAATACGAAGCTACATTACACTGAGAGATTACAAGAGATGTAAATCACTAGTGTAAATGAATGTAAGGTCTGTTTATGCTTATGTTTCTATATTGAGGATGATATCCCAAAGTTTTAATATAAAAAAATACATTTCTTCGGAAATGCTTTGATAATATATTTATCATGTTTTTGTAGGAACAAATTTCCTCAATATTATTCTTTAAAATGAATACTCTAATTTTCAAATAAGCATACATAAAATTTTGAAAATGACCGTGAAATTGGGGATGTCACAGTTAATATCAGAGCATTAGTTTAAGCGAACTAGGAATTTTAGGAAATTTCTAGAATTAAACTTAGAATACTAAGTGATGATTGAGAGATGAGTGTCTGCTATATTTAGGAAGTATGCCTGAATAGACATAAGCACTAGCTTATTTAAGGAAGATGCCTAAATTGCTTTTGTGTGATAAATGATTTATGCTATGATATGCCTTATATGATTTATGATGCTATCGTTAGATCGGATCTGTGGTTTGTTGCCGACTAGATCTGGAAACTGTATGTGTTCATATTTCTAAACGTTTAATTACGATATTAGAACTGTCAGGTAACTTTTCGGAGCAATAAGGAGGATTACATGTCTAAACCTTCTCTATCTATATTCTCGTCCTATTGCACTGAATGCCTACTTCCGTGACCATAACGTCATGGTGAATACTCGTAGAGAATTGAGTAAACGGAGGAAATAAGAAGGCTTACGGTAGTGAATGATACCCATAGGAAGATATCGTAAGAGTGGTATCTTGCTTTTAGAATACATCTGATAAAATAATACTACGTATAGAGGAGCACGATCCATCTGAATGTACACATTTGATTGGCGGGATGATGGAACGATTGGTGTAGTTCCTAAAGTTTTCCTATCATCTGAAGTTTCCACACCAACTGAGTTGAAGCAGAATCGATGATTGAAGATACGCATGGAAGAAGTCCTAGTAGAGTCTAGGGCGAATTATATGATTGTTTGGACACATTTGTATGTGTTAAAATTGTTTTTGTGATAATAACTTGGAGAACTGCGAGAAAATACTTGGGACGATTATCAGTAGGTGTGAAAGGTAGTAGAAGCCTATACTACCAGAAGCACAGGACTCACACTTGGATCAGGGAAAGTCACAAGGTTACCAAGACGCTAGTAATTGATTCCATTTTATTCATGTATGTCATTACCATCGTGTTGGTAATTACTAAGAAGATGATTGTTATTCCAACCCTAGTGGTCGTATCAAATCGAGTCCGACTAAGATGAGTATGATATGTGGTTTAGAGAACCAAGATCGATGTAGCATCTGACTTAAGCCAGACAATTGAAGTAAAAAATAATCGAAGCGATCAATAGAAGTATCCTGATCATAGTTAAAGTAAGAAGCTTGTGGCTAGAAGTGCTACATGCTAGAATTTGATTATATCACATTAGAACTTGAATGAAGGAAAACTTCCATCCTGGAATTTGACTCTAAAAGACCTAAGTCTAAGCGTTACATCATACGATGAGAGGTTAGAACTTATCTTAAGATTGTTAAGAAGAAGAAGAGGCTCCAATAAGGATTGATTTTATAACTTGAAGGTTACAATTGAAAGTCCAACGTCAGATAGAGAGTGGGTGCAAGATTGAGTACCGCCTACAGTCAAGAAGTCCAAGAGTTAGATACTCGTTCAAAGGAACATAGGAGTTACGGTTATCACCTAGGATGAAAATATAATGTATGGAGTCATTATACAAGCCCTGTTTTGTTGATGATTCTGGGACATAATCATCCTAAGGGGGAGATAATTGTAACGCCTGCAGATTCGGGCTAGTCAATTTAGAGACAATAAACATCAAAAATGACTTTTTGATAGAAGATTATTTAGAATGAATAATCTTAACCAAGTTATATTATATGTCACAAAGGTTTCGTACATATAAAAAACGTTGAAATCTGAATTATAACGAAGAAGTTATGACCCGACGAAGTTTTGCGACAAAACCGAAACGGCACCGCGTAATGTAAAAAGTGAATTTTTGATAAATTACTTTTTATCTTAGCGATCTCAATGAAAGACGTAGTATACGTTAAACTGAGAACGTGCATAAAAAGAACGTCCAAATCTGACTTCGTATGAGGAAGTTATGATTTTTCTAAGATTTGACACAGCAGTATACAACTCAGAAATTGAATTTTAGATCGGTAAATTTGTAGCCAAAATGATCTAAATGAGAATTGAATATCTCATTAATATGAGTTAAACGATAAAAAGACAGTCGAAAACGGAGTCTGTATGTAGAAGTTATTAATTTTACACGGTCGTTAACAGTGTAATTTTCTCAGACTGTTAAGATTAAAATCGGTCAAGAATTAGCCAATGGGGTCAAAAGTAAAGTTGTAGATCTTGTCAACACCTACGCGTGGATATAAAGAACGTAAAAACAGAGCTTGTATGATAAAGTTATGATTTTTTTAAAATTTGTTGTTTTACTTGCGTCCGACGCCACGTGCCAGCACCAGGTGAAGCCTTGGTGCCTACGCAAGGTCACGATGTGAATTTTAAGTTCATGAAGTGAATCACCCACAGACAGCCTATAAATAGAGGCGCAAATCATCCATTTTCTTCACACCTCAACCCTTATTCCTCTCTCAATACTCCAAATCTATCCCTCCCCTTCCCTAGCACTTCCTAAATGTTAGAGCTAAGTCCCAGAGCGCCAGAAGGCTCCGAGAAGAAGAGCTTCCGGCTAGGAAGTTCTGCCCCCGTAGAGCCCGGTTCCTAGCCAAAACATCCTAGTAAGTGAGTTATGCTTACCGTACTTTAAGTATAGCTTATGTTTAAGTTCAATATCGTTATTATGAACCTATAAACAATATATGTATTATAAAATATAATATACAAAATGTTATTATAATATCTTTTAACTACTCGCGGTACATGAAATCTGGTTGGAAGGGTCGCATAGGGTTGTTGGATTTTAGAAGTGCTTAAATGCCAAGATGGTCCTGCCCTCCGGTGCTTCATGTCTGGCCCCTATCTGTACATAGTGGTTGAAAAGTATTGTTTAACACTTATAAAAAAATATCGCTTGTAAATAGTCACAACGAATATTAGACTAAAATCTAGCGATAATGATACTAGGTTTCGTCGAAGGAAAAGACGATTGTTAGAAGCGAAGTCCTGTCCAAGTTTCGAGTCATCACTTCAACAAGTGAGTGCATAGTTACTTTCATCTTACACATAGATATGAAGTATTTAATATAAATTACATATTATGTGTGTATATTATCTGTGCTCTTGATATCTATGCTAGATGAACGAGTTATACATGTTTACATGATTTAAACTGTATATCTATTTTTATACTTATAAATATATATTGGGTAGCAACAGTTGATGAGAGATAGGTGATGATAGAACGATGATGATAACTAGGTGATGATATATAAGTGATGATAAATAGGTGATGTGAGATGAGAGGGGACGCCATAACCTTGACATGCGATGTTGCGATGTGGCGATGTAGTCATCTACCAGAGTATAGATGGCGACCACAGACTATTCTTGACAGTTATGTGGAAACACCAGTAGGCTCATAACCTATAGGTGATGAATTATGAGTTTAGGCGATGTTGTAACTATGTATCCGTGCGATGATACTTAAACCCATACTTTGAATTACGAGTTCAGGTGATGTTGTAACTCTGTATTCATGTGATGATAACCTAACCCTTACTATACACGTATTGAGCGAGTAATCCCCGAAGCAGTATTGTCTATGCGATGTAGGCGATGATCCTTAGGAAAAATCCTTAGGAACAAACATATAAGGAAATACGGTGTAAGGAGACGAGAGGTAAATACGATGTAGGAGATGACCCTTAGGATAGATCTTTTGGGAAGATTAAATGAAGAAAAATGGAGATGGGTAATCGGGTTAATTATTTGACATGAATTATGTGAAGAAAAAAATTAACTATATTATTGTGGGTTGAAAACCCTATGTACTCACCAGGTTTCCTAACCTGACCCACTCAATTTATTTGTATCACATGTGTCGATACGAAGCTACATTACACTGAGAGATTAAAGGAGAAGTAAATCACTAGTGTAAATGAATTTAAGGTATGTTTATGCTTATGTTTCTGTATTGACGATGACATCCCAAAGTTTTAATATAAACAAAATACATTTCTTCGGAAATGCTTTGATAATATATTTATCATGTTTTTCTGAGAACAAATTCCGCAATATTATTCTTTAAAATGAATACTATGATTTTCAAATAAGCATAAATAAATTTTTTAAAATGACCGTGAAATTAGGGATGTCACATGTGAGATTGCTTCCGACTGCTGAAGCATGTTCGAGATTGACCCCTGAGGCTGTTGAGTGTAAGTGTTGAGCTGTTACACCAATGACAGGTGAGGGTTGGATTTTTGCTGCGGCAATGTTTGGGGGTTGGATCCGTGCGACTATTGGAAATAAAGGTTAAACATCAGAGGTTGTTGAGCGAATAGTGGGATGTGTGACATTCTTAGTACTAGGGAGAACTGATAGCTTGGCATTGGGTATTGTGTTAAGGACATTATGGTCCCTGGGGACCAAGTGTTCGTCCTCGCCTGCTGCGGTAGCGATTACGGCTGATAAACCGCTTGTCACGACTGCTGAGTCGACAGTTGTGATTGTTGGGTCGATGGTTGCGACTGTTGTGTCGTTGTCGACTGAGGTGATGCGGTCGTCGTTGTAATCGGCTGCTATGTTGTGACGGGTGATGGTCGCCATAGGGCGACGATTTCTGCCGCTGTGGTACCCGTTATCGGACCTTGTGTGTGTGCTGTTGATGTGGGTGTGGAGGCTTGTCCGTCTGACGCAGATGGTTGTGTGTTGTCGAGCGATGACATTGGCCTGAGCAGACTTGTTTCTCCTCCGTCGGGTGCCGCATGTTCCTTTCCCATCATTGTCGCCTTATAGGGTCATTTTGAGGTTGTGTAACTTTAAGTACACGCCTGAATGGTCCCAAATTTTTTGATATCTGTTTCGAGCTTACCGGCGTATGTTGTGGTTTCATCTGGGTTAAGCCTGAGGATCACAACAAAGAAAGAACCAGTGTCGGTCTTCGTCCGGGAGGGGATCCCAAAACGAGGCTTCGATGGTCTAGTCAACAATTGGATGAGAGAATTAGGGTTTAGCTGAAGGGAGAGGATGTGGCGATCCCTTCTGAAGAAGAAGAGGGGCATCCTTTATACCTGTCGTCGGAGGAGCATGTCCCCGATGTTGTGATATATTCTTGGGCTTCACGCTGTTTGTGGTGGTTTTCGTCTTGGTTAAGCCTTAGAATCACAACAAAGAAAGAGTCAATGTTATTCGTCGTCCGTGAGCGTGTCCCAAAACGAGACTCTGACGGTCTTGTCAGTAATGTGGTGAGAGAATTAGGGTTTAGCTTGGGATAGAGAAAGAGGCGATCCCTTCTTCTAGAATCAAAGGATCTCTTTTATACCTATCGTCATGGAAGCATGTCCCGGACAGTACCTTTTGTCTTGTTCGGACCGTCAAGACAAGTAGAAAGATAAATGAAATAAATAAATAATTAAAAAAAGTAGATAAATGTTAAAAAATATTAGTTTATATGAATTAACAATTTAAAAGGAGTAAAATAAAAGGTAAAATGATAAAGAAAAGGATTTAAATCAAAAATGATATTTTTAAATAATAATAATAATAATAATAATAATAATAATAATAATAATAATAACTTGAATATAGAAGTCCAGGGTTCAAAATGTAATTTTTGGAAACTCTTTTTTTTGAAGACATATCAATCTGGGCTAGCTGCTGCCAACATATCAAATGTCAAGGACCAAAACCGCCATTTTCATAAAATCTTTTGTTTTTGCCTACTGTTCAATCACAGCAACATAAGCGTACGCATGCTGTTCCTTCCCTCTTTTAGACCTGCAAATCGAGAATCATTTAAAGCTATTCGATTCCCATCTCTTATTACACTCAGTCTCGATCATATGAAGCAAATCTCTATCCATTTCAGCCCCAAATACCGAGAGAAACGTGGGAGAAAGAAGGTGCCGCCGGTTAGGGTTTTCAGGAAAAAAAGAGAGCTTTAAGGTACGTACTAGCCTTCCCTCACCCTTACCATGTTTCTCCTCTCTTCTCTATCACTCTCTTTTCTACCACTGTCGATGCCGGAGTTGTTGGAAATGGACTCTCAAAACTCAAATCAAAAGTGACATGACATTACAGGAGAAAATAAATGACTTTCTACTAAGTAAAAAAACAAAAAGGTAATTTAAAGTTGCAGGAGAAAAAGACTTGTTGCCATACTTTCCGTCGAAGCTAAAGTGAAAAGCTAAGAACGCTTATATATAGTCTTACTCACGTGGGAACATACAAAACAATAGAATAATACTTATCTCACTTAAAAACTAGCTGATTTCTTCTACCCTTCAAATTACCTCCCTAAGAGCCCGTAACAGCTTTTACCAAGCTTTTATTATTAAAAAAAACATGCGTAATGGACCTATCTAAACCCATGAACCAAAATGGACTTAACCCATCATCAAGATTATCCAACATTCACCCCGTAATCTTGATGATTTTGACATGTTTCCTCATCACAACAAAGCCTGTTCTTCCTCTTCTATCAAATTGGCTTCGTTCTCTTTGTCTTTCCATTTGGTACACTCATTTGCAAAGTGTCCAAATGCTCAACAATCATAGCATCTAAGCCCACTCTTATCACCTCGACCCGCACCTCTTCCACGACCTCTTTCACCTCTACCGAATCCTCTTCCTCGACCTCTTCCTCGTCCATATTGCTTATCATCATGCTCACCATTAGTTAGTAAAAGTTGTTCTTGTTGTCCTTATTGTCCTTGCTCTTCATCTTTTTCATCATGGCTTTTGAGTCTTTCTTCGTATGCTTTGAGTCTTCCAACTGCTTCTTCAAAAGACATGGTTTCAATATCCGAGTATTGCTCGATCGAGGCAATGATTGATAAATATTTCTTTGGAGCTGAATTGAGAAGCTTTCTCACCACCACTTATTCTTCAAGGCTTGAACCGAGACTTTTAAATTTTGCCATTATGCCACTAATCTTGCCCGAAAAATCATTAGTAGTGTCGTTTTCCTTCATCTTTAGCATCTCCAACTTACTCCTAAGAGTTTGTAAACGTGCCTTTTGGACTCGATCGAATCCTAAGTATCGAACCCAAATTGCTTCCCAAACATCCTTTGCATCTTTATGTTTAGAGACTTGCAATAGAATATCTTCTGGTAAGGTTTGAAAGATAATGACTTTGGTGGTGTGGTTCTTCTTTGCTTCCAAATTTCCCCCGGGATCCACCGACTCCCATAAACTGTATGCCCTTAGCAACGTTTCAACCATAATCGACCACGAAGTGTAGTTCGTGTCAGTTAGTTTAGGACATTGAAGTGGTACATGAACTTGCTCACGGATAGTTCCTGCGTTTGTTGGCATTTCTTGCTAAACTTTCGAGTTCCAAAACGGTTTTGATCTCATTCTTGCTTCTTGCTAACTGCTTTCTTTTCTTGCTACTGCTTTCTTTTCTTCTTTCTTCTTGGCACTTGCTTTCTTGCTTTCTTGCTTACTAATTCTTGTTGCTTGCATTTTGTTTCTTCCTTGCTAACATACAGAAAAAATATTATGGCACTTGCTTTCTTGCTTACTAATTCTTGCTGCTTGCGTTCTGTTTCTTGCTTGCTAACATACAGAAAAAAAATTTGCTTCTTTTTTCTTCTGATCACCAAACTCGATCAACCTTGCTGCTTGCTATCATACTCTTGACCTGATTACATAAGGTTGCAGTCAGTCATTTCTCTTTCTTGCTAAGAACCAGGTATGAACCTGGCTCTGATACCAAATGTTGGAAATGGACTCTCAAAACTCACAGTAAAAGTGACCTTACAGGAGAAAATAAATGACTTTCTACTAAGTAACCAAAAAGTTAATTCAAAGTTGCAGGAGAAAAAGACTTAATGACATACTCTCTGTTGAAGCTAAAGTGAAAAGTGAAGAAGGCTTATACATAGCCTTACTCAAGTGGGAACATGCAAAACAATAGAATAAGATTTATCTCACCTAAAAACTAGTTGATCTCTTCTACCCTTCAAACTATCGCCCTAATAAGACCCGGTAACAACTTTTACCAAGCTTTTATTATTTATATATATATATATATATATATATATATATATATATATATATATATATATATATATATATATATATATATATATATTAATAATAAAAGCTTGGTAAAAGTTGTTACCGGGTCTTATTAGGGCGATAGTTTGAAGGGTAGAAGAGATCAACTAGTTTTTAGGTGAGATAAATCTTATTCTATTGTTTTGCATGTTCCCACTTGAGTAAGGCTATATATATAGGTTCAAGTATTCTAACTAATTATCGTACATCTATCGTGTGCTATGAGAATGATAAAGAAAATATGTTGTTTGATAATATAAATATGTTCAATCTTACATAACTATTGTTATTAACACACATTCTTACTAATTAAATCGTCTATAAGGTTATTATACACTTATTATTATTATTCTCATTTCTGTCATAATGTTGTCAGAATGTTTTATTGGGTCATATTCTGTCAGAATTAAAATGAATGAAAAACGATGTGTAAGAACAAAAAAAAAATAATTAACGAGAATGCATAAAAATGATGATATTCTTGTAAGTTTGAACATATTCGCATTGCTAAACAACTTATTCTCTTAGTAATTCTCATAGTATACGATAGATGTACAATAATTAGTATGAATAGAATAACCTAAGCCTATATATATATATATATATATATATATATATATATATATATATATATATATATATATATATATATATATATATATATATATATATAAGTCCCTTTAACACAGGACATCAAGTGTGGGCAACTATAACCAATAATATAATCTCAAAATGCATTAATTAAAACCATCATATGCTCACATATATCGAGACTTTTGTAAATAACGAGTTCGGTTCCTTTTCTAAGAGTTATGGATCTCTTTTATACATTGTTGTAGGTTGCTAGGACTAATACTTTACACCTTGTGTTGGTGCCTAGAACAAAAAAACAACATTTTTACTTGATTTTATCTTAAAATCCCACAAACCAAAGAGCTAAACTTTATGTGTGAGTGCTTAAAACAACATTTTCAACATAGTTTTTACTGTTAAAACATAGACTACATCATGTCTTATAAGTTTTATTGGGTGTGAGTGTTTAAAACAAAAATAAGCTTCATTTTAGGATTATGTGTGTGCTTGGTGTATGTAAACCTAAGAATATGCTGGAATCATACATACCCTTATATATAATATGATAGTACAATAAGGTTTCTGTATGTGATTGGTTGATTGTATGATACTGATATATGTCATGTTTGGTTGGGGTGTAGGTAGTATTGGTCGGTGGTTGAGTGAATGCCCTAGCGATTGTATGTAGTTTAAATTATATAGCTTGAGAGCTTTGGTTTGGCCTTACTGCATGGTTCTCGTTTTGATATATGACTTTCGGGCATGATCATATGTTCGACTGTCTATCTTATTTACTAGCTACCTATGATTATGCATTTACAAGGTGACTTGTTAATATTAGTAATAGCCTTGGTATTGTTGCAAACGGTTGGGAGTCGGTTAAAGATGTCAATGGGATCAAATAGAAACCCCCACCCCCTCCCTCGAAATTAGTTATTGCCCCCGCCCCTGAATCCCCCGTTTACATAGCCCCCCGAATACCTTTATCACCTCCAATCCCGCACCCGTTCCCCCTATTTTATATGCTTAAAATTGATTTTTTTTGCTAACAAATTTTTTATACTTTGCTAAAAATCTATTTTTCATAACTTTAAAAGCTTAAAATCTAGTTTTTTAACAACTAAAAAGTTAAAAATTCAACATCACAAAACCACAAATCCAATAAACTTATAAATAGAAAATATGACAAATCCAACATTACAAAAAAATGTACGACATCTCCAAAAATATATGACCAATTCACTATCGTATCGTCATATGCTGTGAAATGGAAAAAAGTCAAGAAACCCTAAAATTAGATAATGTATTGTCTATATATATATATATATATATATATATATATATATATATATATATATATATATATAATTTTATATTAAATATATATAATTTTATATAAATATACAAATGGGGCCCTCGTAGGAGTATGAGAAATATATACGCACTCCTGCCCTCGGTCCTAAAAATAAAACGAAGTTTAATCCCACTCCCGCCCTCGCCCCCGCCCCGAATTTTTTTAAAAGTTAACCCCGTACGGAATCGGGGTCCCACGAAAGTTTTTGACATCCCTAGAGTCAGTGGTTGTATGACGGCTAGGAGTCGGTAGAGGTATGGCGGTAGGGTTCCTATGGGTAATATATATGTAGCTATGTTATGATTGAGTGGATTAATGGTGGATATGTTGAAGCCGAGCCGATAGCAACGCCGATAGTGACATTGGTGGCTATTGAGGAGGTTTGCGATGAAGGTGGCCATCCCTTATGGTATTCTACGTCTAGCCATGGAGAGAGAGAGAGAGAGAGAGAGAGAGAGAGAGAGAGAGAGAGAGAGAGAGAGAGAGAGAGAGAGAGAGAGAGAGAGAGAGAGAGAGAGGAATATGAAAATGAATTGTGACCGAATGAGAAAGGGGAGGAGTTATTCTCATTTTAGGGAGTAGAAAACCTATAGGGAAGACCTGTTGTCCCCACACCCTTAAAAAATGATGTCACTTCAATATTCCTATTAAACAGATTAAAAAAATGTCAATACATTTAATTTATTTCTTTTTGGGACGACTTAATGTCCCTATACGTTTTCAGTATCTCACGAAAAGTCTCGCCTAACCGATCGGGATGACAAAGTCGTAGCTATATATTTTCACAAAGTCGCCAATCATCTGTGTAACCTATTGCAACGACATGTCGTCTCTATAGATCAACTGGTCAAAAAAATTTGGTCAACCCTATGGAAACGACATGTCGTCTCTATAGATGATCTATAGAAATTATTTTGTGGTCACTATAGGTATCCTCCCTATGGATGCTTATTCTTGCAGTGTTACATTAATATATTGTTATTTGGACTATAAGAAGTGCATGTATATTACCATTTCTATTAGTGGTCATGGTGATTTTTTTTAAAACACAAATGACATTTTTAGAACTAAAATACCTACAAAACCTATAAATTTGGCACCAACGGGGCATAGTGGTCATGCTGAATTTTTTTTACCAATCATGAATGGTTTTTATATATCAAAATAAAATACGATGGTTAAATCCGATTTGTACAAAACTTTCGTGGTTTTTATATGCTTTTCCTTTTTCCATTTTTCCAAATCCATAGATACAAATACACAATTAAAGAAACACAAGTAATACAATCTTCAACCCATAAGATTGTTTTTATACTAAATCGATAGGACCATATCATGTCCAATCCATTACATCATTTATAACATCAAGAATGATATTTTATGACTAAGGATATGTTTGACGTACTAGTTGAAAAACTAGGTAATACCTGAAAAGCTAACTATTATATGAAAAATTAGCTGCTAGCTGATAAAACATAACGTTTGTTAAACTAGTTGATAAACTATATAAAATATATAAAATGACATAAATAAGTATTTAAAAGAATATGTTTTTTTATAATTAATTAGGAGCATATAATTTTTTTTTTTAAAAAAAAACTAGTGTTAGTAGCTTTTTAAAAAGCTAGCTTATAAGCTAATTTATAAGGTACTTTTTGTTTGTCAAACATAACAACTAAAAAAAACTTAAAAAATAAACTAGCTTATCAGCTAGTTATGACGCACTAAATACAACCTAAAAAGCTTTTAATCCAACAATATCAGGTGTTTTATTTCTTCTTTGAGATAGGTGGTTTAAGTATGGTTTGGGATATATATAGAATTATGAATAATTTAGAAGTAATTAGATTTGTTGTTAAAAAAATGCTATTTTATGTATATTATTAATTTTCTAACTTTTTAAAACCATCAAAACGATCTTTACATATATTAGCTTTTATACAAATTTGACATATATGTTTTTATTATAGTAAATTTATGAAAAAATAAATATTCTTTAACTTTTGTCCATGCTCATTTTTTACTCATGTTAAATGTTACTCATATTAAATAGTGAAAAATATCTTAAAATATTATCAATTTTTATTGAATATGATACTTTTCGTTATTTAATATAAGTAAAAGAATAGATAGAAATAAAAGATAAAAATATTTCACAAAAAATTTATAGATGGTGCTATTATAAAAATAAGTAATATAGGTAAAGTTTAGGAGTCTTAGGTTGACAAAAACGCTTTCTTGTAGAGAGTTTTGAGCCTTTCAAAATGACCAATCGCGCTTATTTATCGTGAAGAAAAATAACAAATAAATTGTACTATTAAATGGATACTTTTATATTGGAAAAATTCACACCAAATTTATTACTATTATAGGTTTTAGTATTTGGTTTGGGTTCAACAAGTGGAAGTGAATTGATGAAAGAAATTCGTCAAAAAGGCTTTGGCACATGTTATTTTTGGAACGACCAAGATAATAAATTAAACAAAGGCCAGCGGGAAGGCTTTGGCAGTTAGTCCCACGTGACAATCGAAATCTGAAAGTGCGATGATCTGCACGAAAGACATATCCCCTAGTAATATTTTATTAAGACGTATCATATTTGGATTTGTGATGATAATAAGATATATTCATATACTAGATGAGGCCGATGATAGCAATGACGTCATTCACAGGCAATATATAGCTCACAATTTAACCTCACTCTACTTTCAAGCATCACAATGGCGGAGCAACATAAAGCTACCAAGTCACCACATGTTCTTCTCTTCCCCTTCCCTTCACAAGGCCACATAAACCCCCTTATCCAATTTGCCAAACGATTAATCTCCAAAGGTGTCAAAACAACGCTCATAACCACCATCTACATCTCAAAAACATCCCCCTCATCAAACACCTCCATAACAGTGGAACCCATTTCCGATGGATTTGATGATGGTGGCTACATGAGCGCCGGCAGTGATGAAGCCTACCTGGAGAAGTTCCAACAAGTCGGATCGAAATCGCTAGCTGATCTTATCAGGAAGCTTGACAGTGAGGGAAATCCGGTTGATGCTATCGTCTATGATTCCTTCGTTACTTGGGCTTTGGATGTGGCCATGGAGTTTGGAATTACTGGTGGTTGTTTCTTTACTCAAGCTTGTGCTGTAAATAACATTTATTATCATGCCTATAAGGGGCTTGTTGATATCCCACCGGTGGCGACTGTTTCAGTCCCTGAACTGCCGCTGCTTCAACCATGGGAGACACCGTCTTTTGTACATAATCCTGGACCATACCCTAGTTGGGCTCATATTGTGTTCAATCAGTTTTCTAATATTCATCAAGCTCGTTGGGTTTTCTCCAATACATTCTACAAGCTCGAGGAAGAGGTTCGTTTTTCTCTTCTTTTTTTAAGCATGGCGTGGATTTGGTATTGGTTGTTTCTCAACAAAATATTTTCTATTCTTTTTTTAAGCATGGTGTGGATTTTATAATGGTTGTTTCTCAACAAAATAATTTCTTCTTTATGTTTTTTTATTATCTCTCTTGTAGATGTGTTGTGATTTTTTATCTTCATTGTTGTTTTTTTTTTATTTAGGTGATAGAGTGGATGAGAAAGATGTGGCCATTGATGGTAGTGGGACCAACGGTTCCATCAATGTATCTTGACAAACGATTAGAAGACGATCAAGATTACGACATGAGTCTCCTAAAATCAAATCATATCGAATGTATGAAGTGGCTAAACAACAAACCAAAAGGATCAGTTGTTTATGTGTCATTTGGGAGTTATGGAGAACTTGGACCCGAACAAATGGAAGAAGTTGCATTGGGTTTGAACGAAAGCGGTGTGGATTTCTTGTGGGTTGTGAGGGAAACCGAAAAGGAAAAGCTCCCAAAAGGGTTTGTGGCAAATGGTTTGGTTGTGTCATGGTGTAGGCAACTTGAGGTGTTAGCGCATGATGCTGTAGGATGTTTTGTTACACATTGTGGGTTTAACTCGACTCTTGAAACAATCAGTTTAGGAGTACCTGTTGTGGCAATGCCTCAATGGACAGATCAACCAACAAATGGAAAATGTTTAGAGGAGATATGGGGCGTTGGAGTACGAGTTAAGGCCAACGAAAAGGGGATAGTGACACGAGGAAATTTAGTGTCATGTGTAAAGGAGATTATGGAGGGCGAGAGAGGCGTGTTAGCGAGAAAGAATGCTAGCAAATGGAGGGAGTTGGCTATACAAGCCGTGAGTGAAGGAGGGAGCTCGGATGAAGATATCAATGAATTTGTGTCTCAACTAAAAGCATAAATGTCGATTAGAATGTACTAATGTAGATTTGGGTGTTTGATTGTTTCATACTAGATTGAAGGAATTATTTAGTGGTTCATTATGTGATATTTATTTAAACATTAAACAAAAACTCCTAATTATTTTTGGCATAAAAACTTATGAACCCAAATCAATCGTCTCCAATAACTAAATTACTTATGTTTGGCATGCATGCATTTCAGAGTAACATGGATGGATTCTATGAAATTTATGGATGTAATGTAGATATTATTCAATATTCATATTGAATACAAATAATATATATTTTTTTAAACAGCAAATATTATAAAAAAAAATATAACAAATAATACATATATACCATAACTAAAGACTCAAATGCACCTCGATTGGAATTCCTAACTTGAATATTGTGGCACGCAAAACAGTACAACATGACACGCATCTCAAGCAATTTCCCTTGAACATTTTATGTTGTATTGTTGTTCCTAGATATTGCACGTAAGTTAATTAAATTAGTTACAGGTTATACTCAAGCCCTTCCCTTGTACATTATACAACGTCCAATCAATGTAGAGAGAAGGGTTCGGTCCTTTGACCTGGGTTGACCAGTCGTACCCAACGACTAACTTTTGTAAAAAAAACAATTAACATATTTTATCTATAATTACAACACTATTATTTTTTCATATTATTTTGAAGAGTTTCGATAAGGTTACAATAATGAATTGGATGGCGGAACAAAAAATCAGAGCATTGGGTATGGGTCACACCCATACCCATACATACATAACGTTGTCACATCACCAACAACTCTTCATGACTTCTAGAACGGAGTGATATTCCCAGTCTTAACGTCGTTGAGGTGAAGTAAAAAAAGAAGAAAAACAGAGGAAAGAAAGAGAGGATGAAAGAAAGAGTATGACGTTATGGGGCGTTATGCCAGTAACGAGAAGCAACAAGCAACACCAAAACGAGAAGCAGGGCCGGTATTTGTGGCGTTATGGCGGCGTTATGGAGGTGCCACATTGGCACCTTCACGGCGTTATGGTCACATACCTTATGCTCTCATAGATATGCAATTCTTGTTATACATGAATGCTGATTTAAAAGTTTTGAAAATGAAACACAATGACTACGAATGTAAAGATTTGGAGATTTTTCTTTCGATAAAATAATTTGTTCAAACGAAATATAAATACCAATTAGATTTATTTTCAATGTTCGTTTTATATATATATATATATATATATATATATATATATATATATATATATATATATATATATATATAAATGGTACATTTTTTTAATTTAGTGAATGTATTTTTTTTAATCTAGTAATGCTTTTATTTTAATTGAAAATCTGACATTTTATTACATTTTAATTTATTTTCAGTTAAGAAAAAAATAACGTGTAAGTGATGGATATATCATTTTTGGTTTTGTATGATGATGAAACAATAATGACTAACACTCCGATCATTTTTATTTTTATGTTAGTAATATTTATACCTAATGACTTAATTGGACATTATTGTTTCCAAAAAGCTTCTTTATTTAGTGGTTTAGTAAAATTATTGACAAAATTATCTTTGATGACTAATTTTAAAAAAATGAAATTTCCTTTGTTTTATTTTTCTTTTTGATGAAACAACGAATAACATATATAAAAATCATAAACCAGAATTAGCAAAATGCTAAACATTGAAGTACTGTCACACTCCCAAATCAGGATGACGAAAACGTATGGAGATGGATAACTTTTATATATTGTATCATAACAATTGTGTAATAGTAAATAAAGCAAACATAACCATCATATATATAATTAAAAAAGTTGCATCATTGTAAGTGTTACATGTTTCAAAATTCAATTACAATATGATAACAAAAGATTTGTTTGACGCATTAGCGTTCCATCATCAAAAGCTGGTAATTACATGTTTTACTGATTTCCTGAGAATACAAGTTATTTGAAAAAGTGTCAACAATTAAGTTGGTAAGTTCATAAGAGTTTGTATGAAAATTAGTAAGCCTTTCCGTGAAAAGATATCGTGTTTGTTTCCTGAAAATCCGATATTTTCTAATAAATGAGATGTAAGTCGTTCACTTGTAAAATGATGGTGTTTATTCCAGAAATCCAATATTTTCCATAGAAATGAGTTGTAGTCTTAAATGTTCCAACACCGAAATGTACCAGTGTTTTCCATACTTAAAATAGTATTATGTAGTTTTATTTGTGTATAAAACTGTTTGAAGATATGTATTTTCATGTAAAATAAACGTATTGTCGTTTCCCCATGTGAGTTTTCATAACCGTGCTAAAAATGAATTTGTCTGCTCGACGTTCTTCAGGCGTCGAAACATTTATGACATTTGTCACCCATAACCTGCCCGTCTGACTGTAGCTAACAGTCAAGGTTTGGGATCATCAGTCCCGTATAGATCTATCCACAAGTATCACACTCTCTTACGGTAGATTTCGGTTATAAAACAGGACTTTCGTGTATACCTCAGTTAGGTACGATGAAGACAATGTCTCACAAATTTATTCAACGAGTGTACGTGTTTTTGTAATGAAAATGTTTGTATATATAATTATCCCATTTTTCCAGGATAATATCGAAAATGTCGTAAAACAGTTATATATGTACTTTATATAATTTTACCCTTTTTTAAACGGGTTACAAAGGTGGTAAAGTTTCGTAAACTATATTTATATAGTTTAATGAAATAAACGTTTTGTACTCAAAATGTATATAGTTACATATATTTATAAGAATAATGTAGTGTATTTTGTAACCGTTTTTCATATCTTTACGTTTTTATCAAAACGTTGTATATAAAAATATACGAGGTTGATAGTAAAGCCGTTTCACGTATTTATCCCTTTTCGTAAAAATAGTTAATAAACGTATTTAAATGTTTGCGTTATAACGTAAATTTTCTTGTCTGTTACTTGTATTCCCCTCCTAAAACATAGAAAAAGTCTTGAAAAATATAGGGGTATGAACTCACCTTATATGAATTTGCGGTTTGATAACGAGGTGACGGTGATGATCCTTAAGTTAGAACACTTAAAGGTAGTCGTATCCTAATCGTTTTTAACACATAATAATGTGTAAATTTTATGAACTAACATGAAATGTATTTGTAAGAACACTAGATTAGATGAGAAATACTTACAACAATCCTTGAATTAGCTTGGAAGATGGTCTTGTTTTTGAGAGAAAACAAGAATAGGAAGAATGGGTTTTAAGACTTGAGAGAATATGAGGTGAATTTGTTTAACTGTGAGTGAAGAATGGTGAAAGAGTTCCTAATTGTGGTTTATATATTGGATAAAAGTGAACTGAAGTGATAGTGAGTTGATGTTTACATTGGTATGTGTACTTATCACGTTAGGAAGGTAATTGCAACCAATCAAGTGGCACTACTTGACCACCATTTGGTGATTTCGGCCAAAATTGGGGGTGATTTCGGTCAAGGCATGACCGAAATCCTCTTGTACACTCATCAAAATGTTGATTTCGGTCATGACATCATTTAAGAAAGGGTTTTTGGTCCATGTGAAGAGATTTTGGTCCTAGTGGGCCTTAAAATAGGTGCTTTCGGTCTTGTGGTGTTTCCATGAGGGGTGACTTCGGTTTTAGGCATGAGATGTTGGTCCTACATGACCGAAATCCCATTGCTTTTGATTCCAAAAACCGAAAATCCTTATAGTAGGGTATAATTCATGCTTTAACCCTTAATTATTTGATTTGTGTTGCCTTACAATAGTTCATTTCAACATGGTTTTCAATTTATATATATTTACTTATACAAATGATGCCTTTTGGCTATAGATGATCCATTGCAACAATGTTAAGATGTGGTTTCACTTATACATAATACATCTTTAGACTTTGCTCGATTCTCAACTTTGCCAGTTGTCACATCATCCCCCAGTTAAAGGGAATTTCGTCCTGAAATTAGCATTCTGAGTTGGTCTTTAAGGGTTGGGGAAAAGATGTGAGTACTTCTGTTTCATTTGATCTTCTCGTTCCCAAGTGAATTTAGGTCCTCGTTGTCATTCCAGCGGACCTTTACAATGGGTATTCGACTTTGTTTTGTTCGTTTGACCTCCCTGTCCATGATTTCCACAGGTTCTTCTACGAAGTTTAGACTCTCGTTTACCTCGATTTCATCGAGTGGGATAACAAGAGTTTCATCGGGCAGACATTTCTTTAGATTGGACACGTGGAAGGTGGGGTGCACGTTACTAAGTTCTTGTGGCAGTCGAAGTTTGTAAGCTAGCTGGTCGATTCTAGTAAGGATCTCAAATAGCCCAATATACCTTGGATTCAGTTTTCCAAGTTTTCCAAAACGTATCATTCCCTTCCAGGGTGAGACCTTTAACAGAACGCGGTCACCAACCTGGAACTCCAAGGGTTTGCATCGCTTATCTGCGTAGCTCTTTTTCCGGTCCCTAGATGTTTTCATCCGTTCCCGGATTTGAACAATCTTATTTGTAGTTTCTCGTATAATCTCGGGGCCGGTGAGAGTGCTGTCAGGAACTTGCCTCTTTGCTAGTTATGTGTCACCCACTTCATCCCAGCACAGAGGTGATCTACACTTGCGTCCGTGGAAGGCTTCGAATGGTGCAACCTTCATGCTAGTGCAATAGCTTTTATTGTACGAGAATTCGATGAGTGGTAAATGGGTATCCCAAGCTTTACCAAAGTCTATCACACAAGCTCTCAACATGTCCTCCAGCGTCTGTATGGTTCTTTCTCTTTGCCCGTCACTCTGGGGATGGTACGTTGTACTCATGTCAAGTTTGGTTCCCAAGGATTTTTGTAGTGACTGCCAGAACCGTGAGGTGAATCTACTATCTCTGTCAGAGATGATGGATATTGGTACACCATGTAATCGCACGATCTCTTGATGTAGGTTCTGGTTAGCTTCTCCATCCTGTCGGTTTCTTTTATTGGCAGGAAGTGTGCGGATTTGGTCAACCTGTCAATGATCACCTAGATGGTATCGAGTCCACCTGTTATCTTAGGTAAATTGGTGATGAAGTCCATGGTCGTCCGCTCCCACTTCCACTCGGGTATTTCTGGTTGTTGCAGTAAACCCGAGGGCTTTTGGTATTCTACCTTGACCTTGGCGCAAGTCAGGCACTTGCCCACATAGGTAGCGATTCCTGCCTTCATGTTTGGACACCAATAAAGTTTCTTGAGGTCCAGATACATCTTGTCTGAACCGGGATAAACACGATATTTGATCTTGTGAGCCTCGTTCATAACAACGTCTCTGTACCCACCGAACTTCGGTGTCCAGATCTGATCCATGAGATAACGATCTCCGTCACCCTTGACTTCCAGATTTTTATCCATTCCTCTCAGGGATTCACCTGTGACATTTTCAGGTTTCAAGGCTTCCATTTGAGCCTGTTTGATCTACGTGGACAGGTGTGAATGGATGGTCATGGTTAATGATTTCACTCGGCGGCCCGAGTATTCCTTTCGACTGAGGGCATCTGCTACTACGTTGGCCTTGCCTGGATGATAATTAATTTCACATTCGTAATCGTTTAGTAGCCCCACCAATCGTCGTTGCCTCATGTTGAGTTCCTTTTGATCGAAGATGTACTGGAGACTTTTATGGTCCGTGAAGATCGTGCACTTCGTGCCATAAAGATAGTGTCTCCAGATTTTCAAAGCAAACACCACTGCTCCTAATTCGAGGTCATGTGTGGTGTAGTTAACTTCGCGAGTTTTAAGTTGTCTCGAGACATAGGCATTGACCTTTCCCCGTTGCATAAGCACACATCCTAAACCTTGCTTGGATGCGTCAGAGTAGACCACAAAGTATTCGGTTCCTTCTAGAAGAGACAAGATCGGGGCGTTGCATAGGGATTGTTTTAGTGTCTAGAAAGCAGCTTCTTGTTTCTCTTCCCAGTTGAAGGTTACACCCTTCAGGGTCAAGGTGTGAGTCGCTTAGCGATCTTAGAGAAGTTCTGTATGAATCTCATGTAGTAGCCAACAAGGCCTAAGAACTGGCGGATCTCCTTCGGTGTTCTTGGTGCTTTCCAGTTCTCAATTACCTTGATTTTGGAGGGGTCCACATGTATTCATTCTTTGCTGACCACATTACCCAAGAAGTCCACCTCTCCGATCCAAAATTCACATTTGGAAAACTTGGCATATAGCTTTTCCATCCTCAATGTCTCTAGGACTTGTCGTAGATGTTGACGATGCTATTTCTTACTTCGTGAATAGATCAATATGTCATCGATGAACACTATCATGAATTTATCTAAGTAAGTTCGGCATACTCGATTCATTAGGTCCATGAACACAGTGGGTGCACTCGTCAATCCGAAGGGCATCACCACCAACTCGTAGTGACCGTAGCAAGTCCGAAACGTCGTTTTGGAAACATCTTCCTCCTGGACCCGCAGTTGGTGGTAACCCGACCTCAGATCAATTTTTGAGAAGTAGCATGCTCCCTGAAGTTGGTCGAATAGGTCGTCGATTCGGGGTAGAGGATATTGGTTTTTGATGGTGAGTTTGTTCAACTCACGATAGTCAATGCACATGCGAAATGATCCATTTTTCTTCTTAACGAACAGATCTAGTGCTCCCCAAGGTGAGAAGCTTGGTCGGATAAATCCTTTGTTCAGCAGTTCGTTTAGTTGACTGGATAATTCCTGCATTTTGGCTGGAGCAAATCGGTATGGGGACTTGGCTATGGGGGTGGCTCCAGGAATTAAGTCGATTCTGAACTCGACTTGTCGCACAGGAGGTATTCCTGGAAGGTCTTCTGGGAATACATTGGAAAGTTACAGACTTCTGGAATATCCTTGATATCCTTTACCTCCTGTTTCTTGTCAACAACATGTGCTAGGAATACGTGGTACTTCTTGCGCAGATAGGTCTGAGGCTTGATGCACGAGATGATTTTGAGACTTGTGCTAGGTTTGTCACCATAGATGACGAGGGTCTCGTTATTTGGTAACTTGAGTCGGACGGGTTTTTCGTAACATAAGATATCAACGTGGTGAGGACTTAACCAATCCAGAACAATGATAACGTCGAAACTCCTTATTGTGATCGACAATAAATCGATTTGAAAGGAATGATTGTTTAGGGTAAGAGTGCACCCAATGTACACGTCTTTAGTGCTTTCAGTTTTACCACTTTCCATTTCTACTGTGAATATTTCGTTGAGTGATTGTGGTTTTTGGTTGAGTGTGTGCTTAAACTTGTGGCTCACGAAACTTCTCTCCGTACCACTATCGAAGAGTATGCATGCATATGAGTTATTGAGAAGGAATGTACCGGTAACCACCATGGGATCCTTCAGGGCTTCCTCGTGCCCTAATGTCAGAACTCTTCCTGTACCCCCAGTATTCATGTTATTGACTTTTGGCCATTCCCTCCTGAAATGTATTGTTTCCCCACACCCGTAGCATGTTCGGCTCACTCCGGTATTTGTGTTTGGGACGGCCTGTTGGGCTGGCTCCTTACAAAAACTGACAGTGTGTCCTTTCTTGTTGCAATTTGTGCAATGCATTTCCCGAAAAGCTCCAACATGGTGAAATTTGCACTTGTTACATTTGGGTAGGGTTCCAGCATATTGCTTTGTTGGTGCTGGGGCGGCCAGGACAATGACAATGTGGGCTACCACTATTTGTTGTTTCTTGGTGGGCTCGTGCGTTGATTTTCCCTTTCTCTTGTTCCCGGGTCTTCTTTTAGTGTCACCCCCTTTTGCTTGCTCGGGAATGGTCGTCATAAATCCCTGGCGGACTCCATGATCTACAAGCGTTCGTGCCAAGCGTTTGGCACTATCAAAGGTAGAGGGGTTTGAAGATACTACATTTCCTTGGATCTGGGGAGATAGTCCCCAGAGCTAACGCTCCACCTTTTTGCTTTCCGGGGTGACCATCCCGAGAAAAAGCACCGTCAGGTCATTGAACCTGGTGGTATATGTTGTTATATCGGAACCCTCCATTGTGAGGTTCCAGAGTTCTTTCTTCAATTTTTGTACTTCGCGCCTTGGGCAATATTCTGCTAGCATCATGATTTTTAGGTCCTCCCAGCTCCAAGCATTGGCCACGGGGAGTGTTAATGATTTGACCTGACCGTTCCACCAGGAGAGGGATCCGTCGATGAATGTGCATGCCATGAATTTGACCTTACTCTCTTCCAAATAGGCACATATTTCAAACACTGACTTAGTCTTCTCGAACCACCTTGTCAGAGCGATGACGCCTCCGTCGCCATAGAATGCTTTGGGTTTGCAGTTCGAGAAGTCCATATAGGAGCATCCTCTTGGTCCACCATGGCTATCGCCTTGGTTAGAAATATTAGTACCAATTCCAGCCCCATTGGTACCGTTGGAGCTAATTTTGCTATGACATCGGTTATAGTGGCTGTTATAGCAGCTTGAAAGATACCAGTATCCATCGGTGGTGGTGGTGGTGCTGCTGTTGTGTTGTTGTAACGTCTGTTAGATTTGCGCGGTGTCATTTTCTTCTATAAATTTAAAGATGAAACGATGATGAGTTTTCAATAGTTGTTACAAGTCGGGTGCTAACGGACTAGCTTATTTTAGTTCTATGCATTTTATGTTCTGACTTTAGTGTATCTTGTAAGCGATACATGATGGAAATCTACCATAGTTAATTAAATGATTTCAATCAATTTATGAATTTCATAGTGACACTTCAATGAAATAAAATGCATGCCAATTTTATTGATATATTTTAGTACATAATGTAGGGAAAAATGACCTTTTAAGCAGGTCTAAAATACATCAATGTAAGGACAATTTTGATAGCATAACGACTCCCTTGAATAGTGTAATCACTTATTCGTAGGGTCGTACTTACATATGGAAAGAAAAGCACCTAATCTATAAGAAAACATGAATAGTATAGGAACTACTCGTGGGGCATGGTATCCTGTGAGCCATGGAATGAAGTCATCAAGGTCTGCATCTCTTTCACTCGGTGCTCAACCTCAGTAACACGCCTCTACATTATGGCCTGACGTTCCTGATATCCTCTCATCACAGCTCGAGTCATGGTAACTTCCTCCTGAAGGGCCTCGGTATGATCCTGTGTTCGGTCATGATCTTCATCCAGATAACGAAGACAAGCTGCGGTGACCTCGGTGTTGGCACCAACCTCCATGATATGGTTAGTGGATGCCCTTGCCTGTTCACCCTGGTGAGCGATGCGATGAATTATGACAGGGAGAGCTCTGTCTGCTGAACCTCCTCTATCGAGGTTGTAGAAGCCTCGTTGCATACCATAGGGTGGGCGTTGGCCCTGTTCTTGGCTCAATCTTCTTAAATCTACTGCCCATCGAGGCATCGGGCCATGGAAGTTTCGTCTGGGGTTTTGGGCGACGTGCGACGGATTGTAAACTTCGGGTTCTGAGTCGGTGTCTTCCTCGACTTCTTCTTCGTCCTCTTCTTCTTCTGAAATCTCTTCAGAATACTTCTTTGGATCTTCCACGATCCAGCCTTCGTTTCCCTGGTTAGGGAAGTAGGGATCTCCGGGTAGGTGGAATCCTGCCATAGATTCTATTCGAGAGTAGGGGTAAGAAGTACATAAAGAATCTAAGTGTGTGGTTTTATCGTATCACAAAATACTCCTATAGTATTTTAAGTTTAGAGATTCTTTTTATGGTTTGTTGGTAAGTTAGACTCATCGTTCACTACGACCATTCCTCGGCATACGTTAGTCACATCCTGGATAAATATAGTTGATCAGACAATATTCATCCCAGATCTGATTATATACCCCGAGGCCTACTCGTAGTGTTCAACTTATCTTAATACTTTTTGGTTTTGTTACTGTTATGACACTGAACTAGTAAGTATGAATGTACTTATACTTTTATAAAAATAATCGTAATATTTTAAAGTGTACTTGTACGAAAATGTTACGTCAAAGACTTTTAGTCCTATTGTATTTATAGTTTGTATATATTATGTGGTTTGATATACTTAGTTCACTATAAACAATGCTCTGATACCAATCTGTCACACCCCCAAACCAGGATGGCGGAAACGTCCGGGGGTGGATGACTTTCATGTATTGTATCATAACAATTGTGTAATAGTAAAGAAAGAAAACATAACCATCATATATATAATTGAAAAAGTTACATCATTGTCAGTGTTACATGTTTCAAAAGTCAATTACAATATGATGACAAAAGATTTGTTTGACGCCTTAGCGTCCCCTCCTCAAAAACTGGTAGTTACCTGTTTTACTGATGTCTTGAGAATACAAGTTATTTGAAAAAGTGTCACCAATTAAGTTGGTGAGTTCATAAGAGTTTGTATGAAAATTAGTAAGCCTTTCCGTGAAAAGATATCATGTTTGTTTCCAGAAAATCCGATATTTTCTAATAAATGAGATGTAAGTAGTTCACTTGTAAAATGATGGTGTTTATTCCAGAAATCCAATATTTTTCATAGAAATGAGTTGTAGTCTTAAATGTTCCAAGACCGAAATATACCAGTGTTTTCCATACTTAAAATAATATTATGTAGTTTTATTCGTGTATAAAACCGTTTGAAGATATGTATTTTCGTGTAAAATAAACGTATTGGCGTTTCTCCATGTGAGTTTTCATAAACGTGCTAAAATGAATATGCGTGCTCGACGTTCTTCAGGCGTTGAAACGTTTATGCCATTAGTCACCCATAACTTGTCAGTCTGACTATAGCTAACAGTCAGGGTGTGGGATCATCCGTCTCGTATAGATCTATACACAAGTATCTCGCTCTCTTACGGGAGATTCCGGTTATAAAACAGTACTTTCGTGTATACCTCAGTTAGGTACGATGAAGACAATGTCTCACAAATATATTCAACGAGTGTACATGTTTTTTACAAAGGTGGTAAAGTTTCTTAAACTATATTTACATAGTTTAATGAAATGAATGTTTTGTACTCAAAATATATATATATATATATATATATATATATATACAATGTATTTTGTAACCGTTTTTCATATCTTTACGTTTGTATCAAAACGTTGTATATAAAAATATACGAGCTTGGTAGTAAAGTCGTTTTACGTATTTATCACTTCTCGTAAAAATAGTAAATAAACGTATTTAAATGTTTGCGTTATAACGTAAATTTGCTTGTGTGTTACTTGTATCCCCCCTTAAAGCATAGAAAAAGTCTTGAAAAATGTAGGGGTATGAACTCACCTTATATGAATTTGCGGTTTGACAACGAGGTGACGGTGATGATCCTTAAGTTAGAACACTTGAAGGTAGTCGTATCCTAATCGTTTTTAGCACATAATAATGTGTAAATTTGATGAACTAACATGAAATGTATTTGTAAGAACACTAGATTAGATGAGAAATACTTACAACAATCCTTGAATTAGCTTGGAAGATGGTCTTATTTTTGAGAGAAAACAAGAATGGGAAGAATGGGTTTGAAGACTTGAGAGAATATGAGGTGAAGGTGTTTAACTGTGAGTGAAGAATGGTGAAAGAGTTCCTAATTGTGGTTTATATGTGGGATAAAAGTGAAATGAAGTGACAGTGAGTTCATGTTTACATTGGTATGTGTACTTATCACGTTGGGAAGGTAATTTCAACCAATCAAGTGGCACCACTTGACCACCATTTGGTGATTTCGGCCAAAATGAGGGTGATTTCGGTCAAGACATGACCGAAATCCCCTTGTACACTCATCAAAATGTTGATTTCGGTCATGGCATCATTTAAGAAAGGTTTTTTGGTCCATGTAAAGAGATTTCGGTCCTAATGGGCCTTAAAATAGGTGCTTTCGGTCTTGTGGTGTTTCCATGAGGGGTGACTTCGGTTTTAGGAATGATATGTTGGTCTTACATGATCGAAATCCCATTTCTTTTGATTCCAAAAACCGAAAACCCTTATAGTAGGGTATAATTCATGCTTTAACCCTTAATTATTTGACTTGTGTTTACTTACAATAGTTCCTTTCAACATGGTTTTCAATTTATATATATTTACTTATACAAATGATGCCTTTTAGCTATAGATGATCCATTGCAACAATGTTAAGATGTGGTTTCACTTATACATAATACATCTTTAGACTTTGCTCGATTCCCAACTTTGCTAGTTGTCATAGGTATAGAGTACAATAAAATGCAGAATAGGAAATAAAACATGGGTACAAAAATGTATAAAAACTTCATAGGAAAAAAACTCCATTCAGCCCGACTTAAAGAGCTCATACATATGTATTTGTACTATTCATATGTTTAAGAAATGACAACATCTGCAGTTTTTGTTGGAGATATCGTAATTTTCTTGACAATTTTATCATTCCTCACTAGCTAAATGTTGCATAGTATCACATAGAATATCATAATTAGTATATGTTTTTTTAGGACATTTCCTTCGTTAGTAATCAAGGGCTTCTAGCCCAGTGGTATCAGGTGTTGCTCTCTTTCCTTGAGGTCGATGGTTCAAGTCTCGTTGGGGTCATAGGTGTTGGGTGACAACAAAACAAGTTAAACACTTCATAGATATATCAAAACAAACTTCGGCGAACTTGCGGAAATAAAACTTTTGAAAAATGTAAATCTAGTGAACACATTATTTAACATGGTTCGGTCAAGGTGACCTACGTCCTCTCAACCTTACCATAATTGCTCTCTTGAAAATTTATGTGTAAATGATAATGATGGAGATATGAACATATTTATAGGCACGCATGGGAAACTCTAACTCAGATGGGTCAGGCCCATCCATTATTAGCCCATTTAGGGGTTGCCCTAATTTCTAACCATTTACGGAATGTCATGTGGGCGCTTCTAGAATCTTCAACCTCATGAGCATCAACCAAAACACATGATGACACATCATGTATCACAATGGCGCATCATGATGATGCATCTGCCGTCAATATGACGCATCAACCACGTGGAACATCCTATATGAGCATTGTAACGTCCCGATTTTCAATATACAATTTTCATTTTTATTTATTAAAATACTCAAATACTCCAGAGTATAATGAGGAAACATGATTGGGAATGCGTGTGAGCACAGTCTAACCTTGCCCTTCTCACGAAATACCTGAAATCATTTATAGCAATTGGGTAAGCGCTAGGCAGAGTGAGTTCCCCAAAATACCATATACCACAATACATATACATGCATACAAACAACGGCTCACTATATGCCAATAATATGTGTATTTTAGACTTATGTCCTGACCATTTTGTCTTCAACATGGGTCTACGTGTACTTACGACCTACATGTCATATCGTCAAAACGGGTCTATGTGTACTTACGACCTACACGCCATTTCATCAGCACTCGGGCATATAGGCTCCCCGCCTCTTTAACCGTTCTTCCATCATCCCCTAACTAAGTTTTTAATTACAATAACTACGCACGTAGAGACTGCACTTTAGAATCTACTAATACAGGCACATTTATACTTTCTACCCTACTAGTTCACAATTAAGCACATAGAGATTATACTACTAGCTCTAGTCTACTTGTTCCTTATCCTAACATACATGGATATATATTCTACTACATGGAATAGTGAGATAACTCACCTCAACAATGAATCGGAAGATTGAGAGTATCTGGGTGATTCTACTGATGATCCAACTAGCGGATTACGCACCGAACAAGTATTAACCTATAATACTTTAACCTATTAATTTCTATAACGATCTGGTAATGAAAACTAGATCCTTTACTAATCCCAATGAATATCGAGAGTTCTATTAAATAAGGATCAGTTAGGCCGGACAGTTGGGAGGCAGGATCACTTCGGCATATAGCCTTTCTGAAATCTAACAACTAAACCAATGTGGCTATTCTAGACACCTCTCCTATAAGTAGATCAATCAGCATTATAACTAGAATTACTAATAAATCTTATTTATATATCCATAACAATGACTATGAATATAAATATAATTTACACTTAAAGTGTAGCTTAACTTACAGGGATCCTAGAAAAAAATTGGGAATTATCCAGGCAGAACTATGATCCAAAAACTCTATAGCTCAGATACTCCATGGCCTTGCTAAAGTATTCGGAAACTATAAAGTAAAGGGACTAAGAGTACGAGAGAGTTCCAGAGAGGTTCTGGAGGAAAAGAGATGTGAGAAATGAATGAATATCATCGCCTATTTATAGTTGATTTTGGGGTGCATGTCTAACACATGGTCGGGTGTAAGCCACACACTTGGTCAGAGGTGCTGACGTGGCTCCATGTAGAAAGTAACATGTGGCAAAATCTGGGTGATGTGTCAGATGCGCGATTCTGGTCTGTATGTGCGGATGCGCCTGAAGATTTCTGATTTATTAAAAATTCCATATATTTTCCGTACGAGCTCCGTTCTCGATGGGTTTTATATCTACACGTAGCTATCGACAAGATATACAACTTTCATTTATTCTCCATCGGCTAATTTTGACTTTATTTTTAAGTTAAATTTTTAACAGGCATAAATTGTTAAAGCCCGTATAAAAATCATAACTCTCTCATACGATATTCCTTCGCGGCTATCTTTATATCGACGAAATCTTATGGACGAGATCTTCAACTCTCGTGTAGATTGTTTTTCATAACAATCGGTCAATTTCTGTTTCGGTTTCTGTACCGTACACTGCTATGCTGAAACTTCTAAAAATCATAACTTCCTCTTATGAAGTCAAATTTGGACATTCTTTATACGTACGCTCTCGGTTTTGCGATTACCATGCCTTTTGTCAAGACTATTTATCCTCAAATTCTATCAAAACATATATTTCCATGACTGGTTGATCATACTATAAGGTGAGAAATGGGGTGTTACAACTCTCCCCCACTTATAGAGATTTCTTCCCCGAAATCCTACTCCTAGTGCACCTTAAGGATAATGCCTACACTATCCTACTAGGGTTTCACGAGATCAAACTAATATCTAGGTGATGTTGTTGCATCGAATTCGTCCTTCCGTATTTAATCGGCCGTAGAACTTCATTTTCTACCTTGGACGTACTCCCAGATTCCTCGTGAAGTCTTCCAAAACCGAGAATTCGTCGGTTTGTACTTCCTATGATTGACGACCGCCTTCATACGTGAAATATCGACACATTCGACTTGAGATAAAGTGCTTAACTATAGAAATTTTATCTACAACATCATGATGGATCCATTTTTCAGAGTATGCCTCTAAAAGGCACATACATCTATATTACAAACGGTTTCTTTACCTAGTTCAGGTATTCCAACATCCTTAATTTTATCCAAATTACTACAACGGGTTTACCGACTTGAAAACTCTGGAACCAATACTCTAATATTGGTAGTAGACTCATTATAAGGCTTGCTTATCCTCCAACCTACTAGATTATAATGAACACTAGGGATTACAATATTGGATCATTCTTTTCATCATCCCCTCTGGGCCTTAAGACTCACGATCCCATTCGGTGGTCTTGAAGACTCACAACCATTATCCGACTATCCTAAAGGAACCTAGTCATCCTCCTTCCTTGATATCTACTTATCACAACATATCTTTTTCTTTTTAAACGTTTGAGGCTATAACTAATTACTGGTCCTTAATTTACATTGTATGTGCGCTAAAGTCTAACTGTCTCCCTGTGCCAACCTATGAACATTGAAACTTAATCCTAGTTCTCTATTAATTCTTACGCTCATCTACTAAATGGATAACTAAACCAAACACATAGTCTATCATGATGCCTAAAGTTACACTAAAGTATTACCATATACTTAATAGTCATAGTCCTTTTTTAATTGGTCTCCTCCTATGGGTCTCTAATCATACTTACGAAAATATTCTATCCCTTTACGTTGATCCTACTGCTAAAATCCTTTGGCTCGGGTTAGCTAAATACTTTACTATGGTTGAAATCAATTTCCTAAGTGTGGTGTATGTCTTGAGTATTCGACACTCTCTATAGCAATCTTCACAACCTATTGAATTTCTAATTAATCCTTTGCTGTGAGGATAAATCCTACATCCTTGGAGGCACGAACTGTTGGATAAGGTGTCTAAGTCCATAACTATTTCTGGTATGTACGTGACCCGACCCGGCATGATCCATTTGGGTTGCATGGCACCATGCAATTGGATAGACTAAATGAGAGAAATAACACTTGCGAATTATTAATATATTATAAGTTCTAATATATTAATAATATCATTTAATTAGTTTGATCAAGAATTAATTTAGAATTAATTAAGTGATCAAAAGATAACTAATTAAATATATGGGTTGATTATGTAAAATATGCATAACTTGTATAGTGGGCTAAGAGGCTCCATGGATTATCAAGTTGGGTTAAACCCATAGGATGCTCCATGGGAGTTACAAACCCATGGGTCATGGAAATGAAGAGTCATGACACATTAGGGTTTACATGGTGTAACCCTAGATGTGTCAACACTATATAAAGAACCCATGCTCCACCAAAATCGGTTGCACACAAGAATCAAGAGGGCTAGAGCCGATTTTGCAAGTGTAATATTCTCTTAAAAGTTTACTCCAAAAGAATTTGGTGTTGTGTGAAGCATTTGAGGCATCACACTTGGGGTGCTAGGCTCACAAGGTTTCAAGGATCATAAGCAACAACAAGGTAAGTTATTCTATCTTTCATGTAAGTTAAAATTTGTTCCCCATGTATGGTAGATAGGAATATAACCTTGGAATTCAACTTTGCATGATAATTAGACAAACATAGATCCAAGGTTATTAGTGTTAGAATGCTCAAAACCCATCAGTGGTATCAGAGCCTAGGTTTGTTTGTTTTTTTTTTATTGGTGCAAACTGCTTGAAAAAAAATCATTTTTCTGTTTTCTGCTCGTATGAAAGTTTGCACATTTGTTGCTGGAAATGGACTAGAAACATTACCCTAAACTGTTTTGATGTTTTAAAACTTATTTTAGATGGTGTAATGTTTATGCTAATCCATTTACAATGGCAATTATCAAAATTACAAGTTTTTTTTAAGTGTAATTTTTGATTCTTGAAAGTGTTCATATTCATGTTCTTGAACTTATGAAGATTAGATGATCATAGGAATTGTTTGTAACCTTCATGGTAGTTTAATTCATGATCATAATGTGTTTTAATGAAGTCCATAACTTGTTCTCAAGTTATGGAAAACCAAAAGTCTCACTTTTATTAAAGCCATTAAAAGAACACAAGAGTTATAAAAATGAAGAGTCTTCATTTTTATTACTCAATTAATTCATAAGTTATAAGAAATGAAAAGTTTTTGAAGTTTACAAAACTTGCCCTCAAGTTTTGGAACAAGTAAAGTCGTGATTAAAACTTTAGTTCCAACCCTTAGAATTTTAAAACTTAAAATTCAACCCTTATACTTTATAATATTATAAGTTACTAATATATATATGTATAAGATCAAGTCGTCTTACCGCTAGTACGCCTCATTCACGAAGCCGGTCTATAAGGGGGGTATAAGGTTGTTGCCTATAAAATGGCAACTTAATGGGTGTCCACTCTCACCCACCGCTTCCTTGATCGGTGGAGGGTCGTTAGCCGAACAGGTAAGACAAGGACTTATAAATTCTCATTAAAAGTATGATGAATATTATAAAGTAACTAAATGCTTTTATTAAATTCCCAATCTTAGTTACTTTAAGAAATTGTGAATAAGGTGCTAATCCATGAAATTACACTTTACACTTTGTTTAAGTCGTTGGTGGAGCGTGTGTGGTTAACCGGCACACTAACTTGGACTTAACAAGGTAGGTAAAGGATGACTTAAGGTTTATCATAGTATCGGTGGAGCGTGTGTGGTTTACCGGCACATCGATTGAGTGATAAACTTTAAGGGTACCAAGTGATTTGCATGGTTACTTCACACCTCGTTTTGTGATCCTCGGTATCCCAGTCACAAAACTTGGAGGGCCCACTCGAGAATGAAACATGCCTTTGGAAAAAAAAATTCATTGAATCTCAAAAGAATCTAGGAATTTCTAAGAACCAATTAAAAACCTAATATCTATATTTCGTTTTTCATGGTGGAAATTGGTGAATCGTCATTCACCTACCTTTCAAATATGTTATAGCTTGGATTACGGCATACCTCTTCTAAGTTATAATATATTGTGATTGGATCCTAGCCTTAATATTATATTTGGGTGTTTTATTAAGGACTCTCTTAATATCTAAACTCATCTTGTTCTCTTCTTTCAGATGTCTTCAAACAATGCTGCTTCTAGCTCTAATCCTAATGGCTCCTTTACCCTTATGAACTTGTGTGGGAAAGTCCCTTTTGATGGATCCAACTTCAATGAATGGATCAGAAACATCAGGATGATTACCCGCTACGAGGACAAAGAATATGTCCTTGACAAGGAGCTTAAGGAGATTGATGAGACCACTGCAACTCCCCAGGAGATCGCTGACTTCCGGGCACATGAAAGGGATGCTACAAAAGTGGCATCCATCATGTTGGCCACCATGACAGCGGAACTCCAAAAGTCCTATGAGGACTTCTACCCTTTTGAAATGCACCAAGATCTGATGGAAAGATACCATCAAAGTGCACGACAAGAGAGGTATGAAATCATATGCTCTATCATAACAACCATGATGAAGGACGGAGAATCCGTCACGAGCCACCTGCATAAAATGCAAAGGTATGTGGATCGGTTGCTGAAGCTTAATGTGAACTTCCCTGAGGAGCTTGCAATAGATATCATTTTGCACTCCTTACCATCGTGCTATGATCAATTCCGCATGACATATCACATAAATAAGGAAGAGGTCACACTCATCAAACTTCAGGGACTCCTCAAGACCGCAGAAACAGGTCTTAAGGGTAAGTCGGTTGTTAACACTCCTACTCCAAACTCCGCCCCGGTTTTGGCAATCGGGAAAGGTAGAGGGAAGAAGAGGAAGAGCTCTTCGAAGGGTACCAAGGCTAGGACCCTTGATGGCTCTTCTTCAAGTGGAACCAAGAAAGGTTGCGTCACTCCTTCTTCTGACCGAAAAGAGGCTGAATGCTTCTATTGCCATGAAAAGTCACATTGGAAGCGGAACTGCCCAAAATACCAGCAAGATGTGAAGGATGGGAAAGTTAAACCCAACCATGCAGGTATTTACACTATCTTATCTAATAACTCACCCCATTCTAACTCTTGGGTCCTTGATACCGGTTATGGTATTCATATCTGTTCTGATTTGCAGGGACTAAGAAGAAGTGAGAATGTGGAGCATGGAAGAATAAACTTAATCATGGGGAATAGGAAAGCTTTACCTGTCACCAAGATTGGAGTTTATACTTTATCGCTAAGTAGTGGGTTTAGTTTAGATTTGAATAAATGTTGTTATTCGCCAGAAATGGCAAGAAATATTATTTCCTTTCATGCATTGTATAAACAAGGTTTCACCTTTTCATTTGATAATGAAGTTGGTTCGATTAATGCTTTCTTTAATAATGTTCTTTATTTTAAAGCATTACCTTGTGATGGTGTGTATGAAACTGTATCTGTGGTTGATAACTTAGGAAATAATGTATTGTGTATTGATTCTGTTAATGATAATAACTTGGATAAAGCATCATTATGGCATTGTCGTCTTGGACATATAAGCAAGAAACGCATAGGCCAACTCCAAAAGGATGGAGTCTTGGAGTCATTTGACCTAAAGTCAGATGATAGTTGCGAATCATGCTTACTTGGAAAAATGACAAAGTCACCCTTCACAGGTTCTTGTGAGAGGGGTGAAGGTTTGTTGGATCTTATACACACGGATGTGTGTGGGCCCTTCAAACATGCCACAAGGGATGCTAATCGTTATTATTTGACTTTTACTGATGATTACAGTAGATATGGATATGTCTACATAATCAAGCATAAGTCAGAGACTTTTGAGAGGTTTAAAGAGTTTAAACAGGAAGTCGAGAATCAATTGGGCAGGAACATTAAGATGCTTCGATCCGATCGAGGTGGTGAGTATCTTAGTTCAGAGTTCCTCGACTATCTTAGGGAATGTGGGATTGTCTCACAATTGACACCTCCCAGGACACCGTAGTTGAATGGTGTAGCTGAGAGGCGTAATCGAACCTTGTTGGATATGGTTCGTTCCATGATGAGTCGAGCTTCGCTACCAATCTCATTTTGGGGGTATGCCTTAGAGACTGCCGCCCATATCCTTAATCTAGTTCCCACAAAGAAAGTTGCCAAAACTCCTCAAGAGATGTGGACTGGTAAAGTACCCAAACTAGACCACATTAAGATTTGGGGTTGCGAGGCTTTCGTGAGACGCGAGACTCATGATAAGCTCGAACCTCGAAGTGAGAGGTGTATTTTCATCGGCTACCCACAGAAATCCTTTGGTTACCTCTTCTACAGACCTAGTGAGAATGTGGTCTTTGTAGCTAGGAGGGCTTTCTTTCGAGAGAGAGAGAGTTCATAAGCCAAGGAGAGAGTGGGAGGCAAGTTGACCTTGAAGAAATTCAAGAGTCAAGTGGTGAAGGAACTTCAAACCCTAGCACTCAACTTGAGGAGGAAACTCCTGTTGAGCCAATTGACAAGTCTGTACCTCTGAGGCGTTCCACAAGGGTTAGGAATGCACCTGAGCATTACTATGGATTCCATATTACTGCGGAAGGTGATACACTTATCAGTGATGAGACACTGATAGGTCTGGATGAACCTAACAGTTACACGGAAGCCATGGCAGGCCCTGAGTCAGCCAAGTGGAAAGAGGCAATGGACAGCGAGATACAGTCCATGTATGACAATCAAGTTTGGAACTTGGTTGAGAATGTACCAGGTCGTAAGACTGTAGGGTGCAAATGGATCTTCAAGAAGAAGACCGACATGGATGGTAATGTACACACTTATAAGGCACGACTGGTTGCAAAGGGTTTCTCACAAACTCCGGGAGTTGATTATGATGAGACCTTTTCTCCAGTGGCCAAGATTAAGTCTATTAGGGTTCTGTTAGCCATAGCCGCATTTCATGACTATGAAATATGGCAAATGGATGTCAAAACCGCTTTCCTTAATGGAAAGTTGGCTGAGGATGTTTACATGAGTCAGCCAGAGGGTTTTGTCAACACAGAGTACCCTAATAGAGTGTGTAAGCTTGAGAAATCCATTTATGGGTTAAAGCAAGCACCTCGCAGATGGAATCTTTGCTTTGATGAGAAAGTCAAGGAATTTGGCTTTTCTAGGAGTGAAGATGAATCTTGTGTATATGTCAAGGCTAGTGGGAGTATAGTTAGTTTTTTGGTATTGTATGTGGATGACATACTACTCATAGGAAATGACATCCCAACTCTGCAGGAAGTTAAGTCCTGGCTTGGGAAGTGTTTCTCTACGAAGGACCTAGGAGAAGCTGCCTATATTCTAGGGATAAGGATCTTGAGAGACCGGAGTAAAAGACTAATTGGACTTAGTCAGAGTACCTACTTGGATAAGGTGCTGAAGAGATTCGGCATGCAGGACTCCAAGAAAGGAGAGTTACCCATCCAGAGTAACGCCAGATTGAGTAAGACACAAAGCCCTAGTACTGAGGCTGAGATAGAAGAAATGAGTCGAATACCTTATGCTTCGGCTGTAGGATCGATCATGTATGCTATGACGTGTACTCGACCTGATGTAGCCTTTGCCTTGAGCATGGTTAGCAGGTATCAGGGGAACCCTGGCAAGGCACACTGGACTACGGTAAAGAATATCCTCAAGTACCTACGGAGGACTAAGGACTGGGTCCTTACCCTCGGTGGGGGTGAAGACTTGAGAGTTGTAGGGTATAGTGATGCTAGCTTTCAGACTGATAGGATAATTTCCGCTCTCAGTCAGGCTGGGTCTTTACCTTAAACGGAGGAGCAATTTCTTGGAAGAGTTCCCAGCAAGAGACAGTGGCTGATTCAACTTGCGAATCAGAGTATATAGCAGCTAGCGAGGCAGCAAAGGAGGCGATATGGCTGAAGAACTTCATTGGAGACCTTGGAGTTGTACCAGCTATTAAAGAGCCAATGGAAATTTTCTGTGATAGTGAAAGTGCAGTTGCCTTAGCCAAGGAACCAAGGGATCACGGGAGATCCAGACACATCGACAGAAAATACCATTTCATCAGACATCGAATAGAAGAAGGACTCCTCGTGGCAAAGAGGGTATCATCGGATGAGAATCCAGCAGATCCCCTCACGAAGGGACTGACTCGGGTTAAACATCTCCAGCATGCTCGGAGCATAGGGCTGAAGGATGATATTAGATTTAGTAGTTAGATAACCTTGAAATTTGTAAAGTGTAATTGACATTAGATGATGAATAAAAGTTCTTTTATTTATGAGTAAAGTGTTGCTATCTCTTGTCGATCGTTTACTATATTTCTTTTGCATGTTTTGACTTCCAGAATAATTATGTTTGGTATATCATATTATTTGAACCTCCACAGTCGGTCATATGTCGGAAGTAGGTATGAATCAAGCCTGTCATGATTGGTTGCAGAGGTCTAAGTTGTTGGACATGGCTACAACACTCATGAGTGCTCATAAGTTCTGAGCATTGGACTCAACCCACGCTCACTGGAATCACTTCATGGAATTTATCTCGAGTGATCGTGAGACGGTAATATCATATAAGTCTTCAAACCTAGAGATATGATTTGTTACTTATGAGTTGGTTATGCATTGATTGTACGTTAACGCATTAGTAACTCGATGTTATAAAACGTGCTTTTGTGTATAATTCAATGAGTGGTAGAACAAACATATGAGTCGAAGTTTATCTGTTCCTTCTTGGATTAGAAGTTGATATCTGGGCCCCTCGATGATTTTGTTTTGACCTATGTACTGGGCCCGGTCAGAACTAAGTTGATGTGTTCAATTAAGTTCTTTGTCAAACAAATCGGAAATCGGGAAACAAAATGCTGGACAGTAAGTAAGACATTGTTCCATGTGTTTGTCCGGCTGATATCTCGAACAGAGGATTATATGATCACTTATCTTAAATGGCGTATCATCATCTTCTCAGTTCCGAGAGACCTTGAAAGAGCTACGATTGCCGATCGGTTCCTGAAGTATTGCAGTTATAGTTATTAGACTTATCCAAGTGGGAGACTGTTGGATAAGGTGTCTAAGTCCATAACTATTTCTGGTATGTACTTGACCCGACCCGACATGGTCCATTTGGGTTGCATGGCACCATGCAATTGGATAGACTAAATGAGAGAAATAACACTTGTGGATTATTAATATATTATAAGTTCTAATATATTAATAATATTATTTAATTAGTTTGATCAAGAATTAATTTAGAATTAATTAAGTGATCAAAAGATAACTAATTAAATATATGGGTTGATTATGTAAATTATGCATAACTTGTATAGTGGGCTAAGAGGCTCCATAGATTATCAAGTTGGGTTAAACCCATAGGATGCTCCATGGGAGTTACAAACCCATGGGTCATGGAAATGAAGAGTCATGACACATTAGGGTTTACATGGTGTAACCCTAGATGTGTCAACACTATATAAATAACCCATGCTCCACCAAAATCGGTTGCACACAAGAATCAAGAGGGCTAGAGCCGATTTTGCAAGTGTAATATTCTCTCAAAATTTTACTCCAAAAGCATTTGGTGTTGTGTGAAGCATTTGAGGCATCACACTTGGGGTGCTAGGCTCACAAGGTTTCAAGGATCATAAGCAACAACAAGGTAAGTTATTCTATCTTTCATGCAAGTTAAAATTTGTTCCCCATGTATGCTAGATAGGAATATAACCTTGGAATTCAACTTTGCATGATAATTAGACAAACATAGATCCAAGGTTATTAGTGTTAGAATGGTCAAAACCCATCACGAACCAATATGGTTCTCTTGGCTATTTGAGTCATACCAAGGAGTTTGGCAAATCCCTAAATTCTACCAGACGCTTAGGAGGAAAGACCAACCTTTCCTAAAGAATCGCGAAACTCATGGCCCATGATTAATCTAATAGAAGATTTCCTTCTTCCGTTACCCGGAAATGAAACTATCTCTACCTACCCATGTTGTTACTCTCCTGGACCTTGGTGTCGAGATTGAACATCCCTTTGTACTTTCTCCTTAAGTTTCGGTTCTCCCCCACTCAGGTTCAACCCATCCTATGTTGTTGCTCGTAACTAGCCGGAGTCTAAGCTGGCCTTGCCTACGTGATTTGTAACTCCTTTTGACTTTGAAGAAACTGTTTCTTTTCATATCCATTGACCTTTGACATTCTCTTCGAAGTACCACTACTTCTTCCTACCACAAGGGGCATTCTTGCATAAGGTCGTGATAAGCATGATGGTGTCTAAAAATGCACTAACGCACATACATAACTAAACGGTATAAGGGGTTTTACTAATGTAATCGAACTACTAACAACAACGACGGGTTTTGAATTCACTCCATCCTTCTCGTTGTTCTGGGATGATCACCTAGTTGCATTCCAGTTGTCTTTCTTCATTCTCAAGACTACAGTCGGTACTACACCGGTCGAGATTCTCTGAACATAGCTTACTTATGCAAATTTCTATTATTCAGACTCAATCCTATGTGGACACTTAGGACCGAACTTAGAGTCACTCTCCTGAACATCACCATTCGAGAGGTAATGATTGAAATGAAACGAATTCATAGTGTTAGCCACACTATCTACCTAACTACCACTGCCTTAGCAACTTTGTAATTTTTCCTAATCCAAGTGCAAGTCTTGTTCTTTGGGTAGTATAGGCCTCTACTACCTTTCAAACCTGATCATACTTGTCCCAAGAATTGTATCATAGTTCCCAAGTCACTTCCGAAACTACCCACGATAACCACTATATATATATATATATATATATATATATATATATATATATATATATATATATATATATATATATATATATATATATATATATATATACTAGCCGTTACCCGCGCAAAGCGGCGGCTACAAATAGTTTTTTAGGCGATATGTTTCCTTTATAAAAATGTTACGTTCCAAAAGAAAGTAAATGTCCAAGACAATAGAATCTAGCTTTGACGTTATTTTTGGCATGATACATCAAATAACCGATAAAAATAAACACTTCAAGCCGGCACAAAATATAAGTCGTGTAAGTCGTTCAAACAATAATAATAGAATTACATATGAATACACCAAATATGGATATGTGTAAAAACACATAACTGCTAATACATTATTAATCTCACAACACTTCTTTATATACCACGTTTGTTGTATAGACTCCGTAACCATTGAAATTTTCCTTAGGCTTCACTAACACTTTGATATTGCCACGTGAGACCCCTCTAGAGAATGCAACATAAAGCTGGCCATGCGCGAATACTGGGTCTGGAATATATATACCTACAATCATTATATCTTTGTCCCAGAGCTTTATTGATTGTCATTGCAAAGCATAATTGAATAGGAAATTGTTTCCTCTTCAGCTTGAATGGAAACATGTCATCTTCATATGGATTTAGAAGAATCCTTGGAAAAAATACTTTCTTTCTAGCATGTTGACCAATAGTTATTTCGACATCAACGAAATTGTGCTGAAATCTTTTACATATCAATCGGGTGTCGTTACACAAGCCATTTGATGGGTCGGGATTTCGTAACAATATTATAAGGCATCCAACTTTCAGTCTTATGTAATGAGGAGACAAATGACTAACACTGATCGTGTTCAATAATTGCATGAGATAGAAGTTATTTATATCGTCTATGACCTCATCAAAACTATAGTAAATTCTCTCTTTTCCATGAAATCGGCAGATGAAATAATCATTAATCTCATCGACACTATCATTTCTTGTGGATAGTATTGCATGCAAAATAATATAATCTTTTCTTGTGGATAGTATTGCATGCAAAATAATATAATCTGATTCATATCTATTACTTTCCAAGGATGGAAATATTGCATCAATCAAAGCATTCAATGACTTTTCTTTTTTCAGTGAAGGGAATTACCATATCATCAGGGATGCAAATAAAGTTTTCTTGCATCGTTTCGTCAACTCCATCACCGACAAGCAATAGAAAGTCTGAAAATCATTGATCGGTTAGTGCTCTCATATTTATAGTTAACCGCAACTTGAAATCGAAGATGAAGGAGGCAACATTCGTATGCTATTATCCACAGTCTATCCCCGTGTTCCACGACTCACCGCAAAACTTGTCTGAAAGTTTAGAGATAAAATCACGAAACGGAGGTTATAATTTTATTCAATTCTGAAAGTTGAGAAATAAAAACCATGAAACTATGTTATAATTTAATCAATTGTGAAAGTTGAGAGATAAAACAAAAATTCAAAAATTGGTCAAATAACTATTGATAGTAGACATAAACTAATTAAGTTATAAAAAAAAGATAATATGCATAAGGGAGTATTCCACAACACACTATAATAATCCTGTTGTATTCCAATCAAAACAAAACATTTACGTATTATAACAATTCTGGTTACTACAAAATCTTATTTACATAGGCATATACCTTTACTGGTATTTGTTTTCTTTATTCGATGGGATATCATTTCTATATAAAGTAAAAATTATATAACTAAAATACTATTTCAAATTATTTCTTCTTAAAAAAATTAACGCATTCCTTAAGCAAACATAAATGCATCATGTATTAAGAATAAAAACACATAATATATTATCTATCAATCCATTTTTATTGACCGTTACAAAGGATAAACATAAATTCAAATATAATAACTAACCGCTTTTCATAGGTACAAACCAAAAGATCTGTCTAAATAACCATTACAAATGATAAAATACTAATAATTTAAAAAACCCGTAGCTAAACATTAAACTTTTTCATTTTGAAATAAGTAATCAAGTATTAAAAATTGCATTAAAAACATCTCATCAGCACCACACCAGCACCACCGTTTGGTTTAATTAGAAGCACACATGTTGGAAAGCATCATCACCAATTGTGTTTTAATAAACACGATAGCAATATGAGGAGTAAAGCACCCTTTTGTTTATTAAAAAGACGAATCAGCACCACCTGATCATCAAAGTCGCTATTAATAATCTTTAAAAAAACTAGAACTTACCAGTAGCAGTAAAGTACTAAACAAATACATTAAAAATTGTCCAGGTCTAAATGCGTCCATCCAGAACAACCTGCTGAGTGTCTTACTGCAGTGATATGTCTTAGTTGTTGGTAAGATAGATGCTGCATGCTCTGTAGGATCAAAACCAGTTGAGTGTTGGAACAACCTATTATTATAACCTAAATACATGATATTTAAGAATGGAAAGTAGTGTACCATCCTGAAATGAAGAAGGGTTAAATGAAACATTGACATGTTATTATTTGACAACATGTCTTAACTTAAAAGGGTTAAATGCGAAAAAATGATACTTATTAGGTTAAATGAAAGTATGTTTCTATTTCCTGCATTTAGCCCAAAACTTAAAAGGGTTAAATGCAAAAAATAGCAACATATATCAAAGAGTTTGTATCAATTTCCATAGAAAGAAACTAACAGATGCCAAGAGATTCTTAGAAAGCTGTCTACGTAAGTAAAAATGAAGGTTAGCAAATCACTTAAATTTATGAAGGGTAAGGAAACTGGCAAAGGATATTTTGGTCTTTTGGAAGAGAGTGGACAAAGAAAGGGTGATATTTTCATATTTCATATTTTTTGGTAATCTTTTGAGGAATGATTATATCACCATATTTATTTTTATCTTTGTTCAAGCTGAAGTAAGGAAAAGAGAAGAAACATAAGCTGTAAAAGTTTTGAAGCATGAACAGGAGCTTCCTTTGTATATGTGTCATTCCTTTGTTCCTATAAATATGAATCAATTTTAGAACATTATTACTAAAAATTATAATATATACTTCAAGAGCAAGTCCTCAATAACATCACCTTGTGTCTCATAGTCTCCTCTTCATCTTCCGTGTCAGCAATATTTTCTCAACTACTAAACAAATAACAGAAGAGAACAATAAAAATCACCTTTTTAGCTTGAAATAGTGAAATAATAAAGATTTTTATGAAAGGGGAAAATTAGGATGGAAATAATGATGTTATGACCTTATGCATATTTGTTAGTAAAAAATCATGAAAGAACCAACGAATGCTTGAATCACATAATTAATACCATATTTCAGCCTTTGTTTTTTTTTGTTGCTTTATGAAATATAAAATTTGGCTTTGTCCATTGGTTTAACAAAAATGAGACAACCAAAGAAAGCTTTGAATCACCTGGTCAACTAACATTTTAAAGATAAAATAACAACATATATTAGAAAAATATTGGGCAAATTCAAAGAAAAAAAAAATAAGAACCCACATATAAAAAGAAATAAAGAAACCAAACCCAGGTAAACCATCCATAACATTGGACCCTCTGTTCCTAGCATCCTGTATCCAACTTTAGCTGAATGAAAAACATGATGTTAATTTTGTAACATCGTGGATCCAAAACCAACAACTCCTACAGTCTTTAGCTAGCTATTGGTGTTGTTCCTTGCTAGGAGTTTGGTTAAATAGAGACAAGACAGAAAATGAGGATGAAACTAAAAATTTACAAATATTTAGGATTTCTTGATCAGATACTGAGATAAAGAGAGAAGGAAGGCAGTAAACGGCGGTGGTGAATGCCGCTGATGGTTGAAGTGGTGTGCTCGTGAAATCAGAAATCAAATACGTTTGATTCTGTTTTTTGCAAACATAAACATAAATAAAGAGATATAGAAATGGAATCGGTTCAAACAACTCGTACTGTAGCCAATGGACATTCAAGTATCGGTTGTAATCACACAGTAATTGGCACGGAAAATCGCCACACAATGGGGGTTTTTTTTAAGTATTTTATACAAAGGAAATGAAAAGAACAACACAAATTACCTGGTCTGTTTCTTTGAAGATTCTTGAGAAGAAACTCCAAGAAACATATTGTCGGTGGAGATTTAGATTTGAATACCCAAGAAACAGATCGCTATCGATGTCTGGTAATTGTAGTAGTGGTTGAAGGTGGAGAGATGAGGCTAGATCATTAATTCCATAGAAAGGAAATTGGGTGGCTGGTAACAATTAGGCAGAGAGTGGTTGTAGGATAAGGGTTTAGAGATGAATAGAGACATATTATGATGGGGTTCTTCTCTAGAGAAGTGGTGTGAGTGCAGAAACCGGGTGGAGATGGAGATCAGATAAGTGAGACTTTTGAACTTCAATTTGGGCGAACTAAATGGAAAGTAGTTCAGTTTTGAAGAATAACAGGTCAATATAAGCTACATAACAAGGGAAGATACGAAGGACAAGGAAAGAATTCCATTTTTGAGAAATGTTGGTGTAGCTTGAGATAATACCATGGGGGAAAGTGGACGATTTCCATTTTTGTAATTTTTTCAATTTTTGAATGAAACGGGAATTAAGGAATGAGATAAGACTGGCTTGGTTATTTGTACTATAAGCTTAATGGTTTGGATGTCTTAAATCTATTTTTGGAAATAGTAAGGTTTGTATAATAATATAGTAATATATAGTAATATATATATATATATATATATATATATATATATATATATATATATATATATATATGTGTATATATATATTCCATGAGCACATACAATTGGTTTTCCTAAAATCCACTAGAACTTTGCATCTTTACCGATGCCCCACCTTACGAATATATTCCTTATTAAGCATGTATTAAACTTCCTAGACTCCCCTTCTAATATTCCTTTCCACTTTACCCTACTATTAGCTGAGGGAGAACTTCTACCAATATTAATTAATTATAGAATGAATACGATTACATGCTGCTAAAATCAAACAGTCTGTCGACTGAAAGATCCGACACTACAACGGTTAGACTCATACGAGATCTGTGAAATAGCGGCAAATCAAGCAATATAAAACTATTCAATTCTGGGAGCATGTAGCCTAACGTATTTTTCAAATAACTAAATAATATCAATATATTTGCTAAGCAACAATCAACAAGCAAATCCCTAGGCTATAAGGCATCTAATTTATCAGGAAATTCTAACATGCAATTCCTAAAAGATTTCTTCTAGGATTTCTTCCACTTCACCCTACTATTTTTTGAGGAAAAACTTCTACCAATATTAACTAAATATTGGACGAATCTGATTGCATGCCCTAAAACCAAACAGTCTGTTGATTGAAAGATCCGACACTACAACGGTTAAACTCATACGAGAGCTGCAAAATAACGCCAAATCAGACAATCCAAAACTATTTAATTTTGGGAGCATGCAACCTAACGTATTTGCCAAGTAACAAACTAATATTAATATAGGTTCAAAGCACCAAATAACAAGCAATTCTCTAACTTACATACTAGCATGTATTTCTAACAACTCACATATCAACATAATAAATATGGATATTTGTGGGAATCACTATCCTTTCTGAGCTTTGGCTGATTGCACGTATCACATTCTTTCCTTTTTGTATTATTCTTTTTATGAATAGATTTATTAATTACTCAGATCCTTAGTTTGAGTCTAGAATCCCATGAGTGTTCATCCAGTTCACTCAAACTAGGGATCTAATACCAACTTGTAACGTCCCGATTTTCAACCCAAAATTTTCATTTTTATTTATTAAAATATTCTTCATATGAGCTCCATTTTCAACGGGTTTTATATACACGCGTAGCTACCGATGAAATCTACAACTTTCATTTAGACTCCATTGGCTAATTTTGACTTTATTTTTATGTTATACTTTTAAAATGCTTAGACTGTTAAAGCCCGTATAAAATCATAACTCCTTCATACGATATCTGTTCTTGACTGTCTTTATATCGACGAAATCATATGAACGAGATCTTCAACTCTCGTTTAGATTGTTTTTCCTAACAATTGACTGATTTCTATTTCGTAATCTGTGTCATATACTCCTATCTTGAAACCTCTAAAAATCATAGTTTCCTTTTATGAAGTCAGATTTGGATATTCTTTACACACACGCTCTCGGTTTTGCGGTTACTACGACTTTTGCCAAGACTATTTATACTAAATAGTATTCTATCAAAACGTCTATTTGCATGACTGGTGGACTATACTATAAGTGTTACAAGCGTCTTCATTCTTTTGAGAAACATTTGGACAATCTTGAGCATCCTAGTGAACTTGACACCCGAGTGGCACATTAGGAGCCATGATGACACACCATGAAACTTGGTGGCGCATCATTCTCCTTTATAGCACATACTTATTTTAATTGGCGCATCTACATATTGAATTGTATATCATGTCACTTGGTGGCATATCCTGTCATTTGGTGGCATATCATGTCACTTGGTGGAATATCTTGTCACTTGGTGGCTCATCTTGTCACTTGATGGTATATCATGTCACTTGGTGGCATGTCAAGTCACTCTGTGTGTAACTGTTGGATTAGGTGTCTAAGCCTATAACTATAATTGGTATATACTTGAATTGATAGTAGCACAGTCCTTTTTGGTTGTCTTGACTCTAGCAACTTGACAGGATAATTTTCGGAGAAAGAGGTTGAATTTATTATTTGGAATAATAAATTGGTGCATAAAATGATTTATTAATATATTATAAGAATAATATATTAATTAGAAATCATAATTAATTAGTATTTAATCAGAAATTAATTTGGAATTAATTTTGGGATTAAAGGAATTGATTAAAAGTATAGGGGTTGTTTTGCAAGTAATTGATAGTTGTGAAATTGGGCTATTGGACCCCTTAAAAAAGAGTGGACGAAAATTATCGGGAGGCCCTATAAGTTTTCGTCCAAGGCCTTAAGAAAGGGAGCTCATGGGCTGCTTAGGCCCTAAGCTATGGGATTAAGGTTTCCACTTCAAATCCCTAGCTTTGGATCTAAGCCACCTGAGCTATAAAATAGAGCCCCAACCTTCATGATTTTGTCCCATGCTATCAAAACCCTAGTACATCTGAAATCTTGTCCTCCTCCTCCTCTCTCCTCTCATCCTCTTGCATAGAGTGGTTGTAAGCCATTAGAGGTGTCACATTTGAGGCACTTGCTCTCAAGAGTTCAAGATCTTCAAGGAGTCTTTGTTATTACTACATAACAAATCAAGGTATGTATCTAAACCCTATTTTATGTTGATTTCGAAAATAGTACATGCCTCATCGGGTTTCTTGATTCGTGTTCAATGCTTGTATGTCTAATAGAGAAAACATAGATCCTTAAATTAGGGTTGCATGCACACATAGGATTGTTTGTTATGTATAAATCCCATCAGTGGTATCAGAGCTTATGGTTTTTGTTTTCAATTAGATTTGATTCAATAGATTAAACTTGAAAAATTAGGGTTTTTGGCTTTTAAACCCTAGGGTTTGGATTTTTCGCGAATTAGGGTTTCATAACCCTAGTTTCGAAAATTGTAAAGGTTTTTTGAACCCGTTCCTTTGGCCTCCTTGAAGTCGAAATCTAGGGTTTCCTAACCCTAGGATTTTCGAAAAATTAGGCAAGGTTGAAAGTCGTGCCTTTCCCCCAAGTCATGGATTTCGAAATTAGGGTTTTGTATAAGGTAGTTGTATTTGATAATTATCTTTTAATTCCTTACTAGATAATTATAAAATCTTGTAACTATCCTTCCCCATTTTCGAAATCTAGGAGGTAAAGGATTAGGTTAAATAATTTAATTAATTTAATGGATAATCCTTGATTGACTTAATAATTTAAATTAATTGGTTAATTTTGGATAAGTATTAAATCAAGGTTTTTAATATTTAAAATTTTAAATTAAAAGGTATTAATTTTTCGAAAATTTTAAATTAGATTAAAAACCCTAGTATTTTAAATGTTTAAAATACACCCTTATACTATATAAAATTAAAAGTCTAATATTATATATGTATAAGACAAGTCAGTCGAACCGCTAGTACGCCTCATTCACGAAGCCGATCTATATGGGGGTATACGGAAACGACCTATAAAATGGCGGTTGAATGGGTGTCCACTCCCACCCACCGCTTCCTTGATTGGTGGAGGGTCGTTAGCCGAACGGGTGTTATAGGACACTTGATTCTCATTTATAAGTATAATGGAATGTATAAAGTAACTAAATGCCTTTTATAAAAATTCTAAATCTTAGTTACTTTAGGAAAATCTGAATTTGATGCTAATCCATGAAATTGCACATTGCACTTTATGAAAGTTTCTAGTGGAGCGTGTGTGGTTAACCGACACACTAATATGGACTTATAAAGGGTGGAAATGGGTGTCTCGTAAACTATCATTGATCAATGGACCGTGTGTGGTTAACCGACATATTGATTAGTTGATAAATGACATCGAGAGTACCAAGCTAATTTGTATGATTAATCACACCTTATTTGTGATCATCGGTATCCCAGTCACAAATGGAAAGGGCATAATCGAGATTAAACATGCCATTGAATAGTTAAATGAATCTCAAAAGATCTAGGAATTTCATTTAAAAACCTAATTCATTTAAATTTCGTTTTTCGTGGTGAAATTGGTAAATCGTCATTTACCTACCTTCAAATAATTACAATTGGATTACGACATCCCTTTTCTGAATTGTGAATTATTGTGTTGGGTCCTAGCCTTAATATTTCATTTGGGTGTTATATTAATGATTTCTTATCTAATCAAAATTTCTCTTTCTTCTTTTGTAGATGTCAACCTCAAACGCTTCTGGCTCCAACAACAACAACAACTCATCGAACGCCTTCTCGCTCTTGAGCATTTGTGCCAAGGTCACATTCTATGGCTCCAACTTTAATGACTGGATGAGCAACATAAGGATAACCTTGTAATTCGAGGATAAGGAATATGTCCTCGACAAAGAGCTGAACGAGATAGATGAAACTAAAGCCACTCATGAAGAAATAACTGATTATACGGCCCACTGCAAAGATGCGACCAAAGTGTCGTGTATCATTGTGGCAACTATGACTCCTGAGCTGCAATGGTTCTATGAGGACCACTGGCCTTATGAGATGTGCACGCATCATATTCTTTCCTTTTTGTATTATTATTTTTATGACTAGATTTATTAATTTCTCATATCCTTAGTTTGAGTCTAGAATCCCATGAGTGTTCATCCAGTTCACTCAAACCAAGGCTCTAATACCAACTTGTAACTTCCCGATTTTCAACCCAAAATTTTCATTTTTATTTATTAAAATATTCTCCGTATGAGCTCCATTTTCAACGGGTTTTATATACATTTGTAGCTATCGACGAGATCTACAACTTTCATTTAGACTCCATCAGCTAATTTTGACTTTATTTTTAAGTTTTATTTTTAACAGGCTTAGACTATTTAAGCCCGTATAAAAATCATAACTCTCTCATACGATATATGTTCTCGACTGTCTTTTGTCGACGAAATCATATGAACGAGATCTTCAAGTCTCGTTTAGATTGTTTTTCCTAACAATTGACCAGTTTCCATTTCAGATTCTGTGTCATATACTCCTATGTCGAAACTTCTAAAAATCATAATTTCCTCTTATTAAGTTAGATTTGGACATTCTTTACACGCACGCTCTCGGTTTTACGATTACTACGACTTTTGCCAAGACTATTTATCCTAAATAGTCTTCTATCACAACGTCTATTTGCATGACTGGTGGATTATACTATAAGTGTTACAAGCATCTTCATTCTTTTGAGCAACATTTGGACAATCTTAAGCATCTTAGTGAACTTGATACACGAGTGGAACATCAGGAGCCATGATGGCACACCATTAAACTTGGTGGCGCATCATGCTCCTTTATAGCACATACTTATTTTGAATGGCGCATCCACCTATTGAATGGAATATCATGTCACTTGGTGGCATATCCTGTCATTTGGTGGCATATCATATCACTTGGTGGAATATCCTGTCACTTGGTGGCTCATCTTGTCACTTGATGGCATATCATATCACTTGGTGGCATATCAAGTCATTCCGTTTGTAACTGGGGATTAGGTGTCTAAGCTCATAACTATAATTGGTATATACTTGAATTGATAGTAGCATAGTCATTTTTGGTTGTCTTCACTCTAGCAACTTGACATGATGACTTTTGGAGAGAGAAGTTGAATTTATTATTTGGAATAACAAATTGGTGCAAAATGATTTATTAATATATTATAAGAATAATATATTAATTATAAATCATAATATTAATTAGCATTTAATTAGAAATTAATTTGGACTTAATTTTGGGATTTAAGGAACTGATTAAAAGTACAGGGGTTGTTTTACAATTAATTGATAGTTGTGAAATTGGGCTATTGGACCCCTTATGAAGGAGTGGACGTAAATTATTGGGAGGCCCTATAAGTTTTCATCCAAGGCCTTAAGAAATGGAGCTCATGGGTTGTTTAGACCCTAAGCTAAGGGATTAGGGTTTCCACCACAAAACCCTAGCTTTGGATCTAAGCCACCTCAGCTATAAATAGAGCCCCAACCTTCATGATTTCGTCCCATGCTATCAAAACCCTAGTAGATCCGAAATCTTGTGCCTCCTCATCCTCTCTCCTCTCATCCTCTTTCATAGAGTGTTTGTAAGCCATTAGAGGTGTCACATTTGAGGCACTTGCTCTCAAGAGTTCAAGATCTTCAAGGATTCTTTGTTACTACTACATAACAAATAAAGGTATGTATCTAAACCCTATTTTATGTTGATTTCGAAAATAATACATGCCTCCTAGGGTTTCTAGATTTGTTCTCAATGCTTGTTGTCTAATAGAGAAAACATAGATCCTTCAACTAGGGTTGCATGCACACATAGGATTGTTTGCTATGTATAAATCCCATCAGTGGTATCAGACCTTATGTTTTTGTTTTCAATTAGATTTGATACAATAGATTGAACTTGACAAATTATGGTTTATGGCTTTTAAACCCTAGGGCTTGGATTTTTCGCAAATTAGGGTTTCATAACCCTAGTTTCAAAAATTGTGAAGGGTTTTTGAACTCGTTCCTTTGGCCTCCTTGAAGTCGAAATCTAGGGTTTCCAAACCCTAGGATTTTCGAAAATCAGGCGAGGTTGAAAGCCTTGCCTTTCCCCAAGTCATGGGTTTCAAAATTAGGGTTTTGGATAAGGGAGTTGTATTTGATAAGTATCTTTTAATTGTTTACTAGTTAATTATAAAATCTTGTAATTATCCTTCCCCATTTTCGAAATATAGGTGGTAAAGGATTAGGTTAAATTAATTTTATTAATTTAATGGATAATCCTTGATTGATTTAATAATTTAAATTAATTGGTTAATTTTGGATAATTATTAAATCAAGGTTTTTAATATTTAAAATTTTAAATAAAAAGGTATTAATTTTGAGCAACATTTGGACAATCTTGAGCATCCTAGTAAACTTGATACCCGAGTAGAACATCTGGAGCCATGATGGCACACCATTAAACTTGGTGGCACATCATGCTCCTTTATAGCACATACTTATTTTGAATGGCGCATCCACCTATTGAATGGAATATCATGTCACTTGGTGGCATAGGGTTTCATAACCCTAGTTTCAAAAATTGTGAAGGGTTTTTGAACTCGTTCCTTTGGCCTCCTTGAAGTCGAAATCTAGGGTTTCCAAACCCTAGGATTTTCGAAAATCAGGCGAGGTTGAAAGCCTTGCCTTTCCCCAAGTCATGGGTTTCAAAATTAGGGTTTTGGATAAGGTAGTTGTATTTGATAAGTATCTTTTAATTGTTTACTAGTTAATTATAAAATCTTGTAATTATCCTTCCCCATTTTCGAAATATAGGTGGTAAAGGATTAGGTTAAATTAATTTTATTAATATAATGGATAATCCTTGATTGATTTAATAATTTAAATTAATTGGTTAATTTTGGATAATTATTAAATCAAGGTTTTTAATATTTAAAATTTTAAATAAAAAGGTATTAATTTTGAGCAACATTTGGACAATCTTGAGCATCCTAGTGAACTTGATACCCGAGTAGAACATCTGGAGCCATGATGGCACACCGTTAAACTTGGTGGCACATCATGCTCCTTTATAGCACATACTTATTTTGAATGGCGCATCCACCTATTGAATGGAATATCATGTCACTTGGTGGCATATCCTCGACAAAGAGCTGAACGAGATAGATGAAGCTAAAGCGACTCATGAAGAAATAGCTGATTATAGGGCCCACTACAAAGATGCGACCAAAGTGTCGTGTATCATTGTGGCAACTATGACTCCTGAGCTGCAATGGTTCTATGAGGACCACTGGCCTTATGAGATGTGCACGCATCATATTCTTTCCTTTTTGTATTATTCTTTTTATGACTAGATTTATTAATTTCTCAGATCCTTAGTTTGAGTCTAGAATCCCATGAGTGTTCATCCAGTTCACTCAAACCAAGGCTCTAATACCAACTTGTAACGTCCCGATTTTCAACCCAAAATTTTCATTTTTATTTATTAAAATATTCTCCGTATGAGCTCCATTTTCAACGGGTTTTATATATAAATTTGCAGCTATCGACGAGATCTATAACTTTCACTTAGACTCCATCGGCTAATTTTGACTTTATTTTTAAGTTTATTTTTAACAGGCTTAGACTATTAAAGCCCGTATAAAAATCATAACTCTCTCATACGATATATGTTCTCGACTGCCTTTTGTCGACGAAATCATATGAACGAGATCTTCAAGTCTCGTTTAGATTGTTTTTCCTAACAATTGAACATTTTCTATTTCGGATTATGTGTCATATACTCCTATGTTGAAACTTCTAAAAATCATAATTTCCTCTTATTAAGTTAGATTTGGACATTCTTTACACGCACGCTCTCGGTTTTACGATTACTACGACTTTTGCCAAGACTATTTATCCTAAATAGTCTTCTATCACAACGTCTATTTGTATGACTGGTGGATTATACTATAAGTGTTACAAGCATCTTCATTCTTTTGAGCAACATTTGGACAATCTTGAGCATCCTAGTGAACTTGATACCCGAGTAGAACATCTGGAGCCATGATGGCACACCATTAAACTTGGTGGCACATCATGCTCCTTTATAGCACATACTTATTTTGAATGGCGCATCCACCTATTGAATGGAATATCATGTCACTTGGTGGCATATCCTGTCATTTGGTGGCATATCATGTCACTTGGTGGAATATCCTGTCACTTGGTGGCTCATCTTGTCACTTGATGGCATATCATATCACTTGGTGGCATATCAAGTCACTCCATTTGTAACTGGGGATTAGGTGTCTAAGCTCTTAACTATAATTGGTATATACTTGAATTGATAGTAGCATAGTCATTTTTGGTTGTCTTCACTCTAGCAACTTGACATGATGACTTTTGGAGAGAGAGGTTGAATTTATTATTTGGAATAAGAAATTGGTGCAAAATGATTTATTAATATATTATAAGAATAATATATTAATTAGAAATCATAATATTAATAAGCATTTAATTAGAAATTAATTTGGAATTAATTTTGGGATTTAAGGAACTGATTAAAGTATAGGGGTTGTTTTACAATTAATTGATAGTTGTGAAATTGGGCTATTGGACCCCTTATGAAGGAGTGGACGAAAATTATTGGGAGGCCCTATAAGTTTTCATCCAAGGCCTTAAGAAAGGGAGCTCATGGGTTGTTTAGACCCTAAGCTAAGGGATTAGGGTTTCCACCACAAAACCCTTGCTTTGGATCTAAGCCACCTCAGCTATAAATAGAGCCCCAACCTTCATGATTTCGTCCCATGCTATCAAAACCCTAGTAGATCCGAAATCTTGTGCCTCCTCATCCTCTCTCCTCTCATCCTCTTTCATAGAGTGTTTGTAAGCCATTAGAGGTGTCACATTTGAGGCACTTGCTCTCAAGAGTTCAAGATCTTCAAGGATTCTTTGTTATTACTACATAACAAATAAAGGTATGTATCTAAACCCTATTTTATGTTGATTTCGAAAATAATACATGCCTCCTAGGGTTTCTAGATTTGTTCTCAATGCTTGTTGTCTAATAGAGAAAACATAGATCCTTCAACTAGGGTTGCATGCACACATAGGATTGTTTGCTATGTATAAATCTCATCAGTGGTATCAGACCTTATGTTTTTGTTTTCAATTAGATTTGATACAATAGATTGAACTTGACAAATTATGGTTTATGGCTTTTAAACCCTAGGGCTTGGATTTTTCGCAAATTAGGGTTTCATAACCCTAGTTTCAAAAATTGTGAAGGGTTTTTGAACTCGTTCCTTTGGCCTCCTTGAAGTCGAAATCTAGGGTTTCCAAACCCTAGGATTTTCGAAAATCAGGCGAGGTTGAAAGCCTTGCCTTTCCCCCAATTCATGGGTTTCAAAATTAGGGTTTTGGATAAGGTAGTTGTATTTGATAATTATCTTTTAATTGTTTACTAGTTAATTATAAAATCTTGTAATTATCCTTCCCCATTTTCGAAATATAGGGGGTAAAAGATTAGGTTAAATTAATTTTATTAATTTAATGGATAATCCTTGATTGATTTAATAATTTAAATTAATTGGTTAAATTTGGATAATTATTAAATAAAGGTTTTTAATATTTAAAATTTTAAATTAAAAGGTATTAATTTTTCAAAATTTTTTAAATTAGATTAAAAACACAAGTATTTTAAATGTTTAAAATACACCCTTATACTATATAAAATTAAAAGTCTAATATTATATATGTATAAGACAAGTCAATCGAACCGCTAGTACGTCTCATTCACGAAGCCGATCTATAAGGGGGTATAAGGAAACTGCCTATAAAATGGCGGTTGAATGGGTGTCCATTCTCACCCATCGATTCCTTGATTGGTGGAGGGTCGTTAGCCGAATGCGTTTGATAAGACACTTGATTCTCATTTATAAGTATAATGGAATGTATAAAGTAACTAAATGCCTTTTATAAAAATTCTAAATCTTAGTTACTTTAGGAAAATCTGAATTTGATGTTAATCCATGAAATTGCACATTGCACTTTATGAAAGTTGCTTGTGGAGCGTGTGTGGTTAACCGACACACTAATATGGACTTATAAATGGTGGAAATGGGTGTCTCGTAAACTATCATTGATCAATGGACCGTGTGTGTTTAACCGACACATTGATTAGTTGATAAATGACATCGAGAGTACCAAGCTAATTTGTATGATTAATCACACCTTATTTGTGATCATCGGTATCCTAGTCACAAATGGAAATGGTATAATCGAGATTAAACATGCCATTGAATAGTTAAATGAATCTCAAAAGATCTAGGAATTTCATTTAAAAACCTAATTCATTTAAATTTCGTTTTTCGTGGTGAAATTGGTAAATCGTCATTTACCTACCTTCAAATAATTTATAATTGGATTACGACATCCCTTTTTTGAATTGTGAATTATTTTGTTGGGTCCTAGCCTTAATATTTAATTTGGGTGTTATATTAATGATTTCTTATCTAATCAAAACTTGTCTTTCTTCTTTTGTAGATGTCAACCTCCAACGCTTCTGGCTCCAACAACAACAATAAGTCCTCTAACACCTTCCCTCTCTTGAGCATTTGTGCAAGGTCACTGTAACATACACGTTTTGAAATCGTGTTATGTAATTCGAAAAGTTAATAATATTATGTGAAATTGAGTGTTGAGTTCTAACAGATAGTTTTTACCAGAAATGAAGTAAAACTTTGTTTAGAATCACTCATAAAATGTTGGAAGTCTTATGATATTCCAATTAAAAGCCAAATAGTGAAATTTAGCGAAAATATAAAATTTGAAATAAGTAAAGTTTTATTATTGAAAGTTGTAGATAATCTCGTTAGAAACACATAGGCGAAAACCTCGTCGAAATCCGAGTTATAACGAAGAAGTTATGACCAATCGAAGATCCGTGATAAAACCGGCACGGTACCGAATGACGTAAAAAGTGAGTTTTTGATAAACTACTTTTTAGCCTTAGTGATCTAAATGAAAGTCGTAGTATTCGTTAAACCGAGAAGTTCGATAAAAAGAACGCCAAAATCTGACTTCGTATAAGGAAGTTATGATTTTTACAAGTTTCAGCTTAGCAGTAGACAGCTAAAAACTTGAATTTTAGATTGAGTGATTTTTAGCCGACACAACCTAAACGAGAATCGAATGTCTCGTCATTAGTAGTACAACGGTAAAAAGTCTGACGAAAACGGACGTCGGATGAAGAAGTTATGAATTTTTAACGGATTTACCAGTCCCGGTCTGTTAAAAATAATAATATAAAAATAAAGTCAAAATTTTCCGAAGAAGTCTAAACGAAAGTTGTAGAGCATAATCTTCTCTACGCGTGCATATAAAGAACATCAAAAACTGAGCTCGTATGAGAAATTTATGGATTTTACAAGACTTGGCACAATTTTCGAGAAAAATCGCATGAATAGTGATTGCCACGTCACCCTCGCTCGAAGCTGGCCACGTGTCCGAAGCTGCTGCGTGGCATGTCCGAGAAGCGACACGTGTCGCACAGGTGTCCGAAGAAAGCCATGTGATCCGCACATGAAACCCACGTGATCCGACCTGCGTGTAGGCTTCTGATTCGACCGAGGAGGAGGCCCAATCCGAAGCGAGCATGTGTCCGAACCGAGCCTCGCCCTGCTGACAGCTGGTCCGAGCCTCGCATGCGAGCCTCTCGCTTCCCAGCCTCGGATCCGAAGCTCCAGATCTCCTCCCCTGTAAATAGTGGCCTTGCGAGATTACCTTTGTATTTTGAGAATTTTGCCATTTCTCACCCATTATTCCATATTTTTAATATTTTGACTTCCCCCGAAGCCCCGGGATTAACTCCAATGCCCGCAACACGCCCCGAGATTCCCGAGAAGCCCGAAAAATTTATCTTTTTGATTTCAAAGCTCTACCTTCGCAGAGCCCGGTTTTCAACGACGAAAGTCATATTTAGAGCCGAAGTGCTGCCCAAATTATGATTTTGACCCCCGGTTAATTCACGGTGAGTTTAATATGTAGAAACAATTGTATGTTATGTGTTATATGTGCTATGTGCTTTTCCATGTTATCCTCTCGAGTTGTTGTATCCGCTATTTTTATAGCAAGGCTGTACCTCTGACTTGAAGTGTATGACATAGGCATCACTTGGGTATTGGTATGAACCGTTGACCATGAAGTATATGACATAGGCATCACTTTAGCTTCGGTAGAATAATATTCCTGAGTATTTTCCCGTGTTATTTTTATTTATGCTATTTATGATAGCAAAGCTATACCTTTGACCATGTGATCAGTTTAAGAACTTAGATTCACAGTGGTACTGGTATGTAGCCTCTGGCCATGTAGAGCATGTCCCCCAGTAAGTGAATGACTTTATTCTATGGCATTGGCAGAAGGTTAGACAGGGTGTGAAAACCTGAAATCTACCTTAATGTTAATCAGAAATTGTTTGTCTTCAGTGCCATTTGGGCCGAAGCGTTATTGATGTTTATCAAGTATGGAAATTGTTATGTCTCAATGATTGTATATCGTTGAATCAAATCAATAATTGTTAGGGAAAACTTATCACATTATGCCTTTGTTGTTCCTTGCTCCTATTTGCTTTTGCCATATTGGTATATATATGGCATAACGTTATATTGTATCTATTATTGAACTCACTAAGCGTTATCGCTTACCCCTCCCAATGTTTTAACATAATGCAGGCAATAAGCACCCAGTATAGTTGGAAGACTTAGAATAGTTGTAATATTATTTTTTTGTATTTTGGTTAAGGTTTGTATAGATTTACAATATCTTGGGTAGTCATGTAAAATCTTAAAACATAGTCGGTTTGTATCCAATCTTTTGTAATGACTTTATCAATGTAAAAATATTATTTTATGAATATGCATGTAGCATGTTATGGAGTAACTATATTGTCAAGTATGAAAGTTTGGGTCTTTCAGAAATATGAAAGTATAGAAAGGGGTTCTTTCAATCATGGTATCAGAGCAGTGGTTTAAGTGAACTAAATTCCATGGATTGGTATTTAGACTTAAACTATTGGAAGTTCAATATATGAACTGAATCATTCTAAATATATGGATACAAACCATAGGAAACACTTAAGTGGGGTATTGGGTAGTGATAAACCCTAGTATTCTACGATATTAAGTTACTTCAAGAATTTTAGAGAATTAGTTTATGTAAACTGGAATTTTGAGAATTTCTACATTTAGACATGAATTGTTAAGTGATGATACAATATGTATCTAGTATACTTTAGGTTGAATACCTAATGGGGTAAACACTAGAATATTAAGAGGAGATATGCCTTATATTCTAAGATGTGCTAAATGATAAATAAATATAGCATGCCTTAAGTTGCTTAGCTATATTGCTATTACTTGATAAAGTTTAAGGTCTGTTGCCGACCTTGGTTTAGAAAATTTTATGTTCAGAATTCTAAGAATTTTCGTAATAGAATTTACATGAAATTTTTCGAAGTAATAAAGATACTTATGATAATTGATATTGATAAGTTTATTGATAAACGATCGAAGGATATCGTGAAATAATAAATATGAAGTGTAATCGTAAATAGTGTATTAATACCAACATAGTGGTATTATGCATTTAAAATATGTAAGATAATATAATAACATCTTTGGAAGAAAGATGTGCGTTTAAAATACGTTTAGATGAGATAAATGTTTTGGCATAACCGATGAAGTTGTTCCACCGCTGTCCAGATTAAAGCAGTGATAGTTTATAGAGTCGGAAGAACCTGAGGATGGTGATAAATACTTCAACAGTATTAAAATTAATGTAGTCCAAGATTTAGAAGAATTAAATGAAGATCAAAGGAAAGGCTAATGAATTTTTTAGAGTTATTAGGCCAAGACTTTGTGATGAAGTATGTAGTTCGAGTAGTAACCCTATACAAGATGCTCAGACTTAGTATTTAATAATACTAAGTGATGATTGACTTCTATCACCTCCTTATGGAAGTTCCATTGTGTGTTAAGCCGACTTTAACATACAAGATTGGGATAGTGAAATAGGTTATTTGGTTGTGAAAAGGCTGAGTGGATTACTTGTTAGAGTAAGGTAGAGTATTTAGTTGAAGAAGATATACACTCATATTATTATATGAGAAGAAATGTTGTAATTAAGAATGACAGAGAACCAAGTTGAAGCTAGTAGAGCTTGTTGAGATGCAGCTATAATGCATACTTCTTAGGATAGACTCCTATGAAGTAGACTTAAAAGATACAACCATGAGAAGAAGACTTACTCAGATACAGGAATGACGATGTCATGAAAGGATAATGAAACCAACAAATATGCATGATGGTTTGCATGAGTTAGAAGATGATGTAAGTAGTTGGAAACTATTTGTCTTTACACTGCTAGACGAAATTTTGGGTGTAGTATGTCTTGCAGAGTAGACACTACCCGAGAAAGAATTTATATGAAGAAATGGAAGTAAAATTTCTATCGACCTATGGAAAAGTATTAGGATATATTAAATTGAGCATATGCATGAGAAGAATTTTAGAAGGCGATTATAAGTAATCCAAGATATGTTTGATAGAAACGCGAAAACCCTAGTTGAGTCTAGGAGAAACTGTTGTATGTACTTGTTTGAACACACTCAGGTGTGAAAAGTTTCTTTGTGAAAACTTTTGAATGGTGACTTGGGAACTGCGAGACAATACTTGGGACGAGTATGAGTAGGTGTGAATAGTAGTAGAGGCCTATACTACTGGAAGCACAGGACTCACACTTGGATCAGGAAAAGTCACAAGGTTACCAAGAAGCTAGTAAATGATTCCGTTTTATTCATGTGTGTCGTCACCTTCGATTCAGTAATGACTAAGAAGATAAGTATTGTTCAACTATTAATGTCATGAAGAATCGAGTCCGATTAGTATAAATCCGCGAAAGGAGTTGATTGGTTCAGAGAACCATGTCTTGTATAGTGACGAAACTTCAGTAGGAATACTGAAGAAGTAAATGGTCGAGGTAGTCGATAGAAATATAACGATCTTCATTAAAGGATTAATCAATCATTAGCCAGAGATGTAACTTGCTATGTGGTGTTACTGGGCACAAGAAATGTTTCTGCCCTACTCTTACTAGTCAAATGGCGGGGAGTCAAGTTTCCGTTCAACAATCAAAGAGTACTCCAACTAAAAAGGAGGAGGTGCCAAAAGCTAAAAGATGTATATGTCCGAAAGCACGAATTAGAGATACGTGGTGCTATTCTTTCTATTCCGAAGCATCCACGTGTTGATCAAACTCTTTTTGTTTTCTTTATTCCATCAGCTTGATTTATTCGATCTGATTCTAATACAAGAGTTTGGTTCGTTATGTGTCTTGTGTGTTATAAATACAAATGTCATTAGAATAAAACAATTCGGGTTGCTGTTATAGCAAAAGTAAAGACCTTATCTTGGGTTTAGTCTATAAACCAAGAAGGAGCAGGAGTCTGCAATGAGAATTGAGTTTTAACTCAAAGATTAGGATCGAAAGCCCAATAGAGAATGATAAGCAGGTGCAGGTTTGAGCACTGCTAGTAATTAAGAAGTTTGAAGAGTTTGACAATCGCTTGGCAAACCAAAAGTTAAATATCGTACATTTTAGATTACCACAGAGGAACTAAGTTAGGACTCGAATGTGGTGACTAGTAATTTTCTCGTAAACTTTAGATCTGCTCACATCTTATTGTGATGCCTCAGATTCTTTCGTGCCTTATAAATTCGCTCATTCTTTTCAAATTGCATATTATGCAATTGTCCAATCATTTCATATAGATAACATAGGAAATATATCATTACTTGCTGACAAAGTCTATAGAAATAGTGTCATAGGAATTGAAAGTTATAATGTTCCTGCAAACCTAATTCCTATCTTCTTTCCCAACTTTGATATTATCCTCGACATGAATCGATTGTCAAAGAACTACGCAGATCTCTTGTGCTACGAAGAGATGATATGCATCCCTATCGAAAGGGAAGATTCTATTTATGTCTACGGTGAAAATAATAAATTTCTTTCTTAAAAACTCGTAAATTTCTGTCGAAGGGATATTCTACTTATCCGGCTTATACAGTTAATACGTTGAAAGAGGAGAAGAAAACTGTGAATGATAGCCTTTGGATAATTATCGACCGGCTGAATAAGAGTGCATATTTTCTCGCCATATGTACAACGGTTCTAATGGAGAAATACGCACAAGCTTACATAGACGAAGTTGTGACGAGACATGGTGTGCCACTAAAGATTATTTCCGATCGTGATACTCGCTTCACTTCTCACTTTTGGGCGAGTATGAAAAGTGAATTGGGACCTCGAGTTACTCCCAACCCAACTTATCATCCCCACACAGATGGTTAGACGGAGAGAACAATCCAAGCAGTAGAAGATATACTTCGTGCATATGTCTTAGAGTTCGGTAGTAAATGTGAACACCCTTATGTTGGCATAACGTAGGACATAAAATCCTTGGTGGTCCTGAAATGATTCAAGACACCACTGATAAGATTCAAATTATACGAGAAAGAATGAAAGTAGCCCAGGATCGACAAAAAGACCTGTGTTGAAATAGAGGAGACGACCCATAGAATTCCAAGTGGGTCATACTGAAGGTAACCCCGTGGAAAAGTATTATGACATTTGAGAAGAAAAGGAGATTGAGTCCTAGATTTATTGGACTTTTCAAAATTATCTAACAAGCATACCGCTTGGAATTGCCTGAAGATTTGGCAGGTATTCATGATGTATTTCATGTAAGATATCTACGTAAATTCTTGAGCATATATGATGAAACGGTTCCATTATCCAAGGTGAAACGGGATAATAAATTTATACTTAGGGAAAATAAGAATGAGATAAGAGCGAAATATCCTCATTTGTCCAAATTGTTGTGATTTCGGGGACGAAATCCTCAAAAGGAGGAGGTATTTGTAACATACACGTTTTGAAATCGTGTTATGTAATTCGAAAAGTTAATAATATTATGTGAAATTGAGTGTTGAGTTCTAACATATAGTTTTTACTAGAAATGAAGTAAAACTATGTTTAGAATCACTCATAAAATGTTGAAAGTCTTATGAGATTCCAATTAAAAGCCAAATAGTGAAATTTAGCGAAAATATAAAATTTGGAATAAGTAAAGTTTTATTATTGAAAGTTGTAGATAATCTCGTTAGAAACACGTAGGCGAACACCTCGTTGAAATCCAAGTTATAACGAAGAAGTTATGAACAATCGAAGATCCGCGATAAAACAGGCACGGTGCCGAATGACGTAAAAAGTGAGTTTTTGATAAACTACTTTTTAGCCTTAGTGATCTAAATGAAAGTCGTAGTATTCGTTAAACCGAGAAGTTTGATAAAAAGAACGCCAAAATCTGACTTCATATAAGGAAGTTATGATTTTTACAAGTTTCAGCTTAGTAGTAGACAGCTAAAAACTCGAATTTTAGATCGAGTGATTTTTAGCCGAAACAACCTAAACGAGAATCGAAGGTCTCGTCATTAGTAGTACAACGGTAAAAAGTATGACGAAAACGGACGTCGGATGAAGAAGTTATGAATTTTTAACGGATTTACCAGTCCCGGTCTGTTAAAAATAATAATATAAAAATAAATCAAAATTTTCCGACGAAGTCTAAACGAAAGTTGTAGAGCATAATCTTCTCTACGCGTGCATATAAAGAATGTCAAAAACGGAGCTCGTATGAGAAATTTATGGATTTTACAAGACTTGGCACAATTTTCGAGAAAAATCGCATGAATAGTGATTGCCACGTCACCCTCGCTCGGAGCTGGCCACGTGTCCGAAGCTGCTGCGTGGCATGTCCGAGAAGCGATGCGTGTCGCACAGGTGTCCGAAGAAATCCATGTGATCCGCACATGAAACCCACGTGATCCGACCCGCGTGTAGGCTTCTGATTCGACCGAGGAGGAGGCCCAATCCGAAGCGAGCATGTGTCCAAACCGAGCCTCGCCCTGCTGACAGCTGGTCCGAGCCTCGCATGCGAGCCTCTCGCTTCCCAGCCTCGGATCCGAAGCTCCGGATCTCCTCCCCTATAAATAGTGGCCTTGCGAGATTACCCGGGTATTTTGAGAATTTTGCCATTTCTCACCCATTATTCCATATTTTTAATATTTTGACTTCCCCCGAAGCCCCGGGATTACTTCCAATGCCCGCAACACGCCCCGAGATTTCCGAGAAGCCCAAAAAATTTATCTTTTCGGTTTCGAAGCTCTACCTTCGCAGAGCCCGGTTTTCAATGACGAAAGTCATATTTAGAGCCGAAGTGCTGCCGAAATTATTATTTTGACCCCCGGTTAATCCAATGTGAGTTTAATATGTAGAAACAATTGTATGTTATGTGTTATATGTGCTATGTGCTTTTCCATGTTATCCTCTCGAGTTGTTGTATCCGCTATTTTTATAGCAAGGCTGTACCTCTGACTTGAAGTGTATGACATAGGCATCACTTGGGTATTGGTATGAACCGTTGACCATGAAGTGTATGACATAGGCATCACTTTGGCTTCGGTAGAATAATATTCCTGAGTATTTTCCCGTGTTATTTTTATTTCTGCTATTTATGATAGCAAATCTATACCTTTGACCATGTGATCAGTTTAAGAACTCAGATTCACAGTGGTACTGGTATGTAGCCTCTGGCCATGTAGAGCATGTCCCCCAGTAAGTGAATGACTCTATTCTATGGCATTGGCAGAAGGTTAGACAGGGCGTGAAAACCTGAAATCTACCTTAATGTTAATCAGAAATTGTTTGTCTTCAGTGCCATTTGGGCCGAGGCGTTATTGATGTTTATCAAGTATGAAAATTGTTATGTCTCAATGATTGTATATCTTTGAATCAAATCAATAATTGTTAGGGAAAACTTATCACATTATGCCTTTGTTGTTCCTTGCTCCTATTTGCTTCTGCCATATTGGTATATATATGACATAACGTTATATTGTATCTATTATTGAACTCACTAAGCGTTATCGCTTACCCCTCCCAATGTTTTAACATAATGCAGGCAATAAGCACCCAATATAGTTGGAAGACTTAGAATAGTTGTAATATTATTTTTTTTGTGTATTTTGGTTTAGGTTTGTATAGATTTACCATATCTTGGGTAATCATGTAAAATCTTAAAACATAGTCGGTTTGTATCCAAACTTTTGTAATGACTTTATCAATGTAAAAATATTATTTTATGAATAAGCATGTAGCATGTTATGGAGTAACTATATTGTCAAGTATGAAAGTTTGGGTCTTTCAGAAATATGAAAGTATAGAAAGGGGTTCCTTCAGTCACATTCGATGGCTCCAACTTTAATGATTGGATGTGCAACATAAGGATGGCCTTGCGATTCGAGGACAAGGAATATGTCCTCGACAAAGAGCTGAACAAGATAGATGAAACTAAAGTGACTCCTGATGAAATAGCTGAGTATAGGGCCCACTGCAAAGACGCGACCAAAGTGTCGTGTATCATGGTGGCAACTATGACTCCTGAGTTGCAGCGGTTCTATGACGACTACTGGCCTTATGAGATGTGCAAGGACTTGATGGAGAAGTACCATCAAAGAGCACGTCAAGAAAGGTATGAGATAGTCAAATCACTCATAGCCACCAAGATGAAGGACGGAGAGTCCGTCACGACCCACCTACAACGCATGCAGCGCTATGTGGATCGTCTGCTGAAACTTAACGTGGTTTTCAATGAGGAATTGGCTATCGATATAGTCTTGCACTCATTACCTTCTTTTTATGACCAGTTCAAAATGACTTATCATTTGAACAAAGAGGAAGTCACGTTGAGTCAGCTTCAGAGCTTGCTGAGAACCGCTAAAAGTGGATTGAGAGGAAAAAGTATTGAATCCACTCCTACTGATGTTGCTCCCGTCTTGGCCATTGGGCAAGGGAAGGGGAAAAAGAGGAAAGCTCCCTCAAAGCAGAACTGGAAGGTAAAATCCCATGCCGGGTCATCAAGGAATGGCCCTAAAGGCAAAGCCAGTTCCGATGCTCCCCCTGCCTCGGATCCAAAGGAGGTAATGTGCTTCGATTGCCAAGACAATGGGAATTGGAAGATAAGTTGCCCCAAATACTTGCAGTATATCAAGGATGGAAAGATCAAGCCTACCTCGGCAGGTATTTACACTATTCTGTCTAAAAACTCAACGCATTCTAAATCTTGGGTCCTTGATACAGGATGTGGTTTTCACATTTGCTCTGACTTACACGGACTAAAAACAAGTAGGAATGTGGAACTTGGGAAGATGAACCCGATAGTGGGCAATAGGAGATCGTCACCTGTTACCAAGATCGACGTTTCTTCTTTAATGCTTAGTAGTGGGTTGTGTTTAGACTTAAACAGTTGTTGCTACTCGTCAGAGATGAAGAGGAATATTATTTCTTTTCATGGTTTGTACAGACAAGGTTTTAGATATTCCTTGAATAATGAGAATGGTTCTATTAATGCTTATTATAAAGGTGTATTTTATTTTGAAGCATTGCCTTGTGATGGTGTATATGCAAATGTGATGGTTGTAGACAATTTAGGAAATATTGTATTGCAAGTTGATAAGTCTAATAGTTTAGACAAAGCATTCTTGTGGATTTGTCGTCTTGGACATGTCAACAAGAACCTCATTGCCCAACTCCAAAAGGATGGAGTGTTGGAAACATTTGACCTAAGGCCAGATGATATGTGCGAATCTTGTTTGCTTTGAAAGATGACTAAATCACCTTTCACTGGTACTTGTGAAAGACGTGAAGGATTATTAGATCTCATACACTCGCATGTGTGTGGGCCCTTCAGATCTACCACAAGAGATGAAAATTGATTCTACGTGACTTTTACTCATGATTATAGCAGATATGGCTATATCTATTTAGTCAAGCATAAGTTAGAAACCTTTGAAAAGTTTGAAGAGTTCAAGCAAGAAGTCGAGAATCAATTGGGCAGGAAGATAAAGATGCTTAGGTCCGACAGAGGCGGTGAGTATCTTAGTATCGACTTCCACGACTACCTCAAGGAATGTGGAATTGTTTCACAATTGACACCTCCTAGGACACCACAACTTAATGGTGTGGCTGAGAGGTGTAATCGAACCTTGTTGGACATCGTTCGTTCAATGATGAGTTGAGCTTCACTTCCAATCTCATTTTGGGGGTATGCCTTAGAGACTGCCGCCCATATCTTTAATCTAGTCCCGACAAATAAGGTAGCCAAAACACCTCATGAGATGTGGACAAAGAAGGTTCCCTCGTTGGCACATATCAAGGTTTGGGGTTGTGAAGCTTTCGTTAGATGAGAGACTCACGACAAGCTTGAACCTCGAAGTGAGCGATGTATTTTCATCGGCTACCCACATAAATTCTTTGGATAATTGTTCTACAGACCTATTGAAAACGTGGTCTTCGTAGCACGAAGGGGAGTCTTTCGCAAGAGAGAACTCATATGCAAAGAGGATAGTGGGAGTACAAATGATCTTGAAGAAACTCAAGAGTCAATAGATGAAGGAACCTCTAACACTAGCGCTCAACCTGAGGAAGAAATTCATGTTGAACTTATTGACGAGTCATTACCTCTTAGACGTTCCAATCGAGTTAGAATGGCACTTGAGTTTTATGGATTCCATATTACTACAAATGGTGATATTTTTATTAGTGATAATACACTGGTAAATTTGGATGAGCCTTCTAACTACAAGGAAGCCATGGTAGGCCCTGAGTTTGCGAAATGGAAAGAGGCAACGGACAGTGAGATCAAGTCCATGTATGACAACCAAGTTTGGAATTTGGTTGATAATGTGCCAGGTCGTAAGACATTTGGGTACAAATAGATCTTCAAGAAGAAGACCGACATGGATGGAAAGGTACATACCTTCAAGGCTCGACTAGTTGTGAAGGGCTTTACTCAAACCCCGGGGGTTGACTATGATGAGACCTTCTCGCCAGTAGCTAAGATTAAATCTATTAGGGTTATGTTAGCCATAGTTGCGTTTCATGATTATGAAATTTGGCAGATGGATGTCAAAACCGCTTTCCTTAATGGAAAGTTGGTTGAAGATGTTTACATGAGTTGGCCAGAGGGTAATGCGGATGCTAAGTACCCCAATAGAGTGTATAAGCTTGAGAAATCATCTATGGATTGAAGCAAGCTTCTCGCAGATGCAATCTTTTCTTCGATGAGAAAGTCAAAGAGTTTGGTTTATCTAGGAGTGAGGATGAGTCTTATGTATATGTCAAAGCTAGTGGGAGTATAGTCAGCTTTCTAGTATTGTATGTTGATGACATACTACTCATAGGAAACGACGTTCCAACCTTGCAGGAAGTTAAATCCTGGCTTGGAAAGTGTTTTTCTATGAAGGATCTGGGAGAGGCTGCATATATTCTCGGAATAAGGATTTTGAGGAATAGGAGTAGAAGACTAATTGGACTTAGTCAAAGTACTTACTTGGATAAGGTGCTAAAGCGTTTTAGCATGGATAATTCCAAGAATGGAGAGTTACCTATCAAGATCAATTCCAAACTGAGTAAGACCTAGAGTGCGAGTACGGATGCCGAGATAGCGGAAATGAGTCGGGTTCCATATGCTTCCACCGTGGATCGATCATGTATGCTTTGACATGTAATTGCCCTGATGTGGCTTTTGCTTTATCATGGTTAGTCGATATCAGGGAAACCCGGGTAAGGCTCACTAGATAGCGATTAAGAATATTCTTAAGTATCTGCCATGGACTAAGGACTGGGTCCTTGTGCTTGGCGGCAGTGATGACTTAAGAGTTATAGGGTATAGTGACGCCAGCTTTCAGACTGACAGAGACAACTTTCATTCTTAGTCAGGTTGGGTGTTTACCCTTAATGGAGAAGTTGTGACTTGGAAAAGTTCGAAGCAAGAGACAGTGGCTGATTCTACCTATGAATCAGAGTACATTGCAGCAAGCAAAGCGTCAAAAGAGGATATATGGTTGAAAAACTTCATCGGAGATCTTGGAGTAGTGCATCCATAGAGGAGCTTATGGATATTTTCTGTGATAATGAAGGAGAGGTTTCCTTAACCAAGGAACTGAGGGATCATGTCAGATCTAGACATATCGACAGAAAATACAATTTCATCAGACATCGGGTAGAAGAAGGACTCCTTGTCGTTAAGAGGGTATCGACAGAAGAGAATCATGTAGATCCCCTCACAAAGGGTCTGAGTAGGGGTTAAGCATGTTCAGCATGCGAGGAGCATTGGTCTGAAGGATGATATTAGTTTTAGTGATTAGATAGATACTTAGAAACTTGTAACAAATAAAAGTAATTGACATTTGATGATTAAATAAATGGAGATTTGTTTATAAGTATTGTTTACTATCTTTTGTCAATTGTTTATCATTGTGTTTCACTTTTGCACGTTTTCTTCCTGAATAATTGGATCATTCAAATTATCGACAGTCGATCATACTTTAGAAGTAAGTAGTGAATTAAGGTTGTCATGAATTGACTTGTAGATTGTCTAAGTGTTTAGACATAGCAATGGTTTGCTACAACGTTCATGAGTAATTTTGAAATGGGGATTTAAGTATTGGATTAAACCCACGCTCATAGAATTACTTCATGGAATTTATCACGAGTAACTATGAGACGATAATATCGTATAATCTTTAAACGAAGATATATTAGTTGCTGTTTACGAGTTGGTTGTGCGTTGATAATGTGTAAACGCATTAGTAACTTGATGTTATAAAATGTATTGTTGTGCATGATTCGATGAGTAAATAGTACAAGCATATAAGTCAAATTTTATCTGTTCATTTTGCCCTTAGGGGAAAAGCGATATCTTGGTCCCCTCGATGATTAGGTGTTGACTTATGTGTCGGGCCCGTCCAGGACTAAATTGATGTGTTCAATTAAGTTCTCTGTCATTACAAATTAGAAATCAAGAAATAAACTGTTGGACAATGAGAATAATTCTATTCCATGTCATTTTTCCACATGATATCTTGTAGAACGGAGGATTATATGATCCCTTATCTTAGGACACATAACTGACTTAGTCAGAGTTCTACAGCGGCTTTTGAGAGCTACAATATGTTGGTCAATTTTTGATGTTATACTTGCAATTATAGTTATTAGACTTATCTAAGTGGGAGACTATTGGATTAGGTGTCTAAGCCCATAACTATAATTGGTATATACTTGAAATGATAGTAGCACAGTCCTTTTGGGTTGCCTTCACTTTAGCAACTTGACAAGATGACTTTTGAAGAAAGAGGTTGAATTTATTATTTGGAATAATAAATTGGTGCATAAACTGATTTATTAATATATTATAAGAATAATATATTATTTAGAACTCATAATATTAATAAGTAGTTAATCAGAAATTAATTTGGAATTAATTTTGGGATTAAAGGAACTGATTAAAAGTATAGGGTCTGTTTTGCAATTAATTGATAGTTTTGAAATTGAGCTACTGGACCCCTTAAGGAGTGGACGAAAATTATAGGGAGGCCCTATAAGTTTTCGTCGAAGGCCTTAAGAATGGGAGCTCATGGGTTGCTTAGGCTCTAAGCTAAGGGATTAGGCTTTCCACCTCAAAACCCTAGCTTTGGATCTAAGCCACCTCAGCTATAAATAGGGCCCCAACCTTCATGATTTTGTCCCATGCTATCAAAACCCTTGTAGAGCTGAAATCTTGATCCTCCTCCTCCTCTCTCCTCTCATCCTCTTGCATAGAGTGTTCGTAAGCCATTAGAGGTATCAAATTTGAGGCACTTGCTCTCAAGAGTTCAAGATCTTCAAGGATTCTTTGTAATTACTACATCACAAATCAAGGTCTGTATCTAAACCCTATTTTATGTTGATTTCGAAAATAGTACATGCCTCTTAGGGTTTCTAGGTTTGTGTTTAATGCTTGTATGTCTAATAGAGAAAACATAGATCCTTAAATTAGGGTTGCATGCACACATAGTATTGTGTGCTATGTATAAATCCCATCAGTAACGTCCCCAAATTTCCAAGAAAAAAATTTATTTTAAAAACCAATAGAACATCATTCAATCATTTCAAAAACCCATCAAAACGTGATAATGTATAAATTAGTTATTAGAGTACAAATTATGTCATAAAATGTGGAATGCTGGTGGACGTGGGGCAATCATGTCCGACCCTTCCCTTTCGAACTGGAAGTACAAAGCTTAGTGAGTTCCCCCAAAATACCCCATACCACACATACATAATAGTTCAAAACAAATATGAGTCTATTTCACCCCCTTCGATATCTTTCAACCGATACTGGGTCTATTTCACCCCCTTCGGTATCTTTCAACAGGTACTGGGTCTATTTGACCCCCTTTGGTCTCTTTCAACCGGTACTAGGTCTATTTCACCCATACAACTAAACATATAATCATATCAACAAGAGTCGCAAAGACAACGAGCACATATAAGCATAACAGTAAGTGTCACGAAGACAACTATCATCCTATAAACATAATCCAATAGGCCGACATTGGTGGCTTTGACCCACGAGTATAGTGAAGACACTCACCTAAAAAACGATGATCAACTGCTACTGCTCCTACTGTTGTGAATACATATGCTACAACCCACCTATTCAGCCATACAAAGTAGTACCTTAGCTTCCCTTCCAAAACTAGGGGTTTTACCAAAAGTTCACGCAAGTCAAAAAGTCAAAGTCAACGGTTAAATTTGACCCTCCACGCCGTGGCCATCCTTAGCCACGTTGTGTCCTTCAAACAACAAGACAGTTGCATTTTCCCCAGTCACTACGTCGTGGCAACCTAGGTCACGCCTTGGGCACTGGGTTCAAAATGTCTTAATGGGTTAAGTCGAATCCTCCAATTCCAAAGGTTCCAAAGTCCAAATCTGATCATTTCTAATGTCCAAATGGATCAAGTTTCCACCTTTATCCCTTGAGACCCACCAAGAGGTCTAGATCTCAAGTCTAAGGTCCAAAACGCTAAAAATGGCAAGAACTCAACCATTAAGCACTTAGTTCAATTTCTCCAAAATGTTTCTAAGACCCCTAACGGTCCATAAAAATCCAAACTTTATGGATATGCATGACCCATGTATGTGCTTCTTCAAACTAGGTCAAAAGGGAACAAAATGACTCAAAATACATGCATGGTTCTCATCTTACTACAAAAGTCTAGATCTATGAGATATGTCATTCAAGGGACATAGAAAAACCATAAAGTTGCAAACTTTATCTTTTATTATTACTCAAACCACTCCAAAAAGGAGCAATCATGCTCCAAAACCAAGATCTATGAAGAAGAACACAAAAAGGTTAAAGCTTGAGGACTTACAAGGAGTCTAGAAGATACACACCAATGGAGGAAAGGATCACTTCTTGAACCAAGCACTAATTCTTCTTCTTATTCCTTCAAAACCACCACAAATTCACTAGAATGAGCACAAGAGCACCACAGAGGATTAGGGTTAGGGTTTATGGGTTTGATATTGATGGGGGATGATGATGGGCAACCTTATCCTCTCCAATTTCCTTTAAATACTCAAAAATTAGGTGTCACACCCCCAAACCTAGGATGGCGGAAATGTCCGGGGGTGGAGGACTTCATGTATAGTATCATAACAAACGAATATAATAGTGCTCAAAGTATAGACGACCAACATAAATATAATTGAAAATTTTACATCATAGTGTATGTTTACATGTTTCTAAATCAATTACATTATGTTGACAAAAATAAAATGTTTGACGCCTTAGCGTTCCATCCTCAAAAGCGGCCGATTACCTGTTTACTGATTTCCTGAGAATACAAGTAGTTTTGAAAAGTGTCAACAATTAAGTTGGTGAGTTCATAAACTTTTGAATGAAATGTTGAAATCCTTTCTTTGTAAGAGTATGTTTATTCCAAAAAAAATCCAATATTTTCCCTTTTTAAAAATGTATTGTGGCCTTAAATGTCAAGGCCCATAATGTACTAGTATTTTCCAAATAAGTTGTAAATTATGCAAGTTTAAATTGACATAAACTCATTTAATTAAAGGAAAACCCCGTTAATCTTATGTTTTCTTAATACCCCATGTGAGTTATTATAACCATGCTATGACTCAGTTGGCCTTGTATACGACGTTCTTCAGGTGTCGGAATGTTAATGACATTTGTCACCCCAGACCTGCCAGTCTAGCTGTTGCATGCAGCTAAAGTGTGGGTTTGTCAGACCCAATATAGATCTATATACAACTATCACGCTCTCCCTACAACAGACTCTGGTTACAATTTCAGGACTTTTGATTTCGTTACTTTAGAAGTAACGTGAAGCGATTGTCTCACAAATTTATTCATTAACAGATTTACGTAAGTGAACTGAAAACCCCTTTTTGTCGAGATGCACTCTCTCGTGGTGTGATGTAAATGAAACATAAACTATGACTTGTTATAGTTTATCCTAACTGTTTGTAATGTATATGAAACATAAACTACACCTATTATAGTTTATCAAAATGTTTGTAATGTATAGTAACCTTTTCTGTACAAGTGGATTTATAGCAAAAACATAACTATGTTTATTATGCCTCATCTTGGAATACTTGTAATAATAAGGATTCTTACAATTTAATGTCTATTTTTCTGTTATATAATTTTATCACAACAGAAAACACATGCAAAATATGAAGACATCAAGGTTTAACACTTTGCTCAACATGTTACAAAATGTTATGAATGTTGTAAACTGTAAATTCGTTTTTACCATTTTTGTACTGATTTAGAAAAATCACAGAAAATACATACGAAACTGAAAACTAGATCCGTAAACTCTGAGAGTTTAGAAAACATGTCTAGTTTGTTCATAATTTTTACTATGATTTTTAGAAGTTTCTAACTGGTGTGAAAACGTTCATATTCACAGACTGATCCGAATTCATAGCTACAGTGTTAGGCAGTTTTGTAAAAATCACCATAAATTGTATAAAAATTCGTATGGAAACGTGCAAGTAGTCATTTTAAAGGTATAAACCTGAACTATTTGCAGCTAATAAAGTTTTGGAAACTAAAATGTTTAAGATGTTCAAAAAAGTCCGTGAATGGAACTAAACTTTCCTGTTGAAAGCTGATGTTTGAGTTTAGTTAAATTTTTTGTGTTTTAACTTGTATTCTCCACCTAAAACTTGAAGAAATCATGAAAATGTGGGGGTATGAACTCACCTTGTGTGGTTTCAGTAGATGGATGATGAAGAAAGGAAGTTTTCAAATCAAGAACACTTTAGAAGATGCTTGAAGATTCGAAGATCTAACACAAATATGATGATGTTTGTGTAAGATATCCATGATTCAAGTAGAAAGAAAGAGAAATAATAATGTGGGGAGTGGTATTACTTACTAAGAGTAGATGAAGAACTTGTGATCAACCTTGAATTTTCGAGATTAGAGAGGGATAGTGAGAGAGAATGAGTTTTTGCTTCTGGGTGGAGGGTGAGTGAAATGGGAGGAGAGATAATGATTTCTAGCTTTTGTGCAAGATTATGGCTGGAAAAATGATGGGAAAAAGGACGATGGACATGACCAGGTAAGGTGGAATGACTAAAGTTGGTCATGGAGTGGGTATGGGAGGTAACTTGTGTCACACATTAAGGTAAGGTCAACACTCTATCACAAAATCTAACTTAATATATTTTATTCTTGGACAAGCATTTCCCCCAAAATATGATTATTTTATGAATATTTAGGGTCTCTTATGTCAAAATACAAGTTTGGGTGAAAATCCCACGTTAAAATAATAAAAAACGAGCTTAAAACGGAGTCGTGGTCGAAAACCGGGTGGAAAATGTGAAAATCCGAAGTCAGGGGCGGGGTTCGGTCTTAGCAGCATTAGAACCGAAGGCATGGTTCGGTTGGTGTATTGGAACCAAGTGGGAGGGGCTTCGGTCCGAGCAGGTCCCGCAGGAGAACTCATCAGAAGGGACCGAAGGCGAAGGTCAGGTTCGGGTGCTCCAGTTTCGGGTTCGGTTCAAAGCTTCGGGTTCGGTCCAAAGCTGCGGTCTTCATCAGCCTCGGTCCTCAGCAGTTTTGGTTCTATGGCTTCAGTTCCTTAAGGGGCCTTCGGATTTGGTCCTTGGAGCTTTGGCCCAAGGAGGGTTCGGTCCCAATAGAGAGGCTTCGGCCCTAATAGGCTATTTTTCAAGGTATCTTCCCGTTTCGAATGGTTTTTCACCAAGTTAAGTGTCGGGATGCCCCAAATGATTACAAAAAATCAAAAGAGGTTTTGAGAGAGATTTGGGAGAGATTTGACATACTTGGAGAGATTTCACATACTTGGAGAGATTTGGGAGAGATTTGACATACTTGGAGAGATTTCACATACTTAGAGAGATTTGGGAGAGATTTGAGGTAGAGAGAGAATAGAGTGAAAGAGATTGAGAGAGACTTCGTTTGAGACCTTTTTAGATGCTTAGCTTCGCACCGCAAGGTTTGTAACCCTCGTTATGAATGTTATATGCCCCCGAGGGGTACGAGATAGTGTTTTACCAAGTAGTTTCATCACTTATCCTGATTAGGGTTTGAGAATTCTCAACATATGGATTTTCCAAGTGATAACTTCTTATTAAAATAGCGAGTTGCACAGTAGCTAACATATTGTAAACCCTAATATACTAGGGTTAGACGAGTTGACCGGTTTGATTTATTGACTTCATTTGACTTTGACTAGCCTGAAAATTGACGGTTGTCACATCATCCCCCCGTTAGAAGGAATTCTGTCCCGAAATTTTGCGTTTTGACTAAGATCTCAAGAATTTGGGAAGAGGTACAGATACTTTTGTTTCATCTGATCCTCGCATTCCCAGGTGAATTCGGGTCCTCGTTTAGCGTTCCAACGGACCTTCACAATGGTAATACGACTTTGCTTTGTTCTTTTGATCTCTCGATCCATGATCTCTACCGGTTCTTCCACGAAGTGGAGACTCTCGTTGATTTCAATTTCGTCGAGTGGTATCCCGCGGGTCTCGTCGGATAGATATTTCTTTAAGTTCGATACGTGGAAGGTAGGATGTACGTTATTAAGTTCCTGTGGTAGGCGAAGCTTGTAAGCTACCGGGCCAATCCTAGCGAGGATCTCGAACACTCCGATGTATCTAGGGTTCAACTTTCCTCGTTTACCGAAACGTATTAAATCCCTCCAGGGCGAGACCTTTAATAGCACACGATCTCCAACCTGGAACTCCAAGGGCTTTCGTCTGTTATATGTGTAACTTTTCTGTATGTCTCTAGAAGCCTTTAATCGTTCTCGGATTTGAACAATCTTCTATGTAGTTTCTCTTATTATCTCCGGACCAGTGAGGGTGCTATTAGGGACTTGTCCCTTAGCTAGTTGCGTGTCGCCCACTTCAGCCAAGCACAATGCTGACCTGCACTTGCGGCCATAGAGGGCTTCAAATGGTGCAACCTTGATGCTAGTGTGATAACTGTTATTGTACGAGAATTCGACAAATGGTAAATGGGTATCCCAAGCTTTACCAAAGTCTATCACACACACCCTAAGCATGTATTCTAGCGTCTGAATGGTTCTCTCACTTTGGCCGTCAGTTTGTGGGTGATAAGTTGTACTCATGTCTAGCCTAGTTCCCAAGGACTTCTGAAGTGACTGCCAGAATTGCGAGGTAAATCGACTATCCCTATCTGAGATAATGGACCTTGGCACCCCATGCAATCTCACGATTTCCTTGATGTATATATTGGTCAGTTTCTCCATCTTGTCGTTCTCTTTCATTGGTAGAAAGTGTGCTGACTTGGTCAGTCTGTCGACGATCACCCAGATGGTATCCAGTCCACCCGTTGTCTTGGGTAACTTAATTATGAAGTCCATGGTTATCTGTTCCCACTTCCACTGAGGTATATCAGGCTGTTGTAGTAGTTCTGAGGGTTCCTGATATTCTACCTTAACCTTGGTGCAAGTCAAACACTTGCCCACATAGGTAGCAATTTCGGCTTTCATGTTTGGCCACCAGTACAACTTCTTGAGATCCCGATACATCTTATCTGAACCTGGGTGGATGGAGTATCTAGTCTTGTGTGCTTCGTTCATGATGACGTCTCGGAAGCCACCAAACTTCGGTGTCCAGATTCGGTTCATGAGGTAACGAACTCCGTCGTCTTTGACTTCTAGGTTTTTATCCATTCCTCTTAATGCCTCACCCGTCACATTTTCCGGTTTCAAGGCCTCCATCTGAGCCTCCTTGATTTGTGCGGACAGGTGTGAATGGATTGTCATCGTTAATGAGTTTACTCGGCGCCCCGAGTATTCTTTTCGACTTAAGGCATCTGCTACTACGTTTCCCTTACTTGGGTGATAACGAATCTCACACTCGTAATCATTCAGTAGTTCTACTCATCGTCTTTGCCTCATGTTGAGCTCCTTCTGACTGAGAATGTGTTGAAGGCTCTTGTGATCGGTGAAGACAGTACACTTTGTTCCGTAAAGGTAGTGCCTCCAGATCTTTAGGGCGGACACTACCGCTCCCAATTTGAGGTCATGCATGGCGTAGTTAACCTCATGCGTTTTCAATTGCCTTGATGCGTAGGCAATGACCTTTCCTCGTTGCATTAACACACACCCAAGTCCCTGGTTTGATGCGTCGCAGTAGACTACAAAGTCTTCGGTTCCTGCTGGTAGAGACAAGATCGGTGCGCTGCACAGGGCTTGTTTTAATGTTTCGAAGGCAGCTTCTTGCTTATCTTCCCACTTAAACATCACACCTTTTTGAGTCAAGGTGGTGAGCGGTTTAGCGATCTTGGAGAAGTTTTGTATGAATCTTCGATAGTAGCCTACGAGCCCTAAAAATTATCGGATTTCCGTTGGCGTTGTAGGTGTTGACCAGTTTTCGATTGCCTTGATTTTGGAGGGATCCACATGTATCCCTTTCTCGCTGACCACATGACCAAGGAAATCCACTTCTCTGATCCAAAATTCGCACTTAGAGAATTTGGCATAGAGCTTCTCAGCTCTTAGTGTTTCCAAAACTAGTCGTAGCTGCTGGCGGTGCTCTTCCTCGCTTCGTGAATAGACCAAAATGTCGTCGATGAATACGATCACGAATTTGTCTAAATAGGGCCGACACACCCGGTTCATTAGATCCATGAACACCGCGGGTGCGTTTGTTAATCCGAAGGGCATCACTACAAACTCGTAATGACCATAGCGTGTTCTGAAGGCTGTTTTGGGGATATCTTCCTCCTGGACCCGTAGTTGATGATATCCCGACCTCAAGTCGATTTTCGAAAAGTAGCTTGCTCCTTGGAGTTGGTCGAAGAGATCGTCGATCCGGGGTAGGGGATATCGGTTTTTGGCGGTGAGTTTGTTTAACTCTTGATAATCGATGCACATGTGAAAAGATCCGTCCTTCTTTTTCACAAACAGGACTGGTGCTCCCCATGGTGAAAAGCTCGGTCTGATGAACCCTTTGCTTAACAGTTCGTTCAGCTGACTGGACAGTTCTTGCATTTCTGCTAGTGCTAGGCGGTATGGAGCTTTGGCTAGGGGGTAGCTCCTGGAACCAAGTCGATTCGGAATTTGACTTGTCTAGCAAGTGGTACACCTGGCAGGTCTTCTGGAAACACGTCGGGGAAATTACGGACCTTCGGGATGTCTTTGATGTCCTTCGTTTCTTGTTTCTTGTCTACCACGTGGGCTAAAAAGGCGTGGTATTCCTTTCGGAGATACTATTGAGCCTTGACGCAAGAAATGATTTGTAACATAGCACTGGGTTTATCGTCGTAGATGAGAAGGGTTTCGCCATTTGGCAGATTAAGGCGGATGGCCCTTTCGTAACATAAAATGTCAGCACGATGAGAACTTAACCAATCCATGCCGATGATGATGTTTAAACTTTTTATTGGAACCGGCAATAGATCGATATTGAATGAGTGATTGTCTAGAGTGAGGGTACACCCTGATTATATATCATTAGTGCTTTCTGTTTTTCCATTTGCCATTTCTACGACGTACGTTTCTTTTAGTGATTGGGGATTTTGTTTTAACAATTGCTTGAATTTGTGGCTAATGAAACTCCTCTCCGCTCCACTATCGAATAATATGCATGCGTATGAGTTATTGAGGAGAAACGTACCGGTAACCACCGTGGGATCTTCCCTTGCTTCTCCATGCCCTAAGGCCAAGATTCTTTCGACACCGCCGGTGTTCGCGTTTTTAGTTTTTAGGCAGTCCCTCTTGAAGTGCCCGGTTTCCCAGCAGCCGTAACAGGCTCGGCTTGCTCCGGTATTGGCGACCGGGTTGGCCTGTTGTGCAGACGCCCCGCAGAAACGGGTGGTATGCCCCTTTTGTTGCAATTACTACAGTGCATTTCCCGACAAGCACCGGTTTGGTGGAAGTTGCACTTGGGAAGGGTTCCAGCGTATTGCCTCAGTGGTGTCGGGGTGGAAGGAGTGGTGGCAACATGGATGGCAACAATCTGCTGTTTCTTTACGGAGTCCCGCGTAGGTTGCTTCTTTTTATTATTCCAGAATTTCCTCTTGTTGTTCCCTTGTCGTGCTTGATCGGAGGTGGTTGTCACAGTGGCATGGCTGACCCGATGATCAATGAGTTGTTGTGCCAACTCCTTGACACTCTCGAAAGTAGTTGGTCGTGAGGCCAACACACTATCTTGAATGTCGGACGATAATCCCCAGAGATATCACTCTACCTTCTTGCTTTCCGGAAAGACCATCGTCGAGCAGAGGAGTGCTAGGTCATTGAATCGGGTGGTGTAAGCTGTGAGGTCAGAGCCCGTCATCTTGAGACTCCAAAGTTCCTGCTCTAATTTCTACACTTCACCCCTCGGGCAATACTCCTTCAGCATCATGGTTTTTAAATCTTCCCAGCTTATCGAATTAGCCACAGCGAGAGTTAGGGATTTTACGTGGCCATTCCACCAGGTAAGGGCCCTGCCGGTGAAAGTGCGAGCTGCGAATTTGACTTTGTTTGCCTCGGGGCATGCACAAATTTCGAAGACAGATTCGGTCTTCTCGAACCACTGCATCAAATCGATGACTCCCCCGCTTCCATTGAACGAATCGGGTTTGCCATTAGTAAAGTCCTTGAAGGAACACTCTCTCGAATGTCCTTGGCTATCTCCTTGACTGGAGTTATTAGTACAGCTCCCGGTCCTTCTGGCACTGTTGGTGCTGATTTGTGACATAGCAGCTGCCACCGCAGCTGTGACCACAGCTTGGAACATTACCGGGTCATACTGAGGAGGCGGCGGTGGTGGTACCAACTGTGACATCCCCATTTTCACGGTCAAAAAAGACCGATTTTGTTTATGCTTTATAAAAATCAGAGTACTTCTTTTAATAAAAATCTTGCGGAATTTGTTCCCAGTAAAACATGATAAATACGTTATCAAAGCATTTCCGAAGAAATGTATTTTTATTCATTTTAAAACATTTGGGATGTCATCGTCAATACAGAAACATAAGCATAAACAGAACTTACATTCATTTACACTAGTGATCTACATCACTTTTAAATCTCTCAGTGTAAAGTAGCTTCATATTGACACCTGTGATACAAATAAGCTTGAGTGGGTTAGGTTGGGAAACCTAGTGACTACGTAGGGTTTTCAACCCACAATAATATAATTATTATGTTTAAACATCAAACAATCAACCCAATTACCCATCCCCATTATCTTCTTTACTCTGAAGGATCTACCCTAAGAATCAACTATTCCTCGTTCATTAATTCCTAAGGATCATCCTAAGGAATCGACACGAAGTTCATCGTCACCGGGGTTTAGGCACTAAGTCTGCATAGTTGCCAGGATTTATACAATAGGCACTAACTCCGCATAGTCACCAGGGTTTAGGCACTAAGTCTGCATAGTCGCCATGGTTTATACAACAGGCACTAAGTCCGCATAGTCACCAGGGTTTTGGCACCAAGTCTGCATGATCGCCAAGGTTTAGGCACCAAGTATGCATGATCGCCAGGGTTTAGAGTACACCGGGTGAACACATCGTTCACAACACCTACAGGTTGCGAGCCTGCTAGTGTTCCACTGGACTGTCTAGAATAGTCCGTGCTTGTCATCCATACTCTGCTAGATGACGGGGACATCATTTGGGAAAAAGGCTTCTCATATTGTCCACCTCTCACCCTTAGCTCATGGTCTAACTCATCATCCAACTCATATGTCATCTACCCATCTTTTACCCAACATATTATGTACATATAAATACATATACAGTTTAAATCATATAAAACTTGTATAAAATCGTTCCTCCAACATAGATAGCAAGTATACATATAATATGCACACATAGCACGTAATTTATATAAAATACTTCATATCTATGTGTAAGATGAAACTAACTATGCACTCACTTGATAAGGTGGTGATTCCGAACTCAGACAGCGCTTCGCTTCTTAAAATAATAATTTCCTTCGACGAAACCTAGTATTATTACCACTAGAGTTTAGTCTATTATTCGCTGAGACTAATTAATAGTCTAGCTATTATTACTATTATATAAGCGTTAAACAATACTTATATAATCCATAATAATAGCCCAAGTACTTATTATAAGTTCCTAATAACGTTACTATAATGAAATAAAAGCTATATTAAAAATAGCGTAGGCGTAGCTCACTTACAGCGGGTTTTATAGAAAACCGGGCTTTGCTTGGAGCAACGTTCCCGAGCCGAAAATCTCTTCTTCTCGGAGCCGTCAAGCACTCCGGGGCTTCCGCCTCGTGTTAGGGAGGTTCCCTAGGCTTTTCGGGGGGTTTCGGGGCTAGAGAGAGGTTATAGAGAGAGAGTAAAGAGAAGAAAGAATGGGAAAGGTGTGAAGAAAATGAGGGTGGGAGAGGTTCTATTTATAGGGTGAAAAATGGATGAACTTGGTGCCACATGTCACCATCTAGTGGCAAGACTTGGGGAGAAAGCAATGGCTAAGATTGTGCCACATCATCCATTTTCGCACATCACACTTCCGACTTCTAAAATCCGTAACTTTTACATACGACCTCCGTTTTTGACGTTCTTTATATCCACACGTAGGTAAAAATAAGATCTACAACTTTCATTTTGACTCCGTCGGCTAATTATCGACCGATATTAAATTTAACAGTACGAGGAGATTATACTGTTAAATGTCCGCGCAAAATTCATAACTTCTACATACGGACTCTGTTTTCGTCTGTCTTTTTACCGTTGAGTTCCTATTAATGAGATCTTCAATTCTAATTTAGGTCGCGTAGGCCAAAAACCGCTCGATCTAAAATTCAAGTTTCGGGCTGTGCACTGCTAAGCCAAATCTTAGAAAATTCATAACTTCCTCATACGAAGTCAGATTTGAGCGTTCTTTTTTTGTATGTTCTCGATTTAACGTATACTATAACTTTTTTTTAGATTTCTAAGGCTAAAAAGTCCTCCATCATAAGTTAACTATTTATGTCTCCCGGTGTCGTGCCGGTTTTGCCGAAAAACTTCGACGAGCCATAACTTCTTCGTTATAACTCGGATTTCGGCGTTCTTTATATGTACGGAACCCTTGTAACATATACTATGACTTGGTTAAGATTATTCATTCTAAATAATCTTTTATTAAAAAGTCATTTTTGACGCTTATCGTCTCTAAATTGACTAGCCCGAATCTACGGGCGTTACAATTATCTCCCCCTTTGGATGATTACGTCCCGGAATTATCAACGAAACAGGGTTGTATAATGACTCCGTACGTTATCTCTTTATCCTAGGTAATAATCATAACTTCTATGTTCCTTCGAATGAGTATCTAATTCTTGGACTTCTCGACTGCAGGCGGTGCTCGATCTTGCACTTGCTCCTTATCTCACGTTAGACTCCAAATTATGACCTTCAAGTCACATTCTCGATCCTCACTGGATACGAACTTAAGATAAGTTTTTTTTTGTTTTACTACAATAGAACGATGTGTCATATTCTAATGACCTATCATCGTATGGTGCAACGCTTAGACTCAGGTCTCTTAGAGTCTTCCAGAACAGACTATACTTTCGTTCATGTTCTAATCTCATCTTAAAAGGTAGCATTTCTAGCTACAAGCAACTTTTCGTGATACCTCTACTGATCGCTTTTTATTTCAATCATCCGTCTTAAGTCAGATGCTACATCGAACTTGATTCTCTGAACCACATAACATACTCAGCGTAGTCGGACTCAATTTGATATGACCACTAGGTTCGGAATAACAATCATCTTCTTAGTCATTGCCGAAACGATGGTAACGACATACTTGAATAAAACGAGATCAATTACTAGCTCCTTGGTAACCTTGTGACTTTCCCTGATCCAAGCGTGAGTCATGTGCTTCCGGTAGTATAGGCCTCTACTACCATTCACACCTACTCATACTCGTCCCAAGTATTGTCTCGCAGTTTTCCAAGTTACTATCACAAAAACAATTTTAACACATAAAAATGTGTCCAAACAATCATAAAATTTCCCATAGACTCTACTAGGACTTCTTCCATGCGTATCTTCAATCATCAATTCTGCTTCAACTCGGTTGGTGATGGAAATGTCAGACGATGGGATAACTTCATGGATTATACAAAAAATCTTACGATGGGATAACTTCATGGATTATACAAAAAATCTTTCTTTCTGCTAATCGAAAGTGTACTTCTCCCATACTAGACGTATTATTTCTTAGACGTGTTCTAAAGGCAAGATATCACTCTTACGATATCTTCTGATAGGTACCACTCAGTATCGTAAGCCTTCTCATTTCCTCCATTTACTCAATTCACTACGAGTCTTCACCATGATGTTTTGCACACCAAAGCAGTCGTTTGGTGTATCGAGACGAGAATATAGATAGAGGAAGGTTTATACGTGTATTCCTCCTTATTACTTCAAAAAAAAATTATATGCCAGTTCTAATATCGTAATTAAACGTTTAGAAATCTCAACACATAAAATTTCCAGATGCGGTCGGCAACAGACCATAGCTCCGATCAAACGATAGCATAAAGCATCACAAATTCTTAAGCACATAAAAGCAATTTATACATCTTCCCTAAATGAGCTAGTTCCCGTGTCTATTCAGGTGTACTTCCTAAAATATATTAGACACACTCCACACGATCATCGCTTAGCATTCTAAGTTTAAGTCTAGAAATAAATCTTTATTCCTAGTTCGCTTAAACTAATGCTCTGATACCAACTGTGACATCCCCATTTTCACGGCCAAAAAAGACCGATTTTGTTTATGCTTTATAAAAATCAGAGTACTTCTTTTAATAAAAATCTTGCGGAATTTGTTCCCAGTAAAACATGATAAATACGTTATCAAAGCATTTCTGAAGAAATGTATTTTTATTCATTTTAAAACATTTGGGATGTCATCGTTAATACAGAAACATAAGCATAAACAGAACTTACATTCATTTACACTAGTGATCTACATCTCTTTTAAATCTCTCAGTGTAAAGTAGCTTCATATTGACACCTATGATACAAATAAGCTTGAGTGGGTCAGGTTGGGAAACCTGGTGAGTACATAGGGTTTTCAACCCACAATAATATAATTATTATGTTTAAACATCAAACAATCAACCCAATTACCCATCCCCATTATCTTCTTTACTCTTAAGGATCTACCCTAAGAATCAACTATTCCTCGTTCATTAATTCCTAAGGATCATCCTAAGGAATCGGCACGAAGTTCATCGTCACCGGGGTTTAGGCACTAAGTCTGCATAGTTGCCAGGATTTATACAATAGGCACTAACTCCGCATAGTCACCAGGGTTTAGGCACTAAGTCTGCATGGTCGCCATGGTTTATACAATAGGCACTAAGTCCGCATAGTCGCCAGGGTTTTGGCACCAAGTCTGCATGATCTCCAAGGTTTAGGCACCAAGTCTGCATGATCGCCAGGGTTTAGAGTACACCGGGTGAACACATCGTTCACAACACCTACAGGTTGCGAGCATGCTAGTGTTCCACAGGACTGTCTAGAATAGTCCGTGCTTGTCATCCATACTCTGCTTGATGACGGGGACATCATTTGGGAAAAAGGCTTCTCACATCGTCCACCTCTCACCCTTAGCTCATTGTCTAACTCATCATCCAACTCATATGTCATCTACCCATGTTTTACCCAACATATTATGTAGATATAAATACATATACAGTTTAAATCATATAAAACTTGTATAAAATCGTTCCTCCAGCATAGATAGCAAGTATACAGATAATATGCACACATAGCACGTAATTTATATAAAATACTTCATATCTATGTGTAAGATGAAACTAACTATGCACTTACTTGATAAGGTGGTGATTCCGAAACTCAGACAGCGCTTCGCTTCTTAAAATAATATTTTCCTTCGACGAAACCTAGTATTATTACCACTAGAGTTTAGTCTATTATTCGCCGAGACTAATTAATAGTCTAGCTATTATTACTATTATATAAGCGTTAAACAATATTTATATAACCCATAATAATAGCCCATGTACTTATTATAAGTTCCTAATAACGTTACTATAATTAAATAAAAGCTATATTAAAAATAGCATAGGCGTAGCTCACTTACAGCGGGTTTTATAGAAAACCGGGCTTTGCTTGGAGCAGCGTTCCCGAGCCGAAAAGCTCTTCTTCTCGGAGCCGTCGAGCACTCCGGGGCTTCCGCCTCGTGTTAGGGAGGTTCCCTAGGCTTTTCGGGGGGTTTCGGGGCTAGAGAGAGGTTCTAGAGAGAGAGTAAAGAGAAGAAAGAATGGGAAAGGTGTGAAGAAAATGAGGGTGGGAGAGGTTCTATTTATAGGGTGAAAAATGGCTGAACTTGGTGCCACATGTCACCATCTAGTGGCAAGACTTGGGGAGAAAGCAATGGCCAAGATTGTACCACATCACCCATTTTCGCACAGCACACATCCGACTTCTAAAATCCGTAACTTTCACATACAACCTCTGTTTTTGACGTTCTTTATATCCACGCGTAGGTAAAGATAAGATCTACAACTTTCATTTTGACTCCGTTGGCTAATTCTCGACCGATCTTAAATTTAACAGTACGTGGAGATTATACTGTTAAATGTCCGTGTAAAATTCATAACTTCTACATACGGACTCTGTTTTGGTCTGTCTTTTTACCGTTCAGTTCCTATTAATGAGATCTTCAATTCTCATTTAGGTCGTGTAGGCCAAAACCGCTCGATCTAAAATTCGAGTTTCGGGTTGTGCACTGCTAAGCCAAATCTTAGAAAACTCATAACTTTCACATACGAAGTTAGATTTGAGCGTTCTTTTTTTGTATGTTCTTGGTTTAACGTATACTATAACTTTTTTTTAGATTTCTAAGGCTAAAAAGTCCTCCATCGTAAATTAACTATTTACGTCTCCCGGTGTCGTACCGGTTTTGCCGAAAAACTTTGATGAGCCATAACTTCTTCGTTATAACTCGGATTTCAGCGTTCTTTATATGTACGGAACCCTTGTAACATATACTATGACTTGGTTAAGATTATTCATTCTAAATAATCTTTTATTAAAAATTCATTTTTGACGCTTATCGTCTCTAAATTGACTAGCCCGAATCTACGGGCGTTACAATAACGACCCCTCGAATAGTGTAATCACTTAGACGCAGGGTCGAACCTACTTGCAAGAAAGAGTAGCACCAACGCATACTCAAAATCCCAGTTTATAACAAAATGTGAGTAGTGTAAGCATTACTCGTGGCGGGTGGCATCTGGTCCATCGTGGCCTTGAGATGAGGTCGAGGCTCCCTGAAGCTCCGCAATCAGGCGTTCGGCCGCGATCACTCTCTCCTCGAGAGCTGCGTGTCTTATCTGGTACTCCCTCACCTCTGCCCGAGCGGTGGTAAGGTCCTCGATGAGTTGGTTTATGGGGTAGAAGTCTCTTTCCAAGTCCCTGGTACGAGCATCCGAGGCGTCTACAGCAGCGTTGAGATCCCGAACTTGATTTGCCACTTCCCTATTCTGGTCTCCAAGGTTCGTGATCTGCTGGATCATGACTGGGAGGGCTCTATCAGCTGGTCCCCCATGACTAAGGTCGTAGTAACCCCGTTGATCACCAAATGATGATCGTTGTCGTTGTTGACGGCCCCATCGCTCGATCACTGTTGCCCAACTGGGCTCGGGCCCGTTGTAGCCAAAACGGTTCGCAGGCACCCTGGCGATGTAAGGAGGGTTGATAACTTCCTCCTCTGGTTCCTCCTCTTCTTCTTCGTCCCCCATTTCTTCCTCCTCTTCGGTGTCTTCCTCAGGATCCTCCTCGATCATTTCCTCGGGTTCTGCCTCGAGCCATCCAGCGTTTCCCTCATTAGGGAAGTAAGGGTCTCCAGGTAGATGGAATCCCGCCATGTCGTCTGTACGAGAATAGGGGTGTAAGAGATTTGAAAAGAATCTAGAATGTCGAGTTACAAAGTTACAAAATACTCCTATAGTATTTTTAAATGTTATGATTGGTTTTTAGTGCATCCATTATAGGGTGATGTTAGGTTGTTAGATTTGTTGCCCACTACGACTATCCCCCAATATATGCAAGTCACTTCTCGGAAAGATATAGTTGATCAGGCTATATCCATCCCAGACTTGACCACATATCCCAAGGCATACTCGTAACGTACAACTCCTCCTCTTTCACTTTATCTTCTTCCTAGTTATGACACTACGCGAGCATATATGCATGTACTTATACCTTTAACAAGAAACCGTTTATTTTCTAAAAGTATAGCCATTTGAAAATGTTTAATTAGAGACTTTTAGTCCCAAATGTGATGAATCAATGAATCGAGTAATGAATTAATCAGAGTATGAATTCAAGTAAGAATATGAGATTTGAACACACGATGTAAATATGATCTTGTTATGCTCTATTATGCTTTCGAATTCTTTACAGAGAATAGTAGACAAGTCTGTAAAAGTTCTTATCTAACTCTAGTAAATAACCCTATTTATAGGGAACTGAAAGCATACAAAAAATATACTAAGGCATTGACTCTAAAGCTTCGAATAAAAGCGCCCTAGTAAAATACATTACAAAATATTTGAAGAGTTCAAAACATACTTCGACTAATTACAATAATTCGACCCTTACAATCTCCCCCTTTGTAATCATAGTCGAAGTCTTCAATTTGTAAGAAGTGTGATGGAATATAGTAATACTCTTCGAATCTCCGTGTACCAGGAGATAATATTCTTCAGCTCTTTCTTGTCGCCTTCATTGTTCTTCTTGCAATGATTCATACGAACAATCAAGTTCGTATATTGAGATGTTGAATATCTCTCAACTTCACTTGCTTGGAATAAGAACCGTTTAGACTTTCCAGCTTTGTCTTTTCCTGCGAAGACAATTCCAAAAGGCTTCAGGCAAATTTCACCATCAGCATACTTCTTCAATTCAACGTGAGTCTTCGTAGGAGCCATCGGAGCTTTAATTTCCATTCCTTTAGCAGTAGCTAATTCAACATCTGTTAGTGCCAAGCACTCATAATAGTTTTCGATAAAAATCTTGATGTGAGCTACTCCAAGCTTGAATTCATCTGGTTCTGTGTTTTGAAGGTATGAGAATGATTTGTCTTTCAAAAGTAATGCAACTTGTATAAGATCATACAAATTCATTAATGGAAAATCTGCAACAGTGAATTCGCAAATATTTCCATTTGCCCTGGCAACCACATACTTAACATTTTGGACTGTGTTTTCGAAAACCACATCCTTTTTCATACTTATGACCTTCTTGATTTTTATTGAAGACCAAACTTCCTTAGGGGCTTTTCCAAGAACAGCATGAAAACGAATTTTCATGTGTGTACCTTCATCTTTAATTTTAAAATTCCCTTCTGCTTTGAACTGAGGCATGATAAACATCATTTCGTTTATGGGAAAATCCAATTGGCCTGCATCAGTATTTGTGACCAAATAACTCTGCTTTAGTTTCTTCTCAAATGAATACATGTGATTGAATGCAACCTTGGCCTCGATTGTTTCGTCGTTATAGTGTTTAGTTGGATCCCCTTTATCCATTCCCTTCGGATCATTTGCTCGCTGAGCCATAATGCTTTGAACTATTATGAGCTTTTCGATTTCAGCATCAACTTCAGCCTTCTTTTCTTCTTTTGATTTTTCCACAACAATCGATTTCCCTTTATCTTTCAATGCTTGAATATCAGTTGTCTCTTTTGGTTTTGAACCACTCCCACCAGTCTCCGAAGATTTACCAATCACAATTCCTTTCGAAATTGGTCTTGCAATTGGTATTGTTGTTACGGCTGTTGAAGTCACCTGTTCAATAGAAACAATTATTGGTTTTGTTGTAGGGATTTTCGAAGAAAATACTTTTCCCACAACTTTCGCATCTTCTCTACTAGTCTTCGACTCACTAGCTTTTCTTTCTCCCCCTTGCACCCCTGTGAAAACAGGTGGGGCATTTATGGTTGGAAGAAGACTTGATATGCGAAAGAGAGGAGCAAGTTGCTTGTTGAGAATGGCTTCGAATTGGATAAACTTCTGAGATAAAAATTCAGGAGTAATCAATGGAGAAGAAACCGGCCTATCAGAAATCTCTTTTAACTCCTTAAGCAACTTAAGCACTTCTTCAAAGCTTGCACTTTCAGATGTTGAAAGTTGAGTAATTTGAGGACTCAAATTTTCATACAACTTAACAAATCGAGTGACTGCGTCACAAATGATATCAACCTTTTGATGCAATGATGCATAGTCATGTTGAACAGTTGCTATTTCTCTTTTCATATCTTCACGAAGTTCGTGAATTTGCAAGTTGACATCCTCTCGAACTTTCTTCACATCTTGAATAAAAAGAACATGTCGTTCCTTTGCAACATTCTTCAATTCTTTCAGATTACCAGCAAACTTCGAACTCTGAGAATTGATCCGAATTTTATTGTTTTGATCATTATGATCAATCTTCTCCAAGACTCGAGATTCAGAATCTTTAAGCATCCCCGATACTTTACTTATGATTCTGGATTCAAACACCTTCAGCAATGAATCAACTTCAACACTTGAAACAGACGAACCAACCCCTAGATCTGCTTGGGATTGAATGACAGAATTCAACTTTTGATTTAAAATCTTAAACTGCTTCATGGTCATCAGCATGTGATCTGGAAACTGCTCTTCTTCTTCATGAAACTCCAAGTCTTCAAACATACCGCCAAACCCCTCATTATCAGTCTCTGTTTCCATATAAACAGTATCTTGAATAGGTGAAGTTGTTTTGGGTGGCTCAGTAGATTGAGAAGAAAAAATAGACGTAAAGGGTTGATCAAGAATGTGTTCGAATGTTGGGGAATCTGTTGTTGAAGAAAGAGGAGTAGAAGATAACGGTAAAGAAACAGTACTTGCAAAAGGAGCAGAAGTAGATGGACCTGTAGCTTCATTCTTCGAACCTCCTTCACCCATATTGACATTTGCATCCGTATCAGATATGTGTGCATCAATGCCTGAAGTTCGAACCTCCTCAGCAACTGATTTGGCAATCGAATCTTCGGGTGGTATGACAACTGTCTTCTCAGGAGTGAAACTTTCGGTGATAAGAGTAAACTCTGGAGTTTCAGGAATTCTTTCACTATCATCACCTGTTGACTCAGTAGAGATTACAAGTTTTCGAGTCTTCTTCTTCTTTTTCTGTGACAAATGCTTTTCCATGTCTTCAGCCCTTCGTTTCTTGGACACCGGTGAAACAGGTGCGGGCACTTCTCTAATTAGAATCCCTTGATGAGTTATTTGAGGTTTTCGAACCACTTTGTGCGTTGGAGACTTGCTTTTGTGAGTAGACTTCATTTTAATTCTTCTAAACATGTCAGTCTTCGAAGGAAGGACTACATGTTCTCGTGTTTCTTCAAGAATGGGCTCAATTACTTGAGTCTCAGCAACAGTCACTTCAACTGTTTGAGGCTTCTTCTTTAGAGATTTCGAAGATCTGGACTCAATTTCATGCTTTCTCGACTTCTTGGTTTTCTTATCATCTCCTCCCAGTAAAACACCAGTTTTAATTGAAGAATCAATTGTCATCAAATAGGCTACCAATACAGGGTTCGAAGAATCAACTCTTTTAAGCATCGCATCTGGAATACGAGCAACTGTAGGAAAAACATCAACATTATCTGTAACCTCCTTCAGATAGTGGTAAGATTGAAAAACTACTTTGTCTTCATCAGTGGGTACCAAAATCCCTTCGTTATTGTAAAAGTGTTGCAGAATCAAACTCCAGTATCTTGCACACGAAATAGCATGAATAGCATTCGTGTGTTCTACACCCTTTTGGAATTCCTTCCACAACTGTGTAGAATAATCTACTTGAAGATCATAGTAGATTCCAACAACCATGGCATAAACCTCCATTCTTCCTTTATCAAGGCCAGCTGATCTCCCAGTCAAACAGCGTAGAAAAATACCAAATAAGAAATTCCAGATTCGTGGAAGACCAGATTTCTTAAAATCACTAATCTTGGACAATGGTGTCTGATATCCCATCTCATAAAACATGTGAATGATTTGTGGAAAAGTAAATGAAACATATGGAAGCAAATTCGGAATATCAAGAATTTGGCAAAATAGTTTCTTGGTTAGCCTGAGCTTTTTGCCGTTCACCAGGTGAAAAGTAATCGTATCAGTTGCTTCGTTATATGTCGCAGTTGATCCTGCTTGAGAAAGCCAGGACAATGGAATAGAGAAAGAGTTGAACATCGCTTTGGCCAAAACCGAGTTCTTCAAAGCAATTATGAGCATCTTTAATTCTTCCGGGTACTGAGAAACGTCACCCTCCAAGTAGTAGTTTGTTGCTTGAATCTTCATTCTTGGTAATGAAGAGGCATCTTCAGTGGTATGAGAATCAACATGAGCAGAAGTCGCCATTGTTAGGGTTTGAAGAGGATGATGAACAGAGAATTTTGGGAAATTTGCTTTTTGATTGCGTAAACTGACAATGAACCCCTGGAATTCCCTTTTATATGTAACCCTTAAATTTGAATTTGAAGCGGGATGTATTTAATGATATCCGACGTGGCACCTTGAAAACCGGACCATTACTGCGTCAAAGTAGCCATGCGTCAAAAAGTAGCTGTCACATCGCCTTGAGAAACAGACAGAATACCATACGTCATTTATAAACAGCCTGTCTTGTAATCCCCAAGAAAATTGTAACTGTCAGAACCCTTCGAATGGAAGCAAGGCTCTTTCACTTTTGGGATGAAAAGCGAAGTCATACGCCAGAAGTTCGAAATCATCAGCCTGAGTTGGTATTACTCAGAACCCCAATGATTTCGTGAGTGCTGTGTTCCAAAGAATAGAGACGAGAAACAAATATAATAAAAATATGGGATATTGTGATGTCAAACCATTGACACAAAAGCAGATGAAATCTCGGGCAAAGATTACTTCATTAGTCATTAAGAGAAATGATCAATAACTTGTGTGGGTTCCCGTGAATTACAATCGAATACTTGTTGATAAGTATCAAAGGGCTTCTTTTATAATGCTTCGAGGATGGTTTAATATTTCGTTACATGTCATCCTAAACATAAGGTGAGAAATTGTAACAGAAATTACTTGTTTGACTAGTGTAGTCAGTGACAAGTTGGCTTTGAAAAATTTTTAAATGACTAGGACATTCGAATGAAACTTACACGGAAATCATATTCAAGAAAAAATTTATATGCTGGATCTTGTTGGGTAACAAACATCGTGGGTTTCGAATGTTTGATCAAGACCACTCATTCGAAATGAATATGATTTGGAGTTTCGAATTTTGGAACAGAAACAAAAGTTTCGTGAAAATCTGGAACTTAGTTCCCCGTCAATTCCTTAAAAAGATAATGAAATTTGGGTTTCACTTTCATCACAGTCTCTTGATGTCAGATCATAAACACAGAGTTTTGATATATCTAAGTCTCGATGGGTTTGATCAGAGACCTCTCAGACATATGTCTTCGTGTATGATCGTGAAAGAATTTTATGGATGAAAAAGATTGATGTAAAACACGAAAAGTACCTCTGTTGTGTTTGGACCAAACAGTAAACTCTTAACTCATTTTGAGAAGAGTAAGGTAGCTCAAAGACTAATGTGAATATAAGCCTGATTGGGAAGAAATCTTCGTATGAATAATTTCATTAAGGCTTTCTTACACACACATTGAGTCATGGAGGCTTTGGTCAACATACAACAACATGCTTCTAGGAACATCCTAACTAGTTCGAATGATGAAAAATTTATCGATTCATACGAAAAATGTACCGTACCCGAGTACTGCAAGCATAATCTCCGATGTATCTTCATGAGAATCTGCAACAAAATACTAAAAAGAAATAGGAATCAAAATATTTTTGATGTTTTGATTTTTCGAAAATAAAGACAGAACAAACGAAAATCTTTTTGAATTTTTAAATTTTTCGAAAATTAAATGACAAAATAAACGAAAATCTTTTTGGATTTTGGAATTTTCTGAAAATTAAATGACAAAACAAACGAGAATCTTTTTGGATTTTGGAATTTTCTGAAAATTAAATGACAAAACAAACGAAAATCTTTTTGGATTTTTGAATTTTTGAAAATTAAAATAGTACTTGATGCAAATATGCAAAATTTTATCATCCCCTTATATGTAACAAATGTATGAATTCGAAGAGGTCGAAGCGTTGACTATGAACAGTAACAGCTGAATCAACCCTTAAAATAAGTAACAAATGTGCGAATTCGAAGGGGTCGAAGCGTTGACTATGAACATTAACCTCTGAATCAATCCTTAAAATAAGTAACAAATGTGCGAATTCGAAGGGGTCGAAGCGTTGACTATGAACAGTAACCTCTGAATTCTGAATGATTTTGCATTATCTTTTAGTCAGCGCCTCCGAATCATTCCTTATCATGCATCATTCTTCTTTTTCGCATGGAACAGAATTTCCATCGATCATTCCAAGTCCTTCTATAATCTTCACAAGGGATTTTTCATCCAAAGCTTTCGTGAAAATGTCAGCGAACTGATCAGTTGTTTTCACGAAATGTACTTCAATATTTCCATCTTCCACGTGATCTTTGATGAAATGATAACGAAGAGCTATATGTTTAGTCTTCGAATGCTGCATAGGGTTATGACAAATTCTTATCGCACTTTGAGAATCACAATATAATGGAATCTTTTTCATATTAATTGCATAATCATGCAATTGACTTTGGATCCATATTATTTGTGAAGTGTAAGCAGCAGCAGCCACATATTTTGCTTCAGCTGTTGAAATGGATACGCATGTTTGCTTTTTCGACTGCCATCTCACCAATTTTCCATCAAGAAATTGACATCCACCACTTGTGCTTTTGCGATCAAGATTACAACCACCCAGGTCTGCATCCGAATATGCTTGTACAAAGAACCCAGTGTTCGAAGGATACCACAATCCTAACGAAATTGTTCCTTTAAGATAACGAAATATATTCTTCACAGCAATGAGATGTGGTTCTCGTGGATTAGACTGATACCTAGCACAATTACACACAGAAAACATGATATCAGGTCTACTAGCTGTAAGATAAAGTAATGAACCAATTATGCTCCTATATAAAGTTATGTCAACGGCAGGTTTATCTAACGAAGATGTAAGCTTTATGCCCGTTGCCATTGGAACTCGTAACTTCGTGCTATTCGTCAATCCAAACTTTTCCAACAGATTCTTCGTATATTTTTCTTGATTAATAAAAAATCCTTTTTTGTTTTGACGAATATTCAAACCAAGAAAATTATTGATTTTTCCCATCATGCTCATTTCGAACTTACTTTTTATCAAATCTTCGAATTCTCTAGACAAAGCAGGGTCAGTCGAGCCAAAAATAATATCATCAACATAAATTTGAACAAGCATTAGATGATTCCCAACTTTCTTTCGAAATAATTTGGGATCAACTGATCCTTGTTTAAATTTAGATTGTTTCAAAAATGAGGTAAGAGTTGCATACCATGCTCGTGGTGCTTGTTTCAAACCATAAACTGTCTTATCTAAAATATAAACATGATTTGGAAATTCTTCGTTAATAAAACCTGGGGGTTGTTCCACATAACAGTTTCTTCAAGCTCTCCATTTAGAAATGCACATTTCACGTCCATTTGATAAACATCAAAATCTTTGTGAGCTGCATAAGCCAGAAATATACGAACCGCCTCGAGTCTTGCGACAGGGGCAAAAGTTTCTTCATAGTCGATTCCTTCTTGTTGTGAATATCCTTTAACAACAAGTCTGGCTTTGTTTCGAACAATATTTCCATCTTTGTCGGTTTTATTTTTGAAAATCCATTTTAACCCGACAATCGAAACATTTTCAGGTTTAGGAATTAACCTCCAAACCTTGTTTCGTTCAAATTCAGACAATTCAGATTGCATTGCAACAACCCAATCTGAGTGTTCCATTGCAATCTTAACTGTTTTTGGTTCAATCTTAGAAATAAAAACATTAAACATGCAAAATTCTTGATGAGTATTCAATACCTCATTCTTTGCACGAATTTGAGCTCTTGTTAAAACTCCCTCTTGTGGATTCCCAATTACTTGATCCTTCGGATGATCTTTTGTCCACTTTTCCATTGGCAGATATGCTGGATCAAATTCCAAAGGTGCATCTTCGTATATATCATCGTTTTCAAAGCCTACAATCGAACAAGCATCATCAAAATCATTATTATCTTCAATATTTTATGAATTCTCCCCCTCAACATCATCATTCATCCTTTCTTTTTCCCCCTCGAAAGAATGATGTTCGTCATCTAATGTATGCGAATCCAAGTACTCCCCCTCCACTGGATTGTTTTGCATACTTTCGCCATTTTCTGGAGAATATGATGTTGAAGCATCATTAAGCTTTGTTAGTTCAGAGATATGATTATCACTTGCATTGAGTTCAGCATCAACATCATGATATGAAATTCCAAAAATTAAATCAAAATCAATATCTAATGTTTGTGAGGATTCAGATTCATCTTGTATGTTTTTCAGAATTGGATGATTTTCAAACTGAGTTGTTGTTTGTTTAATGTAGTAATCATCAAATGTAAGATTAAAAGTTTCTTCAACTTTTTGTGTTCTTTTATTCAACACACGATATGCAACTGAATTATGTGAATATCCCAAGAAAATCCCTTTATCCGCTTTTGCTTGAAATTTCGTAAGATTATCCTTGTGATTCATAATGAAGCACCTGCATCCAAAAACATGTAAAAATTTGACATTAGGTTTTCGATTGTTGAGAATTTCATATGGAGTAATGTTGAAACGACGATGAATGAACGATCTGTTTTGAGTGAAACATGCGGTTGATACTGCTTCAGCCCAAAGATATTGTGGAAGATTCGCATATGCCAACATAGTCCTTGTCGCTTCGCATAGAGACCTATTTCTTCGTTCAACAACACCGTTTTGTTGTGGTGTGTATGGAGATGAAAAATTATGCGAAATCCCTTTGTCCACCAAAAATGAATCAAGAACATTGTTCCTAAATTCAGTTCCATGATCACTCTTAATTTTTCGAACAATCTTCTTCAATGTTGTTTCCATCTTTTTGATAAAGTCAATCATGATTTGTGCAACTTCAGATTTAAGCTTGAGAAAATAAACCCATGTAAATTTGGAAAAATCATCAACAATCACTAAAATGTACCGTTTCTTGTTGAGAGTTGAAACAGTCGAAGGACCACACAAATCAATATGTAAGAGCTCCAGAGGTGCAACTATTTTCGAATCAATCATAATTGGATGACCTTATTTATGTTGCTTGCCAACTTCACAAGCTGCACATAAAGAATCATTGTCAAATTTAAGTACATGTAAACCTCTTACTAGATCTTGTACCACAAGTTTATTGATGTTTCGAAAATTGAGATGAGAAAGTCTTCGATGCCAAAGCCAACTTAAGTCTGATGTTGCCTTCGAAAGAAGACATATAGCCGGTTTCCCTACTATCGGATTGATGTCTAAAGTGAACATGTCACATTTCCTTTTGGATTTCAGTAACACCTCTTTTGTTGTGACATTCGAAATAATACTTCCTTCTTCGTTAAAAAGAACTTGATTGCTAGTGCCCACAACAAGTTGAGAAACACTTATCAAGTTATGTCGAAGACCTTCAACATATGCCACCCGATTCACTGTGAATTGACCATTCGTGATCTTCACATATCCTTTGACTTGACATTTTTGATTGTTCCCAAACTTCACTACTCCAGCATTTTTGAGACTTCGAAAATCACGTAAATTCTCCTTCTTCCCAGTCATGTGACGAGAGCAACCACTATCGATGTACCACTTGTTATCATATTGCTCATCACATAGTACCTACATTCAATGGAAAAATTTAGGTACCCAAGGCTTTTTGGGTCCTTGGAAATTAGATTTCAATTTCGAATGTAATGAAGAACTTTTAACCCAATCACAAACTATTGTTTTGAGACTATCAATAAAGTTCACTTCTTCATTTAAAGGAACCGAAACATAAGTTTTTGATGGTTTCGAATGTTCACTGACATTACCCTTCGAATTCTGAGTTTGTGAATGAACATTCTTTGCTTTTATAACTGGTTTCCATGCTTTGACTGATATGTTCGAATCCTTAGACGATGAACTGCCATTTGATGAATTATTCATATACTTTTCATATGCTTCGTGAATTTGCTCCTTTGAAAATGTATTTGACTGATACATCTTTCCTTTTCCTTCAAGCCAATGATCAATGTTCTTCCTTGACGTTATTCCTTTTTCTTGTGAAGTTTTCATAGTTTCTTTCTTCGTTTGATTTGGAAAATTTGGTTTTATAGGAATAAAATCAACTTTTGGTTTTGTTATAAAAGATTTAGCATATGATGTATCAACTGTTAATTTAAAATGTTGACGTTGAAAGAATTTTTTATTTGGTTTTGAGTTATTTGAAAATTTTCTTGAAATATTAGTTTCTGAATTTTTGAAAAACCTTGGTTGTTTATTCACTTCAGACTTTGAATGATTTGATTGAGATGAATGTTGAGGTTTTGTTGAAAAAGATGAATTTTTAGCTTTAAAAACATTTTTGGGTGATTGTGATTCAGACATTTTTTGAGACTCAACATTTTGCCAAAATATTTTATTTCTTGCTTGTCTTTTTGAAATGTTGTTTTCCTTCGAAAATTTGTCAATTTGATCTTTGAATTCCTTGGAGTTTAATTTGACAACTTTTTCACATTCCTTTTCAACTTGTTTTGAATTTTCTTTTTCAATTTCTGATTTTTCAACCCATTTTCTTTGTGGTTTTTGACGTTGGAAAACATACGAATTCTTTGTTAAGTTGTTTTCAACTGTGCTTTGATTTGCAAAAAAACCTTCATCGGTTGTTTTTGAATTATCCTCTTCAACTAACTTCTTTAATTCTGGTTTGATTTTCTCAACATTTCCAGTAGTTACGAAAACTTGATTTGGAAAAATGACATTATCTGTACATTTGAAATTTGGATAAACCACTGAATTCGTTTCAAGATAGTGTTCACCTTTTTCATTCATCACTTTTTCAAACTTTTGTGTATCACCATACACCTGATCAACCACAATTCGAGGACTTTCTTCTTCCTTTGAAGATTTCTTTTCCTTCGAAATGTTCACTTCATTTTCATCATCACTATCATCAGTTTGGCTGTCTTTGAGATCCACGAAGTTCATATCATAAACTTTCGAAGTTGAGGATATATCAGTTTCATTTTCAACCATCAAATCCTTAACTTTTTCTTTTCCTTTTGATGTTGAACCAACATTAACAACAGACAACTGAGAACAATCAACATCTTCAAGTTCACTAATTTCACTAATATTGTCAGAATTATCTTCAATATCAGCACAATTAGATTGAGAATCAGATGTTGAATTATCAGTCTTTTTCAAAATTTGAATTTGTTCAGATTTAGTCAAAGTATCATTCACTATGTTAACTAATTCATTCGCATCAAGACATTCATCAATTTCGACAATTCCATATTTATATCTATCATCAGAGACTCTATCAAAATCAGCTATTATTTGCTCACAATCATACGAAATATTATCTACCTTGGCTCTTTCGAATGCTAGGAAAGGTAGTAATTTTCTATGTTGCTCTTTACTTATATCACATGAATGATGTAAATCAGTTAATTTGCTATAAAGTCGTTTAGCAGAATTACAATAGATGTTTCTTTGTGCTAGCAAAAGTTTAACATCACTCGATAACCTATCCCTATCACACATTATATTTGTCATTTGTAATTCCAAACATTCAATTTTGCTTATTTTCATGTCTAATCTCTTTTTGACCTCTAACAACTCCATTGACAACTTGTTGGCCTCATTGCTAGCAGACACAACAATTGAATCAAAATAAGTAACCGTCTCATCAAAAGAAATTAGTTCAGAATCATAAGCATGTGTAGGAATATTAAAAGATTCGAGAATTTTACGTACCTTTGTTGTCATTGGAGATTTGTCAGCTGCTTTGGATACGAAGCATCATCCCCTCACTTCGAATTCCTCATCATCTGAGTCCTTCTCCATTTTCGCATACAACGCCCCATGCGTTGGATTCCTCATTTCCTCATCGTCTGACCCGGATGACCAGATTTGATAAGTTCAATCTTCATCCTCATGCTCACCCTTTGCAACCAATGACAAATTCTTTGCTTTAGCACGAACCACCTCAAGCTTTTCTGCATAGTATGCCTCATCTTTGACTTTATTCTTCCTCTCATCCTTCTTTCGAAGCATACAGTCATTTGCAAGATGATTCGCACCGTTGCAATAATGACAATCTATTCTTGCATCACCTTTCAGCTTCTTCTCACCCTTTCCATCAGCTATCTTCGAATCTTGCTTCTCAACTTTCTTTTTCTCCTCAACAACATTTTTACTCACAGAATTTCCTTTCACCTCAGCAAGCTTAGTCTTCGAATTGAACGGCTTTTTGAAAAATTTCTTGACACGATTATTTGAGTAAAATGCTATTGCTTCATCATCCGAATTCATGATGAATCCTTCTTCTTCCTCAGAATCACCATTTTAAGCTTCTTTCTCAGAAATCTTTGATACAAGAGCTAATGGACCTCCCAAATTCAACTTCGATTCCTCAGCAATTTCATTTACCTCAATTTCATGTGTTTTCAATTGATTGTACAAATCATTGAGAGTTGATGTATCAAAACTTTGCTGATTCTTCACCATCATACTCACACTTCTCCATTCTTTTCGAAGCCCCATTAAAAAGATGAGTTGAATTCCATTGATGTCCTGGTAATTCCACAGCGATTGCACCGATAGATTAACTTGTTCAGACGATCATAGTAAACTTCAATTGTTTCTCCTTCTTTTTGTTTGAAATCTTTCAACTCAACCAAACATTGTTTAACTGAATTGATTTTTATCTTCTCACTTCCTTGAAACTTATCTTTCAGATTGTTCCAGACTTCCTTTGCAGTTGTACAACTCCTAACGTAATTGTACACAACTGGAGGTAATGCACCTCGCAGTTCCCTCATACACCTCTTCTCCAGTTTCTTCAGACGACCAGTTTGATTATCAACTCCATAATTTGTAGAAGATGATCCAATTGGTTGAACATTCACTGGAACATTGACATTTCCAGTGATACATGACCATAATTCTTCATCTAGACCATTCAGATAATCCTGCATACGATCAGCCCACTGATCATAGTATTCAGGGATTAGCATTGGAATTTTGGTTGATAAACCTAGCAGATGAGAAAACGAGGTCATCGAATTAAGATTGAAACTCGCCATTGTTGTACGGAAGAAGATTTTGAGAAGTTTGAAAAGATTTGAGAATTTGAAAACAAACTAGATGAATCAAATCCAATTGATGAGAATAACACTCGATTCAACAATTCATATGCAGAATCGAATCACAGACTAAGATCTAGACAATTTTTCACTTTCAAAAAGTGCGGAAACTTTTGAATCAAAAAGTTGATTCAAAAACTTTTTGAACAGCGTGAAAATCAGATCAGAGATATGATTCCTGCTCTGATACCAATTGATGAATCAATGAATCGACTAATGAATTAATCAGAGTATGAATTCAAGTAACAATATGAGATTTGAACACACAATGTAAATATGATCTTGTTATGCTCTATTATGCTTTCGAATTCTTTACAGAGAATAATAGACAAGTCTGTAAAAGTTCTTATCTAACTCTAGTAAATAACCCTATTTATAGGGAACTGAAAGCATACAAAAAATATACTAAGGCATTGACTCTAAAGCTTCGAATAAAAGTGCCCTAGTAAAATACATTACAAAATATTCGAAGAGACCAAAACATACTTCGACTAATTACAATAATTCGACCCTTACAAAATGTGTTTATAGTTTGTATATCTTATGTGGTTCGATATACTTAGTTCACTATAAACATTTCTCTAATACCAATCTGTCACACCCCCAAACCTAGGATGGCGGAAACGTCCGAGGGTGGAGGACTTCATGTATAGTATCATAACAAACGAATATAATAGTGCTCAGAGTATAGACAACCAACATAAATATAATTGAAAAAGTTACATCATAGTGTATGTTTACATGTTTCTGAATCAATTACATTATGTTGACAAAAATACAATGTTTGACGCCTTAGCGTTTCATCCTCAAAAGCGGCCGATTACCTGTTTACTGATTTCCTGAGAATACAAGTAGTTTTGAAATGTGTCAACAACTAAGTTGGTGAGTTCATAAGTTTTTGAATGAAATGTTGAAATCCTTTCTTTGTAAGAGTATGTTTATTCCAAAAAAAAATCCAATATTTTCCCTTTTTAAAAATGTATTGTGGCCTTAAATATCAAGGCCCATAATGTACTAGTATTTTCCAAATAAGTTGTAAATTATGCAAGTTTAAATTGACATAAACTCGTTTAATTAAAGGAAAACCCCGTTAATCTTATCTTTTCTTAATACCCCATGTGAGTTATTATAACCATGCTATGACTCAGTCGGCCTTGTATACGACGTTCTTCAGGTGTCGGAACGTTAATAACATTTGTCACCCCAGACCTGCCGGTCTAGCTGTTGCATGCAGCTAAAGTGTGGGTTTGTCAGACCCAATATAGATCTATATACAACTATCACGCTCTCCCTACAAGAGACTCTGGTTACAATTACAGGACTTTTGATTTCATTACTTTAGAAGTAACGTGAAGCGATTGTCTCACAAATTTATTCATTAACAGATTTACGTAAGTGAACTGAAAACCCCTTTTTGTCGAGATGTACTCTCTCGTGGTGTGATGTAAATGAAACATAAACTATGACTTGTTATAGTTTATCCTAACTGTTTGTAATATATATGAAACATAAACTACACCTATTATAGTTTATCAAAATGTTTGTAATGTATAGTAACCTTTTCTGTATAAGTGGATTTATAGCAAAAACATAACTATGTTTATTATGCCTCATCTTGGAATACTCGTAATAATAAGGATTCTTACAATTTAATGTCTATTTTTCTGTTATATAATTTTATTACAACCGAAAACACATGCAAAATATGAAGTCATCAAGGTTTAACACTTTACTCAACATGTTACAAAATGTTATGAATGTTGTAAACTGTAAATTCGTTTTTACCATTTTTGCACTGATATAGAAAAATCACAGAAAATTCATACGAAACCAAAAACTAGATCCGTAAACTCTGAAAGTGTAGAAAACGTGTCTAGTTTGCTCATAATTTTTACTATGATTTTTAGAAGTTTATAACTGGTGTGAAAACGTTTAAATTCACAGACTGGTCCGAATTCGTAGCTACAGTGTTAGGCAGTTTTGTAAAAATCACCATAAACTGTAGCAAAATCGTATGGAAACGTGCAAGTAGTCATTTTAAAGGTATAAACCTGAACTATTTGCATCTAATACAGTTTTGGAAACTAAAATGTTTAAGATGTTCAAAACAGTCCGTGAATGGAACTAAACTTTCCTGTTGAAAGCTGATGTTTGAGTTTAGTTAAATTTTTGGTGTTTTAACTTGTATTCTCCCCCTAAAACTTGAAGAAATCATGAAAATGTGGGGGTATGAACTCACCTTGTGTGGTTTCAGTAGATGGATGATGAAGAAAGGAAGTGTTCAACTCAAGAACACTTTAGAAGATGCTTGAAGATTCGAAGATCTAACACAAATATGATGATGTTTGTGTAAGATATCCATGATTCAAGTAGAAAGAAAGAGAAATAATAATGTGGGGAGTGATATTACTTACTAGGAGTAGATGAATAACTTGTGATCAGACTCGAATTTTTGAGATTAGAGAGGGATAGTGAGAGAGAATGAGTTTTTGCTTCTGGGTGGAGGGTGAGTGAAATGGGAGGAGAGATAATGATTTCTAGATTTTGTGCAAGAGTATGGCTGGAAAAATGGTGGGAAAAAGGACGATGGAGATGACCAGGTAAGGTGGAGTGACTAAAGTTGGTCATGGAGTGGGTATGGGAGGTAACTTGTGTCACACATTAATGTAAGGTCAACACTCTATCACAAAATCTAACTTAATAGATTTTATTCTTGGACAAGGATTTCCCCCAAAATATGATTATTTTACGAATATTTAGGGTCTCTTATGTCAAAATACGAGTTTGGGTGAAAATTTCACGTTAAAATAATCAAAAACGGGCTTAAAACGGAGTCGTGGTCGAAAACCGGGTGGAAAATGTGAAAATCCGAAGTCAGGGGTGGGGTTCGGTCTTAGCAGCATTAGAACCGAAGGCAGGGTTCGGTTGGTGTATTGGAACCGAGTGGGAGGGGCTTCGGTCCGAGCAGGTCCCGCAGGCGAACTCATCAGAAGGGACCGAAGGCGAAGGTCAGGTTCGGGTACTCCAGTTTCGGGTTCGATTCAAAGCTTCGGGTTCAGTCCAAAGTTGCGGCCTTCATCAGCCTCAGTCCTCAGCAGTTTGGTCCTCAGCAGTTTCGGTTCTATGGCTTCGGTTCCTTAAGGGGTCTTCGGATTTGGTCCTTGGAGCTTCGGCTCAGGGAGGGTTCGGTCCCAATAGAGAGGCTTCGGCCCTAATAGGCTATTTTTCAAGGTATCTTCTCGTTTCGAATGGTTTTTCACCAAGTTAAGTGTCGGGATGCCCCAAATGATTACAAAAAATCAAAAGAGGTTTTGAGAGAGATTTGGGAGAGATTTGACATACTTGGAGAGATTTCACATACTTGGAGAGATTTGGGAGAGATTTGACATACTTGGAGAGATTTCACATACTTGGAGAGATTTGAGGTAGAGAGAGAATAGAGTGAAAGAGATTGAGATAGACTTCGTTTGAGACCTTTTTGGATGCTTCGCTTCGGTACACAAGGTTTGTAACCCTCGTTAAGCCTCGTTATGATTGTTATATGCCCCCGAGGGGTATGGAATAGTGTTTTACCAAGTAGTTTCATCACTTATCCTGATTAGGGTTTGAGAATTCTCAACATATGGATTTTCCAAGTGATAACTTCTTATTAAAATAGCGAGTTGTACAGTAGCTAACATATTGTAAACCCTAATATACTAGGGTTAGATGAGTTGAGCAGTTTGATTTATTGACTTCATTTGACTTTGACTAGCCTGAAAATTGACGGTTGTCACATTAGGGTTATCACGACATATGGTGGCGACGTCGTTACCAATAGATGCCATGGCGTGGTAATCATTAAATGATCTATGGATCTTCGAGCATTGCCACGTCGAGGGATGCCTTCACCATAGCGTGGTCACTTCCAAATTTCAAAATATAAATTAGAATTAAATACCTCCAAGAAACTAAATGTTACAATTCTCCCCAACTTGAATCAGACTTTGTCCACAAAGTCCCTTGCTACAAATATATGCGATTAGTGCTCCCTTATTTCCTCCTCAGGCTCCCAAGTCCATTCTGAGCCCTTTAGGTGCTGCTGTTGTACCTTCAACGGGCTCACAACCTTGTTCTGGAAGGTCTTCGTCTTCTTATCTAGAATCGCGATTGGTCTCTCTATGTCATTCAGGTGCTCGTCCACCTGAATGTCCTCTAAAGGAACCACTGCAGAATCATCAACCATACACTTCCGCAGTTGAGAGACGTGAAAAGTGTTGTGGATCTGACTGAGCTCTATGGGTAGCTCCAACCGATATTCAACAATGTCCACCCGGGCAATAACCTTGAAAGGACAGATATATTTGGGGCCCAGCTTGCCCCGCTTCTTGAACCGAATGACACCTTTCCAAGGAGACACCTTGAGGAGTACCATATCTCCAACCTAAAACTCCAAATTAGATCGGCGCCTATCTGCGTAGTTCTTCTGTCGACTTTGCGTGGTCTGCAATATCCCACGCACCTGCTGGATCAACTCAGTACTCCGGAGCACCACTTATGTGCTACCAATGACTCTCTGACCGACCTCGACCCAACAAGTCGGGGTCCGACACATCCTCCCTTAGAGCATCTCAAAAGGAGGTCGATCAATACTGGCATGATAGTTGTTTTTGTAAGAAAACTCTGCCAATGGGAGATATGTATCCCAGCTACCACCGAAATTCAACACATAGACCTGAAGCATATCCTCCAAGGTCTGGATAGTCCGCTCACTATGACCATTGTTCTGTGGATAAAGTGCAGAGCTAAAGTGTAGACGAGTATGCAACTCCTCATGAAGTCTCTTCCAAAATCTGGAACTGAAGCATACATCTCGATCCAAGACCACTGATACTGATACCCTATGACGTGCCACAACCTCTCAGATATAAATGTCTGCCAACTTCTCTATAGACATGCTCTCCTGAATGGGAATAAAATGCGCACTCATGGTCAATCGATCCATGATGACCAAAATCGAATCCACTCCCGTGTTGTCCATCGAAACTTCGTGATGAAGTCCATCTTGATCTCTTCCCATTTCCAGACGGGAATACCTAATGCTCAGCCTTAACCTTTCTTCAAGTCAAGCACCTCTCTACGTATCAAGCCACATCCCGCTTCATGCAGGGCCACCAATAATCGGGTCGGAGGTCTCTGTGCATTTTCATCTCACCCGAATGAATAGAAAATATCGACTTGTGTGCTTCCTCCATCAATCCATGTCGTACACCACCCCAATACGGAACCCAAATCCTCTGATGTAAGGTCGGCAGTCCCCTACTGTCGTAATCGAAAGATAACACCTGCCCTACAATGCACTCACTCTTACGGTGTTCCTCTTTTATGGCCTCGACCTGAGCCTCGTGAATCCGCTCCAATAGTGGGGTAATCACCGTCATCCTCAACCATAGATCTCGAATAGGTGCGCTCGTCACCTTACGACTGAGCGCATCGGCCACCACATTGGCCTTGTCGGGGTGGTAAAGGTGCAATCATAATCCTTTACTGTATTTCACCACCTGCGCTACCTCATATTCAGATTTGGTTGATCCGTCAAGTATCTCAAGCTCTTGTAATCTGTGTAAATGGTACAACGGACCCAATAGAGGTAATGTCACCAAATCTTGAGGGCAAAAACCATCGCCCCAAACTCCAAATCATAAGTGGGATAGTTTACCTCATCAGGCTTCAACTGCCTCGAAGCGTAAGCAATAACCCGACCCATCTACATCGAAGCCACACCCAGAACGGAGATCGATGCATCACAGTATACCACAAAATCGTCCACACCCTCTAGAAGAGTCAAAATCGGATCCTCGCATAACCTTTGTCTCAAGGTCTCAAATTTCGCCTGCTGATCAGCCCCCACCAGAAAGTAACTGCCTTCTTTGTCGACCTGGTCAACGGAGCTGCGATCCTGGAGAAATTCTCGATGAACCTCCAATAATATCCTGCTAAGAAGCTCTGAATCTCAGATGGAGACTTCATAACCTCCCACCACATCATGACCTCAATTATGGCCAAATCAACTAATATCCCTTTTTCATTGACAAGGTGCCCAAAAAACTGCACCTCATATAACCAGAACTCGCACTTAGAGAAGTTGGCATAAAGCCTCTCCCTCCTTAGAGTCTTCAGAACCTCTCGCAGATGATCCTCATGTTGCTCCTTGATCTTAAAATAGACCAAAATATCATCAATAAATACAATGATAGGCCAATCCAGCAGCAGTATACACACACGATTCATGAGATCCATGAACGCGGCTGGGGCATTGGTGAGCCCGAAACGCATCACCACGAACTTGTAATGTCCATAACGAGTCCTAAAAGTAGTCTTCAGAACATCCTCATCTCTGACTCTTATCTGATGGTAGCCTGAACGCAGATCGATCTTGGAGAACCAAGATGCACTCTGTAACTGGTCGAATAAATCATCGATCCTCGGAAGTGGATAATGGTTCTTTACTGTTAGCTTGTTCAGCTCCCAATACTCGATACAAATCCTGTGGGAGCCATCCTTCTTCTTCAAAAAACAAAATTGGCACTCACTATGGTGAACTACTTAGGTCAGATAAACCCCTTGTCTAACAGCTCCTACATTTGTGTAGACAACCCCTACATCTTCGGCGGTGCAAACAGGGAGGGTGTTGGATAAGGTGTCTAAGTCCATAACTATTTCTGGTATGTACTTGACCCGACCCGGCATGGTCCATTTTGGTTGCATGGCACCATGCAATTGGATAGACTAAATGAGAGAAATAACACTTGTGGATTATTAATATATTATAAGTTCTAATATATTAATAATATTATTTAATTAGTTTGATCAAGAATTAATTTAGAATTAATTAAGTGATCAAAAGATAACTAATTAAATATATGGGTTGATTATGTAAATTATGCATAACTTGTATAGTGGGCTAAGAGGCTCCATGGATTATCAAGTTGGGTTAAACCCATAGGATGCTCCATGGAAGCTCCATGGGAGTTACAAACCCATGGGTCATGGAAATGAAGAGTCATGACACATTAGGGTTTACATGGTGTAACCCTAGATGTGTCAACACTATATAAAGAACCCATGCTCCACCAAAATCGGGCGCACTAAGAAACAAGAGGGCTAGAGCCGATTTTGCAAGTGTAAAATTCTCTCAAAGTTTACTCCTTTGCATTTGGTGTTGTGTGAAGCATTTGAGGCATCACACTTGGGGTGCTAGGCTCACAAGGTTTCAAGGATCATAATCAACAACAAGGTAAGTTATTCTATCTTTCATTCAAGTTAAAAATGTTCCCCATGTATGCTAGATAGGAATATAACCTTGGAATTCAACTTTGCATGATAATTAGACAAACATAGATCCAAGGTTATTAGGGTTGCATGTACACTTAGGAAGTGTTAGAATGCTCAAAACCCATCAGTGGTATCAGAGCCTAGGTTTGTTTGTTGTTTTTTTTATGCAAACTGCTTGAAAAAAATCGTTTTTCTATTTTCTGCTCGTATGAAAGTTTGCACATTTGTTGCTGGAAATGAACTAGAAACATTACCCTAAACTGTTTTGATGTTTTAAAACTTGTTTTAGATGGTGTAATGTTTATGCTAATCCATTTACAATGGCAATTATCAAAATTACAAGTTTTTTTAAGTGTAATTTTTGATTCTTGAAAGTGTTCATATTCATGTTCTTGAACTTATGAAGATTAGATGATCATAGGAATTGTTTGTAACCTTCATGGTAGTTTAATTCATGATCATAATGTGTTTTAATGGAGTCCATAACTTGTTCTCAAGTTATGGAAAACCAAAAGTCTCACTTTTATTAAAGCCATTAAAAGAACACAAGAGTTATAAAAACGAAGAGTCTTCATTTTTATTACTCAATTAATTCATAAGTTATAAGAAATGAAAAGTTTTTGAAGTTTACAAAACTTGCCCTCAAGTTTTGGAACAAGTAAAGTCTTGATTAAAACTTTAGTTCCAATCCTTAGAATTTTAAAAGTTAAAATTCAACCCTTATACTTTATAATATTATAAGTTACTAATATATATATATATATGTATAAGATCAAGTCGTCTTACCGCTAGTACGCCTCATTCACGAAGCCGGTCTATAAGGGGGGTATAAGGTTGTTGCTTATAAAATGGCAACTTAATGGGTGTCCACTCTCACCCACCGCTTCCTTGATCGGTGGAGGGTCGTTAGCCGAACGGGTATGACAAGGACTTATAAATTCTCATTAAAAGTATGATGAATATTATAAAGTAACTAAATGCTTTTATTAATTTCCCAATTTTAGTAACTTTAGGAAAAATGTGAATAAGGTGCTAATCCATGAAATTACACTTTACACTTTGTTTAAGTCGTTGGTGGAGCGTGTGTGGTTAACCGGCACACTAATTTGGACTTAACAAGGTAGGTAAAGGGTGACTTAAGGTTTATCATAGTATCGGTGGAGCGTGTGTGGTTTACCGGCACATCGATTGAGTGATAAACTTTAAGGATACCAAGTGATTTGCATGGTTACTTCACACCTCGTTTTGTGATCCTCGGTATCCCAGTCACAAAACTTGGAGGGCACACTCGAGATTGAAACATGCCTTTGAAAAAAAAATTCATTGAATCTCAAAAGAATCTAGGAATTTCTAAGAACCAATTAAAAACCTAATATCTATATTTCGTTTTTCATGGTGGAAATTGGTTAATCGTCATTCACCTACCTTTCAAATATGTTATAGCTTGGATTACGGCATACCTCTTCTAAGTTATAATATATTGTGATTGGATCCTAGCCTTAATATTACATTTGGGTGTTACTCTCTTAATATCTAAACTCATCTTGTTCTCTTCTTTCAGATGTCTTCAAACAATGCTGCTTCTGGCTCTAATCCTAATGGCTCCTTTACCCTTATGAACTTGTGTGGGAAAGTCATTTTTGATGGATCCAACTTCAATGAATGGATCAGAAACATCAGGATGATTACCCGCTACGAGGACAAAGAATATGTCCTTGACAAGGAGCTTAAGGAGATTGATGAGACCACCGCAACTCCCCAGGAGATCGCTGACTTCCGGGCACATGAAAGGGATGCTACAAAAGTGGCATGCATCATGTTGGCCACCATGACAGCGGAACTCCAAAAGTCCTATGAGGACTTCTACCCTTTTGAAATGCACCAAGATCTGATGGAAAGATACCATCAAAGTGCACGACAAGAGAGGTATGAAATCATATGCTCTATCATAACAACCATGATGAAGGACGGGGAATCCGTCACGAGCCACATGCAGAAAATGCAAAGGTATGTGGATCGGTTGCTGAAGCTTAATGTGAACTTCCCTGAGAAGCTTGCAATAGATATCATTTTGCACTCCTTACCATCATGCTATGATCAATTCCGCATGACATATCACATGAATAAGGAAGAGGTCACACTCAGCAAACTTCAGGGACTCCTCAAGACCGCAGAAACAGGTCTTAAGGGTAAGTCGGTTGTTAACACTCCTACTCCAAACTCCGCCCCGGTTTTGGCAATCGGGAAAGGTCGAGGGAAGAAGAGGAAGAGCTCTTCGAAGGGTACCAAGGCTAGGACCCTTGATGGCTCTTCTTCAAGTGGAACCAAGAAAGGTTTTGTCACTCCTTCTTCTGACCCTAAAGAGGCTGAATGCTTTTATTGCCATGAAAAATCACATTGGAAGCGGAACTGCCCAAAGTACCAGCAAGATGTGAAGGATGGGAAAGTTAAACCCAACCATGCAGGTATTTACACTATCTTATCTAACAACTCACCCCATTCTAACTCTTGGGTCCTTGATACCGGTTGTGGTATTCATATCTGTTCTGATTTGCAGGGACTAAGAAGAAGTGATAATGTGGAGCATGGAAGAATAAACTTAATCATGGGGAATAGGAAAGCTTTACCTGTCACCAAGATTGGAGTTTATACTTTATCGCAAAGTAGTGGGTTTAGTTTAGATTTGAATAAGTGTTGTTATTCGCCAGAAATGGCAAGAAACATTATTTCCTTTCATGCATTGTATAAACAAGGTTTCACCTTTTCATTTGATAATGAAGTTGGTTCGATTAATGCTTTCTTTAATAATGTTCTTTATTTTAAAGCATTACCTTGTGATGGCGTGTATGAACATGTATCTGTGGTTGATAACTTAGGAAATAATGTATTGTGTATTGATTCTGTTAATAATAATAACTTGGATAAAGCATCATTATGGCATTGTCGTCTTGGACATATAAGCAAGAAACGCATAGGCCAACTCCAAAAGGATGGAGTCTTGGAGTCATTTGACCTAAAGTCAGATGATAGTTGCAAATCATGCTTACCTGGAAAAATGACAAAGTCACCCTTCACAGGTTCTTGTGAGAGGGGTGAAGGTTTGTTGGATCTTATACACACGGATGTGTGTGGACCCTTCAAACATGCCACAAGGGATGCTAATCGTTATTATTTGACTTTTACTGATGATTACAGTAGATATGGATATGTCTACTTAATCAAGCATAAGTCAGAGACTTTTGAAAGGTTTAAAGAATTTAAACAGGAAGTCGAGAATCAATTGGGCAGGAACATTAAGATGCTTCGATCCGATCGAGGTGGTGAGTATCTTAGTTCAGAGTTCCTTGACTATCTTAGGGAATGTGGGATTGTCTCACAATTGACACCTCCCAGGACACCGCAGTTGAATGGTGTAGCTAAGAGGCGTAATCGAACCTTGTTGGATATGGTTCGTTCCATGATGAGTCGAGCTTCGCTACCAATCTCATTTTGGGTGTATGCCTTAGAGACTGCCGCCCATATCCTTAATCTAGTCCCTACAAAGAAAGTTGCCAAAACTCCTCATGAGATGTGGACTGGTAAAGTACCCAAACTAGACCACATCAAGATTTGGGGTTGCGAGGCTTTCGTGAGACGCGAGACTCATGATAAGCTCGAACCTCGAAGCGAGAGGTGTATTTTCATCGGCTACCCACAACAATCCTTTGGTTACCTCTTCTACAGACCTGGTGAAAATGTGGTCTTTGTAGCTAGGAGGGCTGTCTTTCGAGAGATAGAGTTCATAAGCCAAGGAGACAGTGGGAGGCAAGTTGACCTTGAAGAAATTCAAGAGTCAAGGGGTGAAGGAACTTCAAACCCTAGCACTCAACTTGAGGAGGAAACTCCTGTTGAGCCAATTGACAAGTCTGTACCTCTAAGGCGTTCCATAAGGGTTAGGAATGCACCTGAGCATTACTATGGATTCCATATTACTGCGGAAGGTGATACACTTATCAGTGATGAGACACTGATAGGTCTGGATGAACCTAACAGTTACGCGGAAGCCATGGCAGGCCCTGAGTCAGCCAAGTGGAAAGAGGCAATGGACAGCAAGATACAGTCCATGTATGACAATCAAGTTTGGAACTTGGTTGAGAATGTACCAGGTCGTAAGACTATAGGGTGAAAGTGGATCTTCAAGAAGAAGACCGACATGGATGGTAATGTACACACTTATAAGGCACGACTGGTTACAAAGGGTTTCTCACAAACTCCGGGAGTTGATTATGATGAGACCTTTTCTCCAGTGGCCAAGATTAAGTCTATTAGGGTTCTGTTAGCCATAGCCGCATTTCATGACTATGAAATATGGCAAATGGATGTCAAAACCGCTTTCCTTAATGGAAAGTTGGCTGAGGATGTTTACATGAGTCAGCCATAGGGTCTTGTCAATACAGAGTACCCTAATAGAGTGTGTAAGCTTGAGAAATCCATTTATGGGTTAAAGCAAGCACCTCGCAGATGGAATCTTTGCTTTGATGAGAAAGTCAAAGAATTTGGCTTTTCTAGGAGTGAAGATGAATCTTGTGTATATGTCAAGGCTAGTGGGAGTATAGTTAGTTTTTTGGTATTGTATGTGGATGACATACTACTCATAGGAAATGACATCCCAACTCTACAGGAAGTTAAGTCCTGGCTTGGGAAGTGTTTCTCTATGAAGGACCTAGGAGAAGCTGCCTATATTCTAGGGATAAGGATCTTGAGAGACCGGAGTAAAAGACTAATTGGACTTAGTCAGAGTACCTACTTGGATAAGGTGCTGAAGAGATTCGGCATGCAGGACTCCAAGAAAGGAGAGTTACCCATCCAGAGTAACGCCAGATTGAGTAAGACACAAAGCCCTAGTACCGAGGCTGAGATAGCAGAAATGAGTCGAATACCTTATGCTTCGGCTGTAGGATCGATCATGTATGCTATGACGTGTACTCGACCTGATGTAGCCTTTGCTTTGAGCATGGTTAGCAGGTATCAGGGGAACCCTGGCAAGGCACACTGGACTGCGGTAAAGAATATCCTCAAGTACCTACGGAGGACTAAGGACTGGGTCCTTACCCTCGGTGGGAGTGAAGACTTGAGAGTTGTAGGGTATAGTGATGCTAGCTTTCAGACTGATAGGGATAATTTCCGCTCTCAGTCAGGCTGGGTCTTTACCTTAAACGGATGAGCAATTTCTTGGAAGAGTTCCAAGCAAGAGACAGTGGCTGGTTCAACTTGCGAATCAGAGTATATAGCAGCTAGCGAGACAACAAAGGAGGCGATATAGCTGAAGAACTTCATTGGAGACCTTGGAGTTGTACCAGCTATTAAAGAGCCAATGGAAATTTTCTGTGATAGTGAAAGTGCAGTTGCCTTAGCCAAGGAACCAAGGGATCACGGGAGATACAGACACATCGACAGAAAATACCATTTCATCAGACATCGAATAGAAGAAGGACTCTTCGTGGGAAAGAGGGTATCATCGGATGAGAACCCAGCAGATCCCCTCACGAAGGGACTGACTCGGGTTAAGCATCTCCAGCATGCTCGGAGCATAGGGCTGAAGGATGATATTAGATTTAGTAGTTAGATAACCTCGAAATTTGTAAAGTGTAATTGACATTAGATGATGAATAAAAGGTGTTCTATTTATGAGTAAAGTGTTGCTATCTCTTGTCGATCGTTTACTATATTTCTTTTGCATGTTTTTACTTCCAGAATAATTATGTTTGGTATATCATATTATTCGAACCTCCACAGTCGGTCATATGTCGGAAGTAGGTATGAATCAAGACTGTCATGATTGGTTGCAGAGGTCTAAGTTGTTGGACATGGCTACTGTTGGGTTATGAGCATTCTAACACTCCTAAGTGTACATGCAACCCTAAATACCTTGGATCTTTGTTTTCTCTATTATACATACAAGTATGAACATCCAAGGTATTATCCTAATCTAGCATACAAAATAATAAATATAACAAGATAGAATACATACCTCTTTGATGTAGAATGTCTTCATGAAGCTTGAGTGCCTAGTGCCCCAAGTGTGACACCTTAAATGGTTCACACAACACCAAATACACTTGGAATAACTTGATAGAAACTTGAACACTCCTTGAAATCGTCTAGCCCTCACACTCACACATTAGTGCACGATTTCTTGAGCCATGGGATTCTTTTATATGGTGGCTATTAGGGTTACACCATGTAACTCATAACTTTACCCATTCCTTATGCTCCATGGATTTTAACCTCCATGGAGTATCCATGGGTCACCCCATGGACTTAGTCCAACATAAGGAATCTTGGATCATAAGCCCACATATATAAGAATGAATGATTTACACAATCAACCCATATATTTAATTAGTCTCCTTTTGATCACTTAATTAATTCCAAATTAATTCTTGATCAATACTAATTAAATAACCTTATTAATATATTAGAACTTATAATATATTAACCAACCTTAAGTGTTATTTCTCTCATTATAGTCTCTCCAAATGCATGATGCCATGCAACCCAAATGGACCATGCCGGGTCGGGTCAAGTCTTACCAATTATAGTTATGGACTTAGACATTAATCCAACAGTCTCCCACTTGGATAAGTCTAAAACTATTATTGCGTATGACTTCAGGAACCGATCAGCAATCGTAGCTCTCAAAAGCTTCTGTCGAACTCTAACCTTGTCGATGAACTCTGACCTTTATCAATGACTTGTCCATTAGATAAGGGATCATATATTCCTCCATTCTAGATATCATATGGACTGAGACATGGATTATCAATCATTCTCTCTGTCCATTTGTTGTTTCCCGATTTCCGATTCATGATGACTGACTGATTGAACAAATCAAATCAGTCCTGGCTTGGCCAAGCACTCACATGTATCATCTTTAAATCATCGAGGGGCCCACAGATATCGCTTTTATCCCGAAGGTAAAAGGAATGGATAAACTTCGACTCATATGGCTTGTTCTACTACTTGTTGAATCATACACAAAGGCACGTTTTATAACATCGAGTTACCAATGCGTTTTCGTGCAATCAATGTATAACCAACTCATATTAACAACTCATATCTCTAGGTTTGAAGAATATAAGATATTATCATCTCATGATCACTTGTGATAATATCCATGAAGTGATTCAAATGAGCGCGGGTTGAATCCAATACTCAGAACTTATGAGCACTCATGAGTGTTGTAGCACCACTTTGTCCACCAACTTGGACCTCTACAAACCAACCCATGACAGTCTTGATTCATATCTACTTCCAACATATGACCGACTGTGGATGGTTTGAATAACTTAATCATTCAGGAAGAGCGACTTAGTTATTCTGGAAGTCAAAACATGTAAAGTGAAACACAAGAATAAATGAATCAAATATGGTATCAAACCCTATGAATATAAATAAACACTTTTATTTATCACCATACTGATTACTCATTATTCATTGTTTCGGTTTTATCAACTTTATACTTGAATTTAACACAATAGTTGTCCCATGCTCCAAGCATGTACACTATGTTTTCTAAACACTAGTCATGCCATACACTAAGTATGCATACTATGTTTGTCTATGATCTTTACTTTGTAAAATAGATCAATTGAACATCACTCCAATGATCCTCTTTTCACAGTCCCAAATCCTTACTGCAAATGCAAGAATTCCAAATTCATGCCATTTACTAAAATTTATTAGATTCTAAACTTATATGCATTGATCCTCTTAATGATTATGCACGAAGTTAGAAAGACTTGACAACAATCATTACAGAGCATTCCAAAGGAGATCAGCTCCTTGGAAACATCCTTCTTTCATTAAGTTTCCTAATCTTACACAGATTGAATAATTTCTAACTTTGAAGCATTTCCATATTCCATTTTGTCTATCACTTTTGAACAAGAGTTGCCTCCTTACAGATTATGTCAATATGGTCCTTCCAGAATTAACATCATACTTCCAACTGTCCTTGAGCAACCAATCTTTGGTAAACCTTAGATTGTCCTCGACAATTGCTTAATCATTTTAGTCATATCCAATTCTAGACCTTTTCCCTTCATAATGCCCCAGGCATTTGGAAAATTTTAGAAAGGATGAATATAGCACATGTAATCGATCCTATATCCGAAGCATATGGGACACGATTCATGATGTCTCACATAAAGACTAAACCAGTCTTTTGCTATAATATTTCCATTTCAATTTGCTAAGTTCTCAAAATTCAGATTATGAAAAGGGATGTCGTAATCATAATCGAATTTTAGAACGCAAATAATGGACCCATATATAGAATTTCCTTACGTTGAGCCATTCCAACATTAAATTCATATATATATCCTTGATTAAATACGATTAAAATCTCAATCTAAGCTTTTAGAATTGAAATGAAGTATAATTTCCTCTCCCTTAATTATAGCAAAACAACTTTTTCAACCCCTGCAACCTCACGAATTGAAACTTTTGTTTTCTATAATTAACATTGCTAACTTGCAACCTTTGTCATAATTATCATGCTCCCACTAACATGATGATTATTAGCATAACACTTATGCTCCCACTAGCTTTGAGATGTACTCAGAAATCAGCTGACTTTCTTACCAAAGTTCAGATTTCTGATACTAGATTGTTTTGATAAAACTTTATCAAAATCATACACCTCTCTTAGATAGCTCACATGTGTGTCTAAACAATTTTAGAACTATGAAAAGGGATGTCGTAATCATAGTCTCAATTGTTTAGACCTTTGCCACTTCTCACAAGTCCATGTTAGTGTGCCGGTAAACCACACACGCTCCACTAACGACTTTGAGAATGCAAATATCACAATTGCTATCTTAGCTAAAATCTACTTAGTGAAAGTGTTTCCTCACCATCATTTTCATGAATCGGAGAGAAACCTTATGACACTTAGATTTAATAGTGTATGTGTTCTTATCCATGTGATTTTGTCAAAACCATAATCAGAAGACAAGGTTAGTGACAAATCCAAACTCATATTGATTAAACTTGTGCAATCTTAAATTCTTGCCATTTAGCAGCTCAGGTGCCTGCCATTGCTTCCAAGTAGTTGTGCAACCAATTGAGAACTCTCAGAACTCCTATGCAAAGCCAACTTGAATAGGCACAAAAATTTCAACACGATAGGTTATAAACCTCAAGTCGTGTGCTAGTGAAGGACTTTAGGTTTTATTCTTGATTAAGTCTTGAAACTTTCAAGAGCTTTAAGACTCCCACTGTCCTCTTGACATATAAGACCCCCTTGTCAAATATTCAAGAGATAGTGCGGATTATTTATCAAGACTAACACTTTACACAATTGGCCTAAGTTGGTCTCTGTTTTATCCAAAACATCACAACTTACCAATTTCAAATGAACAAGAGTAGATAACCTTTTACTCTTACATTTGACTAGTGTTAACAAACCCTCTTTAAGATATGTCACTCAAGTTACAATCTTGGAGTATGACTCTAAGAATTGTTTTGGAACGAAGTATGACTCATCTTTTTGATTTAACCATTTCAACAATTCATGACTCCTCTTCTTAGTCATAAGAATGCACTAAGATGACTTTAGAGGACCAATTGTGATATGGTATCTTAATCATTAAGATGATCATAAACATGATACTAAAGTACTCTCCCATCTTTTCAGATTTGAGAAACTTTTATCTTTCTGCCATACTTTGATTCTTCTTATTCGTTCTGTCTCACATTGAAACTTCTCCAATGCTATAGACTTATACTTAAACTTATAAGTATAACCATATTTACTGAACTTAAGTAAATCATGCCGAATAGTCTTCTTGATCTTTTGTGGTGGACTTGACCAGTGCACAAGAATGTGTACTCGATCCCTTAGTCCTTTCCTTATTCACATAAGGAATTAGTCTTAATTTTCCAAGCTGATAGTTCTCATTCATCATATTATACAACTTGCATGATTCCAAGTTTCGGTCCAATTGAACCTTGGATGATGAGAATCTTTCCTTATTTGGTAATATTAGACACTACCACAACCGAAAGAATCAAATCCATTTTTCCAATATTGCTATCAATGGAATCTTATAAGCAACAACTTTTCACATATGCCATTGTAAGGATACTTAAAATAAATAAAATCAAAACATTTTTCTTTTATTTTAAAACTTTGCGGAAAAACTTATCCTTACAATCCATATGAAAACCTTGTTGTTATCTATTCCTAAGCAATATAAATATCATAACGCTTAAGTAATAGCCCAAAATTCTGATCACCGAACCATGCGATTGAAATCCATCTTCGCGATCAGAATCAACATGTACTTAATAGAGTTAGACAATGGACTTTACCTGAAGTAGAGCCAAACGTATTGACTTTAACATCCTTAGGTAAATTTGGCAGCTTCGTAACCAATGCCCCTTCCTTTGGCAATAGTTACCTATGGACCCTTGATAATGGGACTATCTCAGACTTCGCCTCTCTCTTTACCATTGGGTCAACCGAGTTGACTATGGCCGATCCCTTTCCATTGGGAAGAGAGAGCTTTACTGGATATCCAATGTCATCATTGTCAATGTCCATAGCGTTTTAGGAAGTTGATCTTAGCAAATAGATAAGATCATTAAGGGTCTTGTCTTAGTCTGTTTCATAGGATTCCCAAAAGAACTCACTATGTGACTTAGAAAGTAGTTGATCCACCAACTTTCTCAAGACTTTGACACCCAACTCTCCCTGCTTGTCAATATGTGACTACATCTCCAAGATGTGATCACACCTAGACCTTGCCTTGCCAATAGGGCTTGAGTGACCTTAAACTTTTTAGGAACTTGTGGGTTAGGGAGAATAATTGGAGGAGGTGAAAGAAGTATGATATCCATGGGACATCATCTTCATTTAGGAAAGCTTGTTTCAAGAGATTTGGGAAGATCATAAATGTCTACACCAGACATCTTTTTGGGAGATATTCAAGATAGTTGATTTAAAGTCCTTAATATGACACCCAATATGAAATATTAAGGCTAGGACCCAACAAACTATTTTATAACTTAGAAGAGGGATGTCGTAATCCAAGCTATAAAATATTTGAAGGTAGGTGAATGACGATTCACCAATTTCCACCATGAAAAATGAAATAATTTATTAGGTTTTAATTGGATTTGAAAGTCCTAGATCTTTGAGATTCATTGAACTGTTCAAAGGCATGTTTCAATCTCGAGTGTGCCCTTCAGGTTTTGTGACTGGGATGTCGAGGATCACAAAATAAGGTGTGAATAACCATGCAAATATACTTGGTACCCTTAATATTTACCCCTTAATCAGTGTGCCGGTTAACCACACATGCTCCACCGATACTATGATAAATATTAAGTTACCCTTTGCCTACCTTGTTAAGTCCAGGTTAGTGTGTCGGTTAACCACACATGCTCCACTAACGACTTAAGCAAAGTGCAAAGTGTAATTTCATGGGTTAGCACCAAATTCACATTTTCCTAAGTAACTAAGATTGGGTATTAATAAGAGTTTAGTTACTTAGTATTTATCATTAATACTTTTAATGAAAGGGGAATTATAGTCCTTGTCCTACCCGTTCGGCTAACGACCCTCCACCAGTCAAGGAACCGGTGGGTGAGAGTGGACACCCATTAAACTGCCATTTTATAGGCAGTAACCTTATACCCCCCTTATAGACCGGCTTCGTGAATGAGGCCTACTAACGGTAAGACTGACTTTACTCTTATACATATATATAAATATTATTAACTTATAATATTATAAAGTATAAGGGTTGAATTTTAACTTTTAAAATTCTAAGGGCTAACTTGGAATTAAAGTATTCATAAGTGAAAACTTTTCAAATTCCAAAACTTGAGGGCAAGTTTTGAAACTATTCAAAACTAATTAATTCCATAACTTATGAGTTTAAAGTAGTTTTAATTAAAAAAAAAACTCTTCAAGTTCCATAACTTGAGGACAAGTTATGGAAGACTTTAAACTAATTAATAAAAAAAATAACTTTTTTTTATTGTAACTTATGGAACTAATTAAGGTTACACTTTTTTTTTAATGAAGAGACTCTTGAACCTCCATAACTTGAGGACAAGTTATGGAGTCATAAAACCATTTAATTAGAACTAGACTCTTCATTTTGTAACCTTTGCCAACTTTTATGAGTTTTATGATTCTTAAATGTGACTTTTCATATAACTTGAGGATAAGTTACAAAAACACACTTTGGAATCAACTCTTAGATTAAAATGGATTGAAAACAACTATTTCACACAACTTTTCTATTAATCTAAGAACCTCATAAGAACAAGATAATTCAAATCATCAATCTTCAAGAAATTAGCATGAACATACAAACTAATACAAATCTTGAAATTATGACAATTATCTTAGAAATTGGATTAGCATGAACATTACCACATCAAAAACAAGTTTATAAGTCCAAAAACATCTTAGGGTAATGTTCCTAGTCCAATTCCAGCCAAAACAATCGAATATATGCATCCAACTCGATTTTTCAGCTACTTTTGCAAGTATAACAAGAAAACAAGCCTAGGCTCTGATACCACTGTTGGGTTATGAGCATTCTAACACTCCTAAGTGTACATGCAACCCTAAATACCTTGGATCTTTGTTTTCTCTATTATACATACAATTATGAACATCCAAGGTATTATCCTAATCTAGCATACAAAATAATAAATATAACAAGATAGAATACATACCTCTTTGATGTAGAATGTCTTCATGAAGCTTGAGTGCCTAGTGCCCCAAGTGTGACACCTCAAATGGTTCACACAACACCAAATACACTTGGAATAACTTGAGAGAAACTTGAACACTCCTTGAAATCGTCTAGCCCTCACACTCACACATTAGTGCACGATTTCTTGAGCCATGGGATTCTTTTATATGGTGGCTATTAGGGTTACACCATGTAACTCATAACTTTACCCATTCCTTATGCTCCATGGATTTTAACCTCCATGGTGTATCCATGGGTCACCCCATGGACTTAGTCCAACATAAGGAATCTTGGATCACAAGCCCACATATATAAGAATGAATGATTTACACAATCAACCCATATATTTAATTAGTCTCCTTTTGATCACTTAATTAATTCCAAATTAATTCTTGATCAATACTAATTAAATAACCTTATTAATATATTAGAACTTATAATATATTAACCAACCTTAAGTGTTATTTCTCTCATTATAGTCTATCCAAATGCATGATGCCATGCAACCCAAATGGACCATGCCGGGTCGGGTCAAGTCTTACCAATTATAGTTATGGACTTAAACATTAATCCAACAGCTACAACACTCATGAGTGCTCATAAGTTCTGAGCATTGGACTCAACCCACGCTCACTGGAATCACTTCATGGAATTTATCTCGAGTGATCGTGAGACGGTAATATCATATAAGTCTTCAAACCTAGTTATATGATTTGTTACTTATGAGTTGGTTATGCATTGATTGTACGAAAACGAATTGGTAACTCGATGTTATAAAACGTGCTCTTGTGTATAATTCAATGAGTAGTAGAACAAACATATGAGTCGAAGTTTATCTGTTCCTTCTTGGATTAGAAGCTGATATCTGGGCCCGTCGATGATTTTGTTTTGACCTATGTACCGGGCCCGGTCAGAACTAAGTTGATGTGTTCAATTAAGTTCTTTGTCAAACAAATCGGAAATCGGGAAACAAACTGCTGGACAATAAGTAAGACATTGTTCCATGTATTTGTCCGGCTGATATCTCGAACAGAGAATTATATGATCACTTATCTTAAATGGCGTATCATCATCTTCTCAGTTCCGAGAGACCTTGAAAGAGCTACGATTGTCGATCGGTTCCTAAAGTATTGCAGTTATAGTTATTAGACTTATCCAAGTGGGAGACTGTTGGATAAGGTGTCTAAGTCCATAACTATTTCTGGTATGTACTTGACCCGACCCGGCATGGTCCATTTGGGTTGCATGGCACCATGCAATTGGATAGACTAAATGAGAGAAATAACACTTGTGGATTATTAATATATTATAAGTTCTAATATATTAATAATATTATTTAATTAGTTTGATCAAGAATTAATTTAGAATTAATTAAGTGATCAAAAGATAACTAATTAAATATATGGGTTGATTATGTAAATTATGCATAACTTGTATAGTGGGCTAAGAGGCTCCATGGATTATCAAGTTGGGTTAAACCCATAGGATGCTCCATGGATGCTCCATGGGAGTTACAAACCCATGGGTCATGGAAATGAAGAGTCATGACACATTAGGGTTTACATGGTGTAACCCTAGATGTGTCAACACTATATAAAGAACCCATGCTCCACCAAAATCGGGCGCACTAAGAAACAAGAGGGCTAGAGCCGATTTTGCAAGTGTAAGATTCTCTCAAAGTTTACTCCTTTGCATTTGGTGTTGTGTGAAGCATTTGAGGCATCACACTTGGGGTGCTAGGCTCACAAGGTTTCAAGGATCATAATCAACAACAAGGTAAGTTATTCTATCTTTCATTCAAGTCAAAATGTTCCCCATGTATGCTAGATAGGAATATAACCTTGGAATTCAACTTTGCATGATAATTAGACAAACATAGATCCAAGGTTATTAGGGTTGCATGTACACTTAGGAAGTGTTAGAATGCTCAAAACCCATCAGAAGGTGCCTTAGCTATGAGTGACGCACCTGGAACTAGGTCTATATGGAACTCCACCTGTCTCTTCGAAGGCACTCCAGGCAAGTCCTCCGAGAACATATCAGAATACTCTTGCACTACCGACACATCCTCAATCGTTCTTTTTTCTCCATACTGGTGTCCAGTACATAAGCCACAAAACCTGAATATCCTTGATGAAGGTATCTCCTAGTTGTCGCAACTGAACAAAGAGTCGGTCTGCGCTGAGCACCCTCGCTCTGAATGAATAGTTCCCCCCCCCCCACTTGGGGTTCGAACTTGAACTAACTAGTGCCTGCAATCGATCATTGCCTCAATGGGGATCAACCATTCCATCCCCACAATGACCTTGCTCTCGTGCGATGGAATAGGAACCAAAGTGACCGGATATCTCTCTCAGAACAACTCAAGAGTACAACCCCGATGAAATCTCGATACACTCATTGAACGATCATCGGCTATCTCCACTTCCAACGAATAATCCAGCTCCCCAGGAGTGTCATCAAATCTCTTGTTGAGTGCAAGAGATACAAACGATCGGGTAGCACCCGAATAAAAAAGAACCAGAGCAGGAAATATGTTCACTAAGAACGTCCCTAAACATTACAACATGAAACATAAGCATAAACAATAATGAAAGGTCATAAATATATGGAAAACATACCCATAACCACATCAGGAGTCACACGCACCTCCTCGGCCGTCAGCTGAAAATCCCTGCTCTTCACTCCAACGACCGCCTGCTTTCCATCCCAGCCATCTGTGATCCTCAACATCGCTGGAGCGGGTGATGCAACCGCTACTACCGTCACACTCGGGCAATTTGCCTTCTTGTGGCCCCTATGATTGTAGTAAACGTAAACCAGACCTGAAACATGGATGGTGGCAGTGGCAGTGCAATCCCTGCCGAAGTGCCCTGTCTTGTCGCACTTATAGCAGCCCGAACCACCCGCCCTGTAAACCTTATCAGGCATCCTACCGCACTTGCCATAGCAGCCCCGGGCCTGCTAGCCCCTCGATCTAGAATCAAACAACTTGGGTTTCTTCATTGAACCCCCAGTCGTCTGCACCTGCTCTGCCTTCCTTTTTCCAATGTGATCCTAATCGATTTCCCGTTCTTGGGCCCTGGATATCATGTCCTTAAATTTAGGAAAAGCTAAATAGCTAAAAAAAATCCCAAATATCTAATCTCAGGATGTCGTGGTACCATGTCTTCTTCATCTCCTTTCTGTAGTATACTGGGGTACCTATAAAGCTCTCTCTCAGAACTTGTCAGTGATCTCCGCCATGGTCTCAGTCGTCTGAAGCATATCCTAGAACTCCCTCGCCAATTGTTGCACCTCAACAGTCGGTGCAAACTCTGCTCGAAACCAAGTCATAAAATCCGACCATGTCATGGCCTCAATGGCAGGTGCTCCCAGAGCATAACCAATCTCTTCCCACCAATCCCGAGCTCGCTCCCAAAAACAACTTACAATAAACCTCACATTCGACCCCTCGGGGCAAAAGTTAGTCATCTGAGCACACTCTATATGAATATTTGTTACCTATCATCTAGCGGAAATAGGGTCCTTCGCCCCAAAGAACTCCGGTGCCCCAAATCCCCTGAAGTCCTTGAAGGATATAGTGTAGGCTCCGTACTAACCGGTAGCTAGCTCGACTCTAAAGGACTGGAAATGCTCCTCCATCAACTCGATGATACCCTCCTTGATCGACCCAAACATCACTGAGGTCGCCTCAAGGATGCCTCTCGTAATCTCAGACGTGATCAACTCACGTAGCCCCTCATCAATTGGTTTGGTGCACGTGTCCGACCTGATCCAGATCCTGAACTTCCTGCCCTGCCACATCTCATCATCATACTGAAACACAATACATAAACAATCAGCACATACACGAAGAGGTTCACACTCCAAAATGTTGAGTATTTGAGATATTGAAACTGATATGGCATATTTGGTTATTTAGGGAAGCCTTTTAGGGTTAATCATTTTATGATTCCCTACGATGCCTTTACAGTAGAAGTTCTTAATCGAACTCTTCTAAGGCATTGGTTTTTATATTAGGCATAGATTTTATATTTATGGCATATATTTATTGTTCCCTATAAATAATCATTACGTTTACTTTTGGTGTAAGCTTTTGAGCATATTATGGTTTTCTCTGTACGTTCATCTCATAATCAATACAAGAAAAACCTTTATCATATTACTTGCATATTGTGGTGATTGATTCTGATTGTTCTTGATATTCCACATTCGTCATCTTGGATTTATTCCTAACAAGTGGTATCAGAGCAGGAGACTGTGTGATCAATACACATTCCTTCTGTATTCAGAATTCCTTAGGGTTTCCGCTTTTATCGTATAAATAGAAGTCGTCTTCTATGTATCGACGGTAAATCTATTTTCAGATAAAATCCTAATATCAAGTTTACAGGTTTGATTCTAGCAGCTCACCATGTCTCACGAAGATTCGCAAACAAATCCCATCAACATCTCGAACAGCATTGGGTCTACAACCAGAACACCCATTCTCTACACTCAAGACTATGAGGTGTGGGCACATCACTTCGAAGACTACGTGGTTGGATCTGAAGACAATGGCTATCTCATCTGGGAAGCCATCATGCTTGGGCCGTTTGTTCACTCAGGAACGAACACGACAGTAAAGTCGCAAAAAGAATATAACAAGTTGGTGGCAGATGTAGAGAAGATACCACAAGATGAAAAGGACAAGTTGCTGTGTAACGTGAAGGCCATGAGGATGATCAGATTCGCCTTGCAATCTGACACCTTTCGGTTGGTTGGTTCATGCACGACGGCCAAAGAAATCTGGGATAGATTGAAAGAACTCTATTCAACTGATGAAGATCTTGAACACTCCATTCAAACCTTGTTTCTTTCAGAATTTGGAGTTTTCGAACAGAAACCAGAGGAGAAACTCATACAAACTTTCGATCGGTTCAATCATCTCCTGAGTAAGATGATCAAGCATGGAATAGAAAGAAAGTTGATTGAGCAGAAGGTGACCTTCATGAATGGATTGAGACCGGAATGGATGGTTGTGGTTTCAACCGTGAAAGCACACGAATAGTTTAAGTCTTACTCACTAGCGAAACTTGTGGGAATACTTAAGTCCCATGAAAGTTTAGTAACCAAAGAAGTGAAAATGGTTTCTGGTGTTGGATCGCTGGCTCTTGTCTTAAAAGGAAAAAGTATTGCAGAAGAAGAAGAAGAGTCTGATATGTCTGAGTGTGATCTTACAAGCGAAGAATACGCTATGATGGTCACCAATCCGAAGAAGTTTGCACGAAGAAAATTTCCTGTCAACAAGAACCGAAACAGGCAGGGAAATTACAGCTCTGAGAAGATGAAGGATGAAGCGAAAGTCTCTTCTCAAAAGGATGAAGACAAGAAGGAGAGCAAACTAGCAGGAGACTCTGGGTTCGACTGCAACTACTGTCATGGCAAGAACCATTTTGCCAAAGATTGCATGCTTAGGAAAATGGCTGAGAAAAGAGATGGTGAAGATGATGAGGCGTACTACATGCGCAAGTTGGAAGAGATCAAGAAAAAGAAGGCAACTAACATCTCTATGAATGCCTTGATTGTGCAGGAGAATGCAGGTGAACATGAGTTCGGTGGCGTCGAAGTTTGGTCAACCGATTCTGAAGATGAAGAGGTGAGAAAGCCCAGTCATGGAAGGGCTTATGTGGCAAAGGAAGTAGGTTCGGCTGGAAGGTGCTTGATGGTCACAGTTGGTGCATCAACCGAAAGTGCAAGTAAGGAACCGAACCTGACTGAGGACAAGTGTTTTGCTGCCAAGCATGTGAGTGAAAAGATCAATGACTGCGACCGGCTGATCAAAAAGGTACAATCCATCCTTGAATCGCTTAAATTTCCAGTAACAGATTATGAAGAAGAATTAAATGAACTAAAATTTAAATTTTCTAACTTAAGTGGAAGTCTCATGCAAACTCGCTTAGCGAATTCGAACCTAACTGACCAACTCAGCAGGGTGTCTTCAAAAAGTAAGGAGAGAAGGATGTGGATTGAGCTAAAGGAGGCGGAATTAATTAGAGCTAGGGACGAAAGTATTTACCTACAAAGAGATAATTTAAAGTTTTTGAAACAAAGGAATGTTTTTTGTCTAATAGCTAAGCGTCTGTACTTTAATATTTCTCAATTGCATTTAAGTTGTGAGATAGGAAAGAAGATTCATAAGATGATTTTACCCTTCCTTGAATTTAAGGAGGATGAGGTGATAGCAGAATGTGAATCAGAAGTATCATCAGAAGAAACATCCATTCATTACAAAATTGGACTGGACAATATAGAAACCTTCATTGACTCTAAGGAACATAAATGTATGCTCAAAAATATTTTAGATGAAAATGATAGGTTAAAATTAAAGTCTGAAACTATTAAATCATTTGACTCATCAAACGCAAAACTGATTTCAGAAAATAAAATGAACTTAGAAAATACGTCTGAATTTGATGAGGAAACTGAGATGAGCGAAATCTTAGTGGAGGATGTAGTTGATTGCTCAGAGTTTATGAAAAGCGAAACCGAGAAAGAGAAACCCCTAATATCTGAAAATTCGGTTGAGTTCGCTCGCTTGTCAAATGACAAGACAAGGAAACTCAAGGAAAAAGCTATGGTCTATCAAAAGGTTCAAACTGTGTCGAATCAGGTATATGAAGTTACAGGGGTCACTGCTAAACAAACGGCATAATTAAAGATTTTGGTTGATAAAGATAATGATGAAGGGTGCGACGACTACTTCTGGTCAGCCCCTATTGACAACGCAGACGAAACTGAAGGCTTTTCTGAGCAGACGTTGTGGAGGGTTAAAGGAAGATACGTTGCTGAACCCATCCACAAACCCTCGAGTTTTGACAAACCAAGCACAAGTGGAACTAAAGAAATCCCTGAAGAACCAATGGAAGAACCGAAAGTTCCAAATAAGACAACCGAAAGTCAAAAGGAGAAGCCAAAGGCCAGCTTCAATATCCACAAATCACAGAAGGAATTAGCTGAACAGAAACGCTTAAGAAATCAAAGATACGCAAAGAGTCTAAATGAGCGAAAACGTTACTGGGAATCTCAAAATCCCAACCAATCAACGGATAAAGGAAAGGAAAAACTGAAAGGAAAAGAAAACTTCAGCCCAAGTTCCTATTATTCCAAATCTCAGAACCGAAAGTCAGGTTTCGGTCCCCAAATGAGCTCTCTGAACCGAAAGTCAAGTTTCGGTCCTCAAATGGGCTCACAGAACCGAAAGACAAGTTTCTGTCCAAATGTCATGGCTAACAACCAAAAGCCTACTTTCAGTCCCCACAACTGCACTCAGAACCGAAAGTCAAGTCTCGGTCCTAAGTCTAGTTTCGGTCCTTCTAACTATCAAAGAAAATCAACTTCAGTGAAGGATATCAAGGGCAAGGGAAAGCTTGAATCTGAGCTCAATAATAACAAAAAGTCTGCTAACCCTAGGATTCAAAAGAAAACTCCTAAACCATCTAACAAAACACCAACTTTTACACCAAAAATCAAACAAGATAAAACTAAAATCAAGGTGTATACCATTAAAAGAAAAGATCAAACCACTCTAGTAAAAAGAACATATTTGGTTGATATTTCTTCTGTGATTCCTTTTTCTGTGAAAGACTCACCAGGACCCAAGAAACTTTGGGTTCCTAAATCTGCTTAAATTTGCAGGTAATCAATGACGAGCAGTTTGATGATGAATGGTATATAGACATTGGTTGCTCGCGTCACATGACAGGAAGGAAGGAAGAACTGAGGGAGTTTCGGTCCCTAAAAGATGGTGGGTGTGTAAAGTATGGCAACAATTCCTATGGAACTATTTATTGGATATGGTATGATAACCAATGGAGATTTCTCGATTCGCAAAGTGGCATATGTGGAGGGACTGCAGCATAACCTCGTCAGTGTATCACAATTAGTTGTGGGAACAGGTCTGAAAGTATCATTTGATGATGAGGGTTCTGAAATAATAGAAAAAGCAATCGAAAAAGGTTCTGATAAAGTCTGAACGCAAGGGAGAGATGTATCCTTTGAATCTCAACCCAATACGATGAAAACCAACAATCTGTCTGTTGTCAAAGGCGAACACTGATGAAAGCTGGTTGTGGCATCGACGACTATCACACCTGAACTTCAAAGACATTAATAAGTTGGTGCTTGGTGATCACGTTCGAGGCCTCCCTCTTCTCAATTTTGACAAAGAACATTTGTGTGCAGCGTGTGAGATGGGCAAACAAAGCAGAAAGAGCCACCCTACACAAATCAATACAAAGATTGTTGAAGATCTTGAACTATTGCACATTGACTTATGTAGACCTTCGGCTATCGAGAGCATCGGTGGTAGTAAGTACATTCTAGTTATTGTAGATGATGTTTCACGCTTCACCTGGGTTTTCTTTCTTAAACAGAAATCAGATGCAACTCCCAAATTGAAGACATTTATCAAACAAGTGGAAGTGCAGCTAAGAAAGACGGTGAGGAATATCAGAAGTGACAACGGTCTAGAATTCAAGAATAACGACTTTGAGGACTTTCTGGCTGACAAGGGGATAACTCACAATTTTTCGGCCCCTTATACACCTCAACAGAATGGGATTGTTGAAAGACGAAACCGTTCCTTGTGTGAGGCAGCCAGAACCATGCCTAGTTTCACATCTCTTCCACTATACTTCTGGGCTGATGCAGTTGCAGCAGCTTGCTACACTCAGAACCGATCTTTGCTCAACAAGAGATTCTCAATTACTCCATATGAGATCATAAACAACCGAAAGCCCAATGTCAAATTTTTTCATGTGTTCGGTTCACGGTGCTTCATCTTCAATTCAAAGGAGAATCGAAACAAGTTTGACGTCAAAGCAGATGAAGGAATCTTTCTTGGTTATTCACTCTCTTCAAAAGCTTACAGAGTGTTGAACAAACACTCCAAACGGATTGAAGAAACATATTACGTCACCTATGACAATAATTACATGAAGAAAGTGCAAAGGAATGAAGGTGAATTAGCTGAAATATTTCCGGAATCTGGACAGGTCTCGGTTCCTATATCCAACTTGTTTGAAGAATACATTCGGTTATTCGATGAACCAGTAAAAGCGGCACACTCAGAGGCGAAAGCAGCAGATAACAAAATTGATAATCTCAAAAAGATCATTGATGAAGCTGCCAAAGAAATGGAGAGTGAACCTCCTAAAACTACAGATGGTCCATCCTCAGCTGACTCTCCGCTTAACGGCTCAACATTCAAGGGGGAGAGTTCATCAGCACCAAAGACAACTGGAGTATCTTTCGAGGGGGAGAATCCAATTTCATCTCCAATTCTTAAAGGACCAGGTGAAGGGGAAAATACTGCTACAAACCCACCCAAGAGTAGTCCAATTGAGGGGGAAAATCCATCTCCCACAAAGGATGAAAATTCTGATGCTGCCACAGGTTACACTTCGCCAGTCGAGGGGGAGAAAGAGAATGCAACTGACGAAGGCGAGGGTGATCAATCAGAACTTGAAGAGGAAGTGAACGCTGAATTGGATCCAGCATATGACCCAAATTATCCTCCATTAGTAAAGTGGACCAAGGACCATCCCAAAGCCCAAATTATTGGAGAATCATCTGAGAAAGTACTCACTCGCTCACAATTGAAAGCGAAACAAACTGCATTATTCTCTAAAGTTGAATTCTGTATGTTTAATTCGTTCATATCCAAGGTTGAGCCAAAAACAGTTAATGCTGCACTTGATCATTCTGATTGGGTTCAAGCAATGCAAGATGAGCTCCATGAGTTTGAACGAAACCGAGTTTGGAGGCTGATTCCTACACCAAAGGATGTTTCAGTGGTTGGCTTGAAATGGGTCTTTAGAAATAAATTGGACAAAGAGGGGAACGTCATTCGCAACAAGGCTCGGTTGTTTCTTAAAGGTTATTGTCAAGATGAAGGGATAGATTATGAGGAAACTTTTGCTCCAGTAGCTAGGTTGGAATCAGTAAGAATCTTCCTTGCATATGCTGCTCACAAAAATTTCGAAGTCTTCCAAATGGATGTCAAATGTGCTTTCTTGAATGGAGAACTGGAAGAGACAGTGTATGTTGAACAACCTCCCGGGTTTGTAAATGACAAATTTCCTGATCATTGATATGTGCTGGATAAAGCGGTATATGGCTTGAAGCAAGCACCAAGGGCCTGGTATGAAACTTTAACTCGCTTTCTGAAAATGTCGAAATTTAAGCACGGTTCGGTTGACCCAGCGAACATCTAATGATAGTTCAAATCTATGTCGATGACATCATCTTCGGCTCTACGAATCCTAGCTTAACAGCTGAATTCAGGAAGTTGATGGAGACTAAATTTGAAATGAGCGCAATGGGTCCGATTAATTTTTTCCTTGGTTTGAATATTAGACAGGGACCAGAAGGTATCTTTATCAACCAGGAGGCGTATACAAAGACCTTACTAACAAAATTTGGCATGACAGGAGACTCTAAAGTGAAGGTTCCTATGGCATTTGGCACCAAGTTAACTCCATCTATGGAAAAACCTGTTGTTGACATGACACTTTATCGACAAATGATAGGGTCCCTCATGTATCTAACTGCTAGGAGACCGGACATTATGTTTTCTGTTTGTTATTGTGCCAGTTTTCAAGCTAATCCAAGAGAACCTCACATGGTTGCAGTGAAGAATATATTCCGTTACCTAAAGCGAACCTCATCTCTCGGTCTCTGGTATCCTACAAGATTTGGTTTCTTTATTCAAGCCTTCTCTGATGCTGATCTTGGAGGATGTGGTCTAGAACGAAAGAGCACTACAGGTGGATGCCAATTTCTTGATGGAAAACTCGTTAGCTGGCAGTCCAAAAAGCAAACTTGCGTGTCACTTTCAACAGCCGAAGCTGAGTATATAGCTGCAGCATCTTGTACTTCTCAAGTCATATGGATTCAAAGTCAACTAAGAGATTATGGGCTAAGTATGAAGAAGATTCCTCTCTAGTGTGACTCAGAAAGTGCAATAAGGATTTGTCACAATCCGGTACAACATTCAAAAACTAAGCACATTGCACTTAGATATCATTTCATCAAGGATCACGTAGAAGATGGGAACGTGGAAGTTCATTTTGTTCGATCCTCTGATCAACTGGCTGACATATTCACTAAGGCCTTACCTGAAGCAAGTTTCAATAAAATTTTACAAGGCCTGGGAATGATGGAAGCAGAGTCGGTACCGAATCCTCAAATCTTACACTAAAAATTAGACAGGCGAAATGGAGCGACCGCTCGGTCTATTTCGGCTCCATAATTTTCGGGAACCGAAATGAACCGAACACTCGGTCTATTTCGGCTCTGGAATTTTAAGGAACCGAAATGAACCGAACGCTCGGTCTATTTCGGCTCCATAATTTTCGGGAACCGAAATGAACCGAACGCTCGGTCTATTTCGCTTCATTCAATAAAGATAATGTTTCGGTTGTATATTTTGTGTTTTCTATAATCTCTATTCTTTTAACTACTTTCTGTTTAAATTTTTTTTCAGAAAACTTCAAAAATCTCAAAAATATTTTTTTTTGTTTTTTTGTTTGTTTGTTTGTTTGTTTTGTTTGTGTGTTTGTTTGTTCTTTCTTTTTATTAGATCATAAGTGAACCAATTCAACAGAATTTGGAGCTAAGGCAGGTACAATCATTTCCATAGGAACTAGTTAAGGGTCCCTAGAAGCATGCTGCTGCATGTTGACCAAAGCCTCTTTGACTAAGAGCAAAGCCTTAATGAATCGATCTCTACCTATCGTTTCTTCCCAATCAGGCTATTAAAATTAACCCAGTCTAGAGCTACCTTACTCTTCTCATATAAGTTAAGAGTTTTTCTGCTTTGTCACACCTATATAGCAGGAGGTACCTTCGGTTCTTTAAACCACCTTCCTCATATTCTCCATCTACTTTCGGTTCATCACTGCAACCCTTGAGACTCTCGGTCCTTACCACTGAGGTTTATGGTTGCACAAAATCTATGTTTATGATCTTAGATACGTATACCACGTGCTGAGTGAAACCCACAATTCAACACCTATAATGAATTAACGGTGAATGATTACATTCAAGATCTTACTGGTTACCCACTGAAATCTAATTTTTATTTTTGAGTGATCTTTTATGAATTTGTCTAACACCAAGGCTTTTCTTCCCATAAATATCCAGTTTATGTTTTTTTGTTTTTAAGATTTCTATATCTTCTTTAGTCATTATAAAATATATCCTACCTACTTGTTCAACAGACCACATTGGTCTCACAAGTACTTCTTCCAACGTTCGGTCTTATGTTAAGACTCGCAGTTCGGTTGAAGATAAGCTACCCACAGCCTAATAATCAAAAGAAGCCTTTCAATGTTTCTCTACAAACACTTGATCGTATTTTTCGGGAAACCACACAAGCACTTCAAGTCTCTCTTGACTTTGAAGGAAGCGATTCTTGCCCGGAATCCCCTGCTTTCTGTCTTCTAATAAGACATCACTCACATCCCATACACATTTGATATATTTCTTTATCTTTGTCACTCTATTGCACGAAAATTTTATTTTCCACATTCTAGTTGCTGTTAGTTCGAATTTTGTTTATCTTTTGGCTAAACAGGGTTTATCCTGAGTTTTGGAACGACGCAGAATTTCAAACGACGATTGAGGATATGAATTTGGGCGCGTGAAATTTGAACGGTCTCTATACCCACGCGTGCTGGCGTATTCCTGGGAGTAACCACACTGTCACATCGCACTTTTTCAGGCGACGTTTTAGTGATCACGTCATTATCGTCATGATTTTTCTCTCTCCTGGCAACGGTATATAAAAGGGGTTCTACTTTTGTTTGTCTTTTACCAGCAACAAATTCTCTCAAACTTACCAAGCAAGTTCAACTGTTCATCTTCTTCCTTCGATCAACAATGGCGACCACTTCATCAGTACATGATCAGACTGTTTCGTCTTCTTTGCTTTCCATCAAGCCAAATCAGAACTTGATTCTTGAACTAAATCCGTTCTTGTACGACGTGTATATGCTACATGTGGTTGAATGCTTGAAATATTCACCATTGGTTATTGCCCTAACGCAGGTGGAAGCTGTTCGGATGTCTCTTTTATCGCAGGTTTATTCAACTGCCTCTTATGACAAGAACAAGGAACGCATGTACTTCCAAATCCATTCTCATAAGGCTTCCATGTCCAAAGTGCGATTTTGTACTCTTTTGGGCCTGGCGGTGGATTCTTCTGTGATTTCTCCAGATTTCGTCACCACTCCTCAACTTTTCTCAATGTTATATGAAATGGGATACACTGACGTTCTTACAACGATTACAAAGGTCAAGAAGTCCTGCCTACCATCCCTATGGAATGGACTGCTCACACTTCTCATCAAGAGCTTGGCAGAACGCAGTGCTCGATCTGATGGGACTAGCAAGGGTTTTCTAACCCTTCTCTATGGACTTTACAATGGTCTTAATCTGGATTATGGTAGCATTATCTGGTCTCAAGTGGTTCAAAGCCTCAATACATCAACAAGACATTCTGAAATCTTGTGTGCAAGATTCTGGACTATCATCACACGAAGGGCCATCAATTCTTTGGAAATTCCGGTCATGAAGGATGCCCTAGTTGCTTCAATTACTACGTTTCACACAAAAAAGATTATAATTTCAGATCCAAAGAAGTACCCTCACATTGGCTCTATCCCAGAGACAATGTACCGGTGTGTCACAAACGAGACCAAACTCTTTGCTGAGTATCGCAACCTTCCTCCCAAGGAACCGAGAGTCCTCTCTACAGAACAGCAGGCTGCCCTAGATGCTCTAGACAAGCCTAGTAACCGAGGGAAACGAACTACTACCCCAAAAGAGCTAGCAGAGGACGACAAGCCTAAGACTGACAAGTCTAAGACTGACAAGTCAAAGAAGCGCAAGTCTGAAAAGGGGGACTCTTCTAAAAAGAAGAAAGTTAAAAAGATGGCGAAAAGATCTAAGAGTCCTACTCCTCCCAGCTCAGAGCATGATGAGGAGGATGAAGAAGAAAAGGAAGTTCGGCATGACTCTCCGAGAGGTAACACTCCTCCCAGATCTCGTACTCCAACCGAATCTCCTCATATTAAACTTCCAACTCCACCTCCATCACCGAAACCAACAATTCCAGTTTCGGTTCCTCCTATTTCAACACCTACCACATCTCAAACAACAACAACTTTACCACCACCACCACCAGTTTCATCTATTGCCATCTCTACAACTCCAATTACAATTCATATTTTTTCCCAATCAACTTCAACTACCATTCCTGAACCGACAGTAGGAGTCAACGTATCTGATACGGGGGCTACTACTGAAACCGAACCCCCAGTAACTTCTACACCCCTTTCACCCACACCTTCAACCGACTCCGGTGCTACTCTCGGTGGGGCTAATGATGAATTTTATTATATGTACTATAGTCCCTATCGGCTTCCTACTGATGAGGATGATGATGCTCCAGTCACAAGACAAAACTTACAGAGCATTCATGAGAAGCTTGATAAACTGCTTGAGGATAGCAAAGCTTATAGTGGTGTTGTACTTAAAGCCTTTTTGGACACTGCTCTTGAACAATACACGGACTCTATTGAAAAGTCCACCAAAGCTGTTAATGAGTCTACCTCCTCTTACCAGAAGGCCACCACTGATCTTAATGAGATTGTCCATAGTACTCAGATTTTTCTTGAGTCACTTAAAGGGCATGCGGATGCAAATGCAGCGAAGGTGAATGCTTCCATTGATTCTCTCTCTAAGTCTTTTCAAGAAGAACACACCAAGTTTGAGGCTGTGCGTTCATCCATTCAAGCCGACAACATTTCCCTTATAAGTTCTGTGAATTCTCGCCTTGAGTCTCTTCACGTTGATCTGGCAAAAGAGAGTGCTTTGAAAGAAGAAATTGCTCGCCAAGCGTCCACCATTGAAGTCCAGAAAGTGCAGCTTGTCCACGCAGAGAAAGAAATTTCGTTATTGAAAACCGAGAGAGCTGTATTATGTAGCTGTGCAGGGGATGTTAAGGACATGTTGACCAATATTCTTGGTGCTCATGATCCTATTCTTACTTTGACAATCAGAAATCATCTCACTACACAACTTCTTCCTGCCCTTGCCATGTTACACGAAATGAAGGGTGTTTCGGAGCCATTCACACCTCCAAAACAAGGGGGAGTAGGAGTTCCACAGTAGGTAATTGTGAAGACAGAAACTACCCAACCGAAAGTCAAAGTCACAACCGGCCTGAAGGATAATGTAGCTTCAGGTTCTGGTTCACAAGCTAAACGAAAGGAGATCAATGATGACAGTGATAGTGATGCGGAAGAAACCATTGCTGAGGCTCTCCAAAGAAAGAAGAGAGACCGAGAGTTGGATGAAAATTTAAAAGTTGCGAAGGAAGCAGAGGAGAGGGAAAGGAGAAACAAGGAAGAAGAAGACGCCTTGAACTGCAAGAAGGCCTTGTTTCCCTTATGGACTAAACAGACACTTATCAATCAAGCTATAGGGTTTCCAAGTGTTTATTGGTTGGAACCTGTTGCTTCGTTTGACTGTGATAACTCTAAGGACTCGCAGTTCGACATGCCAATTACAAGAAAAGCATTTACATTTCACTGCTTTGACTCGACTGCTGAGGTTCCTTTTCCTCATCCCAAGGTTGACCGAGAACTTATTGAATTTTATTTGAAGTATGGACAACCTCAGTACCTGACATGGAGTGCCCAGAAAATTGTGACTGTCAAGGTACTCAAACCAACACCTGCTGGGAAGTTTGTGAATGTTAATTTCAAAATCACACGAGGTTCTGCAAACTCTGTGTCGATTATCTCACTGGCAGACCTTCCAAATCTCAACCCTCATGATTGGATTTTGCTGTTCAACATTCTGCTGACAAATCTGAGAGAATATGAGCCGATTTTGGAACACTTAAAGAGGATGTTGGCTTCTTACATCCATGAGGTTGCAGCTATGGATCAAGAAATTGCTAAAATGATGAACAAGAAACCGACCATTAAGCCAACACCGAAACCAGTGGATGTAAACAAAATGAAGATGGGCCAAATAGATTCAAAACATCTCACTGTGATGTTTACCAAAGGCGAAACTCACAGATTTTTATTCGCTCTTGTGGATAAACACTTGTTTTCAACCGACTGCTTAGAGCACATCATCAACATTATTCATCGGTGCAAGCAGAACTCGGATGCTGATAAGAAGAATTTTACTGACATGCTTCGGTGGTACATAACATTCCGTCATCATCTTTTGGCTATCATTCCGAAGGTGTTCAAAACTATAAAGAAGACTTCTGCAGCTCAACCGAAGTGAGCTTTCGGTTCCAAAGACGCAAAGGGGGAGATTGTAGAGTTTAATTGTGTTGTGTCTTGGGCTTTTTGTTTAGTATCCGGATTGGGCCTGTCCATTCCGTGATTATCTAGTAGGGTTATACTATAAATATGCATGCATGTATGAATAATACGTAGTTGATTATTACGTTTATTGTTTTGTAACCCTAAACACCTCTACAGTCGAAGTTCTTAATCGAGCTCTTCTGAGGTGTTGAAGCATTAATCATATGACATATTCAAAGCCATATTCGTGTTCTTATTTACGTTCATTATTGTTTGCTTGCATAGAATCTAACGATCCTGATAGAACTTTGTTCTAACATATAAGTTTGGTAATTTTAGACTTGTTGCCCACTGCAGCTATTCACTGGCATACGTTAGTCGGCTCTCGGATAAATATAGTTGATCAGGCTATATTTATCCCAGTTCCGATTACATATTCCAAGGCATACATGTAGTGCACAACTCCTCTATAATACTTCTATATTGTTTTCCTTATGATACTGTTATTTTTATGAAATGTATGCATGTATACTTTTAATAAAATTATATTTTTAAAAGTATGTCTCTTAATCAGAGTGTTTTTGCTCAGTTGTGTTTATAGTTGTATATCAAAAAAAAAGTGGTTTTGATATACTTAATTCACTATAAACAATGCTCTGATACTAATCTCTCACACCCCCAAACCTAAACGGCGGAAACATTCGGGGGCGGAGGACGTCATGTACAGTATCATAACAGTTGAATAGTAAAGAAAATACACACCACCATAATATATATTTGAAAAGTTTACATGATTGTTGTATTACATGTTTCAAAAGTGAAATACAATATGATGTTCCAAAAGATGTTACTAACGCCAGAGCATTAGTCCCCAAAAGCAGTTGCTAACCTGGTTTAGCGATTCCCTGAGAATACAAGTTATTTCAAAGAAAAAGTGTCAACATTTAAGTTGGTGAGCTCATAAGTAGTTATTTGAGTAAATGCATGCCATTCAAAAGTTTGCGTTTGTTTTCTAGAAAATCCGATATTTTCTTATAAAATGAGTTATGAATCGATGTTACATACAATGAATGTATTGAACCAGGAAAAACCTATATTTTCCTAAAAGTGAGAAGTAGTCTCAAATGCCCAAGACTGTAACTTGTAAGTAAATAAGTCATACTTAAAAAAATGATGCATAGTTTTATTAGTAAACAAAACTATAAGAAGTTTGTAATTTCACGTAAAAATAACTGTAATATTACTTTTCCCGCAAAAACATAATACCATAATGTAAGGGTCGAATAGTTGTAATTAGTCGAAGTATGTTTTGTACTCTTCGAATATTTTGTAATGTATTTTACTAAGGCTCTTATGTTCGAAGCATTAGTGTCATAGCCTTAGTATATTTTTTGTACGCTTTCAGTTCCCTATATATAGGGTTATTTACTAGAGGTAGATAAGAACTTTTACAGACTTGTCTCTTTCACTCTGTAAAGAATTCGAAAGCGTAATAGAGCATAACAGATCATATTTACATTATGTGTTCAAATCTCTCATTCATACTTGAATTCATACTCTGATTAATTCATTACTCGATTCTTTGGTTCATAACATAATAATTGTCTATCCTGTGAGTTTTCATAACCCTACTATGATGGATTTGCCTGTGACGACGTTCTTCAGGCGTCGAAGCGTTATGATATTTGTCACCTCGCGGACTGTAGCTAACAGTCAGGGAGCGGGATCATCAGTCCCGTATAGATCTATACACACTTATCAGGTTCTCACAACAAAGACACTGGTTATAAAACAGGGCTTCCTAGTGGTACCTTGACAGGTACGATGAAGACGAATCACATATTCTCAATTAAGTCACGTATTTTGAAATGTATATGTTTATGTCCAAAATGATTACCCTTTTCATGATATGTTATGCAAGTAGATAAATAAAGCATATTTCCATTTATAAAACATATTGTATCCCATGAGGGTAAAGTTGTGATGTGTGATGTTTTGCATGATAACAAATTCATATGATAGTTAATACGATAGTATGGAAGTATAGCAAAAGATTGATGTTCTCACACGAGTTTAACCATGTGTTTACTTGTATTCTCCCCCTAAAAGTGTTTAAAAAGCATTTACAAAGCATTTAAAAGTGTTGTGATAGGGGTATGAACTCACTTGGTAGAAGTGACGGGTTGATGAAAATGATGCTTTACTCAGACGGCACTTCGACCGTAAAGAAGTCGATTTCTCGGAAATCTTGGGGCTTCGAACTTCCTTCAGAGCTTGGATGTGAAACTGGGGCGTCGAGGTAGTCTCGAGAGGGTAGAAGTGTGAGAATAGAGGTGAAAAGATGTGAATTAGCAACCAAAATCCGGAGCCTTCGCACCCTTTTTATAGTGCTGGACACAGCCTCGAACGCGGGGCGTTCTTGCGAAGAACGCTGGGCGTTCCGGAGCGCAGGGCGCTCCCTCGTACGCAGCGCGTTCCAGAGCCTTCGTGCGTCACTGCTTACAAACTTCAGACTTGATGTGCGATGGGACTGGCTCTGGGGTACGAACGCGGGGCGTTCCCTAGGAACGCAGGGCGTTCCCTTCGGACCAGCCTCGAAGTTTGTGCCCCGATCTTTAAAAATCCGTAACTTTCGCGTGGAGCTCCGTTTTTGACGTTCTATATATCCACGCGTAGGTGAGAATATACTCTACAACTATCGTTTAGACTTCGTCGGCTAATTTTGATTTTATTTTTAATATTGTATTTTTAACAGGCCGGGACTTGAAAAGTCCGTTAAAAATCCATAACTCCTTCATCACATGTCCATTTTCGTCTGTCTTTTTACCGTTGCATTACTATTGTTGAGGTCTTCAGTTCTCGTTTAGGTTGCATTGGCTAAAAGTCGCATGATCTCTATTTCGAGTTTTTAGCTGTCTACTGCTATATCCGAAACTTAGGAAAATCATAACTTCCTCATACGAAGTCAGATTTGGACGTTCTTTTTATGTACGTTTACGGTTTAATGATATCCACGGCTTTCATTTAGATACCTAAGGCTAAAAAGTATTTTATTGAAATTTCGTGTTTTACGCTTAACAGTGTTTTGCCGGTTTTGTTGCGGATTTTTGATTGGTCATAACTTCTTTGTTATAAGTCGGATTTCAGTGTTCTTTATATTTTTGAAAACCTTGACACGATATCTACCACTTAGTACATTCACATTGAGATTTTTGAACATTTCATTTTTGACGTTATTCCTATTATATTAAGATAGGTTACAATACTTGACTGTGGATCGTTACATTGACTTGAAATATCGGGTTTTACAGTGAGTCGGAAGGACCGACTCGGCGAATCAGGGCTGTTTAAAGAAAACCCTAATTTTAGGGTTTGCCCCCTATATAAAAATCATTAACAGCCTCCATAGCCTCCCATTCGCACCCTAGAAACTGTTCACGGCCGCAAACCCTCCTGTGAGAGAAGTGAGAGCCTTGGTGAGATAAATTGGTGAATCTTGGGAAGGATTTCAAGTTGGAGGAAGAAGGATCAAGGGAGAAACATCAGATCCAACATCTACTTCGTTTTGGGCACTTTACTGAGGTATTCATTCGCCATCTTAAGCCTTGAAGTCTTAGATCTCCATTTGGATGATTATGGTCATTATTGAGGGAAAATGGAATCAAGCTTGGATCTGGACCTATCACACTGATATGGTTCCAGATTTGGACCTTCTTAGGTCCCAAATAGCATAAAGTTGCATCTTTTTATAAGCTTATCCCCTCTCCATGCATGAAAACCTTATTTGAAGGTTAGTTTTGGTGTTATGGCCATGTGAGGCCATGCATGCACGTAAAGTTTGCAACTTTACGTGACATCTGCCCTAGAAGAAGATAGATCTGAAGTTTGGGACCTTAAGTCCCACTGGAAAGAACCGTAAACATGTTGGACTAGGGTAACTCAGCGAGTCGTGAAAGTGACTCGGCGAGTCAGGAAGGGTTTTCTCATTCACGGTCAAGGGTTCACGGTCATGGGTTTTTGGTTGGGAGTTCACGGCCGTGAACATCAAGGAACTCGACGAGTCATTGGGGTGACTCGGCGAGTTGGTGAGTTAAACAAGGAACTCGAAGAGTGTCAGGTTACACTCAACGAGTCAAGGTCAGCATGGATTATAGACCTCGTCTTTGACCAGGGTTGACCCTGGGGGTATTTATGGGATTATGCTGAGTTATTTACTCATTGACTATAGGCAGTTTGCGAGGAGCAGCGTGGGATATATCTGACTTCAGTTTTCCAGTTCAGCCTTTGAGAGGTGAGTCTTCTCACCATACCAATGGGTCTAAGGCACCAAGGCTTGCCCATTTCTTACTAGTTGGTATACTCGTTGTGTAGAGGTGTGTGACATGATTTTGTTGTAATATGCGGTGGAGATAGCCTTTAAGGCTATGGTAGAGATAGCTTTATAGCTAACGGTAGAGATAGCCTTTATGGATAACAGTAGAGATAGCTTTTACAACTAATGGTAGAGATAGCTTTATAGCTAAGATGTTATGTGGTATGTGGTAGAGGTAGTCTCTATAGCCGTTATGTGATGTGCTATGTGACGTGTGCTTGTGGTATGCTCTGAGGAACTCACTAAGCGTTAGCTTACAGTTTGTGGATTTGTTTCAGGTACATCGGAGCCCAAGGACAAAGGCAAGGCGTGATGGTGCGTCGTGCACTCTATCTCTCTTTTCCAATATGATTTGGGGACACTGTGATGTTTTATAAATAATGATGTAATGATAGTGGATTTGAAAACAATTATTTGGATTTTCATGTTTGACGATTTATGATTGACTAATTTAAAAATGAAAATTTTCTTTGAAAAAAATTAGGTCGTTACATCAAGGTGGCCGTGAACACCTCAAGGTGGCCATGAACCATCTTCAACCATCCATTTTTTTAGATTCTAACACTTCTTTGTAAGTGTTATCTAATTCTTGGGCTGTTTCCTTTACACCTTAGTTGTTAAATGCACTAATTGTATACATATATATGTTATTATATGCTAAATAGGATTCTTTTGTGCATCGGGACTTCACTAATGAAATCAAGCATCCTATATCGATCTTTCATTTGAATCACTCACATAAGGTGAGTTCATACCCCTACAAATTACAGTGTTATATGCTTTTTAAATGCTTTTAAGGGGGAGAATACAAGTAGAAAACAATATAATTGTGTTAAATACTTACATGTGAAAACATCAAACAAAAGGATTTCTTATACTCAGATACTTATTAAAACCATTTTAAAATTATTTTTAGATTTATGTTTTTATCAAAATCATATTCGTGTATCTATTTATGTATAAGTATGCTTTAACGGACTTAGGACTATTGCTAAATACCTCGACTCCTGTTCCTTGTTTGGTTGTGGACTCAGGGTAGGATCACTAGTCCGACTGTCGGCTAAATCATACTTATGCTTGCTAAATATATACATGAATATTTAAACCCCCATTTTAAGGAACATACTTAACTCAGTTGCTTCTGTTGAACAATTGAGTCTTTTCTACAAATCAGTAACAGTTCAAACAAACATACTAGTAAACTATAATAGGTATAGTTTATAGGATCACTACACACTATTGCTAGATTAGAGAAACATACATGAGTCTATACATACACATTATTTCTAGATCAGAGAAACATACATGAGTCAATACATACATACTATAACAAGAACAAGAAGGAACATATATATACTATAACAAGAACAAGATAACTGAAATGTGAGATACTATTTCATGATATAGCAATACACTTGTTATGTCAGGTTTTGTAACCAGAGTCTCTTGGAAGGAGAGCGTGATTTTGTGTATAGATCTATACGGGATTGACCATCTCACACCTTGATGCTAGCTACAGTGGGACCTGCAGGTCTACGGGTGACAAATGGCATACCATTTCGACGCCTGAAGAACGTCGTGTTTTATACTAGTCAATCAAGCATGGTTATAACCTAATCACATTTAACCTAAATTAACCATTTTGGTTACAAGGTAGTTAATGCATCAGTAGCTTATCTTATAAATATGGAAAGCTTGCATTCTATACTAATTTAAGTACACACATATCTTTTTACAAGAGAACAAACATACAAAACAGTCGGGTCTTGGATAGAAGACTACATTTCACTTTTAGAAGAAAATATAGGATTTTCTGGGAAGAATACAAACATTTTACTAAACAAACACAAACATTTTCATGAAACAAATACAAACCTTTGACATTAAATACTTATACACTCACTCAACTTTTATGTTGATACTCTCTTTCAAAATAACTTGTATTCTCAGGTCACCGGTAGACAGGTACACTGGACCAGGTTTTGAAAAGACGGAGCATGTTCAAGACTCGTCTTTTATTTTGATATATACACATTTTTGGTGTCTTACAACTATACACAGAACACACATGTATTAACTATTCTATTAATGCAATGGATGTTGTTGCTTGTTTTACTATTGTGCATTGTTATGATACTGTACATGACGTCCTCCTCCCCCGAATGTTTCCGCCATCTCAGTTTAGGGGTGTGACATTTCTTTAGCTTAGTAGCCCCTTGGTTCATTGTCTTGAACTCTCTGGTCAGCCGCATCTTAAGCTCATTGATCTTCTGCGTGTTGGAACTAGCAATCATGTCACACCCCCAAACCAAGGATGGCGGAAACGTCCGGGGGTGGAGGACTTCATGTATAGTATCACAACAACGAGTATAATAGTGCCCAAAGTAAATACAACCATCATAAATATAATTGAAAAAGTTATACAATAGTATGTGTTTACATGTTTCCAAACAATTACACTTATGATGACAAAAATGAAATGTTTGACGATTTAACGTCCCATCCTCAAAAGCGGTTGATTTCATGTTTCACTGAATTCCTGAGAATACAAGTAGTTTTGAAAAAGTGTCAACAATTAAGTTGGTGAGTTCATAAGAGTTTTGTTTGAGAAAGAAACCGTTTTCCTTGTAAAAGCGACAAAGTATGTTTCCAGAAAATTCAATATTTTCTTTATTAAGTGAAATGAATGCTTCTATGTTATGTGATAATGAACCCTAGAGCTACCCATAGATTCCTTCTATAATCGCCCAGTGTATATAAGTTATATAAAATTTAAGTTGAATAAACCGTTGAATATAATGGGTATGCCCTAGGTCCACAACCAAACAAGGAACAGGAGGTGAGGCGGTCCCACCAATTCTAAGTCGATTGTGACTAGATTCTTATATAACTCTATCATATACACTTAAAAATTGTAGCTGAAGTCTAACAATTCTAGTTTTATGTAGTTTTAATAGAAATATGTTCCAAAGAAAATCCTATATTTTCCTTATAAAAGTTAGGTAGTCCTAAATCCCAGTACCGAAAATAAATAAGTATTTTCCATACTTAAAGATATAAAAGCGATTTTAAATCGGCATAAAACCCTTTTTAGAGTTTGGTAGTCCTAAATCCCAGGACCGAAAACAAGTATTTTTCCATACTTAAAGATATAAAAGCGATTTTAAATCGGCATAAAACCCTTTTTAAAGTTAGGTGGTCCTAAATCCTAGGACCGAAAACAAGTATTTTTCCATACTTAAAGTTATAAAAGCGATTTTTAAATCGGCATAAAACCCTTTTTAAAGTTAGGTGGTCTTAAATCCTACGACCGAAAACAAGTATTTTTCCATACTTAAAGTTATAAAAGCGATTTTAAATCGGCATAAAACCCTTTTTAAAGTTAGGTGGTCTTAAATCCCAGGACCGAAGATAAACAAATGTTTTTCCATACTTAAAGTATTTCCTGTGAGTTAAATCGACATAACTCGCTAATTTAAAAGTAAGAACCCGTAAATCTTATGATTTGTTAATACCACATGTGACTTATTATAACCATACTATGACTCAGACGGCCTCGTAATACGACGTTCTTCAGGCGTCGGAATCGAAATGACATTTGTCACCACAGACCTGTCGATCTAGCCGTTGCAAGCAGCTCATGTGCGGGTTTGTCAGACCCAATATAGATCTATACACAACTATCACGCTCTCCCTACAAGAGACTCTGGTTACAATTTACAGGACTTTTGACTTTGTTACCATGAAGGTAACACGAAGGGAATGTCTCACAAATTTATTCATTAACAGATTTACGTGAACTGAACTGAAAACCTTTGGTAAATAAGTTTGAAATGTAAATGATACATAAACTATACCTATTATAGTTTATCCAAACGTTTGTAATGTAAAAGAACTCTTTTATGAAAATACATTAGTGCTATGAATCCATAAACTATGCTTACTATAGCTTATTATATGTGTTCTAAATGAATGAAGAATCTTATCATGAATGACTAAATTTCAGTTTATGATGATAAACTAACAAGAGAACACATTCAATATTTAGAACGTATTGTTATACACTTTGCTCAACATAATACAAAGTGTTATGAAAGTTATAAGCTGTTAACTAGTTTTTAAGCTTTCTGCACTGTTTTTAGAAACATCATAGAAAAATCATACGAAGTCGAAAACTGAATCCGTAAATTCTGAAAGTTCATAAAATGTGTCTAGTTTATTCATAATTTTTATTATGATTTTTAGAAGTCTTTAACTTGTGTTAAAATGTTCATATTCACAGACTGGTACGAATTCGTTTCTGAAATGATAGGCAGTTTTGTAAAAATCACCATAAATCGTAGAAAAATCGTATAGAGATGTGCAAGTAGTCATTTTAAAGGTATGAACCTGAACTGTTTGTATATTAAACAGTTGTGAAAGATATTATGTTTAAGACAGTCAAAACAGTCCGTAAATAAGACTCAACTGTTCTGATGAAAGCTGTTGTTTAAATTTAGTTAAGTTTTTGGTATTTTAACTTGTATTCCTCCCCCCTGAAAACTAAAGAAAACATGAAAATGTAGGGGTATGAACTCACCTTCAGTGATTTCTTGAAGAGTGGAAAGGTTGAAGATGATGAGTTTCAAGTCTAGATCACTTGATGAACACACGAAGTTTTGGATGATCCTAAGAACGATTTTTGGTGTTAAGATATGAGACGATGATCCAAGAGTGTTATGAAAACATGTAATAGCACTTGAGTTAGAAGGAAATACTTACCAATAAGTGAATAAATGACTCAAGAACACATCAAAAGTATGGCCGAAAGTTGAGAGAAAAGAGGCCCCTAAGAAGTGTATAATGTTTGATGGTGAAGCAAATGATCAAGGAAAATCCCAGGCATTTCCTTATATGGAAGGTTGCTGGAGCAAGTGGATAAGGTGAAGGGATATTTGCCTTGGTTTGTATGATGTGGATAAGGTGGCAAGTGGGAGGATGACACATGGAAGGCAAGTGGGCACACTTGACCCACTTGTGGGGTAAATATCATCTTAATATAAAATAATGATTTTTAATTAATAAATCCTTGAAAAATAATTAAAATAATAATTTTGGGGGTTAAAAATGATAAAAATATGAATTTGGTGAAAAAAATCCCGTCAAAAACGGGTTTAGGAGGCGAAAGTAGTAGAAAACCGGACAATAGGAACCGAACCTGCGAGGTTCGGCTCTTAGGAGCTAGGAACCGAGAGAAGGGAAGAAGAAGGAACCGAGAGTAGACCGAGGGTCCGAAGGTCCGAAGGGGATGCGAGAGTCTCGCAGGGGGAGCCGAGGCTCGGTCCTCGCTGCTGATCTTCGGTCCGCTGAGGTTTCGATCCGAGAGGCTTCTGACACTTTCGGTTCTGACAGGAGGGTTTCGGCTCCTAAGGGGAGTTTCTGTTCCTAAGAGCACTTTCTGTTCCTAAGAGGGCTTTCGGTTCCTAAGAGGACTTTCGGTTCCTAAGAGGGGTTTCGGTTCCTAAGATGGGTTTCAGTTCTATATGGCTGTTTTTCGAGAAATCTTTCCATTTTGCGTGATTTTTGACCAAGTTAAGGGTCGGGATGACCCGGATGACTATAAAAAGTTTGAGAGAGATTTTGGGAGAGATTTCACATACTTGGAGAGATTTGGGAGAGATTTCACATACTTGGAGAGATTTGGGAGAGATTTCACATACTTGGAGAGATTTGGGAGAGATTTCACATACTTGGAGAGATTTCACATTCTTGGAGAGATTTGGGAGAGATTTCACATACTTGGAGAGATTTGGGAGAGATTTCACATACTTGGAGAGATTTCACATACTTGGAGAGATTTGGGAGAGATTTCACATACTTGGAGAGATTTGGGAGAGATTTCACATATTTTGAGAGATTTGGGAGAGATTTCACATACTTGGAGATATTTCACATTCTTGGAGAGGTTTGGGAGAGATTTCACATACTTGGAGAGATTTCACATTCTTGGAGAGATTTGGGAGAGATTTCACATACTTGGAGAGATTTGGGAGAGATTTCACATACTTGGAGAGATTTCACATTCTTGGAGAGATTTGGGAGAGATTTCACATACTTGGAGAGATTTGGGAGAGATTTCCCTTTAGCCATTTATTATCGCATAATCTCGCAAATACAAGGGTCGTGAACCACGTTATGCTTCGTTTATGCTTGTTTTAAGTCCCCGAAAGGGTCCTTAGTCGTGTTTTGATGCGTTTAACTCCCTTTTTAGGGTTTTTACATTGATAACACATAGATTCTTCGAGACATTTGAATCCTTGACATACAAATGTACATTTTTATACATAGAATAAGTTTTAACATTCAAGTACAAATTAAGTTTGACCGGTTTGACTTGTTGACCTTGGCTTGAGTTTGACGGTTGTCACAAATCAACACATCATCAACATTCAATATGAGGATGATGTAGGAGGAGCTTAACTTCTTCAAGTAACAACCATGATCAAAATCATGTCTTTTGAACCCACTCCTCTTCATGAAGTTATCAAACTTTAAGTACCACTGATTATAAATTTTCTTTATGCCATACATGTTTTCTTTCTTCTTGAACACCAACTTTTTCTTACCAGGTGTAAGAGAACTTTCTGGTTGTGCCTTTAAGATGTATCCTTCTAGGTTATCATCAAGGAGATCATTTGTATTCACATCTAGATGCTTTATATGGAGATTTTCATAGGACACTGCATTCAACATAGAAGTGATTGTAGACATCTTTGCAACTGGAGAATCGTCCTCTCCCTGCTATTGTATTCTCTGAACCACCAATCTTCCTTTGCAAGTTTAGCGCCATCTATCTCATCTTTAACCTGAAACATCTTACTGTTCTATAGTCTTCTCAACTTGTCATCCATAGCCTTCTTCCCCTGTACGGAGTTCATCCTCAACGTATTTTTACACATCAACAAGTCAATGGTTGATGGGGAACACCTCACTGGAGTACTTTTCCTAGTGGTGCTCTGGATAATAGGTGGTTTGATCTTTGAAACACCTACTGCTCCACCCCCATAACTATTATCACCAGAGCTCCCATTATTTCCAAGTTTATCATAAACCCCATTGTCTCCTAAATATCTTCCTATCATTTGACCAACGATAGGTCTAGCATGATTACGGGATCCTCCTACTGAAGAAACTGAAGTGGGAATGTAAACACCAAAATGAACCGAAACCGACTTCCCAAACATAGGTGGATTGCCTATATTCATAAAACATACTTTCTTTTATCTGCTAATAGACATGGCTTAGAAGCATTTGTTACAATCTTCAAATTTTTCATCCTCTTACTGGATAAAATCTTCCTAATTCCCTCTTCAATAATATGAACAAATCTTTGTTGGTATAGAGTGGATGTCCCAACTCTTTCAACAATTCTTGCATCATATTCAGAAACCTCCACCATTTATAGTGTACCATGTTTCTGACCCTTCTCAATGATCAAGTTTCCCTTCATCACTATCCACTTGTGATCACCAAATATAACATGATGACCTTCGTTATCATGTTGTCCAACTGATATCAACATCCTATTTATATCTCGAATGAACTTGACACTCTTCAAAGTCCAATCCGTACCTAGAGTCGTCTTGAAAACCACATCAACGACACCAATGATGTAAAGACACATGTTATCTACCAGTCTAACCTTCCCTTGGTAATGCCTGAAGTTCTGCATCACATCTTTGGAATGAATAGCGTGAAATGGCACACCAGAATCCAAGACCCATGATTTAGTTGAGTTTTCAACTGAACAAATAGGTGTGTCACCTTCAAAACCTTCTGCCATGAGCATTGGGCACTGACTTTTGACATGACCACTCTCTTTGCACGTCCAACAGGTTACGTCCATCCTGTTGTTATCTCTACCTCTCTTTCTCGACTTTGGACTTCCATTACCTTAACACCCTCTGTTGGACTCTCTTCCCCTGTCTTCAGTACTTATAAGACTATTAGAAGCTTCTCCAACACTCTGTCTACATACATCATTGCCAAGGATTAAATCTTGAATGTCTTCAGATGTCAACTTAGCACCTCCAGCTGAGCTACTAACCGCTATCAGTATACCAGACCAACTATTAGACAAAGCTGATAATAGTAGCAATGTCATGACTTCATCTTTAAATTTAATCTCAACCGACATCAAACTTCATAAGATTAAGTTAGATTCATTAACATGATCAGTCATTGATCCACCCTTCTTTATCTTTAGATTTATCAGTTGTCAAATTAAATGTACCTTGTTCGTTGCTAAAGGTTTTTCATACATGTTAGATAGCGTCTTGATCAACTCATGAGTAGTATTCACATTGACAATTTTGTAAGATACATTCTTTTCCAAGGATAATCTCACCACACCAAGTGCCTTCCGATCTAACAAATCCCAATCCTCCTGCTTAATTTTGTCAGATTTACTTTTGGACAATGGGTCATGTAATTTCTTTTGGTAGAGGTAGTCTTCGATTTGCATTTTCCAGAAACCGAAATTGTGACCATTAAATTTATCAATCTTAACTCTCCCATCTTCAGTCATAGCTTTGATACCAGTTTGTTGGGATGACAACAAAACAAGTTAAGCACTTCAGACAAATATCAAAACAAACTTCGGTGAACTTGAGGAAATAAAACTTCTGAAAAATATAAATCAAGTGAACATAATATTTAATGTGGTTCGGTCAAGGTGACCTATGTCCATGGGCGAATGAGAGAAAAAATATTTTACTAACTGCTCCAAAGGATGTGCTCTCAACCTCACAATTATTGCTCTCTTGAAAATTAATGTGCAACTAACAATGATGGAGATATGAACATATTTATTGGAAAGCATGAGAAACCCTAATTCTGATGGGCCAGGCCTATCCATGATTAGCCCATTTAGGGGTTGCCCTAATTTCTAACCATTCACAGAATTTCATGAAAGTGCTTCTAGAATCTTCAACCTCATGACCATCAACCAAAACACATGATGGCGCATCGTGTATCAAAATGGCGTATCAGTCGTGTGGAACATTGTTAACACGCTGTCGCGCACGTATTAAACAAATAAATTTATCACTGCTGGTTGCACTAAAAATATAGCACAGGGAAGCAGGGTCGAATCCTCAGGGACACAGCCTAAAAGCCAATGCCTTTTTGCATCAGGCACATCTAGTCAAGAAACAGAATATAAAAGGGGGGGGGGTTTGATTAAAACTAATAACTAGAAATGCAGTGATAATAAAGTAAACGAAAATCAATAATAAAAATGGTTTCAGCTTTGCTGTGACTTTCATAATCATGCAATCAACATTGACCTGGTTATTTGAGATGTGTTCTATCTAAGCTAGTACTGAGAAACACTAACAAGCTCTAATAATTTCTCTTTTACCTTATTTAGTTAACCAAAACAAGCTCTTCAATTAACCCTAACTTTTTACTGTTCAATTAAATAAGCTCTTAATTAAGATCAGAAAAGTTGCATTAAGTTCTTTGTAAATTCCCAGCAATAGCCAATACTTCTCACAAGCTCGGAAGCGTAAAGATATGATTTTTACAGTTTATACCAGAGTTAAATCCCAAAACGGAACCAATCTGATACCTGTTACTTTTACCAATTTATTAGAACAAATACGGATTCTATTAATTGATTAACTGGAATGATAAAACCCTAGCTAGGTGATTAGACTAACAAGAATCAAAATCAAACATTCATTAAGAACAAAACTGAAGAATCTAGATAGAAACACAAATCAAAAACCAGATCTAATGATCAATCACATGAAAAGTACTTGTCTTATGCAGAACTGAAAACTAGGGTTTAGACAAACATGGCCAAAATCTGATCTAAAACAATAAAGAGAAATATTAAACTACTAAATCTTGCTAAACTAAACGTAGGAGATGATCCACAGTCTTCAGATCTTCAGAAATCGCCAACTTAGGTTACTGGAAGGTTATAAGGTCTATTTATACGTCCAACAGCAAAAACGACGTGCATGCGATCGCATGTACACAACCTGCGATCGCAGGTTTTGAAGTAAACGCGTCTCGTACCTTTTTAATGAAGTAGGATGCTATTCTAGAACTTTTTGGCCAACCTGCGATCGCATGTACACAACCTGCGATCGCAGGTTTTCATTTTTCACTTCCGGATGAATTTTTGGCACAGAAGAACCTCGAAGACAAGTTGCGACCTAACCTGCGATCGCAAAAGGGCCCCATGCGATCGCATAAAGGCAACCTGCGATCGCATGTTGTGGCTAAGACGTCCGAAATTTCGTCTACTTTTCTGATCATTTTGAATCGCCTCAATCGGAGTTACGGTTCTCGAGATATGGTCAAAATACTGACAGGGGGTCAAAGCTGCCAGCAACATCCTTTAACTTTAGATTGCAGATTCTATCTTCGTCTGATCAATTCGATCGAATGTTTTTTGACCAAATCATCTTCCAGTCATTCCAGAACATGCTCCATAAGTCCCAAGCTCCATTTTAAGCTCCAAAAGCGCATCCAACTGCTCCCAAAGCACTGCTCCACTCGAACTATCTGAAATTGACATAAAAACATGAGTAGTACGGGAATTCTAACGAAAGACATGAGCTGAACATTATTTAAATAAATGACATGAAAATGGACAAAATATGATCCTAAAATGATAATAAAAACTACCCTATAAGATACATAAAATGGCATCTAACAAATCTCCCCAAGCTTAAACCTTACTTGCCCTCAAGTAAGAAAAAGATAAAACATTATAAACAACTGGAAAGATGTAGATAACCTAAAAAGAAATTTAGAATAAAAAGAAAATAAAAGCTTAAACTAACATAATTCACTCTTTTTTTTCGTCACATGATCTAATTTCACAACAAGGAAGCTCCAATGAAATCACTACCTAGACAACAGTCTCAATATCTTATATTAATGATTCACAATTATGTTTAATTAGTTAAACCAAACTTGAGCAAATAATTTATACGCCGAATTAAATTTGTGAAAACAGTGTATTTTTAAAAAATAATTTCACGAAAATTCGTTTATAAAAACATAGCTTGACCAACCCCTCCTTTTTTTTCCGAACTCGTCCAGTAAACGCGGTAAGCTCCATTATGGACAAAAAATCCAAGCTTACCCCTATGATTCCACTATCGAGGGATCAATCTCATTATACCACACATCTTCTTTGTCTTAATCAACTCTTCAGATTTAACTTGCTTGCTTCTTGATTTCGACTTGAACTTGACTTGGATTTGACTTTGAATTGTAGATTTCTTCAAGTTTCTTGATGTACTATTTCTAACAAATATATTGACTGGGCGTGAATTTTACTTTAAGGCCCACCATATCTTCAATATTTCAAAAATGATAATAATTGTGGGTATAACCAGAGTTCCCTCCTAACCTCAAAAGGCGTAGAAACTATAGGGTTCGGTACTTCAAGAAATGATAAGGGTTATCCAATCTAGGTTCTTTTTAAGGCATTCAAGGAAATTATTTTCAAAACACTGTTCGTTTTTCCATCCCACACTTTCATTGTAAAAATTATCCGACACTTATGTTGGTTCATATTGAAAATATTTAAACCACTTGAAAAGATAATTCTAAAAAATTATTGTAATTAGACCGTTATTTTCGGTAACTATTACACTTTATCTTAACAGAGCTATCGAATGTAAAAAGATATCCTCATCTCATGCAAAATATTTTTTAAAGATTTTTAATTTGATTTTTTTATTTTGATATGCAGAAAATAAAAAAAATAACTAGAAATAAAATCTTTTTGAGCTTTTTATTATGAATGCAGAAAAATAAAAACAGAAAATAAAATATTTTTGGATTTTATAGATTTTTTAATATGCAAATGCAATAGAATAAAATGCAAAAATAAAAATAAAAATTGAAAATTTTAAATGAAAAACTGAAAAATTAAAATTTTAACAAAAAAATGCAAATTTTTTACACTAATCCCCTCCCCAAGCTTAAAATGATGCATTGTCCTCAATGCTCAGAGAGGAATGAACAGCTCAATAAAGAAAATAAACAAACCTGTGCAGCTAGGAAAGAATGTACTTGATTAGTTTACAGAAATCTGATTTTGACGATGAATGTTGACGAAAAATCTGGATTTCAGTAACTCCGCCGATCCTCTGATTTCCCCAAGCTTGCTTGGGACTGTGACTATCTCTTTATTAAAAGAAAAAAAAAACTAAAAACTACTCATCGGGTTGCCTCCCGGAAAGCCGCCCTTTTTTAAGGTCGTTGGCTCGACTTTACCCAACCAGATTATTAACTGGTATGGTTGAGACTTCTCTGAATCCCAACTCTTTTTCTTGTGACTCCAGATCCCTTCAAATACGGCAATATGGGTGGATCTGGAACTTGTTCAGCAAATTGGAAAGACTCCAAATAGTTATCAGATAAATCTTTCGATTGATTAGAATTCTTTCTCTTTCTGATCTTCTTTTTCTTCCCAGATATCTTCTCTTCAGATTCTTTTCGTTTCAGATTCATGCCAGAAATCACCTTTCCCTCTTTTTCTTCCAAAAGTTTGTTTCTTTTCAAATTTGTCTTTGATTTTTTCTTAGCAGATTCTAGCTCAACCTTTTCCACCTCCCCAAGCTTATCTTCTACCAACTCCTTGGATATATTTGTTAGGTTTTCAGCATTCGAACACTCCTATGGTGTACATGCAACCCTATAAACCTTGGATCTATGTTTTGTCTATTATACATGCAAATATTAAATATTCCAAGGTTTCATCCTAACTAGCATATTATGAAGCACCTATACTACAAAGTTCTAGTTAGATGACATACCTTTTGATGTAGCTTGATGTCTTCAAGCTTTAAGAGCTTAGCCCCAATAGTGTGGAAGCCTCAAGTGGAATCACAAATCACCAAAACACCTTGGAAAGCCTTTAGAGAATATGGATACTTGGCTCACACTATGAAATCGGTTATTGCCCTCTTTAGTGTATCCACACTAGCCACTATCATAATTTCATGAACCATAAGACCCTTTATATAGTGTGGAGGATTAGGGTTAAACCCTAATACCCATGACCTTTCATTTCCTAGGATCCATGGGTTAAAGCTCCATGGACTATCCATGAAGACTTAGCACAACCTAAATGAACTTGGCCCACTATATATATATATATATATATATATATATATATATATATATATATATATATATATATATATATATATATATATATATATATATATATATATATATATATATATATATATATATCTAAGAGTCCATATTTAATTAATTCCTTTTGATCACTTAATTAATTATAAATTAATTCTTGATCAATATTAATTAAATAATATGATTATATATTAATATATTAGAACTAATAATATATTAATATAAATCATAAATATACTATTCTCAAAAGACTATCCATATAAATTGTGTCGGTGAAGTGCAACCCAAATGGACCATGCCGGGTCGGGTCAAGTACATACCAAATATAGTTATGGACTTAGACATTAATCCAACAGTCTCCCACTTGGATAAGTCTAAAACTATTATTGAGTATGACTTCAAAAACCAACTAGCAATCGTAGCTCTTAAAGCCGCTGTCGAACTCTGATCTTGTCAATGAACTCTGACCTCTGTCAATGACTTGTCCATTAGATAAGGGATCATATATTCCTCCATTCTAGATATCATATGGACTGAGACATGGATTATAATCATTCTCTCTGTCCATTTGTTGTTTCCCGATTTTCGATTTATGATGACTGACTGATTGAACAAATCAAATCAGTCCTGGCTTGGCCAAGCACTCATATGTGTCATCGCTAACTCATCGAGGGGCCCACAGATATCGCTTTTATCCCGAAGGTAAAAGGAATGGATAAACTTCGACTCATATGGCTTGTTCTACAACTTGTTGAATCATACACAAAGGCACGTTTTATAACATCGAGTTACCAAATGCGTTTTCGTGCAATCAATGTATAACCAACTCATAGTAACAACTCATATCACTAGGTTTGAAGAATATAAGATATTATCGTCTCATGATCACTCGTGATAAAATCCATGAAGTGATTCAAATGAGCGCGGGTTGAATCCAATACTCAGAACTTATGAGCACTCATGAGTGTTGTAGCACCACTTTGTCCACCAACTTGGACCTCTACAAACCAACCCATAACAGTCTTGATTCATATCTACTTCCAACATATGACCGACTGTGGATGGTTTGAATAACTTAATCATTCAGGAAGAGCGACTTAGTTATTCTGGAAGTCAAAACATGCAAAGTGAAACACAAGAATAAATGAATCAAATATGGTATCAAACCCTATGAATATAAATAAACACTTTTATTTATCACCATACTGATTACTCATTATTCATTGTTTCGGTTTTATCAACTTTATACTTGAATTAAAAACACTAGTTGTCCCATGCTCCAAGCATGTACACTATGTTTTTCTTAAACAATAGCTTTGCCATACACCAAGTATGCACTTTATGTTTGTCTATGATCCTTACTTTGTGAAATAAACCAATTGAACATAATTTCAATGATTCTAATTTCACACTCCCAAATCCTTATCGAAAAATGTGAGAATTTCAAATTCCTATCATTTATCGAAATCTGTTTAGATTTTAAACTTATATGCACTGACCCTCCTGTAATGAATATGTACAAAGTCACAAAGACTTGTCAACAGTCATTATAAGGTATTCCAATGGAGATCAACTCCATGGAAACTAAGTCTCATATTCAAAGTACATTTCTTTGGACATGCTTCTTGCATTAAGTTTTCTAATCTTACACAGATAACTTCCACCTATGGAGACAACTCCATATTCTCATTTTGACTATCACTTCTGAATAAGAGATGCCTCTTTTCAGAATATGTCAATATGGTCCTTCCAAAATTAGCACTATACTTCCAACTGTCCCTGAGCAACCAATCTTTGGTAAACCTCAGATTGTCCTCGACAATTGCTTAATCATTTTAGTCATATCCAATTCTACACCTTTTCCCTTCTTAATGCCTTTGGGCATTTGGAAAAATTTAGAAATGACAAATATTATAGCACATGCAATCGATCCTGTACCCAAAGCAAATGGTACACGATTCATGATGTCTCACATAAAGACATGATTCTAGACCAGTCTTTTGCTACAATATTTTTTATTTGCCATGTTTTCAAAATTTGACTATGAAGAGGGATGCTGTAATCATAATGGAATTTTGAGAACGCAATATATAGAATTTCCTTAAGTTGAACCAATCCAACATGAAATTCATATATATATTCTTGACTAAGGATGATTAAGGTCTCAATCTAAGCCTTTAGAACTGAAATGAAGTATATCCTCTCCCTTAATTATAGCAAAACAACTTTTTCAATCCCTGCAGCCTCACGAATTGAAACTTTTGTTTTCTATAATTAACATTGCTAACTTGCAACACTAACAATAATTATCATGCTCCCACTAACATGATGATTATTAGCACAACACTTATGCTCCCACTAGCTTTGACATATACTCAAAAATCAGCTGGACTTCTAGAAATCAATACTTTATTCACTTTCTTACCAAAGTTCAGATTTCTGATACGAGATGCTTTGATAAAACTTTATCAAAATCATACACCTTTCCTTAGATAGCATGCATATGTGTCTAAACAATTTCAGAACTATGAAAAGGGATGCCGTAATCATAGTCTCAATTGTTTAGACCTTTTGCCATCTGCTTCAAATCTACTTGGTGGAAGTGTTTCCTCACTATCATTTTCATGAATCGGAGAGAAGCCTTATGACCCTTAGATTTTATGGTGTATGTGTTCTTATCCATGTGAATCGCCAAAACCATAGTCACAAGACAAGGATAATGACAAATCCAAACTCATATGGACTGAACTTATGCAATCTTAACTTCTTGCCACCTGGCAGTACAGGGCCTGCCATTGCTTCCAAGTTGTTATGCAACCAATTGAGAACTTTCAGAACTCCTATGCAAAGCCAACTTAAACTGGAATGGGCACAGAATATGTCAACACGATAGGCTATAAACCTCAAGTCGTGTGCTAGTGAAGAACCTCAGGTTTTATTCTTGATTAGTTCTTGAAATTCTTTTTAGGATCTTTAAGACTCCCACTATCCTCTTGACATATAAGACTATCTTGCCAAATATTCAAGAGATAGTGTGGATTCTTTATCAAGACAAACACTTCACACAATTGGCCTTAGTTGGTCTTTGTTTTATCCAAAACATCACAACTTACCAATTCCAAATGTACAATAGTAGGACACTTTTACTCTTACATTTGACAAGTGTTTTAAACCTTTCTTTTAAGATATGTCACTCAAGTTACAATCTTGGAGTATGAATCTAATAATTGTTTTGGAACAAAGTATGACTCATCTTCCTGATTTAACCATTTCAACAATTCATGACTCCTCTTCTTAGTCATAAGAATGCACTAAGATGACCTTTAGAGGACTAATTGTGATATGATTTCTAAATCATTAAGATGATCACAAACATGATACTAAAGTACTCTCCCATCTTTTCAGATTTGAGAAACTTTTATCTTTCTGCCTAATTTGATTCTTCCCATTCGTTCTGCCATACATTGAGACTTTTCCAATGTTTCAGAATTATACTTAAACTTGTAAGTATAACCATATTTACTAAACTTTAGTAAATCAAATAGTCTTAACGAGCTTTGTGGTGGACATGACCAGTGCACAAGAATGTGTACTCGATCCCTTTAGTCCTTCACTTGACTCACACATCCATGTGAACAAGTAATTAGTCTTGATTTTCCAATGCTTGAAAGTTCTCATTCATCATACTATTCAACTTCCATGATTCCAAATTTCGGTCCAATTGAAACTTGGGCGATGAGGAACTTTCCTGATTTGGTAAATTTAGACACTACCACAAATGAAAGAATCAAATCCATTTTCCAATATTGCTGTCAGTGGAATCATATAAGCAACAATTTTCCACAAATGCCATTGTAAGGATACTTCAAATAAATGAAATTAAACAATTTTCTTTTATTTTAAAACTTTGCAGAAAAACTTATCCTTATAATCCACGTGGAAAATTGTTGTTATCTATTCCTTAGAAATATATCATAACTTCTTAAGCAACTGCTCAAAATTCTGATGCGATCGAAATCCACCTTCGCGATCAGAACCAGCATATACTTCCTTTAAGATTTCTCTCTATTCTTTGATTCTTAAAACATCAACATGTGACCCAGTCACATCATGTAATGAGGATCTCAGAATAGAATTTAACAGAGTTAGATAATGGGCTCTACCTGATGTAGAGTCAAACTTATTGACTTTAACATCCTTAGGTAAATTTGGCAGCTTTGCAATCAACGCCCCTTCCTTTGGAAAAATAAACATATGGACCCTTTGGTAATGGGACTATCTCAGACTTAGCCTTTCTCTTTACCATTTGGTCAACCGGGTTGACTATCGCCAATCCCTTTCCATTGGGAAGAGAATGCTTTTTCTAGATTTCCAGTGTCACCACTGTCACTGTCCATAAAGTTTTTCGGAAATTGATCTTCTAATCAAATTTGCTTTACTATCGTTCCAAATCATTGCTGATTCAGCAGCACCAAGCAAATAGATATGATCATTAAGGTTCATGTCATAGTCTGTTTCATAGTAGTCCCAAAGGAACTCACTATGTGACTTAGAAAGTGATTGAACATCCAACTTTCTCAAGACTTTGACACCCAACTCTCCCGGCTTGTCAATATGTGACTTCATCTCCAAGATTTGATCACACATAGACCTTGCTTGCCATTAGGGCTTGAGTAACCTTGAACTTGTGGGTTAGAGAGAATAATTGGAGGAGCTGGAGGAAGAGAAGTATGACTTCCATGAGCCAAACTCGGGAAGTCATATTCATTAGGAAAGCTTGGTTTGTGAAGAACATTGTTGTCTAAACCAGACATCAACAATGGGAGAAATTCACGTAAAATTGATTTAAGTCCTTAATATAACACCCAATATGATATATTAAGGCTAGGACCCAACAAACTATTTTATAACTTGGAAGAGGGATGTCGTAATCCAAGCTATAAAATATTTGAAGGTACGTGAATGACGATTCACCAATTTCCACCAAGATAAACGAAATGTATTATTAGGTTTTAATTGGTTTTGAAACTCCTAGATTCTTTTGAGATTCATTGAACTTTTCAATGGCATGTTTCAATCTCGAGTGTTCCCTTCAGGTTTTGTGACTGGGATGCCGAGGATCACAAAACAAGGTGTGAAGTAACCATGCAAATATACTTGGTACCCTTAATATTTACCCCTCAATCGATGTGCCGGTTAACCACACACGCTCCAACGATACTATGATAAACATTAAGTTACCCTTTGCCTACCTTGTTAAGCCCAGGTTAGTGTGCCGGTTAACCACACACGCTCCACTAACAGCTTAAACAAAGTGCAAAGTGTAATTTCATGGATTAGCACCTTATTCACATTTTCCTAAGTAACTAAGATTAGATATTAATAACAGTTTAGTTACTTAGTATTTATCATTAATACTTTTAATGAAGGGAGAATTATAGTCCTTGTCCTACCCGTTCGGCTAACGACCCTCCACCGGTCAAGGAAGCGGTGGGTGAGATTGGACACCCATTAAACTGCTATTTTATAGGCAGTAACCTTATACCCCTTATAGACCGGCTTCGTGAATGAGGCCTACTAATGGTAAGACGACTTTACTCTTATACATATATATATATATATATATATATATATATATATATATATATATATATATATATATATATAAATATTATTAACTTATAATATTATAAAGTATAAGGGTTGAATTTTAACTTTTAAAATTCTAAGGGCTTAACTTGGAATTAAAATATTCATAAGTGAAAACTTTACAAATTCCAAAACTTGAGGGCAAATTTTGAAACTATTCAAAACTTTTCATTTAATAACTTATGAGTTTAATTAAGGTTTAATGAAAAAAAAATTCAAGTTATGGAAGACATTAAATCATTTAATGATGACATTAAAAATAGTGACTCTTCTATTTTCATAACCTATGAGACTTAATGAGACTTTAAAAAGAAAAACTTTTCACTTTCCATAACTTGAGGACAAGTTATGGAGTTCATAAAAACCATTAAGATCAAATATTCCAATTAACACAATATTCAAATAATTTTTCTATGATCTAGATTAAACTCATAAGTAAAGATAATTCACATCAACAATTTTCAAGAAATTAGATAATCATATAAACTAATACAAATCTTGAAACTTTGACAATTATCCTTTGAAGACTCTTGGAATTCATAGCCTAAAGAGTTAATAAATGAGACATTTCACATCCATAACTTATGGAAGTTTCAAAACTCTTAAGATCATAACTTCAAAAAAAAACTTTTGAGTTCCAAAATTTTATGACAAAATTTGTAACTCCTTAAAACCATTTAGATCAAACTTTTAAAACAAATAAAATAAAATAATCATATCATTCTATCTTTTAATAAATTGACCTAATTCAACTCTTGTAGTAAAGTGACTCAAATTTTATAAATAATTAGTTTTTCATAAAATCAAGTAATTATCATAAAATTTGACAAACTTCATGTTTTTTTTTCTTTTTTTTCCTTCAACTTGGAAAAAAAATACATTTGCATCAATATAACAAAAAACAACCCATGGCTCTGATACCACTGTTAGGTTTTCAGCATTCTAACACTCCTATGGTGTACATGCAACCCTATAAACCTTGGATCTATGTTTTCTCTATTATACATGCAAATATTAAATATTCCAAGGTTTCATCCTAATTAGCATATTATGAAGCACCTATACTACAAAGTTCTAGTTAGATGACATACCTTTTGATGTAGCTTGATGTCTTCAAGCTTTAAGAGCTTAGCCCCAATAGTGTGGAAGCCTCAAGTGGAATCACAAATCACCAAAACACCTTGGAAAGCCTTTAAAGAATATGGATACTTGGCTCACACTATGAAATCGGTTATTGCCCTCTTTCGTGTATCCACACTAGCCATTAGCATAATTTCATGAACCATAAGACCCTTTATATAGTGTGGAGGATTAGGGTTAAACCCTAATACCCATGACCTTTCATTTCCTAGGATCCATGGGTTAAAGCTCCATGGACTATCCATGAAGACTTAGCACAACCTAAATGAACTTGGCCCACTATATATATATATATATATATATATATATATATATATATATATATATATATATATATATATATATATATATATATATATATATATATATATATATATATATCTAAGAGTCCATATTTAATTAATTCCTTTTGATCACTTAATTAATTATAAATTAATTCTTGATCAATACTAATTAAATAATATGATTATATATTAATATATTAGAACTTATAATATATTAATATAAATCATAAATATACTATTTTCAAAAGACTATCCATATAAATTGTGTCTGTGAAGTGCAACCCAAATGGACCATGCCGAGTCGGGTCAAGTACATACCAAATATAGTTATGGACTTAGACATTAATCCAACAATATTATCATATGAATTCCTGTCTAAAAAAATTTCTTGCACAGAGACATTCGAAAACTCATAGCAACCCTCAGACAAAGGACTGTTGGTACCCATATAATTAACAGAAATATTTTCAGAAGGAAAATCATCATTATTAATTTGAAATTTAACCACTTCCTCATCAAACTCCATTGAAATCATTCCATTAAAAACATCAATTTTCGTTTTTGCAGTTTTCATAAAATGCCTTCCTAAAATAATAGAGTTTGCATCAGAAGGGTCCAAGTTTCCCATGTCCAAAATGTAAAAATCAGCGGGAAAAATAAAATTATCCACTTGGACAAGAACATCCTCCAGTACACCTTTTGGGTGTATTGTCGAGTGGTCAGCCAATTGGATAATTGTCCCGGTCTTTTGTAAAGATCCCAATTTTAATTTTTCAAAAATAGAAAACGGGAGGACATTAACTGAAGCTCCTAAATCAAGCATGGATTTTGGAAAATCAAGGTTCCCCCATTTACAAGGAACTGAGAAAATCCCTGGATCCTTGCACTTTGGAGGCAAACCTTTTTGCAAAATAGAGGATATATTTTCGCCAGCTTTAATTATTTCATTAGATTTCAATTTTTTCTTTGAAACGCATAATTCTTTTAAAAACTTAGCATACCGAGGAATGTGTTTTATAACATCAAGTAACGGGATATTTACCTCAACTTTGCGAAAAATGTCCATGATGTCCTCGTCCTCACGCTCGCGTTTCGTGCTTCTCAATCGAGATGGGAATGGCGGTAGTGGCTTGTACTCCTTCAGAATTGGCTTGGGTAGTGTTGGAGTTTCTTTTTCTTTTTCTTTTTCAGCTTCTTCTTCAACCAAAACCTCTTCATACTCTTCAGCTTCAACTCCTTTTTCTGTCTCTTTCACATCTCCTTCTTCCACCAGAACTTCTTCAAATTCTTCTTCTCCAGCTTTGTTTTCTGGTTCAAATAAGCTTGGGCTACCATAAATTTTTCCACTTCTTAAGGAAATAGCACTCACATTGTGCTTCAGATTATTTTCTGTGTGCCCCGGTAACTTTCCTTGAGATTCCAGTCGACCGATAGAAGTGGCAAGTTGAGACACTTGTTGCTCCAGATTCTTGATACTAGCTCTAGTTTCGGTCTGGAATGCTTGGGTGCTCGTGGCAAGACTCTTTACTATATCTTCTAATGCCACATTGGAGCTACTGGGTTGATGTTGCAAGTTCTAATTCTGGGAATTCAAGTTCTGAAAGTTTGGCTGAAAGTGAGAATTTTGATGAAAATTTGTGTGCTGAAAACCCGGTTGCTGAAAATTTCGTTGCTGCTGAAATCCAGGTGGAGGCTGAAATTGTTGTTTCTGCTGATAATTATTCTAAAAATTCTGTTGGTAGCCCCCGACAACTTTGACTGCAACTGTATCCTCTTACAATATTGGGCACATATCTGTAGGGTGATCAATCTTCAAGCAAATCCCACATTGTTTCTTTGCATTTGCTTTTTCTTTAGTCAAGAGCAGAACAGCTTTCGTCAATTCAAATATCTGAGCTTCCAGATGAACATTGCTGACTTCCTTAACTCCTCTTGGCTAACCTGGATACCACTCATCTTCATTTCCAGAATGTTTAGACTTGATCGCCAGCTTTTCAATAAGCTATCTGATTTCAGTTAGGGTCATGTCACCCAAAGAACCACCACTAGAAGCATTTATCAAGCGCCTCTCCATAGGTGTCAGGCCTTCACAAAAACAATTGTAGAGTTGATAATCGATGATCCCATGTTGTGGGCACCGTACCAAAAGTTTCTTGAATCTTTCCCAGTAAGTATGTAAAGCTTCTCTTTTTCCTTGTTTGATCCCAAGGATTTCTCTTTTGAGACTGGAGACTCGCGTTTCTGGAAAGTATTTCTCTAAGAACGGCTTCGCGAGTTCTGTCCAAGTGGTGATGGAACCAGATGGGAGTTCATATAACCATTCCCTTGTAGAATCTTGAAGCGAAAAGAGGAATGCCCTTTATTTGATCTGGTCTTCAGTAACTGCATGACGCTTCATTCCAGAACAAACCACATGAAATTCCTTGAGGAATTTATGTGGGTCTTCGTTTTCCGGTCCGCGGAATGTGGGAAGAAGATGAATCAGCCCAGATTTGAGTTCGAAGTTCTGGGCTTCTGGAAAAGTGATACATAGAGGTTGTTGGGTAACCTCTTCTGTTGCCCACTCGCGAAGAGTCTTTTCAGCATCGTCTCCATTTTCGCTCATGTCTGATTCTTCAGAATCGGATTCTGAAGAGTCTGGTTTCAGATTTAACGGAGGAAGGTGGGGAATAAGTTTTATATGGGATGTTTTGAGGTGATGATGGGGCTACTTTTGGAAAATACGGATCTGATTCGTTCCACAAGAGAGTGCCTTGTGGTGTGGAGGTTTCTGGGGGTATGGAAGATGATGAACCAAAGAGACCAGCTAATTGTTTTTTTCTTCATGCTTCTTTCTTCAGTTTCCTTGCAGTTCGCTCGATTTCTGGATCAAAAACTAAAGGTGTACCTGAACGAAAAATTCTTGGCATAAAACTATTAGAAAGCACCGTGTCCCTGGCAATGTCGCCAATTTGTTAACACGCTGTCGCGCACGTATTAAACAAATAAATTTATCACTGTCGGTTGCACTAAAAATATAGCACAGGGAAGCAGGGTCGAATCCTCAGGGACACAACCTAAAAGTCAATGCCTTTTTGCATCAGGCACATCTAGTCAAGAAACAGAATATAAAAGGGGGGCTTTTTGATTAAAACTAATAACTAGAAATGCAGTGATAATAAAGTAAACGAAAATCAATAATAAAAATGGTTTCAGCTCTGCTGTGACTTTCATAATCATGCAATCAACATTGACCTAGTTATTTAAGATGTGTTCTATCTAAGCTAGTACTGAGAAAAACTAACAAGCTCTAGTAATTTCTCTTTTACCTTATTTAGTTAACCAAAACAAGCTCTTCAATTAACCCTAACTTTTTACTGTTCAATTAAATAAGCTCTTAATTAAGATCAGAAAAGTTGCATTAACTTCTTTGTAAATTCCCAGCAATAACCAATACTTCTCACAAGCTCGGAAGCGTAAAGATATGATTTTTACAGTTTATACCAGAGTTAAATCCCAAAACGGAACCAATCTGATACTTGTTACTTTTACCAATTTATTAGAACAAATACGGATTCTATTAATTGATTAACTGGAATGATAAAACCCTAGCTAGGTGATCAGACTAACAAGAATCAAAATCAAACATTCATTAAGAACAAAACTGAAGAATCTAGATAGAAACACAAATCAAAAACCAGATCTAATGATCAATCACATGAAAAGTACTTGTCTTATGCAGAACTGAAAACTAGGGTTTAGCCAGACATGGCCAAAATCTGATCTAAAACAATAAAAAGAAACATTAAACTACTAAATCTTACTAAACTAAACGTAGGAGATGATCCACAGTCTTCATATCTTCAGAAATCGCTAAAATCAGAGAAGAAACGCCTCCAAAATCGTATTTTCGTCGTCTGGAACCTCTGGAATCGCCAACTTAGGTTACTGGAAGGTTATAAGGTCTATTTATACGTCCAACAGCAAAAACGACGTGCATGCGATCGCATGTACACAACCTGCGATCGCAGGTTGTGAAGTAAACGCGTCTCGTACCTTTTTAATGAAGTAGGATGCTATTCTAGAACTTTTTGGCCAACCTGCGATCGCATGTACACAACCTGCGATCGCAGGTTTTCATTTTTCACTTCCGGATGAATTTTTGGCACAGAAGAACCTCGAAGACAAGTTGCGACCTAACCTGCGATCTCATGTTGTGCCTAAGACATCCGAAATTTCGTCTACTTTTCTGATCATTTTGAATCGCCTCAATCGGAGTTACGGTTCTCGAGATATGGTCAAAATACTGATGGGGGGTCAAAGCTGCCAGCAACATCCTTTAACTTTAGATTGCAGATTCTATCTTCGTCTGATCAATTCGATCGAATGTTTTTTGACCAAAGCATCTTCCAATCATTCCACAACATACTCCATAAGTCCCAAGCTCCATTTTAAGCTCCAAACACGCATCCAACTGCTCCCAAAGCACTGCTCCACTCGAACTATCTGAAATTGACATAAAAACATAAGCAGTACGGGAATTCTAACGAAAGACATGAGCTGAACATTATTTAAATAAATGACATGAAAATGTACAAAATATGATCCTAAAATGATAATAAAAACTACCCTATAAGATGCATAAAATGGCATCTAACAAACATCTTGTATGAGTATCTTCATTCTTTTGAGCAACATTTGGACAAAGTTGAGCATCCTAGTGAACTTGACACCTGAGTGGTGCATCAGGAGCCATGATGACACATAATGAACCTTTGTGGTGCATCATGCTCTATTATGGCGCATCCTCCTCTTGAATGGTGCATCCACCTCTTGAATGACATATCATGTCATTTGGTGGCATATTCTGTCACTTGGTGGCATATCATGTCACTTGGTGGCATATCAAGTCACTTTAGCATATCCTGTCCTTTGTCAAGAGATCCATTCCTTTGTCAAGAGATCCATTCGCTTCTCAGATGATCCATTCCTTTGTCACATGCACCATGAATCCCAAGTGCTCCATTGAGTTCCTAGTGCTTCATGTTGGACAATACTTCATACCCCTAAGTGGATTTATTAGTAATGTAGGAGTTCCTAGTGCCTCCCTCTGGAACTCTCAACATTTAATTAAACTAGGTATGAGTCCCCTGCGATGCGGGGGTTAGCTATTATTCCTTATGTGTTTTGATTTAGTTCGAGTCTGTCTTTGTTTCTAATAAATGTTGTAGCGCATTGTAAATAACTATTTTAATAATAAAATGTTACACACAAAGAAAATAGATGATATGAACTTGTTTATCATCACCTCTACTGGTATAAGCAAAAGATTAACAAAATATTACATAGATCTGCATGCACTTAGTTACGCAAACGAGACAAGTTCACGATCTGAAGAGCATACGCCTATGCATAGTCGTCTGGGAGCTCTTTGATGATGGTTCTGTAGGTTGCAATCCTCTTCTTCACATTTGCAATCATGGTGGAGATGTTGTCTTGCATGTATCCATTGTCATCCTTTGCATCTGCCAGAAGTTTTCACACATGACGAAGGTTGTGAAGCGTAGGTGGCGTTGTAGGTTGGCGTCGCATTCATTCGTTGTGGCCATGTCTTCTTCAATATCGGTCATGGCTGCCTCCAGTGTTGTAATCCTTTTGCGCAAGTGGGTGACCAACGTCTGGAGCATCATTTCAACATTTGTGCTTTTAATTTTCTATATGAGGAGTTATTTTTGTGTTGGTGTGAGGATTTGGAACGAAGGGTCGTTCTCTTTTGTAGTCGATTAATCTGATCTGATAGGTTGGAAGAGAAGTAATAGCATTTATATTGTATTTATGTTTATTCCAATTTTCGACGTTTAAGAGATCCTCAGGTTTGATTTGGTGGTTGGGAGGAGTTTAATGTGGCAACTGTATGGTTTTCAAGGTGACGTCTATTTAAGAACTATACTTATGGCAAGTGAAGATAGTTTTTATTTGGAAGCTATTAATATAGAAAACATTTGACTAAACACAGTTGTAAATACTATTCGATATACCTATTTTTATTTATTTCATGCTACATGCGAACATAGTTCATGAAATTCACTACATAGATAAAAGGGACAACATAATAGGTATTCGAAAGATGGGCATGCATAAAACAGTTACTCCTCTGTCAAGTTCTTCATCAGTTGTTTATATTTGCCAAATCGCTTATGAATTGACGCCGGCATAAACGATGTGTTATCTTGCATGGACAGGTTCTCCATTTTTGAATCTTCGAGAACTTCTTTAGTAATGTTGTAGTTGGTGTCGTCTTCTTCTATAGGGATACCATTGTTAAAATCGTTGTGGATCTTCGCTCCTTCCTCAATTGTTACCTGAACCACTTCCATTATGTCGCCAACTTCTCGTACATGGCTAATTAGTTCTTGAAAAAAATTTCGAACTTCGATATCCTTCATATTTTTGTAATGTAGTATGCATTTTGATGTGTGTATATGGAGTAACGGTGTGTTTCTTATATAATTGATTTATGTTAATGTTTACTGTTGTTTGGTAAGTGGTGGCAAAGTATTGAGGTTGGTCTTATGACGTGTATACTTAAGGTGGGAATTTGGTAGCAATGTTATACGAGGAGTAGGTTATATATATATATATATATATATATATATATATATATATATATATATATATATATATATATATATATATATATATATATATATATTTCATTTGGGTGGATGTGTATATGTTTTTAATATTACATGCAGATATGTAAATATTAACTTCTATCTAATCTGAATAGTCTGATTTGGGAATTTTATTGAGCCCTATATCAATTTTCGGCATTTGGATTTGGTTAATAATTTTCTTAATAATTTTTTTTCACTATATTTGTTTTTTTTATTATTTTATGATATAAAGAGATAGATTTTGCGTTGATTTTTCTTCTAACAATGTGGACAAGTATAAAGTGTGAGCCTATATAAATATGCATTATTAAAACAATTATTTGATTGATATTTTACTACAAACTATATATATATTTTTAGGAATTATATATTTTTTTTATTTTATGATATAAACAGATAGATTATGCATTGATTTTTCTTATAAAGTGTGAGTTTATGACCTGACTCGTAGCTGAAGTTAAGCCGGAGTAACAGATATTTGATTAATATTTTATTACAAACTATATAATTTTTTACAATTTATATATGTTTTTTAATCATTTCGTGATATTAAGAGATAGAATATGCATTAATTTTTTTCTAAGAATACTGACAAACTATGGTTTTTTGGAAAAATAGAAAATGTGTAAGGAGGATGTAAGTTTATCTAGACATGCATTGGTAAAAGAGTTAATACAAAACATAGTTGTTGTTATGTCTATTAAACAGTGATTACAAAGCATAGTTATTATGTCTATTGTTTTGTAGTAGTATACACACAGAGCTTGAGTCTATACTGATGTTGTAGAAGGTAATAACATTTATGGTGATTTCTGTCCCCTTTTTCGACTTTTTGGAGCTGGAGATTTATCTGCACATCCAAAAAACAAAGTTAAAATATTTTATTTTTGTTATATATATATGAATGGTATGCTAATACCTGTGGTTTGAATAGAGAGGCTTTTTAGGCATGTGACCTATGTGATGGGAGTGAACTGTTCCAAGTGTCTGATTGATGTCGACAGTATTGGATTTTATAACTGGTGTTAGAGTTGTTGGAATTGCTGCTTCATTCAGACCAATAATGTCTCCCATGTCAACAATTATGAATCTGACATTTTCAGAGGTTGAGGACTTTGACATCTGAATAGACATGTTTTTTAATAATCCTCTGCAATTTGTGATAATTGGAAGTAGAATCTTTCTATTGATTTGTTTGTTATCAGACATTATTTTTTGCAATAATGGACCCACTAGAGTCGGTAATTGTTCCAGTAAGTCGGTATCTGTGTATATTTAGATTTATCAGCCAATGTTAGATATCATATGATTTCAATTTTACATAATGACACTCACAGAAAAGTGGGTGTTACAGTCATTCCATGGGCACTACAAAACCAGTTTTTACCCCTCTCAAATATTTGATCTTTGCAGTCAGGGCATAGTACTGGGCACCAATAGTCTTTCGAATTGAATTATGTTAGTGTTGCTTTCAGAGTGAAGGTTTTATCCTATATGTATATAATGTATGATATTTGAAATTTTTTATAGCATACAAAAAAAAATATATGAGTAATGTACAAAATACCTGCAGTTTAGTCTGAGATTTATTATTGATGGTATAGAATGTTGTTGGTATACTAGATGGAACGGATGGTGGTCTTCAAGGTCCAGTGAATCTATATGTTTTATTTTTAGTTGTAGGTTAATATGGTTGACTTTTGTTTTTAGGATTGTAATTAAATATGTTATCTACCTGTCCATTAAAGTTGTTGTTTCTACCATCGGGAGATTGACAAAGACATGAGTTGTACTTGATGAGCCAAATCTGAATGTTCCTGAGAAACATGTAAAAGTTCTATAAGTGTATTTTAGAAGTTTTTTAAATAAGAAAACATGTGAAGGTATGTTTTGTTAGTATTAGCTTCTTTTCATTAGTGTTACCATCTGTTAGTGAAGTTCGTAGGCTTGTAACAGCAACCATTGTAGTTGCAGGTGGTGGAATGAGATCTTCCCAGTTAAACTTTTCGGGGACGTCAATACATTCTTCCCAGAGGTTAATTGCAAGATCATTAACATTGATGTTCACACATAAAATACAGGTTAATAGCTGGTAGAGTAGATTTATTTTTTCATGTTTTATATGTACGTTGGATATACCTTTCATCAGCAACAACCAACAACAGGAATGACTCTCCATTTCTTTTCTTGCAATCTCTAAATTTTGTTAGTACGCCAATAAAATATGTTGTGTGAATAATAGAAAACATCATATATGCACTTTTTTATAAGTAGTATGGAAAAAACAGGAATATTTACAATATAGGGATTCGAAGTACACATCTAAACACTAATTCTTGTATATAGTCTATACCTAGGCAGTAAGGTGGGTTTTCACCAAGGTTGATGAGTTATGCTTTTGAGACAAAGCAAAACCTAGTGGTAGGAATTGTGATTGTATATGGGACCGCCACAATTACAGAAGCGATGCCTACATCCATTTATATGTGACTCTGTAGAATTTTTGATATTGATCTGCCTCGGGACAAGTGTATTCTGATATTGTGTAACAACCACCGATGTTTAGTACATATTCTATATACTCTTGATTTGTTCTCTGTCCCAGGATTTGTATAGCATCACCCGTAAAATGTTTGAGATAAGGAGATATGAGCAACTGTTATTATGGTGACTGTTATGATGTTATTTAAAACAATATGTACCAACCAGCCTTTCTACAGCAAGGAACCAGGTTTCATGTCGACGATACTGTGGTTTTGTGACATCCCCAAATTCACGGTCATTTTAAAATTTTTATTTATGCTTATTTAAAAATCAAAGTATCCTTTTTGAAGAACAATAATGCGGAATTTGTTCCCAGAAAAACATGATAAATATAATATCAAATCATTTCCGAAGAAATGTATTTTATTTATATTAAAACATTGGGATGTCATCGTCAACACATAAAAATAAGCATAAACAGACCTTACATTCATTTACACTAATGATTTACATTTCCTTTAATCTCTCAATGTAATGTATCTTCACATCAATACATGTGATAAAAATAAACTGAGTGGGTCAGGTTGGGCAACCTGGTGAGTACATAGGGTTTTCAACCCACAATAATATAGTTCATTTGTTTTTTCACATACTTCATGTCGAACAATTAACCCAATGACACATCCCCATTATATTCTTTATTCTTAAGGATCTACCCTAAGAATCATCTATTCTTCCATATTTATTCCTAACGATTGTCCTAAGGAATTGGCACGAATTCCATCGATGTCAGGGTTTATCTAACAGGCACTATGTCCATAGCTTCCGATGTTATCTATTAGGCACTAAATCCATAGCTGCCAACGTTCATTTGTAAGGCACTAAGTTCATAGTTGCCAATGATCATCTATAGGGCACTAAATCCATAGCTGCCAACATCCATTCATAAGGCACTAAGTCCATAGCTACCAAGGTTTTTATAGTACATCTCGTGAGCACGTAGTTCAAAAACACCTATAGGTTGCGAGCTTACTAGCGTTCCACTGGACTGTCTAGAATACTCTGTGGTCATCATCTATACTCCGCTAGATGACTGGATCATTGTTAAGGTCAAGGCTTCTAATCATATTTCACCTCTCATTATCTATATCATCTTTCATTTACACATCTTTACCCAATATATTTATAAGTATAAAAATACATATACAGTTTAAATCAAGTAAAACACGTATAAATCGTTCATCTAGCATAGATATCAGGAACACAGATAATAAGCAGATATAGCACGTATTAATATTAAATATTTCGTATCTATGTGTAAGATGAAAGTAACTATGCACTCACTTGTTAAAGTGATGACTCGTAATTCGGGCAGCGCTTTGCTTCTAACAATTTTCTTTTCCTTCGACGAAACCTAGTATCATTATCACTAGATTTTAGTCTAATATTTATTGCGACTAATTATTAGTCTAGATTTATTATTAACTCAAGTTCTACGAGCAATATTGTTTTTCTTGTATTATATAAGTGTTAAACAATACTTTTCAACTACTATGTACAGACAGGGGCAAGACATGAAACATCGGAGGGTAGGACCATTTTGGCATTTAAGCTGTTCTGAAATCCAAAAACCCTATACGGCCCTTCAAACCAGATTCCCCGTATCGTGAGCAGTTAAAAGGTATTATAACAACACTTTGTATAATTTATAATACTTAGCACATATATTGTTTATAGGTTCATAATAACGATAATGAACTTAAACATAAGTTATACTTAAAGTAGAGTAAGCATAACTTACTTACAAGGGGGTTTTAGCTAGGAGTCGGGCTCTGCAGGGGCAGAACTTCGTCGTTGAATCTTTCTTAAAAGATTCTTATAGTGCTATCACTCACCTTACTATACTAAAACTACAGAAAGAGAAGTCGAATCACGAGGGACCGAAATGATCATGGGATAAGAAGAGAAAGACTCTTGAATCAAGAGAATGGTGCAAGAAATATGAGAGCCTAGAGGCTCTTATTTATAGTAATTGAATTTTCAAAAACTACCATCTATATTTACTTAATGACCTTATAGTTATTTAAACAACTAAACACCCCTTTATAATACTATTTTAAATAGATTTAACGATATTTGTACTAAACTAATGTCAAAAGTACTCAACACTAGTCTTATAACAACTGCATCGTCAATACCTTTCTAATGATATATACATATGTATATATATGTTTACGTATATATTATTTATACTTTATTTTAATACATAAATATGCTATTATAAATTATAACTCGTTCATACGAACTCCATTTTTGACGTTCTTTATATCCACGCGTAACTATCGACGATATCTACAACTTTCATTCAGACTTCGTCGATAATTTTGAATTTATTTTTTTGTCCATATTATTATAAAATTAAATGATTTTGCTAAAATCATAACTCTCTAAAAGAGTACTACGATTTTCTTTCTGGTGGCTTTAGCTAAAATTCAACCATTCTCTTCGTAGCTTTTTACGTCGTACATCTGTTCTACGCGACTAACTTTTATATCTTATAAAAATCATATCTAGTTCATACGAAGTCGGATTTCTACAAAATTTACATTTTCGGGATCGGGACAATGTGTACTTTCTAAATATATATATATATATATATATATATATATATATATATATATATATATATATATATATATATATATATATATATATATATATATATATATATATATATATGTTTTGGCGAACTTATTTTTACAATTTACGGATGATTCGACTGACTTTTCCTATTTTATTATATTATAATTGTTTTGGTCAAAAATTACACAAGTATAAATCAACCAAATTGAATGAGAGGCTGTGATATTCGAATTGTGCAATAGAGAAAGGTAAAGATAATGACACGATTGTTTACAAGGAAAGCCTTGATCCTTGCCAGGATCTCCGGCACAAAAACTTGGGAGGTGATAATGATCACCTGCCTTGATGATTTTATTAATATAAAATGATGATTACAGAGAGTATTTCAGTAAGAACAAGTGAAAAAGTTCGTAGAGTAAACTAAGAGTAGGTAGAGTGTGTCGTGTGCGAGATACATGTGTCAATTTATAGTCTAAACTAGCTAACAAGATGTCTGATATTCCTGGGATACTCTATGACCAGCTTTGTGAACATTGTTTGACTTGGTATTCCGAGTCTTTAGCGTAGTTGAGACGACTCTCTGTTGAGAATAAGTCTTCTCTTGACTATTTCTGCACATTTGTTAATTAAGAACGAAATATACCCGTTATAAATGTTACTAAATAATAATAACGGTAATAATCGGGATCCTGAGATAGTTGAGGATCCTGAATATTTGATGAGGTTTGAGGATCTTGAATGCTTTGAGAATCCTGGCCCTAACAATTGCCCCCAAGTTATTCCTGAAAATATAGGAGTTAATTTCGAGAATATTAAAGGGATAACTTAAAAATAAATTAAAAAGAGGAGATAAAGAAGAGTTTAAAAATTATCCCTTAATGGATAAGTTTTATCCATCTCGAGGTAACCGAGAAGCAGTCAAATCACCTTTCTTATCTCTTCTTTGCTATAAATGTGGGCTTCCGGTAATTTCTTCTTTACTCTATTCAGTCGTCATCGTCTTATTGCGAAGGTAAATTTTCCTCTTACTTGTTTTATTCTGTTCCTCCGATTTTCCTCGTCATGGTTAAGAAAACTAGTCCTTCTGGAGTTAGAGTTGTTACTTCTCCCGAGAATGACTTCATTGATCAAGCAATATTATCTTATGATGAGGTTTGCTCCTTCGACGATGAGGATATGGAATCGTTGAAAGCCATTGGGGCTTTTCCTTCCGATGTAGTTTTTTGACCTTTTGAGGCCACCGTTCAATCTGATTTTCTTTCTCCGACGTGGGTTTGCTTTCTCGAATACCCATTTACCCTAGGTTTAACTTATCCTTTTACTGGTATTATTCGTGATTTCTTTTCGACTACCCAAATTTCTTATATCCAAGTTATGTATGTGGTTTGGAGGATCCTGTTTTGGATTGATCGCTTGAATCAGTCCAAGAATATGGACATCGGGTTACCTGAGCTGGCTCTTATTTATGATCTTTCTACTTTTCACAATTCTCGCTTCCTGTTAAGAGTTAAGACGAACAAACCCCACCTCATTCTAAAATCTAAACAAAATGATGGTGCTTGGAAGGAAAAATACTTCTTCGTGAGACATGATTCGATTCCCGGTGGGGATTCCCTGCCAAAAACATGGATTAAAAAGGGTAGGATTTGAATTTACGTTTTAAGGATCTTGAAATTTACTTCCCTTATTTTGTTTGTTTTGATGCAACATTCAAATTTGAGGAGCTTGTTCCTGCTACTTGTGATTCCGAGGATAAGATTATTAATTTTCTTTCTCCCGGAGGCAGATAGATCTCTCAGACTTGATCAGTCCAGTCTCCAAGAAGAATCTTCCAACACAGCTTCCATGGCTACATGTATATCTTTCTTTCTTTTTTATTTGAATTGTTGTCTTAGGATCTTCGATCTCATCAGGATCCTTGTTTCTTGTGCAGGTTCTAGGACTGTCCGCTCCAATGCTCGCTTCTCTTTAGCTGACCTTGAGGATGACATGCCCAGTGGCTTGGTCAGGATCAAGCAGGAGAATCCCTCTGCTCTGCCTCCTTCAAAGAAAGCCCAGCTTGACCTGGTTGTGAAGACTCCAGGATCCCGAAAGAGGAAAACTTCTGAGGCTACATATTCCAGCCTAGAGAACCTCGGCATCGAGGATGCTCTTGGGAATTTGACCTCATTTTCCCAGGCTATAAGTTCCATGTGTATAAGAATTATTCTTGTTAGTTTACCATACCTGTTTCTTCTTTTGCTGATGTTTGCGTTTCTTTCAGGTCTCCACTTATGTTTCTCATTTCACCAATGATCTCAGGATCCGTTCTGAGAAAACTGAGTCTGCTCTAAAAGAGCTGAAGAAAATCTGGAGGACCACCAATGAGGATCTTCCCCGGAGGGTGGAGTTGTTGAGCAAACAGATGGCTGAGAAGGAGGAGGATCATTCTGTGGAGCTTGAGGAGGTGATTGTCAATGTGAAGGCAACTGTTGCGGTAGCTATCCTGGAGGCTAAGATCAATTTGGCGGAGGATCTTGAGCATTCAGGATCCTGGAATGCAGTAGGATGGTGCAAGGCACTAGCCAAACTAACTGGCAAGCCTGTCACCACTGCTGAGGATCCTACACCGCAACCAAAAGTGGAGGAGGAGAAGAAGGCCGAAGATGACCAGGCTAAGGTCTAGGCCTTTTAGGTGGTTAGGGTAGTGTAATTTTTTGATGTAGCCATTTGACACTTGTAGGGTTGTATGCCTTTTATTTTGAATAAATGGTTAATCTTTCCTTTATGTTTCTATGTTTCCTTTACCTGCATAATATGATACTAAGATCTTTGCGTAGTTAGGATCCTAAAGACAGTGAATAATTTTCAAGATAAACTTCTTTTGGCAAATAATAGATAAAATGATTTGATAAGGATTGAATTAGTTAAACAACTAAAAGTAATAACTTAAAATAATAAGAACTGACTTTTTTAAGCAATTTAAAATGTTAAAAGTTTCTTTAAAAGTTTGATGACTGACTTGTAATCCTTAAGAGTTTCAAATAATTTTTATAATAAAACAAGTATAGAAGAATTTGTTAAGAACTGATTTTGGTAAATCTAAGTGCTTTAAAACTTCTTTAAAGATATCAATTTAAAATAGTAAATGACTCTGAAGTGATGAAAGTTTATAAATCAGCAGTTAGTTTAGCATCCTGAAAAGTTTAAGATCCTTAATTTTACTTAAAAAATTTCAAAGTTAAGAACAATGAAAGATGGAACCTGATTGTCTTCGAGTTTTTCCTTAAGCTTTATAAGTTTTTTAATCTTAGAATTTACTGTGGATAAATCTCAACTTAGGAAAGAACTTAGGATCGCTGTTGACTTCTGATGATAAGATTCTTACTGATGAGGATCCTTATCGATGAGGATCCTTAATGATGAGGATCCTTAATCATTAGATCATACGGGGGAATTCCCTTCTTAGGATAACCTGTTTAGGTTATAGACTTCGACAAAATTCTTGGGTAACACCATAAGTTTAATTGATAACATGTTAATGTTATATACTAGGGAGGATCCAAACTTATGAAATATTTTATGGGAAAGATCCCTACTTATGATAACATGAAAATGTTATAATTCGTGTGTATTTTCTAAGGGAAGATCCCAATGTGTGATAACATGAAGATGTTATAAACCTTATGTAATTTATGGGGTAAGATCTCAATTTTAGATAACATGAAAATGTTATAAACCTTAAGGATCTTAACTTATATGTTCAAAGATAAGAGGGTTGCCAAGCCACTGCATCATGAAACCTTTAGGGGATTAAGTACCCTTAAACGTAGGAGAGATGATCAGTCTCTAGCTTGTGTATATGATAGCTTAAAGATCATACCGTTGATATAATGGAATTGTCTAAGTGTTAAGATGTTGAGATCTTCGTGTGTCAAGATCCTTATGTTTCAGGATCTTCAACCTTGAGGATCCTTATGTTTCAGGATCATTGCTTATGGAGATCCTTATTTATACGTTGTTCTGCATAGCAAACATTAGCTAGGGGTGGGCGTTATTCTATCTAACGCCCCTCTGATGCTTAAGTTAGTAATGTATTCGAGGAGAAAATACGTAATGATGAAAGGTTTAAGGTAAAGAACATGTGCACCTCGATTTTATTGAATATCAATTGATCTTATTTACGTATAGTATGCTTTGAGATATATAGAATTACAGGATCTTGGCAAAATGTCTCATTCGAGTGTTGCTAGGCAATATGCTCCTTTTCCTGCTTTAGCATCTATGAAATATGGTCCTTCCCACTTAGGAGCTAATTTCTGCACTAGGATCCTTGGTGTTTGGAATGTTTTCCTTTATACCAAGTCTCCTATTTGGAATCTTCTGACTTTTATGTTCTTTTTGTTAGCCTTGGTGATCCTTTGTTGATGAGCAGCAATGTGTATCTTGACTAGATCTCTGAGTTCGTCAACAGAATCAAGATTCTGGGCTAGGATCCTGTCATTGTTTACTTGATTTTGGAGCAAGTATCTTGCTGTCGGGATCACTACTTCGTTAGGGATCATTGCTTATGTCCCAAACACCAAGGAGTAGGGGGCCTGACCTGTGGCTACTTTGGAAGTAGTCTTATCCGCCCATAGGACGCAAGGAAGCTCTTCTTCCCATCCTCCTTTCTTTTCATCTAGCATTTTCTTCAAGTTGTTTACTATGATCTTGTTGCTAGATTCAGCTTGACCATTAGGTTGGGGATGAACAGGAGTGGACATTATCATTTTGATTCCCCAACTCGTGCAAAAGTCTCTTGTCCTCTTGATTATGAATTAGGATCCATTGTCGGATTTAATTTTAGTAGGGATCATGAACCTAGTCAAGATATTATGTTTAATAAATAAGACTGCCTCTTTGTCTCTCACCTGAACGAAGGCTTCAGCTTCGATCCACTTTGAGAAGTAATCAGTCATCACCAACATGAAGACATTTCCTCCTGGAGCTATTGGTAATTTTCCTACTATATCCATTCCCAATTTCATGAATGGACATGGAGAGATAATAGGATGTAGAGGTTCCGCCGGTTGATGTAGGATGTTGCTATGTCTTTGGCAAGCATCACACTTTTGAGAATGTAGAAAAGAATCTCTCTTCATGGTTGGTCAGTAATATCCTGTTCTTAATACCTTGGAGCATAAGGATCTACCCCCAATGTGATTGCCACAGTCTCCTTCATGTATGTTCTTCAAGACTTCTGTAGCTTCAGGATCTTCCAAGCATCTGAGGTATGGACCTGCCATAGACTTTTTATAGAGTTTACCTTGGATTATTAAGAATCTTGAGACTCTTTTTCTGAATGCTCTTTTGCTTTTTTCTTCTGTTGGGATCATGTCATTTTGGAGATACTCCATAATGTGTTGGATCCATGATCGTGGACTTCTTTGAGGATCCAGTTCTATGGGATCCCTTTGAGGAGGGATCTGAGGGTCAGGATCTCCGATGGCTGGTACACTTATTGGTTGTTCAGGATCATCAGGTTTGTCGGAAAGGGCTTCTATAGCTGGAGTTATTATGTGGGTTATAGGGATCTTCATTTCTGGTGGGATCCTTAGGGAGGATCCTAAGTTAGCTAATGCGTCTGCTTCTATGTTTTCTTCTCTAGGAACTTGGGTTAGGCTAAAGTTTTCAAAATCAGAGGCTAATTTTTTTAGGATCTCCAGGTAGAATGCTAATCTTTCACCTTTCACTGCATAAGATCCATTGAATTGATTAGTTAATAATAAAGAATCAACAAATACCTGAAGATCCTTGATTTGAAGATCCTTATCCAATTGTAGTCCCATGATGAGTGCTTCATATTCCGCTTCGTTGTTGGTTGCGTTGAATTCGCAACTAACTGCCTGGGGTAGGATGTCCCCCTATGGCGATTTTAGTATGAACCCTAGCCCGGTTCCTTTTTTGGTTTGAAGCTCCATCCGTGAATAGTGTCCATTTTCCCAAGTGTTCATCTTCTAGGAGTTGTTTAGCTTCAAAGTCTACTTCGTTTTGTGGATCATCACTAAAGTCAGCCACAAAGTCTACTCATGCTTGTGACTTTATGGCGGATCTTGGCTCATATTTGATGTCAAACGTGCTTAATTTCACTGACCATTTTGCCATCCTTCCTGACATTTCTGGTTTTCTCAGCACATTCTTAATAGGATAATTAGTCTTCACATGTATAGTATGTGTCTTGAAATAATGTCTTAACTTAGAAGAAGCAGTTACTAATGCAAGAATTAATTTTTCGAGATGAGAATACCTGGTCTCAGGATCCAGAATACTTTTACGTACATAGTAGATAGGATGTTGGTATCCATTAAGATCCTTGGCTACGACAACACTTATCGCACTTGAGGATACCGAGAGGTAAAGGAGAAGTGGTTCTCCAGCTATAGGCTTCACCAGCAGTGGTGCAAACATAAGTATCTTTTGAGTTCCTGAAAACCTTCTTCATTTTCTTCGGTCCATTCAAACTTCTTGTTCTTCTTCAAGATATCATAAAAGGGCTTACACCTTTCTAAGGATCTTGAAATGAACCTGTTGAGTGTTGCTACTCTTCCGGTTAGCTTTTGGATGTATTTTGTTGAAGATGGAGATTTCAGCTCGACGATTGCTTTGATCTGCTCTGGGCTTGCTTCTATTCCTCTCTTGGTTACCATATACCCAAGGAACTTGCCCGACTTCATCCCAAAGTGGCATTTAGACAGATTCAACTTCATGTTGTATTTGTCTTGAATGTCGAAGGCTTCTTTGAGATCCCTGAGATGATCTTCAGCTTTCATGGACTTCACCACCATGTCGTCAATGTAGACCTCCATGGTGTTCCCCAACTTGTCTTTAAACATCCGGTTCACCAGTCTTTGATATGTTGCACCTGCATTTTTAAGACCAAAAGGCATTTCAGGGTAACAATATATACCTGTTTGTGTTATAAATGTTGTATCTTCTTGATCGGATGGTTCCATCTGGATTTGTTGGAATCCTGCTGAAGCATTCATGAAGGTTAAGAGTTCGTGGCCAGCCGTTGCATCTATCATGGAGTCAATGTGTGGTAGAGGAAAAGGATCCATAGGACAAGCCTTGTTAAGATCCGTGTAATCTACACATACTCGCCACTTGTCGTTCTTCTTCTGTACGACAACTACATTAGCTATCCATATCGGGAACTTCACTTCCTTGATTATCCGTTTCTTGAGGAGCTTTTTCACTTCTTCTTGGATGATCTGATTCCTTTCAGGTGCAACTTCCTTCTCTTTTGATATCGGTCTGAAAGAAGGATCGATATTAAGTTTGTGAGTGATAATACTCTTGTCTATACCTATCATATCTTCATGTTTCCATGCGAACGTCTTGCTTCTGGTTCGAAGGAAGTTTAATAGGTCTTGCTCAATTTGTTTGGGTATTGAGGATCCTATGAGGACTTTGGCTTCAGGATCCTCGCTACTCAGGGGCACTTCCTTCACGTTTTTCTCCTTCGTTTCTAGAACATGTCGTGCCGCCTGCCTTAATTGCTATGCTTGTTGGGGTTTCATCGTAGGCTTCATAGAGGTTTTATAACATTCCTTTGGCTCTTGTTGACCTCCCATGATCTTCACTGTTCCCCACAGAGTAGGCATCTTTACACACTGATGATATGTTGATGGAACCGCTTTCATCTCGTGGATCCACGGTCTACCTAATATCACATTATAAGAAGATAAGGTGTCAATAACACAGAAATTTTGTGTAGAGTTTACCCCCTCTATGTATATTGGTAGCTTTATCTCCCCAATGGTGTGTTTTGTTTCTCCGCTAAATCCTATGAGGACCGAGGATCTTTTGATTATCTCTGATTTCGGGATGTTCATCCTCTTCAGTGCATCCAAGAGTATGATGTTGACCGACGATCCTCCATCAACAAGGATCCTTTTGACGAAGTGGTTGGCAATATACAGTGTTATCACGAGTCATTCATGGAGAGGATCCTGGATCTCTTCCTTGTCCGTCTCGTCAAACGTGATTTCATTTTCATTGCTAACCGAGGTATTCTTCCGTAGTTTATCCTCCTTTTTTGTTTTAGAGACCTTGGCGTGTCTTTTAGCCTGAGAATAAGAAGTACCACAAATGTTAGATCCGCCTGAGTTAACGTTAATTATCTAGGCATTTGGGGGTGGAGATCCTGGTTTCTCTGGGATCTTGTGACCACCCTGGTTGTTCTCCTTGGACTTTTCTTTCTTCTGAGGATCTCTTTAAGATTCCCTTTGCTAAAGAGGTAGTTAATCTCCTTTCTTAGGGATATGTAATCCTCCGTCATGTGACGGAAATCTTCATGGTAAGCACACCATTTGGACTTGTCTTTCCAACTAGTTGACTTGTTATCCTTCTTTGGCCACCTTGCTTTGTCTCCGAGATCCTGCATAGCATAGATTAAACCTGAAAAATCCACAGAAAAACAATAGTCAGTGATCTTAGGAGGTTCCTCTTCCTCTTCGGGACTTCTTTATCCTCTTCAAGCCTTATGAACCTCAATGCTCGGCACCTAACTTCGTCCAATCTCTTGCATGGAGTCATCACGAGATCTTCATAGAAGGATGAATCCTTCCTTAGACCCATCTTGAAGGCCTCCACAACAGTCACCATGTCAATGTTTGGGATGCTCAGAGCTTCCCTGTCAAACCTGTTAACAAAATCCCTAAGTCGTTCCTTAAGATCATGAACCACCCGATAGAGATCACTAGTGATCTTCTCGAAGGTTATGCTACAAGAAAAAATGTTATTGAAAATATTGACTATATGTGCAATTGAAGTAATAGAATAGGGAGGAACGTTTAGCATCCATTTAAGGGCTGATCCTGTGAGGGTTGAACCAAAGCCTTTGCATAGGCAAGCTTCCTTTAAGTTCACTAGGATGCGAATGATCTCCATCCTTTCTCGGTATTTTGCTATGTGCTCTTCAGGATCCATAATTTCGTCGTAAGGCTTCATGCTAGGAGTCTCGAAGCGCTTAGGAACTTCGGTATCGGCTATCGCAGGAGCAAATCTTGAGATCCTGTGACTTGTTGGAGATGCTTCTGGTATGGGTTAAACTACCCCGGGTACGCTTGAGATCATATGTCTCAACTGCTGAAGTTCCCTAGCCATGATTGGACTTATTCCTGCATCAACATTCATAGAGTTGGTATTGATAGTATTAATGTTTAAGAAGTTACTAGAATCAAGTTTTCTAGGAGTATTGAAAGGCTCATTGAGATCATTGATCATAGATGCTCGATTGTTCATAATTGTCCCCCCAGGGTGATGCAACAGTAGCAGGAGCAATGTTCCCCTATTGATTTCCTGAGGATCCTACATTGTCCAAGTTCAGGATCCTTGGTTATACAACTGTGGGCATCGTTTCCTGGGATCTCTGAAATTCCGCCTTCATCCTCTCCACTTCTCTAAGTAGTTTACAAGGAATTGTGCAATAGAGAAAGGTAAAGAGAATGACACGATTGTTTACAAGGAAAGCCCTTGATCCTTGCTAGGATCTCCAACACAAAACCTTGGGAGGTGATAATGATCACCTGCCTTGATGATTTTATTAATATAAAATGATGATTATAGAGAGTATTTCAGTACAAGTAAAAAAGTTCGTAGAGTAAGCTAAGAGTAGGTAGAGTGTGTCGTGTGTGAGATACATGTGTCAATTTATAGTCTAAATTAACCAGATAACAATACGTCCAATATTCTCGGGATCCTCTATGACCAGCTTTGTGAACGGTTTTTGACTTGGTATTCCGGGTCTTTAGCATAGATGAAACGACTCTTTGTTGAGAATAAGTCTTCTCTTGACTATTTTCGCACATGTGTTAATTAAGAACGAAATATAACTGTTATAAATGTTAGTAAATAATAATAACGGTAATAGTCGGGATCCTGAGATAGTTGAGGATCCTAAATATCTGATGAGGTTTGAGGATCCTGAATGCTTTGAGGATCCTGGCCCTAACAATAATAATCATGAAACACATAATATTCACTTAATTCTTCTTTATTAAATCAAATAGGTTACAATTGTTGACCATAACTATTACTTTGGTAAAGATTATTTATCCTAGATAATCTTTTATAAAAAAATCATTTTTAACGCTTATTATATCTTAATTGACTAGCCCGAATCTGCGGGTGTTACAGGTTTCCATCCACGTAGTATCCGAACTTGTAAAGCATCTCCTATGCAACCAAACTCTAACTCAGATTTTGTAATCATTGTTTCACTTTTCAACTGTAAATAATAATGTCAAAAATGTATGTTACTATATATGTATTGTACATAAATTTCATGTTATCAATATTTTAAAAGTAAATATTTGAGAGCAGTTATGTATAACAACTTATGATAGATATTTCGTAGCAATAGTGCAACCTGATCAGTGTCGATTCTACGAAGTAAATCTGTGAAAACCAGATTTTTTGTTTGATTGGTCAGCCCGTGTTCTTTAGAGTTTATGAGAATTTTAAGAGAACCTGGAGATGTTGCTCTCGACAGAGCTACATATAGATGACCATGAGAGACTGATCATTTCTCCTACGTTTAAGGGTACTTAATCCCCTCTAAGGTTTAAAGAGCTAATTACCTCTTTCACATGAACTAAGGTTTATACACCTCGCTTGAACGCACGATATCTAACTATGGGATACGAATAAGGGGATCATTTCAGGATGTAGTGGCTTGGAAACCCTCTTATCTTTGAACATAAGTTAAGATCCTTAAGGTTTATAACATTTTCATGTTATCTAAAATTGGGATCTTACCCCGAAAATTACATAAGGTTTATAACATCTTCATGTTATCACACATTGGGATCTTTCCCCAGAAAATACACACGAATCATAACATTTTCATGTTATCATAAGTAGGGATCTTTCCCATGAAATATGTCATAAGTTGGGATCCTCCCTAGTATATAACATTAACATGTTATCAATTGAACTTATGGTGTTACCCAAGAATTTTGTCGAAGTCTATAACCTAAACAAGTTATCCTAAGAACGGAATTCCCCCGTATGATCTTATGATTAAGGATCCTCATCACTAAGGATCCTCATCGGTAAGGATCCTCATCAGTAAGAATCTTATCATCAGAAGTCAACAACGATCCTAAGTTCTTTCCTAAGTTGAGATTTATCCACAGTAAATTCTAAGATTTAAAAACTTATAAATCTTAAGGAAAAACTCGAAGAAAATCAGGTTCCATCTTTCATTGTTCTTAACTTGAAATTTTTTACGTAAAATTAAGGATCTTAAACTTTTCAGAATCTTAAACTAACTGCTGATTTATAAACTTTCATCACTTCAGAGTCATTTACTATTTTAAATTGAGATCTTTAAAGAAGTTTTAAAGCACTTAGATTTACCAAAATTAGTTCTTAACAAATTCTTCTATACTTGTTTTATTATAAAAATTATTTGAAACTCTTAAGGATTACAAGTCAGTCATCAAACTTTTAAAGAAACTTTTAACATTTTAAATTGCTTAACAAATTCAATTCTTATTATTTTAAGTTATTACTTTGAGGTATATAAATACCAATTTTTTTAACGACTGCCCTTGACTTTTGTTTATAGTCATGTCATAAAAAACTTTTATCGGAAACTGTTTCCGTATGAAAGAGAAAGGTAAATCAATAGACTTGTGGATGAACTTTATTTGAGGTATATAGACTCGCTTTCCAATACATGTCCCTGTCATTATTGTTGCCTTTATAATAGAAGGGAGTAATTGGGAAATGAGTAAACGTTTTCCATTACATAGACCTTCCTTTTGATTAATGTTCCTTAACAACATGACAGGGGTGTTAAGTTTTAGTTTCAGTGTATGAGGTGGTATGCCTGTAAAACTCAGTTGGTTTAGGTATTCCACAGGATACAACCCTTCTAATTCTGATGTATGCTTCCTATTTGGTTGAAGACTGTCACTACTAATGTACACCCTTTCATCACCACTTACCATATCTGTAATGAGGTTATTAACCTCATCCGTAGTATCATTGGTAGGGCAAACAATTGCTCTAACTGACAGATCAATAAGTGATGAGTTCTGTAGCAACTCATTTCCATAAAAAATATATAGGATCATGAAGTGAATTTTTTTCCTGTAGGTATCAACAATGGTTCTGGTATCTGTACCCATTTTGTGTTTTCTGGATCATCTAAATATGGTATGCCCAATTTTCCATTTCCAATATCTAGTATCCATTGTGAAAAACTTGTTGTTGGCAATGTATCAACTATTTGAGGGTTTGATGTTACCAAACTCATATTATGTTGCGGCTTATATATCTTAAAATAAGCCCACATATATGAATTTGGCAAGGTCAAATCAATAGTTTGAGCACGTGTACTTTTTGGGCAGACTGGAAGTGTTTGTAGAAAATCACCACCAAGAAGTATTGAAGCTCCACCGAATGGATTTGTGTCACAATCAAGAACATCTCTTAGAGATCGATCTAAAATTTAAAGCAGCGTCGATCACTCATTGGCGCTTCATCCCATATGATGATTGATGTTTCTTTTAACAAATTTCCAAGCAGTGTGTTCTTCTTTATGTTACAAGTCGTTGTTTCTGTCATGTCTGTAGGAATCTTAAATCTATAGTGTGAGGTTCTTCCAGAAGGTAATAGAAGAGATGCTATTCCAGAGGCAGCAACGGCCAAACTCACCTTCCCAAGTGATCTAAAGTATGAAAGCAGTGTTGTCCATAGGAATGTATTTCCGGTCCCACCATGACCATAAACAAATATTAACTCTTGTTTTTTTTATTTCGAAGAAACAATAGTTTCGAAAATAATTCTTTGATCATCATTTAACAGAGAAACCATTTATGAGTATTCTTTTCTTAAAGAGTCTTTATCATAACAGGTTTCTTCAAACAGGAGACGGTTTTTTAAAATTGCAAGGGCAGACGCAGACGACATGGGCAGATTGAAATCAGTTAAAGATTTCGAAGGAGTACAAGACTGGAGCATGTCTTCCCATTCAAATACCAATTGTTGATGAGCAACCTCATCGTCTATATGGAAATGTTTTTCTGGGAATTCAATTCTCATGTTACGAATGTAGTCATCAGTCATTTTACGCCATGCAATTTCCCACAAGGAAAGTGGGTTACTAACTTCACAAAACAATAATAGATGACAGAATAGAGACCAGAGCTGAAATGATGTTGCCCATAATGATGCCTTTGTGAAAGCAGTCATCCATTCCATGTTGTTACCTATCAGTCCTAACGCATTACACGTACCTCTAAAAGTCTGGTGGACACAACCAGCAACCGTACGAACATCTTCATAAGATTTGCATCCTTTTTTATGTGAAAGCAACATACGAAGGTAGAATAGTTCACCGGAAGATGGATGCACAAACACAAGCCTGCCAATTGTTCTTGAAGATTCTAAAACCCTACGGACCAATTCTTTATACTGGTTGTCCCATTTGTACTCATTTGGGTAATCAATATAAGTAAGATCATGACCCTATCGATCCCTAGTGTTACTATCAAACCAACCAGTTAAAGGTGTTTTTTTTTTCAAAATATGGATTTGCAAGCACCTGGTCTATCTTACTATCTTCCTTAAAAACAACATGTTGCATACGTTGTAGATGGACAGACAATGTTTGTACTAGTCGGTGAAAGCGATGAATATAAAAATTTAGAATGTGCCACGCTGTGTAACAACCCGATATTTCGAATCAATGTAACGATCCAAAGTCGAGTTTGTAACCTATCTTAATATAATAGGAATAACGTCAAAAATGAAATGTTCAAAAATCTCAATGTTAATGTACTAAGTGGTAGATATCGTATCAAGGTTTTCAAAAATATAAAGAACACAAAAATCCGAGTTAGAACGAAGAAGTTATGACCAATCGAAAATCCGCAACAAAACCGGCAAAACACTGTTAAGTGTAAAATACGAATTTTCAATAAAATACTTTTTAGCCTTAGGTATCTAAATGAAAGTCGTAGATATCATTAAACCGTGAACGTGGATAAAAAGAACGCCCAGATCTGACTTCGTATGAGGAAGTTATGATTTTTCAAAGTTTCGGACATAGCGGTAGACAGCTAAAAACACGAAATAGAGATCGAGTGACTTTTGGCCAATGCAACCTAAATGAGAATCGAAGATCTCGACAATAGTAATACAACAGTAAAAAGACAGACGAAAACGGACGTCAGATGAAGAAGTTATGGATTTTTAACGGACTTTTCCAGTCCCGGCCTGTTAAAAATATATTATTAAAAATAAATCAAAAGTAGCCAACGGAGTCTAAACGAAAGTTTTAGAGTACAGTCTCACCTACGCGTGGATATAAATAACGCCAAAAACAGAGCTCGTACACGAGAGTTACGTAATTTAGAAGTTTGGAAATTCACATTACGCCCCGCGTAATGGATTACGCCCCGCGTACCAGGCGATAAGGGCCTCGTCCCATCGGCCAGCAGCCCTCCCATCGGACATCAAGTCCGAAGTACATAAGCGATGACGACCCACTACGCCCCGCGTACTTCTAGAGTACGCCCAGCGTACCGAGGCGGTTCAGCCTCTATAAAAGGGGTGTGAGGGTTCCGGGCTTAATTGCTCAACTCTCTCTTTCTCGTGCTTTTGCTTTGCGTTTAACCCCTCGAACCCATCCCGAAACCTCGGTTTTCATATCCAAGTTCCGAAGGAAGTTTTACGCTCCCAAGATTCCCGAGAATCCCGAGAAATCAACTTTCTCCAGTTGAAGTTCTGCTCGATCTTTGTCTCACCTTCTTCGATCTACCAAGTGAGTTCATACCCCTATCACTACATTTTCAAATGCTTTTAAATGATTTTAAACACTTTGAAAGGGGGGATACAAGTAAACACATGGTTAATCCCGTGTGAAAACATCGATCTTTTGTTATACATTTCATGTTGATTTCATGACTATCATATGGATCTGTTAACATGCAAAACATCTTACACTACTTTACCCTCTCGGGATGAAACATGTTTATAAATATTATAGTCTTTATTTATACGTTGCATCATATCAAGGGTAACCATTTTCACTATACCATTCTTATACATACAAGAACATACACCTCTTAATTATGCATTTGTCTATATTGTGGAAAAAGGGTAATCATTTCAGGATCAAACATATTCATTTTAATACGTGACTTAATTGAGAATCTGTGAGTCATTCATCTTCACTATACCTATTAAGGTATCGCTAGAAGTCCTGTTTTATAACCAGAATCTCCCGTCCGGAGAACGTGACAAGTGTGTATAGATCTATACGGGACTAATGATCCCGCACCCTGACTGTTAGCTACAGTCCCCGGGGTGACAAGTGTCATAACATTTCGACGCCTGAAGAACATCGCTACAGGCAAATTATGATAGTACGGTTATGAAAACTCACTGGATACACAATTATTATGGTATTACGTTTTCACGGGAAAAGTGACTGTTACAGTTCTTTTCACATACAGATACAATCTTCTTATAGTTTTGTTTCATAATAAAACTACACATCATTCTTTTGAGCATGTCATAATTACTCACAGGATAAGGTCTTGGTCATTTGAGACTGCATTTCACTTTTAGGAAAATAAGGGACTTTCCTGTTTCAAACACATACAGTTTACACAACGATCTTTCATTCTCATTTCATACATTTATAAGAAAATATCGGATTTTCTGGAAAACATACATGAACTTTCGAATGGCATACATTTTCTCAAAACACTACTTATGAACTCACCAACTTAATTGTTGACACTTTTTCTTGAAATAACTTGTATTCTCAGGAAACCGCTAAGCAGGGTTAACTACTACTTTTGGAGATTAACGCTCTTGCGTTAACATCATCTTTTGGAATTCATCATTCTGTATTTGACTTTTAAACATGTAATAGATACAATAATGTAAACTTTTCAAATATATGTTATGGTGGTGTGTACTTTCTTTACTATTCAATTGATATGATACTGAATATGACGTCCTCCGCCCCCGAACATTTCCGCCGTTCTGGTTTGGGGGTGTGACAGATTGGTATCAGAGCTTTGTTTATAGTGAACTAAGTATATCAAAACCATTTTTTTTATATACAACTATAAACACAACCGGGCAAAAACACTTTGATTGAGAGTTATACTTTTAAAATGAAATTTTTATAAAGTATACATGCATACATTGAATAACAGGGTCAGTATCATATTGAAAACAATATAGAAGTATTATAGGTGAGTTGTGCAGTGCAGGTATGCCTTGGAACATGTAATCGGAACTGGGATGAATATAGCCTGATCAAGTATATTTGTCCGAGAGCCGACTAACGTATGCCAGGGAGTAGCTGCAGTGGACAACAAGTCTAAAATCTTACCAAAAGCATAACCTTTTTGAATCAAACATAACATTTAGAATATTATAGGAGTATTTGGGAAATGCAATAAGTTTAAACTTTGATACTTCAGTATGTGCTTTAGTTTATAGTCAATTCTTAACCCTATTCTCGTATAGACACAATGGCTGGATTCCATCTACCCGGAGACCCCTACTACCCCAATCAAGGCAACAGAGGATGGGAGGAAGACGGCCCAGAAGAGGATGAGGAACCCATGGAAGAGGAGGAAGAGGAAGGCTCTGATGGGACAGACTCAGAACCAGAAGTAATCAATCCACCAGTCGTCCAACATTCTGCGGTTCGAAGAGGTTTTCAGGGACCAACTCTTGTCTGGGGAAGTCACATTCACCATTGGAGTCAACAGGAAGGATTGCGCCCTCCCTACGGCATGTGTCGGGACTTCTACAACGTCACTGGTGGAAGTTCAGCTGACCGGGCACTCCCAGTCATTGGGGGCAAGCTAGCCAACCAGTCCTACCAATCAAGAGTCCAAGCGAACCGGATTCGCGAAGTCAACGTGGAGGTACAAGGTAACACAGCCGATATCCGTCGCCTGGACAGGTTGCAGGAGGATGCCCAACTTCACACTGACACACTCCAGGACCAAATGAATGCAACCCTCTCCGAGATAAGATAAATGAGGGAGTAGCAAGCCATCTTTGATAGGCATCTCATGGGAGTAAAGCAATCAGACGTGGAGTCAAGCTCCAAGCGCAACCCGCGTCGCAAGTAGTACTTGCCCGACTCCCAAAATTTTGTTATAGATTAGGAACTCGGCTAAAAGTCTTACTTGTCTTTAACTTTTTGTAATCGGAGACCTTTAGAAAGGTCGAATGTTCCTGACTTCGGAATGTAACCAAATATATGTTTAATATATAAGGAAGTACTTCTTTTGTGTGTTAATTATTTGCATACCACTCAAATTCATAAGTTTATCTATTTAATATATAAACTCTTCTTATGAATCAAACTCAAAAACCTTGTTTAGGTCAAATCTAATTCAGGAAATATGGAAAATAGCTTACTCATTATCATGCGACTTTCAATCATCACAGACTTATTGTCTTTATTGTTATTTATTTGGCAGCTCGATGCCTCCTCGTAGTTCAGCTCGCCGAAATGCGACACCAACGCCACCGCCACCACCTCCAACTTACAATCCCGCTATGGTACAGGTTGCTATCACCGCAGTAGTAGCAGTTGCACTATCCCAAATAAACTCTAACGGAGCTGGAGGGACCTGAAGCAGTACAAATCATCAGAACCATGGCACTGGTCATGGTCATGTTAGGGAATGCACCTATAATGAATTCTCGAACGCAAAGCCGAAAATGTTCAACGGCACTGGAGGGGTCATTGCACTAATGAAATGGTTCGAAAAGACCGAGACGGTCTTTGAGATCTGTGCATGCCAAGAAATAATCAACGTCAAGTTTGCTGCTTGCACCTTCACAGACCGAGCCCTCACATGGTGGAAGGGCTATGTGAAATCCGTATCTCTTCCATTCGCCAACGCCATGAGCTGGGAGGACTTGAAATTCCTACTGTTAGAAGAATACTGCCCGAGGGGCGAAATTCAAAAACTGGAGCAGGAACTATGGAACCTGAAAATGGTTGGTTCTGACCTAGCCGCCTACACGGCCAGGTTTAGCGATTTGTCAGCCCTGTGCCCAGGCATGGTCAACCTAGAACCAAAGAAAGTGGAAAGATACATTTGGGGGTTGTCGCCCCAGATTCAAGGGCATGTTTTGGCTTCCAATCCAGTCGCATTCAACAGCGCGAAGCGCCTGCCACAACGATTAATCGATCACGGTGTTAAACAGGGTACCATCGCAGTTGCTGCTGACCCACCGAAGGAGGTAGAGGACCGAAGGAAACCCTGTAACAAGAGAAAGGGGCAAACCACGCAGGAAAACCCTAAGAAACAACAAATGGTGGTAGCTCACGCTGTTACTGTCCCGACCGCCCAAGCACCAACAAAGCCTTACATCGGCAACCTACCGAAGTGCAAGTAAATGCAACTTCCATCATCACGGACCCTGCCGTGAAATGCATTGCACTAGGTGCAACAGGAAGGGACATACAGTCCGCTTCTGCAAAGAACCAGCCCAACCAGCCACTCCAGCTGCAAATGTTGGAGTAGGTCGTACCTGCTACGAGTGAAGAGCAACAGGGCACTTCCGAAAGGACTGCCGGAAGGCAAACAATAGGAATGCTGGGGGAAGTGGCCGAGTATTCACAATGGGCCAGGAGGAAGCCTTTGCAGACCCCATTGTGGTTACGGGTATGTTTCTCCTCGATAACTCATATACATACATGTTATTTGATAGTGGAGCGGAGAGGAGTTTCGTGAGCCATAGTTTTAAAAATCTGCTCAAACAAACCCCTCAATCATTAAGTGAAACTTTTATCGTAGAAATAGCTAACGGGAAAACCGAAGGTGCTAAGGAAATATACCTAAATTGTACCCTCTCACTAAACAATAAATCCTTTCCAATCGACCTCATGCCAGTCTCGATAAAAAGTTTCGACGTCATCATAGGCATCGATTGGCTAAGTTCTCATCGTGCGGACATTTTATGTTACGATAAGGCCGTTCGCCTTAATCTGCTAAATGGTGAAGCCCTCGTTATTTATGGCGACAAACCTAGCACCCATCTTCGTATCATCTCTTGCATCAAGGCTCAAAAATATCTGCACAAGGAATGCCACGCGTTCTTGGCACATGTTGTGGATGTGCAACGAGGAGTAGAAGACATCAAGAGTGTGCCTGACGTCTGTGACTTTCCTGATGTATTTCCTGAGGATCTTCCAGGAGTACCGCCTGCAAGACAAGTCGAATTCAGAATCGACTTAATTCCTGGAGCCACCCCTGTGGCCAAAGCGCCGTATCGCTTAGCCCCAGCAGAGATGCAAGAACTATCCAGTCAACTAAATGAACTACTCAGCAAAGGATTCATCCGACCAAGCTTCTCACCTTGGGGAGCACCAGTTCTTTTCGTGAAAAAGAAAGACGGATCGTTCAGAATGTGCATCGACTACCGAGAACTCAACAAACTTACCATTAAGAACCGGTACCCCCTACCACGAATAGACGATTTGTTCGATCAACTCCAAGGAGCAAACTACTTTTCCAAGATCGATCTGAGATCGGGATATCACCAGCTGAGATTCCTAGAGAGCGATATTCCTAAGACGGCCTTTCGAACTAGATACGGTCACTACGAATTCGTAGTGATGTCGTTCGGACTAACCAATGCACCCGACGTGTTCATGGACTTAATGAATCGGGTATGTCGTTCGTTCCTGGACAAATTTGTGATAGTATTCATAGATGACATACTCATCTATTCAAAAAGTAAAGAGGAACATGGTCAGCACCTGAGACAAGTCTTAGAGACACTAAGAACTGAGAAGCTTTACACAAAATTCTCAAAATGCGAGTTTTGGATTAGGAAGGTGGACTTTCTAGGTCACGTGGTCAGCGAAGAGGGAATCCACGTGGACCCTTCCAAGATCAAGGCTATCCAGAATTGGTCTGCGCCAACAACGCCAATCGAAATTCGCCAATTTCTAGGCCTTGCTGTCAATTACCGCAGGTTCATACAGAACTTCTCCAGCATTGCAAAACCTCTTACCTCCCAGACTCAGAAGGGTGTAACCTACAACTGGGGCGAAAAGCAAGATACTGCATTCCAAACCTTGAAGCAAGCCTTGTGCAGTGCACCTATTTTGTCTCTTCCAGAAGGGACAGAAGACTTTGTAGTATACTGCGATGCATCTAAACAAGGGTTGGGTTGTGTACTAATGCAGCGAGGAAAGGTTATTGCGTACGCCTCACGATAACTAAAAACGCATGAGGTCAACTACACCACTCACGACTTAGAACTTGGAGCAGTGGTGTTCGCCCTAAAAATCTGGAGGCACTACCTATACAGTACAAAGTGCACCATCTTCACAGACCACAAGAGCCTTCAACATATATTCGATCAGAAGGAGCTCAATATGAGGCAAAGACGTTGGGTTGAGCTACTCAACGACTACGAATGTGAGATTCGTTATCATCCGGGAAAAGCCAATGTGGTGGCAGATGCCCTTAGTCGTAAGGAGTGCTCTGGTCAAAGAGTGAAGTTATTAACCATGACGATCCATTCACACCTATCAACACAAATCAAGGAAGCTCAAATGGAAGCCTTGAAACCCGAAAACCTGACAGGTGAAGCACTTAGAGGGATGGACAAGAATTTTGAGATCAAGAGTGACGGAGTTCGTTACCTCATGAACCAAATCTGGACACCGAAGTTCGGTGGGTTCAGAGAGATAGTTATGAACGAAGCACACAAGACCCAATACTCCGTGCACCCAGGTTCAGATAAGATGTATCTGGATCTCAAACAACTCTACTGGTGGCCAAACATGAAAGGAGAAATTGCTACCTATGTGGGCAAGTGCTTGACTTGTGCCAAGGTCAAGGTAGAACATCAGAAGCCCTCAGGTCTACTCCATCAGCCCGAAATACCTGAGTGGAAGTGGGAGCAGATTTCCATGGATTTCATAATCAAAATATCCAAGACGCAGGGTGGTCACGATACCATTTAGGTGATCGTCGACAGGTTAACCAAATCTGCCCACTTCTTGCCAATCAAAGAGACCGATAAGATGGAGAAACTAACGAGAACCTACATCCGAGAGATCGTGCGACTTAATGGAGTACCGATATCTATCATCTCAGATAGAGACAGTAGATTCACCTCAAGGTTCTGGCAAACGCTACAGAAGGCCTTAGGTACTAAGCTAGATATGAGTACAGCCTATCACCCACAAACTGACAGACAGAGTGAGAGAACGATCCAAACCCTAGAAGACATGTTGCGAGCATGTGTAATCGACTTCTCTAAAGCATGGGACATCCACTTTCCATTGGTTGAGTTCTCTTATAACAATAGTTATCACACTAGCATCAAGACTGCTCCATCCGAAGCCCTTTACGGCCGTAAGTGTAGATCACCTCTGTGTTGGGCGGAAGTGGGCGACACGCAGTTGGTAAAAGGTCTAGTCCCTGATAGCACTCTCATTGGTCCGGAAATCATAAGGGAAACGGCTGAAAAGATCGTTTAAGTTCAAGAGCGACTGAAAGCCTCAAGAGATAGACAAAAGAGCTATGCCGACAAAAGACGAAAACCCTTGGAATTTCAGGTTGGTAACTGCGTTCTTCTGAAGGTCTCACCCTGGAAGGGCATGATACGCTTCGGGAAGCATGGAAAACTAAACCCAAGGTACATTGGACCCTTCGAAATTACTGCAAGGATTGGTCCAGTAGCTTATAGACTTCAGCTTCCAATCGAACTTAGCAAAGTACATCCGGTGTTTCATGTATCTAACCTGAAGAAGTGTCTATCCGATGAAACTCTCGTGATTCCACTCGAGGAAATCGAACTGAATGAAAATCTTAACTTTGTGGAAGAACCCGTCGAGATCATGGATAGGGAAATCAAACGAACAAAGCAAAGTCGCATACCAATAGTGAAGGTTCGCTGGAATGCTAAGCGGAGACCTGAATTCACTTGGGAGCGAGAAGATCAGATGCAAAAAAAGTACCCGCATCTCTTCCCTAGTCCATAGACACTTACCTTGTAAATAATTTCGGGACAAAATTCCCTCTAACGGGGGGATGATGTAACAACCTGATATTTCGAATCAATCTAACGATCCAAAGTCGAGTTGGTAACCTATCTTAATATAATAGGAATAACGTCAAAAATGAAATGTTCAAAAATCTCAATGTTAATGTACTAAGTGGTAGATATCGTATCAAGATTTTCAAAAATATAAAGAACACAAAAATCCGAGTTATAACGAAGAAGTTATGACCAATCGAAAATCCGCAATAAAACCAGCAAAACACTGTTAAGCGTAAAATACAAAACTTCAATAAAATACTTTTTAGCCTTAGGTATCTAAATGAAAGTCGTAGATATCATTAAACCGAGAACATGCATAAAAAGAACGCCCAAATCTGACTTCGTATGAGGAAGTTATGATTTTTCGAAGTTTCGGACATAGCGGTAGACAGCTAAAAACTCGAAATAGAGATCGAGTGACTTTTGGCCAATGCAACCTAAACGAGAATCGAAAATCTCGACAATATTAAGGGATTACGCCCCGCGTACCAGGCGATAAGGGTCTTGTGCCATCGGCCAGTAGCCCTCCCATCGGACATCAAGTCCGAAGTATGTAAGCGATGACGACCCACTACGCCCCGCGTACTCCTAGAGTACGCCCAGCGTACCGAGGCGGTTCAGCCTTTATAAAAGGGGTGTGAGGGTTCCGGGCTTAATTGCTCAACTCTTCTCTTTCTCATGCTTTTGCTCTGCGTTTAACCCCTCGAAGCCATCCCGAAGCCTCGGTTTTCATATCTAAGTTCCGAAGGAAGTTTTATGCTCCCGATATTCCCGAGAATCCCGAGAAATCAGCTTTCTCCAGTCGAAGTTCTGCTCGATCTTTGTCTCACCTTCTTCGATCTACCAAGTGAGTTCATACCCCTATCACTACATTTTCAAATGCTTTTAAATGCTTTTAAACACTTTTAAAGGGGAGGATACAAGTAAACACATGGTTAATCCCGTGTGAAAACATCGATCTTTTGTTATACATTTCATGTTGATTTCATTACTATCATATGGATCTGTTAACATGCAAAACATCTTACACTACTTTACCCTCTCGGGATGAAACATGTTTATAAATATTATAGTCTTTATTTATACGTTGCATCATATCAAGGGTAACCATTTTCACTATACCATTCTTATACATACAAGAACATACACCTCTTAATTATGCCTTTGTCTATATTGTGGAAAAAGGGTAATCATTTCAGGATCAAACATATTCATTTTAATACGTGACTTAATTGAGAATCTGTGAGTCAATCATCTTCACTATACCTATTAAGGTATCGCTAGAAGTCCTGTTTTATAACCAGAATCTCCCATCCGGAGAACGTGACAAGTGTGTATAAATCTATACGGGACTAATGATGCCGCACCCTGACTGTTAGCTACAGTCCCCGGGGTGACAAGTGTCATAACATTTCGACGCCTGAAGAACGTCGCTACATGCAAATTATGATAGTACGGTTATGAAAACTCACTGGATACACAATTATTATGGTATTACGTTTTCACGGGAAAAGTGACTGTTACAGTTCTTTTCACATACAGATACAATCTTCTTATAGTTTTGTTTCATAATAAAACTACACATCATTCTTTTGAGCATGTCATAATTACTCACAGGTTACGGTCTTGGTCATTTGAGACTGCATTTCACTTTTAGGAAAATAAGGGATTTTCCTGTTTCAAACACATACGGTTTACACAACGATCTTTCATTCTCATTTCATACATTTATAAGAAAATATCGGATTTTCTGGAAAACATACACGAACTTTCGAATGGCATACATTTTCTCAAAACACTACTTATGAACTCACCAACTTAATTGTTGACACTTTTTCTTGAAATAACTTGTATTCTCAGGAAACCGCTAAGCAGGGTTAACATCTACTTTTGGAGATTAACGCTCTTGCGTTAACATCATCTTTTGGAATTCATCATTCTGTATTTGACTTTTAAACATGTAATAGATACAATCATGTAAACTTTTCAAATATATGTTATGGTGGTGTGTACTTTCTTTACTATTCAGTTGATATGATACTGAATATGACGTCCTCCGCCCCCGAACGTTTCCGCCGTTCTGGTTTAGGGGTGTGACACGCTGCCTCGTGCAGACAGATGTAATGACCATCAATGAAGTTTTGTATTTCATTTATTGGTTGTGTCTATGCACCTGTACCAGCATGTCACACCCCAAAACCAGAACGGTGGAAACGTTCGGGGGCGTAGGACGTCATGTACAGTATCACAACAATGCATAATAGTAAACAAGCAACAACATCATCCATTGCATTAATAGTAATAATTTTAATACAAGTGTGTTCTGAAGTTTATAAGACACCAAAATGTATAACAAAATAAAAGATGAGTCTTGAATGCGCTCCATCTTCTCAAAATCTGATCACCGGTACCTGTCTACTGGCGACCTGAGAATACAAGTTATTTTGAAAGCGTAGATCAGCATTTAAGCTGGTGAGTTCATATGTATTTTAGTGTCATTGTTTGTATAAGTTTGAAGAATGTACTTGTAAATGGTTGATGTAAAAGTTTGTAGTGTTTGATGTAAATGTTTGTAAACTTCCTAGAAAATCCTATATTTTCTACTAGTGTAGCCTTCAACCAAGACTCAACTGTTCTCTATGTTTGTTCTTTTGTAAAAGTATGCATTTTCCCAAGGTGTGACTATCATTACCAAAATATAGTTTCTCATTACTGGTTATGTGAGAAGATCACAATGTGAATGAAATAGGAAATAAAGATGTACTGTAGTTTCATCTAGTTAACTACTAATGTACTAACTACCTTTAAACTTGTTAGTTAAATAAGGTAAAATGTGATATGATTGTACCATACTAACTGACTAAAACATGACGATGAAAGACGTAGGAAGAAATGACATTTGGCACCCGTAGACTTGCAAGTCCCACTGTAGCGAGCAGCAAGGTGTAGGATAGTCAATCCAGTATAGATCTATACATAAATTCACGCTCTCCCTCCAGGAGATTCTGGTTACAAAACGAGCCATAGCAGTTATGCTATGCCCCGAAGTAGTATCTCACATTATGATATAGTATTCTTGTATATGTATTGTATGTACTAGTGTAGTGTATGTTCTCTCTGTCTAGTATGTAGTATGTTCTCTAGTGTATAGTGTGTAGTATGTGTTGATTCTCATTATAGTATGCTCTATCTGTTTCTCTTTATAGTGGGTATTATTTCTCGTTATAGTATTCTCTATCTGTTTCTCTTTATAGTGAGTATTGTTTCGCGTTATAGTATATATTGACTCATGTATGAACTGACTCTTTGTATGTTTCGTTGTTCTGGTAATAGTATTAGTAACTTCCTAAACTATACCTATTATAATTTACTAGCAATGTTGTTTGTATGAATGAATATGTTTGCTACCCAAATGTATTGAACTGAATGAAGGACTTTTATATCTATACACATATACATAATATATAATTAAGATTCAAACGACCTTCGGACAAACAACCTATACCCTAAGTCCACAACCAAACAAGGAACAGGAAGTAAGGCGAGCTATCAGTCCTAAGTCCTTTCAATCCTATTTATATAACTATATTTGTATAGATATGCTTTTGACAAAATATAAGTTTAAAGGAGTTTGATAAAGAGTTTTGAATATAAAAGAGTTTGTAAAACGATTTGAAGCAGTTTGTTTGATAACACAGTTTGAAATGTAACAAAATCCATATGTTTGATAGTTATTAATCACATGTGATTGATATAATAACTATAATAGTTCAACTTGTATTCCCCCCCCCCCCCCATAAAAGCATTTAAAATCATTTAAAAGATAAGTTAAGGGGTATGAACTCACCTGTAGTGAGTAACTCGAATGTAAGATCGATAAAGGATGCTAGGTGTCAAGTGAAGGCTTGAGCACACACGAATCCTATTTAGCATATAATGACACATATATGTTTACAATTAGTGTTTAAACAACTAATTATGCAAGTAAAGACACCCTAGGACATGGAAAACACTTTGATTCAAGTTCTGGAAGTACAAAGGGTTGCATCTAAGGGGTGTAGGGCCTCACATAGGAGTTTACGGCCCAAATGGTAATACCCCCATGAGTTCACAGCCCATGGGATTACGGCCCAATGAGTTTATGGCCGTAAACTCATGGTATCATGTACCATTTTGTGTGTTAAGGTCCTATGGTCTTCCTTGAAGTGTTCTAGACTCGATTCCAAGGCTTAGGAAGGAGTAGTGGCACCATTGCACCACTAATCAGGGTTTACGGCCAAAGGAGATTGTCGTGGCCGTAAACACCCTTTTGTTCATGAATTCTTGGTGTTTTCAAGGTGTTTATCATGTGATTCAAGTATATAACAAGCTAAGGGTAGTGTACTTACGATATAGGAGCTTGATAGGGTGATTAAGGTCCAAAAACACTAAAGTGTTCTTGGTGTTCTTGGAGATCTTGAATATCTAACCCAAAAGATGATGTTAATGGATGGAAATCAATGGGTTATGCTAGTTAAGAAGATGTAGTAACTAATCAAGGGATAGATCACTTACATTTTGGAAGAAAAGTGAAGATCCTTGATGATAGTTGAGAGCAAATCGAATTCTAGCCTTGAAAAGATGAAGAATGAGGAAGAAATGATGGAATATCATGTATGTAACATGAGTTTACGGCCACCATGTGTTTACGGCCGTAAACTCACATGGTGTGGCCGTAAACTCCACATGATGAAGATTAAAGCTTGTTTGTTAGGTCACAACTTCAATTGACACTTCCTTTTACTCATTCCTTTGGTGTACTTAGGCTCAAAATGCTCAAACAGACTCGAAATAGTGCTAGAAGATAGCAGAAATGAGATAGACTTTGATTGAGTTTAAGAGTTATACAAGATAGAAATTTTGGGTTGTCACATCATCCCCCCGTTAGAGAGAATTTCGTCCCGAAATTAGAGTTTAACAAATAAGCTATTACAAATAACTAAACGAAAAGATGAGGATATTTCAGTTTCATTTGATCCTCGCTCTCCCAAGTGAATTCAGGTCCTCGCTTGGCGTTCTAGCGAACCTTCACTATCGGGATACGGCTTTGCTTCGTTTGTTTGACCTCTCGGTCCATGACCTCTACAGGTTCTTCCACGAAATTGAGGCTCTTGTTGATCTCGATCTCGTCGAGTGGGATTACAAGAGTCTCGTCCGACAGACACTTTTTCAAGTTCGAGACATGGAAAGTAGAATGTACGTTACTAAGCTCGCGGGGTAAGTTGAGTTTGTAAGCTACATGGTCGATTCTAGCGAGAATCTCGAAAGGCCCTACGTATCTTGTATTTAGCTTTCCACGCTTTCCGAAGTGTATCAAACCCTTCCAGGGTGAGACCTTCAATAGAACACGGTCGCCCACCTGGAATTCCAACGGTTTCCTTCGTTTGTCTGCGTAGCTTTTCTGTCGGTCTTTAGAGGCTTTCAATCGTTCACGAATTTGAAAAATTTTCGCTGTCGTTTCCCGAATGATTTCCGGACCTGTGAGAGTGCTGTCAGGAACTCGTCCTTTAGCTAACTGCATGTCGCCCACCTCAGCCCAGCACAGAGGGGATCTGCACTTCCGGCCATAGAGGGCTTCAAATGGAGCAGCCTTTATGCTCGCTTGATAACTGTTGTTGTAGGAAAATTAGACAAGGGGTAAATGAATATCCCATGCTTTCCCAAAGTCTATCATGCAGGCTCGCAACATATCTTCTAAAGTCTGGATAGTCCTCTCACTTTGTCCGTCGGTTTGTGGATGGTAGGCTGTACTCATGTCCAGCCTAGTTCCAAGGGAACTTTGTAGCGATTGCCAGAACCTCAAAGTGAATCTACTATCTCTATCAGAGATAATGGATATGGGAACACCATGCAGTCGTACTATCTCCCTCAGGTATGTTCTTGTTAGCTTCTCCATCTTGTCAGTCTCTTTGATCGGTAAGAAGTGTGCGGACTTTGCTAACCTGTCTACGATCACCCAAATGGTATCGAGACCACCCGTAGTCTTGGGCAACTTGGTTAAGAAGTCCATCGTGATCTGCTCCCACTTCCATTCAGGTATCTCCGGTTGCTGGAGTAAACCTGATGGTTTCTGGTATTCGACCTTAACCTTGGCGCAAGTAAGGCATTTACTCACGAAGGTAGCAATCTCTGCTTTCATGTTAGGCCACCAGTATAACTTTTTAAGATCCAGATACATCTTATCTGAACCTGGGTGGACAGAATATCGAGTGTTGTGAGCTTCGGTCATGATCAAGTCTCTGAAATCACCGTGTTTCGGTGTCCAGATCCGATCCACGAGATATAAGACTCCGCCACCCTTGACCACTAAGTTCTTATCCATCCCTCTCAGAGATTCACTTGCCATATTTTCAGGTTTCAAAGCTTCAAGCTGAGCTTCCTTAATTTGGGTGGACAAGTGTGAATGGATAGTCATAGTCAATGATTTGACTCTATGACCAGAGTATTCTTTCCAACTTAGGGCGTCAGCTACTACGTTGGCCTTGCCGGGATGATAACGAATTTCGCATTTGTAATCACTGAGTAGCTCGACCCACCGTCGTTATCTCATGTTGAGCTCCTTCTGTTCGAATATGTGTTGTAGGCTTTTGTGGTCTGTAAAGATAGTGCTTTTTGTACCATACAGGTAGTGTCTCCAGATCTTCAGAGCAAACACCACTGCTCCTAACTCAAGATCGTGTGTGGTGTATTTGACCTCGTGTGTCTTCAGCTGTCTTGAGGCATAGGCGATGACCTTTCCTCGTTGCATCAGAACACAGCCGAGCCCTTGATTGGACGCATCGCAATAGACCACGAAGTCTTCTATCCCTTCGGGGAGGGACAGTATCGGTGCGGTGCATAAGGCTCGCTTTAGCGTTTGGAACGCTTTCTCTTGCTTCTCTTCCCAATCAAAGGTCACGCCCTTCTGGGTCAATGTTGTAAATGGTTTCGCAATCCGAGAGAAGTTCTGAATGAACCTGCGATAGTAGCCAGCGAGGCCTAGAAATTAACGGATTTATGTAGGCGTCTTCAGTGCTGACCAGTTCTCAATGGCTTTAATTTTGGAAGGGTCCACGTGTATTCCCTCTTTACTAACCACGTGCCCTAAGAATTTGACTCTTCGGATCCAAAATTCGCATTTCGAGAACTTCGCATAGAGTTTCTCTGATCGCATTGTTTCTAAGACCTGACGAAGATGTTGACTATGCTCCTCCTTACTACGAGAGTAGATAAGTATGTCATCAATGAAGACGATGACGAACTGATCCAAGTAAGGACGGCACACCCTATTCATTAAGTCCATGAATACTGCGGGCACATTGGTCAGTCCGAACGGCATCACTACAAACTCGTAGTGTCCATAACGAGTTCGGAAGGTTGTCTTCAGAACATCCTCCCCTAGCACTCGTAATTGGTGATACCCGGATCTCAGGTCTATTTTTGAAAAGAAGTTCACCCCTTGAAGTTGGTCAAACAAGTCGTCAATGCGAGGCAGAGGGTAACGATTTTTGACGGTTAGTTTGTTAAGTTCTCTGTAGTCGATGCACATACGGAACGATCCGTCTTTATTCTTGACGAACAAGACCGGTGCTCCCCAGGGTGAGAAGCTTGGCCTAATGAAGCCCTTGCTGAGCAATTCGTTAAGTTGACCGGATAGTTCCTGCATCGCAGCTGGTGCTAGACGATAGGGCAATTTGGCTATGGGGGTAGCCCCTGGAACTAAGTCGATTCTGAACTCGACTTGAGGTTGCGGAGGTAATCCTGGGAGTTCTTCTGGAAATATGTCGGGAAAATCGCGTACTACTGGGATGTTCTTAATGTCTTTCGTTTCTTGGCTCACATCGACAACATGAGCAAGGAATGCGCGACATTCCTTTCGCAAGAATTTCTGGGCTTGAATGCTCGAGATGAGGCGAAGATTAGTGCGGGGTTTGTCGCCGTAGATTACTAGAGTTTCGCTAGACGGCAGATTAAGGTGAACAGCCTTTTCGTAACACATAATGTCGGCACGATGAGCACTCAACCAATCCATGCCGATAATGACGTCGAAACTTTTAATTGAGACCGGCATGAGGTCGATTGGAAATGAATGGCTATCTAGTGTTAGTAAACAACCTATGTATATGCAGCTAGTACTCTCTGTCTTTCCGTTAGCCATTTCTACGGTGAACGGTTCTTTAAGTGCATGCGATTTATTCTTAAGTAAGTGAGCAAATTTCTGGTTCACGAAACTCCTCTCCGCTCCACTATCAAACAGTATGCATGCATATGAGTTATCGAGGAGAAACGTACCAGTGACCACTGTGGGGTCGGCAACTGCCTCCTCGTGGCCTATAGCCAGAACTCTTCCCACTCCGTCGGCGTTCCCTGCCTTCGGGCAGTTCCTTTTATAGTGGCCCGCCTCGCCACAACCGTAGCAAGCCTGGCCTACACCAGCGTCGGGGACCTGAGTGATTGGCTTTGCCGGAGCCTTACGGAAACGGGAAGTGTGCCCCTTCCTGTTGCAGTTAGAACACTGCATTTCCCTACAGGCTCCATTGTGGTGGAAGCTGCATTTGTTGCACTTCGGCAAGCTCCCTGCGTATTGCTTTACCGGTGCAGCTGCGGCAGGTGCTATTACAATGTGGACAGCTACGACCTGCTGCTTTTTGGCGGCCTTCTTCTTCTTCATGTCATACCAGAATTTCCGCTTGTTGTCAGCGGCTTGGGAGGGTTCTGAGATGGCTAGGGTGGTTGTTGCTGACAGGGTTCGGACCCCATGGTCGATGAGCCTTTGTGCCAATCGCTTGGCACTATCGAAGGTTGTGGGGTTGGAAGCTAAGACGTTCCCCTGAAATGGAGGCACCAACCCCCATATGCACCTCTCCACCTTCTTGGCCTCAGAAGGGACCATTCACGGATATAGTGCTACCAGATCGCTGAATCTGGCAGTGTAGGAGACTATGTCGGAGCCCTTCATGGTTAGGCTCCAGAGCTCCTGCTCTAACTTCTGTACTTCGCCCCTCGGGCAGTACTCCTCGATCATCAGCTCCTTAAGAGCTTCCCAGCCGATGGCATTTGCCACTATAAGGGATAGTGACTTGACATGGTGATGGGTTTTAGGTACAACAAATAAACTAGAAAACAATTCCTAAGTTCACATGCAACCTACTTTGGATCTATGTTTTAACTATTGAACATACAACTTTGAATTGCAAAACAAGAACCCTAGAGGAGAGAGGCTAATTTCGAAAATAGTAAACTAGGGTTTAGGGTTTACATACCTTTCAATTGTTATAGCAAACAATTGATAATCCCTTGATCTTGATCTTGATCTTCTTGGAAGCTTTAGCACCACAAGTGTAATGCCTCTAATGGAATCACACCCAAACTAGCAAGAAGGAAAGTAGAAGAGAGAGGGGAGAGGGAGTATGCAAAATCTCGGCCTTAGGGTTTCTTCAAAAGAAAGAGTGACCAAAAACATGAACCAGGAGGCTCCTTATATAGCTGATGGATCTAGGGTTTAAGGGAAACCCTAGTTATCCTTTGCTTAGGGCCTAAGCAAACCCAAGGGCCTTATCCAAGCCCCTATGGACGAAATTATTAGGGTTTCCCCTAAAGATTTCGTCCACCCTCTTCCAAGGGGGTTCTAGAGCCTTCCACTCAACTATTAGATAATTGCAAACTAGTCCCTGCACCTTATAATTAATTCTTTTAACCCCAAAATCAATTCTGATTAATTTCTGGCTAACAATTAATTAAACATAATGATTTCTAATTAATATATTAATCCAATAACATATTAATAAATCATTTATATATATATTAATTTATTAATCTTATAAATTAATATCTCTCCTTTCATAATTTCCTTGTCCAGTTGCTAGGTTGAGGGCAACCCAAAAGGACTGTGCTGCTATCAATTCAAGTACATACCAATTATAGTTATGGGCTTAGACACCTAATCCAACAGTCTCCCACTTGGATAAGTCTGTAACTATAATTGCTAGTATGCCTTCTAAATTTGACCAGCAAATTGTAGCTTCCAAAAGCTGCTGCCGAACTCTGACCCAGTCAGTTACGTGTCCTAAGATAAGTGATCATATAACCCTTCGTTCTGCTTGATATCCCCAGACAAAAGACATGGAATGTAATCAATCTGTTTGTCCAGAATCTATGTTTCCCGATTCCTGATTTGTGATGATGTAGGACTTCTAATCGAACACATCAATTTAGTCCTGGCTGGGCCCAGCACATAAGTCAACACCAAATCATCGAGGGGCCCACAGATATCGCTTTTCCTGTTAGGGCAAAAGGAACGAATAAACGTTGACTCATATGCTTGTATCTTTTACTCATCAAATTATGCATGACAATACGTTTTATAACACCAAGTTACTGATGCGTTTTCGTATCACCAATGCACAACCGACTTGTAAATTACAACTCATATATCTTCGTTTCAAGATTATAAGATATTATCGTCTCAGTATTACTCGTGATGAATTCCATGAAGTAATACTCTGAGCGAGGGTTTATCCAATACTCAAATCTCAATTTCTGAGTACTCATGAACACTGCAGCAATTCTATTGCCATGTCTATCCTTAGACAATCTGCAATCCAATTCATGACAGTCTTAATTCACTACTTACTTCCAAGAGTACGAGCGACTGTGGAGTTTGAATAATCTCATTATTCAGGAAGTAAAACATGCAAAAATGAAACACAATAATAAACAATTGACAAAAGGTAGTAGCCAAACTTATAAATAATACTTTATTATTTAATCACCAAAAGTCAATTACATTTACTTTGTTACAAGTTTCAAAAACTAATCTAACTACTAAAACTAATATCATCTTTCAGTCCTATGCTCCGAGCATGCTGAATATGCTTAGCCCTACTCAGACCCTTTGTGAGAGGATCTGCTGGGTTATCTTCAGATGACACCCTCTTTACTATAAGATGGCCTTCTTCAACTCTATGTCTAATGAAATGGTACTTTCTGTCGATATGTCTGGTCTTACCATGATCTCTCGGTTCCTTTGTCAAGGCAACCGCTCCTTCATTATCGCAGAAGAGTTCCATAGGCTCCTGGATGGTTGGAACAACTCCGAGATCCCCGATGAAGTTCCTCAACCAAGCTGCTTCTTTCGACGCTTCACTTGCTGCAATGTACTCTGATTCACAAGTAGAATCAGCCACCGTATTTTGCTTGGAACTCTTCCAAGTAACTGCTCCTCCATTCAGTAAAAATACCCAGCCCGACTGAGAACGGAAGTTATCTCTATCCGTCTGAAAGCTGGCATCACTGTAACCATCTACTCTCAAAGTATCACTGCCACCAAGCACAAGAACCCAGTCCTTTGTCCTTCGCAAATACTTGAGTATATTCTTAACTGCTATCCAATGAGCTCTACCTGGGTTTCCCTGATAGCGACTGACCATGCTCAAAGCAAATGCCACATCAGGGCGAGTACATGTCATAGCGTACATGATCGATCCGACAGCGGAAGCATAAGGTACACGACTCATGTCATCTATTTCAACATCTGTACTCGGGCATTGAGTCTTACTCAATTTGGTATTGCTCTGGATAGGTAGCTCTCCCTTCTTGGAATTTTCCATACTAAACCTCTTTAGTACCTTATCCAAGTATGTGCTCTGACTAAGTCCAATTAGTCTCTTCTTTCTATCTCTCAATATTCTAATCCCAAGAATATAGGCAGCTTCTCCAAGGTCTTTCATTGCAAAACATTTTCCAAGCCAAGACTTAACCTCTTTCAAGGTTGGAACGTCGTTACCAATGAGTAATATGTCATCGACATATAACACCAGAAAAGTTACTATACTCCCACTAGCCTTGATATACACACAAAACTCATCTTCACTTCTAGAGAAACCAAACTCTTTGACTTTCTCATGGAAGCAAAGATTCCAACTGCGAGATGCTTGTTTCAATCCATAAATGGATTTCTCAAGCTTGCACACTCTATTGGGAAACTTTGCATCAACAAAACCCTCTGGCTGACTCATGTAAACATTTTCAGCCAACTTCCCATTAAGGAAAGCAGTTTTGACATCCATCTGCCAGATTTCATAATCATGAAAGGCAGCTATGGCGAGCAATATCCTAATAGATTTAATCTTAGCCACTGGCGAAAAAGTCTCATCATAGTCAACCCCTGGGGTTTGAGTAAAACCTTTTGCAACCAGTCGAGCCTTGAATGTGTGCACATTTCCATCCATGTCTGTCTTCTTTTTGAAGATCCATTTGCACCCAACTGTCTTACGACCTGGTGCACTATCAACCAAATTCCAAACTTGGTTGTCATACATGGACTTAATCTCGCTGTCCATTGCCTCTTTCCACTTGGAAGCCTCTGGGCCTGCCATTGCTTCCTTATAAGTGACTGGTTCATCTAAGTTTACCAGTGTTCTGTCACTTATGAATGTGTCACCATCTGAAGTAATATGAAAACCATACAACTCAGGTGGCACACTCACCCTAGTGGATCTTCTAAGAGGTAATGAGTTATCAATTGGTTCAATAGGAACTGTTTCCTCTGGTTGAGTGCTAGTGTCATCTAAGGTTCCTTCATTGGCTGACTCTTGAATTTCTTCAAGGTCAATAATGCTCCCACTGTCCTCTTTGAATATGAGCTCTCTTTCAAGAAAGACTCCTCTTCGTGCTACAAAGACCACGTTTTCACTAGGCCTGTAGAACAAATATCCAAAAGACTGCTTTGGGTAACCAATGAAAACACATTTCTCACTTCTAGCTGCTAGCTTGTCGTGAGTCTCTCGTCTTACGAAAGCTTCACAACCCCAGACTTTAATATGTGCTAACGAGGGAACTTTCCCTGTCCACATTTCGTGAGGTGTTTTGGCAACCTTCTTTGTAGGGACAAGATTGAGGATGTGGGCGGCTGTCTCTAAGGCATACCCCCAGAAGTGAATAGGAAGCGAAGCCCGACTCATCATAGAACGAACCATGTCTAACAAGGTTCGATTACGCCTCTCAGCTACACCATTTAACTGTGGTGTCCTAGGAGGAGTCAATTGTGAGACTATCCCACATTCTTTCAGATAGTCGTTAAACTCGATACTAAGATACTCCCCGCCTCTATCGGATCTAAGTATCTTTATCTTTCTGCCCAATTGATTTTCGACTTCATGCTTAAACTCTTTGAACTTTTCAAAAGTTTCTGACTTATGCTTGATCAAGTAGATATATCCATATCTGCTATAATCGTCAGTGAAAGTCACATAGAATCGATTAGCATCTCTTGTAGTTGATCTAAAGGGCCCACACACATCTGTGTGTATGAGATCCAACAGACCTTCACCTCTTTCACAAGACCCTGTGAATGGTGATTTTGTCATCTTTCCCAAAAGACAAGATTCACACATATCATCTGACTTTAGGTCAAATGATTCCAACACTCCATCATTTTGGAGTTGGGCTATGCGTTTCTTGTTAATGTGTCCAAGACGACAATGCCACAAGCATGCCTTGTCTACACTATTAGACAAGTCAATATTAAGTACACTATTTCCTAGGCTATCAACACAAGTCACTGTTTCATACACACCATTACAAGGCAAAGCTTCAAACATAAAAACACCATTCTTATAAACAGAAATTGAACCATTCAAATCATTAAAAGAATATGTAAAACCTTGTCTGAACAATGCATGAAATGAAATAATGTTTCTCGTCATCTCAGACGAATAGCAACAATTTATTAAATCTAATCTAACATCATTACTAAGCAGAAGCTGATAAACTCCGATCTTGGTTACTGGTGAAGACTTTCTGTTTCCCATGATCAGGTTTATTCTTCCTCGCTCTATCTCCTCACTTTCCTTTAGACCCTGCAAATCAGAACAGATATGAAAACCACATCCTGTATCAAGGACCCATGAACGAGAAGATAATGAGTTATTAGCATAAATAGTGTAAATACCTGCCGAAGATGGCTTCACTTTGCCATCCTTGATATCTTGCAGATATTGTGGGCAAGATCTCTTCCAATGCCCTTTTTGGTTGCAGTAAAAGCAAACTGCCTCTTTTGGATCAGAAACATGGGGAGTGGAACCATTGGGCTTAGCCTTTGGGCCATTACTAGATGACCCAACTTGAGCCTTGCTCTTCCAGTTTTGCTTGGGAGGACCTTTCCTCTTTTTCCCCTTTCCCTGTCCAATAGCCAAAACAGGGGCACTAGCAGGTGTGGAGGGTATACTTTTACCCTTCATCCCTGCCTCAGCTGTCTGCAACAAGTTGTGCAATTGGGCCAAGGTCTGCTCAGTATTGTTCAAATGGTAAGTTAGAATAAACTGACCATAACATTCAGGAAGTGAGTTCAAGACCATGTCAATGGCCAATTCCTCATCAAAGTGAATATTGAGCTTGACCAAACGCTCTATGTAGCGTTGCATTCTTTGCACATGTGACACAACCGACTCCCCATCTTTCATCTTGCAAGCCATGAGTGACTTGACTACTTCGAACTTTTCTTGACGAGCTCGCTTATGGTACTTTTCCATAAGGTCCTTGTTCATCTCGAAAGGCCAGTAGTCCTCATAGTACCTCTGCAGTTCTGGGGACATAGTTGCCACCATGATGCATGCCACTTTGGTAGCATCATCGTAATGTTTCTTGTAGGCAGCAAGATCTTCAGGAGTAGCTTCATTCTCATCAAGCTCTTTGAGCTCCTTTTCAAGAACATATTCTTTGTTCTCGAAACGAAGAGCCATCTTGATGTTGCGCATCCAATTGTTATAGTTTGAGCCATCCATAACGACTTTGGAGCATATATTGAGCAAGGAGAAGTTCTGGTTGGAGGAGGATGAAGTAGAAGTGTTTCCAGGAGTAGACATCTGAAAAGAAAGAAAGTTTTAGTTAGATTTCAAGATACCTTAATAGAATAACCCAAAGATATAATATCAAGGTTAGGATCCAACTATGAAGATTCACAACTTAGAAATGGGATGCCGAGATCCAAGTGCAAATTTCATAAAGGTAGGTGAATGACGATTCACCAATTCCACCATTAGACGAAACAAACGAAGTGAAATTCCTAATTCTTTTGAGATACATTGAAACTATTCAATGGCATGTTTTATTCTCAGATTATGCTCTTCTATTTGTGACTGGGATGCCGAGGATCACAAACAAGATGTGAATAACCATGCAAATGTGCTTGGTAACCTCATTGTCTTTATCATTAACTATTGATGTGCTGGTAAACCACACACGCTCCATCAAAATGACAATTATGAGATACCCATTGCTACTCTTTATTAGTGCCTTTTAGTGTGCTGGTTAACCACACACGCTCCACTAACGACCAATAAAGCATAATGTGCAATTTCATGGATTAGCATACTTTTCACATTTTTCCTAAAGTAACTAGAGTTAGGATTTTGAAAATAATGTTCTAGTACTTTCTTTAATATCATTATACTTTTAATGAGAAGTAGTTGTCCTATCAAATCCGTTCTGCTAACGACCCTCCACTAATCAAGGAAGCGGTGGGTGAGAGTGGACACCCATTCAACTACCATTTTATAGGCAGTTTCCTTATACCCCCCTTATAGATTAGCTTCGTGAATGAGGCATACTAGCGATTTGACTGACCATATTCTTATACATATAATATTAAACCTTTAATTATAATATATATATAAGGTGTGTTTTAAAACTTTTTAAAACTTCAAGGGTTTATATAAATTTCGAAATTTAAGCTGTTAAATTCAAATTTAAATAAACCAATTCACTAGATTTAATATTTATCTATTAATTAACTATTAATCAAATTATTAAATCTTGTAAGGATTATCTAATTAAATTAATCAATTAATTTAATCCTAATCCTTATCCCTCTAATTTCGAAAAATAGGGTAAGGATAATTATCCAATTAATCTAATTAAGTAACAATTATCCAAAAACAAGAAACCCTAGTTATCCTCTTAGCATATTTCGAAATTCATAAGGGAGGAGGCTAGGGTTTTCAAAACCCTAACCCTAATTTCGATTAGGGTTCTTTGGAGGCTAGGGTTTTCGAAAAAACCCTTTGATCCAAAACCCTAGAAATCAAAAGATTGGCCTTTAGGGTTTAATAGCTATAAACCCTAATTTGCAATTCAACAATTGTAGCAATTCAATTTAAAACAACAATGGCTCTGATACCACTGATGGGTTTTAGGTACAACAAATAAACTAGAAAACAATTCCTAAGTTCACATGCAACCTACTTTGGATCTATGTTTTAACTATTGAACATACAACTTTGAATTGCAAAACAAGAACCCTAGAGGAGAGAGGCTAATTTCGAAAATAGTAAACTAGGGTTTAGGGTTTACATACCTTTCAATTGTTATAGCAAACAATTGATAATCCCTTGATCTTGATCTTGATCTTCTTGGAAGCTTTAGCACCACAAGTGTAATGCCTCTAATGGAATCACACCCAAACTAGCAAGAAGGAAAGTAGAAGAGAGAGGGGAGAGGGAGTATGCAAAATCTCGGCCTTAGGGTTTCTTCAAAAGAAAGAGTGACCAAAAACATGAACCAGGAGGCTCCTTATATAGCTGATGGATCTAGGGTTTAAGGGAAACCCTAGTTATCCTTTGCTTAGGGCCTAAGCAAACCCAAGGGCCTTATCCAAGCCCCTATGGACGAAATTATTAGGGTTTCCCCTAAAGATTTCGTCCACCCTCTTCCAAGGGGGTTCTAGAGCCTTCCACTCAACTATTAGATAATTGCAAACTAGTCCCTGCACCTTATAATTAATTCTTTTAACCCCAAAATCAATTCTGATTAATTTCTGGCTAACAATTAATTAAACATAATGATTTCTAATTAATATATTAATCCAATAACATATTAATAAATCATTTATATATATATTAATTTATTAATCTTATAAATTAATATCTCTCCTTTCATAATTTCCTTGTCCAGTTGCTAGGTTGAGGGCAACCCAAAAGGACTGTGCTGCTATCAATTCAAGTACATACCAATTATAGTTATGGGCTTAGACACCTAATCCAACACATGGTTGTTCCACCGTGTCAGAGCTCGGTCCGCGAAGGTGCAAGGGGCAAATTTTACCTTGCTCCCTTCCCGACAGGAGCAGATCTCAAAGATCGACTCCGTCTACTCGAACCATTGCGAGAGGGAAATGATTCCGCCAGTACCATTGAAGGCCCTGGGTTTGCAGCTGGTGAAATCCTTGTACGAGCACTCCCTAGTGCGCACATGAGTTTCAACTAGGGTGGGAGGCATATTAGTCCCACTCCCACTGGTACCGGTTGAGTTAAATTGGGCTAGGGCTGCCGTAACAGCCGTATTCACAGCAGCTTAAATAGCCGTTGGGTTGTATTGAGGAGGAGGAGTTGGAATTGGAGTCATTGGAGTAGTACGTCTCGCTGATCGACGTGGAGGCATCTTGAAGCTATAAAATCACGAAAGATAACGATGTTGATAAGAATTTAATAGAAAGAATGATGAAAGTGACTCATGGACTAACTCTCCATAGCCCAACAACACAGATGAAGGTATGATTGAATACTTAATTTCTAATAGATTAGATATCTGTCAATAATACTGGTATTACAGATGTAATTAGTTCAGGAAAAACGATCTAAAAGTAGGTCTTACATCAAACCAAGATGAGAAAATTTGACAGAATTAAGTCCTAAACGACCGAAAGTTCAAGGTCTTACAGTAATAGGAATTTACAGGGAGAAGTGCTACTTAGAGCATAGATAAAAAAAGGCTAATCCTTAATCCAAAAGAAAAGGGATGAGCAGGGCATCCCCTAACGACGTCGGGAACCCCTTGGGCGAACCCTTAGTTCATCCATCAGACGCTCCATTTCAAGAATGTGTTGCTCGTACACTCGCTGGCGTACGCGATGCTCTATGACTTCAGCCCTAGTCTCTGCTAGTGCTAGAAGTAGAGACTCACGGTCTCTGTCAACTCTCTCACGAGCATCTTCCAGTCGACGAATGCGGACAGTGTTGATCACTGTATTCGCATCAAGTTCCGCAATGCGTTGGAGGGCTGTCCTTCCCTGGATTTCGTTACGAGCAACCCTACGGACCAGGATAGGCAGGACCCTGTCCGCTGAGCCTCCTTCGCTCACATTGTAAAAACTTCGGTCTCCATTGTATGGGATAGGTTGGCCCTGTTCCTGATTCCAGGTCTCCAGACTTTCCACCCACAGAGGCGTCGGGCCTTGAAAAGTCGGACGTGGGTTCGGGTTTGGGTTTGGAGCTACTGGGGGTAGATTGTTGACTTCTGGTTCGGAGTCAGAACCATCCGAAAAGCCTTCTGTGAGGTGATCATCCAATGGAATTGCAAGTTCCTCTTCAGGCTCAACATCAAGCCATCCTCCGTCGCCTTGATTTGGGAAGTACGAGTCTCCGGGGAGATGGAATCCAGCCATGTTATCTAAGCGAGAAAAGGGGTAAAAGAAATAATTAATAGACGTACTAATTAAGATAATTATAAGATGATCCTTACTAGTTACTCCAACATTTGCGTAGTGCATATCAGTCATATGTAACCAAGACAGGATAGACCTTCGAATAAGTGACCCTAACTCTAAGCCCACAACCAAACAAGGAACAGAAAGTAAAGCAAAGATCACAGATTCTAAGTCTATGACACCCTAGTCACATATAACCTTAGCGTATCCACTCAGCAACTATTGACATACTAATAAAGACCTTTTTAGTTTGCACATAAGTAATTATAGTAACACAAAATACTCCTATAGTATTTTAAGTTTATGTTATGTTCTAATGTTTTCGTTGTAGTAGGGTTGGTAAGTTTTTAGACTTGCTGCAACATCACAAACAATCATGGACACATGCTAATCACTTCTCGGAAAGATACAGTTGATCAGGCTATATCACTCCCAGATCTGATTATATGTCCCCAAGACTACTCGCGTTGTCCAGCAATCGTAATACTTTTGTTCTGTCCTAGTGACACTGATTTTAGTATGAATGCAGGTATGTATACTTAGGTTAAATATTTTATTATTTAAAAGTATAAACTCTTGGTCAGAGTATTTTAATCTCGTTGTGTTTATAGTTGTATATCATTTATGGGTTGATATACTCAATTCACTATAAACAATGCTCTGATACCAATCTGTCACACCCCAAAACCGGAACGGCAGAAACGTTCGGGGGCGGAGGACGTCATGTACAGTATCACAACAATGCATAATAGTAAACAAGCAACAACATCATCCATTGCATTAATAGTAATAATTTTTAATACAAATGTGTTCTGAAGTTTATAAGACACTAAAATACTTATGAACTCACCAGCTTAAATGTTGATCTACGCTTTCAAAATAACTTGTATTCTCAGGTCGCCAGTAGACAGGTACCGGTGATCAGGTTTTGAGAAGATGGAGCACATTCAAGACTCATCTTTTATTTTGATTATACGTTTTTGGTGTCTTATAAACTTCTGAAACCTCACCGAACGTTTTATCCTCTTTTAAAAACTTGTTAAAAGCATCAACCTTTATTTCAAACACTCTAGCTATGATATTAGTCCTATTGTTGGTATCATGTTGACCATGAATATCCATATAACGAACTATTTCTGGCCATTTTACATTAAATGTAAACGTAATGAAATAGTCTGGATTACCATACACTCTATAAATTGAAATGGCATCTTGGTAATGGTTATACATATATCGAGGACCACCTGTAAACGATGCAGGTAGAAATACACGCTTACCAACGACACGACTATCTCTGTCCCCCTTTGAAAGAGCATCATAAAGACCACTAATATAGTTTGAACGTAACTAGGACTGGTGATACAAAATATAGTTTAAACGGCCCTATTCAACACAGGTATATGCATCAACCAAATATTGCTGGAACAGACGACATAACTGTAATAATAGAGAATAAATCCGTTGACGGGCATGAATATAATAATTATAATACATATTAAACGTAAGTGCTTTTGCAGTGTGACCTAATTCGTTATCCAACTTCAAACGTGGAGACCATCCATCCTCACCAAACGGAAAAAGCAACGGATATTGTAAAGACATATAAGCAGGATGAAGCTTACTAACTCGCTGAGGCTGACCTGATTTAGAATAAACAATAATATCATATGTGCTACAATTAGTGTCATCCCCGGTAACTATACATCCTAAAGAACCAGGAACAGGTACACCACTGTATAAACAAACAAAATACGAATCAACATTCATATTGGCTACTATTTCTTTAGCTATTTTAAAAGTGTGAACATATTCATTATGGGTCGTTAAGGATTGCATAAGAAGATGAACTATACCAGAATTGAGGTCCTTTCTCTTATGGGAGTCAAATATATTCATTCTATTATGCGCCTCATTGTCAGTGTCAAAGATATACAACTGTAAGAACCTAGGTCTGTGGGCATCCTGCGGACACATAGAACCTACCCAATGATACACCTGACTCGAAATTTTAAACACATATGGACCTCGAACATTGTTGATCTCGTCGTCAACATTTGCTCCGAAAGAGATCATTGAAAACATATTGTTGTACGCTCTGAAATCATTCAAAAAAAACCTTTGTTCATATAAAGATCATAAATTTCAGTAGGCGGAGTATGAGGATAAGGAAGCACAACAGACCGAGACTTACAACAACGATTATACCTAGGATGGTCAACAAGTGATAAATTGGCAATCATTTCAATGTACCAAAAGAAAGTTCCACAGAACGCACAAACACAATCACAATCCCCACAATCGTAATAAATAGGCAACACAGAGGCATCAGTACCACTAACCATACGTTTATGACGGTAACTTCTGATAACAGCAGCAGCAGACGTGGAAGCAGACGAAGAACAATCAAGAAGTTTCCGCTTAGGTTGTTTACCCATAATATAGGATTCAGTAAATAGCAAATGTTAAAGAACCATTCAACACGAAAACAAAGAGTATTAGAACCGAATTATTAAAAAAAAAAAAAAAAAAAAAAAAAAAAAAAAAAAGTAAGTCCTAAAAAAAAGTGGCTAAAGTTAAAATAAAAGGAAGTTTTGTGAGAGAAGTAAGGTGGCAAATGTCAACAAAATGAAAATAAGGTGGCAAACGTTTGAAGGCGGAAATCTTTTGTGGTGAAAATATGAAGAGGAGAAACTATAAGGTACCTCGCAATTAACGTTATATATAATTAGATGGAACTCCTTACTATACAGACATACTCAATTTTTTATTTTTATTTTAAACTTTTTCTGTTGACTCGTGAGAGTGTCACAACTCACCAATGTGGAAATTCTAAGCTAAAATTCAACTTTTTTAATCGAAATAAATCATTTTGCCACATCTACGTTTTAGAAGATGACAAGGGCACTTGGCAGGTTTTAAGGGTTGCTCCTTCATTTTAGCAACAAAACCATCACAAAAAAAAGGTCAAGTTACATTTCCAAATAGTAAATTGAAAATACAAAATATAGAAAAAGATAGAAATAAATAAATAAATATAACTTTATAGTTTTATCAATTTTATCATTAAGTTATTTAACAATGTTATATATTTTCCAAAACCACGATTTTGTCTGATCAAAAACAGGTAACTTATAGGTAAGACATGCTTATAACATTTACATACATTTTAATATAACAAATAAAGAGTAATTGTTCGGTCACAAGAAAAATATGAATTGTATATAATGTTCAACTCGGAATTTTTAACATCACTATAAAAAATAGATACATAACATGACTAAAATGATAAAATGAGAAAAGTACATTGTGCTTCTCTGTCTTCTACCTTACAAAATATTAGTAAAATTCAATAGAATGCTAAATTGTTGTACTTGTAAGACCCAAAATGAAGGCTTACAAAAACTTGTCTGCTGTATCAAGATTACTCATGATTTCTGACTTGACTGCTTCCGGAAGGGGAGCAGATGGGCCCGCCTTTGAGTAGAAACTTGCCAGTGCTCTAATTGCTTTCACAATCACAACATATGATTCCTGCACCAAAAATATCCCAACAAAACCATTCACAAAAAACAAAAACAATCACAGGACAGGTTGTACTGCGTTTGGCGTGCATTGGACTGAGACAGATGTAAATGAGAAACAAAATTGCAATCTTTTGTCCAACGCAAAAAAAAAATGGAGCAAGATGGTGCAAAAGACGTAAATGCCCTCATCATTGAAATTTACCTCATTGATTACTGTTTTCTCTCCTCTCCAACTGCCTAGATACTCGCGTATGGATTCCTTAGCTGCATCTGCAGTGCGTCTAAATTTTGCCATGTCATTCGGATCTTCATTTAATGATTCCCTTAAAGTCTTCACTACTTCTCGTGCTGAATTCAAGTACGCCTTTGGCAACACTTTCCCAGATTTTGTCTTCTCATTAGGGTCAAATAATGACTTAAATGCCCCTACTAAACTTTCATCTTTCTCCTCTTGCTCATTTTCAGCCCAAGCTAGTGGCAATCCATAGTTGAATGCTAAGATTGAAACACCGCCACTTGCTAAGACATGCCGCCTGTTAGACCATGTATCTTTACAAACAATGTGACAGGTGGACAGTGGTTTATGTTTATCTGATAAGTAAAAAAAAGGGTTAAATGCAAGAAATAGCAATGCACTTTCATTTATTTGTGTATTGTTGAATCCTAATGTCACCTTCTTTGCTGATAAGCTAGCTTATTTTTCAAGTTTTTTTAAGTTGTCATGTTTGGCAAGTCAAAAAGCAGCTTATAAGCTAGCTTTTTAAATAGCTACTTAGACTAGCTTTTCAGAAGCTTTTTTAATATTTTCCAAATATACCCTTAATTAATTATAAAAATAACATTTTTCTAAATGCCTTTTTATGTCATTTTATATCTTCCGGCTAACTTATCAGCTCGTTTTTACCAAACGTCATTTTTTATCAGCTTGCTTATAACATAGCAGGTAGCTTTCAGCTAACAGCTAGCTTTTCAGTTAGTATGTCAAACATAACCTTACCTTAACCATGTTGGTTGTGGGACCGGTTAGGGATAGTGTATACCCTTTTTTAGCATCCTAATTTTTTTTCTTTCTATTATAGCACTGTACTTTCAAACTTTTTTCTTACCAAGGCGTCATACTCTGAAAAAAACCTACTTCATAGCATTGTAATTTAAATATTTTTTTCTTATTAATATTTTGAAAAATCTATCCAAATATAGCAGTGAAAAATGCTATGTATTTGGATGGCATTGCTATAATTGGGTGGATTATATGAAGTACAATGTTGTAATAGGAAGAAATAAAAGTAGAAAGCTATAATAAACAAATCAATGAAAATAGATTGCTATAAATTATAAGCTGGCAGAAAATTGCAATTAAAATATAAATTAGACACTTACTTTCCTTTTCTGGTGTGATTGAATTGAAAATTAGAGGTGGGCGGATCTTTGATGAGAGAAAAGTTGTCATTCCCTGTTCCAAATTTTATGCAATTAGCTCTACGTTAATGCATTTTAGATGCATTAACCATAGTATCATGTAAGCATGCCATTTACCTTTAGCACAAAAACCATCAAAAAGGTGAAACATTGTTGCATAAAATTGGTAAAACATTGTTGTATTCTAAAGATGTATTTTAACTCATGAGGTAATGGGTCCCGGTTATAATGTTGCATATTTAGGTCCTAGAATGAAACAGGGTTGCACGTTTTTCGTCTAAAACAACACTTTATTGCATAAACTCATGCCATGAGTCAAACAAAACTACAAACTGATGCACCCACAATCTGTAACATAAGTCAACAACAAGATGATTGAAATGCATGTCTTGGATACTCATACACTACTTGGGCATTTACACAAACAGATTTCAAAAGTACATTGTATGCACACAATCTGTTTGTGTAAATGCCCAAGTGAGGGTACACTGGCCATAATGTATGAGTATCCAAGACATGCATTTCAATCATCTTGTTGTTGACTTATGTTACAGATTGTGGGTGCATCAGTAAAATGCACAGTCAAACACAAATAGTTTAGATTTTGTACAGAAGTCCAACAATCAGTAGTGAGAGCAATCCTAGATGTCACACCTTTGAATGTATTTACTATTATGTCATTTACCCCCTATTTCTCAATATCATCTTCTAATACCTTGAAATGCGAACAAGTGATTTTTATAGAACCTCTTTTACATAGTGTTGCTTTTCCCATGCATGTTTTCCCTTAACATCAAGCAAATCAATAGATGTAAAGATTATATTTTTTGTTTAATGTTCAAAAAGTGAAACTACGTTAAACATTAAGGGAGGCAAATGTAACTTCTTATTACCCCCTTGTCCTTTTCTATCGATTCAAGAATTCTGGTTCATGCTCTATATACTTTGAGCTGTATGAGTGATGAAACAATTAAAAGAAAGTTTGAATTATTCCAATCATTTGGGTTCACTAAAGTTGAATGTTTAGATATGTTTAAGAGGGCTCCTGGATTGTTTAGAGTATCTGAATCAAAGTTAAATCTTGGGATTGAATTCTTCTTAAATACAGTTATGTTTGATAAGGCTGTGTTAGTTCGTCGACCTACTTGTTTGATGCTTAGTTTGGAAGAACGAGTGATTCCCAGGTATAAACTACTATAAAATTTTAAATATTTTGACATCAAAAAAAGGTTTTGAAGAAGACACCAAAGTTTCTTAATGTGATGTGGTTGCCTGATGATGAGTTCTTGGAGAAGTTCATATCATATCTAAGAACAGAGATATTGCTGATGAGTTCTTCGAGAAGTTCATATTGAAGATGAGTTCTTGTATAACCCAGATTTAGTTGGCTATTCTATAATTTTTTAACAACAATCAATTTTTATTAAGAATCTAGAGAGGGGACAGCCTAGTTCTCCAAAAGAGCAAGTTAGACTTTGACAGGAACAAGTTCACACTTCACACCCTTAAGTGGGTACGTAACCTTGCTCCTAATACCGTAATACGTGTCATCAGTGAGTAAATGAAAGGATCTCATAGCGAAAGGAATCGTTAATCAGCATAGAGAATCATAATCAGTAAAAGAATCATTAATCTCACCTGTGTAGCCGGAGAAGTCGTCGCTGTGGAGCCGGAGAAGTCGTCGTAGCCTCCCAGGTATGTCGGATTCAAAGAAACGAGTCGTCGGCGTGCACCATGGACACTGAATTGAACACGTCGTCGATTGAAGTAAGAACGAGTTTAGCTGCAGCGATGATGCGAGAACGATATGCGATTGAAGTAGGCTACAGCGAGAATGCGAGAACGAGACACTCTTTGTGAATTGTGTTTTGTGAATGTTGGCGGCCAAGACATACAGCGACCACTAAAGAGTAAAGACCAAAGTCATAAAACCCTAGCCGGGTGTCTTTTAGTAATTTAACTTTTGCATATAATTTTTATTTTTGCAGAAAATATATTAAATAATACTATTAAAAAACTATTAAAAGACCGGGTATCCGCCGGTTCCGGTTCCGATTACCCACCGGTTCCGGGTACCCAGTATAAAAACCGAAACCGCCGGTTACCCAACGGATACCGGTCCCAAGATAATGAGAACCGGAACCTGAACCGCTTAAGGCGGTTCTTAGATTTTAGGAACAGGAACCGGCAGTTCCGTGGCGGTTCCGGTTCCGAAAAGGGGCACCCTGTTCCGATGTTCACCCCTACTCGCAATCAGTGCGGATATTTGAGACGACAAAAGATAACAATTTCTTTCTTTAAATTCGTTGTCCTTCTTTTCAACGTCATGTTATCATGGTTTTATAATTAATGAAAGGTTATTAACATGAAAACACAATAAAGTTTTTGTTTGGTTTTAAAGGTTCTTAAAATAATTTTTTTATCTCTCACACATTAAAGTGAAAAATTATATATCATTTACATCGTTTTGAAAGAGATGAAGCCGTCACCCGGTAATTAAGTGACGTGGACTTTGACCTCCGATTTCATCACTTAAATGACATGTAAGCAATACCATGTAGATTTTGGTTTAAATAAAGTGTTTGAGAAAGGTTTCATTTACACTCGCATTTTTACATAGTCGTTTTCTTCGATCGTTGAGGAGCAAAACATAATTTTCTCCCTCAACTTGAGTAAGTTTCTTCTCATCTTGGGTTCTTTTGAAGTTTGGTTTTTTATAGAGGTGAAGTGCATGGCTAACGAAAACCCTAAAGTGTATTTGCATTTTAATGGTGTTTTTACTATATATATATATATATATATATATATATATATATATATATATATATATATATATATATATATATATATATATATATTGTAACACTCTGTTTGGATCATTCTATGATTCAGAGCTCATGGGCCGTAAATCGATTATGTGAAGACTTTAGGGCTTTAAGAAAGTAAAGTTTAGGCCTTATTGAAGGTTAACAAGTTTGGTTGTGAGATCTAAGTCTTTGAATCGTGAGCGGGAACCAAGGACGAACTGGGGAAAGATAGGTGTCAGAATGCTTGCAAGGACTATAGTTTTGAGTTCCACTTGTGTTAAGCCAAATTTAACTAGAGAGGGTTGTATAGATTTTCGATACCTTTCCGTGGGTATAAAGAACGTCGAAATCGGAGTTGGAACGAATAAGTTATGGTCGTTTGAAGTTTAAATTAGAAGCGGGACTTTATCCAGTACGATGGGCGTACCTAATTACGATGGGCGTAATTATACAGGCTGAAAACCCTAATTTTTCGAGTTTAAGTCCTATTTAAGCAACTTAACTTCTGGAAACTCTCTCCATATTCAGCCTCCATCCTCTCCAAATCTTCATCTTGAAACTCTACCCCCATTTGTGAAGATTTTGAGCCTCTTGAGTGTTTATGAGTATTTTTGGGTACATCTTGAAGAAGAAGTCCACCATTGAAGCTTGGTGAAGCTCAAGCTCTTAGATCTTAAACTCATTCGTCATTCCTTAACCTCAGAAGGTATAAAACTTGAATCTGTATAGCTCATTTCACTAGATCTAGAATTGGCTCATGTTTTGGCTATTTCTTGGTTCCATGGCTTGGATCTTGTGAGTAAAAGTTACTCCAGAACCTTTGAGCATCACTTCCGGTCATTTTGAAGCTTTTAAGTCATAAAAATCGGATCTTGGGGGTTGTAGTTCACCGTCCATGAGTTGTTAACCTTTTTATGAAGTTATGGACCTAGGGCTTGGTGTTGGGCTCCATTAAGCCATGCAAAAGCTAAAAGTTGTCAACTTTATCAGTTAAGCCTTTTTTGGAGTTAGATCTGAGTATTGGATGAGTTGTCATAAAGGATTAAGCACTCAAAGTAGAGATTTGGACATCAGCGAGTTACGTCGGGCATACCATCTTGGTATGCTGCGCGTAACGGGTTTCTACCCAATTCCCTTTCTTCGATCGAGCAGTACGCCGGGCATACTGGGTTGGTACGCGGGGCGTACTCACCAAAAAGCCATTTGGGCCATTTTTGGGCCTTGGTTCATTTTGGGTTTGGGTCATGGTTAAAAGGGTCATGTAAGGGAAGGGTAAAATGGTCTTTTACCCTTGGCATGATAGAATATAATAGGACCCTTGTTTATGGATAATCGCCTTAATTGTTAATCAAGGTCATTTTGTAATGATTAGTGTGAGGAGCATTCGCATAGGCAGCTCATGTGTGTGTGATTGATTAGTATTGGATTAACGTGAATTATCTTACTATACTAGTGGGTCGAAGGCACCAATGTCGGCCCACTGGGTTGTACTTGCCTGTGTGGTAGTATATATATGTGTTGACCAGCTGGGTCTTATTTTTTGTTATTGTGATATGTGTTATTATGTGTGTCGAGACTTCGGATAGTCTCCAGGGTTGCTGATAACCCACAGAGCGTGTTGTTTGCCCACTGAGACTTCGGGTACTCTCCAGGGTTGCTCATAACCCATAGTTGTTTATTTGTGTTGTGTTGTATGAGGTATTTTGGGGAACTCACTAAGTTTTGTCCTTACAATTTGTGGTTTAAATGTTTTCAGGTTTCCTTATATTAAAGGAGGGGTACGGGTCAATTGCATCACATCAATGGGAGATTTGTGCACATGATAATGTTTGACGATACTCTGATAATTGTTTTGAGATTAAATAGTCCTATTTAAGATTTTTGTAGTTGTGATTTGATAAAACACTTATATTGTTAATTGAAAATTTTGGGTTGAAATTTGGGGCGTTACAAGTTGGTATCAGAGCCTTGGTTTGAGGGTTTCGGGCATACTTTCGGGTGTACCTGAATTAATTATAAGGAATTGGTAAACATTTCTAAAAGAAAATGATTTTTCAAAAAGGTTTTTTTTTAAAAAAAAAGGAGTGTGATGCATGTAATCAGCTGAGCTCAAGTAAGTATTTCCCAAAATACTCATACGTGTTTTATGATTGATGTTTGATATGAGTATATGAGAATTTCATGCTAGATTAGGGCTAAGGATATGCTCAATGTTGCATGGTAGGATGCATGATTATGCAATGCTTTTAGTTCTAGAGATCTTCAGGAGCTTCTGAGATAGGACTGCCTGATTATGCAATGCTTTTAGTTCTAGATGCTCGAATGATGCTTGCTTTGTGCTTTAGAGGACTCATATTGATGTAAGTTAATTATTGTATGAATATGTTAAGTTCCATGCTGCAAAGGTTAAATAATCTCAGAATGATTGATTTGGCCCTATTGTGCAACTCTTGTCTGAGTCTAACCGTTGTAGGGTTGGGTCTTTTAGTCGAAGGATTATTTAGGTTTGTTGCATGTAATTGTATTCATGAAGTAGTTAGCTGAAATTGATGGGAGTCCTTGTCACACCCCCGAACCAGACGGTGGAAACGTCCGGGGGCGGGTGACTTCATCATTAAATATCATCACAGTGTATATAAATGAATCAAAGACAACATCATCATCGTACATGAAATAAAACAACCATCATAGTTTACATAAATGTGTTGATTCACAAATTACATCCTAAAATGTTAAATGTATGATGATAGCAAAATACAACAAAGTTCACATTTCCTTGACGACCGACCTGGTTAACGAGTCCCTGAGAATACAAGTTATTTTGAAAATGTCAACATATATAATGTTGGTGAGTTCATAAGTATGTTTGTATGAAAAGTTTTATATCATTCGTAAACACCAGAAATCCGATATTTCCGTAAAAATGGTTTGAAATTTTTGTTTCAAATCTTGTATTAAAGCATGTGTGTTCTTGTTTGGTAGTGCATAAAGAGTGTTTCGCAGAAAATCCGATATTTTCTGTATAATGCAAAAATGTAATGTATAATGTATATTCCCCAGAAAATCCGATATTTTTTGTTTGTAAAAGTGTTGTGGTCTTAAAACCCTAAGACCCGAGTAATGTAGTAAATGTATAATTCGTACAATGTATCAAGAGTATAGTATATGTATTCCGTAAATTTATTGTGTTTGTTAATCTCTATGTGAGTCGTTATAACCATACTTGATATGACTGATATTCTTGTCATGACGTTCTTCAAGCGTCGGTAAGGTAATACATTTGTCACCCTAGACTGACCCCGTCTAGCTGTAGCGAACAGCTTAGGTGTGGGGTGTCAACACCGTTTAGATCTATACACAAATTCTCGCTCTCCCTCCAGGAGACTCTGGTTATAACTACAGGACTTATGGTGTACACTAGGTAGGTACGAATGAAAGCGTGTCTCACAAGAGCCTTAACTAAGTTTACGCGAATATTGTATCACACTATTTAACGCTTTAAATAGTGTTTCGAGTATATATGATGACTACAAAGCATCGGTGATAAAAATATATTTGTTTTTATCATAAATGTCAAATATTTAATGTTATCGACCCGATTAACATAAAATGTGTCGTAAGGCCCAATTAGAGAGTAAATGGGCATATAAGGCCCAATAAACATGTAATGAGAATACAATGTCCAATAAGCATGTAAATGGGTATATGAGGCCCAATAAACATGTAATTGGGTATAACAGGCCCAGTAAGCATGTAATGAGTATATAAAGCCCAATAAACATGTAAATGAGTATACAAGGCCCAATAAGCATGTAAATAGGTATAACAGACCCAATTTGAGTAAAATGCTGTAAAGAGCCCATTTGTTATCAAAATGATCGTTTTAGTCCAATTAGTGCTAAAAATGACATAAAAAGCCCATTTTTGTTAGTAATGACCGTTTTGGCCCAATAAACCGAAATTTTGCAATAAAGGCCCACTTTTGTAAAAATTTAATATTTTGGCCCATCAAAGCCGAAAATTTACAACAAAGGCCCATTTTTATTGCAAATGACATTTTAGGCCCATTAAAGTCGAGTATTTACAATCAAGGCTCATTTTTGTTAAAAATGACATTTTTGGCCCATTAAAGTCGAGAATTACCACAAAGGTCTATTTTTTTTTGTTAAAATTGACATTTTAGGCCCATTTAAGCCGAAAATTACAACCAATGCCCATTCTTTGTAAAAATGACATTTTAGACCCATTAAAGCCGAAAGTTTGTAAATAAGGACCATTTTAGTTAAAAATGACATTTTAGGCCCAATAAACCGTGAATTGTCATATAAGGCCCATTTTTATCAAAAATGACATTTTTAGCCCATGAAACCGTGAATTTCCAAATAAAGTCCATTTTTATGAAAAATGACACTTTTGGACCATAAAACCATGGGTTGTAAAGTAAGGCCCATTTTTATTAAAGTTTACACTTTTGGTCCATAAAACCGAAAATGACTCCAAAAGCGCATATTGTTTATCTTTATTGTCAAGAATGGTCCTTGTATGTGCATTCTTTGGTTTTCTAGTAACTTTTTCATGTTTAATCTTTCCAAACAAACATAATAGTTACTTTAAGTAGTTTATTTACTAACATCACCAAATCTTAGAAGATGTTTCAAGTTTGTGAATGTTTAACACATTTTCATGACAATTTCACACAATATAACATGAAAATACACACATGTTGGATAAGGTGTCTAAGTCCATAACTATTCCTGGTATGTACTTGACCCGACCCGACCCAGTATGGTCCATTTTCGAGTTTTGCTGCTGGAAATGGACTAGAAACATTACCCTAAACTGTTTTGGTGTTTTAAAACTTGTTTTAGATGGTGTAATGGTTGTTCTAATCCATTTTCAATGGCTAATATCAAAATTACATGATTATATGTGTTCATATGTTCTTGAAATTTTGATATGTTGATTCATGTTCTTATGAGTTTTTGATAGATCATAGGAATTACTTGTTTAATGCTTAATTCATGATTTTTGTGTGTTTTAATGGAGTCCATAACTTGTCCTCAAGTTATGGATAACCAAAAGTCACTTTGTATTAATTCCATTAAAAGAACACATAAGTTACAAAAATGAAGAGCCTTCATTTTAATAACTCATAAGCTATGAATTGGAAGGTTTTGTAAAGTTACAAAACTTGCCCTCAAGTTTTGGAACATGTAAAGTCATCTAATAAACTTTAGTTCCAACCCCTAGAATTTTAAAAGTTAAAATTCAACCCTTATACTTTATAATATTATAAGTTTAATAATATATATATATATATATATATATATATATATATATATATATATGTATAAGATCAAGTCGTTTTACCATTAGTAGGCCTCATTCACGAAGCCGGTCTATAAGGGGGGTATAAGGTTGTTGCCTATAAAATGGCAGCTTAATGGGTGTCCACTCTCACCCACCGCTTTCTTGACTGGTGGAGGTCGTTAGCCGAACGGGTATGACAATGACTTAAAATTCTCATTAAAAGTATAATGATTATTATAAAGTAACTAAATGTTTTATAAATTCCCAATCTTAGTTACTTTAGGAAAAATGTGAATAAAGTGCTAACCCATGAAATTACACTTTGCACTTTGATTAAGTCGTTAGTGGAGCGTGTGTGGTTAACCAGCAGACTAACTTAGACTTAACAAGGTAGGCAAAGGGTGACTTAAGATTTTTCATAGGTCGGTGGAGCACGTGTGGTTAACCGGCACATCGATTAAGTGAAAAACATTAAGGGTACCAAGTAATTTGCATGGTTACTTCACACCTTGTTTTGTGATCCTCGGTATCCCAGTCACAAAACATGAAGGGCACACTCGAGATTCAAACATGCCATTGAAAAGTTCAATGAATCTCAAAAGAATCTAGGAGTTTATAAAAAAACCAAACAAAAACCTAATAATTTATTTCATTTTTCATGGTGGAAATTGGTGATTCGTCATTCACCTACCTTCAAATATTTTATAGCTTGGATTACGGCATCCCTCTTCCAAGTTATAAAAATATTGTGTTGGGTCCTAGCCTTAATATTTCATATTGGGTGTTATATTAAGGACTTAAAATCAACTAACTTGAATATCTCCCATTGCAGATGCCTGGTTTAGACAACTATGATCTTCCTAAATCTCATGGAAATCATACTTCTTTACCTCCACCTCCTCCATTTATTCTCCCTGACCCACAAGGCCGAAGACTTGAAAGGTTCAAGGTCACTCAAGCGCTAATAGAAATGAAACATAAAGATGGAAGACCTGTGTACACTCATGTCTTAAGAATGAAGTCACACATTGGCAGGTTGAGAATGTTGGGTGCTGTTATTTCAAGGAAGTTTGCTATTGACTGGGTTCTTCAGTCACTTCCTGAGTCGTATAGTGAGTTTATTAAAGACTTCTATATGACAGATCACGATATGACCCTAATAGATCTTTCTTATTTGCTTATTGTTGCTGAATCAGCAATGATTTAGCGCAATAGTCAAGCAAATATGGGTGGGAGGTCTAATTCTCAAACTTCTATGGATATGGATAATGGTAACTTTGGTAGTCCAGAAAAGCTTTCTCTTCCCAATGGAAATGGATCAGTTTTGGTCAACCCAGTTGACCAGAAGGTAAAGAGAAAGTCTAAGTCTGGAATAGCCTTTTGTGTCATTCCCGAAGAGTCTATATGTTTTCATTGTGAGAAAAAAGGGCATTGGAAGCGAAGCTTCCTTAAGCTACCTGAAGGATCTGAATAGAAGAAGAATCAAAAAGTTTGACTCTGATTCAGGTAAGTCCACTATCTAACTCCTTTAAGTTCCTAATTGCTGATTATTAATACATGATGTGATTAAGTTACATTTTGATGTTTGGCAGGATCAAGCAAAGAGAAGGAAACTTAGAGAAAGAGTATGGTGAATCTGATCGCGAAGATGGTTTTCTATCGCATGGTTGAAGATCGGATTCTTGAGCTACTATTTAGGAGTTATGATAGATTGCTAGAAAATATGTAATAGCATAGTTTTCATTTAAAGTTGCATTGTAAGGAAGGTTTTCCGCATTTGATAAATCAATAAAAAAAATTTGTTTTATTTTATTTGTCCTTGCAATGACACTTATGAAAAAATTGATGTTTGTATATTTCTAGCAATAATGGAAATGTGAATTTGAATTTTTCATTTGTGGTAGTGTCTAAATTTACCAAATAAGGAAGGATTCTCATCACCCAAGGTTTCAATTGGACCGAAACTTAGAATCATGCAAGTTGTATAGTATGATGAATGAGAACTTTCAGCTTTGGAAAATTAAGACTAATTCCTTGTTCACATGTGTATGTGAGTCAAGTGAAGGACTAAGGAACCGAGTACACAGTCTTGTGCACTAGTCAAGTCCGCCACAAAAGATTGATAAGACTATTCGTCATGATTTACAAAGGTTTAGTAAATATGGTTATACTTACAAGTTAAGTATAATTCGGAAACATTGGAAAAGCTTCGATGTATGATAGAACGAATGAGAAGAATCAAATTAGGCAGAAAGATAAAAGTTTCTCAAATCTGAAAAGATGGGAGAGTACTTTAGTATCATGTTGTGTGATCATCTTAATGGTTAAGAAACCATATCACAATTGGTCCTCTAAGGACATCTTAGTTCATTCCTGTGGCTAAGAAGAGGAACCAAGAATTGTTGAAATGGTAGAATCAAGAAGATGAGTCATACTTCGTTCTAAAACAAGTCTTAGAGTCATACTTCAAGATTGTAAGTTGAGTGACATATCTTAAAGAAAGGTTTATAACACTTGTCAAATGTAAGAGTAAAAGTGTCCTACTCTTGTACATTTAAAATTGGTAAGTTGTGATGTTTTGGATAAAACAAAGACCAACTAAGGCCAATTGTGTGAAGTGTTTCTCCTGATAAAGAATCCGTACTATCTCTTGAATATTTGGCAAGTGAGTCTTATATGTCAAGAGGACAGTGGGAGTCTTAAAGATCTTGGAAAAGGCTTCTAGATCTAATCAAGAAGGAAAAACCTATAGTTTATCACTAGCACACGACTTGAGGTTTATAACCTATCGTGCTGACATATTCTTATTTTTGTGCCCATTCTAGTTAAAGTTGGCTTTACATATGAGTTCTGAGAGTTCTCAATTGGTTGCATAACAACCTAGAAGCAATGGAAGGCCCTTGTGCTGCCAGGCGGCAAGAAATTAAGATTGAGTTCAGTCAATATGAGTTTGGATTTGTCACTAACCTTGTCTTGTGATTATGGTTTTGACAAAATTCTCATGGATAAGAAAACATACACCATAAAATCTAAGTGTCATAAGGTTTCTCTCCGATTCATGAAAATGATGGTGAGGAAACACTTTCACTAAGTAGATTTTAACTAGATAGCAATTGTGATATTTGCATTCTCAAGTCGTTAGTGGAGCATGTGTGGTTAACCGGCACACTAACATGGACTTGTGAGAAATGGCAAAAGGTCTAAACAATTGAGACTATGATTACGACATTCCTTTTCATAGTCCTGAAATTGTTTAGACACACATGTATGCTATCTAAGGAAGGGTGTATGATTTTTGATAAAGTTTTATCAAAGCATCTCGTATCAGAAATATGAACATTGGCAAGAAGGTCAATAAAGTATTGATTTCTAGAAGTTCAGCAGATTTCTGAGTACATGTAAAGCTAGTGGGAGCATAAGCTTTATGCTGATAATCATCATGCAAGTGGGAGCATGGTAATTATAATAAGTGTTGCAAGTTAGCAATGTTAATTATAGAAAACAAAAGGTTTCAATTGGGAAAACGTTGTTTTACTATAATGAAGGGAGAGGAAATTATACTTCACTTCAATTCTAAAAGCTTAGATTGAGGTTTAATTACAATTAGTCAAGGATATATATGAATTTCATGTTGGAATGGCTCAACATAAGGAAATTCTATATATGGGTCCATTATTTGCGTTTTAAAATTCGATTATGATTACGACATCCCTTTTCATAATCTTAATTATGAGAACTTGGCAAATAGAAATAAAAATATTATAGCAAAAGACTGGTTTAGTATCATGTCTTTATGAATCGTGTCCCATATGCTTCGGATATAGGATCGATTGCATGGGCTATAATATTCATCTGTTCTAAATTTTTCCAAAAATGCCTAGAGCATTACGAGGGAAAAGTACTAGAACTAGATATGACTAATTTGATTAAGCAATTGTTAAGGAGAATCTAAGGTTTACCAAAGATTGGTTGTTCAGGGACAGTTGGAAGTATAGTGTTAATTTTGGAAGGACCATATTGACATATTCTGAAAAGAGGCAACTCTTGTTCAGGAGTAATAGTCAAAAGGGAATATGGAAATGTTCCCATAGGTGGAAGCTGTTTATTAAATCTGTGTAAGATTAGGAAACTTAATGCAAGAAGAATGTTCAAAGCAATGAACTTTGAATATGAGACTTCGTTTCCATGGAATTGAACTCCATTGGAATACTCTGTAATGTCTGTTGACAAGTCTTTGTGACTTTGTGCATAATCATTACAAGAGGACCAATGCATATAAGTTTAGAATCCAACAGATTTAAGTAAATGCCAGGAATCTGGGATTCGAGCATTTGCAGTATGGGTTTGGGATTGTGAAATTAGTATCATTGGAAGTATGTTCAATCAATCTATTTCACAGAGTAAAGATCATAGACAAACATAGTGTGCATACTTGTTGTATGGCATTACTAGTGTTTAGAAAACATAGTGTACATGCTCGGAGCATGGGACATCTATTGTTTTAATTCAAGTATAAAGTTGATAGTTTGAAACAGTATACAATGAATAATGTGCAATCAATATGGTGATAAATAAAAGGTGTTTTTATTTATATTCATAAGTTCTGAGACCATAGTTGATTCGATTATTCTTGTGTTTCACTTTGCATGTTTTGACTTCCAGAATATTTATGTTGTGTTTTACATATTATTCAAACTATCCACAGTCGGTCATATGTTGGAAGTAGATATGAACTAAGACTGTCATGAGTTGGTTGTAGAGGTCTAAGATGTTAGACATGGCCTGAACACTCATGAGTGCTCATAAGTTCTGAGTATTGGATTCAACCCACGCTTGCTAGTATCACTTCATGGAATTTATCTCGAGTGATCGCGAGACGGTAATATCATATAAGTCTTCAAACCTAGAGATATGTCTTGTTGCCTATGAGTTGGTTATGCATTGATCGTACGAAAATCGCATTGGTAACTCGATGTTATAAAACGTACCTTTGTGTGTGATTTAACAAGTAGTAGAACAAGCATATGAGTCGAAGTTTATCTGTTCCTTCTTGGATTAGAAGTGATATATGGGCCCCTCGATGATTTTGTTTTGACCTATGCACCGGGCCCGGTCAGAACTAAATTGATGTGATCAATTAAGTTCTATGTCAAACAAATCGGAAATCGGGAAACAAAATGCTAGACAATAAGCAAGACATTGTTCCATGTATTTGTCCGGCTGATATCTAGAACAGAGGATTATATGATCACTTATCTTAAATGGCGTAACATCATCTTCTCAGTTCCAAGAGACCTTGAAAAGAGCTACGATTTCTGATCGGTTCCTGAAGTCATACTTGCAGTTATAGTTATTAGACTTATCCAAGTGGGAGACTGTTGGATAAGGTGTCTAAGTCCATAACTATTCCTGGTATGTACTTGACCCGACCCGGCATGGTCCATTTGGGTTGCATGGCATCATGCATTTGGATAGACTAAATGAGAGAAATAACATGTGTGGTTTATTAATATATTATAAGTTCTAATATATTAATAATATTATTTAATTAGTATTGATCAAGAATTAATCAAGGATTAATTAAGTGATCAAAAGGAGACTAATTAAATATATGGGTTGATTAAGTAAATCATCCATAACTTGTATAGTGGGCTAAAGGCTCCATGGGTTATCAAGTTGGGCTAAGGTCCATAGGATGCTCCATGGATGCTCCATGGGAGTTACAAACCCATGGGTCATGGAAATGAAGAGCCATGTTACATTAGGGTTTACATGGTGTAACCCTAAATGTAAAACACTATATAAAGAACTTAACAACCACCAAAATCGGACACACTAGAAAGAAAGAGGGCTAGGCCGATTTTAGAAGGGTTCTACATTCTCTCAAAGTCATTCCAAAACACTTGGTGTTGTGTGAAACATTTGAGGCATCACACTTAGGGTGCTAGGCTCTCAAGGCTTTCAAGGAATCAAAACAACTACAAGGTATGTAATTCTAGCCATATTTTATGTTTGAAGTTCCCCATGTATGCTAGATAGGTTTATGAACCTTGGAAAAAGTATTTTGCATGTATTTTAGACAAACATAGATCCAAGGTTTTCTAGGGTTGCATGTACACTTAGGAGTGTTAGAATGCTCAAAACCCATCAACACATACATGCATAATACTAAGATTAACCACAAAACTAGATTGTATTCTCCCCCAAAATATAGTAAAACTCAAAAACAAGGGGGTATGAAGCTCACCTTGGTGTTAGATCAGTTTTGAAGAGAAGAAAAGAGGTGTTTTCGGCCTTAGCCAACCTCTTGAAGAGGTTTTTGAAGCTTGATGGGTTTAGGGAGCTAGAACATGAAATGAAGTCATGTACGGGAGTGTTCTTAGCATAAAATGGAAACAAATCATTTGAGAGTGATATAACTTACCTAGTGGTGATCTTTGATGAAGAATTCTTGAATTCTCACTCACACTCACGATTTTTAGATGGAAAAAGGGAAGGATTTCTTTGTGTTCTTGAGAGAGATATAAGAGGATTTTTAGTGTGTTTGAAGTGAAAAAAATGAGGGTGATGGTAGGGGCTCTCGGCCGAGTTTAAGGAGAGAAGAGAGAAGAGAGGTTAAGGTCAGCTCATTGGGCCCACATACAAGTTTACGGCCCAAAAGAGTAAAGAAATGGGTTTTCGGCCCAATGTGATTAAATAAGTGGGTTTTCGGCCCATAGAGACAAAGTGAGTGGTTTTTGGCCCAATAAGGCCCATGAAGGGTCTTATACGCCAAAGTCAAGTGAAGGTAGAGTAATGAATTAGGTTTAGAGCTTTCACGAGGAAGTTTTGACTCGAACTGTCATTTTTGAATCAACAACTTGTATAACATCAAAATTAGGGTTACAAGATACACCAGGAGTTAATTACACATGGACAAAATTTCCTAGCCCTAAAATGCTAGTTGTGACAATCCTTCAGCAGCTGATGGCAGGGTAGGGTGGGAATCCTATAGGAGCCTAGGAAGTGCTTTAGTGCGAGTGGTGCGCTGTTTAGCAGATTTGGAGGGTATCTGTAAGGTTCTTGATGGAAGGATCTTCACCAATGATCAATCAAGCAAATGAAAATAAAGAAGAAATCGAGTATAAGATGAAATGAAATTGAGCTTGCATACGATTAACACATGAAACCGTCTGATACAACTCAATGGACCGAAAACTAGCAGAGAACAACTGCTGATCAACTCCTTACTACTGACAACCTGACAGCCTATATATACCCATGAGGACCGAAAACAGGTTTCGGTCAGCAGACCGAAAGCCTGTTTTCGGTCACTTCCAACCGAGAACAATGATCTAGACCGAAAACATCAACTACACACAAAAGACTCCAAAATACAATGACAAATGCCCTAACTCATCTATACACTGTTGCCTAGCCCAAACCAAATATATTGGCCCTTCAATCTCCCCCTTGGTTTGGTGCTAGCATGAATTCAGTCTTTGTCAACCACCAACACATCTGACTTTCCCATGGCTCCATTCCACATCTCCTTTTGAATAATATCAGCAACCATCGAAGTGTACTCCTTAGCAGCAGACTCAAAAAGGTCTTCAGCCATCTTGATCTGATGATGAGAAAGCTCATGTATATCCGACTTTCTAAACTGTAGCAGATCCCTCTTGTCATACAAACGAATACATCCATGTTCAAGTTTGATGACAGCGAAAGCTGTAGTTTCATCAAACACCCAGTATTGCATGGATTTTAGAGATCCATCTGGATGGTTCTGAAGGATAGGAATCTGCTTTACTTGATTAGTAGCGGGCCACATCACAGACCGAAGAGGCTGATTGGTTTGGGGATCAATGACACTTGGGTATATCTTGATGATAGACTCTGCAGTCTTCATTGAGGGAAAGCCCTTTGCCACTTAATTTTCCAAAAATAACTTGAACTGTGTCGCCTTGGGTTCATTTGATGGATTTGCAAAAGGAGCTTTAGATAACTCAGTGAGATCAACCCTGGTCCAAGAGTTGAAATCGTGAGTATCTTTATACAATTCAGTATTGCCACTCTTCCTTCTTACAATCCACATTTTCATAGGGTCATGGAATCCCCATGAGATGATCCCAGACCTATCACCATAAACGTCTCTGAAGCGATTTTCTCCAAGATCCGTAAAGGCGATGTTTGGTTGATCCCCGGGAGCATTCTGATCCGAGCTCCTCTTGAACAAAAATTGAGCCTTCTCAGCAGACTTGGCTAGTTTAGCACGTTTTAACGCCACGACATTTGGAGCCTGTGCTGGTTCTTTGTCAAAACGATTGACAACCGTGGTTGTTCTTGTAGGAGGTGGAACTATGGGAGCGTCTTGATTGGGAAGATAGACCCTTGGCTCATCGACAGATGATTTGAATTTGTCACCAAATTCTTCTTCCAGCTTCTTCTTCAAATCATATAGATGGCGGTCAACAAACCAAAATGTGTCTGAAGATCGGTGATTTGCTTTGTCTTCAAAGCTTTATCTTCAAGAAGATCGACAACTTGAATATTGAGCTTGGCATTCTCAGTTTGAAGGTCTGAAACCTTGATATCAAGCTCGATATTTTCTGGTTCAGCACACCAATCTCCTTTCTCAGCTCAGGCACTGAGGCATCATCATCTCCAGATATACCTTCCTCAAAGGATATTCCTTTTCCGCGTGAGGAGTGAGTTGGACTTGATTGTTGGGCCAGATGAATGGCTAGTCTCTCAGAGATAGCATCATGATAAGGCCTTGGAGGAGACGATCTCAGGCCAGCAGACGAACCACCAGCTTCATGGATAGAGCTGGGAATCTCTTGATTGGGCACAGATGAGGAAGGGGAAACTGTTGTAGATGGAGGAGTCTCTGTGGTTTGAGTTTGATCAGGAACAATTATTCTCACCCTTGGATCAATTATGCGTCTTTTCATCGGGGGCTGGGAGGTCAAGACTGTCTGGGTATCACTTGTAATTGGCTCGGATGTAGGAACCACATTATCAAGGGGAGGAATCCCTGATGATGTGTCCATATGAGTTGAAGAATCAGCCGCTTGAACGGTAACCGGAGGCTTAACTTCTCGATCATCAGCTTTCTCCCTTATCTCCGGTGTTGGATTGGCACCATCATCGATATCTTTGAGGAAGTCATCGAGGTCTTCATTTGGCAAAGGGTGCTCAAGTCCAGTAAAATGCATCGAAACATCATCTCTGTCGTAACCGGACAGATCAAGATTCTCATACTCATCCTCTCCTTCTCCTTCGGTCTCAGTAAATTCTTCTGTAGTTCCCTCACTGAAGTTACTCTGAACCGCCACGTTTGTGAGATCATGCTCTTCAGCAACAATGGTGAACGGAGCAACAGTTTCTTCCTCATGGTCTGACACATCGATAACATCGTCATTCACATTTGCATGTTCTGACGATGCTTGATCAGTTGATATTTGTTCAGACGACCCATGGGATTCTGAAGAGTCTGACAACTCAGTAAACTTTCCAAATTTCACGAGAGGGTACTTCGCTTGGAACATGATTTTCCCCTTACGGTTCTGCTTGATTAGGCTCACAGTGTTTGGTCTGAAAGCTTTCATGTCAAGAATTTCTCCTGTCTTGACCAGATCGGGAAATAGGCTGTTGATGAAGATTTGAATAAATCTTGGATAGAGCATGAATTGATCCATCGACTTCTTGTTAGCATTAGTAACCATCTCCTCCAAGATAAACATTGAAAAGTTGAAGTCAATCCCGGCAGCCAATGCAACAATCGCCTGAGTATTTCTCGAGGATATTTCGTCTGAACCACCCTTTCTCCTAGATATGCAGTTGACAAAAACGTGGGCTAGAAAACTCCAGTAAGGAGGTAACAGCTTCTTTAGGGTTGGTGGAAAGACTCCTTCGTATCCCATCTTCTCGAGATACTCATCAACAATTCTCAGATCGATGTCAGTCGGGTAAGCAGCTTTGTCATCAATCTTCAAGATATCTCTGATGAATTGCTCAGAGATAACAACTTTGCGTCCCCTGATAGAAGCTTCAATTTTCACTGATCCATTGTCTCCATTCTTGACACTTGCCAGAATTCGTTGATCAGGTTCAGATAAATGATGGGGTTCCAGGTCAGTGCAGTTGAGATGCAGCATTCCCTTAGCCTGTACATCATTGATTTGAACTCGTTGTGTGCTACTGGAGGATCATCAAGAAGGATGGACACATTGTGACTGTCTGCAACTTTGAGACTTGCCATTTTATCTGCACAAAATAGGCCAGGTGAGAAAACAATTGATTAAAACAAATTAAAATTATTTTCTCAATTATATCAATTAATTTTGGCCATTTCATTTGAATTTTATTAGTCAAACATGGATTCTCGGTCAAGACAGTTAGACCGAAAACCCTAGGACCGAACAGAGTGTAGACCGAAAGCCATTTGGGACCGAAAGCAGCTCAACCGAAAGCCGTCTAAGCCGGCTTGACCGAAAACGGCTCGGCTTGACCGAAAGCCGGTTAGCCGACGAACCGAAAACGGCTCGGCTTCGACCGAAAGCTGAGAAGGACCGAAAGCTCGCCGACAGTTCTTGTTTTCACGATTTGGCCACGATTTCACGGTCGATTCTCGGTAAAAATTACATGGGCATGGTCGGAATCTTCATACCTTCAAGAAAAACAAGTCGATTTGAAGAAATAACACAAAAAAATTTCGAGGGTTGAGAGGATTCTTGGAGCCTTTCGGTCAGAGAGAATGAAAAGTGGGAAGAAACTGATTTCGATGTCCCCTTTCCCTTATATACCTGGCCCAAACCCGTTTCTTCACCCATGGGCTGACCCGATTTCAATTAGCATTTAAGCCCAAAACTCAAAAATTTTAAAAATAAATTATTTTGAGGATTAATTTCAAAGTAAAATAAAAATTTTCTAAATTTTACCAATCCTAAAAATTTAAAGAATAAAAATAAAAATAAAATAAAAAAAATATTTTCTAAAATTTATCAATCCTAAAAAATGAAAATAAAATAAAATAAGATAAAAATACCAAAATTTAAATTCAAACTAATTTTAATCCTCTATCTTGAAATTGATTAATTCTTTGTGATATGGGATCAAAGTTGTTAGACAATCATTTTCCATTTATCAGTACCTCTCCTTTCATGAATAGATCTGATCGATGGCCGGTATTGTGGTCCACTTAAGCACGAAAAATTGTAACAAATTTTAGGAATGCTATCCGTGACAGGACATATTGATCCTAAGTTACTAGATAAAAATACCTAAGGACCATTTATCTGACGACGACCAAGGATATTGTTGTCCACCTAAATTGAGCAGCGAGATCTACAGACAATCTAGACTTGTTTAATTTTAAGTGTACTAGAACATGTTTCCCGCTTCCTGACATACCCCAATAATCAAGAACTTCCGAGATACTCCTTACTTTAGGTGAGCAGATGATTATTCATAGAGAGGATAGATTTAGATTGCATATGCTGTACACTCAGGTCGGATCTTTCAATCACGTAGAGAGTGAAACATATGACTGACTAGAATTTCAGAGGGATTGAGAAGTAGAAGGTTGCATATGCTGTGTACCAGGTCAGATTGTTAATCACGCAAAGGAGACAGCATATGGCTAACAGATAGGAAGAATTGCATAGATAGAAGATGCAGAGAAATAGAGTTGCATATGCTGTAGTCCAGGTCGGATCTTTCGATCACACAGAGGAGGCAACATATGACTAACAGTAGGAGAGAAAGAAAAATAATTTCCTACAGACCTACTTTATCGGAATTCCCCAGTCGTCCTGTCAATATCGGAATTAAGGACAATATCCATACATCGAGGAAAAGTTAAACCACAGTTCTAGATACTGGTTCTTTAATGTAACTAGAGGATTCTCATGTATATCTCCCTGCTCAACCTATCCGAGCGTCGTATTGTCAGGCTAAATGGAACTATCTAGATCAGAAATTGTCAAATCTCTAGATTCCTTAAGTTCATCTGCACCTAGTCAAGTCCATTAAACTTTTCGTGCCTACCAGCGCATCGAACACATAGCCTAGACAATTTAGCTTTGGTACTTTACACAGACTCAGATTGCCTGTTATCACAAACTGATATCACTTCCCAAAACATCACTTCTCATTAATATTTTTGATTTTTCTGTTTTTCTAATGTTTTTGGATTTTCTATTGTTTTTGGATTTTTAATTGTCTAATTTTTGTTTGGTTTTTGTTTATTTCTCCCCCTAAATTTGTGCATGGGTGAGAATGAAATTAAAATGTTCAAATTTAAACTAACCTAAACAAAAATTAATCCTCAAAGCGAATCATTTTCAAAAAGTTTATCAGCACATCGAATCGAGCTTTGTTAAACGGATTGGTGAACATGTCCGCCACATTATTAGTAGTGGGAACCTGTTCTAGCCGAATGAGCGAGCGCTCATAACAATCTCTGATAAAATGAACTTTGATGTCGATGTGCTTGGTTTTTGAGTGCTGGACCGGATTTTTAGCAATTTGGATCGCAGCCTCATTATCACAGAATATAGGGGTTTCTTGAAAGTTCAAACCGTAATCCAACAGCTGATGTTGGATCCATATGACTTGAGAACAACAGGCAGGCGCAGCTACGTATTCTGCTTCTGCTGTTGAGGTCGAGACAGTATGCTGCTTCTTGCATTGCCAAGACACCAGCCTATCTCCGAGATATTGACATCCGCCTGAAGTCGATTTCCTGTCAAGCTCGCAGCGTCCGTAATTGCTGTCTGCAAAAGCATAAAGATCAAATTCGGAATTTTTCGGATACCAAAGACCCAGTTTTGGGCTGCCTTTGAGATACCGAAAAATTCTTTTAACATCAATAAGATGAGACAGTTTAGGATTAGCCTGGTAGCGCGCGCATTGACAGACCGCAAACATAATGTCTGGGCAACTTGCAGTCAGATACATCAGCGATCCGATCATCGATCTGTAGTACGTTTGATCTACGGATTCGCCTTCAAGATCAGGAGTCAGTAGTGGTCTCTCCGCCATGGGCGTCAAGGCAGGTTTGGCATCTCTGAACCCGAACTTCTCGAGCATATCATCCACATATTTGGCTTGATGAATCAGGATTCCGACTGAAGATTGTTTGACCTGAAGCCCCAAAAACATGGTCATTTCCCCCAACGAACTCATCTCGAACCGCTTTTTCATGACGTCCTTGAACTCCTTGCATAGCTGAGGACTCGTCGACCCGAAAATGATATCGTCCACGTATATTTGGACAAGAATCTGGTCTGCACCGACATGCTTGATGAATAGGGTCTGATCGAAAGTGTCGCGTGAGTAGCCATGATTGAGCAAGTGATGTGTTAGGGTAGCATACCAGGCTCTAGGAGCTTGATGCAGCCCATACAAAGCCTTGTCTAACTTGTAGACATGGTTGGGAAGTTTTGAGTTAACAAACCCACGAGGTTGGTCAACATAAATCTCCTACTTCACCTTGCCGTACAGGAAAGCCGTCTTGACGTCCATTTGATATACGGTGAAGTTCATGTAGGAAGCATAGGCGAGGAAGATACGAATAGCCTCCAAGCGTGCCACCGGAGCATAGACTTCTGTATAATCAAGACCATCAATTTATCTGAACCCAAGGACCACCAATCTCGCCTTATTACGGACAATGGCACCCGAATCGTCTTGCTTGTTCCGAAACACCCATCTAGTGTCGAGAGATTTCTTGCCTTTAGGCAGCTCCACCAACTTCCAAACCCCGAGCTTTTCGAATTGATTGAGCTTGTCATACATGGCATCCACCCAGTTGGGCTCATTCAAAGTCATTTCGAATTTCTTAGGCTCTATTTGAGAAATGAAGCAAGAATAGAGACATGTGTTGACGTCTCCACTCTGGCTTCTCGTTCGAACTCCGTCGCCCAGCTGGCCAATGACGTTTTCTATCGGATGATCGCGCTGTATGCGAGATGGGATTTCGTGACTGATATCATTGACTGAAACGGGAAGATTATGGATATTAACAGCTCCTTCATTTGCTGAAGAATCCACGGTAGATGAAACAGTTTCGTTTGTTGGATTTGCTACAAACTCATCAGCGATTTGATCAGGAAAGAGAAGGTCCATCAAATTTTGAGTGACAGCGGAAGTATCTTGGTTCATGAACTCTCTTTCGACCGGAGTTAGAGGAGTAGCATCAGCATCTGGAGCAGATTGTTGTGTTGAGGATTCAGGAGAAGCGATTGGAACAGTAGACTCCACCGGAGGATCATTAGTAGAAACCAATGGTGGTCTGTAGACAACCTCTTCATCTTCGTCTTCAATGATAATCTTCGAGCCAGAAGTAGACCCAGCTTGGTTATCAGTCGACACACTAAAGGATTTGAATAGTGATGTGTAGTCAAATAGCCAATCAGGACCCACCCTAGCGTCCGTCTCATTCTCTTCAAGCCAGCGAACATCGAAAGACTCCACAATTTGTTTCGTCTTCTTGTTGTATACTCGGTAAGCAGTACGAGCAGCGTATCCGACAAAATAGCAATCATCAGCTGTTGCATTGAATTTTGGGTTGGATTCCAAGTGGAGAAGGGTGCAAGGGCAACCAAATACTCGGAAATAGCTGACAGATGGCTTGTGTCCATAGAGAATCTCATACGGGGTTTTCATCTGGGCTTTGTTGATCAGAACACGCCCAAAAGAAAACTGGAAGTTTAGAATCACAAAGCATCGTCCTTGCGGCGTCTTGTAATGTTCGATTCCTCCGCTCAGCAACACCGTTTTGTTGTGGTGTCCGAACAGAGCTAAATTGACGCACGATCCCTTTCTCAGCGCAAAAATGATCAAGAACAGCGTTCTTGAACTCTGTTCCATTATCTGTGCGTAGCGCTTTCACTCGGTGGTTGGTTTGGTTCTCGATCATTACAATGAACTTCTTGATGAGGTCAGCGATCCCAACTTTGTTGGACAGAAAGAAGACCCATGTGAAACGAGAGAAATCGTCTATCACAACGAGACAATACGAATTTCGGTTGATGCTGAGGACGTTGACCGGACCAAACAAGTCCATATGCAACAATTGGAGCACCTAACTGATGGAGTTAACTTGCTTTGGCAGATGTGGTTTTCGATGGTGTTTGCCTTGAGCACAGGAAACACATTTTTCAAAGGTGATGAAATCTCTGACAGGAAGACCGCGGACCATTTCGTTCTTAGCAAGCCGGTTCAGGTTCTTTGCATTTGCATGGCCAAGTCGACGATGCCACAACATTGCGTTTTGTTCTGAGACTTTGGAAAAGAGTCAAGTTACTTCATCGGGTACATTGCTATTCATGTCGATAATATAGGCATTCCCATCCCGCTTAGATTTGACGAGAATCCACTCCTCCGTAATGACAATGCCCGACTTTAAGATTAGACATTCTTTATCGGTGAAGTGTGTCGAGTAACCCTTGTCACAGATTTGAGAGACACTCAGTAGACTGTGCTTCAGCTCAGGAGCATAGTTGACATTCTCAAAACTGAGCACTCCGTTGGTCACCATTCCTTTTTGCGTTATCTTTCCGCCTTCTCCGCCCGCGAAGGAGACATATCCCCCATTAAATGTCTGAATGTCGTGCAGTTGGGAGATATCTCAAGTCATGTGCCGGGAGCAGCCGCTGTCGACATACCACGGTCGGACGACATTCCTCCGCAACTGTCCCTACACGATGAGCGAAATTATTTAGATTTGGGGACCCAGGTCATTACAGTCCTGGGTTGACCCTTAACTTTCACAGATTCATCTTTCAATTTCTCTTTTGATTTTTCTTTTTCAACAGATACAGAGGATGATGATGACTGATCAGATTTTAATTTTGGCATCCACTGATATTTAGGTTTTGAAACAACTTTCTTTTCAGTTTGCTTCGAGCCGGTGGATTTTCTACTCGAAGAGTTTGAAGATCTAGACCTACTCTTTGACGAAATCGACTTTGGCTTAGCTTGGGTCGATTTTGGCAAACTGTTTGTGAATTTATTGAAAACCTGTTTGTTCTTTTGAAAACCTGCCATTTTCTTGTTTTGATTTGTTTTCCAGTCATCATCTCGAGAGCGAGTTCTGGAGGATTTTCTAATTAAAGATCGTCCTCGAGACTTATTCTCTCCTCTCTGTGACAAATAATGCACAAACATTCGATTTAAACAATTTCTAGCAATATGACCAGCAGTACCACAGTTGAAACAAATTTGTTTATTATCATTGGATTGGGTACTGCTATTGTCAGATTTCTGGTTTTTATTATCGTTTCTAGCATTTTCACATTTGCAAGCACTAGATTGTGTAGCAAACGTGGAAGATGTAGAAGCACTCGAATCAGATTTAGCCACTTTATCAGAAACAACATCATTATTTTCAATTTTATCATTCTGAAATAACACACCACCAGAAACAAAAACATCAGTTTTAGAATTTAAAACAGACTTATCACAAAACTCAACACCAAATTTTGACACTGAATTATTCGACTCAGACTTTTCAGCTTCTTGCTCCCCCTGAACTACTGACATATTGCACTTGAGGTAGAAATGTTAGTATCCAAAATTTTATCATTAGACCGTGTTGCTTGTTCAGAAGCTGATTTCCTATAAACCATGAAAGGTTCTCTGTTAATTTCTTCTTGAGATAAAGGAATGACAGTATAGGTATGATTGAATGGAGGAGGGACACTCTCAAAACCTAATCCTACTTTCTTTTGGTTTCCACATGTAATGTCCTTCCACTGCATCTGTTCCTATATCATTTTTGCAACTACTTCACTTGACCCATCAAATTTGTTAAAAATAAATTCAGTATTTTCAAGACGATTTTTCAATGAGTCAAGTTCAGCGGTCACAAAAGCAAATTTTCTTTTGAGATGATCATAGTTCTCGCATTTGTTGCTGTAATCCTCTTGCAGTTGCTTAAAGTCCTTTGTTTTATTCTCTAATTGTGTTTTTAAAGGCTTTTGATTTTTCCTAAGTGTGTAACCCTCATACTTAAGGTCCTCGTTCTCTCTCTTGATTAATTCAATTTGGTCACGTAAGAATTTAACAGTTTTAATGCAAGATTGAGAGCAACCAAATTCACTGACCTCGGGTTTGGCTGGCTCAGGAGTAGTTTGCACCATGAACGCAAACTGAAGATTCATCATCTCTTCTTCAGGGTCTTTCTCCGCTTCTTCCTCCACACAATCCTTGATTTGAGCAAGATGTGCATTTTCAGGTCCTGAAATGTTCAGAGCCTGAATTTGATCTTCCCAATCAAAGGATTGGGCCACCATCGCCAAGTTAGCAGTCCGATGGCTTGAAGAAGATCCCTTGTTGACATAGGTCACCGACACCATGGTTCGCTCAGAATTCTCTCTTCGATCTGGCTTTGGACATTCCCTTGCAAAATGCCCAGGCTCATGGCAGTTGTAACATCGCAGTTTTCCTTTGTTGAATCCCACTTTCTTGTCGGAATTCACACTCCAATTGTTCTTTCCTGTTTTCTTGGAGAATTGCTTTGCCCTGAAAACCGCCATGGCTATTTGCCATGTAATGTCCATATCTTCCACATCCTCAGGATGGATCTGATATAGGTCAGCAAATGAGAGTTGTGGGGAGAGTTCTCCGGCCACAAAAGCGTTGTAGCAGTTTACCAAACCAGTGGCGAGGGCCAGATTTTCTTCCTTCTCTTTCAATGATGAATCTTGAGAACTGAATCCATGAGATTGAATGGGTGCAGCTGTGGATGAACCAACACTAGAACCAACTTGTTGAGCTAAAGTTTGAGGTTGAGGAACTTGAATGTGTTGCATTTGAGGGATCACGTATGAGGTTGGCTGATGAGTCACATAGGGTTGAACTTGAGGAACATGAACTTGAGGAGCTTAAGGAGTAGAAAAGGTTGAGAAAGCAGTGTTGTTGGTGGTTTGGATCCCAAGATTTGCTGAGGAGTATGAATTGACATGGTTAATCTCCCTTTGCTTATCATCGAGATCGCAAGCCTTGATGATCGCCATTGTTTCAGCCAAACTCAACCTGTTCAAATCTTTGGTCTTTTTGATCACTGAGACATTTATATCCCAAGATTTTGGTAGAGACTTCAGCAGCTTCTTGTTTATCTCCGATCTTGTAACCATCACACCAGCAGAGCTCATTTCTGTGGTGAGTGTGATAAACCTTTGCAACTGATTCTCAAGTGTTTCTCCCAAGACATGGTTAAACATGTTAAACTTCTGTCGCAGCATGTCTTGGTGACTTTGTTTCATGTCTTCATTGCCTTCATAAACTTCTATCAGTGCTTCCCATAAGGCCTTTGCTGATGTATATTCACGGAAACCTTGAGCAATTTCTGGAGATAATGCCATGGTAAGTGTAGCAAGAGCTTTTTCTTGTTCCTCGACTCTCTCGAAATCATCATCGGTGTAGTTCTCAACTTGCTTATCAATTATGGTTCCATCTTCCAATGTGGTTGTGATGCGGATTGGACCTCTTAAAATACTTCTCCATATCTTGAAATCCTTCATTTTGATGTACTTTTCGATCCGATATTTCCATTCTGGAAATCCTTCCGCGGATTACAGTCGGGGAATTCAAGAAGTGGTTCCCATAATCGCATCTAATTCATGATGAGCTGACATGCTTTGAGATTCCATTTTTGTTTTTGTTGTTTTTTATTTTTTTTTAAATTTTTAATAAAAATTAACTTGAAAAACAAACAAAAGGATAAAGTAAATAGGGTTTTTGGTTGAGTGGTGATGACCGAAAACAAGGAATTCGGTACTTAAGAAAGAGAAGGTTTTCGGTTTATGATGAAAAGGGGGGTTTTCGGGTTAAGAGAAGAATAAGGGGTTTTCGGTTTCCGAAGAATAAGGGGTTTTCGGTTTATGAATGGTGTTCGGTTTTTGAAGATTCAAGAGATTTCGGTTGAAGAACAGTTTTCGGTTTCTGCAGATTCAAGAGATTTCGGTTGAAGAACAGTTTTCGGTCTTTGAAGATTGAAGAGTTTTCGGTTGAAGAACAGTTTTCGGTTTCTGAAGATTCAAAGGATTTTGGATTTTCAGTTTCTGAAGAACTTGAAGAATAGTTTTCAGTTTCTGAAGATTGAACCGAAAACTAACAGTTTTCAATGAAAAACTAAGATTTTCGATCCGATTTTGCTTTCCACACACTGAAACCTCAAACACAGCTTCCAAACAGCTTAGATCTGGACAGAAATCGATTGAAGATATGTTTTCGGTTGATGAAGATCAAACCGAAAACAATAAGATTTCAACTGAAAAGCTGAAATCCAAGCAGATTTCGATTCCACACGATGCAAATTGTGATCTGATCTTCAAAACTGGAGCAAAAACAGGCTTCTAGAGACCGAGAACGTGAAGAACACGACTGTGAAGCAGAAACTGAATAATAAGCTTGATTGACACCGGTTTGAGCTCTGATACCAATTGTAAGGTCCTTGATGGAAGGATCTTCACCAATGATCAATCAAGCAAATGAAAATAAAGAAGAAATCGAGTAGAAGATGAAATGAAATTGAGCTTGCATACGATTAACACATGAAACCGTCTGATACAACTCAATGGACCGAAAACTAACAGAGAACAACTGTTGATCAACTTCTTACTACTGACAACCTGACAGCCTATATATACCCATGAGGACCGAAAACAGGTTTCGGTCAGCAGACCGAAAGCCTGTTTTCGGTCACTTCCAACCGAGAACAATGATCTAGACCGAAAACATCAACTACACACAAAAGACTCCAAAATACAATGACAAATGCCCTAACTCATCTATACACTGTTGCCTAGCCCAAACCAAATATATCGGTCCTTCAGTATCATTATGTGGAAGTGACTTAGAGGATTTGAGATGATTGTGAGAAAGTACAGATAGGTTTGGAAGGTAGTATTGGGCCCATACTATTGAACGCACAGGATCCGTACTCGAATCAAGGAAAGTCCCAAAAATTCTAAGGAGCTGGTTGAGGGTAGGAACATGGTTTGGCACCATGAATCCATTGCAGTATTTATTGGATTAGGTGTCTAAGCCCATAAATATAATTGGTGAGTACTTGACCTGAGAGTAGCATGGTCCATTTAGGTTGCATGGCACCAGAACAATCTGAAGGATGGATAATTGAGAAGAGGTTGTTTATGGTTTATTAATATATTATAAGTTCTAATATATTAATATGAAACCATATTATTTAATTAGTATTGATCAAGAATTAATTTGGAATTAATTTTGTGATCAAAAGAGACGACTTAAATATATGGGGATTGATTATGTAAATCATTCATTCTTATAATGTGAGCTTATGATCCATAGTTCTTTATGTTAGGCTAAACCCATGTGGTAACCCATGGATGACACATGGAGGTTTAAACCCATGGAACATGAGGAATATGGAATGTCATGCATATTAGGTTTTGCATGGTGTAACCCTAATTAAGCCACACTATATAAGAACCTCTCTAGCTCATGAAATCGGTCCTAAGGAAGCTTAGTAGAGTGCTAGCCGATTTTGTGAGTGCAAGTAACCTCCTCTCAAGTTCCTCCATTGTTGGTGGTGTAACATTCGGATACCCAGGTATCTTATTTTAAGTATTTTGTTGAATTTTAGAAAGGGACTCGACGAGTAGGCGCTCAGACTCGCCGAGTAGAATCGCGCTTCTGCCAGCCTGGATTTAATGAAGGGACTCGACGAGTCCATGCGTGGACTCGGCGAGTCCGCGCTGTTATATGAAGCCCTAATTTTCGGGGCTTGTGCCCTATTTAAAGGCCCTTATGGCTGTCATTTGAGGCCACCTTGTTCTAGAGAAACCCTAGAGAGAGTGAGGAAGGCTTGAGTGCAAGAAAGGGCTTATAATCTTCATTTTGGGGTGATTTTAGCTAGAGAAAGAAGAGAGGATCCATCTAGAACGTGAAGGGAGCTTGGATTGGAGCTAATCATCTTGAGATATTGTCTCTGGAGGTATAATCCCTTCTATTTCGTATTGATATGATAGATTTCATGATTTTAGGGTTTTTACCTCCCTTTTTTTTATAAGATCTAGTGAGTATGAGGTCCCCTTTGTGTTGATGATATCAGATCTGGACCTTGAGAGGTACATAGAGTCACTACCTTCTAGCTTTTTGCAAGCAAATAAGCAATTGGAGACTAGGTTGCCATTTCTAGTGATATTTCTCCATTTGAGGCTTGATATGGGTTGCATGCACGTAAAGGTTGCACCTTTACGTGACTTTTGAATGTTAGAAGGATGGATCTACTGTTTGGTGAAGCAGATCTGACCTCAAGAGACCTTTTGAGAGTTTTCATGTGAGGAACTCGCCGAGTCCATAAGGGACTCGACGAGTCGAGTCGGGTTGCCCCATGACTCGCGATCTGTAACGACCCGGGGAGTATAGGGTTGACTCAGTGAGTCAAGTGAGGACCAGGGACGAGGAGGACAAGCATGTACTCGCCGAGTCACTCTAGTGCACTCGGCGAGTCTGGTCAATGTTGACTGTTGACTTCTGTTGACTTTTAGGGATTAGTCAGTGTTTGGACTTATGAGCCATTAGAGGGGCAGAATGGTCTTTTACCCTTCTTAGAGAACTTATAGAGAGGAGTTGGCCTAGCCTTTAGAAGTTGTATTAATTAGAGAATTTATTTATGTGATTAGGTGAAGGCTAGTGCAGTATTTCAGAGTTCGAGGTTTACCGAGTTACTCGAGGTGAGTCTTCTCACTATACTTTACCTAGGGTGGTAATTAGAGTTATGTGACAGAGTATTTTGTATGCTTTTGCATGATGTGATTTCTATGTGATTTATGCTATGTATGTATCAGAGTTTACAGAGTTAGGACCGGAAGGTCCACAGAGTTAGGGCCAGAGGGCCCACAGAGTTATGGGACTGGAGGGTCCCACTGAGACACATTGACCAGAGGGTCAAACAGAGTTATAGCCTCGAGTGGCTAATATGTGTTGTGTGTGGTATTTTGGGGAAGTCACTAAGCATTTATGCTTACAGTGTTTTGTGTTATGTGTTTCAGGTACCAGTGAGGATCGCGGGAAGGCGCCGGCATGATCAGTACACACTATTGGAGTTTTATACATTATGATCTTGGGATGTGTTTTTATGGATTTGATATGTGATACATTGGGATTCGAGAATATTTATGAATGAAATTATATTTTAAAAAAGTGAAAAATTGTTTTGAAATTTACGGTGTTACAAGTTGGTATCAGAGCCTTGGTTTGAGGGATTCGGGTGCATCTTCGGATGAATCTGAACTCAAACTGAGAAATTGAGAAAGTTTTCATAAAATAAACAAATTTTCTAAAAGAGTAAAAAGATTTTGAAAAGAGCAGAGCAGAGCAGTGTGTACGATCAGCTAGCGCATGAACGATGATTTCCCAAAATACCCTTACATTATGTGTTATAAGATATGTTATGATATGATATGCATGCTAGAGTAGGCTAGGTATTACTATTAGGACTAGAGTGGCCTGATCTGTGATGCCTTAGCCTAGAAGTTACTGCTACTATGAGATGCTTCGAGAGTAAGTAGGTAGCAGCGAGGAACTTATGAGTGGTTTACTAGAGAGTAGCCTGAGTTTAGTGAGATATGGAGTACTGGTGACCTGGGATCCAAGGAGGAGGACTTAGGGTGAATACTGATGCGGTGTGGACGGTAGTATAGGGCCCGTACTACTGAAGATACTGGAGCAGTGCGCACTCTAAGTAAGAATCCTTTGGGTACTAAGAGAGCAAGTAGGGTCGAGTATCGAGTGCGAATATACTCGAGCGAGTCTCTGATTCCTTTTGTGTTGTATTTCAGAGACATCATGGTTAGGACGTGCCATCACCCAGGGGGCAGTGGTACCAGTGATGAGGAGATCCGTAGGCTGATTCACGAGGAGGTGGCCGCGGCCATCCGAGCTGAGATACCAGAGATGTTCGGGTCTATCAAGACCACGTTGATCGAGACTTTTGATGAGCGGTACGCTGCTCTCACTGAGGCTGCTGTTGCTGCGGCCACCGCAGCCGTCGCTGCTGCCAAGCCGCAGGGGGGTGACTCGTTGCTGTACCGAGAGTTCAGCAACACGAAGCCACCGGAGTTTGATGGGACGCAGGATCCGATTGCTGCGATGAGATGGGTTTCTGATATTGAGGGATGCTTTTATACGTGTTCTTGTCCGGAGCATCTGAGAGTTCGGTTCGCGCTGAACCAGCTTCGCTTGGGAGCGAAGGACTGGTAGAAGTTTGTGACAGCGCACTATACACCTGCAGAGTCTGCCGCAGTGACCTGGGAGAGGTTCACCGCTATGTTTCGTGATGAGTACGTTCCCCCGGTGGAGAGGGAACGTTTGGCCCAGGAGTTTCTGACCCTCAAGCAGGGTACTGAGTCTATTACTGTGATCACCAGGATGTTCCATGAGAGGGCGATGTTTTGCCCTGAGCACGTGTCTACCGAGCAGGCACGTATGAGTCGGTATCTGAGTATTTTGAGGAGGGACATACGAGAGTTCGTGGTGAACTCGTCATACCGGACATTTGCTGAACTTCAGGCAAATGCCCGGAAGAGGGAGATAGAGCTATAGACTCAGGCTAGAGAGGAGGCGGAGTCTCAAGGGAGAGATCGGCGACCGGCACAGTCCCAGCCGGCAGCCAAGCGGGCCAAGCCCGCCGATTCGAGATCAGGGAACCAGAAGGGCCACACTTGTGGCAAGTGCGGCAAGGGTCACGAGGGAGTTTGTAGAGTAGGGTCTTGCTACAAGTGTGGCAAGGAGGGGCACATGGCCAAGGATTGCCCCAAGGGGTTTGCAGTTTGTTTTCACTGCAACCAGACCGGACACCGGAAGGCAGAGTGTCCGCAGTTGCGAGGGTCAGCTCAGGGAGCTTCTCAGGGATCTGTCCATGCTGCCGTGTGAGCTACGGAGAGTCGGCCAGTGAAGGCCGAGGCGCCAAAGGCTCGCGGGAGAGCCTTCCAGTTGACAGCGGAGGAGGTCCGCGCAGCGCCCGATGTCGTAGCTGGTATGTATTCTTTCATCTGCTTATTTTGGATTGTGGTGTTATGCTTATATTGTGTTATGCGTAGGTACATTTCTTGTGTGTTCTGTACCTGCTTTGGTGTTATTTGACTCGGGTGCGAGTTGGTCTTTTGTGTCGTTAGCCTTTAGTCATCACATCAGTACTCGTCGAGAGGCGTTGAGTCGACCTTTGCAAGTTTCCATAGCTGACGAGAGAGCAGTGTATGCCACTGATGTGATTCGAGGATGTGTACTCGAGATCTTCGGCGTTGAGTTTCCGATTGATTTGGTCCCGATTGCTATGGAAGATGTCTGTGTCATCGTGGGCATGGACTGGTTGAGCAGATTTGGAGCGGTTATTGACTGCGAGCGGCAGCTGGTGACCATACGAGACCCTAGTGGGGGAGTTCTTACAGTTTATGGCGAGGGTACCCATTCTGGGTCGGCATTTTGTTCAGCCGCAAGAGCGAGGCAGAGTCTACAGCAGGGCTGTAGTGGGTTTGTGGCTTATGTGGTGGATACGAGAGTAGGTGCAGAGAGACCGAGGTCGGTCGATGAGGTCCCGATAGTACGTGAGTTCCCGAATGTTTTCCCCGAGGAGTTGCCGGGTGTGCCTCCCGAGAGGCAGGTGGAGTTCCGTATCGATTTGGTTCCGGGGGCAGCGCCTATCGCCAAGGCGCCCTATCGCCTTGCACCTCCAGAGATGCAGGAGTTATCCTCGCAGCTTCAGGAGCTGCTGGGAAAGGGATTTATACGGTCGAGTAGCTCGCCGTGGGGAGCGCCGATCCTTTTTGTCAAGAAAAAGGATGGTTCACACCGGATGTGCATTGACTACCGGGAGTTGAACAAGTTAATGGTCAAGAACCGTTACCCATTGCCGAGGATCGATGATCTGTTCGATCAGTTGCAGGGAGCGTCTTGGTTCTCCAAGATTGATCTGAGGTCTGAATATCATCAGATGAGAGTGCGAGATGAGGATATCCAGAAGACGGCGTTCAGGACTCGTTATGGGCATTACGAGTTCGTGGTGATGCCCTTCGGGTTCACCAATGCACCAACAGCATTCATGGATCTCATGAACAGGGTGTGTAGACCGATGTTGGATCGATCGGTGATCGTGTTCATCGATGACATATTGGTGTGTTCGAGATCCAGAGAGCAACATGAGGAGCATTTGAGGGAGATCCTCGGAGTTCTGAGATCGGAGAGGATTTACGCCAAATTCTCCAAGTGTGATTTCTGGTTGGGAGAGGTCCAGTTCCTGGGACATCTCGTTAATCAGAATGGGATATTGGTCGATCCGGCCAAGATTGAGGCGGTAATGAGCTGGGAGGTGCCGAGGACCCCCACCGAGATCAGGAGTTTTCTGGGGTTGGCCGGCTATTATAGGAGATTTATTAAAGATTTCTCCAAGATCGCCGTGCCTCTTACCAGGTTGACCCGGAAGGGCGTTACTTTTTCGTGGGGTCCTGAGCAGCAGGCCTCGTTTGAGACTCTTCGCCAGAGGTTGTGCGAAGCCCCGGTGTTATCCCTTCCAGAGGGAATGGAGGATTTTATGGTGTATTGTGACACATCGATATCAGGGTTGGGTGCAGTGCTTATGCAGAGGGGGCATGTGATAGCATACGCATCGAGGCAGCTGAAGCCTCATGAGACGAGGTATCCCACTCATGACCTGGAGTTGGGGGCTGTGGTGTTCGCTCTCAAGATCTGGCGTCACTATCTGTATGGGGTTCGGTGTACCATATACACGGACCACAAGAGCTTGAAGTATTTGATGGATCAGCCCAACCTGAATATGAGCCAGAGGAGATGGTTGGACGTGGTAAAGGATTACGATTGTGAGATCCTGTACCACCCGGGCAAAGCTAACGTTGTAGATGATGCCCTGAGCCATAGGGCGGAGAGTGCCCCGATACGAGATGTTTGCTTGAGATTGACAGTGATGACTCCGGTGCTGGACACCATTCGGGAGGCCCAGGCAGAGGCCGTGAGACCGGAGAACCGCAAGAGGGAGCGGGTGATTGGGCAGGCACCTGAGTTCGTTACCGATAGTCGTGGGCTTATGACCTTTCAGGGTCGGGTTTGGGTGCCGTATACGGGCGGGACGCGCATCACTTTGATGGAGGAGGCGCACATATCGAGGTTCTCGATCCATCTCGGGGCCCCTAAGATGTATTTGGACCTGAAGAAAGATTATTGGTGGCTATGTATGAAGAGGGATGTCGCGTGGTTTGTGGAGAGGTGCTTGACCTGTCCCAAGGTTAAGGCCGAGCACCAGCGTCCGCATGGCAAGTTGCAGCCTCTTGATATTCCCCAGTGGAAGTGGGAACATATTTCCATGGATTTCATCACCAAATTGCCGAGGACCGCGAGGGGTGTCGATGCTATTTGGGTGATCGTCGATCGGCTGACGAAGAGCGCGCATTTTCTTGCCATCAGTGAGAGCTCTTCTGCTGAGAGGTTGGCAGAGTCATATGTGCGAGAGGTGGTATCGCGTCATGGAGTACCGATCTCGATTGTGTCAGATCGAGATGTATGTTTCACTTCCAGGTTCCAAGAAGAAGTTCCACGAGGAGTTGGGTACGAGATTGCATTTCAGTACCGCCTACCACCCCCAGACGGACGGACATAGTGAGCGGACGATTCAAACGCTCGAGGACATGCTCCGAGCATGTATGTTAGACTTCAGAGGAAGTTGGGACACGTATCTGCCATTGGCTGAGTTTTCCTACAACAACAGCCATCATTTGAGTATTGGTATGCCTCCCTTCGAGTTGTTGTATGGGAGGAGGTGTCGGACTCCCATTTGCTGGGGAGAGGTAGGGCAGCGTGTGATGGTTAGCACTGAGATAGTGCTTCGGACGACAGAGCAGATACAGCAGGTTAGACAGAGGTTACTGACGGCCCAGAGTCGTCAGAAGAGTTACGCGGATAGGCGACGATCCGATCATGAGTTCCAGGTGGGAGACTTCGTACTCCTGAAGGTATCTCCTTGGAAAGGAGTGATCCGATTCAGGAAGAGGGGCAAGCTGGGGCCCCGGTACATCGGTCCGTTCAGGGTGACCACGAGGGTGGGTAGGGTAGCATATCGGTTGGAGCTACCTGCGGAGTTGAGCCAGATTCATGATACCTTCCACATGTCTCAGTTGAGGAAGTGTATAGCCGATGAGTCGGCAGTGGTGCCACTGGAGGATATTCAGGTGGATGCGAGCCTAAATTATGCGGAGAGGCCAATCGCGATTCGGGATCGGAAGATCAAGGTTCTGAGGAACAAGGAGGTGTCACTGGTGCAGGTCCAGTGGCAACATCGGAAGGGGTCCGAGCTGACCTGGGAGCTGGAGTCGGAGATGCGGGAGCAGCATCCAGAGTTGTTTGCCGAGTAGGACTTCGAGGGTAAAGTCTGATTCTAGTGGGGGAGAATTGTAACATCCGGATACCCAAGTATCTTATTTTAAGTATTTTGTTGAATTTTAGAAAGGGACTCGGCGAGTAGGCGCTCAGACTCGCCGAGTGGAATCGTGCTTCTGCCAGCCTGGATTTAATGAAAGGACTCGGCGAGTCCATGCGTGGACTCGGCGAGTCCGCGCTTGTATATGAAGCCCTAATTTTCGGGGCTTATGCCCTATTTAAAGGCCCTTATGGCCGTCATTTGAGGCCACCTTGTTCCAGAGAAACCCTAGAGAGAGTGAGGAAGGCTTGAGTGCAAGAAAGGGCTTATAATCTTCATTTTTGGGTGATTTTAGCTAGAGAAAGAAGAGAGGATCCATCTAGAACGTGAAGGGAGCTTGGATTGGAGCTAATCATCTTGAGATATTGTCTCTGGAGGTATAATCCCTTCTATTTCGTATTGATATGATAGATTTCATGATTTTAGGGTTTTTACCTCCCTTTTTTTATAAGATCTAGTGAGTATGAGGTCCCATTTGTGTTGATGATATCAGATCTGGACCTTGAGAGGTCCATAGAGTCACTACCTTCTAGCTTTTTTCAAGCAAATAAGCAATTGGAGACTAGGTTGCCATTTCTAGTGACATTTCTCCATTTGAGGCTTGATATGGGTTGCATGCACGTAAAGGTTGCACCTTTACGTGACTTTTGAATGTTAGAAGGATGGATCTACTGTTTGGTGAAGCAGATCTGACCTCAAGAGACCTTTTGAGAGTTTTCATGGGAGGAACTCGCCGAGTCCATAAGGGACTCGACGAGTCGAGTCGGGTTGCCCCATGACTCGCGATCTGTAACGACCCGGGGAGTATAGGGTTGACTCAGTGAGTCAAGTGAGGACCAGGGACGAGGAGGACAAGCATGTACTCGCCGAGTCACTCTAGTGCACTCGGCGAGTCTGGTCAATGTTGACTGTTGACTTCTGTTGACTTTTAGGGATTAGTCAGTGTTTGGACTTATGAGCCATTAGAGGGGCAGAATGGTCTTTTACCCTTCTTAGAGAACTTATAGAGAGGAGTTGGCCTAGCCTTTAGAAGTTGTATTAATTAGAGAATTTATTTATGTGATTAGGTGAAGGCTAGTGCAGTATTTCAGAGTTCGAGATTTACCGAGTTACTCGAGGTGAGTCTTCTCACTATACTTTACCTAGGGTGGTAATTAGAGTTATGTGACAGAGTATTTTGTATGCTTTTGCATGATGTGATTTCTATGTGATTTATGCTATGTATGTATCAGAGTTTACAGAGTTAGGACCGGAAGGTCCACAGAGTTAGGGCCAGAGGGCCCACAGAGTTATGGGACTGGAGGGTCCCACTGAGACACATTGACCAGAGGGTCAAACAGAGTTATAGCCTCGAGTGGCTAATATGTGTTGTGTGTGGTATTTTGGGGAACTCACTAAGCATTTATGCTTACAGTGTTTTGTGTTATGTGTTTCAGGTACCAGTGAGGATCGCGGGAAGGCGCCGGCATGATCAGTACACACTATTGGAGTTTTATACATTATGATCTTGGGATGTGTTTTTATGGATTTGATGGGATTCGAGAATATTTATGAATGAAATTATATTTTAAAAAAGTGAAAAATTGTTTTGAAATTTACGGTGTTACAGGTGGTGTTGTGTAATTCCATTTGAGGTGCAACACTTGGGGCACTAAGTTCTTAAAGGTCCAAGGCTTCAAACTACAACAAAAGGTATGTCATCTAACTAGAATTTTGTAGTAAAGATACTCCATTGTATGCTAGTTAGGATGATGCTTTGGAAAAACAAAGTTTGCATGTATATTAGAGAAAACATAGATCCAAAGCATCTAGGGTTGCATGTACACCATAGGAGTGTTAGAATGCTTAAAACTCATCAGTGGTATCAAAGCCTAGGGTTGTTTTCCATTATACTTGATGCTACTTGCTTTAAAAGCTTGAAAAAAATCGATTTTGTGTTGTCTGGACAGTGGACTCGCCGAGTCCACTGGGTGACTTGCCGAGTCCCCTCACAAAACTGACCAACTCGCCGATTTTGTTCATGCACTCGACGAGTTGGTGCTCAAGAATGTATATTTTCGAGTTTTAAGGTTGGAATTTGACTAGGATCATTACCCTAAACCGTTTTTGAACTTATAAACCCGTTTTTGATGTGGTAATGATCATGATTATCCAATTCAAAAGATAATTGTCAAAGTTTCATGTTTTGTATTAGTTTAATGGTTAGGCTAATTACATGAAATTTGTTTGATATGAATTATCTTGTTCTTATGAGTTTAATTTAGATTATAGACAAATTGTTTGATTTTATAAGTTACAATAGTTGATCTAAATGTTTTTGATGAATTCCATAACTTGTCCTCAAGTTATGGAAAGTGAAGAGTCTCATTTTAAATGTCATCTTAAATGGTTTTATGTCAACCGTAACTTGTCCTCAAGTTATGGAACATGAAGAGTCTTTATCATAAATGTTTTATTAACTCCATAACTTGTCCTCAAATTATGGATTTTCAAGAGTCTTTGTAACACCGGGTTCATGGTATGATTTTATTTAAGTTTTTATCCTAATTTTGCCACGAACTCGGCGAGTCTGCGTCCCGACTCGCCGAGTAGCAGCAGGGTAGACACGGGATTTGAGCGGTGAACTCGGCGAGTCGATGCATGGACTCGGCGAGTCCACCTGTCTAAAGAAACTCTATTTCAGACATTACACCCTATTTTACCCATTCCAAAACACCCATTTCGTCCCATTCTCTTCCAGAAGAACTGTAGAGCGAAACCCTAGCCCATTTTGATCATTGTGAGTGATTTTGGCTTGGTGAAGGAAGCTTGAAACTTAAGAGAAGAAGGAGGAAGTTGGAGGGTGCAAGGAAGTGTGGTAGATCCGAAATCTACCCTGGGAGAAGCTCCTAACCAGGTAAGAAAGCTCCTTCTTAATCTTTAGTATAATAGATTCCCTTTTTGTCCCTTATATGTGGATTTCAAGACCTTAAACCTCCCAAACTCCGTGTGTTTATACCTTAGGAGCTTAGATTTATGGTTTGGAACCATTGCATGTCTCAGTTTTGGCCAGAATGGGTGAAGAGTCGAAGGGTACTCGGCGAGTGCCAAAGTGCACTCGGCGAGTTCCATGAAGATGGCCTTAGACTCGGCGAGTTGGATAAACAACTCGGCGAGTCCTATGAAGATTACCTGGTACTCGGCGAGTCGTTCTTCAAACTCGGCGAGTCCCTTGAATATAGCCTTGAACTCGACGAGTTGTTCTTCCAACTCGGCGAGTCATATGATCAGTCACTAGGATAGGAAGGGTTTAAGTGTAGGAGGTCCAACCCTCCGTAGTCGCACGTGGAATTAGCAATTTAACGTGTAACTATAGTCCCAGAATCTCCAAATCTCCAAGGTTGATGTTCTGATGGAAGATTGGAGCGATTTGTGAGATCTGTTCGTCGGACTCGGCGAGTCACCCCCTTGGACTCGACGAGTCCAGTCGCGGGTTTGTTAGTTGTCCCCGTCTAGCGAGTCAGGCTGACTCAGTGAGTGGGAACAGGGACCCGATGAGTCAGAGTCGGGCTAGACATAGAAGGACTCGGCGAGTCGCCATATGGACTCGGCGAGTCCAGTCAATCAGAAGGTTGAATTTGACCAAGGAGTTGACTTTGACCAGTCATTTGACCTTAGGGGTATTTATGAGTGCCTAATCCATGTTTACGGATTTATAGCCGGAGGGATTACCGGTGCGGAAGCCAGGCGTAGTCTGAGCAGGTTTTCGGCAGCTACTCTCGAGGTGAGTTTTCTTCCAGTAGGGACGGGTCTAAGGCACCAAGGCCGGCCCGTATAGACGATATGTTAGTATCAGAGTGTGGTCGGGGCCCGTATCTCATAGCCGAGTTTGATTGAGTTATATGCCAGTATGATAGAATTGCTTATACTTGTTGTCTGTGTGATACTTGTATGTTATGGTTTAGTAGCGGAGTGTGGGCGAGGCCCGTATCTCCATGGATAGCAGAGTGTGGGCGAGGCCCGTATCTCTATGGGTGTGGGCGAGGCTCGTATCCCTTAGTTACTCATTATATGATTACATGGTATGTGACATTATGGGGGAACTCACTAAGCTTCGTGCTTACGTTTTATAGTTTTGTTTTCAGGTACCTTTTCAGCTAGGGGACAGGAGCCGGCGCGGTAGCGGCATATCACACACTCTCATGTTTTCCGCACTATGGATTTTCTGGGATGTACTCTGAATATTTTACTATGATGTTACCGGTTCTCAGGCATAAATTAATATTATGAATGTTTTGTAACGATGTTTTTATGAATTAACCTAATTTAAAAATGAAATTTTTAGCTGGTATTTTTGGGATGTTTCAGTATTTTCATTAAAACCTATATTAAACTCATAAGTTATGGAAACCATAAGTTTTTGAATAGTTCAAACCTTGCCCTCAAGTTTTGGAATTTGTAAATGCAAAGTCTCACTTTGAAACATTTAGTTCCAAACCCTAGAATTTTAGTAGTTTAAAATTCAACCCTTATATTATTATAATATTATAGGTTTAATATTTATATATATATATATATATATATATATATATATATATATATATATATATATATATATATGTGTGTGTGTGTGTGTGTGTGTGTATAAGAGTAAAGTCAATCTTACCGTTAGTAGGCCTCATTCACGAAGCCAGTCTATAAGGGGGGTATAAGGTTACTGCCTATAAAATGACAGTTTAATGGGTGTCCACTCTCACCCACCGCTTCCTTGACTGGTGGAGGGTCGTTAGCCAAACGGGTAGGATAGGACTCTAATTCTCCCTTCATTAAAAGTATAATGATAAATATAAAGTAACTAAACTTTTATTAAATTCCCAATCTTAGTTACTTTAGGAAAATATGAACATGGTGCTAACCCATGAAATTGCACTTTGCACCTTGTTAAGTCGTTAGTGGAGCGTGTGTGGTTAACTGGCACACTAATCTGGGACTGACAGTGCGTGACAAAGGGTGGCTTGATGTTAATCATAGATCAATGGAGCGTGTGTGGTTAACCGGCACGTTGATTAGGTGGTTGTAATATTAAGTGTACCAAGCTAATTTGCATGGTTATTCACACCTTTTTTGTGATCCTCGGCATCCCAATCACAAACTTGAAGGGCACAATTGAGATTTAAACATGCCATTGAATAGTTCAATGAATCTCAAAGGATCTAGGAGTTTCAATCCAATTAAAACGTAATGTTTAATTTCATTTTTCATGGTGGAAATTGGTAAATTGTCATTTACCTACCTTCAAATATTTTGTAGCTTGGATTACGGCATCCTGTTGGATTAGTGTCTAAGCCCGTAACTATATTTGGTAAGTACTTGACCCGGTTGTGCATGGTGTTTTTGGGTTGCCTTCACCAAAGCAACTTGATAGGGTGATTTATAAAGGGAGAGGATATTATGGTTTATTAATTTATTATAAGAATAATAAATTAAAAGAGAAATCATATTATTTAATTAATATTAGTCATGAATTCATTAGGAATTAATTTGGTGACTAAAAGAAATTAATTAAATATAGGGGACTGGACTGCAATTATAAGATAATTGGGTTTTGGGCTGGGAAACCTAAAGGAACAAGGGGTGAACGAAATTATGATGGGGATCCATCATATTTTCGTCCATAGGCCTTATTCCAGAAGGTTCCATGGGCTGCTTGGAGATTAAGCTGTCCATTAGGGTTTTTGACTGAAACCCTAGCAGCTCACAGTATATAAAGACCCCTTCCTAAGGGAAATCGGCCACTCTTCCTAAGGAAACCCTAGGAGCCAATTTTAGACTTCTAAACCTCTCTCCATTATCATCCTCTTACTTGTTGGTGTTTGTAAGCCATTAGAGGAGTGACAATTGTGACTCTAAGCTCCAAGACAAGAAGATCATAGCCATTGTGAAGAGGTAATCATCTAGATCTGAATTCGTATGTTAATTTCGAATTATATATGCTAGATCTAGGTATCAGAGCCATTGTTGGTTTCTATTGTATTGATGCTTAACATGTTCATCTTGCTGAAAATCATTTTCTGGCCCTCTGTTCGAACTGACTCGGCGAGTCACTTGCTGAACTCGGCGAGTCAGTCCAACTCGACGAGTCCAGAGAGTGACTCGGCGAGTCGGAGCGTCAAACAGAGGGATTTTCGGGATTTCTTGCTGTTTTGTTGAAGGATAATTGCCTAATATGTTTTTAACTGATAAAATACGAATTTTATTGTTATTGTGAGATTATCCTTGCCAAAACAAAAGATAATTGCAAATTGTTTAGATAATAAATTCATTATATGATAAAGTTTGATTATTTGAATTATTGGGTAAATTATCTTGTAAATAAAATGGAATAGGTCAAATTTAGATAATCATTAAATTAAAAGTTAATTTAAATTATTTGTTATTTGACCCTATGTGTTTTGAAAAGTTCAAAACTTGCCCTCAAGTTTTGAAATTTAAATTTTTGTTTAAACGTTTAATTTTGAATTATTTAAATTTCAAACCCTAGAATTTTACAAGTTTAAAATTCAACCTTATACTATTATTTATTATAAGACTAATATATATATATATATATATATATATATATATATATATATATATATATATATATATATATATATATATATATGTATAAGATAAAGCTAGTCTTACCGTTAGTAGGCCTCATTCACGAAGCCGATCTATAAGGGGAGTATAAGGTTACTGCCTATAAAATGGTGGTTTAATGGGTGTCCATTCTCACCCACCACTTCCTTGATTGGTGGAGGGTCGTTAGCCGAACGGGTAGGATAAGGAAAACTAATTCCTCGATTATAAGTATAATAATAAATATCGAAGTAACTAAATGTTTTTAAAAAATTCTCAATCTTAGTTACTTTAGGAAAAATGTGAAAAGATGCTATTCCATGGAATTACACTTTGTATCATTGTCGAGACGTTAGTGGAGTGCGTGTGGTTAACCGACACACTAATTAGGTATTGGCATTGGTAGCAAAGGGTGACTCGATGTTTTTCATAGATCAATGAAGCGTGTATGGTTAACCGGCACATTGATTAGGTGATAAAGACATTGGGTGCACTGAGTACATTCGCATGGTTATTCACACCTTGTTTGTGATCCTCGGTATCCCAGTCACAAATAGAAGGGCATATCGAGATTTAAAAATGCCATTGAAAAGTTCAATGAATCTCAAAAGATCTAGGAGTTTTCAATACATTTAAAACCTAATTTCATTTTCGTTTTTCATGGTGAAAATTAGTGAATCGTCATTCACTTACCTTCAAATTATTTGCATGTTAGATTACGGCATCCCTCTTCTAATTTGTAAATAATGTTGTTGGATCCTAGCCCTAATTTCTCATTTTGGATGTTTAATTGGGGATTCATTTTCTAATCAAACTTTGTCTCTTTTTTATCTCAGATGTCGAACGCAAACAACAACGCTTCTGGTGCTTTTGGCTCGTTCTTACTCATGAACTTGTGTAGGAGGGTGATATTCGATGGAAACAATTTCAATGATTGGATCCGCAACATTCGAATGGTCACCCGCTACGAGGACAAAGAATATGTCCTCGACGAAAAGCTCAAAGAACTCGACCCAAACACTGCTACTGCTGAAGAGATCGCTGCCTTCAAGGCCCATGAGCGTGATGCTACGAAATTCCATTGCATCATGCTGGCGACCATGACTTCCGAACTCCAAAAGTCCTATGAGGACATGTATCCATATGAGATGCATCATGATTTGCTGGACCGGTACCACCAAAGTGCAAGGAAAGAGAGGTATGAGATCATCACTTCGATGATCACTGCCAAAATGGGCAATGGAGAGTCCATTACCTCACATCTGCAAAGGATGCATAGATATGTCGATCGTCTGCTAAAGTTAAATGTTAACTTTGATGAAGAGCTGGCAATTGACATCATCCTTCATTCCTTGCCTCCCTGCTACAACCAATTCCGCATGACCTACCACATGAATAAAGAGGAGGTCACCTTGAGCAAGCTTCAAGGGTTGTTGAGGACTGCTGAGAGCAACCTCAAAGACAAATCTATTGCATCAACTCCTACTACTACTACCCCTGTCTTGGCCAGTGGGAAAGGAAGAGGAAAGAAGAGGAAGGCTCCGTCTAAGAGCCACCAAAAGGGAAATTCCCATGATGGTTCCTCTTCTAGTGGAACCAAGGCTGGTACCATTGTGCACTCTTCCGACCCCAAGAATGCAGATTGCTTTTACTGCTGTCACACCCCCAAACCAAGGATGGCGGAAACGTCCGGGGGTGGAGGACTTCATGTATAGTATCATAACAGCAATTGTAATAGTAATTCAAGCAAACACAACCAACATATATATAATTAAAAAAATTACATCATTGTATGAATTACATGTTTACGAATCAATTACAATATGTTGATAAAATATGAAATAGTAGACGCCTTAGCGTCCCATCCTCAAAAGCACTTGATTACCTGTTTAATGATTTCCTGAGAATACAAGTTGTTTGAAAAAGTGTCAACACAAAGGTTGGTGAATTCATAAGCTTTTCGTTTGTAAAAGTAGTATTTGTATTAGAAAAATCCAATATTTTCCTTAATGTGTAAATGTAGTCTTAAAACCCAAAGACCGAAATGTACAAGTAATTTGTCATATTTATAGTAAAACAATGCAAGTTTAAATCGACATAAACTCGTTAAATTTTAATGAAGTTCCCGTAAATTCCAATGTTTGTTAATACTTTATGTGAGTTTATTATAACCATACTATGACCAAGGTTGCCTAAAACGACGTTCTTCAGGCGTCGGAAATGTTATGACATTTGTCACCCCAGACCTATCGGTCTAACTGTTGCATGCAGTTTAGGTGTGGGTTTGTCAAACCCAATATAGATCTATACACAAGTATCACGCTCTCCCTCAAGGAGACTCTGGTTACAATACAGGACTTAATGGTAATTTGAAGTAAATGTCTCACAAAGTCATTAACGGAATTACGTGTTATGAAAACTTGGTACCGTATGGCCGTACCTTGCTTAATGAAAATACCCTTTGTATAAATGTACCCTTTTTAAATGTATGTGTTATGTAATGTATCATAAACTATACCTATTATGGTTTATCAACCAAGGGTAGTACGTGGTAATGTATGCAAACTATATTCAAAATAGTTTATTTAATGTTTGAATGTATCGATTGTACTTTGATTATAATCACTTGTTATTCTTTATATTTTATATGACCAAATCCATTTGTAAACTGATGTGTGTCTAAATATTAAGATAAAATGTCATATATTGCAGTAACATATAGTCACATAAAGATATACACCTTGCTCAACATGTTACAAGGTGAAATGAAATTAACAGCAACTTTTCGTTAAAAACAGTTTCTGTTACCGTTCTTAGAAAATTTATAGAAAAATCATCACAACTCTAAATCCAAATCCGCAAATTTTGAGAGTTTGGAATATGAGTCTAGTTTGTTTGTGAATTTTATCATGATTTTTAGTGATCTCTAACAGAGGTGAAAATGTTCATAATCACAGACTGGTCCGGGTTTGCCTCTGAAATGACAGGCAGTTTTGTAAAAATCACCATTAATTGTAGAAAAATCATTTGGAGATTTGCAAGTAGTCATTTTAAAGCTAAGAGTTTGAACTACATGCACCTGAAACAGTTTTGAAAACTAAAATTTTTAAGTTGACCAAAACAGTCCGTGATTAACGTCCATCTTTTCTGATGCAATCTGTTAGAAAAAATTTAATTGTGTTCTTGATGATTTTACTTGTATTCCCCCCTTAAAACTTAAGAAAAACATGTAAATGTATGGGTATGAACTCACCTTATGTGGTTTCAGTAGATGAAAGTGAGAGAGAGGAAGTGTTCAACTTAAGAACACTAAGAAGATGTCTTGATGATTCGAAAATCTAACACCGAATAAGATGGAACTTGTGTAAGATATCAATAATTTGAGTAGAATGGAGTTTAATAATTATGTGAATGATGAGGATACTTACTAATTGAAGAAAGAAATCCCTGGAGAAAGCCTTGAAGTTCTTGAAGTTAAGAGAAAAGATGAGAGAATTTTGGAGAGTGTTCTTGGTTGCTAAGTGTAGAATGAAAGAGTTTTTATGGAGAATGAGGAGAGAGGATCAATCCTCCAGCTCTTAGAACGTGGGAAGAGCTGGAGATTGGCTGTAAAGGTCCACTAAGGAGACAAGGAGTAGTGGGAAAGAGTGGATGATCATAGAGTGAGGTGGTGGTGGCTTGCTTTTGTCATAAAATAAGGAAAAGCAAATATTCCCTCAATAATTAGTCCAACCACCAATTCTTTTAATACATTTTTATAAAAACCCTGGAGATTTATATATTTTGGGGCCTTAGTTTATAAAATAAAGTTTTGGGTGAAAATCCCACGTTAAAATAATGAAAAACGGAGTTAAAACGAAGTCGTAGTCGAAAAACCGGAAAAATTATGACACGCAAACATGCATGTCGTCTTCTTTTATGACAGGGGCTTCCTTGATACTCATTGCGTGTCCTCAACACGCGAGTCGTAAGGTTACGACAGACAAATGTGTGTCGTCTTCCTTTATGACAGGGACTTCGGTCCTGAAGCTTCAGTTTTGGGTCCTTAAGCCTATTTTACCCGTTTTTACCCCGTTTCAAGTGGTTTTTGACCCAGTTAAGGGTCGGGATGGCCCGAATGATTACAAAAAATTAAAAGAACTTTTGAGAGAGATTTGGGAGAGATTTCAATTAGAAAGAGATAGAGTGAAAACGATTTAGAGAGGTTTCGTTTGTGATTAATTTGAGTGTCCGGCTTCACAACGCAAGGTTCGTAAACCCCATTAAACCGTGTTTTAGTGTCGTACACAATCCCGATGATTATGCAATAGTGTTTTATCGCTTTGGTTCGTTGTTTAGCACTGTTAAGGCTAAGGAAAATCAAACACATGAACTTTCCAAATGAGGATTTCTCATTAAAATAGCGAATTGTATAGTGATTACATAACGTAAACCCTAGCATACAAGGGTTATTGGAGTTGACCGGTTTGACTTGTTGACTTTGAATTGACCGAAATTTGACGGTTGTCACAACTGCCATGATAAGGGGCACTGGAAACGAAGCTGCCCGAAATATCTGCAGGATATCAAGGATGGGAAAGTGAAACCCACCTTCACAGGTATGTATTCTATTCAATCTAATGACTCATCGCATGCTATTTCATGGGTTCTTGACACAGGTTGTGGTTTTCACATCTGTTCTGACTTGCACGGTCTAAGAAGAAGTAGGGATGTGGAGCATGGGAAGATAAGCTTGATCATGTGAAACAGAAGATCGTCGCCTGTCACCAAGATCAGAGTTTACTATTTAGTGCTTAGTAATGGGTTAGGGCTAGATTTGAATAATTGTTGCTATTCGCCAGAAATGGCTAGAAACATCATTTCTTTTCATGGTTTATATAGACAAGGATTTAGATTTTCGTTTGATAATGAAAAAGGTTCTATTAATGTTTTTCTTAATGGTGTTTTCTATTTCGAAGCATTGCCTTGTAATGGAATATATGAAACTGTGATGGTTGTAGACAACTTAGGAAATGATGTGTTGCATATCGATTCTTCCAATAGTTTGGACAAAGCATGCTTGTGGCATTGTCGTCTTGGACATGTCAACAAGAAACACATAGCCCAATTCCAAAAGGATGGAGTCTTGGAGTCATTCGACCTTAGGGACGATGACGTGTGAGAGTCTTGTTTGCTTGGAAAGATGACCAAGTCACCCTTCACTGGTACTTGTGAGAGGGGTGAGGGTTTATTGGATCTCATACATACCGATGTATGTGGGCCCTTTAGATCCACCACAAGGGATGCCTGCCGCTTTTATGTAACCTTCACCGATGATTATAGTAGATATGGATATATTTACTTAATCAAGCAGAAGTCAGATACCTTTGAAAAGTTCAAAGAGTTTCAACATGAAGTGGAGAATCAGTTGGGCAGGAAAATTAAGATGCTCCGATCCGATCGAGGTGGTGAGTACCTTAGTCTTGAATTTCACGACTATCTAAAGGAATGCGGAATAGTTTCGCAATTGACGCCTCCTAGGACACCGCAGTTGAATGGTGTAGCTGAGAGACGTAATCGAACCTTGTTAGACATGGTTCGTTCTATGATGAGTCAGGCTTCGTTACCTATCTCTTTCTGGGGGTATGCCTTAGAGACTGCCGCCCATATCCTTAACTTAGTCCCAACAAAGAAGGTTGCCAAAACACCTCACGAGATGTGGACAGGGAAAGCTCCCTCGTTAGCACATATCAAGGTTTGGGGTTTCGAGGCTTTCGTAAGACGAGAGACTCACGACAAGCTCGAACCTCGTAGTGAGAAGTGTATTTTCATCGGGTATCCACAGAAGTCCTTTGGCTATCTCTTCTATAGACCGAAAGACAATGTTGTCTTCATCGCGAGGAGAGGAGTTTTTCGAGAGCGAGAACTCATAAGCCAAGAGGACAGTGGGAGCCAGATTGATCTTGAAGAGCTTCAAGAATCAAGTGATGAAGGAACCTCTAACAATGGCATTCAACAAGAGGAAGAGAGTCCTGTTGAACCGATTGACGAATCATTACCTCTTAGACGTTCCAGTAGAGTTAGTGCTCCACCCCAGTTTTATGGTTTCCATATTACTACTGAAGGGGACACGTTCATTAGTGATAACACACTGGTAAATTTAGACGAGCCTAATAGCTATAAGGAAGCCATGGCAGGCTCTGCAAAGTGGAAATAGGCGATGGACAGTGAGATTCAGTCCATGTATGACAACCAAGTTTGGAATTTGGTTGACAACGTTCCAGGTCGTAAGACGGTCGGGTGCAAGTGGATCTTCAAGAAGAAGACCGACATGGATGGGAATGTGCACACTTATAAGGCACGGTTGGTTGCGAAGGGTTTCACTCAAACTCCCGGAGTTGATTATGATGAGACTTTCTCACCAGTGGCCAAGATAAAGTCTATTAGGGTGATGCTAGCCATTGCTGCATTTCATGACTATGAGATATGGCAAATAGATGTCAAAACAGCTTTCCTTAATGGGAAGTTGGCTGAAGATGTTTACATGAATCAGCCAGAGGGTTTTGTCGATGCAAAGCACCCGAATAGAGTGTGCAAGCTTGAGAAATCCATTTATGGATTGAAACAAGTGTCTCGCAGGTGGAATATTTGTTTTGATGAAAAAGTCAAAGAGTTTGGTTTTCTGCGAAATGAAGATGAGTCATGTGTGTATGTCAAAGCCAGTGGGAGTATAGTAAGCTTCCTCGTATTGTATGTTAATGACATACTGCTCATAGGAAACGACATCCCGACCCTACAGGAAGTTAAGTCCTGGCTTGGGAAGTGTTTCGCTATGAAGGATCTCGGAGAGGCTGCCTATATTTTGGGAATAAGGATAGTGAGAAATAGGAGTGACTGATATGACTAAGTCATGATACATACTTGGATAAGGTACTGAAACGTTTTAGTATGGAGAATTCCAAGAAAGGGGAGTTACCGATCCAAAGCAATACCAAGCTGAGTAAGACTCAAAGCCCGAGTACAGAGATTGAGATAGCAGAGATGAGCCGAGTACCTTACGCTTCCGCAGTTGGCTCGATCATGTATGCTATGACTTGTACTCGCTCTGATGTGGCCTTTGCCTTGAGCATGGTCAGTAGATATCAAGGGAACCCTAGTAGAGCTGATTGGATCGCAGTCAAGAATATTCTTAAGTACCTTCGGAGGACTAAGGAATGGTTTCTTATTCTCGGTGGGAGTGATGACTTAAGGGTGCGAGGATATAGTGACGCTAGTTTCCAGACGGATCGGGATAGTTACTGATTGCAATCGGGCTGGGTCTTTACTCTAAATGGAGGAGCAGTGACTTGGAATAGTTCCAAGCAGGAGACGGTAGCCGATTCAACGTGCGAATCGGAATACATTGCGGTGAGTGAAGCGTCAAAGGAGGCAATATGGTTGAAGAACTTCATTAGAGACCTTGGAGTTGTGCCATCCATAAAGGAGCCGATGGAAATTTTCTGCGATAACGAAGGTGCGGTTACCTTGACCAAGGAACCAAGGGATCATGGAAGATCCAGGCATATCGACAGAAAATACCATTTTATTAGACATCGAGTAGAAGAGGGACTCCTCGTAGTGAAGAGGGTATCGTCAGATGAAAACCCAGCAGACCCCCTTACGAAGGGACTGAGTAGGGTTAAGCACTTGCAACACGCTAGGAGCATTGGGCTGAAGGACGATATAATTTTAGATTAGATAGTTTAGAAACATGTAATAGATGAATTTTAATTAACATTTGATGATTAAATAAAAGAGTATTATTTATGAGTAAAGTTACTGTCTTTTTTAATCATTTATCTATTGTTTCATTTTGCATGTTTTGACTTCCTGAATAATAAGATTATTCGAACAGTCTACAGTCGTTCATATTTTGGAAGTAGATATGAAAGAAGACTGTCATGAATAGTCTGTAGATTGTCTGGAATGTGCTGGACATAGCAAAAGTTGCTACAAAGTTCATGAGTGCTTATGAATTTGGATTTGAGCATTGGAATAAACCCACGCTTGCTAGTATCACTTCATGGAATTTAATCACGAGTGATCGCAAGACGATAATATCTTATAGTCTTTAAACCTAGATATATGGTTTATTGTTTGCTAGTTGATTGTGCATTGATAATGCGTAAACGCATCAGTAACTTGATGTTATAAAACGCATTGTTGTGTATGATTTGACTAGTGAATAGTAAATGCATATAAGTCGAAGTTTATCTGTTCCTTTTATCCTAAGAGGGTAAAAGCTATATATGGGCCCCTCGATGATTTGGTTTGACTTATGTGTCGGGCCCGGTCAGGACAAAGTTGATATGTTCAACCAAGTTCTATGTCGAACAAATCAGATATCGAGAAACAAACTGCTAGACAATAAGTATGACTTAGTTCCATGTGATTGTCCGCACGATATCTAGAACAGAGGGCTATACGATCCCTTATCTAAAGGACAAGGTCATTGATAAGATCAGAGTGCGATAGCGTCTTTGAGAGCTACGATTGCTAATTGGATCGTACTTGTATTTATATTTACTAGACTTATCCAAGTGGGAGACTGTTGGATTAGTGTCTAAGCCCGTAACTATATTTGGTAAGTACTTGACCCGGTTGTGCATGGTCCTTTTGGGTTGCCTTCACCAAAGCAACTTGATAGGGTGATTTATAAAGAGAGAGGATATTATGGTTTATTAATTTATTATAAGAATGATAAATTAAAAGAGAAATTATACTATTTAATTAATATTAGTCATGAATTAATTAGGAATTAATTTGGTGACTAAAAGATATTAATTAAATGTAGGGGACTGGACTGCAATTATAAGATAATTGGGTTTTGGGGTGGGAAACCTAAAGGAACAAGGGGTGAACGAAATTATGATGGGGATCCATCATATTTTCGAATTATATATGCTAGATCTAGGGTTTGTAAGACTTGGATGAATTGCATGTACAATAGAGAAACCTAGATCCAAGCTTTAGGGTTTGCATGAGCACATAGGAAAGTTTTTGTGTGTAAAACCCATCACATCCATCTTCCAAGTTATAAAATATTATGTTGGGTCTTAGCCTTAATATTTCATTTGGGTATTATATTAAGGATTTAAATCAACTAACTTGAATTTCTCCCTTGTAGATGTCTAGTTCAGACAACTATGGTCTTCCCAAATCTTTAGGAACAAGCTTTCCTAATGAAGATGATATCCCACATGGCGATCAAGGTGAAAGATTAATCCTTTTTTCGTGCATTAATGGGACTGGAAATCATATTTCACTTCCTCCACCTCCTCTAATTATTCTCCCTGGCCCATAAGCTAGAAGACTTGAAAAGTTCAAGATCACTCAAGCCCTATTGGCAAGTAAACACAAAGATGGAAAGTTTATATGTGCTCATGTCTTGGACATGAAGCAACATATAGACAGGCTGAGAATGTTGGGTGTCGTTTTCCCAAGGAAGTTGGCTGTTGACTGGGTTCTTCAGTCACTTCCCGATTCATATAGTGAGTTCGTAAAAGACTACTATGTGACAGATCACGACATGACCCTAATTGATCTTACCTATTTGCTAATTGGTGCTGAATCAACAATGATTTGGCGCAATGGTCAAGCAAATTTGATTGAAAGGTCTACCTCTCAAGCTAACATGGACATCCCAAAAATTATTCCTTCTCCTAAAGGAAAGGAATCGACCATAGTCAAAAGTTTTGAACATAAGAGAAAGGCCAATTATGAGATTGTTCCAAATGAGCCTGTGTGTTTCTATTGCCAAGGAAAGGAACATTGGAATCGAAGCTTCCCTGACTACCTGAGAATTTTAGTCAGATTGTATGGTTCTGCTTTAGGTAAGTCCACTATCTAAACTCTATTAAGTTCCTAATTGTTGATTCTTAATACATGATGTGACAAGTTTGCATTTTGATGTTTTGTAGGATCAAGCAAAAGGAAGGAATCTTAAAAGTAAAAGCATGCTGAATCTAATCGCGAAGAGATGGATTTCGATCGCATGGTTCGAAGATCGGATTTTTTAGCTGCTGCTTAGGACTTGTGATAGATTGCTTAGAAATATGTAGTGACATAGTTTTCATTTGTAATTGCATTGTAAGGAAAAGTTTTTGCGCACCTTATAAATAAATAACATTTTGTTTTTATTTTTTTATATCTCCTTGCAATGGCAGTTGTGAAAAATTGATGTTTGTATGTTTCTATTGTTAGCAATATGGATTTGATTCTTTCATTTATGGTAGTGTCATAATTTACCAAATAAGGAAAGATTCTCATCACCCAAGTTTCAATTGGATAGAAACTTGGAATCATGCAACCTGTATTGCATGATGAATGAGAACTTCATCTTTGGGAAATAAAGACTAATTCTTTGTTCACATGTATATGTGAGTCAAGTGAAGGACTGGGGGATCGGGTACACTTGGTTGTGCGCTGGTCAGGTCCACCACAAAGAACGATAAGACTATTTGTTATGATTTACTAAAGTTTAGTAAATATGGTTATACTTACAAGATTAAGTATAATTTTGAACCATTGGAAATGTTTCAATGTATGGAAGAACGAAGAAGAAGAATCAAATTAGGCAGAAATATAAAAGTTTCTCTGATCCGAAAGGATGGGAGAGTACTTTAGTATCGTGTTTTATGATCATCTTAATGATTATGAAAAACCATATCACAATTGATCCTCTAAGGACATCTTATTGCATTTGTATGGCTAATAAGAGAAATCGTGAATTGTTGAAATGGTTAAATCAAAAAGTGAATCATACTTTGTTCCAAAATCGAGTCTTAGAGTAATACTCCAAGATCGAGCCTTAAGTGACATAATCTTAAGAAAGGTTTATAACACATTTTAAATTGGTAAGTTGTGATGTCTTGAATAAGACAAAGACCAACTAAGACCGATTATATGAAGTGTTTCTCTTGATAAGAAACCGCACTAACTCTTGAATATTTGTTTGTCAAGTAATGTTTCTTGACAAAGAGAATCTTATATGTCAAGAGGTCAGTGCGAGTCTTAAAGATCTTGAAAAGTTTCAAGAACTAATCAAGAATAAACCTATTGTTAATCACTAGCACACGACTTGAGGTTTGTAACCTATCATGTTGACATATTCTTGTTTCTGTGCTTATTCCAGTTAAATTTGACTATGCATGTGAGTTTTATGAGTTCTCAGTTGTTTGCATAACAACTTGGAAGACATGTTAGGCCCTTACGCTGCCAAGTGGAAAGAAATTAAGATTGAAAAATTTCAGTCCATATGAGTTTGGATTTGTCACTAACCTTGTCTTGTGATTATGGTTATGACAAATTCACATGGATAGGAACACATACACCAAAAAAAATCTAAGTGGCATAAGGTTTCTATCCAATTCATGAAAATGATTGTGAGGAAACGCTTTCACTAATTAGATTTTAAGGAAATAGCATTTGTGATATTTGCATTCTCAAATTCGTTTATGATTATGGCATCCCTCTTCATAGTTCGAATTGTGAGAAATGGCAAAAGGTCTAAACATGTATAGGTGAGTTAAGTGAAGGACTAAGGGATCAAGTACACTTGGTTATGCGCTGATCAGGTCCACCACAAAGAACAATTCGTTATGATTTACTAAAGTTTAGTAAATAAGGTTATGCTTACGAGTTTCAGTGTAATTCTGAAACATTGGAAAAGTTTCAATGTATGGCAGAACAGATGAGAAGAATCAAATTAGGCAGAAAGATAAAAGTTTCTCCAATCTGAAAAGATGGGAGAGTACTTGAGTATCGTGTTTTATGATCATCTTAATGATTAGGCTAAAGGGAGTGGTAACACTCTTAGCACCCTGCCACATCATTTTTTTTTGCTGCCATGTCATTTTTTGGCCTGCCATCTCATTAGCATCTTTTCCTTAGCATTTCATAGGGAGTGGTAACACCCCTAACACTCCTTGATTTTTTTTATCAAAATTAAATAAAAAGGTTTTTACTTTTATTCTTGTTTCTATGCCCATTCCAGTTGAAGTTGACTATGTATGTGAGTTATATGAGTTCTTAATTGTTTGCATAACAACCTGAAAGCACTGGCATGCCCTTGTGCTGCTGGGTGGCAAGAAATTAAGATTGAACAAGTTCAGTCTGTATGAGTTTGGATTTGTCACTAACCTTGTCTTGTGATTATGGTTTTGACAAATTCACATGGATAGGAACACATACACCATAAAAATCTAAGTATCATAAGGTTTCTCTCCGCTTCATGAAAATGATTACGAGGAAACGCTTTCACTAAGAAGATTTTAAGGAGATAGAAATTGTGATATTTGAATTTCTCAAATTCAATTATGATTACGACATCCTTTTTCATAATTCGAATTGTGAGCAATGGCAAAGGTCTAAACATTTGAGACTATGATTACGGTATCCCTCTTCATAGTTCGAAAATTGTTTAGACACACATGTTAGTTGTCTAAGGAAAAGGTGTATGAGTTTAAGAAGCTTAAATAAAGTCTTATCGAAGCATCCCGTATCAGAAATCTGAACTTTGGTAAGAAAGTCAATAAGTATTGATTTCTAGAAGTCCAGCTGATTTCTAGGTACATGTCAAAGCTAGTGGGAGCATAAGTGTTATGATGATAAGATAATAATTTTTATGCTAGTGGGAGCATAATTATTATGGTAAGTGTTGCAAGTTATCAATGTTAATTATAGAAACCAAAAGTTTCAATTCGCAAAGTTGCAGGGTTTGAAAAGTTGTTTTGTTATAATTAAGGGAGAGAAAATTATACTTCATTTCAATTATATAAGCTTAGATTGAGATTTTGATCAAATTTAGTCAAGTATATATATTAATGTTATGTTGGAATGGTTCAACATAAGGAAATTCTATATATGGAAGTGTTTATTGCGTTCTCAAATTCAATTATTATTACGACATCCCTTTTTATAGTTCAAATTGTGAGAACATGGCAAATAGCAACATTATAGCAAAAGACTGGTCTAGTATCATGTCTTTATGCGAGACATTATGTATCATATCCCATATGCTTCGGGTATAGGATCGATTGCATATGCTATAATATTCATATGTTCTAAAATTTTCCAAATGCCTAGGCCATTAAGAGGGAAAGGGACTAGAATAAGATATGACTAAAGTGGTTAAGCAATTGTCGAGGACAATCTGAGGGTTACCAAAGATTGGTTGCTCATGGACAGTTGGAAGCATAGTGTAAATTTTGGAAGGAGCATATTGACATATTCTGAAAAGAGGCAACTCTTGTTCAGAAGTGATAGTCAAAATGGGAATATGGAAATGTTTCCATGAGTATAAGTCATTCTTTAAATCTGTGTAAGATTAGAAAACTTAATGCATGAAGGATGTTCAAAGGAATGTACTTTGAATGTGAGACTTCGTTTCCATGGAATTGTTCTCCATTGGAATACTTTGTAATGTCTGTTGTCGAGTCTCTGTGACTTTTGTGCATAGTCATTACAAGAGGATCATTGCATATAAGTTTAGAATCTAACAGATTACAGTAAATGGCAAGAATTTGGTATTCTTACATTTACGGTAAGGATTTGGAATTGTGAAATGAGCATTATTGAAATGTTGGCAATTGATCTATTTCACAAAGAAAGGACCATAGGTAAACATAGTGTGCATGCTTGGAGCATGGCATAACTATTGTTTTAATTCAAGTATTAAGTTGATTATTCGAAACATTATACAATGAATAATGAGTAATCAATATGGAGATCAAAAGTTTTAGGGCCATATAGGATTAGTATTATTCTTGTGTTTCACTTTGCATGTTTTGACTTCCCGAATAACTAGGTTATTCAAATCATCCATAGTCGATCATACTTTGGAAGTAGGTATTGAGACAAGACTATCATGAATGGGTCTGAAGTTTGTATAGGTGTTTTAGACATAGCTATAGTATTCATGAGTGCTCCTGAAATAAGATTCGAGTATTGGATTCAACCCACGCTCGTTTGTATCACTTCATGGATTTTATCACGAGTGATCATGAGACGATAATATCTTATGTTCTTCAAATAGAGAGATATGAGTTGCAGTTTACAATTCGGTTGCACATTGATGATGTGAAAATGCACCAGTAACTTGGTGTTATAAAACGCATCATCGTGTGTGATTTGATAAGTAAATAGAGCAAACATATGAGTCGAAGTTTATCCATTCATTTTACCCTTAGAGGGATAAAAGAGATATTTGTGGGCCCCTCGATGATTTAGTGATGACACCCCTAAGTGCTTGGCAAGCCTGGACTGATTTGATTTGTTCAATTAGTCGGTCGTCATAAATCGGAAATTGGGAAACAACAGATGGAAAGAGAGAACGATTATAATCCATGTCTCAGTCCATATGATATCTAGAATGGAGAAATATATTATCCCTTATCTAATGGACGCGTGGTTGATTTGTTCAGAGTTCGACAGCGGCTTTTAAGAGCTACGATTGCTAGTCGGGATTTTGGAGTCGTACTTGCAATAATAGTTATTAGACTTATCCAAGTGGGGGACTGTTGGATTAGGTGTCTAAGCCCATAACTATAATTGGTATGTACTTGACCCGAGAGTAGCATGGTCCATTTGGGTTGCATGGCACCGGAACAATCTGAAGGATGGATAATTAGAAGAGGTTGTTTATGGTTTATTAATATATTATAAGTTCTCTTATATTAATATGAAACCATATTATTTAATTAGTATTGATCAATAATTAATTTTGTGATCAAAAGAGACTAATTAAATATATGGGGATTGATTATGTGAATCATTCATTCTTATAATGTGGGCTTATGATCCATAGTTCTTTATGTTGGGCTAAACCCATGTGGTGACCTATGGATGATCCATGGAGGTTTAAACCCATGGAGCATGAGGAATATGGAAGGTCATGCACATTAGGGTTTGCATGGTGTAACCCTAATTAAGCCACACTATATAAGAACCTCTCTAGCTCATGAAATCGGTCCTAAGGAAGCTTAGTAGAGTGCTAGTCGATTTTGTGAGTGCAAGTAACCTCCTCTCAAGTTCCTCCATTGTTGGTGGTGTTGTGTGATTCCATTTGAGGTGTAACACTTGGGTCACTATGTTCTTAAAGGTCCAAGGCTTCAAACTACAACAAAAGGTATGTCATCTAACTAGAATTTTGTAGTAAAGATACTCCATTGTATGCTAGTTAGGATGATGCTTTGGAAAAATAAAGTTTGCATGTATATTAGAGAAAACATAGATCCAAAGCATCTAGGTTTCCATGTACACCATAGAGTACTAGAATGCTTAAAACCCATCAGTATTTTGGTATTTATCATCCTTTCGGTTATGGATGTTCGGGATGAAGACGAGTCTGGTGATTGTTTGGGCCTTAGTGGCCATGTCAGTTTGGGATTGAATGGTGTAGATCTATATGCGTATTTGACTTTGAGGTATTGGGGCCCTTCTTGAGGTAGTGCTAGTCTGAGTCACGGGCCTCAAGGAGGGAGCAATTGGGATGAGAGGCTTGAGAATTGTAGCCTTGAGTTTGAGTGATCGTCCGATGGCTTATGATGTCATTTTCTATGACGAGGATTCTATTCTTCTAGTTTTATGTGTTGGGAGAAAGAGAGAGTGCGCGTATGATTTCAAAAATTGGAGGACGACCTAGTTGGGGAAACTAGATGGTTGTGGTATCTGCGACAAGGGTGGAAATGCACAAGAGGATTCTTGTGGTTTGATCGCCTCGAGATATTTTATTATGTGGAAAGAGATTCATTTCCGTAGAGATTGTACAAGATGAGGACCAGGGGTATGTCTTCCTTGATTTCAGCTAGAGCATGTTCTGGTAGGTTGTTCCAGGTGATCAGGAGAAGTGAATCAGAATGACAACTTTTGTTGTCTATCTTGTATCTCGACTATGAGTATCATTCCTTTTGTTTTTATGATTGAGTCTCATGCTGGAGTGAAGGTCATGGATCGGCGGTTTGGGTATGCAAGACTTTGGTTTGAGATGAGGGTGCAGAGTAAGTTTCCATCGGATGTATGTACTCAGAAATACATGAGTTGTCTTCGCGGCAGGAAGTTGTTGGTCAAGGAGCTCGTTGTAGACAGTGGTCCCTTTCGGGAAGGATGATGAACTAATCAAGAGGTGGTTAGGTCGCTCGGGTCGAGCATCAGTTGTTGAAGGATTTTCAGCTCAATGTATAAATTGCTACCTATAGTCTAAGATAAGCAGTGGTTGATTTGTCAATCAACTTTAGGGTTGGGTATATGTAGTTCCGCATGGGTTTAGTTCAGTGGAAAAACATTGGATTACTAGGTTGTTGTCAGTGCATTCTCGATCATTGGTTGTTCTCGTTCATTGTCAATAGCTGGGATGCTTTGAAGGTTTTGATCTGCATAAGTTGGAGGTCAGTAGACGTGACAATCTATCTTCATGTTTTGTTTATGGTATATCATGGCTTCTAGGTACATTTGACCTAAATTATTGGCTTGTGGAATTATTGTCTATAGCATACACGGTTTTGATTCGGTAGTAAGTAGAGCAATGAAGTAAGTATCTATCTGTTTCAAAATTGTGTGTCTTTTGGGTTCCTTGTCATCAGTTGGGATTGTAATAGGATGTGAAATTGTATCAAGGGAAGGTACTTTGGATACAACAATCTTTGTCGGGAGTAGTAAAGTGCTTCATCTGGTTTAGAGTTGTAACACCTCAAATTTTAATCCAAAATTTTCATTTTTAAATTACCAAAACTTTGTTCATAAGTCAAGCCAACAAAAACATATGTGTAAAATACAAATCATCATCACAAATATCAGAGTCTCTCAGACTATCCCAGTAGCAAATCTCCCAGCGAGTGTGTACAATCAGACATTCGGCTTCCCGAGATCCTCAAAAGTACCTGAAACACTTATAATCAACAATTGTAAGCACAAAGATTAGTGATTTCCCAAAGATACCACCTATAACACAACATAAATAAACAACTATGAGTTATCAGCAACCCTGGGGACTATCAGCAGTCCCAAAGGGCAAACAGCATACCTTGTGGGTTATCAGCAACCCTGGAGACTATCCGCAGTCTCAGTTTCACATAACAACATATACAATAATAACATTTAGACCCAACTGGTCATCACAAATACAGCTAGTCTACCACACAGGTAAAAATAAGTGAGGAGACTCACCTAATACTGCTGACAGATAAATCTGACACCCGAACTGCCGGAACTAGACTCTGCGTAATAACACAATAATTAAACCTAATTAATAATTAAGGTCAACTACTCAACTCACGAGTCCAAATCCCACCAATAATCCCCTTAGGGGAAAAAAGACCATTTTGCCCCTCCTATGGTCCAAAACCCTAAATCTTAACCAATAGTCAAAAGTCAGTAAAAGTCAACTGCCCAGCGCGTACGTTGGGTGTACTCTCTTCCTACGCAGGGCGTACTTGAGAATCAGGCGGGATCGGGGTCTCACCTGGCTACGCTGGGCATATCCAGTAGTACGCGGAGCGTACGTTGTCTAACCCAAAAACCACACCAAAAAGGTCTTAATCATTATGACATGCACCCAAACACATATTTGACCTTCTTAAAATGTTTTAATCCATAAAGTCTAAAGCTTTAAGCCTTTGCATGGCTGAAAAGAGCGTGAATCTTAAAACTCTAACTTAATCCACACTCAACACCACTAAAATCTTGCATGGCTGGAAAGGGACCATCAAGCAACCATTTTTATGAATCTACAAGACCTAACATGCATGAAAGGACACCTAATATGCTCTGGAGTACTCCATACTCACAAAGGTCCAAGCTTTGGGACAAATGTTCATGAAAAAACCCATCTATGGAGATCTAGAAGGAAACACATCAAGGTATAAACTTTATACTTTTAAAAGATGCACAAGATGAAGTAGTTGTTGGATCCACAAGCTTGCAAGCAACACCTCCTCCTTCACTAGCCTTCTTCTTTAACAAATGAGCACCAAAATCACTAATAAGCTCCAAAATCTCACACACAAAGCTTAGACTCAACATTAGGGTTTATGAAGGAAGGGTGGCTGATACGAAATGTCCAAGGGAGGAATAAGGTGGATTAAATAGGGGAGCAAACCCTTAAAATTAGGGTTTGGAGGCTGAGCTAGTACGCCCTGCATACCATATGTACGCCCAACGTACTAACAGGGTTTTCGTGATCCAGGTCTCGTATAAGTACATTGCACGTACCTCTCGTACACCCAACGTCCAGGTTGAATTGTGATTCTTTAAACAATGAGGGACCAAATGTGCAAACCTTAAATAGACTAAGGGCTAAAATGAAAATACCTGAAAATCGTATGTTGCAATTCTCCCCCACTAGAATCAGACTTCGCCCTCGAAGTCATCCTCGGGAAACATATCAGAATAGTGCTCTCGCATCTCAAACTCAGGCACCCACGTCCATTCCGAGCCTTTTCGGTGTTACCATTGAACTTTGACCAGCTTTACTACCTTGTTCCTCAAGGTCTTCACTGTCTGATCCAGAATTTCCACAGGATTCTCGATGTAATCCAGGTGATCATCGACCTGAATTTCCTCCAAAGGGACCACAGCTGTCTCGTCAACTATACACTTCATTAACTGGGAAACATGGAAGGTATCATGAATCTGCCTCTACTCCTCCGGCAGCTCCAACCGCTAAGCCACCTTTCCCACACGGTCCAAAACTCGTAAAGGGCTAATAAATCGGGGGCCCAAGTTTCCCCGCTTCCTGAAGCGAATAACACCCTTCCAGGGTGATACCTTCAAAAGCACTAAATCCCCCACCTGGAACTCTAACTCAAAGCGTCGACGATCCTCATAACTCTTCTGGCGGCTCTGCGCCATCAGTGATCTCTTTCTTGTTGGATAAGGTGTCTAAGTCCATAACTATATTTGGTATGTACTTGACCCGGTTTAGCATGGTCCATTTGGGTTGCATGGCACCAGAACAATTTGAAAGGATGGACTTATGAGAAGAGGATATTTATGGTTTATTAATATATTATAAGTTCTAATATATTAATATGAAATCATATTATTTAATTAGTATTGATAATGAATTTTTTGGAATTAATTTTGTGATCAAAAGAGACTAATTAAATATATGGGGATTGATTGTGTAAATCACTCATTCTTATAAAGTGGGCTTATGATCCATAGTTCTTTATGTTGGGCTAAACCCATGGGGTGACCCATGGATACTCCATGAAGGTTAAAACCCAAGGAGCATAAGGAATGTGGAAAGTCAATCACATTAGGGTTTTCATGGTGTAACCCTAATTGTGTCACACTATATAAAGGACCCCGTGGCTAGAAAAATCGGCAGTTAAGATATTCACAAGAGGGCTAGCCAATTTTGGTGCAAGATAAACACTTCTCAAGTCTTCCAGTTGTGATGGTGTTGTGTGAAGCATTTGAGGCATCACACTTGGGGTGCTAGGCTCAAAAAGTCTTAAGGAATCAAAGCTACAACAAAGGTAAGTCATCTAACTAGTTTTTTGTAATGTATGTACTCCATAGTATGCTAGTTAGGATGATACCTTGAAAAACAAAGTTTGCATGTATAATAGAGAAAACATAGATCCAAGGTATCTAGGGTTGCATGCAGACCATATGAGTGTTAGAATGCTCAAAACCCAACATTTCTAACTTGCTGGATAAGCTCGGTCATCTTGAGCACTATCTTCGTGCTCCCCATCACTCTCGGTCTGACCTCACCCAAACAAATAGAAGTCCAAAACCTCCTCCCATATAGAAGCTCAAAGGGAGGCATGCTAATACTGGCATGATGGTTGTTGTTGTAAGAAAACTCGGCCAATGGGACTATGGGAGATAGGAGTCTTAGCTCTCATCAAAGTCGATGATGTAGGTACAAAACATATCCTCGAGCGTCTGAATAGTCCGCTCGCTCTGCCTGTCTGTCTGCGGATGATATGCAGTACTGAAATGTAACCGGATACTCAAATCCTCGTGAAACTTCTTCCAAAACCTGGAAGCGAAACGAACATCCCTATATGACACAATGGAAGTCAGCACCCCATGTCGAGCCACCATCTCTCGAACATAAACCTCAACAAGCTTCTCTGCAGAAGAGCTCTCTCTTATGGCCATAAAATGAGCACTCTTCGTCAAATGGTTCACTATCACCCAGATTGCATCAAAACCCCTTTCGTAGTCTTTGGTAATTTTGTAATAAAGTCCATGGTGATCTGCTCCCAATTCCAAAGTTGAACCTCTAAGGGCTGCAACTTGCCATGAGGGTGTTGGTGCTCGGCCTTGACATTCTTGCAGGTTAAACATCGTTCTACAAACCAGGCCACATCTCTCTTCATACATGACCACCCGTAACTATGCTTCAGGGTGAGATACATCTTGGTAGCCCCTAGAGGAATAGAAAATCTTGAATTGTGGGCCTCCTCCACTAGTATCCGTCGAGCGCCACCAGCATATGGTACCCAAACCCGCCCGTGAAGAGTCAAAAGCCCCCTTCTATCAATATCAAAAGCTGAAATCTGCCAAATCACCCTCTCACTCTTTCGATACTCTTCCTTTATGGATTCTGACTGAGCTTCTTTGATAATTTCCAAAACTGGGGTCATGACAGTCATCCTCATACATACATCCCGAATCGGGGCACTAACCGCCCTCCGGCTCAAAGCGTCGTCCACCAAATTGGCCTTGCCTGGATGATACATAATTTCACAATCGTAATCTTTCACCACATCCAACCACCTCCTCTACCTCATGTTCAGGTTAGGTTGATCCATAAGATATCTCGGGCTCTTATGGTCCGTGTAGATGGTACACCGAACACCATAAAGATAGTGGCACTAAATATTGAGAGCGAAAACCACCGCCCGCAATTCCAAATTATGAGTGGGATACTTCTCTTCATGAGGCTTCAGCTTCCTCGAAGCGTATGCAATCACATGTCCCCTCTGCATCAATACGACACCCAACCCAACAATGGATGCATCACAGTAGACCACGAAATCCTCAACTCCTTTAGGGAGGGTAAGTACCGGTGCCTCACACAATCTCTGGCGGAGGGTCTCGAATGATGCATGTTGCTCGGCCCCCAACTGAACACAACATCCTTCCTCGTCAACTTAGCGAGAGGAACAAAAATCTTATAGAAGTCTCGAATGAATCTCCAGTAATATCCCGCCAAACCAAGGAAGATCTAAATCTTAGATGAAGATCTAGGCACTTCCCACTGCATCACAGCCTCAATCTTGGCTGGACCGACCAAGATACCAGTATGGTTGACGAGGTGTCCCAAAAATTGAACCTCGCGCAACTAGAAATCAAACTTGGATAACTTGGCATAGAGCCTCTCCATCATCAAAACTCCAAGAATCTCACGTAAATGCTCCTCGTGCTGCTCTCTGGTCTTCAAATAGACCAAAATGTCATCGATGAAGATGATCACCGATCAATCCAACATGGGCTTGCACACCTGGTTCATGAGATCCACGAACGCAGCCGGTGTATTGGTGAGCCCAAAAGGCATCACCACGAACTCGTAATATCCATAGAGAGTTTGGAAGGTCGTCTTCTAAATATCCTCCTCTCGTACCCTCATCTGATAGTAGTCGGACCTCAAATCAATCTTGGAAAACCAAGACGCCCCCTGCAACTAATCAAAAAGATCATCAATCATCGGTAATGGATAACGGTGCTTCACCGTTAACTTGTTCAACGCCCAGTAATCAATGCACATCTGGTGTGAACCATCCTTCTTCCTGACAAAACGGATTGGTGCTCCCCAAGGAGAACTGCTCAGCCGAATAAACCCTTTTCCTAACAACTCCTGAAGCTGAGAAGATAACTCATGCTTCTTAGTAGGTGCAAGATGGTATGGTGCCTTGGCAATCGGCGCTGCACCAGGGATCAGATCGATCCGAAACTCTACTTGCCTCGCAGGAGGCACACCCGGTAGCTACTTGGGAAAAACATCGGGGACATCACGTACAACAGGAACATCAGAAATAGAAATCGATCCCTTCTCCTCCACTAGATTATCCACTACATATGCCAGATAAACCATACACCCATGCTGTAAATTCTGTTTCGCCCTGGCGGCAGAACATAAGGCTGATCCCGACCTAGTACCCTCACCGTAGATGGTCAGCACTCCCCCACTAGGATCTCGAACTGTCACCATCTGTCGCTCATAGTCAACTGGAGCAACCAATCCATAACCATGATCACACAAACATCTCCTATTGCAATAGGGATAAGATCTGTCGGATATCCAACACCAAAATTTCTAACATGCAACCCCGGTAGATATCGGTAGCGGAGACAAGACGCTCATCGAGTATAGAGACCCTCAATGGCCTGCTCAAGGCCTCTCGCGATATACTAAAACCAAGGCAGAAAGATGATGACACAAAAGACCGACTCGCACCCAAGTCAAACAGCACAAACGCAGGTACATAATTCACAAGAAAAGTACCTACACAATCAATAATATATGAAATATAAATAAATCAGAAGAATAATAAGGAACACATATCATCCACAACGTCTGGAGCTGTTTGGGCCTCCTCTGCTGTCAACTGAAATAATATCCCTCGAGCACTTGGTGTCTCGGCCTTCCCCTGTTGGCCATCAGTAATACGCAGGATCGCGGGGGCTGGAGTTTGAACCGCCCTAGATGCAAGATGAGGACACTCAAACCTCAAATGACCAGTATGGTTGCAATTGAAGCAAACCCAAAATCCCTTTGGGCAGTCCCTACCTTAAACATTATCCTTGCTCAAGTGTATGTTGATGATATTATTTCCAGATCCACTGATGAGAAGTTAAGTTTTGAGTTCGCTGAAGTAATGGAGAAGAAATTTGAAATGAGCATGATGGGTGAACTAACTTTCTTTTTAGGTATGCAGGTTAAACAACTCACTGATGGATTTTTCTTTTGTCAGGCAAAATACATTGCAAATATACTAAAGAGATTTGGTTTCTCTAATAGAAAACCAACGAAGACTCTAATGTCTTCATCAGTATCTATATCTGTTGATCCAACTAGAACTGATGTGAATGCAACCTTGTATCAAGGAATGAAAGGTGTAACGCCCCGTTCCTGGTATGCATTTTTAGCTATTAATATTTTATTTGTGAGAGCTACTCGACAAGTCGGTAGCCCTAACTCAACGAGTAGATGCCAGAAAAAGCGCAGGTTTTAATGAGGCTACTTGACGAGTCAAATCCCAGACTCGGCGAGTAGGCCAGGATGGATGAAACCCTAATCTTTAGGGTTTGCACCCTATTTAAGCAACATTATAAGCCTCCTTTACAGCCTCCATCACCTCCAGAGCATTAACCCCCGAAACCCTAATCCTCCATAAGTGAAATTGAGCTTTCTTTGATATTTTGAATGTTATTTGGTGTATCTTGAAGCTAGCGGAAGAAGTAGAAGATAGAAGACTCAAGGGAGAAGGAGTAGATCCAGAATCTACACCCCATTTGCCATCTTTTTTGGTAATCAAGCTTCCAACTTGATCTTCTTTCTCTTAGATCTATTTGTCCCCATATTATGAAGGTTTTGACTCAAAAACCTTGGTCCTTGGTGTTGGAACGTCCCAAGTGGTTCATATCTCAGATCTAGGCACCCATGAGCTCCGGAAGCTCAAAGTTGCCACCTTTATTCGGTCATGTCCCCATTCTATGCATTAAGCCTTCATTATTAGCTAAGTTTTGGTGTTTAAGCCTCATAACACCATGCATGAACGTAAAGTTAGCAACTTTACGTGTAATGATAGTCCAAGGAGTCCAGATCTATGAATTAGAAGCATTGAAATGGATTATAATCGACTGATTGGATATGTCACAAGGAGGACTCGGCGAGTCGTTCATGGACTCGGTGAGTCGGGTCGTGAACCCTAATTTTTCCTGGTTGTAAGTTGAACCGTCGAGTTGGGGAGGTGACTCAGTGGGTTGGACAGGACTAGGACTCGGAGGTTGAAGAACTCAACGAGTCATAGGGTGACTCGGCGAGTCGAGTAGTGAGTTGTATGGTTTCTGAGTTCTAGAACTCGGCGAGTCAATAGGCTAACTCGGCGAGTAGGGTCAACCTGGAAGGTTGAATTTGACCAGGACATTGACTTTGACCAGGGGTAAAATGGTCATTCTACCATAAGAAGGATTATCAGATTTTTGATTAAGTGTTGTTATGAATTAATAGCTGGGAAGTCACTAGAGCAGCAGTCAGGAAGTTCCTCACTCGAGTTTCAGCAGTCAGTCACACGAGGTGAGTTTTCCTCCAGTAGGAACGGGTCTAAGGCACCAATGCCGACCCGTTTATGTAGTAGCAGTATGCCAGGGTAAGCCCGATGCCGGGGTTAGCCCGATGCAATTTATATGTTTCCGGACTTCGGTCCGATGCCGGGGCAGTCCCGAGAAGTAGTTATGTATGCTTGATGTCTTTGTGATTCATGCATGTTTATGTTATGTGTTATATGTTTTGGGCTTCGGTCCGATGTCGGGCAAGCCCGATGCAATATATGTGATTATGTTATGTTATGTGTTTATGTTTATGTTATGTTTAGTTTATTCCGGACTTCGGTCCGATGTCGGGCGGGTCCCGATGCAGTGGGCGGGGCCCAAGCTATTCCAGACTTCGGTCAGATGTCGGGCGGGGCCCGATGCAGTGGGCAAGGCCCATTATATGCATATGTGTTTTGTATGGTATGTGGTAGATTGGGGGAGCTCACTAAGCTTTGTGCTTACAGTATTTAGTTTGGTTTCAGGTACTTCCGGTAGCAAGGGGAAGAGCTCGGGGTGATCGCATGGCACACACCACAGTATTCATCCTGGGATTGTTTGAGACTCTAATATTTTATCATTTGTTTTTGATGCAGTATTTTATATGATATTTTGTTACACATGACACTTGGTTTCTTATTGATCATGGATGATTATGGTTTTTATAATAATTTTCAAACGAAATTTTTGGGTCGTGTTTTTGGGATGTTTCAAGTTGGTTTCAGAGCCTTGGTTTGAGGGATTCGGTCACACTTTCGGGTGTGTCTGAACTCAAACTAAGGAAGTGGTATGAAATTTTTCAAAAGAAAACCATTTTTACAATAGAAACGAACTTTGAAAAAGAGAAAAGGGTGTGGTGCATGCAATCAGCCGAGCTCAAGTACGTACTCCAAATTTACCCATACGAGTTTATGCTATGATATGATTATCAGCTTAGTTAGACACAACATGCTAGATTAGGACTAAGGATTTTGGAAGGATGTCTTATGTGCCTGTTATATGTGTTCAGCTTTATGAGAATCACATGCTAGTACAGATCAGTCAGTATGATAGCCAGAGTAGTATATGTTTGATTATGTGTACTTGACGCTCGAATGCTGCTTGCTTTGTGCTTTTAGGAGTCTTAGTTGCCTTTCACTAACTAGTAAATGAATATGTTACGTTACATATTGCAAGGAGTAAATAATTCCAGAAGGTTAGGTCTAGCTCTATTGCGCAGCTCTTGTTTGAGTCCAACTGTTGTAGGGTAGGACCTCTCATTCGAAGAATTATCTAGTCTTAGTGATATGTAATAGTATTCACGAGCTAGTTAGGGGGAGGCAACAGGGACTTCTTATGCAGCTGATAGCGGAGAGTGGGCTAGTGATTTCCCCTAGGGCAAGCCTAGGAAGAGTTCAGTATGAGATCAGCAGTAGTAGTAGAAGAGACCTGGTGGAGTCAAGGCAGTCCTTAATGAAAGTACGGATAGATGTGGAAGGTAGTATGGGCCTGTACTACTGAAAGCAGAGGATCCATACTCGAGTCAAGAAAGGCTGAGATAAAACCAGAGAACTTGTAGTGTTTATGATTGTCACACCCCGCTAAAGCGGAAACACGAGGCGTGACAGTATAAAGGGTTTCGTAGCAAAAGTTAAAAGACAACACCAACCATAGTATTAAAAACCATTACAAATTTACAATGGTTTGAACAACTTTTAAAAGAAATTACAATGTAAATTGAAATACAACACATGCGAATGCTCCTAAAAGTGATGTGTCCCTAAGTGCCACTTACTCGATGATTCCTGAAAAAGCATGTAAAACGAACGTCAACTATAAAAATAGTTGGTGAGTACTCACAGATTAAAAATAATAATATTGGTTCCATGAATCAAAATCAAAGTTTTGATAAAAGTTTCCATAAATAAAAGTATATTGTTAAAATGAGTAAATAAGTTTGTATAAACAAAGTTCTTTTTCATCATGAGAGATAAAGTATGTTGCCCAAATGAGATGCGACGTTCATATTCTCATGGGAAATAAAGTTTGTTACTCAAACATGTAAACAAGTTTCATTTGCTAAAATGAGCAATCAAGTTCGTCGCTACAAGGAGCAACAATTTCATTGCTAAAACATGTATATAAGTTTCCAATAATAAAAGTTCGTTGTTGTAATGAGAAACAAAGTTCATTGCTATAATGAGAAACAAAGTTCGTTGCTATAATTAATAAACGAGTTTATTGCTATAATGAGAAACAAAGTTCATTGCTATAATTAATAAACAAGTTTATTGCCATAATACATAACATTTTTTTGTATTTATATGAGCAAACAATGAGTTCACAACCAAGCCTATGACTAATGCCCTATCAAGATCTATGCTTATCGTTTCATAGATTATAAGGTATCATGCACTCCAGCAATCAGGCGAGTGAGGAGTTGTCAATTCCTAATAGCGCTATCCATAATGACCATTGGCTCAAAGAGTTAATGGTTGGATTAAAGTGTAACGAAATGGACTTAAGACGATAAGGCCTCATGTTTCAAGTTGCATAAACATACATAGCAAAATATAGCAATCAATTTTGATACAAATCAATTTGAATACAACGAACAATAAATAGTTTTCCAGACATGCTTTTCCACCCCAAAACATAAAAACCGAAAATAGGGGAGTACGTGAATACTCACAATACATTGAGATGATGCAAATGGTGCCTTGAACTACGCTCTACTCGTACCACTATCGTTTTCCTACAATAATGGTATTCACTAGTGAGTCTCTAATCGAAATCTAACACTAGTATACTTACTACTACAATAGAATTATGCCAATATTGTGTCAAAATTTAATATTGATAAGTTACAAACATTTTTCTGTGAAAATTAAATTTCAATGAATCAATTGTTATATAATAATTTAAGTGGAAAAATTCGCATTATTGAAATGTTAATATTTAACATTTTAGAGGTGTTCCAATGATTAAATATTGAAAAAACTAAATCAGTTTAGTTCTAAAATTTCCCAAACTTTGATTTTTAGTTTCAACTGAAGTCAATGATGTTAAGGTAATTTTTCTTGCATTTTTAATATGTCTAGCTATTTTTCACCATTTTAATTTCTTGATTAACCATAAAAATATGAAAAATACTAAACAGTTAATAAAAATTACAAAACTTCAGATTTTGGTTCTAACTGCATTAAAAGACTTCCAGATAAATTTTCATGGATTATAGATGTGCATAACCATTTTTCTTATATTTAACTCTCTAAATAGATAAAAATTCATGAAAAATAGCAATCAGTTAAGAAAATTCCCCAAACTTTTTATAATACTGTCATTACGCATACTTAAACTGGGAAAAATATAAAAATAGATTTCTAAACTGTTTAACCCAATTTTATGATTTTTTTTGTGCATTTATTCTAATGAAAATGGAGATAAATAGAAAACAATTTCCAAAATTACCCAAACTTTGTTTAGCACTGTTATTACACATATAGAATCTGTGAAAAATATAAAAGGTATATTTCAATTAGTTTTGCTATTTTTCTTTGTTTTATTTTCTTTAATAATCATTAATTGGTGAATAATTATCAAACAGTTAAAGTAAATTATCAAAAAAAAATTGTACTTCTCTTACAGTGTGCATAATCCAGGAAAAATACCAATGGTGATTTTTATATAGTGTAATCCGATTTTGTGGATTTAAGTGTATTTAATCTTAGAAAATAGGAGAAAAATAGTATACTGAATATAAAAATCATCAAAATTTTCATTTAGAGTTCTAATATATTTTAAGGTCTTCTGGTAAATTTTCATGAGTTTTAGATGAGTAGAAATATTTTTTCCATTATTAGTCCACTATAAATACAAAAATCGGGGAAAAATAGGAATGCATTATGAAAAATTCTGAAAATATTTTTCTGAGTACTCCACATTAGTTAAGATCTGCAAAAATTATTAGATAGACTTTTCAAATTCCTTAAAGTGGTTTTGTGATTTATTTGAATTAAACAAAAAGAAAATTCAAAAACATAGCAAACAATAACAAAAATCGATGAAACTCACTGAGATGTCATCATTCACTTTAGGGTCATCCATGAATTTACATAGGATTTATAGACCTCAGAAAGTATTTTATATGAATTATTGCCCTATTTTCTTGCAATGATTATAATAATTCGAGAAAAATGAATTATTTTCTGAAAATTTGTGGAACATCTCATTTTGTTGATGGAATTCTAGGAAAAATCGGATTTGATCAGAAAAGAAGTTTTAGATATTTATTTGGGAATAAATCCTTTATGAACCTATTTGAATGCTTTTTAACAACAAACTTTGATGATCAAGCATCTAAGTTTGAAGATCATCACATGCATGTTGATTTTTGGGTGAAATAATATCACCATAATCATAAAAATCATGTTTATGAACATGGTGTATTAGGGTTTTCAAGTAAGAGAGAGAGAGAGAGAGAGAGAGGAGAGAGGTCCGAAATTTTAGGGGTATAATGCCCTCCTTCTCTTTTACTTTATAAAAATTTCAATTATTTTATAAAAATATTAAACTTTTTGTAAAATATACACCCTAACCAACTTTTTATTCATGAAACCTTGATCTTTGACTTATTAATTAAGGGTAAATGTTAATGACTTAAATTTTTATTTTTCTTGATTATATTTTCCTGAATTTAATTATTATAAGATAATATTATAAGGTTCATAATTATTTTTATAGAATTTTTAAGGTTAAAGTTTGTAAATATGAGTTTTTATGGCTTTTAGGGTTTTGGAGTTTAATACATCTTTGGATATCAAAATAAATCGAATTATTGAGACTTTAGATTACCTTATGGTGTTATAACTCCTTTATAGTTATATATAATGTTTGTAACTTGTTTTATCGGTTTATTGGCATTCTATGTAGTGATTCTGAGATTCAAGCGAAATTGAGGAATCAAGTATACTAGTCCTAGTTTTCAACTTTGACTTAAGTTTCTATGAGACTTTGACCTAATTTCTACTATTAGGTCAAGTGTTTTATGTGTGTATATGATTCATGAAAAGGTGTTTGAGTCAAAGAGTGACCAAAATATGGATAGTCTCTACAGTTAAGTAGTTATAGAATTCACATAACAATGTGCAATCTAAGTACACTGTCCATCGTTTCTAATTGTTTCCAAGTTTCTAGTAGATTATAACTTAGCTTCTAGTTACTAAGTCTAGTATGTGTTTGCCTACACGTGTAACTAAGTTTATCAATTCTAGAACCGACTCGAATTTTGACGGTTGTCACAATGATCCCTCAAGTTTTGATAGTATTCTGATGTTCAGTCTGATGTTTTCTTTTAGAATGGCGGTTTTACGTTCGAGGCCAGCAGTTAGCGGTTCAGGTGAGGGATCAGGATCAGACGCTGGAGCTGGGCAGTTAGATGAGCAGACCAGGGAGCTCATCTCCTTGGAGATTACGTGCAACATACTTGAGCAGACTCCTGTGATCTTCGGTACGGTCAAGGAGGGTATCTTGGAGCTTATGGAGGAGAGGTTTAGTGCTTTCCGTACTGAGATGGCAGCCATGGTGGGGTCGCGCACACTCACCATCCGGGAGTTCCGGGCATGTGGAGCTCCTGACTATCATTGGGCACGGGACACCATTGCGAGTACCAGATGGTTGGCAGATATCGCCAACGCATTCTGCACCAGCAGATGTCCCGAGGGGGACAAGGTTAGGCTTGCGTCCTGTCTTCTGAAGGACAGGGCACGTGACTGGTGGGAGGAGGTTGGGAGAGCCATTGGGGATGACTCTGTATTAGATGCGATGACCTGGAGTGAATTCACGACCAGGTTTAGGGCAGAGTTTGCACCTGTTATTGAGGTACAGCAGCTCGCTAGGGAGTTTCAGGACCTCCAGCAGACGACAGAGACTGTGGCGGAGATTACCGCCAAGTTTAGGGAGAGGGCCCTTCTCGTTCCGTGGTATGCAGCGGACGAGGAGATGAAAAAGGCCCGATATCATGAGATGTTGCGGAGTGATATCCACCAGTTTGTGAGCCGATCCAGCTGCAAGACGCTGGAGGATATGATAGCGCGAGCTCGTGAGAGGGAGATTGATCTAGAGATGGAGAGAAAGAGGAAGCCAGAGGCGGCGTCTGGCGCAGTGGGTTCGGGAAAAAAGCCCAAGGTATCTGATCATAGGTCTAGGGGACAACAGAGCCATAGTCGGTGTGGCAAGTGTGGCAGGTTGCACGATGGGGTGTGCAAGGCAGGGAGTTCCGGCTGTTTCAAGTGCGGCCGGACTGGGCATATGAGTAGGGATTGTACAGCTACTACCACTACCACCACAACATCTGATTTGATTTGCTTCCATTGCAACCAGGGGGACACAAAAAGTCCCAGTGTCCATGTTTAGCATCAGTAGGACAGGTGGTGGCACCCGCTCCTACCACATTGAGGATTACTGACGGCCGTCAGGTTCAGGCTGAGGCGCTAGTAGCGAAGAACAGAGCCTTCCAGTTGACAGCAGAGGAGGCACGAGCGACTCCTGATGTGGTTACTGGTATGTAATTGCTCCATTCTCTCGTTATTATTTGTGATTATTACTTATGTTTATGTGTTTATCTATAGGGTCGTTCCTAGTAAACGACATTTCAGCTATAGTATTGTTTGATTCGGGGGCTACCCGATCATTTGTGTCGCTTGCTCTGAGCAAACGATTTAGCGGAGCTCCGGGGGAGCTGGATTGCCCACTCGACGTTGAGATAGCAGATGATAGGACCATCAGGGTCACGAGAGTTCATAGAGGATGTACACTACGGTTATTTGATGAGTAGTTTTTCAGTTGACTTGGTCCCTATTCCCCTGCGAGGGAATAAGGTTATCGTGGGTATGGATTGACTGAGCCCCAACGGGGCAGTGATTGATTGTGAGCTGCAGCTAGTGAATGTTCGCACTCCTAGTGGGGGAGAGTTAGTGATTCAGGGGGAGAGACCACAATGCGAGCTGATTCTTTGTTCAGCAGCGAGAGCGATGCGCTACTTCCAGTAGGGTTGCGTAGGATACGTCGCCTATGTCAGGGATAATCGGGACACGGGTAAGGCGATAGTTGATGATGTACCAGTAGTGCGGGAGTACCCGGACATATTCCCGGAGGATTTACCTGGGATACCTCCGGAGAGACAGGTTGAGTTCCGGATTGATCTGGTCCCGGGTGCGGATTTGATAGCCAAGGCACCATAGCTAGACAAGGGTTTATCAGGTCGAGCAGTTCGCCATGGGGAGCCCCGATCCTGTTTGTAAAGAAGAAGGACGGGTCGCACCGTATGTGCATAGATTACCAGGAGCTGAATAAGGTAACGGTGAAGAACCGTTATCCACTCCCGATGATAGACGATTTGTTCGATCAGCTTCAGGGAGCATCTTGGTTCTCCAAGATTGATCTATGGTCCGGATATCACCAAATGCGGGTCATAGATGATGATGTGCAGAAGACCGATTTTAGGACCCACTATGGTCATTATGAGTTTGTGGTGATGCCGTCTGGGCTCACCAATGCTCCAGCTGTGTTCATGGACCTCATGAACCGCGTGTGCAGACCGATACTGGATCGGTCTGTAATAGTATTCATTGACGACATCTTGGTTTACTCCAAGACTCAGGAGCAGCATGAGGAGCACCTGAGAGAGGTGCTAGAGACACTGAGGAGGGAGAGACTTTTCGCGAAGCTCTCCAAGTGTGAGTTTTGGTTGCGCGAGGTGCAGTTTCTTAGGCACCTCGTCAACCAGAAGGGTATTTTGGTAGATCCGGCCAAGATAGAGGTCGTGATGCAGTGGGAGATTCCGAGGTCTCCATCTGAGGTTCGAAGTTTCCTAGGTCTGGCAGGGTATTACAGGAGATTTATCCAGGATTTCTCCAAAATAGCAGTTCCGTTGACCCGACTGACCAAGAAGTCGGTGGTGTTTCGTTGGGGTTCTGAGCAGCAGACAGCCTTTGAGACGCTCAGACAGCGATTGTGTGAGGCGCCGATCCTCACCCTTCCAGAGGGAGTAGATTACTTTGTAGTCTACTGTGACGCTTCGATCACAAGTATGGGAGCGGTATTGATGCAGCGAGGTCATGTGATAGCTTATGCTTCGAGGCAACTGAAGCCTCACGAGGCTAACTATCCGACACATGATTTGGAGTTGGGGGCTGTGGTGTTCGCCCTCAAGATTTGGCGACACTACCTCTACGGGGTCCGGTATACCATTTACACGGACCATAAGAGTTTGAGGTACCTCATGGATCAGCCGAATCTGAATATGAGGCAGCGTCGGTGGTTAGATGTGGCGAATGATTATGATTGTGATGTTGGTGCAACTCATCTTTTGTCCATCGGACGTGTGCAGGTAGTTGTAATGAAGAAGCATGGAATGGTTGACGAGTGGGGGCTGAAGAATAAAAAGAGTTCATGGAGAAAGAAAGAGGGAGAAGAGACGATGACGTCGTGAGGCGAATATGTATTGAGTTATCTGCCAGACAATCAAAGAAACATTTGCCTTTACCTACAGTCATCGAGTTATTTGCAACTTTGTTTCTCTAACAGTAAAAGCGTTCTATTGAATTGGGGGAAGAAGAAGAAGCCTTAATATAATATGTTCAAGAAAGGTCCTTTAGGATAAATGACATAAATACCATCATGTGCAAGTCACATGGGGGCAGGTTAACATTGGAATGGACGGACATCCAACTCGAGGACTATTCGCGTGCAACTTAACGTCCGTAGGTACCATTTGAGGGAAAAAACCTCCGTAGGGACTACTTTAAGGAAAAAACCAAAACCTAAAGGACCATTCGTGTAATTTGTTCTTAAATCTAACTTTTCAGCTATTAGATTTTAATGAAAAATACTATTTTACTCATGTACCAAATTTGCAATATACTACAAACCTCAAGTACCATTTGTGTAATTTTGAAAATTTGAAATTTTGTATATATATATATATATATATATATATATATATATATATATATATATATATATATATATATATATATATATATATATATATATAATTTCAACAATTTGATAACTTTTTTTTTATCTTTTTGACATTTTGTTTTCTATTTTTATATTATATTTTTAGTTATTTGAGGTTTTTTTAAGTTTTTATTTATTTTTATTCAAGTAAATAAACTTAAATTCGATAAACCATGTCAAAACCGTTTCTTTTTTAATTTTTTTCTTATTTGCGAATTGAAGCGTTAATGGTTTATTTTTATTTTTTTTAATTTGATATTGTTACGGTTCATGTTTTTTACTTGGATACTCCATAGTTAATATAGTTAGCAACCTTATGTTTGCATTTATCATTATCATTATTTTACCTTTATTTTTTTTTTATTTTTTTATAATTTTAGTTATTTATTATTTTTCTATTGTTTTTATTTATTTTGATTCAAGTAATGAAAAATAGAAAAACAAAAAACAAAAACTCAAACACCAAAGTTGTAATATACTCTAATATATTAATATATTTTATACTTTTCATCTTTTTTTGTTTTTTTTCGTATTTTTTTTAAAAAAATTCGTATTATTTTTTTATTTTTTCCTATTTTTGTTTTTTAGTTGTTTCATTTTATTTTTCATTCATTTGATAACTTTTTTTTTTGACATTTTCTAAAAAATGTAAAATGTATGAATATATTAGAGTATACAAATTTGGTGTTTGAGTTTTTTTGGTTTTCTATTTTTTTTTATAATTTTGGTTATTTATGATTTTTCTAATTTTGGTTATTTTGAATCAACAAAAAAAGTTACAAAAACCATACATAACAAAAATTATAAAAAAAAATAGAAAACCAAAAAATTTCAAACACAAAATAATCTTTTTCATTAAAATTGAACAGCTAAAAAGTTAGAATTAACGGCCGGATGACCTTTCATATAATTTTACAAACCACAGGGACAGTGGCGTAACGTTTTTCTTAAAAGTTTTCAAAATGATATATTTTGCAAACCATAAGGACCCATTATAAAATTTTGTTTTTTAGTTCATGTTAATTGTTTTAAGAAAAAAGTTTTTATTAAGATGTTGTATGAAGTTTATTTCTAAGTAAAATATACTTTAAATTATAAGTATGATTTTGGTTCAATTGAGTGCAAGTTATAAATTCAGCAGCAGTGCACCCTTCATGTTTTGGAGCATAATTGCATAAAATTATTTTAGATGCCTATCCAAAAGCCATGCAACTTTAAGGGGACATCCTAAAAATCCTAAAAAGTGACATTTGAAATTTCGTTGCATTTGGATAAAGATAGAAGAGATAATCCCATGATAAAAGTAATGATTTTAGTTTACTTATACAATAAGTTGTTTCTTAATCACATTATTAGGTGATTTATTTCCTTAGTCTACAATTATTGTCCTGTAGGAATTAGTGATTTATTTATTTTTATTTTTTTTTAAGTTAGAGGGTGTTTGGGAATATTTTTTAAATGACATTTGTCTTTTAATTTTTCTAAAAAGTTATAAAAATGTTTGGAAGATGCAAAAGTTCTTTTCAAAATAACTTTTTGTAAAGAAGAAAATAGTGAGTTTTCAAAAGTCAATAAAGTGTGACTTTTTGTAACTTTTGGACTTTTAAAGCTAAATAACACTTAAAAATCAAAAAATACTACCCAAACACTTTTTAAAAACAACTTTTGGCTTTTGATTCCTCAAAATAACTTTTATAAAAAGAAATTTTACAAAAAAAACTTTTAGGCTTAAAAAGTAATCTAAACACCCCTTAGTTTCCTGTTTTCAGAATATCCATTTGAGAATAACTTTTTAGATTTTTTTCACAATATTAGAGTTGTTTATACATTTTGTGTTGTCTTGATGACGCCTAAAAAGATTTTTATCAATAATTGATTTGCTTTTTTTTATATCAATTATTGTGGCATTCTTTCATTTCTTTTTATTTCTTTCCAGCTAATGTTTTTTTCATTCATTGTTATTTACATCTAAACGGTTGCATCAGCTTATTCCACAAAATCTATCACATTTACACATCATGAAACGTGTCGTTCATATAGATATGTGTTGTAAAATCCTTTGGAAGGATATATATAGGGTTTTATTAAAAAAGCTAACGGGTAGATGAAAACTGTAGTTTTTATTTGTTATTGAAATGTTTGACAAAAATAATTAGAATCTTTTGAAATGTATAACATTACCAAGGTTGTAAAAATCGCTCGACGTTAACTAGTCGGTGGACTGGGGTTAAGGGATTAATCGGCTAGGCGGAGATTAATCGGGGACCATTAATTGTTAATTTAATAGATGTTAAAAAATTAAATATGACTAATATCATATAAAAGTTCATAAATACCACTAATATCATAACAAAATAGGTTAAAATGATAAATACAACACTAATCATACCTCAAATAGTTTCTATTGAGATATAACTTCTTCAAAGTGTTAAATTTTCATCGGGTTCTACTGTTTCAGTTATTATGTATGTAAGGATTAATCGCTAGGCGCACTCTAATCGGTCGAGTAACGCCTAGGGATTAATTGGAGATTAATCGGGATTTTTACAACACTGAACATTACATAAATAGAAAATTGTTTAAAAAAATAAATATATAAATATCTTTTTATAGGCCATTCTGGAAATTGATTAAAAAAACCCAATAACTTTTTTTTATTGGGTTGTTGTGACTTAATAATAAATATGAAAGATGTGGTAATTCATTAACTCATGTTCAAATCATGATACTACTTAGCCCTTGTGGTCATGGAGGTTCAACTGCAATGACTTCAGAACATGAGGCATAATCTCATGTTCTTAACAGGAGATACTACTTAGCCCTTGTGGTTATGGAGGTTCAACTGCAATGACTTCAGAACATGAGGCATAATCTCATGTTCTTAACAGGAGATTAGTCAGTGCGCAAAATCTGACCTGAAAACCTTCGTTATCAACGTTCCCTTTAAAAAAAAAATGTTACGTAAAGTAGATTTTAGATTTTGAGTTTTTGATTAAACCAAGAGTTAAAAGCCCGTATTCCCAACCGAAACTTTTGTTTAAATCGATATTTTATTAAAAACTAAAAACGGGAAACTCGCTTCCAAACAAACATTTTGATTGAACAACAATTGTCGTTTTGGCTTTAGGCAATTTAGTTTGATTCTAGGGTTTATAAGTTAATTTGATTTTAGAGTTTTAAAACTAAACAGATTAATATTTGTAAGGTTTTTAAATAAGAAATATAGATATGATAAGCCACAGTAGTCATTTTACTTTGGAATTAAACATAGTTTCTAATACCAACAGAGTAATGGTTGTCAACTCTAATACCGATAGTGCTAGGAGGTAATTTAATTTCTCAAAACCATTTATTCAACAAATAAATACATGGACTAAATCCATATATTTTCATATACCGGAAGGACTAATTTTAGAACTTATCTGAACATAATGGGTGTCACTTGTCACGTGCAGATGGTTGGAAAGCATGGCTCGCTGTGGTCACACTACTAGAACGCTGGAGTTCTAGACACGTATACGGCGCATCATATCAACATACAGGTAAATATCGCTGTTGGTCTCCTTATCGTACGCATGCCTTCTATGTTTGTAACAAACATCATACGTGGCCCAATAACAATCAACCACGTCATCTTCCGACCCCATTCCCTAACCTGCCTTTTTATCGCCACCAGCACCCTCCAACCAATTCTTGCTGTTCCCACTTTCTCTCTCCCTCTACAGTTCTAGGGTTTCTTCTTCTTCTCCTCGTATCCATGTCTTAGAACACATCGAAGCTTAATCGATTATGGGTTCCATGTCTACCCCTGATCCCTGCGAGTTAACTCAGCCGCCGAGCTTCGATGAGTTCCAACGCCAGGCTTCGCTCATGACCAGCTGCACTCTCCTCTGGAAAGAACTTACCGATCATTTCACTTCGTTGGAGCAAAATCTCCTCAAGAAATCTGATGCTATCAAGGACAAGATCAAAACCCTAGAAACCCAAACTAAAACCTCCCTCAATTCCCTCGAGGAACGAGAAACCACAATTGAAAATTCCGTCTCCATCGCTATCCGGAAAGTAGAAGAAGCCATGAAAGCCGCAGCAGCTGCAGTCGGAACAAGCAAAAGCGAAGACGCTGAAGATAATCCCGAAGTTGACGATTCCGAGGGTTTGCTGTTGAGGTTGAAGTCCTTCTGTGTGAAGATGGATTCATTAGGATTTTGGGGGTTTATCTCTTCCAGGAAGAAAGAAATGGATGTGATGCGAGCTACAATTCCTATAGCTTTGGCCGAGTGTGTGGATCCTGCTAGGTTCGTATTGGAGGCGATATCGGAGGTTTTTCCGGTGGACAAGAGGCCGGATTGCGTCAATGATTTGGGCTGGGCTTGTGTTTTGATGCTTGAGAGTTTGATTCCGGTGATGATTGATCCGATACTAGGCCATTCACGGGCTTTTGTGACACCGAGTGTGAAGAAAACAGCCAAGGAGATCGCTGAAACGTGGAAGGAGAGTTTGGATGAGCGTGGTGGGATTGAGAATGTGAAAGCACCCGAAGTTCATACATTCTTGCAGCATTTAGTAACTTTCGGGATTGTCAAAGATGAAGATTTCGATTTGTATAGAAAGCTCGTTGTTGGTTCTGCTTGGCGTAAACAGATGCCTAAACTCTCTGTTTCACTTGGCCTCGGTGACCAAATGCCTGGTATATTTCTGAAACTTGTAGATTATTTTTAATCACGCCCATGGTATTTGAAGCAATTAACTTACCAAATTCAAGAAATTTACAGAAAAATGTTTGTTGTTCCTTTTGGGTGCATGCAGATATGATTGAAGAATTAATTAGCAGAGGACAACAGGTTGATGCTGTGCATTTCACTCATGAAGTTGGCCTTGTTGAGAGGTTTCCCCCTGTTTCTTTGCTAAAAGCTTTTCTCAAGGATGCAAAGAAGGCTGCAACATCTATCATGGAAGATCCCAACAATTCTGGACGTGCTCAGGTATTAAATACCCCTTTACTAATCATTACACATCTCAGTTTATGATTATGACTTTATGTTCCATTCATCAGAGCTTAATTTAGTCAACATTTCCTAGACTTGTATCATAGAAAAGCTTTGTATTGTATTTCGATAACATTGCTATGAGTTGGAAACTTGAATTTTACCCTTTTGCCCCTGTATCCGATTTTTTTTACAGCACCTAGCTGCACGCAAAGAGCAGTCTGCACTAAGAGTAGTGATAAAATGCATAGAAGAATACAAACTTGAGGCTGAGTTTCCCCCTGAGAACCTAAAGAAACGGCTACAACAGTTGGAGAAGGTGAAGATAGAGAAAAAGAGGCCAGCCGCCACGAGTCCCGCCAACAAAAGAACCAGAGCCTGCAACGTGGGACCCATGCCGCCAGCAAAAGCAGGGCGTATCACAAACACATATGTATCTTCTTTCCCGGCCCCACCAACATTCGTGAGGTCTCCATCACATAATACCCAATATCCACCACCACAATATTCGGTCTATGGACATGGAAACAGGAGTCCGCCGGTAAATCATTATGCCGCCTATTCGCCGGAAGCCGCCCCACATTCTCCGGCGTTCACGTATCCGGGAACTCCTCCGATGAACTATCCTCCTCCACCTCCGGCTGCTGCTTATGGGGGATATGGGAATGTCATGTCACCAGCTTTCCAGCATGCTTACTATCGTTGACAATCAATTACATGACATGACATCAGGCTTCATAATGCTTCTTATTGTCTAATGTGATTTGTGATCACTAACCTTTTAATGGTAGTTGGTGTAATGTACGTTAATATCTTTCCTGTCTGTATTTCTAATGTTGATTAAGCTGTCACTACACTGTTAATGTGAAAAAGTAGTTTAAATGTTAAAAAAATAATGTTAAAATCGGTGCATATAAATTACGTCTTTTGTCTTTATAAGAGAGTGTGCTATATGTGACTAGATAAACTTTTTAGGATGGTGCAAAAAATTGTAAGTATTGTCTAATATATTTCAGTTAGCTTTTTAAAACTTGTTACCATTGAAATGAGACTTTTTTATATTAACCAACTTGCAAGTACAACTTATTCGTTATCTGAAAGCGTTTTTCTCAAATATAAGTTGATTAATTTGACATAAATTTTTTGGAAATGATGATAGCATTAGAAGCCAAAAGTAATAAAAGGTATTCTTAATTCATGTAAAACTAATGGAAATATGTCAAAAATATTAAATGACCAAATCATTCCAATCTCTTCTGGATGATAGAGTTCAAAGGCTTTTGATTTACCAATTCAGATTTGACCTTTTAGTAATTTCACCACCATTGTGGTCTGCATCCTATGAGCCAATCACTACCAAACATAATATTACCTGTCATGTCTATGAAGTGTAACAAATGTGGCTTAAAAAAAGGTTGTAGAATGATGAAAACAAAGATGGTATTTACAACTTACTTTTCTACCAACTTATGAAACAAATAAATGCATGTATGCATATAAATCAACACAAGTAAGTGCCATACACAATGATTATATGGAATAACTAACAGCAACACCAAGAAAATAAATAAAACCAAGCAATTGCGATTGCGATTGTACATGTCCAAAGGCAACATCTACTTCTAACCAATTTTTTACCGAAAGCCCCATGTGTTGTTAATTACTTTCTATCTTCGAACCCAATAAAACATATATAACCAAACAACATACTTTGTTTGGTGTACCTTACTAGACTTGTTGTTGGTGGTGGTAAATAAATGATATCAAGTAGTAGGGTTAGGGTTTGGGTGTTGTTGCTGTGCTTTTTCTCTCTTGCTCTCGATTGTGACCTTTTTTTTGGTATCAAAATCCAGGCTGTCGAGATCAAACACGGTTCCTAAATACCCATACAAGATTCTCTCTTTCTCCCCTGTCTTGTTATCAAACTTGACAAAATTTTGATCTTTGTCTTCATCTCTCCCTGAACCTGATCCTGATCTGAGGGATGCCCAGGACCCACGCCCGTGTTTCTGTCTCTCGAAAAAATCTGCAAGTCTCATGGCATCTTTTAGACCCGAGTGGTCACCACCAAACTTAACCACAGTTATCCCCAAGTGCCCTTCTCTTCCAAACATTGCCTTTGACTTTCCGGTTGTGAATCCAAGATCTGATGAGTACAAAAATCATGCCAGATATAATTCACAATACAATTTGTCACTTTGTGAAACAACTTTCTAATTGCTGTTCCATGCTACTCTCTCTTGTAATGATGTCACACAGAAAAAAAAAAAAATGGATAGGTCACTACATGAGAATATCCAGGAAAACTTTGATTGGTTCTTCAAGGACATGACAACAATTAGCTATTGCACACTTAAATTCAAAAATATAACATCCTTAACACCCTAGTGGAGACTAATATTAATCTTCACAAATGAGATATAGAAGAAGGAACGTATACTACAACAAACATCTTTAAGGATGTGTTTGTTACAACAAACTTTCTACGGTTATTCTTGATGACAAGAATGAGGAGGGGAGGGGAGGGGAGGGGAGGGCATTTACGTCTTTTACACAAAAGAGACCAAGAGCAAGTCCCTGTCCCTGTCCCACTCCCACCCTTTTGAGAGTGCAATTTTTGTCCCTCTAGAAAGAGAAAGATGGAGAAACAATAAGTAGACAAAACTTCAAAAAATAACCATTTAAAGAGGAGCATCCACCCAATTATACCAAAACCCAACTTGATTTTTTATGTTCTGTGGTTGCAATTGCATGTACAATTGTTCTATTAGGGTTTATGTAAGTTTAGCCTATTTGACCACTTCCTAATCTATTTATCCTTGACCTGATTAATACAATAATCAGGTTATAGATGTAGAGAATGCACATCACATTATAGGACCTTATGATTGGCCCATCTTGTATTCTATTTATTCTTGAGTCTTGACTTGATTAATCAAATACATTCTTTTCAAGAGTCATCTTTTTCATAAACTAACTAACAAGGTCATATTATACATGTATAGAATGCACAATGTATTATTATAGGATAGGAAAACATCTTCATGGGTTGTTAAGCATTGGAATTTGGAGGGCATTGGAGTAAATTACCAATTATATATATATATATATATATATATATATATATATATATATATATATATATATATAAAGAAACATGGAGATGGATAAAGAAGCAAGATATATACCTCTAAGCTTCATGTCCATTGCTTTGTTGCCTAAACCCTCCATACGTCCATCTCTACCCTTCCCGGTAATTGTGTTCTGTATGATGACATGAGGTGGCCACATAATGAGATCATCCCGGTCAGCGCCAGCTTGTTGGCCAGATAATCGCTGATATGACCTGGAGTTATCAGGTGGCATCATGTGGTTCCAGCTCATCAAAATGCACAAAGCCTTGTGAAGACCCAAATGCTCAGCAACTTCTTTTTCTTGGTTGTATGTGTGCATGATAAGGCTATGCATGTCTGGGAAATCTTTCGAGGACCTGAATTTGCATAAAACGGCTCATTTCAATTTCCTTCCACCCTAAATCATGCTATGAATAATCTCCATAACAAACAACACATGGCTATGACTATGACTATGGGTATCATATCATTTAATGTCGACTACTAAACGTCACTTGACTGCTTATTAGAGTTAGCTTAAAGCTTTTTAGAAAATCAAACACACATAAGACCAAAATAACCTTCAAATCATAGTTCAAAAAACAAAAAGAAGGAGAAACAGTCAAACAGACATACCCTTATATCCAACATTCAAAAACCCTACCAGAAAACAAAATATATCTAAGTAGACATGTAAAGATCATAGAAATCCATAATACCATAAGCCATTTTGGTTAAGATATGTCCAACTATATACTTGATCAAGAATATACAATAAGTGAAGCACATGCTTCTAATCTTTATCTTTTCCACTAATATGCATATGTGCACAATTGTTACCACACCATGTTGTCCTAATGACAACAAATGGTTCGGTGTTATTTCTATGCATATAAATCATTATACTAAAAACTTATATTTCAGCATCAAATATAAGATGGTAGATGTTAAAACTAGATACCAAATACCATTAAAATAAATCAACACTAAAATACTTAAATTATTGCCTACTATTATAGGTAATAGTACTATTTTGAGAGACAACATTGTTTTTCATCACAGCAAATAATGTCATTGATAAAAACAGTTCTAACTAACTTGTATGAAGTTTACAAATAATACTTTTCTTACAGAAAAATACCGAACTGTATCAAACACTGTCTCACAATCACAAAACAGCTATAAGTAGAAGTTAAATAAGTAACTGGATGGAATATTAAATTTGACCTCAATAGTCGATCTATAAAATAGAAGACATGCATGTCATTCAAATTGGAGTAATTATAATGAAAGTTGGTCTAAAAGGGCTGGTCTAAGAATCTATAACCTGCTGTAATCTAGGGTTAAAAACAGGTAGAAATGGCTCCAATTCAATTGATTTCACTCACATCTGAATGATTACTGAGCACTATACTTAGATCTTAATCTCATTACAACAACTTTCACCAAAAAACCCTTGAGCAACATATAATCACATATGAATCCTTTTTTAAGACCTAAAAACAGTATAGAGAACCTAGCAGCAACCAGCATGTGCTTCAGGAGAGATGGAAGAAGTAACGATTAGAGATACAATGTTAACAAATCTCTATATTACTTTACTATGTTAACAAACCAGAACTTTGTGTCTAGGATAGAAAGCCCGATCAGAGCCACTCAATCAATCTACCCCTTAAAGGTTTAAAAAGACACCAAAATACATTTAAGAAACTAGCTCTAAAACACAAATTTCTCCAATATAGATATGTTAGATTCTATTAAGCAAAGTAATGGCTATATGAAAATAAAAAAAATACTGATAAGTTCCTCAGCAACTAAACAAGGCTAAAGTTTAGCATCTCCATAACTAAGCAAATTGACTCTTGAAGGAGATTCACATTATGTAACTAACTAGAAAGCCAACACAACTAAAACAATATCTATGTGCCCTTGAACTCCTGCAAGAGAATTATAGAAATTCATAAGACCATAGCCATTGAGATAAATCCAACTATAAGTTGATCAAGAATATACTCTTACAGTCTTACTTATACACTTGTTATCGTGCCATGCCCATGTTGTCAAAATGGCAACAAAAAATTCATATTCTGTTATTTCTATGTATATACTAAAAAATTTATACAACGCTATAACACCAGCTGTCATATATAAGATGGTATATATATATATATATATATATATATATATATATATATATATATATATATATTACCATGTGTTATTCATCTACACTATTGTACTTTTTGTTACAGTAAACTAGCAAATTGTATCAGACACTATCTCACAAGTCACAATCACACAACAGCCACAAGTAAAAGTTAAAAGAAGTAACTGAAATAATTAATTAAAACCCAATAATCAACCTATAATAAAGAAGACATGTATATTACTCAATGTAGAGTATTCCAAGAATTGTATGGAAAGAATCTAAAGGTTTACATTCTTGAGTAATTATGATGAAAGCTTTAAGGCTTAGTCAGAGGCTCAAAGCTACAATTAAGCAAAACCTGGTGTAAGAATTTGCAACCACCAAGAACTTTTACAAACATTCTAAACTATAACTTGTCACAGTTTGTTACTTCTATAGTTCTATGTATGATGTAAATAAACAGTATATTGAAAACTTATATACTGCTACCATTTCAGCATCCTATATAAGATGGTAGATATTAGAACTAAATACTAAACACCATTATGATAGATCTAAGTTGTTGCCTATAACATAGATAATAGTACTATGTAATACTATATAAAACATAGTTGTAACTTATACCAAGTGTTGCACAGCATCTGCACTGTATACCAAATTGAATCAAATGCTATATCGCAATCACACAACAGATTTAAATAAAAGTTAAAGAAGTAAATGAAACGCTAAATTAAAACTTAATAGAAGAAATCAGTAATAGGAGAAGCATAGCACGCAGAAGCACTTCTCCATAAAACATAATAGAAGAAATCAGTAACTGAAATACTAGATTAAAAATTAAAACTTTATCAAACCTGCCGCATGCAAGACACTGAAGAGAACCCTGTTTACCATCTGCTAAGTATTTCTTCTTCTGATTTGAATTCTCGTTTATCAGTCTGATAAAATTCATAAATGCACTTTTAAACTTTGCTGGATCAATCTCATTATGCCTACCCTGCAAATTCCTATACTCCCCTTCAGGTCTCATATACTTGGGTGCCCTCGTTTCATCAAGCTGAACTCGATTACTTGGGCCCGCCATATGAGATCCATTAGAACTTGAAATCATATTTCCATACTGCAAAAGCTGTTGTCTTTGCCTTGCGAACTCATCGTTGACTTCACCCCCTTCTCTCCCATCTCTTTCATCACCATATTTCCTCTTACGAGAGCCTTCAGGTCCTAGCGAATTCCAATAATCTTGATTCTGTTGACGATATTGGTCATCCCCTCCAGGGATCGGTCGGCCGGGTGGAAATTGTCGATCAAACCCTAACCAAGACTCCGGACCCTGAGGCCGCATTGGGGGCCTAGGGAGCGGCGGGGGAAAATCTTGGTAATCCGGTGGCAAAGCGAAGTAGGAGCGAGCACTACCATCAGCGAGAATGATTGTTCTGCGATCGAGCATGTGAAAACCATACGCCGGAGGTGGCGGTGGCAAAGGCGATGGTGCAAAGTTTTCGGGTCTGGGATGGGGCGAGGGGATTGGATTGGGGTTGAGCTTTGGAGATGGTTTGTGTTTGGAAGAAGGGGAGGGTTTGGAGTTAGATGGCAGTTTTGAAGGAGAGGGTTTGGAAGGGGCAGATGCAGTGTTATTGGGACCGGATTCCCGATTAGATTTGCGGTGGTGAGAAGCGGAGGAAGAAGCTGATGGCTTGTTGGATGAGCCCTTCAAAGGGTTACCTCCGGCCATCTCTTTCCTCTCTTAATGGTTGGAAGTAGCGAGATCCCAAGCAGTCGGAGGAGCTTATATGCTTCTCATTTCTCAAAGAAGAGACCCAAAAGTGGATGAGGATTCCGTTGTAATTATATGCCATATTATAAAAGCCATAATTTTTTTTTTTAACTAAACTGCACAAATGGTCGATGTACTTTGTTTAAAATTGTTATTTTGGTCTTTGGACTAACATCACAGGTCCAAAGTTTTCAGTCCAATTTACTTTGAACTTTTTCATAATCACGATTTTGCTCTTACTTGTTTCTTTTTTAGTTTTTTATTTATTTAAATATTTTTATGTTTAAAAGAAAAAAAATTGCATTTTCTATTTTGTTTATATAATTTTTTTTATAAAGGAATAAAAAAATATATACAATCTCTCTCTCTCTCTCTCTCTCTCTCTCTCTCTCTCTCTCTCTCTCTCTCTCTCTCTCTCTCTCTCTCTCTCTCTCTCTCTCTCTCTGGCATAAGAGAACAATTCCTTTTTTTCTTTCATCGTAACAAAAAAATCACTCATTTGAAGAAAATAATTAATCACCATAGCATGTTCTGCATCCCACCCTTCTATGCATCGATTCACCGTTCATCATCTACATGTATGCTTTGCTTTTTTGCAACCCCTATGTGTAGTTTCTGTTGGTTTAGACTAAAAGACTTCAAAAATCACCCCCTTTCCCTTTTGATTTTAGGTTTTAGGTTCAAAAATCAAATGAGAAGAGTACAGGGAATCGGAGATGGAGAGATGGGGTTTTTGTGCGTCGATTAAACAAACCCAAAATCGATAGAAAAGAACGAAGATTTGAAAGATGTAGGATTTTCTGAGGAAGATAGAGAATGAGAGAGAAACGGATTTTCCTTTGAGGGTTTTCACATTTGCGTTAGGATTTCATGACAGTGGTTGCAACACTTATGGTCGAAGGTTTCTTAGTGGGGAAGATGAAGATGATGTTAGGAACCACTCGATCTAGGCAGATATGTCAACAATATCGGTTGCCATACGCCGGAGTCGTTGAAGACATTCTCATGTCAGACATCAGAGTCGCCGAAGATGGAGACATGGCGTATGAGCGGTCGGAGACGGAGACATGACGTATCGGTGGGTTTTTTTTTCTCATCTCACCAAAAACTCTCCCTAATCTGATGTATATTGCAGGTGTGTAATGGTGAATAACAATCGAAGCTCTAATTTTGGTGATGAGAATGTAAATTGAAGAATATGGGAATGAGAAGTTGAACTGTTTCTTAAGGTTTTTAAGATCGGCGATGAAGGTGCGATTTTTCTGGTCGACGGTGAAGGTGAGGTTTTTCAAATCGACAACAAAGTTTTTGGGTTTTCTGATCGACGTCTGTGAAGGTTCTTTAGGTAGGTGACGAGACTGGTGAAGGAGAGATGCTTTAGATCCGACGATGGAGAGGGATGTTCTTGAGTGGCAGAAAAATCTACTTGGAGATGGAGGTGGATGATGGTGGTGGTGACTAATGGTTGTCAAAATTAATGGTTATGGGGTATGTGTTTTGACTTGTAGATGATTGGATCTCCTTATTTTGGGTTTTGTTGTGTTTTGGATTCTTTTTGGGGATGATGATGGGGTGAAGTCATTTTAGGGGTTGTTCTTTCAGATCTAAGTTGTTTTTTGGTACCCTTGAGCTTAAAGGTGCAAACTTTATGAGGATTTTGGTGTCATGCACGCATTAAGTCATTTGTTAAGTCCATTCTAAGCTTAAGAGCTTCATTTAGACATGCATGAACATAAATTTGGCAACTTTACGTGGTTTTCCAGCTCAAGGAAGTCAGATCTATGTTTTGGAGTCATACCCTCATGGATTAAGTGCTTAATGTGTTGAGAGGTGGGTTTCTGGCGAACTTGGCGAGTTGACTCGGTTTTCCCCGACATTTTTTGAGTGATGGTGGAACTCGGCGAGTTAGTGGGTCAACTCGGCGAGTTGACTTGGTTTTTCCTGATCTGTGTTGATTAATGGAGAAACTCGACGAGTTAAAGGACAACTCGATGAGTTGGGTCAACTTGGACCGTTGACTTTGACTTTCAATTTATGTCTTTGACCAAGTTTGTCCCAAGGAGTGTTTAAAGTAATCTGAATTGTAATAAGGAAAAGTATGGGCTTAAGATAAGGCCCATATGGGGTTAGGCCCAATTTGGAAAATTAGGCCATTAGTGGGCCTTTATGGATCTTTTGGTTTTGGGCCTCAGTTTTGGTTCATGTTGGGTCGGGGGTAAAATGGTCATTTTTCCCCAAGTAAGGATTATGGATTATAGCATGGAACCCAACTGCTAATTGGGCGTGTTGTTGGTATTGATAACTCAGGAAGTCGGCGGGGCAGCAGCTAGGGATTTCTTTCGGAAAGCTTCTGCATTCGAGGTGAGTTTTCCTCACTATACTTGCGGGTCGAAGGCACCAATGTCAGCCCTTTGGATTGTTATCCTGATTTATCGTATGATTGAGTAATGTGGTAATCTGTTAGATCTGTATCCTGGTAGATAGGATGATGTTATGCTTAGTGATCGGTTAGATCTGCCTGTTATCTGTTTTGGCTATATGTTTCCCAGTAGCATGTGTTAATGTAGTGTGGTTGGGTTAAGACTGTACTTCTTTGTGCTTCCAGTCAACAAACCCAGTAATGTTTATATCGGTACATTATATGTATGCTTATCTGTTATGTATATGTCAACATGGTTTGTGTGTATGGTTGGGTTGAGGCGGACCTGCTTGTACTGAAGGCCAACAAACCCAGGGCGTCCCGGATAGACTGAAGGCCAGTGGTGTAACATCCCAACCGTCAGGTATTATTAATTTTTCCTTTTAGACTTCATGTTTAAGGTCTACTCAAAGAGTTGGCGCTATGACTCGTCGAGTAGCAGCGGGCCAGGACACGTCAATTAATGAGTGACTCGTCGAGTCGGCATGGGGGACTCGACGAGTAGGAGCTGGCAGTGGAAACCCTAATTTTCAGGGTTTCGCACCCTACATATTGGACCATTAGCGCCTCCCACTGTCCTCTATCACCCTCTTGAGACCTAGAAACCCTAATTTCCGTGAGTGAGAGCTTGGAGAGTGTTTTGGAGCTTTGGGAAGTGACTTTTGTGAAGGAAATTTGTAGATCAAGAGGCTAACATCAAGATTTCTGTGTGGATCCAGAGTCTACTTCAGTTTGGGCACGTTTTGGAGGTAACCAGCTGTTACCTTAACCTCTTTTTCTTCTAAGAATCATTCATATGTGAAAATTAGGGCTTTCTTTAGTTATTCATGAAGGGATTTTGGTATGGGAGCTAGATATGAAGTTGAAACTTCAGATCTGAACCTCTTTTGAGTCCTAAGTCCATAAAGTTTCCAGCTCTTGCAAGGATGAGACTCTCCCAAGGTGTAAAGCTCCATTAGAATCTTAGATTGGTCATTTAGAGCCTTTAGGGCCTTGCATGTGTGTAAAGTTTGCAACTTTACATGATAAACATGCCTTAGAATCTTGGATCTGTAATTTGGAACCTTGGCATGGCTTAAAAAGTGTCTACATGGATGAAGGTCTGCAAGGACTCGGCGAGTTGCATAGTCAACTCGGCGAGTCATATGAAGATGGTCGTGAACTCGTCGAGTTAATGAACAAACTCGGCGAGTCCGTTGAAGATTGCCTTGAACTCGGCGAGTCGGCTAGGGTTTCTCCCAATTCTTAGACACGTATGAACTCGGCGAGCTAAAGTGAAACGCGACGAGCTAATCAAGGATTTCACGACTTCTCGAGTTCAGGAAGGACTCGACGAGTCGATGGTCTGCACTCGACGAGTCGAGTCAACATGGACTGTTGACTATGACTGGGGACTTTGACTTTGACCAAGAGTTGACCAGTTGACTTCTGAAAGTATTCTGGTAATTTGGAGATTTACGAAAAAGGGTTTTATGGTAACGATAGGTGGTGGAGTTCGTGTTGGTGATCCGGGAGTTGAGCTTCTAGTTTCAGACGACAGTTGCGAGGTGAGTTTTCCTCACTATACTCAAGGGTCTAAGGCACCAAGGCCGATCCTTTGGATTATTATATGGTTATGTTATGCTAGTATGATCTGTTAGATCGGTATCCTAGAGGGTAGGATAATATTATATGATATGTGGTATGATCTGTTAGATTGGCATCCTGGTAGATATGATGGTGTTATGTGCTATGTGGTAAGATCCGTTAGATCAAGTATTGTCTATAGACTGTTATGTGATTATCTATTATATGTGTACATGTTTGTTTGGCGGTTGAGGCTTATCTGCTTGGTGCGAAGGCCAATAGACCTGGGCATTCCAACCTGTAGGTTGTGGGCCGTGAGTATTCCATCCCGAGGATGATTGGACTCAGAGTATGTGGGCATTCCAACCTGTTGGTTGTGGGCCTGGGGTATTCCAACCTGATGGTTGATTGGACCCATAGTGTGTTGGCAATCCAACCTGTTGGTTGTGGTCCTGGGGTATTCCAACCCGATGGTTGATTGGACCCATAGTATGTTGTTATGATTATATGTGTATTGTTGCGGGTATGGGTATTTTGGGGGAACTCACTAAGCTCTCGGGCTTACAGTTTCTGTTTATTGTTTCAGGTACATCAGGGGATCGCGGCAAGGCGAAGGTGTGATTGTACAGCTCCTCATGTTTTGTCTATGTTTCTGGGAAAAACTCTGATATTATACATTTTGAAAACAAAGTTGTAATGATTTTTAATGGTTGAAATGTTTTTAAAAGTTTAAATTGGTTGAAAATTTTTGGGTGTTACAAGTTGGTATCAGAGCCTTGGTTTGAGTGAATTGGAGGAACATACGTGTGAATCCAGTCTCAAATCAAGGAAAGGTTTTCAAAATGATTTCTAAAATGGTTTTCAAAATAAGTAAATGAGGATACAGGATGTACGATCAGTCGGAGCCAGTAAGTAGCCCCAAAATACCATACAGTTATTTGATTATGTGATATGTTAGAACATCATGCTAGTGCTAGGCTAGGGGTCTTCAGGAATTGCATGATAGAATTTCCTAATTGTATTATGCCTGATAGCCTAGGGTTTCCCTTATATGAAATTGACATCATTACTGTAGTTGCTTAGTGTATGCATCACAACCGTACATAATTAAGATCTTATAGCCTAAGAATGTTTGATTTAGCCTTATGTTCTGTTCTTGTTTGATTGGGAGCTTAAGGTAGGATTGGATATTCGAAAGTCTATAGGGTCTAGCGTATTGTATGACTAGCATACACTAGGGCTGCAAGGGTTGGTGGAAGTTTCATGGGTGGGTGAGTTGTAGGGGACCGGTAGGTCAGTTGTGAGACGGTTAGCCTTCCTCTAGGAGTGAGGATTGAGTGTTCTCTATGATATGTATGTTGTTAGGGTGTTGTGGTGATACTTGAGACAAATATGGATAGGTGTGGAAGGTAGTATGGGCCCGTACTACCGAAAGCACAGGACCCATACACGTAGCAAGGAAGTCACAACCCCTAGGGATTAGTCAGGAGTTGGTTCCCAGTTACTTATGCGGATCGTCTGATATCTTCCTCTTATGTTTCAGAATGGCAGTTACGAGGTGTTTCACGTCGGGGTCCGGATCAGGATCAGGACAGGGTGATCAGGAGTCCCCAGTGGCACCCGAGGTTATCGGCCAGGAGGGGCCAATGTTGACAGAGGATCGGGTCAGGGAGATCATCCGCGAGGAGGTGGTCGAGATTGTCCGGGGTCAGATTCCTGAATTGTTCGGGACTATTAAGTCCGCTATGATGGAGTATTTCGACGACAGATATACAGCCCTCGCTGAGACAGCTGCCGCTGCAGCCACCGCGGCTGTAACAGCGGCGGGAGGGGGAGCGGGGCGAGTTTTTCAGTACAAGGACTTCGATAACACGAAGCCCCCTACTTTTGATGGGACGCAGGATCCCATCAAGGCTATGAGGTGTATATCGAATGTGGAGGGGTGTTTCTTCACCTGCTCGTGTCCTACTGACCAGAAGGTCAGGTGTGCTCTGAACCTGCTAAGGTCCGGGGCCAAGGACTGGTGGAGACTTGCGACTGGGTCGTACACTGATGACCAGAGAGCTGTTGTTACTTGGGAGCAGTTCAGAGACATGTTACACGCCCGTTACATTCCGTGGGTTGAGCGGGAGCGTTTAGCACAGGAGTTTCTGAGTTTGAGACAGGATGGGGAGTCGGTGACGGAGATCACCCGTATGTTCACTGAGAGGGCGATGTTTTGCCCGGAATTTGCTTCCGAGCAGGCTCAGATGACCCGTTATCTGAGCATGCTCAAGACTGACATCCGTCAGTTTGTGTCTACCCAGCGATGTGATACACTTCTGGAGTTGCAGGAGGCCGCTAGACGGCGTGAGTTGGAGATTGAGTTGCAGTTGAGGGAGCAGCAGCAGGCCCCGTCACAGTCACAGTCGGTGCCAAAGTGGTCCAAGACCGCTGATACGAGGACTGGGAGACAGTCAGGCCGCACTTGTGGGAAGTGCGGGAAGGCTCATTCAGGGATGTGCCGGACAGGGAGTGGGTGCCACCGATGTGGCAAGCAGGGCCATTTGGCCAGGGATTGCAGGCAGCCGACTCCGACTTCTGGAGTCAGGTTTTGCTATCATTGTGAGCAGGTGGGCCATATGAAGGCCCAATGTCCTCTACTAGCCGCCAAGTCGGCGCAGGCTCCAGCGCCGACTACCTTGAGGATCACGGATGGGAGACCAGTCAGGGCAGAGCCTCCGAAGGCTCAGGGTCGTGCTTTCCAGATGACCGCAGAGGAGGCCAGGGCAGCGCCAGATGTGGTTGCCGGTATGTTTCTCCCCTCTATCTTATTTATTATAATTGTGTTATACTTATTTGTAGTACCTATGATTAGGTACGTTTTTAGTGAACTCTTTGCCTGCTTTGGTTTTATTTGACTCGGGAGCGAGTCGGTCTTTCGTATCTCAGTCATTTAGTAGGGAGTTAAGTGTGCCAGCGGGCGAGTTAGAGTGTCCGTTGCGAGTGTCTATCGCCAACGAACATGGGGTTTCTGCTTCTTCGGTTTATCGAGGGTGTGATTTGGAGATTTTCGGGGTATCCTTTCCGATAGATTTGATTCTGATTCCCATGGGGGAGGTGTGCGTGGTTGTAGGCATGGATTGGCTAAGTCGGTTCGGTGCTATGATTGATTGCGAGGGCCAGCGAGTGGTAGTTCGAACCCCAAGTGGGGGAGAAATGACTGTATATGGTGAGGGCACCAGAGTGGGATCAGGTTTTTGTTCAGCTGCCAGGGCTCGACAGTACATTCAGCACGAGTGTGCGGGTTATCTAGCGTATGTGGTAGATACGCGGGTCAGGGATCAGATTTCGGTTTCCGATGTACCGGTGGTCAGGGAGTTTGCAGATGTGTTTCCGGAGGAGTTGTCGGGGATACCTCCGGAGAGGCACGTCGAGTTCAGGATCGACCTGGTGCCAGGTACGGCCCCTATCGCTAAGGCGCCGTACCGATTGGCGCCGCCAGAGATGCGAAGTTTTCATCACAGCTACAGGAACTGCTAGGCAAGCAGTTCATTCGTCTGAGCAGTTCTCCATGGGGAGCACCGATTATTTTTGTCCGGAAGAAGGACGGTTCGCACCGGATGTGCATTGACTACCGGGAGTTGAATAAATTAACGGTGAAGAACCGTTACCCACTCCCGATGATAGACGATCTCTTCAATCAGTTGCAGGGTGCATCTTGGTTTTCCAAGATAGACTTGAGGTCTGGGTATCATCAGGTCAGGGTCAGAGAGGAGGACGTGGAGAAGACCGCGTTCCGAACTCGTTATGGACATTACGAGTTCGTGGTGATGCCGTTTGGGCTCACCAACGCGCCAGCGGTGTTCATGGACCTGATGAATCGGGTCTGTAGACCGATGCTCGATCGCTCGGTCATAGTGTTTATAGATGATATCTTGGTGTATTCCAAGACCCGAGAGCAGCATGAGGAGCATCTGCGGGAGTTGTTGGGAGTTCTGAGACGAGAACGGCTGTACGCCAAGTTCTCGAAGTGTGAGTTTTGGCTACGAGAGGTCCAGTTCCTCGGACATCTCGTTAACCAAGAGGGGATTTTGGTCGATCCGGCCAAAATCGAGGCAGTTATGCAGTGGGAGGTTCCGAAATATCCCTCAGACATCAGGAGCTTTTTGGGATTGGCAGGGTACTACCGGAGATTCATACAAAACTTCTCCAAGATTGCGGTACCCCTCACTCGTCTGACGAGGAAGGAGGTGGATTTCCGGTGGGGCCCTGAGCAGCAGAGGGCGTTTGAGACCCTCCGACAACGGTTGTGCGAGGCCCCAGTCTTGACACTCCCGGAGGGAGTTGAGGATTTTGTGGTGTTCTGTGATGCATCTATCACAAGGTTAGGGGCGGTCCTCATGCAGAAAGGACGAGTGATAGCTTATACGTCGCGACAATTGAAGCCTCATGAGACAAGATACCCTACGCATGACTTGGAGTTGGGGGCGGTGGTATTCGCCCTCAAGATATGGAGACATTACCTTTATGGGGTCCGTTGTACCATTTACATGGATCACAAGAGCTTGAGACATATCATGGATCAGCCGAACCTGAACATGAGGCAGCGCAGGTGGCTGGATGTAGTCAAGGACTACGATTGCGAGATCCTTTACCACCCTGGTAAAGCGAACGTGGTTGCGGATGCTTTGAGCCGCAAGTCAGCTGGGTCTTCCATCCCAGCGGTATGTATGAGGATAGCAGTGGACTCTCCGCTTGTGAGTCTGATCAGAGATGCCCAGGTTGAGGGCATGCGACCGGAGAATTGGAAGCTGGAGAGGATCAAGGGTGAGAATAACCGGTTTGAGCAGGATAGTCGGGGATTATTGACCCGATGCGATCGGGTTTGGGTTCCAATGTCTGGCGGGGTTAGGCAGACGGTTATGGAGGAGGCTCATAAGTCTCATTTCTCTATTCACCCGGGGGCCACCAAGATGTTCCGGGATTTGAGTTTGAGCTATTGGTGGCCGTGCATGAAGCGAGAAATCGCTTGGTACGTCGAGAGGTGCTTAACATGTAGGATGGTCAAGGTCGAGCATCAGAGGCCGCATGGCAAGCTGCAGCCCCTGGAGATCCCCATGTGGAAATGGGAACAGATCATGATGGATTTTATTACCAAGTTGCCGAGGACGGCGAAGAGGTTTGATGCTATATGGGTCATCGTGGATCGATTGACCAAGAGTGCCCATTTCTTGGCCATACGGGAGAGCTCATCGGCCGAGAAATTGGCCGACGTGTACGTTCGCAAGATCGTGTCTCGCCATGGGGTTCCCGTTTCCATTGTCTCTGATCGGGATGTCAGGTTTACCTCCCGCTTCTGGCAGAAGTTTCACGAGGAGCTGGGCACACGGTTGCACTTCAGCACAGCATTCCATCTGCAGACTGATGGTCAGAGTGAGCGGACCATTCAGACCCTCGAGGATATGTTGAGGGCGTGTGTCATCGATTTCGGTGGGAGCTGGGATTCCTATCTACCGCTTTCAGAGTTCGCCTACAACAACAACTATCATTCCAGCATTGGCGCCCCGCCATTCGAGCTGTTGTATGGGCAGAGATGTCGCACCCCGGTTTGTTGGGGTGAGGTTGGTCACAGGGTGATGGGTCGGACGGAGGTGGTCTTGCAGACTACCGAGAAGATTCAGCATGTTAGACAGCGGCTGCAGACCGCTCAGAGTCGGCAGAAGAGTTACGCTGACCGACGCCAATCCGAGTTAGAGTTTTAGGTCGGTGACATGGTACTCCTGAAGGTCTCGCCCTGGAAGGGTGTGATCCGCTTCAGGAAGAGGGGAAAATTGGGTCCCCGATATATTGGGCCGTTCAGGATCATTGCCAGGGTTGGCAAGGTGGATTACAGACTAGAGCTGCCGGAGGAGCTTAGTCGGATCCACAGTACTTTCCACGTTTCGCAGTTGCGAAAGTGCATTGTGGACCCGGAGGCAGTGGTGCCACTAGATGACATTCAGGTTGATGAGCGCCTGAATTATATTGAGAGGCCGATTGCTGTTTTGGAAAGGAAAGTGAAAGTCCTACGCAACAAGGAGGTTCCGTTGGTAAAGATACAATGAGAGCATCGGAAGGGATCCGAGTGGACATGGGAGTCGGAGGCTGAGATGCGGGAGCATTACCCGGAGTTATTCGCTACAGCTGACTTCGAGGACGAAGTCTAAGTCAAGTGGGGGAGAATTGTAACATCCCAACCGTCAGGTATTATTAATTTTTCCTTTTAGACTTCATGTTTAAGGTCTACTCGACGAGTTGGCGCTATGACTCGTCGAGTAGCAGCGGGCCAGGACACGTCAATTAATGAGTGACTCGTCGAGTCGGCATGGGGGACTCGACGAGTAGGAGCTGGCAGTGGAAACCTTAATTTTCAGGGTTTCGCACCCTACATATTGGACCATTAGCGCCTCCCATTGTCCTCTATCACCCTCTTGAGACCCAGAAACCCTAATTTCCGTGAGTGAGAGCTTGGAGAGTGTTTTGGAGCTTTGGGAAGTGACTTTTGTGAAGGAAATTTGTAGATCAAGAGGCTAATATCAAGATTTCTGTGTGGATCCAGAGTCTACTTTAGTTTGGGCACGTTTTGGAGGTAACCAGCTGTTACCTTAACCTCTTTTTCTTCTAAGAATCATTCATATGTGAAAACTAGGGCTTTCTTTAGTTATTCATGAAGGGATTTTGGTATGGGAGCTAGATTTGAAATTGAAACTTCAGATCTGAACCTCTTTTGAGTCCTAAGTCCATAAAGTTTCCAGCTCTTGCAAGGATGAGACTCTCCCAAGGTGTAAAGCTCCATTAGAATCTTAGATTGGTCATTTAGAGCCTTTAGGGCCTTGCATATGTGTAAAGTTTGCAACTTTACGTGATAAACATGCCTTAGAAGCTTGGATCTGTAATCTGGAACCTTGGCATGGCTTAAAAAGTGTCTGCATGGATGAAGGTCTGCAAGGACTCGGTGAGTTGCATAGTTAACTCGGCGAGTCATATGAAGATGGTCGTGAACTCGTCGAGTTAATGAACAAACTCGGCGAGTCCGTTGAAGATTGCCTTGAACTCGGCGAGTCGTTCGATGACTCGGCGAGTCGGCTAGGGTTTCTCCCAATTCTTAGACACGTATGAACTCGGCGAGCTAAAGAGAAACGCGACGAGCTAATCAAGGATTTCACGACTTCTCGAGTTCAGGAAGGACTCGACGAGTCGATGGTCTGCACTCGACGAGTCGAGTCAACATGGACTGTTGACTATGACTGGGGACTTTGACTTTGACCAAGAGTTGACCAGTTGACTTCTGAAAGTATTCTGGTAATTTGGAGATTTACGAAAAAGGGTTTTATGGTAACGATAGGTGGTGGAGTTCGTGTTGGTGATCCGGGAGTTGAGCTTCTAGTTTCAGACGACAGTTGCGAGGTGAGTTTTCCTCACTATACTCAAGGGTCTAAGGCACCACGGCCGATCCTTTGGATTATTATATGGTTATGTTATGCTAGTATAATCTGTTAGATCGGTATCCTAGAGGGTAGGATAATATTATATGATATGTGGTATGATCTGTTAGATTGGCATCCTGGTAGATATGATGGTGTTATGTGCTATGTGGTAAGATCCGTTAGATCAAGTATTGTCTATAGACTGTTATGTGATTATCTATTATATGTGCACATGTTTGTTTGGCGGTTGAGGCTTATCTACTTGGTGCGAAGGACAATAGACCTGGGCATTCCAACCTGTAGGTTGTGGGCCGTGAGTATTCCATCCCGAGGATGATTGGACTCAGAGTATGTGGGCATTCCAACCTGTTGGTTGTGGGCCTGGGGTATTCCAACCTGATGGTTGATTGGACCCATAGTGTGTTGGCAATCCAACCTGTTGATTGTGGGCCTGGGGTATTCCAACCCGATGGTTGATTGGACCCATAGTATGCTGTTATGATTATATGTGTATTGTTGCGGGTATGGGTATTTTGGGGGAACTCACTAAGCTCTCGAGCTTACAGTTTCAGTTTATTGTTTCAGGTACATCAGGGGATCGCGGCAAGGCGAAGGCGTGATCGTACAGCTCCTCATGTTTTGTCTATGTTTCTGGGAAAACTCTGATATTATACATTTTGAAAACAAAGTTGTAATGATTTTTAATGGTTGAAATGTTTTTAAAAGTTTAAATTGGTTGAAATTTTTTGGGTGTTACAAGTGGGGCGTACCAGTTAGGCTGAAGGCTCAGAGAACGGTCCAGATAGGCTGAAGGCCCGATGAGGCGGTTTAGTCATGTTGAAGGTTCTATGAGCGGTTCAGATAGGCTGAAGGCTCTATATGCATGCTGTTATTTGTATATGTTATCTGTTTGGGTGTTAGTACTTTGGGGGAACTCACTAAGCTTCGTGCTTATAGTTTGGTTTATGGTTTCAGGTACTTCAGTGGATATTGGCAAGGTGAAGGTGTGACCATACACATCATTGCGTTTTGGACTTATGATTTATGGGAAACTCTGATAATGTGAATGTTTTGAAAACTATGTTAAAAAAGGTTCTGATTTTTAATAATGTTTTGGGAACAACGGTTTTTGTAAAAACATCTATAGAAAAATAGTTGTTTTGAAAAGTTTAAATTTTATGAAATTTTATGGATGTTACAATCTTGTTCCTCCTCCTCCTCATGCCAACATTGTTGGTTATCGTTGGCTCTATCGCCACAAGTTTGACAACAAAGGCAACCTTGATCGCTATAAAGGTCTTCTTGTTACTCAGGGTTTCTCCCAACTTCCAGGTCTTGACTTTGATGATACTTTCAATCCTGTTGTCAAACTGCCACCATCCGTACCGTGCTAAGCATTGGGATATTCAAAAATTGTCCTATTCATCAGTTGCATGTCAAAAATGCTTTCCTTCATGGTGATCTATGAAACAACCTCCTGGCTATGTTCATCCTACACTCCAAATCATGTGTGTTGTCTTCGTAAATCTCTCTATGGTCTTAAGCAGGCTCCCCGAGCTAGGTATCAACGATTTCCTGTCTTCATCACTTATATTGGTTTCACCAACAGTCGGTCTGACTGCTCCCTCTTTACCTATCACTCTGGGGTTGATCATATATTTCTTCTTCTCTATGTTGATGACATTATCCTCACCACCTCATCTTCTGCTCTCATATCTCACATAATCTCTCGGCTCTCATCTGAATTTCCCATGTCAGACCTCGACCCTCTCTCCTTCTTTCTTGGCATTGCTGCTTCTCGAGCTACTGATGGTCTGTTTCTATCTCAGACTTCCTTTGCTAAGGAAATCGTGTCTCATGCATACATGTCCTCCTGTAATCCCTGCAGTACTCCATCTGACACTAAATCTAAACTCTCCCATCATGGATCTCCTGTCTCTGACCCTTCTCTTAATAGGAGTTTGGTTGGTGCCTTGCAATATCCCACCTTCACTCGTCCAGATATTGCACATGCTGTTCAGAAAATATGTCTTTTCATGCATGATCCACGTGAACCTTATCTTCTTGCGGACACTTTGTCTCACGGTCTGCTCATCACACCATATTCCATTGATCACTTGGTCATGTATTCTGATGCTGATTGGACCGAGTGTCCTCATACTTGTAGGTCCATTTTAGGGTTCTGCGTTTACCTTCGCAATAATCTCGCGCCGTGGTCCTCCAAACGTCAACATGTTGTTTCTCGGTCCTTAGCTGAGGCTGAGTATCGAGGGGTGGCAAATGTCGTTGAAGCTGCTTGGCTTCACAATCTTCTTCTCGAGTTATCATGTCTGTTATCTAAAGCTACGGTTGTGCTTCGCGACAATGTGAGTGTCATGCATTTATCTTCTAACCCTATACAACACCAACGTACCAAACATGTGGAAATAGATTTACGTTTTGTTTGGGAACGTGTTGCTATTGGACATGCATATGTTTTGCACGTGTCATTGGCTCATCAGTTTGCATATATATTTACTAAGGCTTTTCCTACACATTTCTGGAATTTTGGAACAATTTGCACATATGTAAACCCCATGCTCAATCTCAGGGGATGTGTTAGTTTATATTATTGTTTACACATAATGTATAGTATAGGGACCCATTGTCAATTATATATATATATATATATATATATATATATATATATATATATATATATATATATATATATATATATATATTCAACCTTATGGGCACATAGTTGCATTCCCACGCGACTTCAACTTCATATGAAGATGAAAGAAAATATCATTATACTAGTTATCTGATAGTTTACGATGAATCCCCCAAAGATATCTGCATTTTTTTTCATGGGATCTTGTATAAAGATATCTGCAATTTCTCATGAGCTCTTAAATAATGGATCATAAAAATAACAGCTTCCTCATGTGCTCTTGAATAATAGATCAGAAAAATAACAATTTCCTCGTAGGTAACAATAACAATTTCCTCTTGGGCTCTTGAATAATGAATCACAATAATAATAATAATTTCCTCATAGACTCTTGAATGATCGATCATAAAAATAACAATTTCCTCATATGCTCTTGAATAATCAATCATAAAAATAACAATTCCCTCATGGGGCTCTTGAATAATGCATCATAAAAATCACAAAGTGTTCAATTCAAACGATGCTTATAAAGAAAATAAGTTACCAACGAATTTTATAAGGACGACATTTTGCTTCTTCTTCTCACAGAAGCTTCGTTTAGTCACGTCCAATCCAACTGAAGAGTAGAGATATAGATGAAAAGACACAGGTCAATTAAGTTACATATTTATAGATTTCCCCTAGCTGATACCAATCAAAATGGTATACATAGGATGAAAATTGGAGTTGAAAAGAAGAAAGAACATTCATTCAGTAACCAATCTAAAACAACTCAAACAATTCTATACCCAATTTTAACTTTAATTTTACTAAAAAAAGCTCAAACAAAAGTTGAAATGTATCCAATAGATTTGGGAAACAAACGACTATATCAAATCAAGTGAAGCTAATCATCGGCAGTAGCTAACTGCAAAGACAAGAGCTCTTCTTCAGGGATGATTTTGATATGACAATCCGATTTGGGATACGATACACAAAGCAACGAGTAGCCACGCTCAATCACATCGTCGCTCAACATCCCCTCACTCTGATCCACGCTTCCACTAAGCAGTTTCGCCGGACAAGTCATACAAACTCCCAGCTTGCAATCATGGGGTACGGACATTCCAGAATCCAATGCCTTTTCCAGTATCGTCTCATCTGGATCCACCTCTAGTTCAGTCGTTTCACCTTCGTGCTCGATTGCAACTTTGTAAGAGCAGGTGGTGGTGTAACGGAGGCGGCCACGGAGGTTTAGGGGGTGAAGCGAGCGGAGATTGGTGGCGAATTGGTGTTTCGGAGCAGCGAGTGTGAAGGGCGGAGGAGTAGTGATATGAAAGGTAGGCGCTGCTGCTGCCATGGCGAATGACGATTGTAAGTTTTTGAGGGAAGAGATGGGGGTGTGGTGTTCTAATCTTGATAAGGTTTTGTTTGTGTAGGCGTCATTTCTTTTACACTTTTTAATTTAGATAATATATTGTTTTATAAGAAATAACAATTATTTAAAACTTATAAATGTGATTATCTAAAATATATAGACAAAACTGTAAGAATGGTCTTTGTGGTATGTCAAAACTGGCGTGTTTGGTCCAAAAAAGTTTGGACTAGCAGCAAATGTCCAAACTTTTTATTTTGTTACAAGATTGATCCAATTTGTTTTAAACATTTTTATAATTAATGACAATTTTGCCCTTACTTTTTCTTTTTCAGTTTATTTATTTAAATGCTTTTCTAATTAAAAGAAAAATAAAAAAGAAAATTACTTCTCTCTCTCTCTTTCTCTCTCTCTCTCTCTCTCCCTCTCTCTCTCGTATTTGAGTGTGTGTTTACTGTGCGAACACAAATCCACAAATCCACATCTCTCTCTCCCTCCCTCCCCCCCTCTCTCTCTCCCACCCCCTTCTCCCTCTTGTATTTGAGTGTGTGTTTACTGTGTGAACACAAATCCATAACAACCCTCCTGCACAAATCCACCACAATGCCTTAAACTTGAAAGCCATTTTCAATCTCTCGCCCGTCGGAGCATTTATTGGAGCTAGAGGAGAAGAGGTCGGACCAAGATCCAACGAGGTCACCAGACGACCTTCTAAGATAGATGGGAGTAAGACAGTCATCGTATGACAGGTCAAATGGTTTTTTTAGATCCACCGCCATTTAGGGTTTTAGTCGCCCGTATCTCTCCTTCTATGACGATGTTGTTGTTCCATCTCTGAAACGAGGGTTTGCAAGCTCAATCAAGAAGGACGACTCCGCCCCTTTCCACTCACCTGCAAATCGACTTCAATATGCCGCTAAAAACCCTAGCAACTGGAAACCCCCGCCGCTCCGATCAACAACTCGAAGAAGACGATGGTTGAGTCGCTTTAAACCCGAGCTTCGTCTTTACAAATCTGTAACTCGTTCTTCCCCTTTCTTAATCCCCTTATGATTTTGGATATTTTCAAGTATTTTGGTTGCTGGGTCGACCATGATAAAGGTGGAGGCTGTTTCAGACCTCCAAGTAGCCATTAACTGGTGATTAAAGTGTACCATACGATGAATCTGATTTCTTGATGAATTTCGGGTTAGAAAGATGAAAGTGTGTGTTCATCAGATTATGTGTGTGTATGGGTGTGTTCATCAGATTCTGTGTGTGTATGGGTGTGTTCATCTGATTTCATGTGTGGGTGTTCATTTGATTTCATGTGTGTGTGTGTTCATCAGATTTTGTATGTGTGTTCATCTGATTTTGTGTGTGTATATATGTTCATCTGATAAGGGCGAACCTCTAGTTCTTTTCTCTCACAATGCTACGAGCATTTGAAAAATTAGAAAAAAGTGAATATTATAGCATATATAATCGATCGTATATTCAAAGCATGTGAGACTTGACTCATTATATCTTATAAGGATATGATATATGTTCAATCACTTGCTATAATATTTCCATATATTAAATTTCCTATGTTGAACCATTTCAACATGATATATATATATATATATATATATATATATATATATATATATATATATATATATATATATATATATGACAAAGTTCTATTAAAATTTGAAATATAAACCTTTAGATTCGAAAAGAAGTATGAGTGTCATCTCCCCTAAGTCTACTATAGTGAAACATTTCCAAAATTTGCAATGTGCAAATTGAAAACTTTGTTCCTTAAAAACAGTATTGTCAACATACAATACTAGCATAACAGTTATGCTCCCACTAGCTCTGACATGTACCCAAAAATCAAATAGACTTCTAGAAATCAATACTCTTGACTTTCTTACTGAAGTACATATTTCTGTTACGTGATGCTTCGATAAGTCCCCAACTAGACTTCTTAAGCATATACACTTTCATTGGATAGCATATGTGTGTGTTTAAACCCTTTCATAACTTATAATTATAAGTCTTTGAAAGTTCAAACAATTCCTTACCATTTTTCACAATTCGAAATGTGAAGAGGGATGCTGTAATCATATTGTGAATTTGAGAATGCAATTAATACAAGCAATATCCATACTGATCTTTATCAGATCCTTTAAAATCTATAGCGAAAGTGTTTCCTCATAATCATTCTCATGAATTAGAGCGAAAACTTTGCCACCTATGTTTTATGGTGCATACGTTCCCATCCATGTGAATCTATCATTTCCAACCTGCAATCATAAGACAAGGTTTAGGACAAAACCAAATTCAAATTTAGCTTTCCTTTCATGGACTGAACATTGCTTATTCTAAATTTCCTTCCTTCTAGTAGCACAAGGGCCTACCAGTGCTTCTGTGTTGTTAAGCAGCTCACCCATATTGATAAATGTACTTTCACTTACCAACGTGCTTTGCTTTTGTAGTTAAATGAAAACCATAAAAATCATAAGCATTGCCAACTCAACTGGAGGGTACACAAAAATAAGAATGTCTCAATCACACAAGACTATTTATCAACCTCAGCTCGCGTGCTAGTATAACTAAAATGTTTATTGTCATATGACTCCTGAAACTCTCAAGATCAATAAGACTCCCACTGACTTCTTGACATATGAGTTTTCTCTCAAGGAACATTCCTTGACGGACTAAAACAAATAGTCAAAAGTTCGTGTGGATTCCCGACAAGAATAACACTTCATAGAATTGGTCTCAGTTTGTTTTGACGAAAAAAATCACAATTCCAATTCTAAGTGTGCTAGAGTAAGAAAACATTATTACTCCATATTTCACGAGGTTTTATAAACCTTCTTAGTTTGAAATGAGTTTCTAGATACGATTTGTAGTAACTAGAGCATGGCTCTCAAACTTGATTGGAAACAAAGTATGACTCATCTCTTGATTGAACCATTTAAACAATATCCGATTCCTCTTCTTAGTCATACAATTGTACTAAGATGTTCTTCGAGGATCAATTTTGACATAGTTTCACAATCACTAAGATGATCATAAAACATGATACTAAAGCATTCTCCTTTCTTCTCAGATTAGAGAATCTTTTATCTTTCTGCCTAACTGATTCTTGTTATTCGTTCTGCTACTCTTTGAAGTTTTTCAAAGTATTAGAATTATGCTTAATCTTATAAACACAACCATATTTACTGAAACATCAGTAAATCATGACGAATAAAGTTATCGTCCTTTGTGGTGGATCTGAATAGTCCATATCAATATGTACTAGATCCATTAGTCCTTTACTTGACTCACATAAACATGTGATCAATGACTTAGTCATAATCTTCCAATGACCAAGATTCTCATACATCATGTAATTCGAATTGCATGACTCCAAGTTTCTGTTCAATTGAAACTTGGTGATGAGAATTATTTTCACTTGGTTAATTATGACAATACCACACACAATATTGTAAGAATTAAATCCACAATTAACTTTGCTAATATTAGAAACATAACCAACACTTTCGTAAATGCCATTGCAAGGAAATAAGAATAAGGCAACTAGATAAACCAAAATTTCACTTTTACTGAAAATAAACGAAAAATTGGAACTTGTACTTACAATTCATAAAATGAAAAACCATGTTTATAGGCATCTCCTAAGAGCAATACAAATCTATTAAATTATCCTAACTCTTAAGTAGTAGCTCCAAATTCTAATCATCGAACCATGTGACCGAAGTCCATCTCTCACGATCAGATTGAGCTCACTCTGCTTAAGCTTTCTTCTTTCTCTGAGATCCTACAATAACATCAAAATGGGATCATCACATCATGTATTAAGAGTCTATGTATAGGAACTTGTTAAAACAATGGAGTTAGATAATAGATGTACCTGAAGCAGAGTCACACAACTTGACTTCGCTATCTCTGAGATCTTTCAGTTATTTTGGGCAGCTTCACAACCAATGCCCCTTTAATTGGAAAAAGAAACAAATGGACTCTTTAGGGTTAACACATGGAACTATCTCATAACTAGCATTTCTCTTTACCATACGATCAAACTATTTGACCTTGGCAGACCCCTTTCCATTGGGAAAAGAAATATTTTCTAGACCACCATTGTCACCATTGTCAATGTCCATGGAAACTTTGGAATCAACCCCTTTAAGCACCTTTGCTTCAGATGTGCTCTTAAGCATTTCTACTTCAGTAACAATCAACATTTGGTTTAGATCAATTAGGGTCACGACGATGTTCATCATATGAAAGTTCTCAATGAACTATACGTATGACTTTGGAAACGAAAGAAGAACCAAATCAATGGCTTGCTCTCCCTTGGGAAAACGACACCCATTCTATCCAACTTGTCAATGTACGATTTCATTTCCAGAACATACACATACACATAATTTCCATCTTGATGCCTACATGCCAATAGGGCTTGAGTATTTTCGTATATTTCAACTTGAGGAAAACGTGACGTTGGGATAGTTTCTGGAGGAGGAGCTGGAAGAGCTAAAGAAGCATGATGTCCAGTTCCACCATTTTCCGAAGAAGAGAAAACATTTTCACCTTGATTAGAAAGTGGAAGATCATCTTCAAAATGAAGAGAAAAACCATTTCCAAAGGAATAAGGAAGACCATTATTGTCTTGTCTTGACATCTGTAATGGGAGAAAAGAGAATTCAAGTTAGTTGATTTTAATCCTTAATTACTAACCCATAAATTTTAAATTTAGGTTAGGATTCATATTTTTGATTCGAACTTTGAAGAGGGGTGTCATAGTCAAGTTCATATCCATTTTTATAGGTAAAGCTTTTACCAATTTCAATCTTATGAAACTCCTAGATCTTTTGAGATTCATTGAATCCTATCAATGACATGTTTAATCTCAGAGTATGCTCTCACTTTTGTGACTGGGATGCCGAGGATCACAAACAAGATGTGAATAACCATGCAAACCTGCTTGGCAACCTCGATGTCATTCATCATCTCACATTGACATGCCGGTTAACCACACACATTGAATCAACAACGATAATTCTCGAGATACCTATCATATCTCTTTATAGTCCCTATTAGTGTGTTGGTTAACCACACACGCTCCACTAACGACATAAAAAGCATAATGTGTGTTTTCGTGGATTAGCATACTATTCACATTTTCCTAAAGTACATAAGAGTTGGATTTTGTGAAAGAGTTCTAGTAATTTAATAGCATTATAATTTTAATGAAGATTGTATTATATGAAACCCGTTCGGCTAACGACCCTCCACCACACAGGAGAGCGGTGGGTGAGATTGGATGATAGATTCCATTTTATGCATATTTTAGGGTAGTTTTTATTAACATTTAACATCATAATTTGTACATTTTCATGTCATTAGTTTAATTAATGTCCATCTCATGTCATTCTTTAGAATTTCCGTACTGCTAACATTTTTATGTCATTTTTAGATAATTCGAGTGGAGCAATACTTTGGGAGCAGCTTTGGATGTGTTTGATGGAGAATTGGAGTTAATTGGAGCTTGGAACTTAAAAAGGATGTTGAAGAATTCTTGGAAGATGTTTTAGTCAAGAAATATTCGATCGAAGTGATCATACGAAGATAGATTGCTACATCCTAAAGCCAAAAGGATGTTGCTGGTAGCTTTGACCCCCTGTTAGTATTTTGATCATATCTCATGGCTCGTAACTCCGATTGACGAGATTCAAAATTTTATGGACACTAGACAAAATTTCGGACGACTTCGGTGTTTGTGAAAAAAAGAGAAAATGCACAAATTCAATCGAATTTTTCCAAATTCGATCAAATCTTTTAAAAATTCGATCAAATAAACATTTCGTAGTTCAGAAAGTTCGAAAATCAGAAAAATAAAAAATTCGACCAGAACTCAAAAAATTCGATCGAATTTTTGGGTTTATTGCTCCCGAAGACTCTGGCTTGTTTATATAGGACACCTCTCTGATCAGATTGGAGGTTGGATGATTCTTGAAGCTACAGACGATGAAAAAGATGATTTCTGAGGAAATTTTTCTCCAATTTCAGCGATTTTTGAAGATCTGAAAGCTGAAGATACTCTCTTACATTTAGTTTATCAAGATTAATCATTTAATGTCTTGTTATTAGTTTTAATTTGTTTTTAGCCATGTCCGACTAAAACCCTTGTTTTCAGTTTTGCATAGACTAGTACTTCTCACTTGATTAGTTTCTCAGTTCTAGTTTTTGATTTGTGTTTCTATCTAGATTTTTTAGTTTTGAGCTTAATGAACGTTATATTTTTTAATTCTTGTTAGTCTGATCACCTAGCTAGGGTTTTTATCAATCCAGTTAATCAGTTTATAGAATCCGTAATTGTTCTTGTCAACTGGTAAAAAGTAACAAGTATTAGTTTGGTTCCGTGTTTGGGATTTAACTCTGATATAAACTGTAAAAATCATATTTTTACACTTCCAAGCTTATGAGAAGTATTGGATATTGTCGGGAACTTTACATAGATCATAAAGCTGCTTTTCTAGTTTAATTAAGAGCTTATTTAATTGAATAGTAAAAAGTTATGGTTAATTCAAAGAGCTTGTTAACTAATTTAGGTAAAAGAGCTTATACTAGAGCTTGTTAGTTTTTCTCAGTACCAACTTAGATAGAACGCATTTTGAATAACCAGATATGGGCTAATTGTGTGATTAGGAAAGTTGCATCAGAACTGAAATCGTTTTTATTATTGATTTTCGTTTAATTTATTTTCATTGCAATTTTTAGTTTTTAGTTTAATTCAAAATCCATCTTTTATAATTTTTGTTTTGTTGACTAGTGTGTGCCTGATGCAAAAATGCATTGACCATTAGGCTATGTCCCTGAGGATTCAAATTTGCTTCCCTATGCTACATTATTAGTGCAACCAGTAGTGAAATTGTATTTGTTTAATACGCCTGCGACAATGTGTTAACAAACTGGCCCTGTTGTCGGAGACACAATGTTTTCTATTAGTGTTATGCCCTAAATTTTTCGTTCAAATACACCTCTAGCTTTTGATCTAGAAATTGAAAGAACTGCTAGGAAACTGAAGAAGGAAGCAATAAAGAGAAAATAATCAGTTGATTTCTTTGGTTCATCATCATCCTCCGTACCACCATAAATCTACACCACAAGGCAGTCCTTTGTGGAAGGAACCAAACCCAAGTTTTTCTTCTTTTCCGAAAGTACCCCCATCTTGACATTCAGAGAATCCTTATAAAACTTACTCCCCACGCTCCTCGGTTAAATTTGAAACCACTGACTCTTCAAAAACCGAATCTGAAGAATCAACCATAAGTGGAGACAGAGCAGAAAAGACTCTCGGAGAGTGGGCCACCCAATAAGTTAATTAGCAACCTTTCTGCATTACGTTTCTGGAAGCTCAGAATTTCGAGCTTAAATATAGGCTAATACATCTTCTTCCCATATTCCGAGGTCTAGAAAACGAAGACCCACATAAATTACTCAAGGAATTTCATGTGGTTTGTTCATGAATGAAGCTGCATGTTGTTACTGAAGATCATATAAAGTTAAGGAAATCCCCTTTTCGGTTCAAGATTCAGCAAGGGAATGTGTGTATGAGCTCCCATACGGATCAATCAACACTTGGACATAACTCACAAAGCTATTTTTAGAGATGTATTTTCCAGAAACACTAGTCTCCAGTCTCAGAAGAGAAATTCTTGGTATTAAACAAGGAAAAAGAGAAACTTTACATACTTACTAGGAAAGATTTAAAAATCTTCTAGTTCGGTACCCACAACATTGGATCAGTGACTACCAACTCTACAATTGTTTCTGCGATGGTCTGAAACCCATGGAGCGGCGTCTGATAAATGCTTCCAATGGTGGTTCCTTAGTTGATATGACACCAACTGAAATCCGGGAGCTGATCGAGAAGCTGGTGATAGAGTCGAAGCATTCTGGAAATGAAGACGAATGGTATCCAAATCAACCAAGGGGAGTAATTGAAGTCAATAATACCCATCTGGAGTCTCAGATTTCTGAACTCACAAAAGTTGTTCTGCTTTTGACAAAAGAAAAAAATAGCTACAAAGAAACCATGTGGAATCTGCTTGAAGATAGAACATCTGACAAATATGTGTCCGTTACTACAAGAGGATGCTGCTATGGTAAAAGCTATTAGAGGCTATCAGAACAATTATCAGAATAATTTTCAGCAGAAACATCAATATCAGATGCCACCTAGATTCCATCTACAACGAAATTATCAGCAACCGAATTTTCAGCCTAACTTTTAGAATCTAAATCAGCAAAATTATGAGAGTAAAAATTTTCAGAATCAGAACTCGCATCAGCAACCTTGTAGTTCCAGTGTGGCCTTAGAAGACATTGTGAAGAGTCTTGCCACAAGCACCCAAGCATTCCAGAATGAAACCAGAGCTAGTATTAAGAATCTGGAACAACAGGTGTCTCAACTTGCCACTTTTGTGGGTCGTCTGGAATCTGAAGGAAAGTTACCGAGGCACACTGAGAATAATCTGAAGCACAATGGGAGTGCTATTTCCTTGAGACGTGGGAAAGTTATGAAGGCCCAAGTGCATTTGAACCAGAAAAAGAAGCTGAAGAGGAATATGAAGAAGTTCTGGTAGAAGAAGAAGGCGTAAAAGAAACAGAAGAAGTAGAAGAATATAAATGAAGACGAATATGCTACGTGGTTCAGAGAACCAAGTTCGATGTAGCATCTGACTTAAGCCGGAAGATTGAAATAAAAGAAAATCAAAGTGACCATTAGAAGTATCGCGATAGTTGTTAAGGAAGCTTGTAGCTAGAAATGATACTTTAAGATGTGATTATATCACCTTAGAACATGAAGGGAGGTATAGTTTGTTCTAGAATTTGGCTCTAAGAGACCTGAGTCTAAGCGTTGCAACATACGATGAGAGGTCATTAGAACGTGACCCATTGGTCTATTGTGGTAATCAAAGAACTTACCTTAAGTTTGTTAAGAAAAAGAAGGAGTCTCCAATAAGTATTGAGTTTGTAACTCGAAGGGTACAACATATTATGAAGAATGAGTTCAAGATCGATCACTGCCTGCAGTTAAAGAAGTCTAAGAGTTAGAAAGAACATAGAAGTTACGGTTATCACCTAGGATGAAGAAATAACGTATGGAGTCATTATACAAGACCTGTTTCGTTGATGATTCCGGGACGTAATCATCCTAAGGGGGAGATAATTGTAACCCCCGCAGATTCGGGCTAGTCAATTTAGAGACAATAAGTGTCGAAAACGACTTTTTTATAGAAGACTATTTAGAATGAATAATCTCAATAAAAGTTGTAGCATATGTTACAAGGATTCCGTACATATAAAGAACGCCGAAATCCGAGTTATAACGGAGATGTTATGTCTCGTCGAAGTTTCGCAACGGAACCGACACGACACTGCGCGGCGTAAATAGTGAATTTACGATAGGGAGATTTTTAGCCTTAGCAATCTAAACAAAAGTCATAGTGTTCGTTAAACCGAGAGCGTGCATAAAAAGAACGCCCAAATCTGACTTCGTATGAGGAAGTTATGATTTTTCGAAGTTTCGGCTTAGCAGTATGCAGCCTGGAGTTCGAATATTAGATCGAACGGTTTTTAGCCGACACAAACTAAACGAGAATTGAGGATCTCGTTAATAGTAGCGTAACGATAAAAAGATAGACGAAAACGGACGTCAGATGAAGAAGTTATGAATTTTTAACGGACCAATCCTGTTCCGGCCTGTTAAAAATATAACTTTAAAAATAAAGTCAAAATTAGCCAACGAAGTCTAAATGAAAGTTGTAGAGTATGGTCCCGCCAACGCGTGGATATAAAGAATGTCGAAAACGGAGCTCGTATGTGAAAGTTACGAATTTTTGAAGTCGAGAAGGAAAATCACGAGCTGCATGCGAGGGGTACGCGCAGCGTAATTTCGGACGCCAAGCGTACCTTCGGACGCCAAGCGTACCGAAGTACGCCCTGCGTACGAGGAGATTATGCGCAACGGTCTTCTGTCTTCTGCGGTCCGAGATAGGCCACTAAGCCCCACCGAAGTTGCGACACGTGTGGTACGATGCGAGCACTACGCCCCGCGTACCTCGGACTACGCCCGACGTAGTGCGAGGTCTCGCAACTATAAAAAGGCTACGAAGGGAGCTCAAAATTCACACGTTTTCAACCATTCTCTCTTTCTCTCTCTAGTTTCTCTCTCTACCCCCTAACTCCCCCCCAAGCCTAGGTAAACCCCTAACACCCGAAGGAAGCCCCGAGAAAAGAGCTTTTCGGCTCGGAAACGTTGCTCCAAGCGAAGCCCGGTTTTCGAGAAAAACCCACTGTAAGTGAGCTACACCTACCTAATTTTTAATATAGCTTTTATTTAATTATTGTAACGTTATTAGGACCTTATAATAATTATTTGGGCTATTATTATGAGTTATATAAGTGTCGTTATAATATCTTTTTAACCACTCGCGGTACGAGGAATCTGGTTTGGAGGGCCGCTTGGGTTGCTGGATTTCAGAAGTGCTATATGCCAAAATAATCCTGCCCTCCGGTGTTCCATGTCTGGCCCCTGTCTGTACATAGTGGGTGAAGAGTATTGTTTAACGCTTATATAATAGTAATAATAGCTAGACTATTAATTAGTCTCGGTGAACGTTAAGACTAAAATCTAGTGGTAATGGTACTAGGTTTTGTCAAAGGAAATTGTTTAAAGTAAACGAAGTGTTGTCCGAGTACCGAGTCACCACCTTACCAGGTGAGTGCATAGTTACTTTCATCTTACACATAGATATGAAGTATTTTATATAAACTACATGCTATGTGTGCATATTATCTGAATACTTGCTTATCTATACTGGATGAACGATTTATACATGTTTTAAATGATTTAAACTGTATACGTATTTTATAACAACAAAATATGTTGGGTCAAAGATGGGTAGATTAGAAATGAGATAAATGATGAGCGATGAAAGATGAGATAAAGGATGAGCGATGAGTGGAAAAAGATAGTGTGAAGCGATGAGTCGAGCGATGAACCAAGCGATGGGCCAAGCGATGAACCAAGCGATGACCCAAGCGATGGCCCCATCATCTAGTAGAGTATAGATGACAACCACGGACTATTCTAGATAGCCCAGTGGAACACTAGCAGGATCGCAACCTGTAGGTGTTGTGAACGATGTGTTCACTCGGTGTACGCTAAAAACCCATTGACATGTATTGCGAGTGGACTCTCGAAAATAATACTGTCAATACACGAGATAAACCCTGGTGACTATGGACTTACTGCCTATTGTGTAAACCCCGGTGTCGATGGACTTCGTGCCTATTCTATAAACCCCGGTGTCGATGGACTTCGTGCCTATTCCTTAGGATAATCCTTAGGAATGAATGAACGAGGAATAGCTTATTCTTAGGGTAGATCCTTAAGAGTAAAGAAGATAATGGGGATGGGTAATTGGGTTGATTGTTTGATGTTTAAACATAATAATTATATTATTGTGGGTTGAAAACCCTATGTACTCACCAGGTTTCCCAAACTAACCCACTCAAGCTTATTTGTATCACAGGTGTCGATATGAAGTTACATTACACTGAGAGATTAAAGAGATGTAGATTACTAGTGTAAATGAATGTAAGTTCTGTTTATGCTTATGTTTATGTATTGACGATGACATCCCAAATGTTTTAAAATGAATAAAAATACATTTCTTCGGAAATGCTTTGATAACGTATTTATCATGTTTTTCTAGGAACAAATTCCGCAACATTTTTATTAAAAGAGTTACTCTGATTTTTATAAAGCATAAACAAAATCGGTCTTTTTTGGCCGTGAAAATGGAGATGTCACATATTCCACTCTTAAATGTTATCAAACACATCCCTTGTTATGCCAAGTTTCTGAAAGATTTATGCAATTCAAAGAAAAAAAATAAAATTCATGATAGTTGTTAAGGAAGCTTGTAGCTAGAAATGATACTTTAAGATGTGATTATATCACCTTAGAACATGAAGGGAGGTATAGTTTGTTCTGGAATTTGGCTCTAAGAGACCTGAGTCTAAGCGTTGCAACATACGATGAGAGGTCATTAGAACGTGACCCATTGGTCTATTGTGGTAATCAAAGAACTTACCTTAAGTTTGTTAAGAAAAAGAAGGAGTCTCTAATAAGTATTGAGTTTGTAACTCGAAGGGTACAACATATTATGAAGAATGAGTTCAATTTCGATCACTGCCTGCAGTTAAAGAAGTCTAAGAGTTAGAAAGAACATAGAAGTTACGGTTATCACCTAGGATGAAGAAATAACGTATGGAGTCATTATACAAGACCTGTTTCGTTGATGATTCCGGGACGTAATCATCCTAAGGGGGAGATAATTGTAACCCCCGCAGATTCGGGCTAGTCAATTTAGAGACAATAAGTGTCGAAAACGACTTTTTGATAGAAGACTATTTAGAATGAATAATCTCAATAAAAGTTGTAGCATATGTTGCAAGGATTCCGTACATATAAAGAACGCCAAAATCCGAGTTATAACGGAGAAGTTATGTCCCGTCGAAGTTTCGTGACGGAACCGACACGACACTGCGCGGCGTAAATAATGAATTTACGATAGGGAGATTTTTAGCCTTAGCGATCTAAGCGAAAGTCATAGTGTTCGTTAAACCGAGAGCGTGTATGAAAAGAACTCCCAAATCTGACTTCGTATGAGGAAGTTATGATTTTTCGAAGTTTCGGCTTAGCAGTATGCAGCCTGGAGTTCGAATATTAGATCGAACAGTTTTTAGCCGACACAAACTAAACGAGAATTGAAGATCTCGTTAATAGTAGCGTAACGATAAAAAGATAGACGAAAACGGACGTCAGATGAAGAAGTTATGAATTTTTAACGGACCAATCCTGTTCCGGCCTGTTAAAAATATAACTTTAAAAATAAAGTCAAAATTAGCCAACGAAGTCTAAATGAAAGTTGTAGAGTATGGTCCCGCCAACGCGTGAATATAAAGAATGTCGAAAACGGAGCTCGTATGTGAAAGTTACGAATTTTTGAAGTCGAGAAGGAAAATCACGAGCTGCATGCGAGGGGTACGCGCAGCGTAACTTCGGACGCCAAGCGTACCTTCGGACGCCAAGCGTACCGAAGTACGCCCTGCGTACGAGGAGATTATACGCAACGGTCTTCTGTCTTCTGCGGTCCGAGATAGGCCACGAAGCCCCACCGAAGTTGCGACACGTGTGGTACGATGCGAGCACTACGCCCCGCGTACCTCGGACTACGCCCGACGTAGTGCGAGGTCTCGCAACTATAAAAAGGCTACGAAGGGAGCTCAAAATTCACACGTTTTCAACCATTCTCTTTCTCTCTCTCTCTCTCTCTCTAGTTTCTCTCTCTACCCCCTAACTCCCCCCAAGCCTAAGTAAACCCCCTAACACCCGAAGGAAGCCTCGAGAAAAGAGCTTTTCGGATCGGAAATGTTGCTCCAAGCGAAGCCTGGTTTTCGAGAAAAACCCACTGTAAGTGAGCTACACCCACCTAATTTTTAATATAGCTTTTATTTAATTATTGTAACGTTATTAGGACCTTATAATAATTTTTGGGCTATTATTATGAGTTATATAAGTGTCGTTATAATATCTTTTTAACCACTCGCGGTACGGGGAATCTGGTTTGGAGGGCCGCTTGGGTTGCTGGATTTCAGAAGTGCTATATGCCAAAATAATCCTACCCTCCGGTGTTCCATGTCTGGCCCCTGTCTGTACATAGTGGGTGAAGAGTATTGTTTAACGCTTATATAATAGTAATAATAGCTAGACTATTAATTAGTCTCGGTGAACGTTAAGACTAAAATCTAGTGGTAATGGTACTAGGTTTTGTCAAAGGAAATTGTTTAAAGTAAACGAAGTGTTGTCCAAGTACCGAGTCACCACCTTACCAGGTGAGTGCATAGTTATTTTCATCTTACACATAGATATGAAGTATTTTATATAAACTACATGCTATGTGTGCATATTATCTGAATACTTGCTTGTCTATGCTGGATGAACGATTTATACATGTTTTAAATGATTTAAACTGTATACGTATTTTATAAGAACAAAATATGTTGGGTCAAAGATGGGTAGATTAGAAATGAGATAAATGATGAGCGATGAAAGATGAGATAAAGGATGAGTGATGAGTGGTAAAAGATAGTGTGAAGCAATGAGTCGAGCGATGAACCAAGCGATGAGCCAAGCGATGAACCAAGCGATGGGCCAAGCGATGAACCAAGCGATGACCCAAGCGATGGCCCCATCATCTAGTAGAGTATAGATGACAACCACGGACTATTCTATATAGTCCAGTGGAACACTAGAAGGCTCGCAACCTGTAGGTGTTGTGAACGATGTGTTCACTCGGTGTACTCTAAAAACCCATTGACATGTATTGCGAGTGGACTCTCAAAAATAATACTGTCAATACACGAGATAAACCGTGGTGACTATGGACTTAGTGCCTATTGTATAAACCCCGGCGTCGATGGACTTCGTGCCTATTCTATAAACCCCGGTGTCGATGGACTTCGTGACTATTCCTTAGGATAATCCTTAGGAATGAATGAACGAGGAATAGCTTATTCTTAGGGTAGATCCTTAAGAGTAAAGAAGATAATGGGGATGGGTAATTGGGTTGATTGTTTGATGTTTAAACATAATAATTATATTATTGTGGGTTGAAAACCCTATGTACTCACCAGGTTTCCCAACCTAACCACTCAAGCTTATTTGTATCACAGGTGTCGATATGAAGTTACATTACACTGAGAGATTAAAGAGATGTAGATCACTAGTTTAATTGAATGTAAGTTCTGTTTATGCTTATGTTTCTGTATTGACGATGACATCCCAAATGTTTTAAAATGAATAAAAATACATTTCTTCGGAAATACTTTGATAACGTATTTATCATGTTTTTCTAGGAACAAATTCCGCAACATTTTTATTAAAAGAGTTACTCTGATTTTTATAAAGCATAAACAAAATCGGTCTTTTTTGGCCGTGAAAATGAGGATGTCACATATTCCACTCTTAAATGTTATCAAACACATCCCTTGTTATGCCAAGTTTCTGAAAGATTTACGCAATTCAAAGAAAATTTTTTTAATGAAATATCAAAGCTGGCGAAAATATTTCTGTTATTTTGCAAAAAGGATTGCCCCCAAAGTGCCAGGATTCAGGGGTTTTCTCGATTCCTTGTAAATTGGGTAACCTAAATTTTTCAAATGCCATGCTTGACTTACGAGCTTCAATCAATGTCCTTCCCTTTTCTGTTTTTGAAAAATTAAAAATGGGAACTTTACAAAAGACCAGGACAATTATCCAGTTGGCTAACCACTCGACAATACACCCAAAAGGTGTACTGGAGGATGTTCTTGTACAAGTGAATAATTTGATCTTTCCTGCTGATTTTTATATTTTGGACATGGGTAATTTGGACATATCAGATACAAACACTATCATTTTGGGAAGACCATTTATGAAAACTGCAAAAACAAAAATAAATGTTTTTAATGGCATGCTTTCAGTGGAGTTTGACGAGGAAGTGATTAATTTTAAAATTAATGATAATAATGTCTCTGTGCAAGGAGTATTTGTAGATAAGAATTTATCAGACACATTAGAAGAGCTAGAGAAGGGAAAGCTTAGGGAAAACGAAGGAGGGAAATTGGTTGTTGAAAAGAAATTCGTAGAAGATGATAAATCTGAAAAGGAGAAGGAAGATATAATATATGCAGAAGAAACATTAGAGAAGGGGTTGGCAAAAAAAGATAAGCTTGGGGAGGAAGAAAAGAAGATTTCTGGAAAAAGAAATAAAAAGAAAGTGATGATTTCTGCAAAGGAAAGAGCAGAGAAAATTTTGAAAAGAAAAATGGTTCTGGAAAAAGAAAAAGAGGCGATTTCTGGGAAGAAAAAGAAGTTCAGAAAACGAAAGAAAAAGGTTGAAAATAATCTGAAAGACCTATCTGAAGACAATCTGCAGTCTTTCTAGTTTGTTGAACAAGTTCTAGATCTACCAATCTTCCCATATTTGAAAGGATCCGGAGTCACAAGGAAGAGATTTGAGCTTCAGAAATGTCCCAACCACACCGGTTAACAAATCTGGTTGGGCAAAGTCGAGTCAACGACTTTAAAAAAGAGCGGATTTACGGGAGGCAACCCACGTAGTTTTTAGTTTTTTTTTCGCTTTAAATAAAGAGATGGTCGCAGTTCCAAGTAAGCTTGGGGAAATCAGAGGATCAACCGAGTAGCTGAAATTCAGATTTTTCGTCAACATCATCGTCAAAATCAGAATTTCTGTAAACTTATCAGGTACATTCATTCATAGCTGCATTTTTTTTTGCTTTTACATTCTTTATTGAGTTGTTAATTCTTCTCTGAGCATTGAGGACAATGCATCATTTTAAGCTTGGGGAGGGGGTTACTATAAAAATTTGTATTTTTATTAAAAATTTTAAATTTTAAATTTTTTTAAGTTAAAATTTTCAAATTTAATTTTTCCTTTTGCATTTTATTTCCTTCATTGCATTTGCACATAAAAAATATAAAAAATCCAAATTTTTTTTTTATTTTTTATTTTTTCTGCATTTATAAAATTTCGAAAAAACCCAAAAAGATTTTATTTCTAGTTATTTTAATTTTTTTTATTTTCTGCATAAAAATCGATAAAAAAATTAAAAAAATGAATTTTTTTTTGCATGAGATGCGGATATCATTTTACATTCGATAGCCCTGTAAAAATTAAGTGAGATAGTTGCCGAAAATAATAGTCTTATTACAATCAATTTTAAGAAATTTCTTTTCAAGTGCTTTAAATATTATCGTAATATGAACCAACATAAGAGTCGAGTAATTTTTACAATGGAAGTGTGGGATAGAAAAACAAACAGTGTTTTAGGAATAATTTCCTTAAATACCTTGAAAAGAACCTAGATTGGATAACCGTTTTCTTTCCTTGAAGTACTGAACCGTATAGATTATGCGCCTTTTGAGGTTAGGAAGGAACTCTTGTTATACCCACATAATTTATTATCATTTTTTAAGTATTGAAGATTGGTGGGCCTTAAAGTAAAATCCGCGTCCAGTCTATATATATATATATATATATATATATATATATATATATATATATATATATATATATATATATATATATATATATATATATATATATATATATATATATGTTAGAAATGGTATATAAAGAAACTTGAAGACATATGAAATTCAAAGTCAAATCCAAGTTAAGTTCAAGTCGAAATCAAGAACCAAGAAAAGTTAGATCTGAAGAGTTGATCATGACAAAGAAGATGTGTCGTATAATGAGATAGATCCCTCGATAGTAGAATCATTGGGGTAAGCTTGGATTTTTCTATCCATAATGGAGCTTACCACGTTTACTGGAGGAGTTCAGAAAAAAGGAGGGGTCGGTCGAGCTAAGTTTTTATAAACGAATTTTCGTGAAATTATTTTTGAAAATACACTGTTTTCACGAATTTAATTCGGCGTAAAAATTATTTGCTCAAGCTTGGTTTGACTTATAATATGAATTCTGAATCTGCAATACAGATATTGAGACTGTCGTTTAGATAGTGATTTCATTGGAGCTTCCTCTTTGTGAAATATGATCATGTGAAGAAAAAAAAAAGAGTGAAGTATTTTTAGTTCAAGTTATTTCCTTTAGTTTATTCTAAATTCATTTTAGATCATCTACAGCTTTCGATTAGTTTATAATGTTTAACATTTTTCTTACTTGATGGTAAGTAAAGTTCAAGCTTGGGGAGATTTGATAGATGTCATTTTATGCATCTTTTAGGGTAGTTTTTATTAGCATTTAGCGTAATAATTTGTACATTTGCATGTCATTGGTTTAAATAATGTTCAGCTCATGTCATTCGTTAGAATTCCCGTACCGCTAGCATTTTTATGTCATTTTCAGATAATTCGAGTGGAGCAGTACTTTGGGACTAGATTTGGATGCGATTGATGGAGCATTGGAGTTAATTGGAGCTTGGAACTTATGAAGGATGTTGAAGAATGCTTCAAATATGTTTTGGTCAATAAATATTCGATCGAAGTGATCATACGAAGATAGATTGCTACATTCTAAAGTCAAAAGGATGTTGCTGGCAGCTTTGACCCCCTGTTAGTATTTTGACCATATCTCATGACACGTAACTTCGATTGACGAGATTAAAAAATGTTATGGAAACAAGACAAAATTGCAGACGACTTTCGTGTTTGCGAAAAAAAGGAGAAAATGCAAAAATTCGATCGAATTTTCCCAAAGTCAATCGAATTTTTCTAAAATTCGATCGAATAAACATTTCGTAGTTCAGAATGCTCGAAAATCATAAAAATAAAAATTTTGACCAGAACTCAAAATGTTCGATCATGTGACCCAAAAATTCAATTGAATTTTTGGGTTTCTCGCTCCTAAAGACTTTGACTTGTATACATTGGACGCCTCTTTGATCAGATTGGAGGTTGGACGATTCTTGAAGTTCCAAACGACGAAAAAGACGATTTCTGAGGTAATTTTTCTCCAATTTCAGCGATTTTTGAAGATATGAAAGTTGAAGATGATCTCTTACGTTTAGTCTATCAAGATTAATCATTTAATGTCTTGTTTTATTAGTTTTAATTTGTTTTTAGCCATGTCTGGCTAAAACCCTAGTTTTCATTTTTGCATAGACTAGTACTTCTCACATGATTAGTTTCTCAGTTCTGGTTTTGATTTGTGTTTGTATCTAGATTTTTTAGTTTTGAGCTTAATGAACGTTAGATTTTTTAATTCTTGTTAGTCTGGTAACCTAGCTAGGGTTTTTATCATTCCAATTTATCATTTTATAGAATTTGTAATTGTTCTTGTCAATTGTTAAAAAGTAACAAGTATCAGATTGGTTCCGTGTTTGGGATTTAACTCTGATATAAACTGTAAAGATCATATCTTTATGCTTCTGGGTTTCTGATAAGTATTGGATATTGTCGGAAACTTTACACAGATCATAAAGTTGCTTTTCTGATTTAATTAAGAGCTTATTTAATTGAACAATTAATGTTAGGGTTAATTCAAAGAGCTTGTTTTGGTTAACTAATTTAGGGAAAAGAGATTATACTAGAGCTTTTTAGTTTTTCTTAGTACCAGTTTAGATAAAACACATTCTGAATAACCAGATCTGGGCTAATGACATGATTAGGAAAGTCGCAGCAGAACTGAAATCGTTTTTATTATTGATTTTCGTTTAATTTATTGTCACTGAAATTTTTAGCTTTTAGTTTAATTCAAAATCCATCTTTTATAGTTTCTGTTTTATTGACTGGAATGTGCCTGATACAAAAAGGCATTGACCATTAGGCTGTGTCATTTAGGATTCGACCCTGCTTCGCTTTGCTATATTATTAGTGCAACCAGTAGTGAAATTGTATGTGTCTAATACGTCCACGACAGCGTGTTATGTAACACCCCGTTTATTTTATAAATAAATAAAATAAATTAATAAATGAATAGTAGCCCTAAAATAAATAATTATATATCAAGGGTTGGTCTCGAGGAGCTACTTGTCACAATATTTTAGATTGGGGGTTAAAAGTGTAAACTCTAGACTCAATTTGTAAAGAGTTTTGATGGCTAGGGTTAAAAGGGTAACATATGGACTTTATTTGAGAATAATTTGTAAAGGAGGGGCTGATTGGTAATTTCAGGACTTATTATGAAAGGAAATTATGGAATCAGGGGCTAAAGGGTAAGTTTTGGGCTTAAATTGAAAAGGATTTTGTGGAGAGGGACCAAAGTTGGAAAAAAAGAAATGAAGTTTGAAGATCACGGGATATACCCGATGACCTCTTCTTTCTCGTCTTAAGGATTGCATCCGAAGCCCTAACCCTAGATTGGACGCTCCAGCCGCAACCTCTTCAACTGCCGCCGCTCAGCCAAGATTGACCGCCTCAACCTCTGCCGGTGACGCCCTGAATAGCTGAGCATCCTTTTGCGACATTACTGCCGACAAAGCCGTAACCTCGAAGCCAAATATTTCACGCTGCTATCGCCGGTGACTGCAAGGACCGATGAGTTCGTGGTCACCACCGCTTCTCCCTTCCCCAGTGACGCTCGGAGAAAACGGGACGACCGTCGGGGCCATCGAATGGACCTGGTTCACTGTTGCGGGGTCGTAAACGATCAGAAACCCTCGAGTAAGGCCGTCTGCTATCTCTCTCTGTCCTTTCCTTCACTCTTCCCGTGGATTGTTGTCACATATGTCAGTTGGTTGACGTCGGTATATCTATGGTTGCTATTTCTGCTCGTTCCAGCCTCCTCAGCCGCCTAACCGGCGGTTGAGAGCTGTGATTTCGTTCCTTGGATTGATGGGTGTTAATCGAGAAGTTCTTGTGGGTGTGTTATTGGCCCGAAAAACTGAGGGAAAAACCACCATGGCTGCCACCATATCATCCTCTTCGCCCGCCACCAGCCACCATGAGGAGGTGACTGTGTCCGTGATTTAGTGGGTGTATGAACGTATTGCCTAAGCTTAATGTTGTATGGATTCTTGATTGGCCATGAAACCGAAGGAAATTCACAACCACCACCGTGTGGTGGTGGCCGCCACCTTCTGCCGCCTTCCCGTGTCGCTGCCGCCATCGTACGCCACCAGGTGGGTGACTGAGTCCATTGCAAGTAGTAGAATGTGTGTGTGTTTATGTTAGTTAGTGTGTGTGTTTATTTTTGGGGTTAAAGTATTATAAATTGTAATTAACAAAAAGTATAATAAAGGAAACTCATAACCACCACCGTGAGGTGGTGGCTGCCGCCTATTGCTGCCACCTACCGCCGTGTTGGGTGGCGGTGCGCTTTGATTGTGTTTGGACCTCGTTTAGGATGCTTGGACAAAGTGGGCTTAATGAAACACTAATGGGCCTAAAGACTTGTTATTGGGCCTATTGGGCTATGATTGGCTTAGAAACCCTAATTAGGGTTTAGAAAACCCTAGTATTGGATATATGGGTTTTGTACTGTCGGGACTCGCATTTTAGATGACCAGATTGGTATTATGTATTAAGCCCGACCACACTATTGATGGGTTTTGAGCATTCTAACACTTCCTAAGTGTACATGCAACCCTAATAACCTTGGATCTATGTTTGTCTAATAATCATGCAAAGTTGAATTCCAAGATTATATTCCTATCTAGCATACATGAGGAACATTTTTAACTTGAATGAAAGATAGAATAACTTACCTTGTTGTTGATTATGATCCTTGAAACCTTGTGAGCCTAGCACCCCAAGTGTGATGCCTCAAATGCTTCACACAACACCAAATGCAAAGGAGTAAACTTTGAGAGAATCTTACACTTGCAAAATCGGCTCTAGCCCTCTTGTTTCTTAGTGTCGCCGATTTTGGTGGAGAACATGTTGCTTATATAGTGTGTCACATCTACGGTTACACCATGTAAACCCTAATGTGGCATGACTCTTCATTTCCATGACCCATGGGTTTGTAACTCCCATGGAGCCTCTATGGAGCATCCTATGGGTGGAACCCAACTTGATAATCCATGGAGCCTCTTAGCCCACTATATAAGATATGGAAGATTTACATAATCTACCCATATATTTAATTAGTTATCTTTTGATCACTTAATTAATTCTAAATTAATTCTTGATCAAACTAATTAAATAATATTATTAATATATTAGAACTTATAATATATTAATAAACCATAAGTGTTATTTCTCTCATTTTAGTTTATCCAATTGCATGGTGCCATGCAACCCAAATGGACCATGCCGGGTCGGGTCAAGTACATACCAGAAATAGTTATGGACTTATACACCTTATCCAACAGTCTCCCACTTGGATAAGTCTAATAACTATAACTGCAATACTTCAGGAACCGATCGTCAATCGTAGCTCTTTCAAGGTCTCTCGGAACTGAGAAGATGATGATACGCCATTTAAGATAAGTGATCATATAATCCTCTGTTCTAGATATCAGCCGGACAAATACATGGAACAATGTCTTACTTATTGTCCAGCAGTTTGTTTCCCGATTTCCGATTTGTTTGACAAAGAACTTAATTGAACACATCAACTTAGTTCTGACCGGGCCCGGTACATAGGTCAAAACAAAATCATCGAGGGGCCCAGATATCAGCTTCTAATCCAAGAAGGAACAGATAAACTTCGACTCATATGTTTGTTCTACCACTCATTGAATTATACACAAAAGCACGTTTTATAACATCGAGTTACCAATGCGTTAACGTACAATCAATGCATAACCAACTCATAAGTAACAAATCATATCTCTAGGTTTGAAGACTTATATGATATTACCGTCTCATGATCACTCGAGATAAATTCCATGAAGTGATTCCAGTGAGCGTGGGTTGAGTCCAATGCTCAGAACTTATGAGCACTCATGAGTGTTGTAGCCATGTCCAACAACTTAGACCTCTGCAACCAATCATGACAGTCTTGATTCATACCTACTTCCGACATATGACCGACTGTGGAGGTTCGAATAATATGATATACCAAACATAATTATTCTGGAAGTCAAAACATGCAAAAGAAATATAGTAAACGATCGACAAGAGATAACAACACTTTACTCATAAATAAAACACCTTTTATTCATCATCTAATGTCAATTACACTTTACAAATTTCAAGGTTATCTAACTACTAAATCTAATATCATCCTTCAGCCCTATGCTCCGAGCATGCTGGAGATGCTTAACCCGAGTCAGTCCCTTCGTGAGGGGATCTGCTGGATTCTCATCCGATGATACCCTCTTTGCCACGAGGAGACCTTCTTCTATTCGATGTCTGATGAAATGGTATTTTCTGTCGATGTGTCTGGATCTCCTGTGATCCCTTGGTTCCTTGGCTAAGGCAACTGCACTTTCACTATCACAGAAAATTTCCATTGGCTCTTTATTAGCTGGTACAACTCCAAGGTCTCCAATGAAGTTCTTCAGCCATATCACCTCCTTAGCTGCCTCGCTAGCTGCTATATACTCTGATTTGCAAGTTGAATCAGCCACTGTCTCTTGCTTGGAACTCTTCCAAGAAATTGCTCCTCCATTTAAGGTAAAGACCCAGCCTGACTGAGAGCGGAAATTGTCCCTATCATTCTGAAAGTTAGCATCACTATACCCTACAACTCTCAAGTCTTCACTCCCACCGAGGGTAAGGACCCAGTCCTTAGTCCTCCATAGGTACTTGAGGATATTCTTTACCGCAGTCCAGTGTGCCTTGCCAGGGTTCCCCTGATACCTGCTAACCATGCTCAAAGCAAAGGCTACATCAGGTCGAGTACATGTCATAGCATACATGATCGATCCTACAGCCGAAGCATAAGGTATTCGACTCATTTCTGCTATCTCAGCCTCAGTACTAGGGCTTTGTGTCTTACTCAATCTGGCGTTACTCTGGATGGGTAACTCTCCTTTCTTGGAGTCCTGCATGCCAAATCTCTTCAGCACCTTATCCAAGTAGGTACTCTGAATAAGTCCAATTAGTCTTTTACTCCGGTCTCTCAAGATCGTTATCCCTAGAATATAGGCAGCTTCTCCTAGGTCCTTCATAGAGAAACACTTCCCAAGCCAGGACTTAACTTCCTGTAGAGTTGGGATGTCATTTCCTATGAGTAGTATGTCATCCACATACAATACCAAAAAGCTAACTATACTCCCACTAGCCTTGACATATACACAAGATTCATCTTCACTCCTAGAAAAGCCAAATTCCTTGACTTTCTCATCAAAGAAAAGATTCCATCTGCGAGGTGCTTGCTTTAACCCATAAATGGATTTCTCAAGCTTACACACTCTATTAGGGTACTCTGTGTTGACAAAACCCTCTGGCTGACTCATGTAAACATCCTCAGCCAACTTTCCATTAAGGAAAGCGGTTTTGACATCCATTTGCCATATTTCATAGTCATGAAATGCGGCTATGGCTAACAGAACCCTAATAGACTTAATCTTGGCCACTGGAGAAAAGGTCTCATCATAATAAACTCCCGGACTTTGTGAGAAACCCTTTGCAACCAGTCGTGCCTTATAAGTGTGTACATTACCATCCATGTCGGTCTTCTTCTTGAAGATCCATTTGCACCCTATAGTCTTACTACCTAGTACATTCTCAACCAAGTTCCAAACTTGATTGTCATACATGGACTGTATCTCGCTGTCCATTGCCTCTTTCCACTTGACTGACTCAGGGCCTGCCATGGCTTCCGCGTAACTGTTAGGTTCATCCAGACCTATCAGTGTCTCATCACTGATAAGTGTATCACCTTCCGCAGTAATATGGAATCCATAGTAATGCTCAGGTGCATTCCTAACCCTTGTGGAACGCCTCAGAGGTATAGACTTGTCAATTGGCTCAACAGGAGTTTCCTCCTCAAGTTGAGTGCTAGGGTTTGAAGTTCCTTCACCACTTGACTCTTGAATTTCTTCAAGGTCAACTTGCCTCCCACTGTCTCCTTGGCTTATGAACTCTCTCTCTCGAAAGAAAGCCCTCCTAGCTACAAAGACCACATTCTCACTAGGTCTGTAGAAGAGGTAACCAAAGGATTTCTGTGGGTAGCCGATGAAAATACACCTCTCACTTCGAGGTTCGAGCTTATCATGAGTCTCGCGTCTCATGAAAGCCTCGCAACCCCAAATCTTAATGTGGTCTAGTTTGGGTACTTTACCAGTCCACATCTCATGAGGAGTTTTGGCAACTTTCTTTGTGGGAACTAGATTAAGGATATGGGCGGCAGTCTCTAAGGCATACCCCCAAAATGAGATTGGTAGCGAAGCTCGACTCATCATGGAACGAACCATATCCAACAAGGTTCGATTACGCCTCTCAGCTACACCATTCAACTGCGGTGTCATGGGAGGTGTCAATTGTGAGACAATCCCACATTCCCTAAGATAGTCGAGGAACTCTGAACTAAGATACTCACCACCTCGATCGGATCGAAGCATCTTAATGTTCCTGCCCAATTGATTCTCGACTTCCTGTTTAAACTCTTTAAACCTCTCAAAAGTCTCTGACTTATGCTTGATTAAGTAGACATATCCATATCTACTGTAATCATCAGTAAAAGTCAAATAATAACGATTAGCATCCCTTGTGGCATGTTTGAAGGGCCCACACACATCCGTGTGTATAAGATCCAACAAACCTTCACCCCTCTCACAAGAACCTGTGAAGGGTGACTTTGTCATTTTTCCAAGTAAGCATGATTCGCAACTATCATCTGACTTTAGGTCAAATGACTCCAATACTCCATCCTTTTGGAGTTGGCCTATGCGTTTCTTGCTTATATGTCCAAGACGACAATGCCATAATGATGCTTTATCCAAGTTATTATCATTAACAGAATCAATACACAATACATTATTTCCTAAGTTATCAACCACAGATACAGTTTCATACACACCATCACAAGGTAATGCTTTAAAATAAAGAACATTATTAAAGAAAGCATTAATCGAACCAACTTCATTATCAAATGAAAAGGTGAAACCTTGTTTATACAATGCATGAAAGGAAATAATATTTCTTGCCATTTCTGGTGAATAACAACATTTATTCAAATCTAAACTAAACCCACTACTTAGCGATAAAGTATAAACTCCAATCTTGGTGACAAGTAAAGCTTTCCTATTCCCCATGATTAAGTTTATTCTTCCATGCTCCACATTCTCACTTCTTCTTAGTCCCTACAAATCAGAACAAATATGAATACCACAACCGGTATCAAGGACCCAAGAGTTAGAATGGGGTGAGTTATTAGATAAGATAGTGTAAATACCTGCATGGTTGGGTTTAACTTTCCCATCCTTCACATCTTGCTGGTACTTTGGGCAGTTCTGCTTCCAATGTGACTTTTCATGGCAATAGAAGCATTCAGCCTCTTTAGGGTCAGAAGAAGGAGTGACAAAACCTTTCTTGGTTCCACTTGAAGAAGAGCCATCAAGGGTCCTAGCCTTGGTACCCTTCGAAGAGCTCTTCCTCTTCTTCCCTCTACCTTTCCCGATTGCCAAAACCGGGGAGGAGTTTGGAGTAGGAGTGTTAACAACCGACTTACCCTTAAGACCTGTTTCTGCGGTCTTGAGGAGTCCCTGAAGTTTGCTGAGTGTGACCTCTTCCTTATTCATGTGATATGTCATGCATAATTGATCATAGCACGATGGTAAGGAGTGCAAAATGATATCTATTGCAAGCTCCTCAGGGAAGTTCACATTAAGCTTCAGCAACCGATCCACATACCTTTGCATTTTCTGCATGTGGTTCGTGACGGATTCCCCGTCCTTCATCATGGTTGTTATGATAGAGCATATGATTTCATACCTCTCTTGTCGTGCACTTTGATGGTATCTTTCCATCAGATCTTGGTGCATTTCAAAAGGGTAGAAGTCCTCATAGGACTTTTGGAGTTTCGCTGTCATGGTGGCCAACATGATGCATGCCACTTTTGTAGCATCCCTTTCATGTGCCCGGAAGTCAGCGATCTCCTGGGGAGTTGTAGTGGTCTCATCAATCTCCTTAAGCTCCTTGTCAAGGACATATTCTTTGTCCTCGTAGCGGGTAATCATCCTGATGTTTCTGATCCATTCATTGAAGTTGGATCCATCAAAAGTGACTTTCCCACACAAGTTCATAAGGGTAAAGGAGCCATTAGGATTAGAGCCAGAAGCAGCATTGTTTGAAGACATCTGAAAGAAGAGGACAAGATTAGTTTAGATATTAAGAGAGTCCTTAATAAAACACCCAAATGTAATATTAAGGCTAGGATCCAATCACAATATATTATAACTTAGAAGAGGTATGTCGTAATCCAAGCTATAACATATTTGAAAGGTAGGTGAATGACGATTCACCAATTTCCACCATGAAAAACGAAATATAAATATTAGGTTTTTAATTGGTTCTTAGAAATTCCTAGATTCTTTTGAGATTCAATGAACTTTTCAAAGGCATGTTTCAATCTCGAGTGTGCCCTCCAAGTTTTGTGACTGGGATACCGAGGATCACAAAACGAGGTGTGAAGTAACCATGCAAATCACTTGGTACACTCAACGTTTATTACTCAATGGACGTGCCGGTTAACCACACGAGCTCCACCGACCTATAATAAACTTTAAGTCACCCTTTACCTACCTTGTTAAGTCCAAGTTAGTGTGCCGGTTAACCACACACGCTCCACCAACGACTTAAACAAAGTGTAAAGTGTAATTTCATGGATTAGCACCTTATTCACATTTTCCTAAAGTAACTAAGATTGGGAATTTAATAAAAGCATTTAGTTACTTTATAATATTCATCATACTTTTAATGAGAATTTATAAGTCCTTGTCTTACCCGTTCGGCTAACGACCCTCCACCGATCAAGGAAGCGGTGGGTGAGAGTGGACACCCATTAAGTTGCCATTTTATAGGCAACAACCTTATACCCCCTTATAGATCGGCTTCGTGAATGAGGCGTACTAGCGGTAAGACGACTTGACGTTATACATATATATATATTAGTAACTTATAATATTATAAAGTATAAGGGTTGAATTTTAACTTTTAAAATTCTAAGGGTTGGAACTAAAGTTTTAATCAAGACTTTACATGTTCCAAAACTTGAGGGCAAGTTTTGTAAACTTCAAAAACTTTTCATTTCTTATAACTTATGAATTAATTGAGTAATAAAAATGAAGACTCTTCATTTTTATAACTCTTGTGTTCTTTTAATGGCTTTAATAAAAGTGAGACTTTTGGTTTTCCATAACTTGAGGACAATTTATGGACTCCATTAAAACACATTATGATCATGAATTAAACTACCATGAAGGTTACAAACAATTCCTATGATCATCTAATCTTCATAAGTTCAAGAACATGAATATGAACACTTTCAAGAATCAAAAATTACACTTAAAAAAACTTGTAATTTTAATAATTGCCATTGTAAATGGATTAGCATAAACATTACACCATCTAAAACAAGCTTTAAAACATCAAAACAGTTTAGGGTAATGTTTCTAGTCCATTTCCAGCAACAAATGTGCAAACTTTCATATGAGCAGAAAACAGAAAAACGATTTTTTTTTTCAAGCTGTTTGCACACAAAAAAAAAAACAACAAACGAACCTGGCTCTGATACCACTGATGGGTTTTGAGCATTCTAACACTTCCTAAGTGTACATGCAACCCTAATAACCTTGGATCTATGTTTGTCTAATAATCATGCAAAGTTGAATTCCAAGGTTATATTCCTATCTAGCATACATGGGGAACATTTTTAACTTGAATGAAAGATAGAATAACTTACCTTGTTGTTGATTATGATCCTTGAAACCTTGTGAGCCTAGCACCCCAAGTGTGATGCCTCAAATGCTTCACACAACACCAAATGCAAAGGAGTAAACTTTGAGAGAATCTTACACTTGCAAAATCGGCTCTAGCCCTCTTGTTTCTTAGTGTCGCCGATTTTGGTGGAGAACATGTTGCTTATATAGTGTGTCACATCTAGGATTACACCATGTAAACCCTAATGTGGCATGACTCTTCATTTCCATGACCCATGGGTTTGTAACTCCCATGGAGCCTCCATGGAGCATCCTATGGGTGAAACCCAACTTGATAATCCATGGAGCCTCTTAGCCCACTATATAAGATATGGAAGATTTACATAATCTACCCATATATTTAATTAGTTATCTTTTGATCACTTAATTAATTCTTGATCAAACTAATTAAATAATATTATTAATATATTAGAACTTATAATATATTAATAAACCATAAGTGTTATTTCTCTCATTTTAGTTTATCCAATTGCATGGTGCCATGCAACCCAAATGGACCATGCCGGGTCGGGTCAAGTACATACCAGAAATAGTTATGGACTTATACACCTTATCCAACAACTATATGATTTACCCAATAGGTTGATGGACTTAATGGATTAAGTCCTTAATGGGTTAAGTGAGAAACACTTAACCCTAATCATCATTTTATGTGAAACCCTAATTTCACTTGGACTTTGTGTTGGGCCTTCTATTGGGCTTTGGTGATTGGACTAATAATGTGCCATTGAAGAACAATCAAATGGACTAGAATATTTAGATGGGCGTTAGGGTAAGGCCCGTATGAAGGTTTGGGCCCAATTTGGAAAATTTGGGCCATAGTTTGGGCCTTAATGATCATATGATATTGCGCCATTGGAATGTCAATGTTTTGGACTAGACTAAATGGTTGGGCCTAATGGGAAGACCAGGTAGAGGTTTGGGCCTAATTTGGAAAATTGGGCCATATGTTGGGCTTTGATTCCTAGTTTGACTTTTAGGCCTTTGGATTGGGCTTTGGGCTTGAATCAAGCCAAGATAGGGTAAAGTAGTCTTTTACTCCATGGAATTATGGTTATGAGTCGGGACCAAATTATTAATTGGGTGTCGTTTGATGATCGAGAGTTCGGGAACCTGCCAACCAGCAGCCAGAGTTTTATCCGCGGGACTTCAGCAGTGTCAGGTGAGTCTCCTCACCATACCAATGGGTCTAAGGCACCAAGGCCGACCCATTCAATTAGTTGTAGTGTTTATTGTAGTTTCACTACTGATATGTATGGTATGCATGTATATGTGGTATGGTAAGGATTATGTGGTATGTTATTGACTATGTGGTATGTGGTATGCCAGTTGTCTTTGTGATACTTGCATGGAAGACCATGGGGGGAGCCCATGACACTTGGATGTAAGATCATGTGGAGAGCCCATGGCTTTCCTATTAAAGACCATGGGAGACCCCATGGCACCCAGATGTAAGACCATGTGGAGAGCCTATGGCTTTCCTATTAAAGACCATGGGAGAGACCATGACACTTAGGTGTAAGACCATGTGGGGAGCCCATGACATCCTGGAGTAAGACCCTGGGGACGAGCCCACGACATCCTTATATGTTATATGCATGGTATGTGATTGATATGGGTTATGTAGCTGTTATAGCTAGTATGGGTTATATGATTATGTAGGGTATGCTCTGGGGAACTCACTAAGCTTCGTGCTTACGATTTTCAGTTCTGGTTTCAGATACTTCGTTTTCAAAGGAAATGAGCCGGCTCGATCGCAGCGCATCACACTGTTTTCCGCACATGAGATCTTTGGGATTACACTCTGATATTATTTTATGATAACATGTTTGACTATTGAGGTTTTGACATGAGAGGTTATTATGGATGTTTTCTTATACTGTTGGTTTTATAATAACTTAATAAAATTTAAATTTTTGGCCTTGAATTTTGGGATGTTACAAGTTGGTATCAGAGCCTTGGTTTGAGGGATTCGGGCACACTCTTGGGTGTGTTTGGACTCAAACTGAGGACTTGGTAAGAAATTTTTCAAAAGAAAATCATCTTTACAAAAAAAAATTGAAAAAGTAGTTGAAAAGGGAAAAGAACTTTGAAAAGAACAATGTGTGTGATGCGTGCAATCAGCCGAGCTCAATTAAGTTTTCCCCAAGATACCCATACATGTTATGTTATGATATGATATGATTATGAGAACTGCATGCTATATTAGGGCTAAGGATCTAAGAAGGATGCCTTATATGCCTATTGTATGTGCTTGTATACTTGCATGCTAGTACTGATCAGTCAGTGATAGGATAGCCTGTTTTGGTTATGCCTGATTGTATGAGCCTTTGAATTGGATGTCCAGATTCCTGATTAGAGGATAAAATGATTTGATTTAGATATGTTGGTCAGAATTTCCATTGTCTGAATGTTTTTTGCTTTGTGCTTTGTGGACTCTTGGTAATGTGAGCCAGCTATTAAGTGAATATGCTAAGTCACATGTAACACAGGTAGGATAATCTCAGAGTGATAGATTTGACCCTATTGCGCAACTCTGGTCTGAGTCTAACCGTTCTAGGGTTGAGTCTTTTACCCGAAGGATTATCTGATCTCTGTTGCACGTGGCTATATTCATAAGGTAGCTAGTTGACATTAATGGGAATCCTTCAGCAGCTGAGGACTAGGTGGGTTCGGGAACCTGGGAAAGCCTAGGTAATGCATTAGTGGGTTTGGTTGCACTGTTAGCAAGCATTCAGGGTATCAGTTTGAGAAGGTGACTTGGAGGATTCAGGATGATTCTTGAGGAAAGTATGTATAGGTGTGGAAGGTATTATTGGGCCCGTACTAATGAAAGTACAGGATCCATACTCGAATCGGGGAGAGTCTTGGAGAATCCAGGAAGCCTGTGGGATAAGGATTGTTGGGTATATTTGAATCTTTGGAATGTCAGTTCGATATGGTGTTAAGCACCCAAGAACGAAATTCAGATTCTGGTTCCGGCTCAGGAGTAGAGCCTGGGCCAGTCGATGCGCGATCGCGGGAGTTTATTGTTGGGTTTTGAGCATTCTAACACTTCTATGGTGTACATGCAACCCTAGAAACCTTGGATCTATGTTTTCTCTAAATACATGCAAATTTGATTTTCCAAGGTTTACTTCCTATCTAGCATGTCATGGGGAACTTGTAATACAAAATTCAAGTAGAATAACATACCTTTTAGAAGCTTGGATTCCTTGATGACTTTGTGAGCCTAGCACCCCAAATGTGATGCATCAAATGCTTCACACAACCCCACAATTCTTGGAATAACCTTGAGAGAATTACACTATACTCAAAAATCGGCTAGCCCTCTTACTTGCTTGTAGTAGTGCCGATTTTTCTTGCATAAGGAGTCTTTATATAGTTGTGATACAAGTAGGGTTACACCATGTAAACCCTAATTGTCATGGCTTTCCATATTCCATGATCCATGGGTTTGTAACCTCCATGGACTATCCATGGAGCACCTTATGGGTTTTAACCCAATCCATATAAACCATGAATCATTAGCCCACTATACAAGAATAGATTATTTACACAATCAACCCCATATATTTAATTAGTCTCTCTTTGATCACTTAATTAATTCAAGATTAATTCTTTGATCAATACTAAATAAATACTATTATTAATATATTAGTACTTATAATATATTAATATACCTTAAGTGTCCTTTTTCTCATTTTGGTCTATTCAAGTATTGCAATGCCATGCAACCCAAATGGACCATGCCGGGCCGGGTCAAGTACATACCAAATATAGTTATGGACTTAGACACTATATCCAACAATTATCTCATAGGAGATTACTTTCAGAGTTATGGGAATGGACCTCGGTGGTCTTTCGTTCAGCCAAGGAAAGGACTTTGGGAGCTCTCGGTAGTCGTCTCAGGGCCTATTGGGCCAGATTTTTTTCGCGGGGAAGTTAGGGGTTCATTTGAAACCCAAGGTCTGTGGATCCTTAAAATCCTTTAGGAAGGAGGATCCTATAGTTAGATCCCGGCATCAGGATCAGGATTTTGTTAGATGTTCGCGGTATGTTATCTTTCTACTACTTCAGAGTGGATATTGAGAATCTGTACCGCTTCAGAATTATAAGAGAGCTGGATAAGTCAGATCTTGGGCCGGTTCTCTGTTATTGGTTGGGTTATCAAGGATTGCTATATGCCATTCTGCATGCCGAAAAGTCCTTGATGAACCTACAGAGGAATGTATCTTGCGAAGTGGGATCCGCGTGTACTGTTATCATTCCGGATCTTTGTCAGGATCTGTGCAGGAGTAGTGTTTAGAGGATATTAGGTCAGAGTTCAAGCGATAGTTCTCCAGGGAAGTTAGAGTTCAATGGTTCTATCATTGTTCGGGTATGGTCGTCAGCTGTCTATGGAAGAACGTGGGAGTTCAAGGCACCACCGTTGCTAGGAAAGGATTGGTTGCATGAAGATGGTAGTGTTAGTTGTGGGTGTTAGATGCATAAGTGTTCGGTCATTGAATGTTCAAAAGAATTGTATTTTCGCATGGGTTGTGTTCGGTTGGAGTTTAGTGGTGCTGCGAGATTGGGAGTGGGATCGAGGATTCGTCAGCTAGGATGAAGGTTGAGGCCTCCAGTTGTCAGCATTGGAGGTTGACTGAGGTGTCAGACTATACCAGAATTCAAGAGTACTCTTCATGTTTTCAGAGGATGGGCAATCTTAGGGTGTAACCGGTGATTGATCGCTAGCATTAGTAAGCACGGGTTGTCATCAATGGGTTATTGGAAAGCAAGAAGGATTGGGAATCCTTCCATTCTCATGATCCGTGAAGACTTAGCTGAAGCTAAGTGGGGGAGAACCGATCAGGTATTCAGAAGCAGAAATAGGTGTGAGACTAGGATGAGTTTCGCATCCTCGTCAGGGAGGAAGGCGGTTGAGTGGCCATCTTGATCAAGGATTGGGTGAGTTGGGAGTTTCAAAAACGTTCCCAACATTTTGGTTCACGCTGTTCCTTGGCATCAGATAGTATGGAAGGTGTTGTAAGACTATGGGGGTAGCCGTAGCATTCACTAACAATCAGTTATCATGGAAAGTGTTGTAAGACTGCGGGGGTAGCCGTAGCATTCAGTAGGTTAGTAGATAGCATGAGCGCATGGTTAGGACGCGGAAGGATCCGTAGTGTCACACCCCAAAACCGAGAAAGGCGGAAACGTTCTGGGGTGGAGGACGTCATGTACAGTATCATAACAATGCATAATAGTAAAGACAAGCAACAACATCTATTGCATTAATATAATAATTGTAATACAAGCATGTTCTGTATAGTTTGTAAGACACCAAAAGTGTAATCAAAATAAAAGATGAGTCTTATATGTGCTCCATCTTCTGAAAAGCTTCATCTGTACCTGTCTACTGATGACCTGAGAATACAAGTTATTTTGAAAGCGAGTATCAGCATAAAGCTGGTGAGTTCATAAGTATTTAGTGTCATTGCTTGTATAAAAATGTTTGTAACAATGTAGTGTAGTAGTTGATTTCAATTGTTTTGGAAATAGGATACTCTCTAGAAAACCCTATGTTTTTCAGTATAAAGGTTGTCTTCTACCAAGACCCGCTAGTTTGTGTATTTGTTCTTTTGTAAATGTAAAGGTTTTTCTCCCAGTGAAACTATTTGTATAAAAAAAATATAGTTTACTAAAAGAGTATGTGACAAAGTCACAAAGTAATGGATTACAGACTCCAGGTAGTACTACATGTGCAGTATGCCTCGAAAATTCTAAGTAGAAATGTATAGACTCCAGGTGGTATTAAATGAACAATACGCCTCGAAAAGTCTAAAGTAGAAATGTAGACTCCAGGCGATACGCCTCGGAGAGTCCGAAGTAGAAATGTAGACTCCAGACGATATTAAATGAACAATACGCCTCGAAAAGTCTAAAGTAGAAATGTAGACTCCAGGCGATACGCCTCGGAGAGTCCGAAGTAGAAATGTAGACTCCAGGCGATACGCCTCGAAGAGTCCGAAGTAGAAATGTAGACTCCAGGCGATATGCCTCGAAAAGTCCATTATTGCCTTAAATCTTTGTTTAGTTAGTTTAAGGTTTGAATGTGAACTCGTATGTAACCATGCTGATCGACGGTTGATTTACTGATGACCCACTAGGTCACGTGTAGTATGATGACATTTTGTCACCCCTGGGCCTTAACGGCTCGGACTGTAGCTAGCAGTCAGGATGTGGGAGTGTCTGTCCCGTATAGATCTATACACATAATGCCCGCTCTCCCTCCAGGAGACTCTGGTTACACGGTGATAGCACAATGAAGTGTCGTATCAAGAAGTAGTATGTCACATTCTATTATAGTATTCAAATGTATGTATCGTGTATAGTACGTTCTCTTGTATAGTGTATAGTATGTTCTCTTGTTTAGTATGTAGTATGTTCTCCTGTATAGTGTGTTGTAAACCCTTAACTATACCTATTATAGTTTAACTAGTAGTGTGGTTTGTATGCCTCTATTACACAAGGTACTGAACTGTAGTGAAGACTTTTATATCCAACACAAATATACATGATATATAACTAAGAATTCAACGACAGTCGGAAAAATAACAGGATACCCTAAGTCCACAACCAAATAAGGAACAGGAAATAAGGTGAGCTATCAGTCCTAAATCCTTCAAGTCTTATTTATATAAATATATTGGTGTATATATGGGTTTTGAAAATAATGTAAGTTTAAAAGAGCTTGAAAACAGTTTTAGCATTAAAGAGTTAAATAAAAGTGTTTGGAACACTTGAAAATCTTAAAGTTTGATAGCGTTTGAAAGTAGTAGTAAATCTTGTTGTTGTTCTAGTTACTAATCACATATGATTAAAGCGATAACTAGAGATGTTCCACTTGTATTCCCCCCCATAAAAGCATTTAAAATCATTTAAAAGGTTAGTTTAGGGGTATGAACTCACCTGCAGTGAGTAACTCAAATGATAGGTCGATGTAGGATCGTCGGGTGTCAATTGAAGCCTTGAGCACAAACGGGTCCTATTTTCATGTAATAACACTTATATGAATACACTAGTAGATATAACCACTAATGGGCACTTGGACACACCTTAGGGTCATGAAAGCACTTAGAATTTAGTGTTACAAATACCCCTTGAAGTCCCTAGTGAGTGTAGGGCCTTAGATTCGAGTGTAAGGCCACCAAACTGAACCTTTTGTGAGTGTGCGGCCAGGCCTGTGTGCAGTCGCACACACTCCTGCAAATGTGTCCAAATCGATTTTCCAAGGCCTTGCGATGAGCCTGAGAAGGTGTTTTGGTCGATGCTAGGCTTGGACGAGTGTTTAAGCCCATTTTAGGACCAAAAGATGTGTGTGCGGTCACACATGATGTGTGTGCGGCCGCTCACACATGAATATCATCTAGAATGATGATTTCATGGATTAAACTCGAGGATAATGTGTTATAACATGTTGTAGTAAAGATCTAAGGATATTTACTTACTTGTTTTGGAGATTGGAGAGGAAAGTTTGAAGAACTCTAGAGAGAAAAGTGTTCCAGCTTTGAGGGAGTGTAAAAGGGAGTGAGGTTGACTTGGGGTCCTTTATATAGGCTAGAGAGTGAGGCTGGGAGGGTGTGCGGTCAGCTGTGTGCGGCCGCACACTCGGGTGTGCGGCCGCACACACCTTTTTGGGTGTGTTTGGCTCGATTTTGTGATGTTACACACGTACCCACCCCTCCTAAGACTCGTATCAAGATTATACTAAGCCTCACGTATCCTTAAAGACCCAAAACTTCATTATATAATAGCAAAACGAGGCTAAGTTTGATAGCGATGAAGAATGTACATGTTAGAAATTTCGGGTTGTCACATCATCCCGCCGTTAGAGGGAATTTCGTCCCGAAATTCGAGTTTAAGCAACTAAGTTATTACAAGTAACTAAGTAAAAAGATGAGGATGTTTATGTTTCATTTGATCCTCGCGTTCCCAAGTGAATTCCGGTCCTCACTTGGCGTTCCAGCGAACCTTCACGATTGGGATGCGGCTTTGTTTTGTTCACTTGACCTCTCGGTCCATGATTTCTATCGGTTCTTCCACGAAGTTGAGGCTCTCGTTGATCTCGATCTCGTCGAGTGGGATTACGAGAGTCTCACCGGATAGACACTTTTTCAAGTTCTAGACGTGGAAGGTCGGATGTATGTTACTGAGTTCGTGAGGAAGATTGAGTTTGTAAGCTACAGGGCCGATTCAGGCAAGGATCTCGAAAGGCCCGATGTATCTTGGATTCAGCTTTCCACGCTTCCCAAAGCGTATCAAGCCTTTCCAGGGTGAGACTTTCAAGAGGACTCGGTCTCCCACCTGGAATTCCAAGGGTTTCCTTCGTTTATCTGTGTAGCTTTTCTGTCTGTCTCTAGAGGCTTTCAATCGTTCACGAATTTGAACGATCTTCTCTGTCGTTTCCCGAATGATTTCCGGACCCGTGAGAGCGCTGTCAGGAATTCATCCTTTATCTAACTGAGTGTCACCCACCTCAGCCCGGCACAGAGGGGATCTGCACTTCCGGCCGTAGAGGGCTTCAAATGGAGCAGCCTTGATGCTCGTGTGATAACTGTTGTTGTAGGAAAATTCGACGAGGGGTAAGTGAATGTCCCAAGCCTTACCAAAGTCGATCACATAGGCTCGTAGCATATCTTCCAAGGTTTGGATAGTCCTCTCACTTTGTCCGTCGGTCTGTGGATGGTAGGCCGTACTCATGTGTAGCCTTGTCCCTAGGGAACTTTGTAATGACTGCCAGAACCCCGAAGTGAATATGCTATCTCTATCGGAGATACTAGATATAGGGACACCATGCAGTCGTACGACCTCCCTAATGTATGTTCTTGTGAGTTTCTCCATCTTGTCTGTTTCTTTGATGGGTAGGAAGTGTGCGGACTTGGTCAATCTGTCGACGATGACCCAAATGGTATCAAGTCCACCCGTTGTCTTGGGTAGCTTGGTTATGAAGTCCATAATGATCCGCTCCCACTTCCACTCAGGTATCTCCGGTTGCTGGAGTAGACCTGATGGTTTCTGGTATTCGACCTTTACCTTAGCGCAAGTAAGGCATTTACTCACGAAGGTAGCAATCTCTGCTTTCATGTTAGGCCACCAGTATGACTTTTTGAGATCCAGATACATCTTATCTGAACCTGGGTGGACAGAATATCGGGTGTTATGCGCTTCCTTCATGACCAAGTCTCTGAAGCCTCCGTGTTTCGGTGTCCAGATCCGGTCTATGAGATATAAGGCTCCATCACCCTTAGTTTCCAAGTTCTTATCCATCCCTCGCAGGGATTCTCCCGCCACATTTTCAGGTTTCAAAGCTTCGAGCTGAGCCTCCTTAATTTGTGCGAGTAGATGCGAATGGATAGTCATTGTCAATGACTTGACTCTTAGACCAGAATATTCTTTCCGACTTAGGACGTCTGCTACTACGTTGGCTTTTCCCGGGTGATAACGAATGTCGCATTCGTAGTCATTGAGTAGCTCGACCCACCGTCGTTGTCTCATATTGAGCTCCTTCTGGTTGAATATGTGTTGCAGGCTCTTGTGGTCTGTGAAGATTGTGCTTTTTGTACCATACAGGTAGTGTCTCCAGATTTTTAGAGCAAACACAACTGCTCCTAATTCGATATCATGGGTGGTGTAGTTGACCTCGTGTGTCTTCAGCTGTCTTGAGGCGTCGGCGATGACCTTACCTCGTTGCATAAGAACACAGCCGAGCCCTTGGTTTGACGCATCGCAGTAGACCACGTAGTCTTCTGTTCCTTCGGGGAGGGACAGTATCGGTGCGGTACACAAGGCTCGTTTTAGCGTTTGGAACGCTTTTTCCTGCTTCTCTTCCCAGTCAAAGGCCACGCCTTTCTGGGTCAATGTAGTAAGGGGTTTCGCGATTCGAGAGAAATTCCGTATGAATCTGCGGTAGTAGCCAGCGAGGCCTAGAAATTGACGAATTTCTGTAGGCGTCTTCGGTGCTGACCAGTTCTCGATGGCCTTAATTTTGGAGGGGTCCACATGGATTCCTTTTTCTCTAACCACGTGTCCTAAGAATTCGACTCTTCGGATCCAAAATTCGCATTTAGAGAACTTCACATAGAGTTTCTCTGAGCGTAGGGTCTCTAGGACTTGTCGTAAGTGATCGCTATGCTCCTCCTTACTTCGGGAGTAGATAAGTATATCATCAATGAAGACGATGACAAACTGATCCAAGTAAGGACGGCATACCCTATTCATTAAGTCCATGAATACTGCAGGCGCATTGGTCAATCCGAATGGCATCACTACGAACTCGTAGTGTCCGTAACGAGTTCGGAAGGCTGTCTTCAGGACATCCTCCTCAAGCACTTGTAACTGGTGATACCCGGACCTCAGATCAATCTTGGAAAAGTAGCTCGCCCCTTGTAGTTGGTCAAATAAATCATCTATGCGAGGAAGGGGATAACGATTTTTGACCGTAAGCTTGTTGAGTTCCCTATAGTCGATGCACATACGGAACGATCCGTCTTTCTTCTTCACGAACAAGACTGGTGCTCCCCAGGGTGAGAAGCTTGGTCTTATAAAGCCTTTGCCGAGCAGTTCGTTCAGTTGACTGGACAGTTCTTGCATCTCGGCAGGTGCTAGACGATATGGCGCTTTGGCCACGGGGGTAGCTCCTGGAAAGGGAAGTCGCGTATTATGGGGAAATCTTGTAGGTCTTTTTTTTTCTGGCTCGTATCAACGACGTGTGCAAGGAATGCACAATATTCCTTACGTAAGTACTTCTGGGCTTGAATACTTGAGATGATACGAAGGCTCGTACTGGGTTTGTCTCCATAGATCATCAGGGTTTCGTTATTGGGTAGATTTAGACGGATGGCTTTGTCGAAACACAGGATATCGGTACGATGGAGACTCAACCAGTCCATGCCTACGATGACATCGAAGCTCTTGATTGCTACTGGTATGAGGTCGATAGGAAATGAGTGATTATCTAGAGTGAGGGTACAACCTATGTAGATCTCGTTAGAACTCTCTGTCTTTCCGTTAGCCATTTCTACGATGAAGGTTTCTTTTAGTGGTCGCGGCGATTGTTTAAGTAAGTGTTTAAAGTTTTGGTTTACGAAGCTCCTCTCTGCCCCACTATCAAATAGGATACAAGCATAAGAGTTATCGAGAAGGAACGTACCCGTGACTACTGTGGGGTCTGCTACTGCTTCATTGTGGCCAATAGAAAGTAGTCTGCCTGCTCCTCCCGCGTTCCCAGCCTTTGGACAGTTTCTTTTGAAATGTCCTACCTCGCCACAGCCGTAGCAGGCCTGGCTTACTCCTGAACTGGGGACCTGGGAAATGGGTTTGGGTGGTGCTCGGCAAAACTGGGCGGTATGGCCCTTCCGGTCACAGTTAGTGCAGTGCATTTCCCGGCAGGGGCCGTTGTGATGGAAATTGCACTTGGTGCACTTGGGTAGGTTCCCTGCATATGTTTTGGCTGGTACAGGGGCAGCAGGAGTAGTGGCAGCATGGATAGTCACCGTTTGTTGTTTCTTGGAAGAGTGTTGGTTTGATCTGCCCTTCCTTCGATCCCCATGCTTCCTTTTGTTGTCAGTTGCGTGGGTTGGGGTTGCGGTAGTGGTTGCAGTCGTTGATGGAGCAGAAGGGACTTCATGATCAATCAACCTTTGGGCCAATTCCTTGGCACTTTCAAATGTGGCAGGGTGTGATGCTAAAACGTTCCCACGATACGGGGGCACCAAACCCCATATGTATATCTCGATCTTCTTCCTTTCGGAGGGAACCATGTTAGGACATAGAGTCACCAGGTCGCAGTACCTGGCTGTATAAGCTACTATGTCAGAACCCTGCATTTTGAGGTTCCACAGTTCCTCCTTGAGTTTCTGAACTTCACCCCTTGGGCAGTACTCTCTTGCCAGAATGTCCTTTAGTGTATCCCAGCCCATGACGTTAGCTGTTACTAGGGAGAGTGTTTTGACATGGCCATTCCACCACGTCAAAGCCCTTTGAGTGAAGGTGCAAGCAGCGAACTTTATCTTGCTCCCCTCAGGGCAGGAGCACATCTCGAAAATTGCTTCTGTTCGCTCGATCCATTGGGACAGCGCAATTATCCCTCCGGTTCCATTGAAGTATGTCGGTTTACAGCTGATGAAATCTTTGTAGGTGCACTCCCGCGCACGTGGTTGGGTTTCACCATGGCTAGAGTTTGTGCCCAAACCTCCTCCACTGGCACCACCAGAATTTACTTGAGCCATGGCTGCATTCACAGCTGCGGTCACCGCGACTTGAAAGATTACCGCATCGAACTGCGGAGGGGGTGGTGGTGGTGGAGTTTGGTTCGCAGGTCTGCCCCTGGTCGGACGCGGACGAGGCGGCATCTTCTACTGAAAGTTAATATGGATGGTGATAATAGTGAGAATCAATTGAGAGTATGAGTAGAGTGTTTCATGAGCTAAATTGCCATGGTCCAGAAATCAGGTAGTGTCATAATAATAGAGTAGTAACACACATGTGTAAGAGCTTCTCATAGATTAGATAACTGCCAATATTACTGGTATTAATGACGTAAAAAGAGTTTGGAAAAAAAATGTCCTAACAGAAGGTCTTACATCAAACCATAAAAAGAAAAATGTTGGCAGTTTAGGAGTCTAGTTAGAGTACTTAAAAAGTTAGGAATATTTTACAGACGAGTGCTCCCTAGGGCACAGAAAGAAAGGCTATTCCTTAAAGAAAAGATGAGTCGACATCCTTTGACAACAACGGTTATTCCTCGGGCGGATCCTCAGATCTGCCAGTTGGCGTTCCATGTCGAGTAGGCACTGCTCGTACACACGCTGGCATACGCGATACTCTATGACTTCTGCCCTAGTCTCAGCTAGTGCCCGAAGTAGAGACTCGCGGTCATTCTGAGTCCTCTCCTCAGCATCTTGCAGATGGCGGATGTGGATGTCACTCAACCTCGTGTGGGTGACTATTTCAGCAATTCGGTTAATGGTGATTCCCCCTTGAATCTCGTTTCGAGCAACCCTGCGGACTAGGATAGGCAGGACCCTGTCCGCAGTGCTTCCTTCGTTCACGTTGTAGAACCCTTGGTCTCCGTTGTAGGGGATGGGTTGGTCCAGCTCCTGATTCCAAGCCTCCAAACTCTCCACCCACAGAGGTGTTGGGCCTCGGAAGACTGGGCGTTGGTTAGGGTTTAGAGCGACTGGGTGTATGTTGTTAACTTCTGGTTCGGAGTCGGAGCTATCCGAAGAGTCTCCGGCACGGTGATTACCCAGGGGGATTGGGTGATCGACTTCGGGCTCATTATCAAGCCACCCACCGTTTCCTTGGTTGGGATTATACGGATTGCCGGGAGGATGGAAGCCAGCCATGATATCTACGCGAGAAGAGGGGAAAGAATAGTTAATATGCGTACTTATCTAGGATAATCAATAGGTGATCGTTATTAGTTGACTCAGTACTTGCATAGTGCATACCGATTACATGCAACCGAAATAGGATAGACCTTCGTATAAGTGACCCTAACTCTAAATCCACAACCAAACAAGGAACATGAAGTAAGCAAAGATCACAGATTCTAAGTCTATAGCGTCTTAGTTACATGTAACTTTAGAGTATCCACTTAGCAACTATTGCTCCACGAGTAACGACCTTTTTAGTTTTCACATATGAATCTATAGTAATGCAGAATACCCCTATAGTATTCTATCCTAATGTTCTTGTAGTAGTGTTGGTAAGTTTTTAGACTTGTTGCAACACCACAACCACCCTTAGGCACATGCTAGTCACTCCTAGGAAAATGTATTTGATCAGGCTACATCCACCCAGATTTGACTACAGGTCTCTAAGCCTAATTGTGTTGTTCAACAATCTTAATACTTTTGTTCTTTTCTAGTATGATACTGACCCTTTGTATGAATGGATGTATATATATACTTAGTTAAATACTTTATTATTTAAAAGTATATATTCTTGGTCAGAGTGTTTTACTCCCGTTGTGTTTATAGTTCGTATATCTTTTATGGGTTGATATACTTGATTCACTATGAACAGTGCTCTGATACCAATCTGTCACACCCCAAAACCAAGATCGGCGGAAACGTTCTGGGGTGGATGACGTCATGTACAATATCATAACAATGCATAATAGTAAAGACAAGCAACAACATCCATTGCATTAATATAATAATTGTAATACAAGCGTGTTCTGTATAGTTTGTAAGACACCAAAAGTGTAATCAAAATAAAAGATGAGTCTTATATGTGCTCCATCTTCTCAAAAACTTCATCTGTACCTGTCTACTGATGACCTAAGAATACAAGTTATTTTGAAAGCGAGTATCAGCATAAAGCTGGTGAGTTCATAAGTATTTAGTGTCATTGCTTGTATAAAAATGTTTGTAACAATGTAGTGTAGTAGTTGATTTCAATTGTTTTGGAAATAGGATACTCTCTAGAAACCCTATGTTTTTCAGTATAAAGGTTGTCTTCTACCAAGACCTGCTAGTTTGTGTATTTGTTCTTTTCTAAATGTAAAGGTTTTTCTCCCAGTGAAACTAATTGTATAAAAAAATATAGTTTACTAAAAGAGTATGTGACAAAGTCACAAAGTAATGGATTACAGACTCCAGGTAGTACTACATGTGCAGTATGCCTCGAAAAGTCTAAGTAGAAATGTATAGACTCCAGGTGGTATTAAATGAACAATACGCCTCGAAAAGTCTAAAGTAGAAATGTAGACTCCAGGCGATACGCCTCGGAGAGTCCGAAGTAGAAATGTAGACTCCAGGCGATATTAAATGAACAATACGCCTCGAAAAGTCTAAAGTAGAAATGTAGACTCCAGGCGATACGCCTCGGAGAGTCCGAAGTAGAAATGTAGACTCCAGGCGATACGTCTCGAAGAGTCCGAAGTAGAAATGTAGACTCCAGGCGATATGCCTCGAAAAGTCCATTATTGCCTTAAATCTTTGTTTAGTTAGTTTAAGGTTTGAATATGAACTCGTATGTAACCATGTTGATCGACGGTTGATTTACTGATGACCCTCCAGGTCACGTGTAGTATGGTGACATTTTGTCACCCCTGGGCCTTAACGGCTCAGACTGTAGCTAGCAGTCAGGATGTGGGAGTGTCTGTCCCGTATAGATCTATACACATAATGCCCGCTCTCCCTCTAGGAGACTCTGGTTACACGGTGATAGCACAATGAAGTGTCGTATCAAGAAGTAGTATGTCACATTCTATTATAGTATTCAAATGTATGTATCGTGTATAGTACGTTCTCTTGTATAGTGTATAGTATGTTCTCTTGTTTAGTATGTAGTATGTTCTCCTGTATAGTGTGTTGTAAACCCTTAACTATACCTATTATAGTTTAACTAGTAGTGTGGTTTGTATGCCTCTGTTACACAAGGTACTGAACTGTAGTGAAGACTTTTATATCCAACACAAATATACATGATATATAACTAAGAATTCAACGACAGTCGGAAAAATAACAGGATACCCTAAGTCCACAACCAAACAAGGAACATGAAATAAGGTGAGCTATCAGTCCTAAATCCTTAAAGTCTTATTTATATAAATATATTGGTGTATATATGGGTTTTGAAAATAATGTAAGTTTAAAAGAGCTTGAAAATAGTTTTAGCATTAAAGAGTTAAATAAAAGTGTTTGGAACACTTGAAAATCTTAAAGTTTGATAGCGTTTGAAAGTAGTAGTAAGTCTTGTTGTTGTTCTAGTTACTAATCACATATGATTAAAGTGATAACTAGAGATGTTCCACTTGTATTCCCCCCATAAAAGCATTTAAAATCATTTAAAAGGTTAATTTAGGGGTATGAACTCACCTGCAGTGAGTAACTCAAATGATAGGTCGATGTAGGATCGTCGGGTGTCAATTGAAGCCTTGAGCACAAACGGATCCTATTTTCATGTAATAACACTTATATGAATACACTAGTAGATATAACCACTAATGGGCACTTGGACACACCTTAGGGTCATGAAAGCACTTAGAATTTAGTGTTACAAATACCCCTTGAAATCCCTAGTGAGTATAGGGCCTTAGATTTGAGTGTAAGGCCACCAAACTGAACCTTTTGTGAGTGTGTGGCCAGGTGTGCGGCTAGAGTGTGCGGCCAGGCCTGTATGCGGCCAGGCCTGTGTGCGGTCGCACACACTCCTGCAAATGTGTCCAAATCGATATTCCAAGGCCTTGCGATGAGACTGAGAAGGTGTTTTGGTCGATGCTAGGCTTGGACGAGTGTTTAAGCCCATTTTAGGACCAAAAGATGTGTGTGCAGTCACACATGATGTGTGTGCGGCCTCTCACACATGAAGATCATCTAGAATGATGATTTCATGGATCAAACTGGAGGATAATGTGTTATAACGTGTTGTAGTAAAGATCTAAGGATGTTTACTTGTTTTGGAGATTGGAGAGGAAAGTTTGAAGAACTCTAGAGAGAAAAGTGTTCCAGCTTTGAGGGAGTGTAAAAGGGAGTGAGGTTGACTTGGGGTCCTTTATATAGGCTAGAGAGTTGTTGGATTAATGTCTAAGTCCATAACTATATTTGGTATGTACTTGACCCGACCCGACATGGTCCATTTGGGTTGCACTTCACCGACACAATTTATATGGATAGTCTTTTGAGAATAGTATATTTATGATTTATATTAATATATTATAAGTTCTAATATATTAATATATAATCATATTATTTAATTAGTATTGATCAAGAATTAATTTATAATTAATTAAGTGATCAAAAGGAACTAATTAAATATGGACTCTTAGATATATATATATATATATATATATATATATATATATATATATATATATATATATATATATGTGTAGTGGGCCAAGTTCATTTAGGTTGGGCTAAGTCTTCATGGATAGTCTATGGAGCTTTAACCCATGGATCCTAGGAAATTAAAGGTCATGGGTATTAGGGTTTAACCCTAATCCTCCACACTATATAAAGGGTCTTATGGTTCATGAAATTAGGCTAGTGGCTAGTGTGGATACACTAAAGAGGGCAATAACCGATTTCATAGTGTGAGCCAAGTATCCATATTCTCTAAAGGCTTTCCAAGGTGTTTTGGTGATTTGTGATTCCACTTGAGGCTTCCACACTATTGGGGCTAAGCTCTTAAAGCTTGAAGACATCAAGCTACATCAAAAGGTATGTCATCTAACTAGAACTTTGTAGTATAGGTGCTTCATAATATGATAGTTAGGATGAAACCTTGGAATATTTAATATTTGCATGTATAATAGAGAAAACATAGATCCAATGTTTATAGGGTTGCATGTACACCATAGGAGTGTTAGAATGCTGAAAAGCTAACAGTGGTATCAGAGCCATGGGTTGTTTTCTATTATATTTGATGCAAATGTATTTTTTTTTCAAGTTGAAGGAAAAAAAAAGAAAAAAAACATGAAGTTTGTCAAATTTTATGATAATTACTTGATTTTATGAAAAACTAATTATTTATAAAATTTGAGTCACCTTACTACAAGAGTTGAATTAGGTCAATTTATTAAAAGATAGAATGATATGATTATTTTATTTGTTTTAAAAGTTTGATCTAAATGGTTTTAAGGAGTTACAAATTTTGTCATAAAATTTTGGAACTCAAAAGTTTTTTTTTAAAGTTATGATCTTAAGAGTTTTGAAACTTCCATAAGTTATGGATGTGAAATGTCTCATTTATTAACTCTTTAGGTTATGAATTCCAAGAGTCTTCAAAGGATAATTGTCAAAGTTTCAAGATTTGTATTAGTTTATATGATTATCTAATTTCTTGAAAATTGTTGATGTGAATTATCTTCACTTATGAGTTTAATCTAGATCATAGAATAATTATTTGATTATTGTGTTAATTGGAATATTTGATCTTAATGGTTTTTATGAACTCCATAACTTGTCCTCAAGTTATGGAAAGTGAAGAGTTTTTCTTTTTAAAGTGTCATTAAGTCTCATAAGTTATGAAATGAAAAGTTTTGAATAGTTTCAAAACTTGCCCTCAAGTTTTGGAATTTGTAAAGTTTTCACTTATGAATATTTTAATTCCAAGTTAAGCCCTTAGAATTTTAAAAGTTAAAATTCAACCCTTGAGAAAGTTAGATGTTCAATCACTTTCTAAGTCACATAGTGAGTTCCTTTGGGACTACTATGAACCAGACTATGACATGAACCTTAATGATCATATCTATTTGCTTGGTGCTGCTGAATCAGCAATGATTTGAAACGATAGTAAAGCAAATTTGATTAGAAGATCAACTTCCCAAAAACTTTATGGACAGTGAGAATGGTGACACTGGAAATCCAGAAAAAGCATTCTCTTCCCAATGGAAAGGGATTGGCCCTAGTCAACCCGGTTGACCAAATGGTAAAGAGAAAGGCTAAGTCTGAAATAGTCCCATTACCAAAGGGTCCATATGTTTATTTTGCCAAAGGAAGGGGCGTTGATTGCAAAGCTGCCAAATTTACCTAAGGATGTTAAAGTCAATAAGTTTGACTCTACATCAGGTAGAGCCCATTATCTAACTCTGTTAAGTTCTATTCTGAGATCCTCATTACATGATGTGACTGGGTCACATGTTGATGTTTTAAGAATCAAAGAATAGAGAGAAATCTTAAAGGAAGTATATGTTGATTCTGATCGCGAAGGTGGATTTCGATCGCATCAGAATTTTGAGCAGTTGCTTAAGAAGTTATGATATATTGCTAAGGAATAGATAACAACAATTTTCCATGTGGAGTGTAAGGATAAGTTTTTCCGCAAAGTTTTAAAAGAAAAGAAAATTGTTTAATTTTATTTATTTGAAGTATCCTTACAATGGCATTTGTGGAAAATTGTTGCTTATATGATTCCACTGACAGCAATATTGGAAAATGGATTTGATTCTTTCATTTGTGGTAGTGTCTAAATTTACCAAATCAGGAAAGTTCCTCATCGCCCAAGTTTCAATTGGACCGAAACTTGGAATCATGCAAGTTGAATAGTATGATGAATGAGAACTTTCAAGCATTGGAAAATCAAGACTAATTACTTGTTCACATGGATGTGTGAGTCAAGTGAAGGACTAAAGGGATCGGGTACACATTCTTGTGCACTGGTCATGTCCACCACAAAGCTCCTTAAGACTATTTGATTTACTAAAGTTTAGTAAATATGGTTATACTTACAAGTTTAAGTATAATTCTGAAACATTGGAAAAGTCTCAATGTATGGTAGAACGAATGGGAAGAATCAAATTAGGCAGAAAGATAAAAGTTTCTCAAATCTGAAAAGATGGGAGAGTACTTTAGTACCATGTTTGTGATCATCTTAATGATTTAGAAATCATATCACAATTAGTCCTCTAAAGGTCATCTTAGTGCATTCTTATGACTAAGAAGAGGAGTCATGAATTGTTGAAATGGTTAGATCAGGAAGACGAGTCATACTTCGTTCCAAAACAATTCTTAGAGTCATACTCCAAGATTGTAACTTGAGTGACATATCTTAAAGAAAGGTTTAAAACACTTGTCAAATGTAAGAGTAAAAGTGTCCTACTCTTGTACATTTGAAATTGGTAAGTTGTGATGTTTTGGATAAAACAAAGACCAACTAAAGCCAATTGTGTGAAGTGTTTGTCTTGATAAAGAATCCACACTATCTCTTGAATATTTGGCAAGATAGTCTTATATGTCAAGAGGGTAGTGGGAGTCTTAAAGATCCTAAAAAGAATTTCAAGAACTAATCAAGAATAAAACCTGAGGTTCTTCACTAGCACACGACTTGAGGTTTATAGCCTATCGTGTTGACATATTCTGTGTCCATTCCAGTTTAAGTTGGCTTTGCATAGGACTTCTGAAAGTTCTCAATTGGTTGGATAACAACTTGGAAGCAATGGCAGGCCATGTACTGCTAGGTGGCAAGAAGTTAAGATTGCATAAGTTCAGTTCATATGAGTTTGGATTTGTCATTATCCTTGTCTTGTGACTATGGTTTTGATGATTCACATGGATAAGAACACATACACCATAAAATCTAAGGGTCATAAGGTTTCTCTCCGATTCATGAAAATGATGGTGAGGAAACACTTCCACCAAGTAGATTTGAAGCAGATGGCAAAAGGTCTAAACAATTGAGACTATGATTACGACATCCCTTTTCATAGTTCTGAAATTGTTTAGACACACATGCATGCTATCTAAGGAAAGGTGTATGATTTTGATAAAGTTTTATCAAAGTATCTCGTATCAGAAATCTGAACTTTGGTAAGAAAGTCAATAAAGTATTGATTTCTAGAAGTCCAGCTGATTTCTGAGTACATGTCAAAGCTAGTGGGAGCATAAGTGTTATGCTAATAATCATCATGTTAGTGGGAGCATGATAATTATTGTTAGTGTTGCAAGTTAGCAATGTTAATTATAGAAAACAAAAGTTTCAATTCGTGAGGCTGCAGGTATTGAAAAAGTTGTTTTGCTATAATTAAGGGAGAGGATATACTTCATTTCAGTTCTAAAGGCTTAGATTGAGACCTTAATCATCCTTAGTCAAGAATATATATATATATATATATATATATATATATATATATATATATATATATATATATATATATATATATATATATATATATATATATATATATATATGAATTTCATGTTGGATTGGTTCAACTTAAGGAAATTCTATATATTGCGTTCTCAAAATTCGATTATGATTACGGCATCCCTCTTCATAGTCAAATTTTGAAAACATGGCAAATAAAAATATTGTAGCAAAAGACTGGTCTAGAATCATGTCTTTATGTGAGACATCATGAATCGTGTACCATTTGCTTTGGGTACAGGATCGATTACATGTGCTATAATATTTGTCATTTCTAAATTTTTCCAAATGCCCAGAGGCATTAAGAAGGGAAAAGGTCTAGAATTGGATATGACTAAAATGATTAAGCAATTGTCGAGGACAATCTGAGGTTTACCAAAGATTGGTTGCTCAGGGACAGTTGGAAGTATAGTGCTAATTTTGGAAGGACCATATTGCCATATTCTGAAAAGAGGCATCTCTTGTTCAGAAGTGATAGTCAAAATGAGAATATGGAGTTGTCTCCATAGGTGGAAGTTATCTGTGTAAGATTAGAAAACTTAATGCAAGAAGCATGTCTAAAGCAATGTACTTTGAATATGAGACTTAGTTTCCATGGAGTTGATCTCCATTGGAATACCTTATAATGACTGTTGACAAGTCTTTGTGACTTTGTACATATTCATTACAGGAGGGTCAGTGCATATAAGTTTAAAATCTAAACAGATTTCGATAAATGATAGGAATTTGAAATTCTCACATTTTTCGATAAGGATTTGGGAGTGTGAAATTAGAATCATTGAAATTATGTTCAATTGGTTTATTTCACAAAGTAAGGATCATAGACAAACATAGAGTGCATACTTGGTGTATGGCAAAGCTATTGTTTAGAAAAACATAGTATACATGCTTGGAGCATGGGACAAATAGTGTTTTTACTTCAGGTAAAAAGTTGATAAAACCGAAACAATGAAATAATGAGTAATCGGTATGGTGATAAATAAAAGTGGTCTATTTATATTCATAGGGTTTGATACCATATTTGATTAATTTATTCTTGTGTTTCATTTTGCATGTTTTGACTTCCAGAATAAACTAGGTCATTCTTCCTGAATGACTAAGTTATTCAAACTATCCACAGTCGGTCATATGTTGGAAGTAGATATGAATCAAGACTGTCATGCGTTGGATTGTAGAGGTCTAAGATGTTGGACAAAATGGTGCTACAACACTCATGAGTGCTCATAAGTTCTGAGTATTGGATTCAACCCACGCTCATTTGAATCACTTCATGGATTTTATCACGAGTGATCATGAGACGATAATATCTTATATTCTTAAAACCTAGAGATATGAGTTGTTACTATGAGTTGGTTATACATTGATTGTACGAAAATGCATTGGTAACTCGGTGTTATAAAACGTGCTTTTGTGTATGATTCAACAAGTAGTAGAACAAGCCATATGAGTCGAAGTTTATCCATTCCTTTTACCTTCGGGATAAAAGCGATATCTGTGGGCCCCTCGATGATTTAGCGATGACACATGTGAGTGCTTGGCTAAGCCAGGACTGATTTGATTTGTTCAATCAGTCAGTCATCATAAATCGAACATCGGGAAACAACAAATGGACAGAGAGAATGATTATAATCCATGTCTCAGTCCATATGATATCTAGAATGGAGGAATATATGATCCCTTATCTAATGGACAAGTCATTGACAGAGGTCAGAGTTCATTGACAAGATCAGAGTTTGACAGCGGCTTTAAGAGCTACGATTGCCAGTTGGTTTTTGAAGTCATACTCAATAATAGTTTTAGACTTATCCAAGTGGGAGACTGTTGGATTAATGTCTAAGTCCATAACTATATTTGGTATGTACTTGACCCGACCCGGCATGGTCCATTTGGGTTGCACTTCACCGACACAATTTATATGGATAGTCTTTTGAGAATAGTATATTTATGATTTATATTAATCTATTATAAGTTCTAATATATTAATATATAATCATATTATTTAATTAGTATTGATCAAGAATTAATTTATAATTAATTAAGTGATCAAAAGGAACTAATTAAATATGGACTCTTAGATATATATATGTGTAGTGGGCCAAGTTCATTTAGGTTGGGCTAAGTCTTCATGTATAGTCCATGGAGCTTTAACCCATGGATCCTAGGAAATGAAAGGTCATGGGTATTAGGGTTTAACCATAATCCTCCACACTATATAAAGGGTCTTATGGTTCATGAAATTAGGCTAGTGGCTAGTGTGGATACACTAAAGAGGGCAATAACCGATTTCATAGTGTGAGCCAAGTATCCATATTCTCTAAAGGCTTTCCAAGGTGTTTTGGTGATTTGTGATTCCACTTGACGCTTCCACACTATTGGGGCTAAGCTCTTAAAGCTTGAAGACATCAAGCTACATCAAAAGGTATGTCATCTAACTAGAACTTTGTAGTATAGGTGCTTCATAATATGATAGTTAGGATGAAACCTTGGAATATTTAATATTTGCATGTATAATAGAGAAAACATAGATCCAATGTTTATAGGGTTGCATGTACACCATAGGAGTGTTAGAATGCTGAAAACCTAACATGAGTGAGGTTGGGAGGGTGTCCGGCCGGCTGTGTGCGGCTGGCTGGCCGCACACTCGGGTGTGCGGCCGCACACACCTTGTTGGGTGTGTTTGGCTCGATTTTGTGATGTTACACACGTACCCACCCCTCCTAAGAGTCGTATCAAGATTATACTAAGCCTCACGTGTCCTTAAAGACCCAAAACTTCATTATATAATAGCAAAACAAGGCTAACTTTGATAGCAATGAAGAATGTACATGTTAGAAATTTCAGGTTGTCACACGTAGTACCCACCAGTTCAGGTGTAGCAGTGAGGATATGGAAATCCACGGATTGGATTTCGGAATTACCCAGATGGATTAGATCTGGTTGAGCCCGTAATAAGACTGTAGGAGTGTCGTTACAGTTATGAGATCAAGGAAGCAATGGACTGCTTAAGGTCGGTTGTGATATAAGGCTACCATCGGTTAGGTAGCAATCACTTTTAGCCTTGGATTTGGTGACGTCAGGATTCGACGCATGGACCTGATTGGTTTGATCAGAAAGTCGTTAGAGCCACAGTGGCATGGTAACTAGTGGCAACTAGTTCCAGAGAAGGATTTCGTTCAGGAGTCGTGTGAGACGAATAAGTGGGAGTCCTTTGGCTCCGCAGCCGGGTCAGAGCCCGGTATTTCAGATGATCGGTGAACGAATTGAGACCATGCAGGTTTCAGTAGATTTTGGAAAGTAGCCATGTGGCAACATACTGCTTCAAGCAGTTCAGTGTTCGGGCAGTTTCAGCGTTTGGGCAGTGTTAGTATTAGTGTTTTGGGTTGCAAGTCTGGAAATAGTAACATATTGCTTGGGTTGTGCCAAGTCACTCACAGCGGGATTATCTGAGCCTTGGCCAAGTATAAGTGATCTGCAGGAAAATTGGGTTTGTGATCCTGTTTTATAGTGGGAACCTCGAGTTATCAGAAGTTGAGTACTTAGTTGAGGGATAAACGAACTGGATCCAACGATAATGATTCAATATGAGTGGTCTGTCAGGGAATTAGACCATCTCAAGACAGCAGATTTCAGACGAAGTAGATGTGAACTTGTTACGAGGAATTCATTCACTTGTGGATTTTAGGGCTTTGTGAAGATTGGTCACGGCTACCCTAGGAAGGCTAGGGTGTGCCCAGGATGGTGACCATGTTACTAGAGTGGTTGGGCGAGTAAGGAATGGTAAGGAATGATTTCGAGGATGAAATCTAATTTAAGTAGGGGAGAGTTGTAACACCCCGTTTATTTTATAAATAAATAAAATAAATTAATGAATGAATAGTAGCCCTAACATAAATAATTATATATCAAGGGTTGGTCTCGAGGAGCTAATTGTCCCAATTTCTGAGATTGGGGGTTAAAAGTGTAAAATCTGGACTCAATTTGAAAAGAGTTTTGAAGGTCGGGGTTAAAAGGGTAACATATGGACTTTATTTAAGAATAATTAGTAAAGGAAGGGCTGATTGGTAATTTCGGGACTTATTATGAAAGGAAATTATGGAATCAGGGGCTAAAGGGTAAGTTTTGGGCATAAATTGGAAAGGATTTTGTGGAGAGGGGCCAAAGTTGGAAAAAAACGAAATGAAGTTTGAAGATCACGGGATATACCTGGTGACCTCTTCTTTCCCGTCTTAAGGATTGAATCCGAATCCCTAACCCTAGATTGGACGCTCCAGCCGCAACCTCTTCAACCGCCGCCGCTCAGCCAATATTGACCGCCTCAGCCATTGCCGGTGACGCCCTGAATAGTCGAGCATCCTTTTGCGACATCACTGCCGACGAAGCCGTAACCCCGAAGCCAAATATTGCAAGCTGCCGTCGCCGGTGACTGCAAGGACCGCTGAGTTCGTGGTCACCGTTGCTTCTCCTGTCCCCGGTGATGTTGGGAGCAAACGGGACGACCGCCGGGGCCATCAATTGGACCTGGTTCGCTGTTGCGGGGTCGTAAATGATCAGAAACCCTCAAGTAAGGCCGTCTGCTATCTCTCTCTCCTTTCCTTCGCTCTTCTCATGGATTGTTGTCACATACGTCAGTTGGTTGACACCGGTATATTTATGGTTGCTATTTCTGCTCGTTCCAACCTCCTCACCCGCCTAGCAGGTGGTTGAGAGCTGTGATTTCGTGCCTTGGATTGATGGGTGTTATGGTGGAATCGAGAAGTGCTTGTGGGTGTGTGATTGGCCCGAAAACCTGAGGGAAAAACCACCATGGCTGCCAACCATGGTGGCTGCCACCATATCATCCTCTTCCGCCGCCACCAGCCACCGTGAGGAGGTGGCCGTCTGCGTGATTTGGTGGGTGTATGAGCGTCTTTCCTAAGCTTAATGTTGTATGGATTCTTGATTGGCTAGGAAACCGAAGGAAATTCACAACCACCACCGTGAGTTGGTGGCCGCCACCTTCTGCCGCGTTAGTCGTCGCTGCTGCCACCGGATGCCACCAGGTGGGTGGCTGAGTCCATTGCAAGCAGCAAAATGTGTGTGTGTTTATGTTAGTTACTGTGTGTGTTTATTTTTGGGATTAAAGTATTGTAAATTGTAATTAACAAAAAAGTATAATAAAGGAAACTCATAACCACCACCGTGAGTTGGTGGCTGCCGCCGCTTACCGCCATTTGCCGTCGTGTTGGGTGGTGGTGTGCTTTGATTGCGTTTGGACCTCGTTTGGGATGCTTAGACAAAGTGGGCTTAATGAAACCCTAATGGGCCTAAAGACTTAGTATTGGGCCTATTGGGCTATGATTGGGTTAGAAACCCTAATTAGGGTTTAGAAAACACTAGTATTAGATATATGGGTTTTGTACTGTCGGGACTCGCATTTTGGATGACCAGATTGAGATTATATATTAAGCCCGACCACACTATATGATTTACCCAATAGATTGATGGACTTAATGGATTAAGTACTTAATGGGTTAAGTGAGAAACACTTAACCCTAATCATCATTTTATGTGAAACCCTAATTTTAACTTGAGCTTTGTGTTGGGCCTTCTATTGGGCTTTGGTGATTAGACTAATAATGTGCCATCCAAGAACAATCAAATGGACTAGAATATTTAGATGGGCTTTAGGGTAAGGCCTTTGGTCCCAATTTGGAAAATTTGGGCCATAGTTTGGGCCTTAATGATTATATGATATTGGGTCATTAGAATGTCAATTGTTTGGACTAGACTAAATGGTTGGGCCTTATGGGAAGACCAGGTAGAGGTTTGGGCCCAATTTGGAAAATTGGGTCATATGTTGGGCTTTGATTCCTAGTTTGACTTTTGGGCCTTTGGATTGGGCTTTGGGCTTGAATCAAGCCAAGATAGGGTAAAGTAGTCTTTTACTCCAAGGACTTATGGTTATGAGTTTGGACCAAATTATTAATTGGGTGTCGTTTGATGATTGACAGTTCGGGAACCTGCTAACCAGCAGCCAGAGTTTTATCCGCGGGACTTCAGCAGTGTCGGGTGAGTCTCCTCACCATACCAATGGGTCTAAGGCACCAAGGCCGGCCCATTCAGTTAGTTGTAGTGTTTATTGTAGTTTCACTACTAACATGTCTGGTATGCATGTATATGTGGTATGGTAGTGATTATGTGGTATGCTATTGACTCTGTGGTATGTGGTATGCCAATTGTCTTTGTGATACTTGCATGGAAGATCGTGGGGGGAGCCCATGACACTTGGATGTAAGACCATGTGGAGAGCCCATGGCTTTCCTATTAAAGACCATGGGAGAGCCCATGACACTCGGATGTAAGACCATGTGGAGAGCTCATGGATTTCCTATTAAAGACCATGGGAGAGCCCATGACACCCGAATGTAAGACCATGTGGGGAGCCCATGGCATCCTGGAGTAAGACCCTGGGGACGAGCCCACGACATCCTTATATGTTATATGCATGGTATGTGATTGATATTGGTTATGTATCTGTTATAGCTAGTATGGGTTATATGATTATGTGGATTATGTGGGGTATGCTTTGGGGAACTCACTAAGCTTCGTGCTTACGATTTTCAGTTTTGGTTTCAGGTACTTCGTTTTCAAAAGAAAGGAGCCGGCTCGATCGCAGCGCATCACACTGTTTTCTGCACATGAGATCTTTGGGATTAGACTCTGATATTATTTTATGATAACATGTTTGACTATTGAGGTTTTGACATGAGAGGTTATTATGGATGTTTTCTTATATTGTTGGTTCTATAATAACTTAATAAAATTGAAATTTTTGGCCTTGAATATTGGGATGTTACATGTTAACAGTGGACACCCATTCAACGACCATTTTATAGGTCGCTTCCTTTTACCCTCTTTATAGCATGGTTTCGTGAATGAGACGTACTAACGTTTTAACTGACTTTTCTTATACATAATATATATATATATATATATATATATATATATATATATATATATATATATATATATATAGTACATGGTATATTTTAAAATACAAGGCTTAATCTTTTATAATTTAAACATTTTTTTAATTTAATTAAATTTAAACCAATTTATGGATTTATTAATTATATTTTAATTAAATTTAATTAAGATCCATAAGGATAATATTAATTAATCTTATAATTACTCATTATCCAGTCTAAGATTATCTCCTAACATTTAGCGTTTATTTAATTTTCTATTTTAAGCAAAATTCGGATTCGACATATAGTATAAGAGACAATAAATAAATAACAACCATATAAATCAAATTAGGAAAGAAAATATGAAATTATGAATTTACTATGCTCACGTCATGAGCATTAAATCTCATGTCGTGAGATCAGTCTGACAGAAAAACAAAATTTTGAATTTTATCGTGCTCACATCAGGAGCATTGAATCTCACGTCGTGAGATCAGTTTGACATAATTTTTTTTTGTTTGTTCAAGTTCATCCTATGTATAAAAAAATGTTAGACATACCAAGGCTCTACCACCGATGGGTTTTATAAATTACAATAACTATGTGCTTGCGGAATTTCACTTAACATTTAAGGGCACATTTGACCTAAATGATCTATATCTTTAACACTTTGAATGTAACATGCTATAAACAACAAAATAACTTGAACCCTAATGACTTTCTAGTACAATCAAATTACCAGAATTAAGGTTACATACCTTTTGATTTGCTGTATTAAACAAATCAATGAAATCCTTCTTAAACAAGCTCTAGAAAGCAAGCACCATAAATCTTGTGCCTCTGATGGTTCACACACAAACCCTAGCAACTAAGGAAACTTGAAGAGAGAGGAGAGGGGAGGTATATTTCGGATATACTCTTACGGGAACACTTGGCCGAAAATATGAAGGGGTGAAGGCCTATTTATAGTTGATAGGAAAACCCTAGATAACCCTTACTTGATTAAAATAATAATATTTCAAATTAGGTAATTATCTGGTTTCCTAATTATCTTCAAGGGATATTCTAGAAACCCTGTAATATTCCAAAAATCGTCCACCTCTCATGGAGACGGTTCTGGAACCCTTTTTTTTCAACTATTGAATAATTACAGCTTAGGTCCTTACACTTTTAATTAATCCAATTAATCCCAAAACTAATTCTATTTAATTATTGATTAATTCTTAATTAAATAATATTATTTCTATTTAATATATTATTCTCATAAGTGTTTGGTCATTGGATGTTCAAGAGAATTGTATTTTCGCTTGGACTGTGTTTGGTTAAAGTTCAGTGGTGTTGTGAGATTGGAAATGGGAATGAGGATTCGTCAGCCATGGTGAAGATTAAGGACTACAGTTGGAAGCATGAGAGGTGGATTGAGGTGTCAGACCGGACCAGATTTCAAGAGTACTCTTCAAGATCTTAGAGGATGGGTGATCTTAGGGTTTGACTGGTAATTGATCGCTAGCATTGGTAAGCATAGGTTGTCAACATTGGATTATTATAAAGCAAGAAGAATTGGGAATCCTTCAATTCTCACGTGCCGTGAAGATTTAGTCAAATCTAAGTGGGGGATAATCGATTAGGTATTCAGGAGCAGAAATAGGTATGAAACTAGGATGAGTTTCGCATCCCCGTTAGGGAAGGAGGCGGTCGAGTGGCCGTCTTGGTTGTGGATTGGTTGAGTTAGGAGTTCAGAAAACGTTCCAATATTTGGTTCACACTTTTTCCTTGGCACCGGAAAACAAGTTTCGGGAACCAGGTTAGAGGTCCAGTTAGTACTCAAGTTCAATTGAGTGTTAGGTTGAGTGCATGTTCGACCCGGTATGGAATGTGTTGTAAAACTACGAGGGTATCCGTAGCATTCACTAGCGGTCAGATGGTATGGAAAGTGTTGTAAGACTACGGGGGTAGCCGTAGCATTCACTAGCAGTCAGATGGTATGGAAAGTGTTGTAAGACTGCGGGGGTAGCCGTAGCATTCACTAGCGGTCAAGATGGGTGGGAAGTGTTGTAAGTCTACGGGTGTAACCGTAGCATTCACGAGGCTAGCAGATAGTGCTAGGGTGTTGTAAGTCTATGCGTGTAGCCATAACATTCACTAGTTTGGTAGATAGCATGAACGTGTTGTTAGAACGCGGAAGGAACAGTAGTACCCACCAGTTCGGGTGCAGCAGTGAGGGCGTGGCAAATCCACGGATTGGTCTACGGATTTCCCCATATTAATTAGACTGGGTTGAGCCATTGATAAGACCGTAGGAACGCCACTACAGTTATGAGATCAAGGAAGAAATGAACTGCTTAAGGTTGTTTGTGATATAAGGCTATCGTTGGTCATGTAGCAATCACTTTTTTTTGCCTTGGATTTGGTGATGTCAGGATTCGATGTATGGATCCGATTAGTTGGATCAGGAGGTCATTAGAGCCATAGTGGTAAGATAACTCATGGTAATTATTGACAGAAGTGGATTTCGTTCGAAGGTCATGTGGGGGTGACTGTATGGGAGTCATTTAAGCTGAGCGACCGGACTAGAATCCGGTATTTCAAAAGACTGATTGACGAATTGGGACCAGGGAGGTCTCGGTAGATTCTGGAAGGTAGCCATGTGGCAGCATGCTGTTTCAGGCAGTTTTAATGTTTCGGACGGTATTAGTGTTTTAAGATTTCATGTATGGATGAAGTAACTGATTGCTTGGGTTATGTTAAGTCACTCATAGTGGGATTAAATAATCTCAGAGTAATAGAATTGACCCTGTTGCGCAGCTCTCGTCTAAGTCTAACCATTGCAGGGATGGATCTTCTACTCGAAGGATTATCTGAGCCTTGGCCAAGTATAAGTGATCTGCATGGATAATTTGGTCTGTGATTCTGTTTTCCAGTGGGAACCTCCAGTGATCAGAAGTTGAATTGTTAGTTGAGAGATAGGTGGATAGGATTCAACAATAATGATTCTATATGGGCGGTCTGTCAGGGAGTCAAACCATCTCGAAACTATGGATTTCAGACGGAGTAGATGTGATCATGTTGCAAGGTATTCGTTTATCTTCGGGTTTTAGAACCCTGCGAGGGATGGTTTTAGTTGCCTTGGAAATGCTAGGGTATGCTTGTGGTTGTGGCCGTGTTGCACAAGTTGTTTGGCGTGTCAGGAGTGGTAAGGAATGATTTCGAGGATGAAATCTAATATAAGTGGGGGAGAGTTGTAACACCCTGTTTATTAAATAAATAAATAAAAAATTAATGAATGAATAGTACCCCTAAAATCAATAATAATTTAGCAAGACGTTGGTTTCGAGGAGTTAACTGTCATAATTTTAGAAGTTAGGGGTTAAAAATGTAAGTTTCAGATTGGTTTTGTAAATATTTATGAAGGCAGGGACTGCTTGGTAAATAATTGGGACTTACTTTGAAGAGATTTTGGAGGCTAAGGGGCTGAAAGGTAATATATGGACTTAAGTTGAAAGTAATTTGTAAAGAAGGGGCTATTTGGTTACATTCAGACTCAATTTGAAAGAAAAGGGGAAAAAGAGGGACCAAAGGTGGTTTTATTGAATGAGGTCGGGGTATTTAACCCGTCACCCTCATCCAACCCTAACCCTAATCTCGGTTCATCGGCTGCCACCGTCACTTCTTCAACTTCCGGTGCTGCACCACCACCGCTGTTGAAGTCGCCAACCATCGAAGCCGCCATCGAGACCGACGCTGCTATCATGGGAATACCGGTCGAATGGGTTGCTGTGGGTCTCGTCATTTCTATCACCGCCTCCTTGTTTTTTGAATCCGGAAACCACCGAAGGATCACCGGAACGCCCATCGTCCCGTCTCACTGCCGACGAAGAGGAAGGGTCGCATACCTGAGTTGTTGATCGGAGCGTCGAGGTCCGTGGATGCTGCTGTGTTCGCTGTGGTTGCTGCTTATTTCCTTCCCAGCTTCTCCCGTCTCTACGCCGCAGTTCATGACCGCCGGCGCCGTCCCACGTGTTTGTCGCGACAATGTTGCCTCCGACCATCTCTTACTGTCAAAAAAAGGGTGGCTGCGGTCGTGCTTTCATTTCAGTTTGTGTGTGTGTGTATTTTACCGGAGCAGAATTTGTGAAGAACCACCATGGTGGCTACCGCCGAAGGTGTTGCTGCTGTTGCCACCAATCGTGCTGTTACCATCGCCATACACCACCAGGTGGGTGGCTGGGTCCATTTTGCAAATAGAAAGCATGTGTGTGGTCGTTTATTGGCCGGAAACTGAAAAGATAACCACCATGGCCGCCAGCCATGGTGGCTGCCGCCTTCTGCTGCCACTAACCACCGTGAGAGGTGGATGTGTGTGTGTGTGAAATGGTTCTATGTGTGTGTTTATTTCAGTGAAGTGGTGTTTGGGTGTTGCTTGGACGGATTTCACAAGAAAAGCCACCACCACCACCGTGAGGTCGTGACTGCCACCTCCAACCACCACCTGCCGCCACAAAGGTGGTTGGGAGTGTGTATTTGTTATTTGTGTGTGTGCGTGTGCGTTCATTTGGAAATTGTGTTGTAATATTGTATTTTGACCGGAATAATTAAGTAAATCCGTCACCACCACCGTGAGGTGGTGGTCGCTGCCATGAGCCGCCATTGACCAGCACTACCCGAGGTGGTAGTGGGTGGTGTCCAACTTAATTAATAATTAACTAACCTAAAAACTTAACAAATGGACTAATTGGAAAACGATTAGGTTGGAAACCCTAATTAGGGCTTAGAAAACCCTAATTTTGGATTTGTTGGTTTGGACTTATCAGGACCCGTGTTTTGGGCCATTGGAATTGAATTATGAATTACACCCGATCACACCGTATGATGTATCTAGTAGAGTGATGGACTTAATGGATTAAGTCCTTAATTGGTTAAGTATGAAACACTTAACCCTAATCATCATTTTATGTGAAAACCCTAATTTTGCTTGGGCCTTGAGTTGGGCCTTTCTATTGGGCGTTAGTGATTGAGTTATTGATGGGCCATCCAAGAACAAGTATATGGACTAGAATATTTGGATGGGCTTTAAGGTAAGGCCCATATAAGGGTTTGGGCCTAGTTTTGAAAATTGGGCCATAGATTGGCCATAACTGGGCCTTAATGATTATGAGATGTTGGACCATTGGAATGCCAAATGTTTGGACTAAAATAAATGGTTGGGCCTTAGGGTAAGACCATGTAAAGGTTTGGGCCCAATTTGGAAAATTGGGCCATATGTTGCGCTTTGGTTCATAGTTTGACTTTTGGGCCTTTGGATTGGGCCTTGAACTTGAATCAAGCTAAGATGGGGGTAAAGTAGTCTTTAACCCAAGCATGGACTTATGGTTATGTGTTGGAACCCAATTATTAATTGGGTGTTGTTTTGATGTTGACAGTTCGAGAATCTGTCATCCAGCAGCTAGGGTTTTATGCGCGGGACTTCAACAGTGTGAGGTTAGTTGCTTTCCAGTAGCCGTGGGTCTAAGGCACCAATGCCGGCCCACTAGTAGATGTTTATAGTAGAGAGGATTGTCTTTGTGATAATTGTCTGGTGTGCCACTATCTGTTGTGATTTATGTACTTATGTGCTATGGTTTATGTGTTAGTGGTAGGGGTGAAATACACCCAATATCCAGTTGATTGAGATCGAAGGGGTAGGTTGGGAACCTAGATATGTTGGACAATATATTTATGTATGTTATGCTATTATGTGGTTGTGGCAGGTGGTGAAATAGTCCCCGTTATCCGGTTGAAAGAGACCGAAGGGGTAGGCCAGCACCCAAATATGCTAGGCAGTTATCTGGTTGAAACAGACCGAAGGGGAGGCCAACACCCAGATATGCTAGGCGGTTACCGATTGAAAGATACTGAAGGGGTAGGCTAGCACCCAGATATGCTAGGTAGTTATCCGGTTGAAACAGACCGAAGAGGAGGCCAACACCCAGATATGCTAGGCGATTACCGGTTGAAAGAGACCGAAGAGGTAGGCCAGCACTCGGATATGCTAGACAGTATGTGTATTGTATAGTATGTGGTAGAATGGGGGAACTCGCTAAGCTTCGTGCTTACGGTGTTCAGTTTTGGTTTCAGGTACTTCGTTTTCAAAGGAAAGGAGCCGGCACGATCGCAACGCATCACACTATGTTTTCTGCATATGAGATCTTTGGGATTACACTCTGATACTGTTTTATGATAACATGTTTTGATTATTGACACTTTGATTTTTACATGGAATGTTAGTATGAATGTTTTTATACCGTTGGTTTTATAATAACTTAATTAAAAATAAAATTTTTAGTCTTAAATTTTGGGATGTTCCATCAAGCTGCACGACATGCATAGTAGGTTCATCCCTATTTTGTTGAAGTAGATGCCTTGTTTCTTCCATCTGACGATCCAACATCATATGGATCATTGCTTGTACCCCTGCCATCGTGATTGGCTCGGGTGTAGCTGCTACTACAGGTACTTGCTCAATCACTTGGGGTTGAAGTTGTTGATTCCTGTTTCCATTCGTGTTTCCAACTCCGCTTCAGGTTCTTGCCATTTCGATCTATACACCAAATCAGGCGTTCGGTGTGTAATGACGAGAATTAAGATAGGAAAGATTTTATTTACGATAGACATATAAATCTCCTTATCACTTCGAAAAGTTATATGCCAGTTCTAATACCGTAATTAAACGTTTAGAAATCTGAACACATAAAATTTCCAGACCCGGTAGGCAACAGACCTTAGATCCTGATCATATAATGCATACCATAAATCATTTAGCACATAAAAGCATTTTAGGCATCTTTCCTAAAATAAGCTAGTGCTTGTGTCTACTCAGGTGTACTACCTAAATTATATTAGACACACTCAACTCACAATCATCACCTAGCATTCTAAGTTTAAGTCTAGAAATAATTCCTTATTCCTAGTTCTCTTAAACTAATGCTCTGATACCAACTGTGACATCCCCAAATTCACAGCCAGAAAAGACCGATTTGTTTATGCTTTATTTTGAAAATGAGAGTATCTTTTAAAGAAATATGTTGCAGAATTTGTTCCCAGAAAAACATGATAAATATTTTATCAAAGCATTTCTGAAGAAATGTATTTTATTCCTTTTAAAACATTGGGATGTCATCGTCAATACAGAAACATAAGCATAAACAGACCTTACATTCATTTATACTAGTGATCTATATCTCCTTAGTTTCTCAGTGTAATGTAGCTTCGTATCGACACCTGTTATACAAATAAACTTGAGTGGTTTAGGTTGGGAAACCTAGTGAGTACATAGGGTTTTCAACCCACAATAATATAATTATTATGTTTAATCATCAAACAATTAAACTAATTACCCATTCCCATTATCTCCTTTATTCGTAAGGGTTTACCCTAAGAATTATCTATCATGCATTTGTTTGTTCCGAGGCCTATTGCTTCCAAGGTTTACATGACAGGCACTAAGTCCATAGCTGCCAAGGCGCATTCGTAAAGCACTAAATCCATAGCTGCTAAAGTTCATTTGTCGGGCACTAAGTCCATAGCTACCAGCGTTTATCTAATAGGTACTAAGTCCATAGCTACCGATGTTATCTATTTTGCACTAAGTCCATATCTGCCAATGCTCACTTGTGAAACACTAAATCCATAGCTACTAATGTTTACTTATATCATCTTTCATTTCCCATCATTCATCTACCCATGTCTTACCCAACACATTCGTAGATATAAAATACTTATACAGCTTAAATCATTAAGAACATGTATAAATTGTTCATCCAACATAGATATCAAGAACACATATAATTTGCACACATAACATGTAATTTATATTAAATACTTCATATCTATGTTTAATATGAAAGTAATTATGCACTCACCAGATAAGGTGGTGATTCTGAACTCAGACAGCGCTTCGCTTCTTATAAATAATTTCCTTCGATGAAGCCTAGTATCATTACCACCAGATTTTAGTCTAATATTTACTGCGACTAATTATTAGTCTTATTATTATATAAGCGTTAAAAAATATTTCCCAAGTACTATGTACAGATAGGGGCCAGACATGAAACACCGGAGGGTAGGACCATTTTAGCATTTAAGCCGTTCTGAAATCCAACAACCCAAGCGGCCCTTCAAACCGGATTCCCCGTACCGCGAGTAGTTAAAAAGATATTATAACGAAACTTACATAAGTCATAATACTAGCCCAAATATTTATTATAAGTTCATAATAGCATTACTAATATTAAATATAAGCTATATTAAAAATATGGTAGACATATCTCACTTACAACGTGCTTTATTAAAAATCGGGCTTTACGCGGGCAGAGCTTTTGAGCCGAAAAACTATTTTTCTCCGAGCCTTCGCACGCTCCGGGGCTTTCTTCTAGCGCTAGGGAAGTTTCCTAGGCTTTAGGGGGGTTTAGGGAGTCTAGAGAGAAGTTAGAGAGAGAAAGAAAGGCTTATGGTGTGAAGAAAATATGAAGAGTTCATCCCTTATTTATAGGGGTTTGATCATAAAGTAGGCCCTAAGTTTTGTCCATATCTTCCGCGTACGAGATCTGTTTTCTACATTATCTATATCCACGCATTGGTATTTACGAGTACTACAACTTTCATTTAAACCCCGTCGGCTAATTCTCATTCTATCTCCGATTTACAAAACTGTATCGAATTTATCGCGCTCGAAGAGTAAGGACTAAGTTTCGTCCATATATTTAACATACGATCTCTATTATCGAAGTTCTTTATATCCACGCGTTGATATTTATGAGTACTACAACTTTCATTTAGATCCCATCGGCTAGTTCTCATTCTATCTCGGATTTACAAAACTGTATTGAATTCGTCGCGCTCGAAGAATAGGGACTAAGTTTCGTCCATATCCTTCACATACGAGCTCCGTTTTCGACTGTATTTTTATCGTTGAACTTCTATTAACGATATCTTCATTTCTCATTTAGATAGTTTTCCCTAAAAATTGACCGATCTGAAATTCGAATTTCGGGCTGTGCACTGTTATGCTAAATCTTAGAAAAATCATAACTTCCTCATACGAAGTCAGATTTGGACGTTCTTTTTATGCACACTTTCGTTTTAACATATACTACGACTTTCGTTTACATTTCTAAGGCTAAAAAATATTTTATCGTAAATTCACTTTTTACGATTCCCGATGTCGTGCCTGTTTTGCTGTAAAACTTCGACGTGTCATAACTTCTTCGTTATAACTCGGATTTAAGTGTTCTTTATATATACGGAACCCTTGTGAAATATAATATAAATTGGTCAAGATTATTTATTCTAAATAATCTTCTATCAAAAAAAATTATTTTTGACGCTTATTATATCTAGATTGACTAGCCCGAATTTGCGTGCGCTACAATTATCTCCCCCTTTGGATGATTACGTCCCGTAATCATCAACGAGATAGGGATATATAATGAATCCATACGTTATCTCTTCATCTTAGGTAATAATCATAACCTCTAAGCTCCTTCGAATGAGTATCTAACTGTTGGTCTTCTTGAATGTAGGCGGTGATCGATCTTGCACCTGATCCTTTCTTATGTCAGACTTTCAATCATGACCTTCATTTCAAAATCTCAATCTTTATTGGAGACTCCTTTAAGAGAAGTTCTTTACTTTTATTTATCATGTCAAACCGATGTGTCATTTTCTAAGGACCTCTCATCGTATGATGCAACACTTAGACTCAGGTCTCTTAGAGTCGAATTCTATAATGGAATATACATTCCTTCATGTTTTAATGTGACATAATCACATTTTAGTATGTAGCACTTTTAGCTATAGGCTTCTTACCTTAACGGCGATTCACGATACTTTTATTGATTACTTCGATTATCTTTCACATCAATCTTTTGTCTTAAGTCAGATGCTACATCAATCTTGGTTCTCTGAACCACGTAACATACTCATCTTAGTTGGACTCAATTTGATATGGCCACTACGGTCGAAATAATAATCATCTTCTTAGTCATTACCGAAACGATGGTAATGATATACTTGAACAAAACGGAATCAATTACTAGCTTCTTGGTAATCTTGTGAATTTCCCTGATCCAAGTGTGAGTCATGTGCTTCCAGTAGTATAGGCCTCTACTACCATTCACACCTACTCATACTCGTCCCAAGTATTGTCTTGCAGTTTTCCAAGTCGTCATACAAGAAAATCACATAACAACTTAACACACCAGATAACAAAACCAAGGTTTATATTACTTGTTGAAACGATTACACAGATGTTCAAGTTTAACCAATAATATGCCTCTAATAGGCTACACTGCTGGATACTATGGCTACTTCATATCTTGATCTTGGAATATAAAGTTCTTACTTCTAATTCCTTGCGTTGTTATTTGCTTCGTCGAGGATCATGTAGAATGCCCTTGGCTTTGGTGGTGCATTTTGCCTTGCTGCTTTATTTATCCTCGGGCAGTCTCTAGACATGTGCCCCTTGTCTCCACATTCGTAGCATACCTTATCATTATGTGTACAATCCTTGGAATAGTGACCGATCCTCCTACACTTGTAACAAGTCACTTCTTCGTCGCATATCCCACAATGCTTCTTCTTGCACTTATCACACCACCTCGCTTTACCTCTTCCTCCTCCTCCAAACTTCGAGAGTTTGCTGTCCTTGTTGGACCTTGTAGATCCTTCAAAATTCCTCTTTTCTCCTGCCTTATCTTTTTCTAGATCCCTTTCTCTTATTTGGGTCTCTACATTCTTAGCTGCTCTAACGGTTGTTTTCAAAGTAGTTGCCATTTTGATCGTTGGGCCAAAGTCTATGGTAAGTCCGTTAGCAAACCTATCTATATTGGAGAGTTCAGTAGGCACCAAGTAGGGGAATAGCTTCATTCTTTCGGTGAATACGGTGGCATACTCATCAACACTCATCTTCCATTTCTTCAGGTTCTGAAATTTGTTGCTTAGGTCTATCAGATATATCTCTGAATAGTGCTGCATTTTCAACTGCTCCATGAACGCTACCTAAGACATTCACATGGCTTCTCCTCGTGGCATTGTATCTACCAATAACTTCCACCAACTTAGCACTCTGGTCTTTAGTTGTCTGACTGCAAATATGGTCTTTTGCTTATCGTTGCAGTTGCAGCTCTCAAATACCATCTCCATCTCGGAGATCCAATCCATAATTTCCACTGGTTTTGGGCTTCCAGAGAGACTTGGTGGTTTGGCACCCAATAAGTTCATATACATGCGTCCATCCCTATCAATCCTTCTGTCCGGGTCGTTTTTCCTTACCACTCGGGGTCCAACTTGACTCACAGTACGACTGTAATTTCCCTCCTCCAATAGTTCTTCATTTGGTTCAAGTGTAACACCCTGTTTATTAAATAAATATAGCAGAACTAGCCGTCTTGCAGCTAAAAACATCAACGAACACATTCTCTTTCCCTGGGTGATAAACACCACCGCCCCCAACTCCATATCATGAGTCGTATATCGACTCTCATCCGACTTCAGCTGTCTGGAAGCATACACAATGACTCTCTCTCCCTCTCTCCACATAATCACCGCTCCCAAACCAGTGATGGATGAAAGAAAATACACTACAAAATCCTTAACACCCTCAAGGAGGGTTAACACTGGGGCCTCACAAAACTTCTCCCTCAGCGTCTCGAACACAACCTATTACTCAGGAGTGTAGGTACCAGTACCAATCTCCACCAATCCTTTGCCCCCAACCTGAGAAGGTTCCGGGTGCACTTGACCTTCTGGTCAGCAGGGCAAGAACATATGAAGCAACAAACCTCCACATCAGACAGCCACCTCATCACTATAACCGTATCCCTGACCCCATCAAACTCGGGGGGCTTCGCATTGTCGAAGTCCTGATACTGGAAAACTCTCTCCCCTTGAACCCCTGCGACAGCAAAGTTGCGGTAGCTATAGCAACAACAACCTCAGAGAGTGTAGCATAGCGATCATCGAATAGCTCAATCATGGCGGTCTTAATAGACCCAAACAACTCCGGAATGGATTCCCGAAAAACAATAGCCACCTCTGCGGAAATCATCTCTCGTATCTTATCGTCAATCAACCCTGGCCTATCGTAGCCCTTGCTCCAGATCTAGAACTTCATCCCCTCGTAAACACCTTAGTGAAAAAGAACCAATAGATATATTATAAAATATCACCATTCAAACTATACAATCATCAGAGAGAGGCTAAACCCTCTAGGTTTTTTACTACCTTGCTATGCGTACGTAACCTATGCTTCAGGTAGTATGGGCCCATACTACCTTCCACACTTACCCATATTTGTCTCAATGGATCATCATAACTACCCGAAAACATCCTAAGACTAGGATAAGCATACATACTATCCTCACTCTATTGTGAGTGGCTAATCATTCCTTTTCTGGAGGGCTGCTCACACACATACTCATCCATGAAACTTCCACCAATCCTGCAGCCACTCGTGCATGCTAATCATACATAACATTGGATCCTATAAACAGTCAAATACTTGATTCAACCCTAAACCTACAACCAAAAAAGGAATATAAAATAAGGCTAAACCAAACATTCTCAGCCTATAAAATCTTAGTTATGTACAACTATGATGCATATACTAAGCAAATACAGTAATGATGTCATTTTCATACAAGAAGTCCTCCTAGGCTATCATGCATCATACATCAGGCAATTCTATCATGCAAATCCTGAAGATCCCTTGCCTATCAGTATCATGCAGTGCTATCATATCACAACAAATAATAATGTGGTGACTTGGGGTATACTTTCTTGCTCCGGCTGATCATACACATTGCATCCTTCCTTGGTTAATTTTGAAAACAATTTTTGAAAACCTTTTGCAGTTTCTTAGTTTGAGTCTGGATTCACACAAATGTTCATCCAGTTCTCTCAAACCAAGGCTCTGATACAAACGTGTAACATCCCAAAAATTGGAGTAAAATTTTCATTTTTCAAAAAACAACCCAAACACCAATTTTTTTTTTACAAAACACTGTTTCAAAAGTATAAGTCATAAATCAGCTTATCCCAAAATCCAATAACATAAAAATCCAAAAAAATGTGCACGATCAGGCTTTTGCTTTCCCCCGATCCTCTAAAGAAATAACAAACTGAAAATGTAAGCCAACGCTTAGTGAGTTCCCCCAAAGTACCACACATAACCATACAAACAACATCAGGCATATATGAGCCCTCAACATGACTGGACCACCTCGCAAGCCTACAGACTATATGGATAACTATCAGGGCCTTTGGCCTGACTAGACCACCTCGGAGGCCTTCAGTCTATCTGGGCCGCCCTGGGTATCTTCGCCTTCAGTACCAGCTGGTCTGCCTCAACCCAACGAACCGTAAGATGTCGACAATACAATATCAAAAAATAATCAACAAACACAGGTAATCCTGTAGATCTACCAATCTAATCACATAACCAATAAATACATATCTCAACATAATAACATATAATAAAACAGGATACCAAATCTAATGGGCCGACCTTGGTGCCTTCGACCCATAAGTACAGTGAGGAAAACTCACCTCTCAGTCTGAACAAATAGTTGAATAGGTCTTTTCTATTAGCTCTACGCGTCACCTATTCATCAAATAGTGACCAATTTCAAATACAACTCAAAATACCCAAAATACCCTTACGTTAAACTTGGTCAAATCCTGGTCAAAGTCAAAAAGTCAAACCTGGTCAACAAAGCTTAGTACCCTCGGCGTACTCAACTTGTATGCTTGGCGTACACGAGCATTGACCAAAATGTGGGCCGGCCGACCTTTTACGGGTGGTGTACATGGGTAACGGCCAACATACGCGATTGGCCCCTTTTTTCTTATTAAGAGCTTAATCCTTAAGCCCTTTTGTCCAAATTCCAGACCTTGTCCTAAAATAACATTAGCAACCATAAAGTTTCCAACTTTATGGTCTTGCACGACTATTAAGTGCCTAACAAAAAAAATCCTAACTCCTTAACTCCTTAAGACACTAAAACTCATGCATGGAGGGAAACTAACAATCAAGATTGCATTTCTATGACCTTAGACACTCTAAAATGTCTGGAAGGTCAATCCATTTGGGTCTAGAGCATGTCATACTCAAGGACATTATTGATTGGGTACAAAATCTCATAATAACATCATACAAGCTAGATCTAATCAAATCAGCTTCAAGGTATGAACTTTATACCTTCTAGAGATGTCATAGGATGCAAAACTTCCAGATCCAAGGTTTTTCCAAGCTTCTAAGTTGTTCTCTCTTCCTTCTTCTTCCTCCATGAACACAAAAACACACACAAATGGCTCAAGAATGCTCAAAAAAGGATTAGGGTTTGCAAAGGTCGAAGTTGGGGCTGGAGGCAGATGATGGAAAGAGGACTTGGGACTTAAGGATGCTTAAATAGTGTCCAAACCCTAAATATTAGGGATTGGGATTTTGGCACGTACGCCCAGCGTACGTGGTGACGTGCCAAAATTAAAAAAATGCCATTTTGGTCCAATTTGCCACAATTCTCATATCAAGGGCGAAACGGCAATTAATTCTCATACTTAGGGTTAAAAATTGAAATACCACAATATAAAGATGTTACAATCCTCCCCCACTTGAACTAGACTTCTTCCTTGAATTCCGTTGCTGTGAACAACTCAGGGTAATGCTCCCGCATCTCTGTCTCGGGTTACCAAGTCCATTCGGATACCTTCTGATGCTGCCACTGAACCTTAACCAAAGACACCACCTTGTTGCGTAGGGTCTTCGTCTTCTGATCCAAGATTGTCACTGGTCTCTTAATATAATTTAGGTGATCATCAATCTAAACAGTATCCAAAGGAGCAACTGTTGAATCATCAGCCACACACTTCCGAAGTTGCGTCACATGCAAGGTGTTGCGGATCTGACTGAGCTCCTCAGGCAAAACCAGCCTGTAAGCTACCTTGCCAACCCTGGAAATCACTCGAAATAGCCTAATATACCGGGGCCCCAACTTGCCCCTCTTCCTGAAGTGTATTATTCCCTTATAGAGTGATACCTTCAGATAAACCATGTCACCGACCTGGAACTCCAACTCAGATCGACGCTTGTCAACATATCTCTTCTGCCAACTCTAAGTTGTCTGTAGTCTTTGTCAAATCTGTAGAATAAGATCTATCGTCTGAAGGACTACTTCAGTCCTTCCTATAACACTATGATCAATCTCTCTCCCAATATACTGCGGTACGACACTTCCTCCCATAGAGAAGCTCGAATGGCGGTACACCAATACTAGAGTGATAACTGTTGTTATAAGAAAACTCAGAAAAGGGAAGGTGGGAGTCCTAGCTCCTACCGAAATCTATAACACAAGCTCTCAACATGTCCTCAAGTTTCTGGTTGGTACACTCACTCTGACCGTCAGTCTGCGGATGATAAGCACTACTAAGATGCAACCTCGTACCCATTTCCTTGTGGAACTTCTACCATAAACGCGTTGTGAATCGAAAGTCTTGATTAGATACAATGGAGACTAGAATACCACGCCGAAAAATAATCTCGCACACAGATAAATCGACAAATTTCTCGACATGAGAGCTTTCTCGAATGGCTAGAAGGTGGGAGCTCTTGGTCAGACGGTCCACAATAACCCACATCGCATCAAATCCATTAGCCATTCAAGTCAACTTAGTGATGAAATCAATAGTAGCATGTTCTTATTTCCACATGAGAACTTCCAATGGCTGCAACTTGCCATATGGCCTTTGGTGCTCTGCCTTGACCATCTGACAGGTCAAGCACATCTCGACATACCAGGATATCTCTCTCAATCTTTTCATGCACGACCACCAATAACTAAGCCTCAAATACTGATACATCTTGGTGGCTACAGGGTGTATTGAAAACTTGGACTTGTGCGCCTCCTCCAGCACAATCTTCCTGATCCCACAAAAATCTAGCACCCAAACCCATCCAAACCAGGTCAATTATCCATGACTGTCAGTTGCAAACCTGTTAATCTTACCCTTGATTCTCTCCTGTTTCCAATTCTCCTTCTACACTCCCTTAGCCTGAGCCTCCCTAATCAAATCCAACAATGGCGATTCAATCAAAATCTTCATACATAGGCTCTCAAAAGTAGAACTAGCCGTCTTGCAGCTCAAAGCATCAGCAACCACATCCGCTTTCCCTGGGTGATATAGAATCTCACATTCATAATCCTTGACCACGTCAAGCCACCTACGCTGTCTCATATTGAGATTCGGCTGATCCATGAGATATCTCAAACTCTTATGATCCATGTAGATAGTATACCAGACCCCATACAAATAGTGCCACCAAATCTTGAGGGCAAACACCACCACCCCCAACTCCAGATCAAGAGTCGGATATCAACCCTCATGCAGCTTTATCTGTCTAGAAGCATACACAATGACTCTCCCTCACCGCATAATCACCGCTCCCAAACTAGTGATGGATGGATCACAATACACTAGAAAATCCTCAACACCCTCAGAGAGGGTCAACACTGGGGCCTCACACAACTTCTGCCGCAGCGTCTTGAACGCAACCTACTGCTTAGGAGTGTAAGTACTAGTCACCAATCTCCACCATTCCTTCGCCCGCAACTTGAGAAGGTTCAGGGCGGACTTGACATTCTATCCTTACTCTATCGAGAGTGGCTAATCATTCCTTATCTGGCCGACTGCTCACACACATACTCATCCATGAAACTTCCACCAACCCTTTAGCCACTCGTGTATGTTAATCATACATACCAATGGAATTTATAGACAGTCGAAACTTGATTCTACCTTAAGTCCACAACCAAACAAGGAATAGGATATAAGGCTGAACCAAACATTCCCACGCTATAAAATCATAGTTATGTACGACATACACTACACAACTCTAAAAATGATGTCAATTTCATATAAGAAGTCCTCTTATATCATGCATCATACATTCGGAAATTCTATCATGCCAATCCTAAAGATCCCTAGCCTATCACTAGCATGCAGTGCTATCATATCACAATAAATAATAGTATGGTAACTTGAGGTATACTTTTTCTTGCTTCGGCTAATCGTACACATTGCATCCTTCCATGGTTACTTTTGAAAAAAAAAAATTGAAAATAGTTTTGAAAACTTTTGTGGTTCCTAAGTTAGAGTATGGATTCGCACGAATGTTCATCCAATTCTCTCAAACTAAGGCTCTGATACCAACTTGTAACATCCCATAAAATTTTCATTTTTCGAAAAACAACCCAAACACCATAATTGTTTACAAAACATTGTTTTAAAAGTATAATTTATAAATCAGTGTATCCCAAAATCCAATAACATACAAATCCGAAGGAATGTGAACGAACACACATTTACTTTCCCCTGATCCTATGAAGCACCTAAAATAAAAAAACTAAAACTATAAGCCAACACTTAGTGAGTTACCCTAAAGTACCACACATAAGCATACAAAAAAAGCATGCATACATGAGCTTTTAGCATGACTGGACCGCCTCGCAGGCCTACAGACTATCTGGACCACTCTCAGCGCCTTCGGCCTGACTGGACCACCTCGGAGGCCTTCAGTCTATCTGGGCTACCCTAGGTGTCTTGACCTTCAGTACTAGCTCAACCGCCTCAACCTAACAAACCATAACATGTCGACAACACAATATCAAACAATAATCAACAAACACAGGTAGTCCTATAGATCTACCATCTAATCACATAACCAGTAAATATATATATCTCAGCATAACATAACTCAATAAAACATGATACCAAATCCAATGGGTCGGCCTTGGTGCCTTCGACCCATAAGTACAGTGAGGAAACTCACCTCTCAGTCCGAACAAATAGCTGAATAGGTCTCTGCTCCGAATACCAACTCTACCAAACACCTATTCATCAAATAGTGACCAATCTCAAATACAACTCAAAATACCCAAAATACCCTTAGGTCAAACATGATCAAATCCTGATCAAAGTCAAAAAGTCAAAAAGCCAAACCTAGTCAACACAGTTGAGTACTCCCAGCATACTCAGCTAGTACGCTTGGCGTACACGAGCATTGACGAAAATGTGGGCTGGCTGACCTTGTACATGTGGCGTACCTGGGTTACGCCCAACATACGCAATTGACCCATTTTCCTTCTGATTAAGAGCTTAATCTTTAAGCTCTTTTGTCCAAATTCCAGATCTAGTCCTAAACTAACATTCGTAACCATTAAGTTTCCAACTTTATGGTCTTGCATGGCTATTAAGTTCCCAACAACAAAAACCCTAACTCTTTAACTCCTTAAGACACTAAAACTTATGCATGAAGGGAAACTAACAATCAAGATTCCATTTTTATGACCTTAGACACACCAAAATGTCTGGAAGGATAATCCATTTGGGTCTAAAGCATGCCATACTAAAGAACATCATTGATTGTGGATAAAAGCTCATAATAACATCATACGAGCTAGATGTAATTAAATAAGCCTCAATGTATGAACTTTCTACCCTATAGAGATGTAGGAGGGTGCAAAACTTCCAGATCCAAGGTTGTTCGAAGCTTCTAAGTTTTTCTCTATTCCTTCTTCCTCCTTTATGAACACCAAAACACACGCAAATGACTCATGAATGCTAAAAACAAATTAGGGTTTATAAAGGTCGAACTTGGGACTTTAACAGGGTCCAAACCCTAAATATTTGGGTTTAGGATTTCGGCATGTACACCCAGTGTACCTGCAGTTACACCCAACATATGTGGTGACGTCCCAAAATTACAAAAATGACATTTTGGTCAAAATTTGCCACAGTTCTCATATCAAGTGCTAAAATGCAATTATTTCTCATGCTTAGGGTTAAAAATGGAAATACTTAAATATAAAGATGTTACAAAAGATATGATGAGGAAAATTATGATTGCATACATCATCATTCATAATATGATAATTGAGGCTGAACGACACACATACCTTAATTATTATGATCCATTAGAATTTATAACTGCAGAAGACGAACAATCTTTTGAATACTCTACTCAAGGAATTGTAGATTTATCCAGTTATATGACCAGCATGACACAAGTTCGTAATAGAGAAGCTCATAACGCTCTAAAAGACGATTTGATTGAGCATATATGGAAAAAATTCAGCATTGAAGAATAATTTAGTAGTTTGTATCTTTTGTATTTGTAACTTATTTATCAATTGATTAAGTATGTTTCATGAATGTAAAATAATTTTTTTTATTTTTATTTAATTTTATGTTTAAAATAAATAATTTATTTGTTTCTATATGAAAAATACGTATTTTTAATAATTCTAGTAAATTTTAATAAAATAAACAAAATAAGTTATATTTTTTAAATAGAAGTGAGTTTGGGTTAGGTTGGTAATGAGTGTTTAAAATTGAATTAGATTGAGTTGTATAGATGAAAGGGGGAGAAATTAATATTTTAATAGAAAAGTTGGGTTGAGTTGGGTAGGGGTGTTCGTTTGGATGGATCGGTTTGATCCGATCCAATCAAGTGAATCCAAATTGAATTCGGTTTTCAAAACATGGATCCGAATAATCCAAACTAAATTCAAATCCGATCCGATCCGATCCAATTTCAATTCGATTGGATCGGTTTTTATAATTCGGTTTTCAAAAACCGAAACATTTTAAAACGACATATAATTATAATATCACCCAATTTTGCACAAGAAGTGAAAACAAGTTATTTAGTTGTGATTTGAAATTTATAAACAACTACTAAGAAAATATATTATAGTTAAATATTTTATAGATAGAAAACTTTTGAGATAAAATGCATATTAATGTTTCTTTTATCGGGTGAAACATTTTGAACCTATTTTAAAGAATAAATTACAAAATTAATAAATAACAATAGATATATATTATAAATAAATAAATAATAAATTTGTATTCGGTTTTTTTGGACTATTCGGTTCTTATTTTATAAACCAAAACCAATCCGAAATCTAAAATAATAATTCGGTTTTGTTGAAAACCAATCCAAAAATCCGAATATCCGAACCAAATAGTCAAATCCAAATTGTCCAATTGGACAATTCGGTTTTATCCAAACAGTGAACAGCCCCAGAGTTGGGTTAGTAACAGGTAGTCTAACACCTTTATTTCTACAAATCATTAGAAAATGTTCTTATTTTGCAAGACATTTGGCTATAAGGAATGGGTGTGAAATAGTAAACTTATTACTTATATAACAATGTCACTTCATAACGAATATCATTTCTCACAACTTATGGTGGTCGTACAAAAATAAGAATTTGTGGTGGTGACGTCCTAAGTTGAGCTATGGAGCTTCACGATATCTCACTTTTTTTTTCTCTTTTATCTCTTTTTTTTCTCTTTTTTTTTTTTAATATTTTTTATTTATTTATATGAAAATAGTGATGTAAGTTGTGGATATTTCTTAAAATAAGAATGTATATGTAAGGTAACATATATACTTTTTAAATAAGAATACCCATTTTGTACAAAGTATTTTTCAAACACCTATATTTAAAGAAAAACTAGTACTTAGGCACCTCTTTGCTGGTCCCTATTTGGTTCTTTTTCGATGATAAGTGCAGGCCTGTAAAAAAAAAAAAAAAGATAACTCTTTAATCGATCCATCATAAGGCCGGACGGTGTGGGCGAGAGAAAGGGTGATGGAAGCTTTCCGTCTCAGCTGAACACCGCACCTTGACTAAGGGAAAGGTGGTGAGGGAGCCCATTCCCTCCGGTCTAGTTGGTAAAATTAACCAAAAGGTGAACTATCCAAACCAAAAGTTTCAGTCTCATGATCATTCGATTGAAGAAAGTTACTTTAGCTTATGATGATTAAAATTATTTCATATATATGTTAGTTACATGTTGGTATGCATGACATAACAATCATATCTCATCACTATGGAATTATCAATTATGGATTCAACAGATACCTTATTTTCCTATCAATCTCCTAATCCTACAACAATTTACCAAAGTATATGGGATATTAAACAAATAATTTTCAACATTAATTAGGATGAAAAAAGAAGACACACGTTATAAACTTCTGTGGAAAAAAGGACAACCGATAAAAACTCCATAAAAGCCCGACTTATTTACAGCATCAGCGACAAACAACCGACTATCAAAGCCATCATCGTAGTACTCAATATCCAATTCTGAAAGAAACCCTTCGCAGATCCGCTGCAAGTCAACTTATTGTCGTGATATGTGCATTGAGGCCGGTTCCTGAAATCGAATGAAAATTATACTACTAGTTAGCAACCATATAATATGATAAGTCGTGCATATACGTAGTACAAGCATAGAGGAAAAACCTACTTCGATGCGCAAAACGTGATAATGTAATCGGCTCCTGTACAAGTGAAAATACTTGATGGATCGTCGTACGCATAACTATACGAAGTAGGACAAGCATTCTTAAATTTCTTCGAGTAATACGTTGGTTTGCACGTGGCAGCGTTCCCATAAATACCCCGACAACAATACTCATCAGTGTTAAACACATCACAAGCACTTCGACAAGCCACAACCTTACCACCAGCCTTAACAGAAAGCTCCGAAGGGCAGTTTTGGCGCAAGTCGCCAACGCATCCAGCAACGCTACAGTTTCCGTTACCATTAACGGGCCTAACAGACATTGGCAGGTTAAAGCCGTCAACAAGACTAACGTCGTAAAATTCCAGTGGGGTGAGGGTGAGCTCAGCAAGCGTAGATGGGGTCTCGCCGGAGGCGGTGCACTGGAGTGATGAGCCACATCTGCCGGTTAGGCATGTTCCATTGCCGGAGCTGTCGAAGCTGCATTTGGTTCTACCCCATATCCGACCTGACCAACCGAAGGGTGCTGTGTGGACTCTGGATTCTTTGGATTTTAGGGCGTATCCTCCACCACCAAAGCTCTCGCCGGGGGTGATGGCAGGCCATATTGTCTCGTCACAATCGTTAGTTATCGTGAAAACTCTTGCACAGTCTGATAATATGTTTCCTGTGAATGCGTTACTGAGTTAGCTATGTTAATGAATCTATGCACAGGAAAGAAATGGTGGTGATTGTACATACCTGAGGAAAGGATCAAGATCCCGAGGAAGAGCAAATGCAGAGAGGTCGGAGTTGGTCGTGCCATGGCGGTGGTTGAGATGATGCAGGGAAAATGAGATTAGGGAAGAATATAAGGTAAAATTCATGCATGTGGTTTGGCTTGTGGTAATAAAACTGGAATACGTAAATATGGAGTAAACCAAAGGAATCGTCAACATCAGTACTAATCCTTACTCTCAAGCTTACGAGATTCGATTCTATTCTTCCATAGTTGCAAACGTAGACCTACCTATAGTTAATTAGTGGATCAATTCTGGTTAAACTTATATCGATTAAAATTTTAAATGTAAGATATTTTTGTCATTTTGTTAAAAATACTTTTTACCATTTAATATGATAAACTATAAACATTTTATCTTTTAAAAAAACTTGACAATTTAAAATGAGTAAATTACACTTTTTATACCATTGTATGTAAATTCTATATAAAATTGTACAACATGCCAACTTAATTGAATTGAATTAATCAAAGTAGATTATCAAGTTTTAGGATGTTTTACGAGCTATCACTAAAAGAAAAAACGGAATTACCAGCAACAAAAGTCGCCGCTAAAGCCTACAAAAGTCGTCGGTAAAAGTCGTCGCTACTATTCTGTTGCTATTGTTCAAAATGTTGTCGGTAAAGATATTTCTCGTTGCTAATGCTTCTGTCGTCAGTAATACTCTGTGTCGCCGGTAATAACATTTTTCATTTTTTTAAAAAAATCGATGATTTTTGGTGCAAAAAAACCAATACATAACGGCATTAAAAGCAGAAAAAAATTACATAATAACATCCGATTAGATACCAAATAGTGTTATAATTAATTTCATACCAAAATAAACAATCAAAGTTTTATAATTCTAACAAGTAGCAAACTGTCACGACGAGTGTAACATACAAAACACAAAGTAATTATCCGATGAACCATCATCTCCGTTCCCATCATTCCTCCTTAATCTTTCCACGATTAAAAAAACGCACAAAGCTCCTCTCTACATGCCGGGCCCTTGAGCATTGCCCGAAGATTTTCCAACTATATAATAAATAACAACATATATAAACTTATAAGTTAAATTATCAAACATAAACAAAAACTACCAAAGTACATTGCTATTTCTTGCACTTAAATACAAGAAATACCAAAAGTACATTGTTATTTCTTACACCTGGGATAAAAAAACAATTACCAAATCAACATGCATTTATCGATGCCAAAGTACATTGCTATTTTTAAACTAAGACAAAAAAAAACCAAAGTACATTGCTATTTCTTGCACTTAGTATAAAAACCCAATTACCAAAGCTTTTAGCAAATAATCACCATAAACCAAAATGACTAAATCAACATGCATTTAATGATGCCAAAGTACATTGCTATTTTTAAACTAGGGACAAAAAAAACAAAGTACATTTCTATTTCTTGTACTTAACACATAAACACAATTACAAATACAATTACCAAATCAACATGCATTTATTGATCATTATATAGATACATGAGACTTTGAAATTAAATAATTTACTCTATTTGTGCTAAAGAACCTTAAATACAAGAAATACCAAAGTACATTGCTATTTCTTGCACTTAAAATACAAGAAATACCAAAAGTACATTGCCATTTCTTGCACTTGACACAAAAGCACAATTACCAAATCAACATACATTTATTGATGCCAAAGTACATCACTATTTTTAAACTATGGTAAAAAACCAATACATTGTTATTTCTTGCACTTGGGACAAAAAACCAATTACCAAAGCTTTTAGCAAATAATTACCACAAACAAAAATTACCAAATCAACATGCATTTATTGAAATTACATAATCTTGTTTTACTTGTTATGGTTGTGATGGCTATGAAATCGGCGGGAAAGCAGAAGGTTTCCAGATGATGCCTCTAATATGGTCAGGACGTTCTCCTAATATTTTCTTGAAAGTAGCTCTTTCTAGAGCGGGTGTTAAATCTCTTTCAGCTTCAGGCCCTTGCATTTGTTCTAAGAGCTCTTCCATTAACCGATTCTGTGTTTTCCAAAAGTAGTTAACAATTAAGTATAAATAAAGAATTAATTATATGATAAAAATATAATTAAATACTTACGTATTGTTGTTCCGCCTCGACACTAACAAATACACCATTCCTATCGGTATGAGCATTGCGAAACATTTCCACACTCTTAAGGTTCTATTTAACATTAAAAATTAGATTATATTTTAAATAAATAATTACATGTGTCGTACATTACCTTCTTATAGCAAATACTGCTATATAAGCTTGACCCCCCACGGTTCACGGTCGTTTGCATTTCACGAAATTTTTTGTTCTTTTCTGAAGCAGTTTGTGTTCATCCGTTTGGAAATACTCAACTGTTTTCCTCCAATTATTAACATCCATATCATATGGGGGTTGCTAATGCTCTCGGGATATCCTCATACCCTCCGACTTGCAAAAAATATTCTTTTGCATCAGCTTTATGCTCTCGATAACCTTTTAACAAAGTCGCTTCAAAACTCTTTAACAACATAGCAGTGTTTGGATCCCGGGATATCCGATCCAAATCAAATTTTGTCAACAAAAACAAAAAAAAAAGTTTACCAAGTAAAAATCACTCATAATTAACCATATAAAATATTTTTATACAAATAATTTATCCCTAAATGTTGTTTTGTTGTATTCTTTATTACATGGGAAACTTTTTTCCAAGTCCATTTATCAAAAGGGACCACCCGCCACATTATTTTCCCAACTTCACGTGCAAACATGTCATTCGGCACCCTTACGGGATCATATGTCATATCCCTATCATTGTCCATGTAAATCGGTTTGCCCTTATTCCGTAAGAGCGCTCTTTGAAGCTTAATACTTTTTGCTTTTCCTCGGACTCTTCTACATGGCTCAACTACAAATATAATTAAAAAAATATTAGAAATGGTACTTAGTTTATAATAACTGAATATAAATAGTAAATAAAAATTCATAATAAGACTTACCATCTTTCTCATGATGACCAACACCTTTACCGCCTAGAAAAGGTGGGTCCTCGACTCCATCACCCCCATGTCCACATTCCATAACAGCAACCATGGTGTACAAAAACAAAAGCCATGTCGACATCATTTCCTGAAAAATTGTAAAATATACAGATACAATTTATATTACAAATACACATAATAGGAATAAACATTTCTATTTAAACTAGGAATCCAAGTAAACTTTATATTACAAATACGCATTACATAAGAACTATTCTAATCAGAATCTTCCTCATATCCTTTAGTGTCTTCTTCGGTATCATAACCAGAATCGCTCTCATCATAATTAGTCTCGTAATCAGAAACATCATTGACTCTACCACTTGCCGAAGGAACTTCAATTGCACTTTCTACATCAATAACGACTCTAGGAATGTTTTGAAAGTACATGCTGAAATCGATAAAAAAATGGAGCATTGGGTAAAGAGATATTTTGAACTACGTCGACATTGCCAACATTTTCGTGTGAGCCATTGTCAACATTTTGGACAAAGTCATTGTAAACAAGTTAGACACGATCGTCATTCGATGGTAGATCCGAAATACTTCGATGATTAACATGCTCGACAACACACCGATGGTTATTGTTTTGGTTTGTTCGAGAAGGCTCTCTAATGTAGAACACTTGTTTGGCTTGTGAAGCATATATGAGTTGATCGTCTTTGTATGCTTCGCATCGGGTGTCAATACTGGTGATATTATCTCAAAAAATAATTCATGTTTAAGTATCAAACCACTTGCACCGAAATAGTGCAGTTGAATAATCATTTGTATACCGTAACTCTATAATCTCTTCTAACATGCAATAATATTTCTCGCTTTTCTCACCCATAGCTAAAACCCCAGAGTTTTGTGTTGTGCGTTGTGCGTCACGACTAAGTACCATAAACCTAACATCGTTGACTATGCATGCGGTGTAAGTATAAGCATCCATTTGCGGACCCATGGCAAGAGCCGACAACTCTTTTTGGAATTCTGGAGAGTTTCCTTTTTTCATTTGATGAACCTAGCAAATATAAAGTACTATGTGTTAAGTATTCTTTACGTCAATGAAACAAATTTGTTTCTTAATTTGTGCTACCTTTTCACGAAACCAATTAGGAAATTCTCTCTTTTCATCACTTTGGGGATGTTTAGATTTAAATTTCCTACATTGATGACAAGAAGATATAGATGTAAAAACATTAAAAAAAAATTGAGGATGAAAGTTAGAGATAAGAATAGTTACTTGATATACTGTCTCACTTCTTCACAACTATTCAATACAAACCATTCCATGTTACGCATTTCCGTTAAATTAAGAGTTTTGATTTGAGTTGTGTTGTCCAATCGACATTAGACTCAAACATCCAAAACTTTGTTTTTTCAATGACAACATCTTCATTTCTTCCAGGGAGATTGAATTGAGTATGTACATCTCCAAGGTACATCGATCAAAATGATAAAGCTTCTTCAGCAACATAACCCTCAGCTATAGAACCTTCTGGCATTGCCTTGTTTCTGACATAGTTTTTTAGTTTTTTCATATACCTTTCGAGGGGATACATCCATCTCATATATATTGGGCCTCCGGAAATCGCTTCATCAGGTAAATGCAAAAGTAAATGAACCATAATGTTAAAAAACATTAGAGGATAAATCAATTCTAACTTGTACAAGATTGCAATAATGTCTACTTTTGCTTTCCTCATATTGTCCACCTTCAGTGTTCTGGAGCAAAGTTACTTGAAAAACGTACAAAGGTCTTCAATATGTGTATAAGTGTCTTTGTCTAACAACCCTCTAACTCCAATCGGTATCAAATGTTGCATAAGAATGTGATGGTCCTGCGCTTTCAACCCAATAATATTAGTATTGGTATCGTTCACTTTCTTACTGATGTTAGAACCAAACCCATCTGGCAGTTTAACATCTTTTATAAATTGTCAAAAGAGTTGTCGACTAGATTTTGTGAAAGAGTATCTTGCATGGGGTCTATGAAACTTGTCACCTTTTCTTTGATACTATTTACTTCTTTGAATATCTAGAATTCTCATGTCCTCTCGTGCATTTGATGTGTCTTTAATTTTATTGTTCATTAGAAGAGTACCTAACAAAATCTCATCCACATTTTTCTTGACATGCATGAAATCTATGTTGTGTTTCAGCTGCAGAGAAGACCAATACTCGAGTTCAAAGAAACTGCTTCGTTTCGACCAATTCAACTCATCATCTTGCCGCTTTGGCTCCCCACCTCCTTGCTCAAGATGTTTACCCGGTTTACGAGTTAGTAGACAACCTATTTGCTCTTGTATGTTGTCATTACTAAAGTGTCTCGGAGTGGGTCTTGTCTCTTCCAACCCATTAAAGTCCAACCACTTTCTTAACAGATCATTAGCATCTAGGAAACGGTAATGACCAATATATACGACCTTATTTGTTGCACGATACGAAAGAGTGTCTTTATTAAAACTAGCACATTCTCTATACCCTTGCCTGCTCCAACCTAATTGACTACTATGAGCTAGTCAGTCGTTTGTTGTCCACAACAACATATCTCTCATGATGAAGAATGTGTTTGTCACCGCACCTTTAATATGTACGCCTGAGTTCCACAAACGTTTAAGTTCTTCCACCAACAGTCTAAGGAACTTATATATATATATATATATATATATATATATATATATATATATATATATATATATATATATATATATATATATATCACCCTACTTTTCTTTTAATTAAAGCATTGTATTTTAAATGACATTGTAAATTATGTCATCCTCCTTTTTTCCTTATACTTTTTTCTATTAGAGGATTGATTATTAAATGACATTATAAATTATAATTCATAATCTCATGTAAAGTACAAAGTTATAATTGAAAAACAAAAAAAAAGTAGGATGCTATAATTCAAAATGTCATTTAAAGTAGAACTAATGTTATAATTAAAAAAATAATAAAATAAAGATAGGATGCTATATATAGTGTCCCACTTTTATTTAATTATCACATTGTAAATTAAATAACATTATGAATTATATAATCCTATTTTTTTTTCTTTTTCAATCATAGCATTATATTTTACATGGTATTATGAATTATAGAATCCTACTTTTGTCTTAAATGAAATCATTAGTTATAGAATCCTACTTTTTTTGTTTTTAATTTTAGCATTGTAATTTTGAGGCTTTCCTAATTAAATCATAACATTATACACACATACATTCTTGTTTGCATATATATATATATATATATATATATATATATATATATATATATATATATATATATATATATATATATATATATATATATATATATATATATATATATATATATATATATATATAATGCACAATATATAAAAATACACATATGCATACATTATAACACATACATTATAGATTGCATACCAAAAACTACACATACAATAAACACATAAACATATAAAATAAACTCATAAACATGCAAAAACCCAATTACACATATAAACATGCATATACAAATTAAATACAATCACTAACTTGAAACTAGAACGCATATATTTTTTTGTATCATAGAGACATTTTTACTATACTCAAATACACATACTTTCACATATAAATACCACATATACATAATTTCACATATATACATAATAGCATCCTACTTACACAAAATGTACATGCTTTCATATACATGTTATACACATATAGATACACCAAATACACATATTTTCAAATACGTACACCAAATACACCAAAAAAACACTTGATGATGAAAAATACACCATTTATACACACATATGCCAAATTCCACAAAATATATACCACCAAACATATTTTGCATTATAATATCGAAATTCAAAGTAAAAAGAACCTGTGGTGTCCGGAATTTAAGAGATGGTGTAGTGGTTGGTGGTGGTCCTTGATAGTCACAGTATACCCGGTGGTGACCAAGACAAAGAGACCAAAAAAATTTAAATTGACAAGTATTTTGCAATTAATCACAAGATGGAGCTGGAAATAGATGATATAAGAGAAAGTGATAGAGAAATCAGAAGCTGAAGCTACCATCGCCGGAGATGCACACATTTTCGTCGGAGTTGAAGCTACCCTAAATCCCTTCATTAGTAATCTCACAATGGGAAGTTCCCCTTCTTCGTAATCTTGGCTGAATCGATCTTTGATGCAGAGAAAAGGTGAAGAAGAAAAACGAGAGTGGATGAACAAAAAAAAGAAGCAGGAAGTGAAGATTATGCATCGTTTATTTTTTTTATCTGTGAACACCTTTACCAGAGACACTTAAGTCTTTAGCGGCAACAATTCTGGAGGGAAGGTTACCGTGTTTTTTTTATTCCACCTTTAGCGGCGACAATTAGTAGCGACAAATTGTCGCCAATATTGACATTGTGCGAAAATGAGCCTCAGTCATTGGATTAGATCATCGATCGAACGATTGAGATTTACCAGAAGGTGCTAGTGTGGATTCGTCCCCAAAGCATTACCGGCGACGTTATTAGCGGTGACACTGGCTTTTAGTGATGACTCAAGCTTGAGTCGCATTTAAAAGCCAGTGTCGTCGCTAATAACATCGTTGGTAATGATCTTGTTTCTTGTACTTTATAGCAAGGCCATAATAATGTATTTTAGGATTGGGGGGTGGTGCGGTCTCGCCACCACGGCAGGGGAACTTCGCCCCTATGTGCGGTCTAGCCGCAGTGTGACAAAATTTGGCCGCACCTCCTCTCTCTTCTCACTTGAGTTGTCTCTCTCTGTTCTCCCTCTTTCTAATTATTATTTTTACTTTTTTTTTTCTTTTCATTTTATAGATAGATGTCTAGATAATAATGAATTTGTCAATAATAATGAATCTTTTTATTATACAAACTATGAAGTATAGTTTTATGTTAATTTGTTAATATGAGTAATGTTTTTTATTTTTTTATTTTGAAGTAATGATATGTTATTTTTTTTTATTAAAATTAAAGTTTTTATTTTAGGAAAAATGACGTAATGGCCTTACTATGTTTTATAATTTTTCCCATTAAGTCCCTGAAGTTTTTTTCATGCCTTTTAAGGGGATAAAGTGGTTTTTGTCAAGTCGATTTGGTCACTTTGGACAAAATGAAAGGGTAACCTGGTTACCCCTAGTCACATAGACCTTGACCCATTTTATTTTAACACTCGCTTTGAAAAGTAAAAAAAAATGTATCCTCTTTTCTCCTACTACTCTCTCAATTCTTTCTCACTCTAAAATCCTAAAAATGTTCAAATCAATAAACAAATGAAGATAGAATTGTGAAAATTGAATTTTCCATACTTTACTGATATGACTCGTAGTAATCTGATAACTGAAGAGACATCCAACCAACACGTGAAACAAAAACTAAAATAACATATCACAAAGGGAAACATCATTATCGCTTTTCTTTCCATTCCATGTCACTGATTCCATCTCTAATCCACTAACTTTCTCTAAGATTTCCAAGGTAATGTTTTGCTTGAAGATCAATATTATTTTCATGTTGCAGATTGATCAAATCATCAAAGCATCATACTATCAAATCCTTTCTGTGAATTTTCGTTTTTAAAAAACTAAATTCATTTCCCAACAATACCATTCGTTTTCTGTCAACTTCTAGTTTAATGCAAGTTGTAACACCTATTTTCCAGGATGAATCGAATCAGGGTTTCAAGGAGTCAAAAGAATGGATTTTGGAAGAAAAGGAAGCGTCACGAAGTAAGACATAGGAGCTCACGACGTGAGATGGGTTGCATAAAAACATTTGTTCGGGACTGGTCTCACGAAATGAGACATAGAGGCTCACGACATGAGAGCTGCTGCAGTCCAAGCCCATGATCTTTTAGGGTTTCCTTCATATTTAAGCATCTCTAACATCATTTTAGGGTTTCTTATCAACCGCAAACCCTCCTTCACCTCAGAAAAACCCTACTCTTCATCCTTTCTTGGTCTTTGGTCATTTTGGAGCTTTTCTTAGCTTGGAAGAAGGAGAAAGGAAGAAGGTGATCTTGTGTTGTGGCTTGCAAGGAATCATCATCATCATCTTACATTGTTTCTGGACCTCTGTAAGTATCAAAGATTCCTCCTTTATTGTTCTATGAGGCTAGACCTAGGTTTCATCCTACTTTTCCTCTTATTTGTGTAAGTTTGATGAATATAAACCATACATTTGGCAACTTTATGTGTTTTTAGGGTCTTAAGAGTGATATGGAGTTCAGATCTTGTGAATGGTTGATTTTTGGAACCTTTCATGAAAGTTGGATGTCTTTTTCTTCAACTTTTGACCCAAATGAGATCTATACATGTATTGGACATATATGTATTAAAAGCATCGACTTTCTAGTGTATTAAGAAGTTATAAGACTCTATGGAAAGTTTGAGTTCAAGGCTTAATGGATTGAGGACTTAAAAGTTGGACTTTTAGCTTTAGACTATTCTCATGAGGTGACACTTGGGGTCTCACGGTGTAAGGGTTGAATGACCTCGTTTCTAGTTAGCTTCTTGGAGCTCATGGCGTGGGAGGAGGCTTCTCACAATGTGAGGTTAGATCTTCTAGGGCAGGAATTCTTATATGCTAATTGCCTGGAATCCCTCTCATTTTGTCAATAAGGGAGAGGTTCAGAGATAGCTCTTAGCCTGTTGGTTGCGGCTCTAGTGACTTTTCATGACTGAGTTAACTGAGTTGAGTCGGGATGAGTTAGAATCTTACTGAGTGGGATCTCACGACATGACCAAGGACTAGTCATGACGTGAGGATGGATTGTTGAAATTTTGGTCTTTTGGTTGGGACTTTATGTAATTGGGCCTTTATTGGGCTTTGGGTGTCTTTTGGATTTAGGCCGGTTATTAGGCTTTTAGTGTCATTGAGTTTGGGCCTTGGTCTTTAGGCCAGTTGAGGGGATAGGTAAAATAGTATTCAACCCTAGGAGTTGGGATTAGTGAATTAAGTCTCGATTATGGTTATGACCTGATTATTGATCATGATTGTATTTGATTGGTTAGCGTGGGGATTCTCCGGTCTACTAGCCCGAGCATCAGTTGGATTGTCAGTGGACCGAGTGAGTTTGCTCACTATACTGTAGGACACTAGGATTGTATGTGGTTGTCATCTTTGTGAATCATGGTGTATATATGTATGCATGTGTGCCTGTTTTCTATATGTATGTGGGGTGAAATCGACCCGGTATAGCCTTGTACTAACATAGAATTTTACATAGACTTGGGGTGAAATAGACCCGACACAGCCTTGAGCTGGCAGATATGTATGGTATGCAATATTTTAGGGAACTCACTAAGCTTCGTGCTTACGGTTTATGTTTAAAATGTTTTCCAGGTACTCTTAGTTCGCGAGGGAAGGGCCTGGCTTGATCGCAGTGCATCCACCCATGTTTCCACACTTAATGATTTTGGAATTATACTTTGATAACTATTTTAATCTGATATACTTTTGAATTATTGGAATGAATAAATGGTGTTTATGGTTGAATTAAAAATGAAAATTTTACCTTATAATTTTGGGATGTTGCACAAGTTAAACTTGTTAATCCCCATGTAGAGAGATAATTATATGTTGAAATCATTTCATTGTTAAGATTTGTGTTGAAATGATAATATCACTTTATCATTAACTTATGTTATAGATGTATTCATCATAGGTTAACGGATTGGTGGAAGTTTGAATAATGACTGGTTTGCAATTTTAGGACGAGAAATAGAGGTACGGTTAACTTGAGATATTCTTGAGGTTTCGAATCAATCACACAAATTCTTGATCCATGAATAAGGAACAGTGTTAGCATTGTTAATACTGTTATTCGGATTACTTGATGATGTCAAACACATGAAAGGACAACTAATATGCTCTGGAGTGCACCATACTCACAAAGTTTCAAGCTTAAGGACAAAAAGCTCATAAAAACCCATCTAAAGAGATCTAGAAAGAACATCAGCAAGGTATGGACTTTATACCTTCAAAAGATGCATAAAGTGAGGTAGTTTTTGGATCCACAAGTTTGCAAGAAACACCACCTTCTTCAATAACCTTCTTTTTCAACAAAAGAGCACCAAAAACTCTAAAAGCTTCAAAATCTTCACACACAAGGATGAGACTCGAGATTAGGGTTTGGAAGGAATGGAGGCTATCTCTAAAAGTTCCAAGGGAGGTATAATGTTGATTAAATAGGAAGAAAACCCCTAAATTTAGTGTTTAGGGTCTGAGCTAGTATGCCCAGCTTACTAGCATGAGTCCTGCGTTTACAAGGCTTGATCATGTACGTTGCGCGTACCTCACGTATGCCCAACATATGTACTAAAATGCAAGGGTTTTTGACACAAGGGACCAATAATGAAAAATACCTAAAAATCGGATGTTAAAATTCTCCCCCATTAGAATCAGACTTCGCCCTCGAAGTCAGCCTCAGGAAATCGATCATGGTAGTGCTCGCGCATCTCAGTCTCAGATTCCAAAGTCCACTCCGAGCCTTTTCGGTGTTGCCACTGAACTTTGATAAAGTTTACTACCTTGTTCATCAAGGTCTTCATTCTCCTATCCCGAATCGTAACTGGCCTCTCGATGTAATTCAGGCGATCATCGACCTAAATGTCCTCCAAATGGACCACTGTCATCTCTCCAGTTATAAACTTCCTCAGCTGGGAAACATGGAAGGTATCAAGAATATGACTCAAATTCTCAGGTAGCTCCAACCTGTAAGCCACCTTGCCCACATAGACCAACACTCTGAAAGGGCCGATAAACGTGGGGCCCAGCTTGCCCCGCTCCGTGAAGCGAATAACAACCTTCCAGGGTGATAGCTTCAGAAGTACCAAATCTCCGACCTAAAACTCTAGCTCAGAGCATCGTTGGTCCGCATAACTCTTCTGGCGACTCTGGTCCGTCAGCAGGCTTTGTCTAACTTGCTAGATAAGCTCGGTCGTCTTAAGCACTATCTCAGTGCTCCCCATGACTCTCTGTGTGACCTCGCCCCAGGAAACAGGATTTTGACACCACCTCCCATACAGAAGCTCAAAGGGAGGCATGCCAATGCTGGCATGATGGTTGTTGTTATAAGAAAATTCAGCCAAAGGAAGGTAGGAGTCCCAACTCTTGTCGAAATCAATGATGCAGCGCGCGCAACATATCCTCAAGCGTCTGAATAGTCTGCTCGCTTTGCCCGTCCTTCTGCGGATGATATGCAATACTAAAATGTAACCGGGTACCGAAATCCTCATGAAACCTCTTCCAAAACCTAGAAGTAAAATGAAAATCCCGGTCCGACACAATAAAAGTCAGCACCCCATGCCGAGCCACCACCTCTAGGACATAAATCTGAGCTAGCTTCTCTACAGAAGATCCCTCACTTATGGCTAAGAAGTGAGCAGTCTTCGTCAAATGATTAACTATCACCGAGATAGCATCAAATCCCCTCAAAATCTTCAACAATTTTGTGATGAAAGCCATAGTGATCTATTTCCACTTCCACAGTGGAACCTCTTAAGGCAGCAGTTTGCCGTGAGGGCATTAGTGCTCAGCCTTGACCTTCTGGCAAGTCAAGCATCACTCTACAAACCAGACCACATCCCATTTCACACATGGCCACCAATAACTATGTTTTAGATAGAGTTACATCTTAGTAGCCTCGGGATGAATGGATAATCTCGACTTGTGGCCCTACTCCATTAATATTCGTCGAGCCCTGCCAGCATATGGCACCCAGTCCCTCCCGTGAAGAGTCAAAATCCCCCTGCTATTGATATCAAAAGTTGGAATCTGGATGATCACCCATTCACTCTTCCGAATTTCTTCCTTTATGGCCTTTGACTGCGCTTCTTTGATTTTTTCCAAAACTGGGGTCATCACAGTCATCCTCATACATACAACCTGAATCAAGTAGGGATGAGCAGAGGAAGCGGGTACCTGCTTTCGAAACCGGAACCGCCTTGGAACTACTGGTTCTGGAACCGGAACTGCCTTAGGCGGTTCTGGTTCCGGTTCCTAAAGTCTAGGAACCACCTTAAGCGGTTTCGGTTCCAATTCTCATTTTTACGAAACCAATACCCGCTGGATAAACGCCGGTTCTGGTTCCAATACCGGGTACCCGGAACCGGCAGTTATCCGGAACCGGTACTGATGGGTACCTGCATTTTTTTATAACAAAATATATATAATTTTTATATTTTGGTGCCTTTGTTTTAAAAAAATTAGGGTAAAATAACTTATACCGGTTACCCTAGACTTGATTCGTTTTTAGGATTTATAATTTTCATTCCAAAAAAACGTCGTCTTCTCTTCTCGTCACTCTCCACTCTCCCCTCTCAAGCGCATCCTTCAGTTATTCGAAGCTTCAATCGTTCCAGACTTCGTTCATCGGTCTGTTCAATCCAAGCCTCAATTGAAGCTTCAGTCAGCACTTCAATCTCCAAGCTTCAATTGAAGCTTTAGTCGGCACTTCAATCTGTTCCAGGACATGAAATTCACTCGTCTCCCTCATCTCTCAATCGGCACTTTATTCGGCACTTCAAGGTGGACCACGTCGCTCCGATCATCCCTACTTAGGTTCTCCTTCGTCTCTCTCATCTTCAAGGTCAGATTCTCAATCGTAACTCTCAAATATGATTGTATCTATTGACTGTGAAATTGGATATCTCGATTATCGATTTCTTAGGTTGTTCAACCTCCATCTGTGAATCTCGATTAGATTATTAGACTGTTAATTTCGATTTTTTTGTTGATTTTTTTGTTAATTTGTCTATTCTTTATGTTGAATCTCGATTTCTATATGTTATTTTTTTTGTTAATATCTATCTGTGAATCTCGATTCACTCCTAATCGCAAATTAAATATGTTTGATGTTTGAAGGCTCTACCGAATCAACATACAGTTGATTATCCAAGTCTCCAATGCATGTTGATGAAACTGGTTGGTAGGTGACTCGATCCTAGATCAGGTGGAGGTGCACTCTTAAGGATGGCATTATGCAGGTAGCTTGGAACACCAACATACCAACAAACCAACAGGTTGCTTGGTGAGAATGTGAGATACATACTGATATTTAGATAGTACTTAAATATATACTCATCTTTACCTGATTATGGATTGATGACTAATTCTTTTATTTCAGTCGTCGTATAGGTTTGTGCCTTTGCGGGTTGCTTTAATTGGTGTTTTGCTATCTTGCTATTGTGACACTTGATGGAAGGTATTTGTACATAGAAACCTCAATGATACATTATGTTCTATTCTTATTACTAGTCATTATAAAAATATATTATATTCTTGTTATTAGTCATTACAAATGGGCTTTGACAACTTAAAATTGCAGGTTTGGGCAGCTTATTAAAAGTTATCTAGGTTTCGGTAGCTTATTAAAAGTTATCTTGAATGGATTATACCATTTTCATTAACTTCTGATGGTTTTCTTCTATATAACTTTATAGGAATCTTACCAATCACATACTAAATCTTATGTTATATCCATGCAGTATACCATTCTCAACAGATGAGCTGACAGATCAATAGATCCAATTCAAGGCTATATTGTTTTTGATGTGTTGTTTTTCCTGTTGCTGTTTTATGTTTATTGTTTGTAATTTGTTATTTTTTTCATCTCTACTTGTTAAATTTCAGTTGATGGCAAATGTTTTCTATGATGTTTTTTAATTGTGGGAAGTGTTTTTAAAGTTTAATAGGTGGAAATCTAAAAGACCAAGTTTTTATAATTGTTTTATTTTTGTATCTTCTACTTCTGATGCTTGTAAACCTTAATATCCATGCTATTTACTCTATAATTTATAAATAAAAAGTTTTATATTTAAGAAATCTGGTACCCGGAACCGGAACCGGTTCCGGCGGTTCCGGGAGCTGTTCCAATTTTCTAGGAACCGGTGTAGGTGGTTTCGTTCTGATTCCAATAACTTAAGAACCGCCGGTTCCGGGAGCGGTTCCGGTTCCAGCTAAAATAGGCGGGTACCCGGTTATGCTCATCCCTAGAATCAAGCTACTAACCGCCCTCAGGCTCAAGGCGTCGGACACCACATTGGCTTTGCTTGGGTGATACAGGATCTCACAGTCATAATCTTTCACTACATATAACAACCTCCTTTGCCTCATGTTCAGGTTAGGCCGAACCGGGTAGATAGTACATCACACTCCATAAAGATAGCAGCACCAAATCTTGAGAGGGAAAACCACCGCCCCTAATTCCAAATCATGGGTGGGATACTTCGCTTCATGAGGCTTTAGCTACATCAAAGTGTATGCAATCACATACCCCCTCTGCATCAACACAACACCCATTCCAGAAATGGATGCATCACAGTAGACCACAAAATCCTCAAATCCCTCATGGAGGGAAAGTACCGGTGCCTTACAAAGTCTCTAGCAAAGAGTCTCGAAAGATGTCTTTTGCTTAGGCCCCCAAATGAACACAACTTCCTTCCTCTTCAACTTAGTGAGAGGAACTACAATCTTCGAGAAGTCTCAAATGAATCTTCGATAATATCCTGCCAAACCGAGGAAGCTGCAAATCTCAGATGGAGACTTTGGTACTTCCCACCGAATCACCGCCTCTATCTTGGTTGGGTCGACCAAAATACCGTTCTGATTGATGAGATGTCCTAAAAATTAGACCTCACGCAACCAGAACTCACACTTGGAGAACTTGGCGTATAGCCTCTCCATCCTCAAAACCCCAAGAATCTCGCACAAATGCTCCTCATGCAGCTCTCTGCTCTTCGAATAGACTAGAATGTCATCGATGAAGATGATCATTGACTAATCATAAATAGAAACCTTTCTCTTCTCCTCAAAACGAGTATCCACCACATATGCCAGATAAATTATACACCCATGTTGTAGACTCTTCCTCACCCTGGCGGCAGAATAGAAAGTCGATCCTGGCCTAGTACTCTCAACGTAAATGGTTAACACTCCCCCACAAGGATCTCGAACAGTCACCATCTGCCGCACAGACAATCAGATCCCCAAACCGGCTCAACCAGTCCATACCTACGATAACACATACGTCTCCCATTGCAATAGGGATAAGATCTATCGGATATCCAACATCAAAAATCTCTATCACACCCTCGATAGATGTCAGTAGCGGAGCCAAATGCTCATCATGTGAAGAGACTCTTAATGGCCTACTCAAAGCCTCCCACGCAATACTAAAACCACAATAAAAATATGATGACACAAAAGATCGACTTGCACTCGAGTCAAACAGCACAAGTGTAAGTACAGAATTGACAAGGAAAGTAACTAAAATAAACAATATCATAAGCAACATAAATAAATTAGCAGAAATAAATAAAGAACACATACCAGCCAAGATGTCTGGAGCTGCTCTGGCCTCCTCTGCTATCAATTGAAATGCTCTCCCTCGAGCCCTCGGAGCCTCAGCCTTCCCCTGCCAGCCATTAGTAATATGCAGGATCGCAAGGGCCGGAGTCTGAACCGCCCTAGATGCAAGCTGAGGACACTCAGGCCTCAAATGACTCGCCTGGTTTCAATTGAAGCAAACCTAAAATCCCTTGGGGAAATCCTTTGCCATATGCCCCTCCTTGCCACACATATAGCAGATGGTCCCCGATTGGTAGGGTCCTTCATTACCCTTGCCGCACTTGCTCCAAGTGCAACCCTTCTGGCATCCATCACTCAAGTTAGCAAGCTTTGGCCGCTTAGTCTTTGGTTGCGACTTCACCGGTCTCCTTTCTCTCACCTAAATCTCCCCCTCCTCTCTTATCTGGGTCTCTAGCTTGATCTCTCTCTCCTCCTGGTATTGATCTGTAGCTCAGCTAATGTCCGATACGAGGTGTTCGCCACAAACTCATGGATATCCCTCCACAGAATACTATGGTATCAACTTACACGTGTCTGCTCAGTCGACACATTGTCACACCCCCGAACCAAGAAGGCGGAAACGTCTGGGGGCAGATACAAACTTCATATGTTTACAATTGTCATTGGTCAAGTGTTACACAAAAGTGACAGAAATGTAAATTCCATAATACAGCAAAGAGAAATTAAATATCCTCCTACTTTTTGTTCCTACATATCCTCCTACCCAATGAAATGGTGACATGTATAACATTTAATGCTAATTTAATGAGATTTAATGATATTTTAGGATACTAATATGACACATGTCATCATTTAAATGGGTAGGAGGATTTGTAGGATCAAAAGGTAGGAGGATATTTAATTTATCTACAGCAAAATATCCAACATCCTTGGCTCAACATCCATAATACATCAAAATATCCAACATCCATGGCCCTCTTATTGAGTTCCTGAGAATACAAGTCATTTTGGAAATCGTCAACATTGAATGTTGGTGAGTTCATAAGCATTTTTGTATGAAAAACGGTTGGTATCTGTATTGTTTGAAAATGTTGTATGTTACCAGAAAATATGATATTTTCTATCATAGTGTGTTGTATGTCTTATACCAAAGACTGAAGATGTATGTATGCATCTTTCATTGTATCTTGAATATGTATGTACATTCCCCAGAAAATCCTATATTTTCTTATATATGAAAGGTTGTAGTCTTAAAACCCTAAGACTAGAGTAGTAATAGTAGTGTACTGAAAATGGTGTGCAATTTTATATTTTATAAAACCAATGAAGTGTGTGTTTTCCCGTAAATTGAAATAGTGTTGTTAATCCCTATGTGAGTCATTATAACCATGCTTGATGTGACTGTTATGTCTGTCATGACGTTCTTCAGGCGTCGAATTCGGTAAGATATTTGTCACCCTAGACTGGCCCCGTCTAGCTATAACATTAACGGATTTACGCAAAGTTTGTGTGGGGCTGTCAATCCCCGTATAGATCTATACACAAGTAGAGTGTACGCTAGATAGGTACGGTGAAGGTAGTGTCTCACTAGAGCATTAACGGATTTACGCAAAGTTTGACTCTTTTTAATGAATAATGAAATAACCTTACTAGTGTAAATTCGTGACAGGTGTTTTATGACACGCGGTTTGTAGTTTAATAATATTTAGTTTATGACATGCGTTTTACAGGTTTTATGACATGCAGTTCATTTCCTTTGTTGTATAAGTTTTACGACAGATAGGTTATGACACGTAAATGTTTCTGTCATAAATCTGTTTTGTACATGATTTCGGATAAGCTATTTATAACATTTTATATAACTAGTCACTAATGAATATTTCTACTTGTAACAAATGTTGTAAAAATAGCATAACATCACTACTAGAAAAACAACCTTTTACGACGTGCAAATGCGTGTCAAGGAAGGCCCTGTCATAACGAGAGACGACATGCTTTTGCGCGTCGTCTATAGACGACGCTCAGTTACGACACACATTTACGACGCTCAATTACGACACGCAATGCGTATCAAAGAAGGCCCTGTCATAAAGGAAGACGACACGCATTTGTGTGTCGTAACCTTACGACTCGCATTACGTATCATTAAAGCCCCTGTCAAGAAAGGCCATGTCATAAATGAAGATAACACACCTTTTTGTGTATCATAATTTTAAATGTTTAAAAAGAATATTATTTATAGATTTACCAATTTTCAAATTAAATTTACATTTAATGTCTCATAATTGAAAATAAAATATCATATAAAAAAAATACAATCCATTACATAAAATTTAATGTCATACAAATAATCGTTCCATGGAAAGATAAAACAAATCAATAGAAGTTGTAACAGAAATTTACAAACTAATAGTTCTAATAACCTAATGTGTGCCTCATTGTAAACAAGATTTGTGCTGATTTTTTTAAATGTGTGCCTCACTTGTCTCCACTCTTCCTTAATAACACCACTCAAGGACTTTAAATCTATGAACTTGCTCACAGTATCTATATTGTCTGCAAAAAAAACATAACTACAAAATAAGTGTGAAGATGGATTATTACAGTGTAAGAAAAGTAAAGAACCTTGAGCTTCCTCCAATGGGACACATGGATAGTCAGACTTGATACAGGCTTCCAGTAAATTTATATAATTTTTATTAAAATCTTTCTTCAGCTACAAAACCCTGCATCATATATACAGTGTCCTTCCAATACTTCCTTGGCTACAATAGCTGTCTAAACATCTGAAATTTATAATTTTTTTTAACATTTTACAAAATTATATTATATATAATAAGCTTCTCAACACTTGTTATCAAAAAAATTAATTAACTCTCACCAGGGTATTGAATTAGAGCTTGAACTCCACCAATTTTGTCAAACATTGCTATCTTTAAAACCGGCCCAAAAGCAGAAAATACCTATTTACAACATCTAAGGTGACTACATATTGCATGTTTTCAATAGAAGCAAGAAGAACATTACTCTCAGATTCAATCTTCTTTCCATCTAAACCTAAACTGAACTTCAAAAGTAACAAACTAGTAAGCATAATACAAGTATAAATATAAAATACAATAAAAAGTTGAGTAATTTTACAAAACAATCCTTCAAGCTGTTATAAAGAATAATGACTTTACCTGACCAGTAGCATCTATTGCTGAAGATACAACAGGAAGCATAGCATTTGTATAGTCCCTGAATAAATATAAAGCTTATTAGGTTAGGGGAAAAAACTTCATAAAAAGAAATCAAGTTGGAAAGATTTATTGTCTTATACCTGCTACGATGACTCTAGAATTTTACACTCAAATCTGTATGTCCAGAATATGTTATCTTAAGAGAACATGGTCCAAGCTCTGGAATCAAATACCTGCAAATCCATAGGGGCAAAAACATCAATTTAAACATTAAAGGGCTCTTCTTGAGACAAAAGAACACAAGGTTCTTGGCGACACATCTGATTTGAGTCTCTGGAGTAACCGATCTTGCTTCTTTGGCTTGCTGAAGGAATAGGGTACTGTATCAAGCAACAAACACTATCAAATTTATATGAATTTTTTTTATGAAAAAAGGGTTTTGATGTTGGAATTTTCTCTGTACTTGGGGCAGTGTTTGTTGGTTTTCATGTGACCAAACTGATGAATCAAACCATCAAATCATCACATCACAACATATGTAGACCATACTTGACCTTTGTATTTTTAGTTAAAAAGGAAAAAAGGCATAACATTTGTAGAACATACCTGACCACAAGCTCCACATGCAAAATTCTCTCTTGCATTTTTCTATGTATTTCCAACCTACATTAGGATAGATCAAGCAACAACTTATTGAAAGAAATTATGTTAAAACCTCATCTTGTTTTCTATGTAAATAAAGAGGAAAAAGCAACTAACTTACTAACCTTCATAATATTCATTCCATCATTCAAAATTCTAAGCTTCTTATTCATCAAACCACCAACTTGTTCAAGATCATCCTTCTTTTTGGGCTTCATCTTTCCAGAAAAGTTCTTCCTGTAAGGAAACATTTCATCTTGCCACCCCACCACATGAACATCAATCACTAAAAGGTGTGTGTATGTATAAAGATTAGAGGAATAGATAATTAGAAAAATACCAGTAATGAACTCCAAAGCATATCAGGAAGACACGAGAAGCACCAGCAACAAACAGAGCAATGACACGACTTTGAAGAAGCTCAGATCCATATAAACAGGCACCCACGTTCCAATTTGGGAAATTGGATTTATGTTGTCAAAAAAGTAGAGAGAAAATGAAGATATTAAGGAAGATAGTGAATTCGGAATAGCATTGGTTTAATATGTATATATATACCAAGAATTATAACAACAGCTGATGTGATAGCTCCAAGCCAATTTGACTCCTTTGCTGTTAAGCCAAACAATATAGAAAGATTGTGAAAAGACCATGTAAATGTATGAATAGATGCTATTTTTATAAGAAAGATTGAAAAAGGAACAAAGGGTACTTGTCTTCTAGATTGTCTAGGATATAATTCATTTGGATCTGGTGGTTTTGGTAAACATGCAACTGGTCCTACTTCAATACAGTCAGAATAATCAAATTTGTTTGCACTTCTAACATATTCATCAATATCCAAACTGTTTCCTATAATGATTTGAGCACACAATGAAGAATAAGAAAACATGATTTGTATACCATTGTGGGGCAGTTGAACCAGTTGTAACATACACTGCACATAGTTCATATGCACAGAGAAGTGCAACAGCTAGAAGAAGAAGAACATCAACATCTCCTATTGATGAAATAGACATTTGTACCATTTAGTATCATTTAGAAATGCATGATATATATATATATATATATATATATATATATATATATAAGATATTGTAAACAGAAAGAATATTTGATATGGGATATTTGGATCATACTTGAGCTTTGCCACTGTGTTCGCCACCAGAGCATTATGATAAATATATTACAACTTTGTCATAACACAAAAAAGATTATAAAATAGAAAAAGGTATATAAATCAGTACCACTTGAAATCGCTAACATATGAAAACTCAATTGCTGAGGAACATGAGATGCAAACAACAATTTCATCTGAGCAGATGATTTCATCTAGCCATGAGGAACCAACCCAAGAATCTCGCTCATTAGAGGAGAGATCTTATTCAGAACCTCAAAAAGTTATGCAAGAGTTATCTAGTCAATCTTTAGATAATGTTTCAGAAGAAGAATCCGGAACTTCGGTTAGAATGGTGAACCCGAGCATAGGGAGTGAGCTTAATAATGTTGTGAGACTTGTGAATGAAGTGGTTACTAATAGAAGTTTACAATTGGAAAATCCATCAACACATATTAATTAAGAAAGTCAAAAGAGGGAAATGTTCAAGGAAAGGAATGAGAATGTCCTTATTGGCTATGTTGATGATGATAATAAAAGTAAAGATGATTCACATGTTGAAGTTCCATGAAAACTATGAAAGGCAATTTGACTCTTTGGGAAATGGTTGGTAAGAGCAATGCAGATTCAGTTTCCAAGCTTCATATGGGCTTGTTGGATGGGTGAGACTATCTTTTATATTAAAATTACACTATTTGTACTTCAGAATTTTGGGAATCTGCTTGAACATAAAATGTTTACCGATCTTATGCAGTGGAACCACAACTGATGAGCTGGTTTTAGAGAAAGAAAGAGGGAATATTCCTACCCAATCAAAATATTTCAAGAAACAAAATGGAAGTGAATCTGAAAAGCAGCAGACATTAGTCTCTTCAACAAAACTCGCCTCTGTTGAAAATAAAAGAATAAGCAGCTTACTAATAATCCTACACCTGGAAAAAGGTGAGACTTTCATTTAATACAAGCAGCTTTATCAAATATTTTGAAGAAGAAAATCTCATTTCCATTTGTAAGACTTTTGCACGGAGTTTGGTTCTAAAAGCATAGAGTCTGGTAGCAAGTTTACTGGTATATCATTATCAAGCCCACTTAATTTCATGATCTGGTGACCAAAACCCCCTTCGATTTCACTAAGAACCGAAACCCTAGTTCCAGTAATAGTCGAACCCCTTTTTGGGGATACAACACATAAACTACTAATTTTGAAACAAAAATTCTTAGAGCAAGAGTAAGGGGTGTACTTCGAGGAGTGGAAGAGGAAGACGAAGACGGATATTGGGATGACAGGCGAATGCTCTCGACATCACCGCAAATTTGATTCACATACCTGTTGAAGAAGTAGAGAACATTGGACCACCATTCGCCGGAAGTGAAAGGGTAAAGCACCTGCTATTGACGATGTCATATTGAGAAAACTCAATCAATCATGAGATGAAGGCATCAAGATTGTCGATGATCGTAACCTTGGATCTTTGATTAAGAAGTTGCACAACAGTGTGAGGAGAATGAAAGATCCGTCAAAACGCTTAGGGAAAGAGGGTAGCGGGCTTTTCTAATTTTTTGGCTTTTCTTTTCCCGCTTGTAACTAAGGAACGCGCGTTCATTAAAATTATAAAGTGACACTTATAGAGGACGCACATTTAAGATACAACGCCCTCCGTGTTTTTAATTTTTTTTTCTTATGACACTAATTTAAGGGCACGCAATAATGCGTGACCTAAATCCTTAAATTTTCTGAAGAGATGACACTTTTTTAATGTCACTCTCTTTTGTGTAACATAAATCAATGAGTGTCCTGGTTTGCGTGTCGTAAAAGGGTCTTTTTCTTGTAGTGCATTTTGAGTTTTGAAGCATCAAAATAGTGAAAACATAATTACGACTATTTTACTAAATAGATTAACTTTAGAAAAATATTAAACCTTGTGTTTTTCTTAATAATCTATTACAGGTTTGAAAGTTGTGTAACACAAAACATTTTACTTTGATTTCTCTTTAGTAAGTAACGATTTTTACCACCATATTTTAACAACATGAAGACTTTAGTTTATTCAACATTTGTGTAAGTTTAAGAGGTGAACATGTATTAATCCATGAGTTAAACATGTTTGGGCTTGCACACTCATGTTTTCGCCATTATTGAGTGTACACCGATGTCCACGAAATTTTTATGCAACTAATATGTTAACAACCCCATTACATGATTTTTAATTAGCTAACTCATGATTAGAACCTTATTACCCAAGATTTTGTTCCATTTTTCAACACATAACCATGATGCATGCAATTATCCAAAGGTTAAACTTAATCTAGGTTACATAAAGCTTGTAAATCACGAGTTTATGGTGTTTTAGCATGAGATCATCAACATTTCAAGCACAAATCGTTACATAAACACATAGGTGCATGCAAATATCCAATGGTTAAACAAAACTTGACATGTATCCCCCTCCCCCCCAAAAAAAGCATGAAAAACACGAAAATATGGGGGTATGAAGCTCACCTTGATTTTGTGTGCTAGGAAGAAGAAGAAAGAAGTTGTTGTAGTTTGAAGAGATTCTCGAAAAGGGGTGATGTTCTAAGAAGCTGCACACGAAAATAGGTGTGTAAATGGAATGATCTTAACACTAACATGTATAAAAACACTTTGAGTTTCAAAAAGGACTTACCAAAATGCCTAGGACCGATTTTGATGATGGTGATGCTCGAAATTTTTGAGAGAAAGGATGAGAGAACTTGAGAGTGAGTTGGGAGAAAATGTTTGGTGTGTGTGGGTTGAGGTGTTCGGCTGAACATAAGGAAGAGAGGGGAAGAAATAGTTGGCTTGGTTGCATGGTGAGTAATTGGATGCATGGTATGGATGTATGGAATGTAAAAACATGATTTGTGGGGTTGTTTGTTGGGCAATGCAATGTAAAGCACTTAGGTGGCACCTTTTTGTGTAATTTCTTTCTCTTTTTTTGTCTTGCCCAAACCAAAACCCCATGGGGTTTTCGGCCATAGTAGGCTAAGTTCATGGGCTTTCGGGTTTTGGCTTGGCCAATTAAGAGGTTTTCAGTCCATTAAAGCCTAAAGATAGAAGGGTTTTCGGTTTGGAGTATGTATGGACTTTTGGGGTTTAACTTGGCCCAATAAATGGGTTTTCGGTCTAATAAGGCCCAAGGAAAAGCTTTCCGCCCAAAATTGGCTTTTTCTAGCTATTGGATCCATTTTAGACTTACTAGGGGTTAATTCAACATGATTCCCAAATGTATGCACATATGATTTTTATCACATTGTAGTTTGAATTTCACTAATTGGATGTAACAGGTTTACATAGTGGAATTGTGTTGTTTAAGCTTCACAATCTCAACCCTAAATTGCTTGTTGTGACGCACATGCTCAGGGCAAAACAGAGCCCTCTCATGAAACATCTTGGTGATCTCAGTCACCGTCTCTATCTTCTGCTTGAGAGATAGAAACACCTGGGCCAACCTCTCTCTCAACCACTGGTACATACTCATCCCTGAACATCTCACCAAATCTCTCCCATGTCACTACAGAACACTCCGCAAGTGTATAATCAGTTGTCACAAACTTCCACCAATCCTTATTTCCCAAGCAAAGCAGATTCAGTGCAAAACAAACCCTCAGATTCTCTGGACAGGAGAAAGTGTAAAAACAACCCTTAACATCATAAATCCATCTCATCGCAGTAATCAGATCCTGGATCCCATCAAAATCAGGTGGCTTCGTGTTGTTGAACTCTCGGTACCACAACGAATCACTCCCCACGGTCTCGCAGCAGCAGCCTAAGTAACGGAGGCATAGCGCTCGTGGAAAATCCCAATCAACATGGTCTTAATAGACCCAAACATATCGGGTATATCCCCTCTAATCATGGTGGTCACCTCGGTGGCAACAATCCTGCATATCTCATCATCACTGGCACTCGGCCTCTCGGGATTGCTGGAGCCTGAACCTCGAGTAACCACCATAGTAAAACACACAAGAAAACCATCAGAACAAGGATAAAGCACATACACAAGCACCCACACACTCCTGCAAGCTTCTTAGTTCTTTAAGATTCCTCTTGATCCGTGTACGAATTCAGTGCTTTCAGTAGTACGGGCCCGATACTACCTTCCACACCAACTCGTATTTGTCTCAAGTCGACCTCTCAAGACTCTAAGTCACAAGTGTGACAACCCGAAATTTTTTTGCTTTATAAGTCCAGTCAAACGAGAGTCATACTCGTTTCTGCTATCTTTTGGCCTTGTTAAGGGACTGTCCGAGTGTTCTAAGCCTCATACATTTAAGGAAGGAGTGTTAGGATATAGCTACTGAAGTTCAAAACCATCAAACGAAGCCATAAAATCCATCACGTGGAGTTTACGGCCGTAAACTCAACCATGGACGAAAACTCTCTCCTATATATATGAGGGCACTTCATTTCTTCATTCTTTTCCTTCCTTGGCCGAAATCTCCTCAAACTCTCTCAAGTATCATCAAGTTCTTCATCCAACTCCTCCAAAAACGTAAGTGTTCTTCCCTCTAGTTGTTGTTATCCTTCTTAAACATGTATCATTCTTTGATTCATCCATGAAAACACCCTTTTTGTCTAGATCTTCAAATCTTCATCTTTCACTAAGAACACCAAGAACACACACTTGTTCTTGGTGGCCGAAAACACCTTCTAAGGCTTCCAAATCGTGAGTATTCCTTCTATGAACTTGTTAGCTAGTAGAATCACAAGCCTTACTACCTGGAACAAGAAATTGGTGGATGATTCCTAGGAGTTTACAGCCGTAAACTCCCTGGCTGTAAACTACCCTGGCCGTGAACTCCCTGACCGTGAACTCCCTGACCGTAAACTCTAGGGCCGTGACCACCCTTGTGTGGCCGCAAACTCCTCTTTGTGGCCGTACACTCCCCTTAGATGAATCACATGTGATTCTAACACTTGGTCCAAGTGTTTCCTAGTCCTAAAGGTGTTTCCTTGCATGTGGTTGGTTCTAAACACTATATGCATGCCAATATATGCCATTATATGTCATTTAGGACTCGTTTATGTCTCGGGACTTCATTCGTGGAACTTCTCATCCTTACGCGCATATTCGTTTGAATCACCCACATAAGGTGAGTTCATACCCCTATAATGAATCTTTTAAACTGTTTTAAATGCTTTTAAGGGGTGAATACAAGTTGAACACAATGATAATTGTGTAAATGTTTGTTATAAACATCTTTTAAAAGGTTGCTTATGTCTTTTATAAGTGATCAAAGCGTTTCAAAAAATCTTTTTAAGTTATCCAACTTTATAGTTTATAAAACTCTGTTTTTAAAGTACAATCATAACTTAGTAAACAAATGAGTCTTTTCAGTAGCAGTTCAAGTAAACATACTAGTAAACTATAATAGGTATAGTTTAGGGGTTCAGTTCATACAAGATACTAGAACATACTATAATGAGAAACAGGGAGGTAGATACAATACACGATAACAGAAAGGACATACTAAGATACTATAACAGGAGAACAAATCATGATTCATGAACTTATACTATTGATTCCCGTCAACCTAGGAAGGGAACGTATCATTAAGTCATTGTTATAAACAAAAGATGATAATAAGAATAGTATAACTTATATATATATGGTGCATCTACAATATGCCATGACTTATATGTATATAAGGATATATGTATATATGGTGCATCTACAATATGCCATGATTTATATACATATATGTGGTGCTCTGCAAATGTCGGAAATATATGTGGGGTACATCTGCAAAGTACCGGCGCTATATATGGAGTACATCTGCAGAATACTTGACTTAATTATAAAGGGTACATCTGCAAAGTACCGGAAGCTATAATTACAACATACAATCATATGAACAGTCATTTAGATAAGGGGCCTATAATGCTAACTTTATGATTCCTTAGTAGTATACATCAGGGATATATATTAATCGGGTCCGACAGGCAGTAGGATGTGTGATTTCCACTTCATTTTCTGTTCCTTGTTTGGTTGTGGGCTTAGAGCAGATGCACCCGGTCTACTATCTATCCCACCTTAGTTATATATATATTCCGTATACACTAAGAAATCATAAGGAGTACCAGGTGTGGGTCAGGTCATAGTATACAAATTCAATACGTCGTTTTCTAGTACACAAACATACTTTTCAAGTTGAACATTTGGTAGACAAAACTAGAAACTTACCAGTAAAGGGTTTAATCCATTTTATTAAACCAATATAAACTTAAAGGACCTTAGGTGGTTAACTCTATAATACCTCAGTTTATACATCAGGGTTATATATAATTAATACCTGATAAGTAGTTGGATGTGTGCTTTCCGCCTCATTTCCTCTTCCTTGTTTGGTTTTGGGCTTAGGGCAGATTCACACAATGAACTATCTATTCGATATTAGATTATATATATCTAGTATAAACTAAGTGATTATAAAAGGAACCACTGTGGTTTCCATTTTACTAAAAGAAATAAGGGTTTTCTTAAACAATGTTTTCATCAAATATAAAGGAACGATTGCAGTTAACTCCGTGAGTACCAATTGACTATGCCAGGGTTATATACAACGATGATCTAACAAACAGTGGGAGGTGTGCCTTCCACCTCATTCCCTGTTCCTTGTTTGGTTGTGGGCTTAGGGCAGATACACGCAATCGATTGTTTGTTTACTTTGGGTTTTATATAACTTGTATCCATTTAGTACTCATAGAAAGGATTGTAGAGTCATTTTCACTTATCTTTCATCAAAGCAAGAAATATAGGATTTTCTGGAGGAACATGCGAACTTTTCTAAAAAGGATTTACAACTTACTTAACATCACTAAAATCTTATGAACTCACCAACTTAAATGTTGATCAACTCTTTCAAAATAACTTGTATTCTCAGGAGACCAGTAGACAAGTACGTGCACTAGGATTCAGAAGATGGAGCAGTATAGCTTCAAGTCTTGTTTTGTTATTTACATATGTAGTCTATGTTTTGTGAACACATACTTTGTAAACACTTTCTTTCTAATGAAATGGTTGTTTATTCCTTTGATCACTATGATGCATGTCTTGTGATACTAAACATGACGTCCTCCGCCCCCGAACGTTTCTGCCGTTCCGGTTTGGGGGTGTGACAGATTGGTATCAGTGCGTTTTTTATAGTGAACTAAGTATATCAACCGATAAAAGATATACAACTATAAATACAATGGGGGCTTAAGTGCTCCGAATAATAATATATTCTAAGAATATGACAATAATTTATAAAATTATACCTACTTGCTTATACATATGTACATACTAGTACAAGTATCACAAGAAGAACAGAACATAAGTATTTAAAGGTTGAATACTGCGGTCAAACCTGGGCAGTTATGTAATCATATCTGGGATCAATATAGCCTGATCAACTATATTCATTTGAGATGTGACCGACATGTTCTTGGGAGTGATGTGGTGTTGCAACAGTCTTAAAACTTACCGAACACTATTCAAGGGATTTCTAGATCAAAACAAAAGGTTAAAATACTATGGGAGTATTTTATGATACTACAAGACAACAACAAGTTTAAAACATACCAAGTTCATTACATTAAAATACTATAGGAGTATTTTAGGCACTATAAATAACTTATGTGAAAACTGTGACAACCCGAAGTTTTCCATCCTGTTCAGTCTAACACTTCATTGGGAATCAAACTCATTTTTGCCATCTTTTAGCCCAAATAGGAGTCTGTTTGAGCATTTCGAGCCTTGTACATTTAAGGAATAAGTGTTAGAAAGCAACCACTAAAGCCCCAACACCAAAATCATGCCATAAACTCCATCAGATGGAGTTTACGGCCGTAAACATGGAGTTTACAGCCGTAAACTTCACTAAGGCCGTGAACCCCCCCACCTATATAAGTGAGTCTTGATCATTCTAAGCTGTTTCTCACCTCCCAAACCCAAGAACTTCAGTTTTCTCTCAAGTATCATCGGGATCTTCGTCCCCGATCTTCAAAACACGTAAGCTTCTTGTCTTAACTAGTTGATTTCTTACTTAATCTAGTGATCTTACACCATTCCATCCGTGAAATCATTCCAGTTGAGTGGATCTTCAAGTGTTCTTAGTTTCACCAAGAACACCAAGAACACACACTAGTGTTCTTGGCAAAAAATGACCATTCAAGCTCCTAGATCGTAAGTACTCTTATCCTAACTCATTTTACACTAGGTTTAACATGTTTAGGGCTTAGAAAACATCAAGAAACAAGGATGAAGGAGAGTTTACGGCCAAGGGATGTTCTTGGGCCGTAAACTCCCTTTAAGGGTGCAAAGTTGCCTTTTCTTCCTTCCTTATGCCCAGAACTCAACCTAGAACCAACCACCATTGAAGTAGAGACCTTAAACATCAAAGAAACCAAGTCCTCCTAGATTTTATGGCCGTAAACCCCCAAGGAAATGGTCCTTTGGCCGTAAACTCCATAAAAGGGTCATATGGTGCCCCTAACACCCCCCTATGGCTTGTATAATTGACTAGAACCTTGCATGCTTAATCTAGGAACACCAAAACATAAAATGAATGGGAAAACATGAGTTTACGGCCTTAAACTCATGTGTTTACGACCGTGAACTCCCCCAAGGGTCCATTTGGAGCCCTAGTCACTTCCTATGCCCTAGATTCGAGTCTAGCTTACTTCCTTAAGTGATATAAGACTTTTGAGCAACCAATGACACCACTTCCATGAGTTTATGGCCGTAAACTCATGGGGGAAGTGGTCTTGAAACCGTAAACACCCCTAAGGGCCACCATTTGAGGAGTAAACTCCAATGTGAGGCCATACACTCTTTATATGCAACCCTTGGTACTCCTAGCACTCGTAGTTAAGTGTTTTCATGCATTAGGATGTCCTCACTTTCATAATTAGTTATTAAATGACTAATTAGATACTTAAATGTATCATGACATGTTAAATAGGATCCGAGTGTGTGTTCAAGTCCTCACTTGACACTTAGCATCCTATACCGTCTGCTCATCCGAATCACTCACGTCAGGTGAGTTCATACCCCTGAATTAACCTTTTAAATGATTTTAAATTCTTTTATGGGGGGAATACAAGTTGAACTATAGAGTTATTATATCAATCACATGTGATTAATAACTCTGTAGCAAATAGATTTCTGTGTGTTAAACTGTTTTATCCAGCTAAAGGTTTTCAAAGCTTGTTTTACAAACTGACATCAAGTCATAAATCATTATTTATAGATGTTTGCATGATAAACCACTTTATCTATTTTAGGGTTTTCAAACCTTGTTTTTTTTTTCAAATCTCTTTTAAAGTGTAAAAATCCCTTTTTAGTTTAATAAATTCTTTACCAAAACTTCTGTTATACCCTTGTATGGTTAAATGCATGCCTGTATATGTATAGTTATATAAGTAATGTTCAAAGGACTTAGGAAGGCTAACTCGCCATAATTCCTTTTCCTTGTTGGGATGTGGCTTTAGGGTAACGGTTATCCGTCCGAAGGTCGTTTAAATATTAGTTATATATCATGTATACATATATGGTCATAAAAGTTCTCTCAGCAGATTCATCACCTTTGGGTAGCAAAGGCATCTAGATAACCTCTCGAGTAAACTATAATAGATACAGTTTAGAAACCGACCATAACACTCGTGAAGTAGAACTTAGTTACATCCATACTATAAAACATATACTTTTAGTAAAAGGAAAGGTTTATAGAAATCAAAATACGAGATGCATCCTCATGACGCGGACTTCCCCGTTGTCAAGTTGGTAACAAGAGTCTTCTGGAGGGAGAGTGGGCATTGTGTGTATAGATCTAAACGGGACAGACACTCCCACATCCTGACTGCTAGCTACAGTCCCGACCGACCAAGCCAAGGGGTGACAAATGTCACATTCATTCCGAAGCCAGCAGATCGTCAAAGTATTCGATTGTCAATCAGTATGGTTACGAGTATCTCTAGAATTACCTTATAATTCATTGCTTTATGGTAATAAGTATCATCACTGTATTTTTCTATATATAAGCAAATCCTTATATATATATATATATATATATATATATATATATATATATATATATATATATATATATATATATATATATATATATATATATATATATACCTTCCTAGTTATACACTAGGCCACGTTTTAAATCTTTATATAAACCTGATTAGGATTAAAGATTCTTTTTAGACTCTCCGAGGCGTATTGGTTCATTCAATATCACCTGGAGTCTGTATGTCATTCTTTTTAGACTCTCCGAGGCGTATTGTTCACTTAATACCGCCTGGAGTCTGTATTTCATTGCTTTAGACTTTGCGAGGCGTATGGTTCATTCCATACCACCTGGAGTCTATGTTTTATTTACTTTTAGCCAGCAGTGTTACTGCTGAAGTAAATTATTATTTTCCCTATTACTTTTGTTTGTGGTCTTCTCACATATTCTTTATAGTATAAACTATATTTTGATAATGATAGTACTTTTGGGGGAAAATACTCCTTAAACATAAAACAATTGGGTCTTGGTAGAAGACTGCTTTTAGTAGAGTTACTCCTTAGTTTATACATAAAACCATTGGGTCTCGGTAGAAGACTACTTTTTTATTTGAAAATATGGGATTTTCTGGAAAGGATTCTAACACTCTGTAAATTCAAAACCACCAACTTTTATGTGATTATTTTGAAGGAAAACACGTATTTATACCAATGTCATTAAATACTTATGAACTCACCAGCATTAAAATGCTGATACTCGCTTTCAAAATAACTTGTATTCTCAGGTCGTCAGTAGACAGGTACACTCCGGGAGCTTTTGTGAAGACAGCCTTGTACCGAGTTGCAGTCTACGTTATTCTCTATATTTACTTCGATGTTATCGTTAAATGTAACATATGTAAAATTATTACTATTAATGCAATGGTTGTTGTACTTTGATTACTATACTGCATATGTTGTGATACTTGACATGACGTCCTCCACCCCAGAACGTTTCCGTCGTTCCGGTTTTGGGGTGTGACAGATTGGTATCAGAGCATTGTTTATAGTGAGCTCAGTATATCTAATCATAAAAGATATACAACCTATAAATACATTGGGATAAAACACTCTGACCAAGAATTATACTTTAAAATATAACCATATTTTACAAAAGTATAAGAACATCTAGAATCTAAATACCCGAACAAAGTATCACAAGAAGAACAAGAATAAAAGTCTTTGGATGTTGACCATTACCGTCAAACCTGGGCAGTTATGTAATCGTAAGCTGGAATAAATGTAACCTGATCAACTACATTTATTCGAGATGCGACTGACGTGTGCTTGGGAGTGGTAGTGATGTTGCAACAAATCTGAAACTTACCAAATAGGAATGCTAGAACCAAACATAAAGTTTAAAATACTATGGGAGTATTTTAGGATACTAAAGGACTCACAATAAACCCATAATCATGTTCAGGAGCTAAGAATCAGACAAGTAATTAAAATAGCATAGGGGTATTTTAGGAACCATAAATAACCTTGTGTGAAGAACTAAAAAGATCCTTATTGATATACCTATGATTACAGAGTGTATACTTCCAAGTTTATATATAGTAAGGATCTCATAGGCTAAGAATGTGTGGTTTCGCTCTACTTCTTTTTCCTTGTTTGGATGTGGATATAGAGTAGTATCACATATTCGAAGGCCTATCAGATCTAAGTTATATATGATTTGTATACACTATGGAATTGTAGCAGGACTCGATATGGATCACCCAATGAAATGTTTAATAATCTCTTAGGATTCTTTAGACATTTCCATTCTCGCTCGAAACCCTTTAGAAAACCTTATCCACTTCAGTGATCGGCAGAAGAGTCGATTCAGACCCAGAAGAGGTTCATTGAGAAGGTTTCCAATTTGGAAATAAATGAACAGGGTCGAGACTATTGAAGCCCCATGTGCCTATACCTTTTAGGGACATTGGTGGGGAATTCGCCTGAATTTCCGAGATTCCAGTCGTCCATCATGAAGTGATGACACTCAGGGTCAGAATCAGAAGTAAGGCGAAGTAGAGATTCAGTATGTCTACAAGAGAAGAGAACCCTAGGTAAGTACCCGAAGAAAGCCAACGCCTGTTCCAGTCAGGGATAAGAGGTGGACAGAGGGAGCCAATGCGTGGAACCCGAGAAGTGACTTTTCCTCCTTATCGTCACGCTAATACACCCATAAAATAATACAATTTAGTGAGTTAGTGATTCCACTACTCACACTTTGTGCTAGGCAAACCGTCTTTCCCGTCGCAAGTAATACAAATAGATCGGATCTCAAAACCCCGATTGAGAGTGTTTAGCCATAAGTTTTCATGAGCCTTTTCTTCTGTGATCTTTGTTCCGAACTTCTCTCAGGTCTTTTCAAAACCGGAGAGTGAACTTCTCCAGTTTAAAGATAATTTAGTAGGAACGACACCCATTTTATGGCTTTCCGATACACTCACTCCTACCTTGTTACTCAGAATGCATCATAGGGATGTAGGTCGACGCTCAGATAACCATAATCCGAAGCGCGGGAAAATTTATGCCTATCATAGTAAAGAAAGTTTAGTCTAGAGTTAACCACCGTCTCTCATCAGCTTGTGTCCCTTTTTCGTGTAGGAAAACCCATTCCTCCAAAGAAACATAACCAACCCGCTAGTAACACACCGGTCCTTCAATTCGATGAAGCTACGTTCCGAGCTGCAGTTTCAGCAGCCGTAGCAGCTGTCATGGCTCACCTGAATGCTAACAACGCCGATGTTAGCAGGAGCCTTATCGGGAATCCCGATCAAAGCAATGGACAACAGCAACTAGCACCGGTGTTCAAAGCCACCCAAGAAACCCAACCAAATCCACTGAAGAGAAAGTTTAAGGACGAGGAGGGAAGTACCTCGAATCAAGGACCTTCCGAAGGACAACGAGCCGAAGTGGTCAATGCCTCTGTCAACCCTTCCGCCTCGACTCCAAGAAGACCATACCTAGGAAACCTCCCCCGTTGCAGCAAGTGTAACTACCATCATCATGGTATCTGTCGAGAACTTTTCTGCATTAGGTGCAACATGAAGGGACATACCGCTCGCTTCTGTAGAACCCCGGTTGAGTTCATCACATCAACCACCAATGTGGGGACCAGTCCAGTATGCCACCTATGTGGCGAAATTGGGCACTTCAAGAAGGACTGCCCAACTGAAAGAAATGACAAAGGCGCAGGAGGAGTCTAACTCTAATGCCTATGGGAAGCATCAATGAACCCGGTAGAATTTTAGTACGTCTCTCAATCCTAAGTAACTAACCGAAAACATTAAATGATTAATTCAAATTGTAATTACTCTCTCGTTAAGGCGAAAGTCGCAGCACTGTTGTGAAATTCAAAAATCCATCAGGTAAAGCTATGATGGCTTGGTATATTCGTTAAGGCCATTTATAATTAAGGTTGATAGACCTCGAGTGAGTGATGTTGCCTTATCTCCTGTTCCTTGTTTGGTTGTGGATTTAGCGCGGAGTCGCTCAGTCAACAGTCCTTGCAATCTTAATTATGCATGACTAGTGTATACTAGGCGATTATAGAGAGGCCTTGTAAGGAATCCATTCATGAAAAGTACATTATTCCAGAACATCAGGACCCCCTAGAGTTCCGCGCCAATTCTATCAGTCCCAGTATCTGCGATAGTGATACCATGGATGAAACCCAAGACGCTGAGAACTTGTGTGCCCCGTTCAGCACATGGTCCTATCCATCTTCGTTCCATATCATGTCGATGTTGGTTAATTTCAACACTGCCGTCAATCATGGTTCGACTTGGTGCAACCATGTGAAAATTCCTAGTGCTGTGTAAAGAGAACTTTCACCATAGCTTATGCGCCAAATAAAGATTCTTCCGAAACTAATAAGAAAACCTAATGCGAACCGCCAGTCGTCTCTCTTATCCAAGCCTTCCGAAGTACCCAGGAGAAGGGTACCACGCGCTGTTAACCAACCCCTCCTTAGACAGATAGAACCCAAAGCGAAAGGCTCTACAGGTATCCCAGAAGACAATAACCGCCCGAAGCCTACTCAGTAGATCCCCCAGAAAGACCCTTAACACCTCACAATCAGGTTCGTGAATCAAGAGAAAGAACTCACGGGATTAACTTATTATTACTAAGTATATGCATTAGGGTGGTATATAATTTAGATCAATAAGATTTAAGATGTGTGCTTCCTCCCTACTCCCTGTTCCTCGTTGGGTTGTGGGTCTGGGGTGGGGCCACACAGCTGAACATCCCGTCGATCTCAATTATATACAACTTACATACACCGAGTATTAGTGATTAAGCCGAGTATGAGCTCTACCACGAACCATGTAATAAGACCCTTCATCCTCTCCCATCGAAAAGGAGCTGGAGTCAAGAAAACCACTGTGCGTTGAGCTACTAAAATGACCATAAATCCGAAATTTGTCGTCATCCCGGTTAAGCCAACATAGTAGCTAACACCCTCAGTCAGGAAAAGTAACTCAAGTCGTAAGAGTCAAACATTGACTACGACCATCTATTCACGCGTAAACCCCACGAGTTAAGCATCTCAGCAGAGATCACAGAGACCTGAAAGTTGTGACAGGTTAAAACCTGAGAGGCGGGGATGAGAAAATTTGAAGTTCTGAGAGACGGAACCCTATACTATCTAGATGGAAAAAACTCAGAAACACCGGAAGAGTAGTTACAAGTAATACTCGCACTACTCAGGCACTTCGTCCATCCAGTTACAGACGAGTAAGTGCCTAGGACTCGCCGCCTCCTCATGCGAGAAAAGTCACCGTCGCCCTATAGTCGATAGACTGCATTCTCCAGAGTTAACACTCGAATTTCAAGAACCACATGATCACCTCCACAACCAAGAATACTTGAATAAAGTAAAACGTTATGTTGCGTTGAGCCTTATAACCCAGATCATAAAGAGATTGTAGACTCGACACCAGTCTAGGTGTTAGTCGATGGGTTATACAAGAAACGCGCGCTTCCTACAACTGGAAGGAGCCGACCCATCAGAGGATGGGACATGTCTTAGAGATTCGTTGGACTACTAGGTGTTCCAAAGAATTCTATCTCAAAAGAAATAGTAGAATCACCTCCTGAAATAGTCCAGCACTTCAGAAAATCTCTAAGGGCTAAGTTAGCCCTGATCTGAGACTGCTATCCATGAAACAACGAAGCGAGTAAGAGCATGATTCTTTCCGATTAGGGATCATGCTGTGAAAGCATCTATTAGATGATAATGAAAATTTAAATTTTCTAAGCATCGTCTGGTAAAACCCCCTATCTCATCGACCTCGAGAGTTTCCGTTAGAAACACCTCAAGAGTTAGAAGTGCAGGTCCATTTTGCACTAGGTCGAGATAGATGTCACGTAACCAATAGAGGCCAGAACATAGCCGATACATCCGATAACCCAGAAAACCTCCGAAAGCCAACCATTGAGAAGTACGAATCCGAAGACGATCCGAGCCTTCTAAGAACCAAACCGGAGAATACACCCCCTAGTGTGAAGGAACTTTTGGAACTTCAAAATGGTGATCACATCGAGTGATGATCTAACCATGTAAGTACATTATGTTCTAAGTACTGAAAAGCTCTATCTTCCCAAGAGTTTAGGACCATCCGAGATTCTTGATAAGAATTGGTCCAACCCCCGTCAGACTTCAACTACCTTTGGAATTCCGTGAGATCCACCCAAACCTATCCACGTCTTAGACTTGAAGAAGTACCTATCCGACGTGACTCTCGAGATCCCACTCGACGAGATCGAAATAAATGAGAGCCCAAACTTCGTGAAAGAACCTGTAGGAATCACGGACCGAGAGGTAAAGCGAACGAAACGAATCCGCATTCCAATCGTGAAGGTTCGCTGGTACGCCAAGCGAAGCCCTGGATTCACTTGGGAGCGTGAGGACCAACCGAATAGGAAGTACCCTCATTTCTTTAGCCCAAATAGGAGTCTGTTTGAGCATTTCGAGCCTTGTACACTTAAGGAATAAGTGTTAGAAAGCAACCACTAAAGCCCCAACACCAAAATCATGCCATAAACTCCATAAGATGGAGTTTACGGCCGTAAACATGGAGTTTACGGCCGTAAACTCACTAAGGCCGTGAACCCCCCACCTATATAAGTGAGTCTTGATCATTCTAAGCCATTTCTCACCTCCCAATCCTAAGAACTTCATTTTTCTCTCAAGTATCATCGGGATCTTCGTCCCCGATCTTCAAAACTCGTAAGCTTCTTGTCTTAATTAGTTGATTTCTTACTTAATCTAGTGATCTTACACCATTCCATCCGTGAAATCATTCCAGTTGAGTGGATCTTCAAGTGTTCTTAGTTTCACCAAGAACACACACTAGTGTTCTTGGCCAAAAACGACCATTCAAGCTCCTAGATCGTAAGTACTCTTATCCTAACTCATTGTACACTAGGTTTAACATGTTTAGGGCTTAGAAACCATCAAGAAACATGGATGAATGAGAGTTTACGGCCAAGGGATGTTCTTGGGCCGTAAACTCCCTTTAAGGGTGCAAAGTTGCCCTTTCTTCCTTCCTTATGCCCAGAACTCAACCTAGAACCAACCACCATTGAAGTAGAGACCTTAAACATCAAAGAAACCAAGTCCTCCTAGAGTTTACGGCCGTAAACCCCCAAGGAAATGGTCCTTTGGCCGTAAACTCCATAAAAGGGTCATATGGTGCCCCTAACACCCCCCTATGGCTTGTATAATTGACTAGAACCTTGCATGCTTAATCTAGGAACACCAAAACATAAAATGAATGGGCAAACATTAGTTTACGGTCGTAAACTCATGTGTTTACGACCTTGAACTACCCCAAGGTTCCATTTGGAGCCCTAGTCACTTCCTATGCCCTAGATTCGAGTCTAGCTTACTTCCTTAAGTGATATAAGACTTTTGAGCAACCAATGGCACCACTTCCATGAGTTTACGGCCGTAAACTCATGGGGGAAGTGGTCTTGAAAACGTAAACACCCCTAAGGGCCACCATTTGAGGAGTAAACTCCAATGTGAGGCCATACACTCTTTATATGCAACCCTTGGTACTCCTAGCACTCGTAGTTAAGTGTTTTCATGCATTAGGATGTCCTCACTTGCATAATTAGTTATTAAATGACTAATTAGATACTTAAATGTATCATTACATGTTAAATAGGATCCGAGTGTGTGTTCAAGTCCTCACTTGACACTTAGCATCCTATACCGTCCGCTCATCCGAATCACCCACGCCAGGTGAGTTCATACCCCTGAATTAACCTTTTAAATGATTTTAAATGCTTTTATGGGGGGGGGGGAATACAAGTTGAACTATAGAGTTATTATATCAATCATATATGATTAATAACTCTGTAGCAAATAGATTTCTGTGTGTTAAACTGTTTTATCCAACTAAAGGTTTTCAAAGCTTGTTTTACAAACCGACATCAAGTCATAAATCATTATTTATAGATGTTTGCATGATAAACCACTTTATCTAGTTTAGGGTTTTCAAACCTTGTTTTTTTTCAAATCTCTTTTAAAGTGTAAAAATCCCTTTTTAGTTTAATAAATTCTTTACCAAAACTTTTGTTATACCCTTGTACGGTTAAATGCGTGCCTGTATATGTATAGTTATATAAGTAATGTTCAAAGGACTTAGGAAGGCTAACTCGCCTTAATTCCTTTTCCTTGTTTGGATGTGGCTTTAGGGTAACGGTTATCCGTCCGAAGGTCGTTTAAATATTAGTTATATATCATGTATACATATATGGTCATAAAAGTTCTCTCAGCAGATTCATCACCTTTGGGTAGCAAAGGCATCTAGATAACCTCTCGAGTAAACTATAATAGATACAGTTTAGAAACCGACCATAACACTCGTGAAGTAGAACTTAGTTACATCCATACTCTAAAACATATACTTTTAGTAAAAGGAAAGGTTTATAGAAATCAAAATACGAGATGCATCCTCATGACGCGGACTTCCCCGTTGTCAAGTTGGTAACCAGAGTCTTCTGGAGGGAGAGCGGGCATTATGTGTATAGATCTATACGGGACAGACACTCCCACATCCTGACTGCTAGCTACAGTCCCGGCCGACCAAGCCAAGGGGTGACAAATGTCACATTCATTCCGATGCCAGCAGGTCGTCAAAGTATTCGATTGTCAATCAGTATGGTTACGAGTATCTCTAGAATTACCTTATAATTCATGGCTTTAAGGTAATAAGTATCATCACTGTATTTTTCTATATATAAACAAATCCTTATATATATATATATATATATATATATATATATATATATATATATATATATATATATACCTTCCTAGTTATACACTAGGCCACGTTCTAAATCTTTATATAAACCTAATTAGGATTAAAGATTCTTTTTAGACTCTCCAAGGCGTATTGGTTCATTCAATATCACCTAGAGTCTGTATGTCATTCTTTTTAGACTCTCCTAGGCGTATTGTTCACTTAATACCGCCTGGAGTCTATATTTCATTCCTTTAGACTTTGCGAGGCGTATGGTTCATTCCATACCACCTGGAGTCTATGTTTTATTTACTTTTAGCCAGCATTGTTACTGCTGAAGTAAATTATTATTTTCCCTATTACTTTTGCTTGTGGTCTTCTCACATATTCTTTATAGTATAAACTATATTTTGACAATGATAGTACTTTTGGGGGAAAATACTCCTTAAACATAAAACAATTGGGTCTTGGTAGAAGACTGCTTTTAGTAGAGTTACTCCTTAGTTTATACATAAAACCATTGCGTCTCGGTAGAAGACTACTTTTTTATTAGAAAATATGGGATTTTCTGGAAAGGATTCTAACACTCTGTAAATTCAAAACCACCAACTTTTATGTGATTATTTTGAAGGAAAACACGTATTTATACTAATTTCATTAAATACTTATGAACTCACCAGCATTAAAATGCGGATACTCGCTTTCAAAATAACTTGTATTCTCAAGTCGTCAGTAGACAGGTACACTCCGGGAGCTTTTGTGAAGAGCCTTATACCGAGTTGCACTCTACGTTATTCTCTGTATTTACTTCGATGTTATCGTTAAATGTAACCTATGTAAAATTATTACTATTAATGCAATGGTTGTTGTACTTTGATTACTATACTGCATATGTTGTGATACTTGACATGACGTCCTCCACCCCAGAACGTTTCCCCGTTCCGGTTTTGGGGTGTGACAAAAACTCAAAAGACCCTTCTGGTAGATCTATGATTTCGGAGGGTATACTTCCAAGGTTCTATATAATTGAGATTTTATAGAATTAGAATTTGTCATCTATGCTTCACTACTTGTTCCTTGTTTGGTTGTGGTTATGGAGTAGGATCACTTATTCGAAGGTCTATTTAATCTTAAATTATATACAACTTGTATACCTTGCGTAATTATAGGTGGACCCAGTAAGGATCACCCCATAAAGTTACCCTTAATCTCATAGATTCTTTAGACACTTCCATTCTCGTACGACGAACCCAAATAGGTGTAACCACTCCATCATGGCAGACAGCAGAGGAGTCAAGGAGGCACAAAGAGAGTTTTCCAAGAAATGATCAGCCGGAGAAACTAAAACGTCTTTTTACGTCACACTAATAAATAATTACCCTACTTGATTTGGTGAGCTAGTGATTTCACTACTCACACTATGTGTTAGGATTATTTCGTTGCATGCAGTCAGTATTAGTTGTTCAATTCACAAAAATTCATTCGTGGTAGCCACTCCAGATTCATAAAGTCTATTTCGTATAGATTCCCTTTATGAATTGTTTCCAGAACCCTATGAAAGTCAGAACCAGATACACCCAGAACTAGAATAACTTAGTCTTTCAACTCTCGGCTTATAACCTCTGCTATAGACTCATCCCATTTCATCTTCGTATTCTTTTAGCAAAAGATGCCTCGCGGTAGACCTGTAAGGCGCGGAGTCAATAACACAACAGAGAATCCACCACAACAATTCGATCCTGCTGCTCTCCAAGCAGCAATAGCAGCCGTAGTAACAGCTGCTTTAACCCACCTCAACGAAAGTGGTGCCATCAAATATGGTAGCGGTACCCTCCAAACAAACCCCGGAGATTCTCACGGACACCCAAGCGAGTGTTCGTACAAGGACTTCATGAACTGCAAACCTAAATCCTTTAATAGAAATGGAGGAGTCATTGCTCTGAGGCGATGGTTCTAGAAAATAGATTCGGTCTTCGAAATATGCTCATGCCCGGAAGGGAGCAAAGTCAAGTTTGTTGCCTGCACCTTCTCCAGCAGAGCCCTAACATGGTGGAATGGCCATGTTAAGTCACTGACCCTACCAGTGGCTAACTCGATAGGTTGGGAAAACCTAAAAGAGATGATGCTGGAAGAATACTGCCCGAGGGGCGAAGTTCAGAAATTGGAACAAGAACTATGGGAGCATACCATGGTTGGCTCAGACATAGTGACCTACACTGACAGGTTTAGAAACCTGGTAGCACTATGCCCTGAGATGGTTACTCCAGAGAGTAAGAAGATAGAAAGGTACATCTGGGGCTTATCTACCCCGATCCAAGGAGATGTGTTGTCTTCTAACCCAACCACATTTGATAGTGCCAAACGCCTGGCTCAGAGGCTCGTCGACCATGGAGTCCGCCATGGTGTAGAAGTCCCCGTTCCCGAGCCATCAAAGGGAGAGGACTATAAACGGAAGTCGGGGAACAAGAGGAAGAAGAAGCGAACAACACAGGAACCACCGCAAGAACAACAAGCAAGTACTATGTACGCCGCTACAACACCTGCTACTGCAGCATCTACCAGTGGATATGCTGGAACCCTTCCGAAGTGTGGAAAGTGAAATTATCACCACACCGGAGTATGCCGGGAAATTCAATGTCTGAACTGCCACAGAAAGGGACACATAGTCCTTTTCTGCAGGGAACCGGCTCAACCGATCTCCCAAGTCCCCGGAGTTGAAGAAAACCAAGCCTGCTATGGCTGTGGTGAGACTGGACACTACCAGAAGGACTACCCGATAATGAAGAACTCAGGCGCGGATGGACGCATTCTGATGATCACCGCAGGAGAATCAACCCCGGAGACGCCAACGAGCAGCGGTACGTTTTCAAAATAATAATTACTTTAAAAATCAATTTATATTTATATAAGATTAAAACTTGGGGAAAACATTTAAAAGTAATTAGAATAACTCACGTATTGAATCAAGTCACAGTATCCAAGAGAACTAAAAGATTCGTTTAGAGAAGCTATGATGGCTTAGTGTGTACATCAGGGTGGTGCATAGCTAAGATTTTGCAGACTTAGAGTGAGTGATTCCGCCTTAATTCCTGTTCCTTGTTTGGTTGTGGATTTGAGGCAGAGTTACTCAGTCGACTGTCTTATCCATCTTAATTATTCATAACTTGTATATGACAGGCGATCGTAGTTGTACCAAAGAGGATCGTAGTATAAAATATCGACACTAGTTATCAAAACACTTTTATTGTATGTACTCGCTCATCGCAGTACGATACATAGAAGTGTTAACATCAAGGGGAAAACAGAAAGCACTAGAATAGTTACAAAGAGTACATTGTCGAACACACTCGAGGTGCATCATCACATAACAAGCGTTTCTTTCAAATCGGCCAAACTTTGGTTCAGTAAAGAGTCCATTTCTATCATTCGTCATGAGTTGGCGTGGTCCTCACCATACTAAGTTCATATGTTTCCAACGCCTCGACCGTCAAGTTCACGAAACCCTCATCACTCATCACTAGCGTCCGACCCAAACTGCGAATCGTCTACCTCGTATTATAAACCATGTAGTACTCGTGCGAATAGTACATGTCCTCCGAAACCTTATCGCTTTATACTCCGTAGACCGTCCCGAACTACCACTCATCCAACAGATCAAGTTCAAGCACAGAGGCTAAGGACGAATACAATCCACCTATCACTATTGAGTGATACGCGAGGGTAGTATATAATTATGATTACGCAGATTTACTATGTGTGTTTCCGCCCTATCTCCTGTTCCTTGTTTGGTTGTGGACCTGGGGCAGAGCCGCACATCCGAACGTCTTACTAATCTTAATTATATACGACTTGTACACACGAGATAATGATAGATGGACTAAGTATGAACCCTATCATGAGCATTAGGGCAAGGTTGCCCAGATCTACAAGTGAGTATTCTGCCAATCAGAGGAGTACAACCCCAATTGTACTGTTAAGAAAGCTAATTTTGGGACGAATTTCCAATTAACGGGGGGATGATGTGACAACCCGAAATTTTTTTGCTTTATAAGTCCAGTCAAACGAGAGTCAGACTCGTTTCTGCTATCTTTTAGCCTTGTTAAGGGACTTTCTGAGTGTTCTAAGCCTCATACATTCAAGGAAGGAGTGTTATGATATAGCTACTGAAGTTCAAAACCATCAAACGAAGCCATAAACTCCATCATGTGGAGTTTACGGCCATAAACATGGAGTTTACGGCCGTAAACTCAACCATGGCCGAAAACTCTCTCCTATATATATGAGGGCACTTCATTTCTTCATTCTTTTCCTTCCTTGGCCGAAATCTCCTCAAACTCTCTGAAGTATCATCAAGTTCTTCATCCAAATCCTCCAAAAATGTAAGTGTTCTTCCCTCTAGTTGTTGTTATCCTTCTTAAACATGTATCATTCTTTGATTCATCCATGAAAACATCCCTTTTTGTCTAGATCTTCAAATCTTCGTCTTTCACCAAGAACACACACTTATTCTTGGTGGCCGAAACACCTTCTAAGGCTTCCAAATCATGAGTATTCCTTCTATGAACTTGTTAGCTAGTAAAATCACAAGCCTTACTACCTGGAACAAGAAATTGGTGGATGATTCCCAGGAGTTTACGGTCGTAAACTCCCTGGCCGTAAACTCCCCTGGCCATGAACTCCCTGACCGTGAACTCCCTGACCGTAAACTCTAGGGCCGTGAACACCCTTGTGTGGCTGTAAACTCCTCTTTGTGGCCGTACACTCCCCTTATATGAATCACATGTGATTCTAACACTTGGTCCAAGTGTTTCCTAGTCCCTAAAGGTGTTTCCTTGAATGTGGTTGCTTCTAAACACTATATTCATGCCAATATATGCCATTATATGTCATTTAGGACTAGTTTGTGTCTCGGGACTTCATTCGTGGAACTTCTCATCCTTACGCGCATATTAGTTTGAATCACCCATATAAGGTGAGTTCATACCCCTATAATGAATCTTTTCAACTGTTTTAAATGCTTTTAAGGAGGGAATACAAGTTGAACACAATGATAATTGTGTAAATGTTTGTTATAAACATCTTCCAAAAGGTTGCTTATGTCTTTTATAAGTGATCAAAGCGTTTCAAAAAATCTTTTTAAGTTATGTTACTTTATAGTTTATAAAACTCCGTTTTTAAAGTACAATCATAACTTAGTAAACAAATGAGTCTTTTCAGTAGCAGTTCAAGTAAACATACTAGTAAACTATAATAGGTATAGTTTAGGGGTTCAGTTCATACAAGATACTAGAACATACTATAATGAGAAATAGGGAGGTAGATACAATACACGATAACAGAAAGGACATACTAAGATACTATAACAGAAGAACAAATCATGATTCATGAACTTATACTATTGATTCCCGTCAACCTAGGAAGGGAACATATCATTAACTCATTGTTATAAATAGAAGATGATAATAAGAATAGTATAACTTATATATATATATATATATATATATATATATATATATATATATATATATATATATATGGTGCATCTACAATATGCCATGACTTATATGTATATAAGGATATATGTGTATATGGTGCATCTACAATATGCCATGATTTATATACATATATGTAGTGCTCTGCAAATGTCGGAAATACATATGGGGTACATCTGCAAAGTACCGGCGCTATATACGGAGTACATCTACAAAATACTTGACATAATTATAAAGGGTACATCTGCAAAGTACCAGAAGCTATAATTACAACGTACAATCATATGAACAATCATTTAGATAAGGGGCCTATAATGCTAACTTTATGATTCCTTAGTAGTATACATCCGGGATATATATTAATCGGGTCCGACAGGTAGTTGGATGTGCGCTTTCCGTTTCATTTCCTGTTCCTTGTTTGGTTGTGGGCTTAGAGCAGATACACCCAGTCTACTGTCTATCCCACCTTAGTTATATATATAATCCGTATACACTAAGAAATCATAAGGAGTACCAGGTGTGGGTCAGGTCATAGTATACAAATTCAATACATCGTTTTCTAGTACAAAAACATACTTTTCAAGTTGAACATTTGGTAGAAAAAACTAGAAACTTACCAGTAAAGGGTTTAATCCATTTTATTAAACCAATATAAACTTAAAGGACCTTAGGTGGTTAACTCTATAATACCTCAGTTTATACATCAGGGTTATATATAATTAATACCTGATAAGTAGTTGGATGTGTGCTTTCCGCCTCATTTCCTGTTCCTTGTTTGGTTGTGGGCTTAGGGCAGATTCACACAATTAACTATCTATTCGATATTAGATTATATATATCTAGTATAAACTAAGTGATTATAGAAGGAACCACTGTGGTTGCCATTTTACTAAAAGAAATAAGGGTTTTCTTAAACAATGTTTTCATCAAATATAAAGGAACGATTGCAGTTAACTCCGTGAGTACCAAGTGAATACGCCAGGGTTATATACAACGATGATCTAACAAACAGTGGGAGGTGTGCCTTCAGCCTCATTCCCTATTCCTTGTTTGGTTGTGGGCTTAGGGCGGATACACACAATCGATTGTTTGTTTACTCTGGGTTTTATATAACTTGTATCCATTTACTTCTCATAGAAAGGATTGTAGAGTCATTTTCACTTATCTTTCATCAAAGCAGGAAATATAGGATTTTCTGGAGGAACAGGCGAACTTTTCTAAAAAGGATTTACAACTTACTTAACATCACTAAAATCTTATGAACTCGCCAGCTTAAATGCTGATCAACTCTTTCAAAATAACTTGTATTCTCAGGAGACCAGTAGATAGGTACGTGCACTGGGATTCAGAAGATGGAGCAGTATAGCTTCAAGTCTAGTTTTGTTATTTAAATATGTAGTCTATGTTTTGTGAACACATACTTTGTAAGCACTTTCTTTCTAATGAAATGGTTGTTTATTACCTTGATTACTATGATGCATGTCTTTAGATACTAAACATGACGTCCTCCGCCGCCGAACATTTCCGCCGTTCCGGTTTGGGGGTGTGACAACAAGGAATTTATTTCTACAAATCACCTATACATTCGCCTTGATGGGTCCTCAGAACCACTACTAAGCATCTGGGTACTCATTCTAAACTGCTCCCCAACACTGTTATGCCTCAGAAGATCTCCGATATCCTCGCTATTTGCCTTGCGCATGCAAATCGTACACAATATAAGACTCGATAGACATTTGAATAAATGATTTTTCCTCAGATGCACAACCAAACAAGGAACAAGAATAAAGGCTAAATCAGGCATTCTAAGTCTATAAAATCCTGACTTTGTACAATTATGCAACATAGACCAAGCAAATAGAAATGATAGATTAAATCTCACAAGAAAAAAATCCTAGGCTAAAGGCATCACAAATCAGGAAACCCTATCACACCTTTGTTATAAAATAGCCTATGACTGCATGTGTTTCTATCAGCTCATAAGATATCAACTCTACATTACTCATGACATAATTCGAGATATTTTGGGAAACTACCGCTCGAGCTTTGGCTGATTGTACACACTGCTTCACTGGGTTTATCTCCTGTAAAAATATTTGTTTCTTTAAAAAGTTTTGTGAAAATCTTCAGATCCTTAGTTTGAGTTTGGAATCCCCCCAGAGTTCATCCAAAATCCCTCAAAGCAGGGCTCTGATACCAAGTTGTAACACATCAAATTTAAAACCAAAATTTTCATTTTTAATTATCCCAAAATATTGTTCATAAACCAAACCATCAGAAAATCACAAGTATCAAATACAAATCATCACTACAATTATCAGATTGCAACGTAATTCCTAGTAACAAAATCCCCCAATGAGTGTGTATAATCAGACCTTCGGTTTCCCGCGATCCTCAGAAGTACCTGCAGCACATATAATCAACAACTGTAAGCACAAAGCTTAGTGAGTTCCCCAAAATACCACACACAGCACAGCACAACTAAACAGATGTGGGTTATCAAAAACCCTGGAGACTACCTGAAGTCTCAACACATATAATCAGGACACACGCAATAACAACACTTAGACCTAGCTGGTCAATCTCAACACATATAATCAACACATACATAGTAACAACATTTTGAACCAGCTGGTCATCACATGTAAATATATAAACAACTATTCTACCACACAGGTAAGAATAAGTAAGGACTCTCACCTGATACTGATGAAAGATAAATCTCACACCCGAATTGCCGAAACTAGACTCTGCCTAATAACACAATAATTGACCCTAATTAATAATTTAGGCCCAAAACCCAACTCATAAGTCCAAACCCCACAATCATGCTCCATAAGGGCAAAAGACCATTTTTCCCCTTCCATGGTCCAAAACCCTAAATCTTTGACCAAAAATCAAAGTCAACAAAAGTCAACCGTCCAACGCGTATGTTGGGCGTACGCCCCTATGCGTCGTGTACTCGAAGAACAAGATGATTCAGGGTCAAGCTTGGCTACATTGAGCGTATCCAGAAGTACGCTGGGTGTACATGATGGGTTTTGAGCATTACAACATTCTTATGTGCACATGCAACCCTAATTGCTTTGGATCTAGCTTTTTCTCAAGTTATACATGCAATAAAATTTCCAAAGCAATAATCCTAATTCAAGCATATAATTTTAGAAATCAACAATTAAACTAAGGTTAGGATCATACCTTTCTTGTTAGCTAGTAGTAACAAGTAATCCTTCTTCAATTCCTTGACCTTTGAAAGCCTAGTGCCCCAAGCGTTGCACCTCTAATGGAATCACAAACACCACAATTAAAGAAGGAGTAAGAGGAGACAAAAAATCAGTTGGAGCTTCTATAAGGAATCAAGTGCCGATTTAAAGAGGCATGGGGCTCCTTTTATAGTTGAGGTTGCTAGGGTTTTTATATGGAAACCCTAATTTACTTGCTTAAGCCCTAAGCAGTCCATGAACCCCCACATGAGAGGCCTTGGACGAAAACTCTATGGGGCTTGCCATAGATTTTCGTCCACTCCTTCCAATAAGGTCCATCAGCCCAAAACTGCAACTATCACTGATTTACATAATCAGTCTCCGTTCTTTTAATCAGTTCCTTTAACCAGTATATTAATTCCAAATTAACTTATGATTAATACTATTTAAATAATATGATTAATAATTAATATATTATTGTTATAATATATTAATAAACCATTAATTAACCTCTTTCTCCAAAACTCATCATGTCTAGTTCCTTTGGTGAAGGCAACCCAAAAGCACCATGTTATTATCAGATCAAGTACATGCCAATTATAGTTATGGAATTAGGCACCTAATCCAACAGTCTCCCACTTGGATAAGTCTAATAACTATAACTACCAATGCAACTTCAGAATCTGACTTAGCAATCTTAGCTCTCAAAAGTCGATGTTGAACTCTGACCTAATCAATGACACGTCCTTTAGATAAGGGATCATATAATCCTCCATTCTCAAGATATCATGTGGACAAAGACATGGAACATAATTATTCTCAATGTCCAACAATTTGTTTCCCGATTTCTGATTTGTTTGACATAGAACTCAATTGAACACATCAATTTAGTCCTGACCGGGCCCGACACATAAGTCAACACAAAATCATCGAGGGGCCCAAGATATCGCTTTTACCCCTTGAGGTAAAAGGAACAGATAAACTTTCGCTTATATGTTTGTACTATTATGACATCCCCAAATTCACGGCCAGAAAAGACTGATTTGTTTATGCTTTGTTTTAAAATCAGAGTAATCTTTTTAAGAAAATTGTTGTGGAATTTGTTCCGAAAAAATAAATATGATAAAGATTTATCAAAGCATTTCCGAAGAAATGTATTTCATTATATAAAACCTTAGGATGTCATGTTCGATACAAACCAAAAGCATAAACAGTACAATATAGGCCTTACAACATCTATTTACATATACTGGCCTATAATCCAAAATATCTCGTCAAGTCATCCAACTATGCTCTTGTGCCACTACCGATAATACAAAGAAAACTGAGTGGGTCAGGCTTGGGAGCCTGGTGAGCATATAATCCGTGAATGCTCCTGGAGCATTGGTTAATCCAAACGACATAATCAAAAACGCATAGTGTCCATATCTTGTTCTGAATGCATTCTTCTCAATATCCTGCTCTCTCACCTTTAGCTGATGATATCCTGACCTAAGATCGATTTTTTTAAAAATAGCCTGAACCTTGCAGCTGATCGAACAGGTCATCAACCTTTGGCAATGGATACTTATTCTTTATCGTTACTTTGTTCAGCTCTTTGTAATCTATACACATCCTCATACTCCCGTCCTTTTTCTTTACGAATAACATCGGAGCTCCCCAGGGTGATGAACTAGGTCTAATGAAACCTTTGTCCAATAATTCCTGAAGTTGTGTCATGAGCTCCTTCATCTCTATTGGTGCTAGTCGGTACGATGCTTTTGCTATTGGTGTGGTTCCTAGATACAAGTCGATATGGAATTCTACTTGTCTATCAGGGGGTAATCTAGGAAGATCTTTGGGAAATACTTTCGGAAAGTCAAAACCACTGGTATGCTTTGCACCTCCTTCTTCTCATTCTTTGCACCGATCACGAATGATAGATATGATGTACATCCGTTGGCCAAACACTTTCTTGCTTTCATTGTGGAGATGCTTCCAGAATTCACTATGTGTTTGTCCCCATACACCATAAATGACTCTTTCCCTGGTGGGTTTATTCTTACTATCTTCTTCTTGCATAATATTTCGGCATCATTGGCGCTAAGCCAATCCATTCCCAAAACGATGTCGAAACCATTTAGCTCTGTAGGCAATAATTCCTCGTGGAACTTATTCCCATTCAAATCAATGAAGATGTTTTTCATGCGATGGCTAACATGTACAAAGTTTCCACTAGCAACCTCGACTATTAGAGCATTATCTAGTCTATCAACATGCAAAGCTAGTTTTCTACCAAATTCATGCGAAATAAAGGAGTAGTTTGCTCCAGAATCAAACAAAATTTGGGTAGGCAATTTGTTTACAAGAAAGGTACCTGAAGCGACATTTGTTGCCTCCTTCGCAACTTCAAGTATCATCTAGAAGGCTCTCGCCTTCGGCTTTGGTGGAATGTTGGGTTTTGTTGCCTCCTTCTTCTTCGGATAGTCTTTCAAAATGTGCCCTTCCTCGTTACATCCAAATCACACCCTCTTGTTGGACGGACATTCGTTGGCATAATGCCCAGTCTTTCCACATTTGTAGCAAGTCACCTTCTCACTACATTTCCCAGAGTGTTTTTTCTTGCACTTTTCACACCATTTCACTTCGCCTCCTCCTCCTCTCGAACCAGGTTTCGAGAATTTACTTTTCTTGTTGGACCTCGAAGGTCCATCAAACTTCCTTTTCTCACCAACCTCAATCTTGCTGGCCACTCTTCCATTAATCATATCTTTAACAGACTTGGCAGCCCAGAACGCTGCCTCTAAAGTAGGTGCTTGACGTACTGGCACCGTATACTCCCATGGAAGTCCCTTTACATACTTGTCAATTTTTGTCAACTCGTCTGGGACAAGGCGCAAAGCAAACTCCATTTTTTCTGTGAAGTTGTTGGTGTATTCATCGATTGACATGCTTCCTTTCTTCAAAGTTAGGAATTGGTTCTCTAGTTCAAGCAGGTTTTGGGCTGAACAGTACTTGCGCTTGAATTGCACCAAAAATTCTGCCCATGTCAGTTGTTGGGGCTCGTTGGGGCTTAGAGTCTTCCCTAGAGTGTTCCACCAACGAACAACCCCTCCTCGGAAATGACGCACTACAAAGGTGGTCTGTAACTTGTCTCTACAACCACACGTCATGAAGGCTAATTCTATTTCCGAGATCCAATCCATAACTCCGATCGGATCTTCTTTGCCAGTGAAGGTCGATGGCTTGCAAGTTAGAAAATCTTTGTACTTGCATACACATCCATCATTTCCTCCATCTTGGTTGCTTTGTCTAACTATCGGTGGGTTGGCTTGACCAACAATCCCACTATAGTGACCTCCTTCCGCCTGTCCTTCATTCAATTCGGGCTGTTCAACAGGCATTGTAGGTTCCTATCGGTTCTGTTGAAGCAAACGTCAAGTTTCCTCCATTTGACGATCCAACATCATCTGAATCATCGTTTATACCCCAGCCATTGTCATTGACTCTGGTGCAGCAGCTACAACAGGTACTTGCTCCATCACTAGTGGTTGAGGTTGTTGATTCCTGTTTCCGTTTGTGTTTCCAACTCTACTTCTGGTTCTTGCCATTTTGATCTATACACCAAATTACGCGAATTTAGATCTTTATTCACGATAGATATTTAAATCATCCATATCACTCCGAAACGTTTACATGTTAGTTCTAATATCGTGGTCATACGCTTAGAATACTAAACACATAAGGTTTCCAGATCCTGTCGGCAACAGACCGTAGATCCGAACAAATAATATCATATATGGCAAACATATAGCATTTAGCACATAAAAGCATTTTAGGCATCTCTCCTAAAATATACTAGTGTTCGTGTCTAAAATATGGTAGACACTCATCTCACAAACATCACTTAGCATTCTAAGTTTAAGTATAGAAATCCTACAAATTCCTAGTTCGCTTAAACTAATGCTCTGATACCAACTATGACATCCCCAAATTCACGGCCAGAAAAGACCGATTTGGTTATGCTTTGTTTTAAAATCAGAGTAATCTTTTAAAGAAAACTGTTGCGGAATTTGTTCCCAAAAGATAAATACGATTAATATTTATCAAAGCATTTCCGAAGAAATGTATTTCATTATATGCAACCTTAGGATGTCATGTTCGATACAGACCAAAAGCATAATCAGTACAATATAGGCCTTACAACATCTATTTACATATACTGGCCTATAATCCAATATCTCTCGTCAAGTCATCCAACTATGCTCTTGTGCCACTACCTATAATACAAAGAAAACTGAGTGGGTCAGGCTTGGAAGCCTGGTGAGCATATAGAGTTTTCAACCCACAATAAATAATTTTATTAATTTCATCAACCAACAATAACCTGATTACCCATTCCTGTTATCCTCACTTTACGTCCCTAAAACAACTATCATAAGGGACCTACCCTAAGGATTTTCATCGGGGGGACAACACTGCTTTGGGGGTTTCCCAACAGTTTATGTCAAATAAGGCAACCATGTGGGGGATGGAGTATAGCAGGTGAACACACTTGTTCAAAAACACCTATAGGTTGCGAGCCTGCCAACGTTCCACTGGACTGTCTAGAAAAGTCCGTGGTCATCATCCATACTCCGCTAGATGACTGGATCCACAACAACATCGAGGCCTCTCATCATTTTATTTCATCACACATCAACTATCTACCCGTGTTTTACCCAACATATTTGTAGATAAAAATATATATAGTTAAAAACCTGTATAAAACATTCATTCAACGCTCATCTCAAATAAACAAATAATATATAAACACATAGCACGTATTTTATAGAAAATACTTCATATCTATGTGTTAGATGAAAGAGACTACACACTCACATTGATAAGACAACAATTGGACAGCACCTCGTTCCTTAAAATAATATTCTTCGATGATACTAGGATGTTTTCTCTAAAACCGGGCTTCTCGCGGGCAGAGTTTTGGCTCGAAAACTCTTTTTCTCGGGATCTTCGGGCTCTCCGGGGCTTGCTTATGATGCTAGGATAGAATTCTAGGCTTGGGGGTAATTTTTGCAATATAGAAGAAAATTTAGGGGTGAGAGGATGAAAAGTGCAACACCAATTCGGTTGGCATCAGGTGCTATTTATAGGAGGCTGAACACTCGAATTACACTGGGCGTAAATCTCCGGTACGCGGGGGGTACTGCCTCGCGAGTCTCTTCGCTGGGTGTACAATCGTATGTTGGGTGTACGAAGGGATAACTCTGGACGCGTCAAGGCAACGTCACGTGTCCATCATACGAAGGAGTAGGGCGACGTGGCCAATCTCAGACCGTGTACACGAGTACGCTGGGCGTACTCCATTTTTCAAAATTCAAAAATTCATAACTTTCGCATGCGAGTTCCGTTTTTGACGTTATTTATATCTATGTGTAGGTGAGACTACGCTCTACAACTTTCGTTTAGACTCCGTCGGCTAAGTTTGGCTTTATTTTAAAGTAATATTTTTAACAGACCGAGATAGGAAATGTGATGGGTTTTGAGCAATACATCATTCCTATGGTGTACATGCAAACCCTGATAGCTTTTGGATCTAGTTTGTCTAATGAACATGCAATTGAATATCCAAAGCTATAAACCCTAGATCTAGCATACAATTAATCATATTAACATAAAATAGGGTTTAGATCTTACCTTTGATTGTTATATAGCAATAACAATCAATCATTGGCTTCAGAAAGCTTAGTGCCTCAAATGTTGCACCTCTAATGGAGTCACAAACACCAAGAGCAACTTGGATGAAGAGGAGAAGAGAGGAGGCAGCCAAAAAACGTCTACAAACCCTAGAGGGAGTCTTAGCCACGTTTTTGGGGCAATAGGGTTCCTTTATATAGGTAGGCTATTAGGGTTTTCAACTAGGAAACCCTAATCTGACTGCTTAACCCCTAAGCAGCCCATGGATTCTTTTAACATATCCCTTGGACGATTTCTAATGGGCTTCCCCATAGAATTCGACCAACCTATATATTATTAAGTAATCCATAGCCCAATTGTAATTATCTCATAATTACAAATCCAGTCCCCTAAGTTTAATTAATCTCTTTTAGCCACAAAATTAATTCTTAATTAATTCTTGACTAATATTAATTAAACAATATGATTTCTCCTTTAATATATTATTCTTATAATATATTAATAAATCATAATTAAACCTTTCTCTCCTTAATTCATCCTACATATTGCTATGGTGAAGGCAACCCAAAAGGACCATGCTCATAATCGGGTCAAGTACATACCAAAATAGTTATGGACTTAGACACTAATCCAACAGTCTCCCACTTGGATAAGTCTAATAACTATTCTGCGTAGAACTTCATATCCTGATTAGCAATCGTAGCTTTCAAAAGCCGCTGTCAACTCTGATCTTATCAGAAGCGTGTCCTTTAGATAAGGGATTATATATTCCTCCATTCTTGATATCGCATAGATGTGAGACATGGATTGAAATCATTCTCTCAGTCTATGTGTTGTTTCCCGATTTCCGATTTATGACGACTGACAACAGACTACAATTGAACACATTAAATTAGTCCCGGCTTGGCCAAGCGCTTAGGGTGTCATCACTAAATCATCGAGGGGCCCAAAGATATCGCTTTTATCCCACTTTCGGTAAAAGGAATGGACAAACTTCGACTCAAATGCTCGCTTGCATTCACTCATCGAATCACACACAACAATAAGTTTTATAACACCAAGTTACTGGTGCGTTTACTTATCATCAATGTGCAACCGACCAGCAAATAACAACTCACACGTCTCGGTTTCAAGAATATACAATATTATCGACTCACAATCACTCGTGATAAAATCCATGAAGTGATTCTTGTGAGCGTGGGTTTAATCCAATGCTCAAAATCATATTCATAAGCACTCACGAACGTTGCAGCAAACCTTTGCTATGTCTAATACACTTTAGACAATCTACAAACCAATTCATGACAGTCTTCATTCATACCTACTTCCAACATATGAACGACTGTGGACCATTCGAATAATTTGATTATTCTAAAATAATTAATTATTCAGAAAGTCAAAACATGCAAAGTGAAAACTAATCCTATATGGTCCCAAACCTTTGAGTATAAATAAAACACCTTTTATTCATCACCATATCGATTACTCATTATTTGTTGTTTCTGTTAATTAACTTATTACTTGAATTATTACTACACTTGTCCCATGCTCTCAGCATGCACACAATGTTTACCTACGGTCCTTACTTTGTGAAATAGATCAAATGAACACATTTCCAATCATACTCATTTCACAACTCCCAATCCTTATCACAAGTGTAAGAATATCAAATTCTTGCCACTTATAGAATATGCTAGATTCTAACATTTTATGCAATGATCCTTTCGCAATGTCATAGCACAAAAGTCACAATGACTATTGCCAATGAAATTACAAAGTCCTCTAATGGATATTGTTACAAGACAATTCCATAGACGTGATGTCTCTCACTCAAAGTACATTCCTTTGAACATCCTTTTGCATAAAATTTTCTAATCTAGACATAGACTCTCAATATCCAACTCCCAATATGGAAACATTTCCATATTTTCCATATGACAACTCATTCATAATAGAATCTTATCTATTCATAATAATGTCGATATGGTCCATCCAATACCATACTTCCAACTACTCACAAGCAACCAATCTTCAGTGAACTTTGGATCGTCCTTTGATAGTTGTTTAATTATTTTAGTCAAAACCGGTTCTAGTCCTTTTTCCCTCTTAATGCGCTAGACATTTGGAAAATTTTAGAATGGTCAAATATTATAGCATTTGCAATCAATCCTATACCCGAAGCGTATGGGACACGATGCATAATGTCTTACATAAAGATGTGATACTTTATCAATCTTATGCCATAATATTTTATGTGTCACGTTCTCACAATTCGAACTATGAAGAGGGATGCCATAATCATAATCGAAATTTGAGAACACACTATGTATCCTTGACTAAATTTATTAAAATTTCTCAATCTAAGCTTTAGATTTTGAAACGAAGTACAATATTCTCTGCCTTAATTATAGCAAAACAACTTTTCAACCCTTACGACTTTGCAAAGTATAACTCTTGTTTTCTATAATTAATATTGCTAAATTGCAATACTTGCCTTAATAATCATACAAGCATAACATTTATGCTCCCACTATCATGATGATCATTATCATATAAGCATAACACTTATGCTCCCACTAGCTTTGACATGTTTTTAGAAAACAACTGAACTTCCAGAAAACAATACCTATTGAATTTCTTAAGTTCATATTTTTAATACCTAATGCTTTGATAATCCTTTATCTAAGCTTCTTAAACTTATACACTTTTGCCTTAGATAGCTCATATGTGTGTCTAAACAATTCAGACTAATTGCCAAATATCACAATTCGAATTATGGAAAGGGATACCGTAACCATAATCGAATTCGAGAATACAATTTTTCACAATTACTATCTTCTTAAAATCTCTCTTAGTGAAAGCATTTCCTCACAGTCATTTTCATGAAGGAGGTAATCTTCTGACACTTAGATTTTATGGTGTATGAGTTCTTATCCATGTGAATTTGCCAAAACCAAAGTTTGCGACAAATCCAAACTCATATGGACCGAACCTTCTCAATCTTGATCTCTTGCCTTATGGTAACACGGGTGCCCACCATGTCTTCCAAGTAGTTAAGCAGCTCACCCTTTCCTATCAATGTACTTTTCATTGATCAAGGTGCTTGCCTTTTATGCGTTCAAATGAGAACTCATAGAACTCACATGCATAATTAACTCAATTGGAATGGCACAGAAACAAAATAACGTCAACACGATAGGTTAAAAGCCTCAAGTCGTGTGCTAGTGATGATCGATAAAGTTTATTCTTGATTTGTTTTGAAACCTTTCAAGACCATTAAGACTCCCACTGACTCCTTGACATATAAGATTCTCTTGTCAATAAACATTTCTCGACAAACAAATATTCAAGAGTTAGTGTAGCTTTTATCAAGACAAAACACCTCACAAAATTGGTCCTAGTTGATCTTTGTCTTATCCAAGACATCACAACTTTCCAATTTCAAATGTGCAAGAATAATAAAACCTTTTCCAAATTCCACATTTGATGAATGTTATAAACCTTTTTAAGACTTGTCACTCAATGTCACAATCTTAACTCTCAGACTTGTTTTTGGAACGAAGTATGATTGACTTCTTGATTTAACCATTTCTTCAATTCTCGATTCCTCTTCTCAGACATACAATTGTACTAAGACTCACTTAGAGGATCAATTGAGATATGGTTCTTAATCATTAAGACCTATCATAAAACATAATAAAGTTACTCTCCCTTCTTCTTAGAATAGAGAAACTTTTATCTTTCTGCCTACTTGATTCTTCTTATTCGTTCTGCTATTGATTGAAACTCTTTTAATCAACTCAGAATTACACTTAATCTTATAAGTATAATCATATTCACTAAACTTTAGTAAATCATGATGAATATCTCTATCACTCTTTTGGTAGACTTGATCAACATACGACCTAGTGTACTCGATCTCCTAGTCCTTCAATTGACACTTTGTCAAAGAATTAGTCTAAATTTCTCAAATGTGAAAGTTTTTTCATTCATCATACAATACTCGTTGCATGATTCCAAGTTTCTGTCCAATTGAAATTTGGGCGATGAGAAACTCTCCCTATTTGGTAAATTTTCGACATTTCCACAAATAACATAATTAAGAATCAAATCCATTATTGCTAATAATAGAAACATTCAAACATCAATTTTTCATACACGCCATTGCAAGGATAAATAAATAATATAATTCAGGAAGTGACTGAAGAACCCAGTCAATAGCCAACACTCCTAAAATCTCGACACCCAACATCCTTAACCTATCAATGTGTGACTTCATCTCTAAGACGTGTGCACACACATGTTTCCCATCTTCGTGCTTAATTTCCAACAGGGCTTGAGTGAGCTTGAACTTTTCAAGCCTTTAAACTTGTGGGGTAGGGAGAACAATTGGAGGAGGTGAAGCATGATCTCTTGTTCCTCGATCGAATCGTGGAATATCATCTTCATGTGGAAAGCTTGTTCCACGTAATTTGGGAAGACCATAGTTGTCATACTTTGACATCTACAAAACGGGAGAAAATTCAAGTTAAGTTGATTAGAATCCTTGATGTGACACCCAAATGAAACATCGAGGCTAGGATCCAACACAATACTCTACAACCTAGAAGAGGGATGCCGTAACTAGTTGCAGAATATTTGAAGGTAGGTAAATGACGATTTACCAATTTCCACCATGAAAAACGAAAAAGGAAACTTAAGTTTCAAATGTATTGAAAACTCCTAGATCTTTTGAGATTCATTGAACTTTTCAATGGCATGTTTAAATCTCGATATACCCCTCGATTTGTGACTGGGATGCCGAGGATCACAAAACAGGGTATGAATAACCATGCAAACTTACATGGTGCCCCCAATGTTACAGTCACCTATTCGATGTGCCGGTTAACCACACATGCTCCACCGAACTATGACAAACAATGAGTCACCCTTTGCTACCTTTGCTTAGAACCATTTAGTGTGTCGGTTAACAACACACGCTCCACTAACGTCTTCACAAGGGCACAAAGTGTAATTTCATGGAATTGCATCAATTCACTTTTGCCTAAAGTAACTAAGATTGAGAATTTTGTAAAACATTTAGTTACTTTATACTTCATTATACTTTTAATGGAAAGGGTTTTGTCCTATCCTACCCGTTCGGCTAACGACCCTCCACTAGTCAAGAGTGCGGTGGGTAAGAGTGGATACCCATTCAATCGCCATTTTATAGGCAATTTCCTTAAACACCCCTTATAGACCAGCTTCGTGAATGAGGCCTACTAACGGTAAGACTGACACTTTACTCATACATATATAATACTATACTTTTAATGTTATATATAGTATAGGGTGTATTTTACACTTTTAAAATACTAGGTGGTCTAATTTAATAAATTATACTTTTAATTTAATTAAATGTAAACCAAAACTTTATGGGTTTATTAAATCTCTTTTAATTATACACTTTAATTAATTAATAAAACCATAAGGGTGTAATTTGAACTTTTCAAAATACTAGGGTTTTAGAATTCAACATTTTCAAAATTAAACTTTTAATCAACTTTTAAATTCCAAAACTTGAGGGCAAGTTTTGAAACATTTCAAAACATTAGGGTTTAACTTATTTAAATTTCAAAAACAAAACTTTTAAGTTCAAATTTAAACTATAAAACCTAAAGGGAGTAATTTGAAACTTTTCCAAACTTTATCAAGAGTATTCTAGATCACAAAATTCAAATAAGGCAATTAATAATTAATTGGTGGTTATCTAATTTGACCTAGTCCAAATTCTTGCAAGATAAGTCATCAAATAACTCAAATAATTAAACATTATCTTATAAGACAACAAATATTTGATTAATTGGTAATTATCTTCTATTTTGGTAAGGATATTCACCCAAAATCAATAAAAATCAGATTTTATTCATCAAAAACTTTTTTGGTAATAATCCTAAGCCAAAATAGCACAAAATCCCGAAATTACCTCTTTCTGACGAGTTGACTCGTCGAGTCAGGCATGGACTCGTCGAGTTCACCATGGACTCGGCGAGTCCAACCATGGACTCGGCGAGTCCAGCCCCCAGAAACCCTAATTTTCAATTTTTAAGCAAGAATAATCCATAATAGCATCAAATACATCAAACAAACAGCCTTGGCTCTGATACCACTGATGGGTTTTGAGCAATACATCATTCCTATGGTGTACATGCAAACCCTAATAGCTTTTGGATCTAGTTTGTCTAATGAACATGCAATTGAATATCCAAAGCTATAAACCCTAGATCTAGCATACAATTAATCATATTAACATAAAATAGGGTTTAGATCTTACCTTTGATTGTTATATAGCAATAACAATCAATCATTGGCTTCAGAAAGCTTAGTGCCTCAAATGTTGCACCTCTAATGGAGTCACAAACACCAAGAGCAACTTGGATGAAGAGGAGAAGAGAGGAGGCAGCCAAAAAACGTCTACAAACCCTAGAGGGAGTCTTAGCCACGTTTTTGGGGCAATAGGGTTCCTTTATATAGGTAGGCTATTAGGGTTTTCAACTAGGAAACCCTAATCTGACTGCTTAAGCCCTAAGCAGCCCATGGATTCTTTTAACATATCCCTTGGACGATTTCTAATGGGCTTCCCCATAGAATTCGTCCAGCCTATATATTATTAAGTAATCCATAGCCCAATTGTAATTATCTCATAATTACAAATCCAGTCCCCTAAGTTTAATTAATCTCTTTTAGCCACAAAATTAATTCTTAATTAATTCTTGACTAATATTAATTAAACAATATGATTTCTCCTTTAATATATTATTCTTATAATATATTAATAAATCATAATTAAACCTTTCTCTCCTTAATTCATCCTACATATTGCTTTGGTGAAGGCAACCCAAAAGGACCATGCTCGTAATCGGGTCAAGTACATACCAAAATAGTTATGGACTTAGACACTAATCAAACAAAATGTCCGTTAAAAATTCATAACTTTTTCATCCGACGTCTGTTTTTGTCTGTCTTTTTACCGTTGCACTACTATTAACGAGATCTTCGATTCTCGTTTAGGTTGTATCGACTAAAAATCGCTCGATTTATATTTCGAGTTCCGAGCTGCATACTGTTATGCAAAAGCTTAGAAAATTCATAACTTCTTCATACGAAGTCAGATGTGGGCGTTCTTTTTATGCACGCTCTCGGTTTAACGTATACTACGAATTTTATTTAGATCACTACGACTAAAAATCGTTATATCGTAAATTCACTTTTTACGTCCCACAACGTCGTGTCGATTCTGTCGCGAAACTTCGACAGTTCATACTTCTTTGTTATAACTCAGATTTTGGCATTCTTTATATATCTGGAATCCTCGTCATGACCACTACATCTTCCTTAATAGATATCGGGTTTATCTAACATTTTATTTTGACACTTATTTTTATCCTTAAATTATTAAATCACAATAATTAAGCATAAAACACATAATACTCAAAAAATATATTTTTATTATTTCAAATCGAGTTACAAAGGTTAACCTAGACTATTACATCAACATTAATATTTTGCCCAGAAACACGAGCATTACAACTATTTACTTATCAAATAGTACACAACAATACGTTTTATAACATCAAGTTACTGACGCGTTTATGCATTATCAATGCACAACCAACTCGTAAACAGGTCATATATCTTAGTTTAAAGATTATATGATAGTATCGTCTCACAATCACTCGTGATAGATTCCATGAAGTGATTTAAGTGAGCGTGGGTTTAATCCAATACTCAAATATTATATTAGGAGTACTCATGAACATTGCAGAAAACTTTTGTTATGTCTAAGCACTTAGACAATCTACAAGCCAATTCATGACAGTCTTCATTCTTGACTTACTTCCAAAGTATGATCGACTGTGGATAATTCTAATAATCCTATTATTCAGGAAGTAAAACAGGCAAAATGAAACACAAAATAAACAATTGACAAAAGATAGTAAACTTTACTTATAAATAATTCTTCCATTACTTAATCATCAAATGTCAATTACATTTATAATGTTACAAGTTTCTAACTATCTATCTAACCACTAAAACTAATATCGTCCTTTAGACCAATTTTCCTTGCATGCTAAACATGCTTGACCCTACTCAGACCCTTTGTAAAGGGATCTGCTGGGTTTTCTTCTGACAATACCCTCTTGACCACGAGGAGTCCTTCTTTTACCCGATATCTGATGAAGTGTATTTTCCCTCGATGTGCCTGGATCTGCCATGATCCCTTGGTTCCTTAGTCAAGGCAACCGCTCATTCATTATCACAGAAAATCTTCATGGGCTCCTTTATGGCTGGTATAACTCCAAGGTATCCAATGAAAATCTTCAACCATATTGCCTCCTTTGACGCTTCACTGGCTGTTATGTACTTTGATTCGCACGTTGAATCAGCCACGGTCTCTTGCTTGGAAGTTTTCCAAATTACTGCTACTCCATTTAGGGTAAACACCCAGCCCGACTAAGAGCGGAAATTATCTCTGTTGGTTTGAAAGCTGGCATCACTATACCCTGTCACTCTCAAGTCTTCACTTCCACCAAGTACAAGGACCCAGTCCTTCATCCTTCGCAGATACTTAAGAATGTTGTTTACTGCTATCCAGTGAGCTCTACAAGGATTCCCTTGATATCGACTTACTATGCTTAATGCAAAAGCCGCATCAGGGAGAGTACATGCCATAGCGTACATGATTGAGCCATGGCTTCCTTGAAGTTAGAAGGCTCATCCCAATTTATCAGTGTACTATCACTGATAAACGTATCACTATCTGTAGCTATATGGAAACCATAAAACTCAGGTGTCATTCTAACTTGCATGGAACGTCTAAGAGGTAATGACTCGTCAACAGGTTAAATAGTAGTCTCCTCCTTAGGTTGAGTGCCAGTGTTTGAGGATCCTTCACCGCTTGATTCTTGAAGATCTTCAAGATTAATTTGCCTCTCACTATCCTCTTGGCATATTAGTTCTCTCTCGTGAAAAACCCATCTCTGTGCTATGAAGACCACATTATCGCTAGGCATGTAGAACAGATATCCAAAGGATTTCTGTGGGTAGTCGATGAAAATAAATCGCTCACTTCGAGGTTCACGCTTGTCGTGAGTCTCTCGTCTTACGAAAGCTTCACAACCCCAAACCTTGATATGTGCCAACGAAGGAACTTTCCATGTCCACATCTCGTGAGGTGTTTTGGCAACCTTCTTGGTTTGGACTAGATTAAGGATATGACCGACAGTCTCTAAGGCATACCCCCAAAATGAGATAGGTAATGAATCTTGACTCATCATGGAACGAACCATGTCCAGCAAGGTTCGATTACGCCTCTCAGCCACACCATTAAGTTGTGGTGTCCTAGTTGGCGTCAATTGTGAAACTATTCCACATTCCTTAAGATAGTCGTGGAACTCGATACTAAGATACTCACCACCTCTATCAGATCTGAGCATCTTTATCTTCCTGCATAATTGATTCTCCATTTCTTTTTTAAACTCCTTGAACTTTTCAAAGATTTTTAACTTATGCTTGATTAAGTAGATATATCCATACCTACTATAATCATCAGTAAAAGTCACATAGAAGCGATTAGTGTCCCTTGTGGTGGATCTGAAGGGACTACACACATCTGTGTGTATGAGATCCAACAATCCCTCTCCTCTTTCACATGAACTAGTGAAAGGTGATTTAGTCATCTTTCCTAGTAAACAAGACTCGCACGTGTCATTAGACCTAAGTTCAAATGACTCCAACACTCCATCCTTTTGGAATTGGGCTATGTGTTTCTTGTTGACATGTCCAAGACGACAATGCTACAAGCATGCCTTGTCTAAACCATTAGACGAATCAATATGCAACACATTATTTCCTAAGTTATCTATAACCATCACAGTTTCGTATACACCATTACAAGGCAATGCTTCAAAATAAAATAAACTATTATAATAAGCATTAATAAAACCAACTTCATTATTAAATGAAAACCTAAAACCTTGTCTATACAAACCATGAAAAGAAATAATATTCCTCGTCATTTCTGGTGAGTAGCAACAATCATTCAAGTCAAATCTTAACCCACTACTAAGCATTAAAGAGTAAATCCCGAACTTGGTGACAGGCGACAATTTCCTCTTCCCCATTATCAGGTTTATCTTCCAATGCTCCACATCCCTACTTCTTCTTAGACACTACAAATCAGAACAAATGTCAAAACCACATCCTGTATCGAGGACCGAAGAACTAGCATGTGATGAGTTTTTAGACATAATAGTATAAATACCTACGAAGGTGGGCATCATCTTCCCATCCTTGATATCCTTCAAGTACTTCGGGCAGCTTCGTTTCCAATGGCCCTTGTCATGGCAATGGAAGCACGTTACTTCTTTTGGATCGGAGGAGGGAGTGGCAGAACCGGTTTTCACTTTGGATCCACTCGAAGAAGATCCATCATGGGGCTTTCCCTTATGGTTCTTAGAGGGAGCTTTCCTCTTCTTTCCCTTCCCATGTCCAATAGCTAGGATCGGAGTAGTAGCAGGAGTAGTGGATTCGACAACTTTGCCTTTCATTCCACTTTCAACAGTTCTCAACAAACCTTGAAGCTTGCTCAATGAGACTTCCTCCTTGCTCAAGTTATAATTCATCTTGAACTGATCATAGCAGGGAGGCAAGGAGTGCAAGACTATATCTATAGCCAGCTCCTCTTCAAAGTTGACATTCAACTTGAGCAAACGATCCACATACCTTTGCATCCTTTGCAAGTGGGTCATGATGGACTCTCCATCCTTCATCTTGGTTGTTATGAGCGAGGTGACTATTTCATACCTCTCTTGACGTGCTCTTTGAGGGTACTTTTCCATCAAGTCTTGGCACATCTCGTAAGACCAATAGTCCTCGTAGAACCTTTGGAGCTCAGGTGTAACAGTGGCTATCATAATGCACGACACCTTTGTCGCTTCCTTGCATTTAGCCCTATACTCAGCCATTTCTTCGGGAGTAGCAGTGGCTTCATCCAACTCGACTAGTTCCTTCCCTAGGATGTCTTCTTTGTCCTCGTAACGTAGGGACATTCATATGTTACGAATCCAATCATTGAAGCTGGATCCATCAAATGCGACCCTCCCAGAAGCGTTGTTTGGGTTGGAGGAGTTTCAGCCAGAAGCGTTGTTTGAGCCAGACATCTGAAAAGGAAGAACAAGTTTTGATTAAATAGGAAATCCTTAATATAACACCCAAATGAAATATTAAGGCTAGGACTCAACACAATAATTCACAATTCAGAAGAGGGATGCTGTAATCTAATTGCAAATTATTTGAAGGTAGATAAATGACGATTTACTAATTCCACCACAAAAATGAAATTTAAATAAATTAGCTTTTATTAAATGAAATTCCTAGATCTTTTGAGATTCATTGAACATTTCAATGGCATGTTTTATCTCGATTATGCCCTTCAAGTTTGTGATTGGGACACCGAGGATCACAAACAAGGTGTGAATAACCATGCAAATTAGCTTGGTACTCTCGATGTCATTTACCACCTAATCAATGTTCCAGTTAGTCACACACACTCCATTGATCTACGATAATTTACGAGCTACCATTTGCCACCCGTATGAATCTAAGTTAGTGTTCTAGTTAACCACACACGCTCCACTAACGACTTGGCAAGGTGCAAAGTGCAATTTCATGGACTAGCATCATTTTCACATTTTCCTAAAGTAACTAAGATTGGGAATTTATAAAAACATTTAGTTACTTTATAATTACCATCATACTTACTAATGAGAGAATTAATGTTCTATCCTACCCGTTCGGCTAACGACCCTCCACCAATCAAGGAAGCGATGGGTAAGAGTGGACGCCCATTCAACCGCCCTTTTATAGGCAGTTTCCTTATACCACCAATGAGGCCTACTAACGATAAGACTGACTCATCTTATATATATATATATATATATATATATATATATATATATATATATATATATATATATATATATATATATAAATTAAACTTTTAATATTACAATAGTATAAGGGTGTATTTTAGACTTTTAAAATACTTGGGATTTAGAATTCAATATTTTAAAATTAAACTTTTAATTAAATTTTAAATTCCAAAACTCAAGGGTCAATTTTGAATATTTTCAAAAACTTCTAGATCAAATTTTAAATAATTAAATTAATCACATAATTTTGTCATTATCTTAAAATTTGACCTAATCCATCTTATTTGGTAAGGAAATCAGATTATCATTCAAAAATTCAGTTTATGGTGATAAAAATGAATTATGGTAATTATCCCAAACCAAACAAGATAAGGAAATCAAAAAATCAGCTGTCAGACGAGTCAACTCGTCGAGTCTGTGCTTGGACTCGTCGAGTTGGTCAGATAAAATGCAAAAACGATTTTTGTTCCAGCTTTGGCAAATCACAATAGCATCAAATATAACAGAAAAACATCCTAGGCTTTGATACCACTAATGGGTTTTGAGCATTACAACATTCCTATGTGCACATGCAACCCTAATTGCTTTGGATCTAGGTTTTTCTCAAGTTATACATGCAATAAAATTTCCAAAGCAATAATCCTAATTCTAGCATACAATTTTTGAATTCAACAATTAAACTAGGGTTAGGATCATACCTTTCTTGTTAGCTAGTAGTAACAAGTAATCCTTCTTCAATTCCTTGATCTTTGAAAGCCTGGTGCCCTAAGCGTTGCACCTCTAATGGAGTCACAAACACCACAAGCAAAGAAGGAGTAGGAGGAGACAAACAATCGGCTGGAGCTTCTCCAGGGAATCAAGTGCTGATTTCAAGAGGCGTGTAGTTCCTTTTATAGTTGAGGTTGCTAGGGTTTTTAGATGGAAACCTTAATTACCTTACTTAAGCCCTAAGCATTCCATGAACCCCCACATGAGAGGCCTTGGACGAAAACTCTATGGGGCTTGCCATAGATTTTCGTCCACTCCTTCCAATAAGGTCCATCAGCCCAAAACTGCAAGTATCACTAATTTACATAATCAGTCCCCGTTCTTTTAATCAGTTCCTTTGAGCACTAAATTAATTCCAAATTAATTTATGATTAATACAAATTAAATAATATGATTTCTAATTAATATATTATTCTTATAATTTATTAATAAACCATTAATTATCCTCTTTCTCCAAAACTCATCCTGTCCAGATGCTTTGGTGAAGGCAACCCAAAAGGACCATGCTACTATCAGATCAAATACATACCAATTATAGTCATGAAATTAGACACCTAATCCAACAGTACGTTGTCTAATCCCAAACTTAACTTCTTATCGTCTTAATTATTATGACATGCAACCCAATCTTAGATCTGACATCAAAAGAATATCTTAACCAATAAAGTACATAACTTTATGCCTTTACATGGCTGAAATAAGCTTAACTTCAAAACCTTAACTTAAACCATACTCAAAACACCAAACACTTTCATGGAAAGAAAGGGACCATCAAGCAAGCATTTTTATGACTGTAGATGACCTTAAACACGTGAAAGGACAACTAATATTCTCTGGAGTGCACCATACTCACAAAGATCCAAGTTGAGGAACAAAAATCTCATAAAAACCCGTCTAAAGAGATCTGGAAAGAACATCAGCTAGGTATGGACTTTATACCTTCAAAAGAGGCACAAAGTGAGGTAGTTTCTGGATCCATAAGTTTGCAAGCAACTCCATATTCTTCAATAGCCTTCTTCTTCAACAAAAGAGCACCAAAAGCTCTAAAAGCTTCAAAATCTTCACACACAAGGATGAGACTCGAGATTAGGGTTTTGAAGGAGTAGAGGTTGTCTCTAAAAGGTCCAAAGGAGGTATAATGTTGATTAAATAGGGAGCAAACCCCTAAATTTAGGGTTTAGGGTCTGAGCTAGTATGCCCTACATACCACATGTACGCCCAACGTACTAGCATGAGTCCTGTGTTTCCAAGGCTTGATCAGGTACACTGCGCTTACCTCATGTACGCCCAGCGTATGGACTGAAATGCAAGGGTTTTGACATAAGGGAACAATAATTAAAAATACCTTAAAATCGGATGTTACAATTTTTCTTCGGGTTAATGTCACTGTAACCCAACAATGTTTCATATATCGGTTTAAATGGTCCCTCGTGATTTTTTTTTTGCGTTTAAAGGGTAAGAACTTGTGTTTTACCGGTTAATTTTGTACCTTTACCTATTTTTGATGGTTACACTGCCTTTTTCAACTGCCAACTAAGCAGGTGAGTTAACAAATACTCAGTGATGAGTCGACCCATTATTGCCACGTAATCCAAGAGTCTAAGCACAAAACTAAGCTTCGTCTTCTTTATCAGAGAGAAAAGCAAGAATACCCAAACATTTGGTTCCTTTGTTATATTCATCAGAGAAAAAAGCAAGGCACAAAATCAAGAACCCCAAAGACACCTGACTAACACAACCTTCATACCCATTAATCCAAACCCAACACCAAAATCCCCAAAGACATATGTTTCCCCCTTACCTGATATATTGATTGCAACTTCAATTAGTCACCATAAAACCACTTGATACACAACCATCATTACCAACCCTTTCTATATAACCACTTAATATATAACCATCATCACCAACCATTGCCTGTGCTAAAAATAAAAGAAACAAACAGAAGGAGAACACCAAAGACATAGAGGCGATTCAACGAGAAAATGGAGGGGGTCTGTGATTCAGCTCAAAATGATCGGATTCCAAGTCATGTTATGGAAAGAAAGGGGCAACCACCCTCTTGAAACTTCCCGTCTCTTCCGCGGTGAGCACCATAGCATTGAAAACTTCCACCGGCAACACTGCGGTGGTTCACCAACGGTGGATTTCGCCTCACAAGTGGTAATGATTCGGTAGAATCTGGTTGTGATAATATTTAGTTGTCGATGATTGTCGACTAACAAAAGAAATCGTGTAAAGTAAGTGAAATTGTTGGATGCTCCGATCATAAAAATTCGATGCCAAAATTAATTTAAAAAAACAAAGAGAATGGATTGTGATGTGTTTGTGTGGTGTGTCAGAGTCTCGTCAACAACCCAAATTGATGATCAGGATAGGGTAATCGAGTGACCCCTTCAAATTTTCCATAATGACATTTTAAAGCCTAAAAACACAAGTTTGTACCCATTAAACGCAAAAGAAAAAAAAACACGAGAGACCATTTAAAAACTTTGTTGGGCTATAGTGACAATAACCCTTTTCTTCTTTTTAATTTAATACGTATATTTTTGGGATCAAACATTAGTGTCAGCAATATATGAAAATGTATTATTATTTTTTTCTCTCTTACACATACACACACACACACACACACACATATATATATATATATATATATATATATATATATATATATATATATATATATTAGTTTTAAAATTAATTATGATTTGATAATGACGTTAATCGTTTTTGGGACCGGCCCAACCGATTGTACCATTGACCTCGTAAGACAACCGGTTTGGTCGCGGGTGCATTTTTGATATCCTTGTACATGAATTAGTTTCTCAATAGTTCTAAATAGAAAGAGAATCGTATGTGTTCAAATTACCCTCCAAACTAAGTTTCTCATTAGTTGTGTGCATGATCCATCCTCTTAGACTTAGCATTTCTAGAATAGTAACATACAATTATATATGTATTACATGCACAATAATAAAATGTATAATGAACATGTATTAAAACAATCTCTAATCGGAAAATAGATATTAAATTGAAGGCCTATGTGTACCATGATTTGCATATGAGTTCTAATAAATGGCAAAAAAAAAACAATTAAAAAACATGTTCAGGTTGAGTGTCATTGAATGACCCTGCACATAAACTCCAAAAGTTATCAGCAGTGTCATTCAATGACCTTGCACATCAACTCAAAAAGTTATCAGCAATATGACCAGATGTTTTAAAACTTTGGTTGTTTTTATTCAAATGAATGAAGAGAAAGAAAGACCAGGCCTCAATGGTCCTACAAGATACAATTATCAAAAGTGTTGAAGTACTATAGAATACAAAAGACAATGTACCAATTTTTATTAAATTAAAACAAACATGGAAAGTACCCTATTTATGCAAAGTAAATTGAGAACACTAGATTTTGCAAAAAAAATTGTCAAATATAGTTGCTAGATTGAGCTAAAAAAAACAGAGCATTTCATCAAAATAAAGAAAAACTCGTTTTTGTTTTGTGGATATAAACAACATTTTTTGTGTGGACCATGGTTAAAACACAAATGAAATATGTGTATCCTTATGCATTGTGAGGAACATGTCTTGGCATTATTTTTGTTTAAAAAGTTAATAGCAAGTTTTGTGAGGACCAACACTAACAACCCTATAACCAAAAAAAAAATTACATAACGAAATGCATTTAACATTTTAGAAGCGTAGTAAAATTACCTGCTTTGTGATTAAACTCCTGATTCTTCTTTCTTGAAAAAGTATATAATAAGATGACAATGTAACATAGTTGTACCCTCATTCTTCCATCTTTTGTGACTTACATCTTGTAACATAGTCGTACCCAACTAATGAAAGTGCCATACCCTCTAAATTGCATCACCTCAGTTAATATTTCTTTTAGTTCAAAAAGCAAAATATAAAAACTTAAAAACAAAAATGTGATGTTATTCACCTGAAATTTATCATGAGAAAAGATTTACACGAAAACTGTAAATCTATCTACTAGGAGGAAACTTATAAGCAGGGCCGTTCCAAACATATTTTGGACCCAGGGCTAGAGAAAATAATGGGCCCTTAAAATACATAAATGAAATCAAGTTTTTTTATAATAACTCAATAATTGAAAGAAAATTACTTGTACTATCCTCTAACTATAACAATTTTCATAAAAAAAAATTTGGGCCTTTTGAAAGATGGGCCATGGACGGTTGCCCCTATCGTCCACCATCTGAGACGGGCCTGCTTATAAGTTATAACCGGTAATGTTTCTTCTTTGGCTTTAGCATCATTTGATTTGTTTGAATTCAACAAGATTAACGCTTACAATAACCCGCCTATACCAATACAATAACCAGACAACTATGTGAGAACACAATGGAATTAATTATGCCTTAATAGTTAATACATCAATACAAATAAAGGTAACATATGTGAATTTGAATTGTATTCTATAAAAAGGACATGGAACCAGACAACTACCTAAGAAAACTACCTATGTCAAGACGAGTACGACATGTGGTTGCAAGGTATTTCTTCAAAAAGTTAATAACTTGAGGTGTATAATATTCATTTACTGCAGATTATTGAGGTGTATAATATTCATCTACTGCAGATTATCCAAGGTAGTTATATGATCCGAAGTTAAGGCCGTTGCCAAAATATATAAGTTTGCTCAAAATATAATGTTTTTTTTTTTTTTTTTTGTAAGTTGCACATATAAAAATGAAGCACACAAAGGCATTGTCTTTCCATTGCCTGATTTAGGTATGGACCCTATAAGTCATCAAAAGTTATTGTGTTAAAAGATAGTTTTCGTCTTTAATTGAAGGGAATCTATGTTTATAAGATATTTCAATTACATCGGAGTCGGGGTGGGGGGGGGGGGGTGGGGGGGGGGGAGGGGAGGGAGGGATGGGATGTTGTTGACGACCTAAATGAATGAAGAAAAAGAAACCACATCCTCCACTTTCTTCTTCAAGCCCAAAAACAAAAGACAAATCTGGAAGAATTACAAAAAAAAAAATGGAAGGAATCTTCCAAACACCCGAAACTAAAACTGATGGTTAAACCATCCGGTGGAAGATGAGCGGCGGTGTTTGGGATGATAAAAATAATAATAATAAAAAAATAAAAATAAAAATAAAACCCTTAAATCATTGAATAAGGAAAAAAATAAAACATAATTCAAATCAACACAAATGTTAGGGTTTATAAGAAAAACACAACCAAAAAAAGTAACATGGAGAGTCAAAGGGGACATTGGTGAGGGGAAAATATGATTTCAAAACTGAAATTAAATTCCTCATTTTATTGTAAACTATCTTTGATTTATGGAGAAAAGTAGACGGAAATAGAAGATTTATTTTAAATTTGAATCATCATACAGTTTCAAAATCAAGAAGGCCAAATTGGAGGAAATTGAGGCGTGATTTGGGAAGAAACGAACGAGGAGGGTGGGTTGAGGTGGTCTAGCTATGTGTTGAAGGCCAAAAGGCTCAGACGGTCCAATTTATACTATTGGCCCAAGGAGAGCGGTCCAACTTAATGTTGAAGGCTTTGGAGAGCGGTCCAATACCTTGTACTGAAGGCGCAGAAGAGTGCCTTAGTCTTGTACTTCTGAGGATCGGGGCAAAGCGAAGGCGTGTCTATACACAAAATATGATGGAATGAGCAATAAGGAACGATCAATAAAAGTTTTGAAACCATAGGGACCATGTACAAGGTTTTTTGAACTTAAGGACTATATCACAAATTTTAGGAAAGCACAATGACTATTTATGAAGTTTTCTCAAAAAAATGTAAGAGACCAAACAAAATCTAAACTATGTTACCCTGATAAGTCATTAACCCTTTCTACAATAGTTTATTCACATGACTAAAGAAATTGGTTGATCTTTTTAGGACCGATCTCGTTGTTTGATGAACCTACATGGTATTAGGTAGTAGGCGAGATAAAGGCTGACTAAGCTAATGGTGTTTAGTTGGAACTAGGGTGAGCAACCAGTCCGAACCGGATCAAACCGAGTTTAGAACCATAGCCAGTTTAGGCTAATAATGAGAACTAGATAATTGGATGACTATACTAGTTTCAATGGCAGTACCAGTTTTCGATACGACACCCAGTTGGAATCGGAACATGTTCTTATGTAGTTGTTAAACTAGTTAATGATTTGAAGCCAAATTATTATAATAATACCAAATCAACTAACAAAATATTTAAAGATATAAGGTGTTTATATAGTCTAAAATGAAGTACAAATAGTAAATTCAATGTTGAAATAACATAAATTCAGCTTTGATACCCTATGTTTCGGGGCCCCTAACTCAATCAACATGTAAACATATAAGGTGTTTATATAGTCTAAAATGAACTGCACACATAAAACTATGTTAAACGAATATGACATTTCGACATCAAACGAATGAGTTATCACAGTTTAAAGAAGATGAAAGCTTGAGCAGGTATGAGCTTAAACTGAAACACCTCTCATACAAGCTAGTTAAAAAACGATTCAATGGAAACATACAAGACGGATGTAATGTCAACAATGACAAAAAATGTAAAAGACTAAATATGAACAAAACCTAAAATATGTTACATACACCAACCGGTCATAAGGAACACAACTTAAACTATGTTACCGTTCTAAGTCACTATTAATTTATTTTAATGATGTTAAGGTTTAAAAATGTAATCTTTTGCCAAATAAGTAATTCTTAATTGATTTGATATAACAATAGCTAAGAATGACGCTAAATTGAAATTATATATAATTTAATTTATACACAATCCGTGCATAAAATTATAGTTATTGAAATAATGCGGTTAAGGATAGATAATTATCTTAAACAATATTAATTTGAATTTTATTTTGTAAATTACATTAAATTCATTATAATTATTATAATATCGTGGCTTCCATCTTTCTAACAAATATATCTCTTATCATATGATTTAAAATAAGAACAATATTTTGTGCCGAATTGTAACGTCTCATTTTCACAACTAAAATTTTTCATTTTTATTAAGGTAAAACTTTCCAATTTATAAATCTCTTATTAAGAAAAATGTTTATTCCAAATTACATTTATTAAAAATCAGAGTATCATAGAAAATGTGAAAACCTCGATGTTGCTGATAAGTGTGTACAATCTCGTCTTCGCCTTCCCATAGCCACCGATGATACCGAAAACAATAAACAACTGGGTAAGCATAAAATTTTGTGAGTTTCCCCAATATACCCCATACGATAAACATACAAGCATGCATAACGGCCCACAACCTCCCGGTTGGAATGCCCAGGCCTAATCAGTCCTTCGACAAGAATGACAACATGCAACGGGTCTAATCAGTCATCGGGCTAGAAAAACCAGGGTTTGTTGGCCTACCGCTTCAACCCAACTGCTCTTCCCGAGCCTTTGTGCCTACGTCTTACAGTCGGCCCACACCGGGTATCTTGGCCTACAACACAAAGCAGGACCGCCTCAAACCACTACTACCATATGTTGACATATAAACAAACAAGGAACAAGTAGGCACACAATACAGACAAACAACAATTATACAACTCACCACCGCCTACTAGTCCTCTCACAACACAAAGTCCCGCTACCAGCTAACCTCCATGAAATGCGTAACCATAAGTACCCAGAGTGAGATAGCCACCTGAACAGATGATCCTACTCTAGAGCCACAACCAAACAAGAAACATAAAATAAAGCCTAGATCAAGTGTTCTCAGGCTATTCTAGATGACTACATACAGTCCCTATGGCACTCCATTAGATGATAACCAACAATTACAGATAATCGTACAGTTCTACAGATCACTACCGCATAGTCACATCCTATATACCAGGATAACGGTCTAACAGATTACTACAGCATAACGTCTTATATACCTGGATACAGATCTAACAAATCACTACATCATAATAACATACTCGATACCAGGATACAAATCTAACAGGTCACTATAGCATAACAACATACTAAATATCAACATACCAGGAATGCATAACCGTATATTCTCAGAGGTGAGATAGCCACCCATCTTATATACATGGATACAGATCTAACAAATCACTACAGCATAATAACATACTCGATACCAGGATATAGATCTAACATATCACTATACCATAACAACATACTAAATATTAACATACCAGAAATGCATAACCGTATATTCTCAGAGGTGAGATAGCCACCCGGACAGGTGATCCTACTCTAGAACCACAACCAAACAAGGAACATGTAAAAGAATCTAGACCAAGAGTCATCAGTCTATCCTACATGAATATATACAGTCCCTAAGGCATCCCTCTACCAACAGATAACCACAATTAGTAGGTCGACATTGGTGCCTTCGACCCACGGTACAATGAGGCGAAACTCACCTGAAATGAAGAAACCCGAAAACACTATGCTACACTCCCTGCTACACTGCTTGCTCCTGCGAATCTATTAACAGCCGAACAAAATAAAATCTTAATCACCAATCAAAACCCTCAAGTTTGAGCTAAAGTCAAACTTGGTCAAAAAATTACGGTCAAGGTCCAAAAGTCAAATATTTCTTCCCTAGCAGAGTACGCCCTGTGTACCAAGAGAGTACGCCCAACGTACACTAATGTTGACCAAAAGCAGGGCGTTGATCGTGTACGCGCAACATACCACCAGATACGCCCAACGTACACAGCCCAGTCCCAAAACTCCATTAAGAGCTTATTTTGTTAAGTCCTTACGTCTAAAACTCAGATCCAAACCCAAAATGATGTCCTAAGTCATAAAGTTTCCAACTTTATGACTTTGCATCGCTATAAAGTGCTTAATTATCAAAACCCTAAGTTCTCAACCCAATAAGACATTACAACTCAAGAATACATTTTTATGGTTCATAATAACTCTATAATGGGTAAAGTTTCCAACTTTATCCATTAGAATTGTCGCAACAAGAAAGATCTAATCTTTAAGTCTCAAAAGGACCCAAAAAAGCATCTTTTTCAACTTAATTCATTAAGTCCAAGTCTCCAACCTTCATATCTGAATCAAAATGATGTTTAGATGGATAAAGTTTCCAAATTTATCCATAACAAGGTCACAAACTTTCAAAATCTAAGTTTTATGCACTTAAAGTGACCAAAAACTTATAACACTCGAAACTTGCTAGATCTAACAATTTCATCATCTAGAAGAAAGATGAAGGTGAACAAAATCTAGATCAACAAGATCCAATGCAACCACCACTTCTTGAATGAGTTCCTTCTTCTCCAAGGTGCACCAAAAATACTCCAAAGCACTTAAAAACATCTTCTTTTTGCTCTAAAGGCTCAATCTAGGGTTAGGGTTTCAAGAGAGGGTGTTGGAGAAGTTAAGGAGCTTAAATAGGGCTCAAACCACGAAAATAACATTTGGGCACTGATCGCGTATGCCAAGCATACTCAAGTTATGCCCAACATACTAGGGATGCCCTAGTACGCCCAGCATACACGTTTGAGTACGCTCAACGTACTCAGCTCAACTCAAAACCGCCCTAACTTCAAACAGTAATAACTTCTTCGTTCCAACTCTGTTTTCGATGGTTTTTATATCCACAGAAAGATATTGAAGAGCTCTACAATATAATCTAAATATCTTGGACTAAAACTTCTCGAATAAAAATCCATATTTCATGCAACAACCCGGCCTATGACTTTTCCCGTTCTACTTTTCGGCCAAAAACACAATTCAAAGGTTTAGATCTCATAACCATCATTTCCTCCTTCCAAAAAGGTTTAAACATTACCTTCGTAAGGCCCACACCCTTTACACAATCAACTTCCGGTCCACGGTCCTGAAATATGAAAATGACAGGAAACAGGATGTTATACGAATTTTAAACATATCATATGTTTTAGTACATAATGTCTATACTATTTTATTTATGCACATCGCAAGGATATTCACAGAATATATTCTAAAGTTCAAAAATGTATTTATATAGCCAAAAACTAGGCTATAGTTATAAAATAACAAACAAGCAAACAAAAAATATTATCTTTAGATCGACTTGAGCTTTAATTTATTATATAATTGCTAATGCAACTCATCATCTATAACAATTTAATATTTTTCTATATTAAATTTAAGATATATATTTTGAATTTGAATTAGAGTTGTAAAAATGTTGAGGTCGAAATTGATTATGAGATGTCGAAGTCTACCTTGTATTAGTGTCGAAGTCTACCTTGTATTAGTGTCGAAGTCTGTTTGTATGTTTACATAGGGGCCTAGTTAGTGTCGAAGCTGTAGTGTTTAGTCCCTTATGTATTTTGTTTGTATGCTTTTGTTATCCCTATAAATAGTAGATGGATATTTGAGTTAGAGTAATATTTTGAGTCTGAGCAACTTGTACTCTATTTTTCTCTGTATCTTTCAAGAGGATAATCGAGCCAACCATATCATATTTACACCGTGTGTTCTTCATTCATTCATTACTTTGATTGTTGTTTTCATACTCCATCTTATAACAACTACATTTGGTATCAGAGCAGGATTCATTTAGCTGTGATCTGATTTTCTTTAGTTTTCAAAAGTTTTTGAGTCTTGATCTAGATTCAAAATATTCCGCTCTTTTGATTCTGAAAATCATTATAGATCATTTGTTTTGATTCGATTATGCGTTTTGTTTGTTAAATCGAGTATTCGGTGTTTGATTTCTGGAAGTTTTAACCATCCGATCTTAATTTTTAAAGCTTTTCTCAAATCTCTTCTGTACAACAATGGCGAATTTCAACATGAACACAATGATCTCATATTCTCATCTTCTCGGTTTATCAACAAAAATTCCTATGTTGATTCCATAATACTATGATCAATGGAGGATTATTTGAATGGAATCGACGAGGATCTCTGGAAATGTATCATTGATGAAGTCTGTTCTCTGACAGTGTTACAACATGTTGGAGTTGCAGCTTCCAATCAAGATGTTGCTCAACAAGCAGAAAAATAGAAGAAAAACGAGAAGAGATGTATGTGAACTTCATGGTGCTCTTCCACCGGTTGTTTACAGCTATATGAATAGTTGCAAGACTTCAAAGGTAATTTGGGACACATTGAAGGAGAAGTACCAAGGTAGTGAGAAGACGAAGATAAGCTCTATTAAACAGTGTCTGCTTGAGTTAGGATAATTCAAGCAAAAAGAAGGTGAATCTATTGAGCTCTATTACGATCGTCTGAATGAACTAATCTACAAATGCAACAAATATGGAGTCAACAGGTCAGCAATGGAGTTCAACCTGACTTTCATCGTGGGACTTCATAAAGAATGGCGCAATGTCAGCTTGATGATAAAAACTCAACAAAGCTTCGACTATTTTTCTCTAAATTATCTCTATAATGTGTTGAAGGCGTATGAAAATGAAGTAAATAAGATTGCTGAGGAAACGAGGAACAATTTGGGTGGTCCTTTGGCACTGATGTTGAAGGTTGCAAGTAGAGAAGCTGAGAAAGAGACTGCTGAAATTAAGGGATCGGAAGATGAAGGTTTAATTGTAAATTCAGATGATGAAGTTGTGGCTTTTTACTCGAACAATCAAGTGAAGAAATTCTTCAAAAAGCCATTTAATCTGAAGTCAAGAATGAGTGAGATGAAAGGAAGTTCTTCTGGAAAGAATGTGAATGAGGAGAAGAGAGTGGAGAAAAAGGAAGTGAAGACTGAGGAAGAGAAGATAGAGAAGAAGCTCAAGAGAGATTCAGGGTTCGACTGTCATTATTGCAATGGTGCGAACCACATGGCAAGTGATTGCATGCTGAGAAAGAGAGATGAGAAGAAGAGTAAAGTCAAGGACGAAGCCTACTACGTGGAGAGGCTTGAAGAGGTGAGAGCGAAAACTAAAGAAATATCTTTGGTTGCGAAGGGAATGGATGATGAGGAAGGGACTTATCAAATCTGGTCATCGGGATTAGATGATGAGGAGATGCGAAACCCGACTCATGGAGCGATGTTCACAAGTATTGAAGAAGAGGATGAGGAGAAGTTTACCGGGAGATGCTTTGTTTCGACCACTGCTCATAAGTCTCCCATGACTTCACATATACATTCTCTTTTTGAATCCTTTAATATTCCTTCTTGTGCATATAATTTGATTTTATCTGAGTTTGATGAAGCTATTATATATGTTAATGATCTGCTTATTTCCGCTAGTAGTGATGCTAAAAGATCTAAGACTTTACTGCTAGATACTCATAGATGTTTGGATTCCAAGAAATCTAGAATAGATCATTTAGATTTGCAATTGACCAATATTATGTTTGATAGAGAATGTCTTAGAACTAATAACAGTATTTTGCTTAAACAGTGAAATATAATTTGTAATTGGGCTAAGCGTTTGTATGGTAAATTGACTGCATTGCATTATTCGTCAGACATTAACCAGGGCTGGTCTGAGGATTCAAATTCCCAGGACGAGCCGGAAAAAAAAGGCCCTTAGAAGTTGGAAATTATGCACATTTTGGGCCATTTTTGCACCTTTTGAGCAATTTCTGCAAATTTTGTTGACTAGATATTGAATTAAATTGCAAAGAGAGAAAGAGGAGGCAGCTGGATGCGAAGTAGAAGTTGGAAATGAAGATTGAAGAACAGGAATGATGAAACATATGATGAAATCCCTCATTTTAGATCCAATTGACTTGAAATTTGAAACACAATGTCTACTAACATATTTGAAGGTGTTGGCATTGTTTTTTTGGTCGTTAGATAATTCTAAGAGGGATAGAATTAAACATTTCGGGAAAAGGACCAAAATGCCCTTTTGTCCAAAAATTACCAAAACCCAACCAAACAACCTGCAAACTTAATGCTCAATTATATTAACAACATTGAAGTGTTTTAAGACCTTTTTTCATTCACTATATGATTCAGCTCATTAATTAGCCATATCAAGTCTTCAAACTCACTATTTTGAGCACAATTTAACCAATTAAAACTGTTAGACCAAATTCGGAATTTACTACTTGAATTGGCATCAAAACCATTAATGCAACTTAATATAATTTATGGATTCATAATCCAAAAGGTCTCTTCTTGATTCATCCTCGAACTCCCTTTTTAAAGCTAAATTATCAATGGTAAGTTGAATTTCAGATATCCGAGACAAGTAGAAATTTTGATTTCTTGGACAAGTAGAATAATCAGTGATAAGTAGAATTTCATACTTCATCACTACAAGGGCTTCGACTCCATCAATGAATTAGTTTCCCCTAGAATTTCAGACTTCGGATAAGTAGAAAGCACACTAAAGTGATAATTCGAAAATACCCATACTAAAGTGACAAATTGATAATGATTCAGTCATTTAACATTCTGAAAATGATTCAGTTATACAATAAACATAAAATGATAATGATTCAACATTTGATAATGGATTACCTGATAATGATTGATTCTGTGATTCAAATGATTCAAATGACTGAATGAGTAATCGAACCTACACCCTTCACCCTTGTTGTTGTACGACGAAGCCCTGAGCCCTGAATGATCGCTAAATCGCTGCTTCTATTCTACTGTGATTTGCCAATCGCTGTTCTGCTGCTTTGTTCTCACGTCTGGAATACGATGACAATTGATCTGGACTATCTTTAAATTTAGATTTGGGTTAAACTGAATATACATATAAAAAAATTGGGCCCCTTAAAAATATGGGGCCCTGTGCACATGCCTATGTTGCACACCCTCAACACCGGCCATGACATTAACAAAGAACAACATAGGAAGCTTTTGCCCTTTTTAGCTTTCGAAAGGGAGAAAATTGATTCAACTTCCTATGACTGTAAGAAGAAAAATATATGAGTTTGATAAGGTCCCAATAGATTCATATGCATATGGAATTGTTAAAATTGATCAATGTTTAGATGAAAATGATCTTCCCATGGAGATCCCCATGCAGAAATAGGAAGATATCACAATGGATTTCATTACGAAGCTTCCATGGACCGCGCGCGAAGTGGATTCTATCTGGGCCATCGTGGATCGATTGACCAAGAGCGTGCATTTCATCCCAATCCAGGAGAGTATTTCTGTAGAGAAGTTAGCTGAGATTTATGTTTGCGAGGTGGTGGCACCTCATGGGGTGTCGGTAACCGTGGTTTCAGACCGAGATGTTCGTTTTACTTCCAAATTTTGGAAGCGATTTCATGACAAAATAGGTACTTGTCTCCACTTCAGCACGACATTTCATCTGCAGACCGATGGTCAGAGTGAGTGGACTATTCAAACTCTTGAGGGCATGTTGCGTGCGTGTGTATTGAATTTTGGTGGGAGTTGGGATACGTATGTTCCCTTAGCGGAATTTTCATATAACAATTATCACGCTAGCATTGATCGACCTCCTTTTGAGATGCTTCACGAGAGGAAATGCATGACCCCAATTTGTTGGGATGAGGTCGGTCAGCGGGTCATGGAGAGTAACGAGGTAGTACTCAAAAGCACTGAGCTAATACAATAGGTTCGGAGTAGGCTCCAAAGATCAGAGTCGGCAGAAGTGTTATGCTGACAGTCGCCAGTCGGATTTGGAGTTTCAGGTGGGAGACATGGTTCTCTTGAAGGTGTCACCTTGGAAAGGTGTCCTTCGGTTCAGGAAGCGGGGCAAGTTGGGCCCCATGTATATTGGTCCCTTCAGGGTGTTGGCTCGGGTAGGCCGGGTAGCTTATCGTCTTGGTCTTCCAGCCGAGCTCAGTCAGATTCATAGCACTTTTCATGTCTCCCAGCTGTGAAAGTTTTTAGTGGATGATTCCATAGTTGTGCCTTTTTAGGATATTCGGGTGGATGATCGCCTGAATTACATCGAGAAACCAGTGACAATTTTAGATCGGAAGACAAAAACCTTGAGGAACAAGGTTGTGGAGTTGGTTAAGGTATAGTGGCTATAACGCAAGAGATCTGAGTGGACATGGGAGCCGGAGGATGAGATGAGGGAACATTAGCCCGTGTTGTTCGTGGAGACGGACTTCGAGGACGAAGTCTAATTCAAGTGGGGGAGAATTGTAACGCTCCGTCCATGTATTATTTATAGTTTGGTCCGTTATATATTGAACTATTGCTTTTGGACCATATTTTTGCAAGTTTGTGGGAAGGAGGGATCGTTTTTGTCAATTTTGGATTCTAGGAGGCTGAGCCCGGACGTAGGGCGTTCCCCTGGGGAATGCACTGCGTTAACGTGCAAAGTTTAAACCCTAAATTTTAGGGTTTGGGACCTATTTAAACACCTTAAGTCCCAGGTGTTGGCCTCATTTCAGTCTTCGCAGCCTCCTAACCCTAATCTTGAAACCTTAGAGCCTCGAGTGTTGTGAGCTTATTTGGTGTGTATTTTAGTGTGTTTGAAGTTCCTTGAAGGAAGAAAGATTTGGTACAAGGTGGTGATTCAAGTAGAAGCTCTTAGATCTTGGTTCTCTGCTCCATTTCCAGCACATCTAAGGTATAAAGCCCTAACCTTGCTCATTTGAGGTTTAGATATAAGTTTATGGGGATTTAGGTCCCTTTTTGGTCCCATGGTTGAGATCTTGTGGTTATAATCAATCCAGCAGTTTGAGTTGCTTCTTTTGGATGTTAGTGATGTCTTAGACTCATAAAGTTTGCACCATTAGAGTTGTAGAAACCCATGCATGAGATTAAGCAATTTTTATGGAAGTTGATTGATATATCTTGAAGTTGGGACTTTTGGGGGCATGCAAAGTCACCAAGTCAGTAACTTTATGGTTCTAGGGGTTCTAGAAGACTTGGATCTACGTTTTGGTGGTATGGCTTAAACATTAAGTGCTTAATGGCCGCTTTCTGGAATCTGGGCACGAGCGCGCTGCGTAAGGTCCAGGAACGCCCTGCGTTCCAGCTGGGACTTGCGATCTGGACTGGTGAGGAACACCCAGGATTCCACAATGGAACGCCCTGCGTTCGATCCGGAAATGGGCTTCTTTGGGCCATTTTCTTGGACCTTGTTATTAAGGGCCTTAGTGGATCATCGATTTGGGCTTTATTAGACCGTATTTTATTTTGGGCTTAGGGTAAGACTCATTAGAGAATTTTGGGCCTAATTTGAAAAGTTGGGCCAATAGTGGGTTATTAGTGTTCTTTGGAAGTCTACCTAACATTGGGCCTTTCATGTTATGATTTTGGGCCTTTGTTTTGGACCAAATAAGATCAGGGGTAGAATGGTCATTTTACCCCAAGGATTATTGGATTTTGATTAAGTGTTGTTTTGTGTTATAGTTCGGGGAGTCGGCAAGGCAGCAGTTAGAGATTTCACTCTGTGAGATTCATCTTTTCGAGGTGAGTTTCCTCATCGGGTTTAGCATGTCGAAGGCACCAATGTCGGCCCATGTTTATGTTATGTTGTTAGTATGCTAGCTGTCTTTGTGACTCTTACATGTGCCTGTATTTATATGTTTTCCGGGCTAAGACCCGATGCCGAGCGAGGCCCATTTTGCCGAGCTCAGCTCAATGTCGGGCAGGGCCCAATGCCGGACGGGGCCCGATGACAGGCAGGGTCCATATATGCTTATTATATGTATGGTATGTGGTAGTTTGGGGAACTCACTAAGCTTCGTGCTTATGATTTTAGTTTTTGTTTCACATACCTCGGGTTTTAAGGGGAAGAGCTCCGGCTGACTGCATCGCACACGCCTTATGTACTCTGTTTATGGGACATACTCTGATTTTGTTTGACACTTACTATGTTTGGTTATTTGAGATGATTGAACAATGTTTTTGTTGGGTTTTGAGCATTCTAACACTCCTAAGTGTACATGCAACCCTAAATACCTTGGATCTATGTTTTCTCTATTATACATGCAAATATGAACTTTCCAAGGTATTCATCCTAACTAGCATAATAACATTGATTCAAATGAATATATCAAGTTAGAATTACATACCTCTTTGATGTAGATTGTCTTCATGAAGCTTGAGTGCCTAGTGCCCCAAGTGTGACACCTCAAATGGTTCACACAACACCAAATACACTTGGAATGACTTGATAGAATTCCACACTTCATGAAAATCGGCTAGCCCTTTCTATTAATCTAGTGCCGATTTTGTCAACAATAAGATGCTTATATAGTTAGTGACAATTAGAGTAAACCCTAATTTTCATGGCTTTCCATTTCCTTGGATCCATGGGTTCAAATATACCATGGAGCATCCATGGAGCATCTTATGGGTTTTAGCCCAACTTGACAATCCATGAAGCATTAGCCCACTATACAAGTATGGATGATTTACACAATCAACCCATATATTTAATTAGTCTTCTTTTGATCACTTAATTAATCCTAGATTAATTGTTGATCAATACTAATTAAATAATCTTATTAATATAGTAGAACTTATAATATATTAACAAACCTTAAGTGTTATTTCTCTCATTATAGTCTATCCAAATGCATGATGCCATGCAACCCAAATGGACCATGCCGGGTCGGGTCAAGTCTTACCAATTATAGTTATGGACTTAGACATTAATCCAACAGTCTCCCACTTGGATAAGTCTAAAACTATTATTGCGTATGCCTTCAAGAACCGACTGGCAATCGTAGCCCTCAAAAGCTTCTGTCGAACTCTGACCTTGTAGATGAACTCTGACCTTTGTCAATGACTTGTCCATTAGATAAGGGATCATATATTCCTCCATTCTAGATATCATATGAACTGAGACATGGATTATAATCATTCTCTCTGTCCATTTGTTGTTTCCCGATTTCCGATTTATGACGACTGACTAATTGAACAAATCAAATCAGTCCTGGCCCGGCCGAGCACTTCCATTTGTCATCATCAAATCATCGAGGGGCCCATATATATCGCTTTTATCCCGAAGGTAAAAGGAATGGATAAACTTCGAATCAGATGGCTTGTTCTACTACTTGTTGAATCATACACAAAGGCATGTTTTATAACATCGAGTTACCAATGCGTTTTCGTGCAATCAATGTATAACCAACTCATAGTAACAACTCATATCTCTAGGTTTAAAGAATATAAGATATTATCGTCTCATGATCACTTGTGATAAAATCCATGAAGTGATTCCAATGAGCGCGGGTTGAATCCAATACTCAGAACTTATGAGCACTCATGAGTGTTGTAGCCCTTTGTCCAACATCTTAGACCTCTACAAGCCAACCCATGACAGTCTTGATTCATATCTACTTCCAACATATGACCGGCTGTGGATGGTTTGAATAACTTAGTCATTCCGGAAGGATAACTTAGTTTATTCTGGAAGTCAAAACATGCAAAATGAAACACAAGAATAATTGAATCTAATATGGTATCAAAACCTATGAACATAAATAAAACAGCTTTTATTTATCACCATATGATTACACATTATTCATTGTATACTGTTTCAGCTATCAACTTTATTCTTGAATTTAAAACAATAGTTGTCCAATGCTCCAAGCAAGTACACTATGTTTTCTAAACACTAGTCATGCCATACACCAAGTATGCATACTATGTTTGTCTATGATCTTTACTTTGTGAAATAGATCAATTGAACATAACTCCAATGATCCTCTTTTCACAGTCCCAAATCCTTACTGCAAATGCAAGAATTCCAAATTCATGCCATTTACTGAAATTTGTTAGATTCTAAACTTATATGCACTGTTCCTCTTGTAATGATTATGTACAAAGTCAGAAAGACTTGACAACAACCATTATAGAGCATTCCAAAGGAGATCAGCTCCTTGGAAACATCCTTCTTGCATTAAGTTTCCTAATCTTACACAGATTGAATAATTTCTAACTTTGAAACATTTCCAGATTCCATTTTGACTATAACTTCTGAACAAGAGTTGCCTCCTTACAGATTATGTCAATATGGTCCTTCCAGAATTAACACTATACTTCTAATTGTCCTTGAGCAACCAATCTTTGGTAAACCATAGATTGTCCTCGACAATTGTTTAATCCTTTTAGTCATATCCAGTTCTAAACCGTTTCCCTTCTTAATGCCTCAAGCATTTGGAAAATTTTAGAACGGATGAATATAGCACATGTAATCGATCCTATATCCGAAGCATATGGGACACGATTCATGATGTCTCACATAAAGACTAAACCAGTCTTTTGCTATAATATTTCCATTTCTATTTGCCAAGTTCTCAAAATTCAGATTATGAAAAGAGGATGCCGTAATCATAATCGAATTTTAGAATGCAAATAATGGACCCATATATAGAATTTCCTTATGTTGAGCCATTCCAACATGAAATTCATATATATATCCTTGACTAAATACGATTAAAACCTCAATCTAAGCTTTTAGATTTGAGATGAAGTATAATTTCCTCTCCCTTAATTATAGCAAAACAACTTTTTCCCAATTGAAACTTTTTGTTTTCTATAATTAACATTGCTAACTTGCAACCTTTATCATAATTATCATGCTCCCACTAACATGATGATTATTAGCATAACACTTATGCTCCCACTAGCTTTGACATGTACTCATAAATCAGCTGGACTTCTAAAAATCAATACTTTATTGACTTTCTTACCAAAGTTCAGATTTCTGATACTAGATTGCTTTGATAAAACTTTATCAATATCATACACCTTATCTTAGATAGCTTACAGGTGTGTCTAAACAATTTTAAGAACTATGAAAAATGGATGCCGTAATCATAGTCTCAATTTTTTTTAGACCTTTGCCACTTCTCACAAGTCTATGTTAGTGTGCCGGTTAACCACACACGCTCCACTAACGACTTTGAGAATGCAAATATCACAATTGCTATCTAGCTAAAATCTACTTAGTGAAAGTGTTTCCTCACCATCATTTTCATGATACGGAGAGAAACCTTATGACACTTAGATTTAATGGTGTATGTGTTCTTATCCATGTGAATTGTCAAAACCATAGTCACAATACAAGGATAATGACAAATCCAAACTCATATGGACTGAACTCAATCTTAATTTCTTGCCACCTGGCAGCTCAAGGGCCTGCCATTGCTTCCAAGTTGTTGTGCAACCAATTGAGAACTCTAAGAACTCATATGCAAAGCCAACTTTAATTGGAATGGGCACAGAATATGTCAACACGATAGGTTATGAACCTCAAGTCGTGTGCTAGTGAAGAACTTCAAGTTTTATTCATGATTAGTTCTTGAGACTTTCAAGACCTTTAAGACTCCCACTCTCCTCTTGACATATAAGACTCTCTTGTCAAATATTCAAGAGATAGTGTGGATTCTAATCAAGAAAAACACTTCACACAATTGGCCTTAGTTGGTCTTTGTTTTATCCAAAACATCACAACTTACCAATTTCAAATGTACAAGAGTAGAAAACTTTTACTCTTACATTTGACAAGTGTTTAAACCTTCTTTAAGACATGTCACTCAAGTTACAGTCTTAGAGTATAACTCTAGAATTGTTTTTGGAACGAAGTATGAATCATCTTCTTGATTTAACCACTTCAACAATTCATAGCTCCTCTTCTTAGCTATTAGAATGCACTTAGAGGATGAATTGTGATAAGGTCTCTAAATCGTTAAGATGATCATATAATATGATACTAAAGTACTCTCCCATCTTTTCAGATTTGAGAAACTTTTATCCTTCTGCCTAATTTGATTCTTCTTATTCGCTCTGCCATACATTGGAACCTTTTCCAATGTCTCAGAATTACACTTAAGCTTGTAAGTATAACCATATTTCTTGATCTTTAGTAAATTATGACGAATAATCTTATCGATCTTTTGTGGTGGACTTGACCAGTGCACCAAAATATGTACTCGATCCCTTAGTCCTTCACTTGACTCACACATCCATGTGAACAAGTAGTTAGTCTTAATTTTTCCAATGCTTGAAAGTTCTCATTCATCATGCTATACAACTTGCATGATTCCAAGTTCCGGTCCAATTGAAACTTGGGTGATGATAATCTTTCCTTATTTAGTAAATTTAGACATTACCACAAATGAAAGAATCAATTTCATATTTCCACTCTTGCTATTAATGGAATCTTATAAGCAACAAAATTTTTCACAGATGCCATTGTAAGGATATTTTAAAATAAATAAAATCAGAAATTTTCCTTTTATTTTAAAACTTTGCGGAAAAACTATCCTTACAGTGCAAAAGCACATGAAAACTTTGTTGTTATCTATTCCTAAGCAATATATCATAACTCCTAAGAAGTAGCTCAAGAATCCGATCTTCAAACTATGCAATAGAAATCCATCTACGCGATCAGACTCAACATATTCTTTCTTTAAGTTTCTTCACTTTTCTTTGATTCTTAAAACATCAACATGTGACCCAGTCACATCATGTATCAAGAATCTCAGAATAGAAACTTAGCAGAGTTAGATAGTGGATTTTACGTGAAGTAGAGTCAAACTTATTGACTTTAACATCCTTAGGTAAAATTTGGCAGCTTCGCAACTAATGCCCCTTCCTTTGGCAATGGACCCTTGATAATGGGACTATCTCAGACTTAGCCTCTCTCTTTACCATTTGGTCAACCAAGTTGACTATGGCCGATCCCTTTCCATTGGGAAGAGAGAGCTTTACTGGATTTTCAATGTCATTATTGTCAATGTCCATAAAGTTTTAGGAAGTTGATCTTAGCAAATGGATAAGATCATTAAGGGTCTTGTCATAGTCTGTTTCATAGGAGTCCCAAAGGAACTCACTATGTGACTTAGAAAGTGATTGAACCACCAACTTTCTCAAGACTTTGACACCCAACTCTCCCGGCTTGTCAATATGTGACTACATCTCCAAGATGTGACCACACATAGACCTTTTACTTGCCAATAAGGCTTGAGTGACCTTAAACTTTTCAAGAACTTGTGGGTTAGGGAGAATAATTGGAGGAGGTAAAAGAAGTATGATTTACCATGGGACATCATCTTAATTTAGGAAACTTGTTTCAAGAGATTTGGGACGATCATAAATGTCTAAACCAGACATCTTTTGGCAGATATACAAGATAGATGATTTAAAGTCCTTAATATAACACCCAATATGAAATATTAAGTCTAGGACCCAACAAACTATTTTATAACTTAGAAGAGGGATGCCGTAATCCAAGCTATAAAATAGAATGACGATTCACCAATTTCCACCAAGATAAACGAAATGTATTATTAGGTTTTAATTGGATTTGAAACTCCTAGATCTTTTGAGATTCATTGAACTGTTCAATGGCATGTTTCAATCTCGAGTGTGCCCTTCAGGTTTTGTGACTGGGATGCCGAGGATCACAAAACAAGGTGTGAAGTAACCATGCAAATATACTTGGTACCCTTAATATTTACCCCTTAATCGATGTGCCGGTTAACCACACACGCTCCACCAATACTATGATAAATATTAAGTTACCCTTTGCCTACCTTGTTAAGTCCAGGTTAGTGTGCCGGTTAACCACACACGCTTCACTAACGACTTAAACAAAGTGCAAAGTGTAATTTCATGGATTAGCACCTTATTCACATTTTCCTAAGTAACTAAGATTGGGTATTTTAAAAGGTTTAGTTACTTAGTATTTATCACTAATACTTTTAATGAAGGGAGAATTATAGTCCTTGTCCTACCCGTTCGGCTAACGACCCTCCACCAGTCAAGGAAGCGGTGGGTGAGAGTGGACACCCATTAAACTGCCATTTTATAGGCAGTAACCTTATACCCCCCTTATAGACCGGCTTCGTGAATGATGCCTACTAACGGTAAGACTGACTTTACTCTTATACATATATATATATATATATATATATATATATATATATATATATATATATATATATTATTAACTTATAATATTATAAAGTATAAGGGTTGAATTTTAACTTTTCAAATTCTAAGGGCTAACTTGGAACTAAAGTATTCATAAGAGAAAACTTTTCAAATTCCAAAACTTGAGGGCAAGTTTTGAAACTATTCAAAACTAATTAATTCCATAACTTATGTGTTTAAAGTAGTTTTAAATAAAAGACTCTTCAAGTTCCATAACTTGAGGACAAGTTATGGAAGACTTTAAACTAATAAAAGAATGTAACTTTTCTTTATTTTTGTAACTTATGGAATTAATTAAGGTTACACTTTTTATTACTTAATGAAGTGACTCTTGAACCTCCATAACTTGAGGACAAGACTCTTCATTTTTTGTAACCATTGCCAACTTTTATGAGTTTTATGAAACTTAAATGTGACTTTTCATATAACTTGAGGACAAGTTACAAAAACACATTTTAGAATCAACTCTTAGATTAAAATGGATTGAAAACACATAATCAATTAACTTTTCTATTAATCTAAGCAACTCATAAGAACAAGATAATTCAAATCAAACTTTTTCATGTAATTAGCCTAATCACTAAACTAATACAAAACATGAATCTATTGACAATTATCTTTGAAATTGGATTAGCATGAACATTACCACATCAAAAACAAGTTTATAAGTCCAAAAACAGCTTAGGGTAATGTTCCTAGTCCATTTCTAGCCAAAAACCTCGAAAAAATGCTGTCTGGGGCTCCTACTCGTCGAGTGTATCAACTTACTCGACGAGTAGGATGATTTTCTTCATGGACTCGGCGAGTTCATCAGTGGACTCGGCGAGTCCAGTGCCCAGAAAGCCATAAAATCGATTTTTTCAGCATTTTTCAGCAACTTGCATCAAGTATAATTGAAAACAAGGCTAGGCTCTGATGCCACTGTTGGCTTTTGAGCATTCTAACACTCCTAAGTGTACATGCAACCCTAAATACCTTGGATCTATGTTTTCTCTATTATACATGCAAATATGAACTTTCCAAGGTATTCATCCTAACTAGCATAATAACATTGATTCAAATGAATATATCAAGTTAGAATTACATACCTCTTTAATGTAGATTGTCTTCATGAAGCTTGAGTACCTAGTGCCCCAAGTGTGACACCTCAAATGGTTCACACAACACCAACTACACTTGGAATGACTTGAGAGAATTCCACACTTCATGAAAACCGGCTAGCCCTTTCTATTACTCTAGTGCCGATTTTGTCAACAATAAGATGCTTATATAGTTAGTGACAATTAGAGTAAACCCTAATTTTCATGGCTTTCCATTTCCTTGGATCCATGGGTTCAAATATACCATGGAGCATCTTATGGGTTTTAGCCCAACTTGACAATCCATGAAGCATTAGCCCACTATACAAGTATGGATGATTTACACAATCAACCCATATATTTAATTAGTCTTCTTTTGATCACTTAATTAATCCTAGATTAATTCTTGATCAATACTAATTAAATAATCTTATTAATATATTAGAACTTATAATATATTAACAAACCTTAAGTGTTATTTCTCTCATTATAGTCTATCCAAATGCATGATGCCATGCAACCCAAATGGACCATGCCGGGTCGGGTCAAGTCTTACCAATTATAGTTATGGACTTAGACATTAATCCAACAGTTTTGGGAATTTGTTTTATTATAATCAGAAATGAAATTTTTGGGTCATTATTTTTGGTTGTTACAAAGTGTTTGTTACCTTAGGGAATGGTGATAAAGTTAAACCTGAAATTAACAAAATTGTTAAGGAGGATAACAAGAGAGCTTCGAAAGAATGATTTTTCTCAAACCAGAGCACAATCGAAAATAACCTTAACAAGAACTCATCTACTTTTCAAAGACAAAAACCAAAAAGAAATGGGGCTGTTAAAACGAAAAAACCTAAGGTTGCAAAACAAACAATTGAAAAAGTTTCTCAAAAGCCAAATCAAGATGCTCAAAGTTTCAAAGAACAAATTGAAAAGATTTCAAAAGAAAATGGAATTTCGATGAGAAAAGCAAGAAAGAAAGTTTATTGGAAAAATTTTGAGTCTAAAAAGAAACAAGATATTTCATCAAAAAAACCGTCTGAAAAACCAAAGACTATATAAGTTCAGACCAAGTACAAAATAAATCTTTTGTTGAAAACAATCTACTTCAAAACCCGCTCTCAAACAACAAGATTTTTCAAAAAGGGGTTCAAATGTTGAAAAATGTGTTGGATCAGCTAGATAAAAATAATGAATTACGTGTGAAGTCTCAATCAGATTCTTTTAATCATGCATTAAAGGAATTAAAAGCAATTGCCACAAAACGCCATGTGTTGTTTGTTCAAGATGTTAAAAAGGTTCATGAGGATGTAAACTTGAAGATGGAGGAACTTCGATCTGATATAGCAAATGAGGTTGCCCAGCTTGATCACAACTATTCCTCTCTTAACAAGAAGGTGGATATCGTTGCTAATGTTGTAACAAAGGTTGTTGAATTGTATACTTCTCTTCTTTCTAAGATGGACAAGCATTCAGAATCCGATTCTAAAAGTCTTGCCAAGATTGAAGCACTTCTGGGGGATATGAAAGAACAAGTTTCAAAGCTTGGGTCTTTTTCACAATCTTTTGTTTCACCTGATTCGTTGTCCACCTTGTTTTCATCTTTTGAAGCTTCCATCAAAGCTGAAATTGCTCCGTTGTTGAAGTTGATTAATTTCATGTCAATTAATGCACCGCCTGTTCGCACAAGGGTGCAAAGGGGAGAAAGAAATGTAACTATTGGCATGGGATCGAGTGTTGGTATGGGTTCGTCAAAATCAAAAGATGGCAGTGATGTGAAGGTTGTTGGAAAAGTAATGTCTACTTAAATTTCCACTTCGATGCCCAAGACTTCATTTTCGACTATTTCTACCACGATTACAACAAGGCCAGTGACAAAAGGAGTTGTTATTGGGGGATCAACTTCATCAAAGCCACCCTAATCAACTGAATAGATGAAGGTAAAGGGAAGGGTATTTCTGTCGAACCAACTGCTGAAGATAAGAAAATTGCTTTAGAAAAAGAGATGGAAAAACAAAGGCAAATACAAAGCATTCTTCGTCAAAGGCAAAGTGACCCTTGTGGTCTCGAAAAAGGTGATACCACAAAGCACTATTGTTACGAAACCATTGAAGCCTTGGTTTTCAGTGGGGTGATGCATGAGTTCGAGAAGGTTCCCAGGAAAAGTTATGCTACTGAGAATACTGATTTTAATCAGTTGGACTTCCCAATCAATAAAATGATGTTCATGGCTTCTCAATATCAAATCGTTGATAAGTTTGAAGACAAGGAAGAATATAAACAATTGAAGATTCGATTTCATGCAGTCCTTGGGAAAAGAGAAGAAGAAATTTGGTCTCTGGTGAAAATAGTGAGAGTTCTACGCATACGAGCTTCTTTTTTGATGTTATTTATATCCACGCTTAGGTAAAAATAAAATCTACAACTTTTCTTTTTACTCCGTCGGCTAATTCTAGACCGATCTTAAATTTAACAGTAGGAGGTGATTACACTGTTAAATGTCCGCGTAAAATTCATAACTTTTACATACGGACTCCGTTTTCGTCCGTCTTTTTGTCGTTGAGTTCCTATTAATGAGATATTAAACTCTCATTTAGATTGCGTAAGCCAAAAACTGCTCGAACTAAAATTCGAGTTTCGGGCCATGCACCGTTATGCCAAATCTTAGAAAAATCATAACTTCCTCATACGAAGTCAGATTTGGGCGTTCTTTTTATGAATACTCTCGGTTTAACATTTTATACGACTTTTGTTTAGATCGCTAAGGCTAAAAGTCGCTCTATCGTAAATTCACTATTTACGCTTCCCGGTGTCGTGCCGGTTCCGTCACGAAACTTCGACGGGTCATAACTTCTTCGTTATAACTCGGATTTCGGCGTTCTTTATTTCTACGGAACCCTTGAGACATATTCTACAACTTGGTTAAGATTATCTATTATAAATAATCTTTTGTCGAAAATTCGTTTTCGACCCCTATTATCTCTAAATTGACTAGCCCGGATCTACGGGCGTTATATATATATATATATATATATATATATATATATATATATATATATATATATATATATATATATATATATATATATATATATATATATATGTGTGTGTGTATGTGTGTGTGTGTGTGTGTGTCCGCATGTGCTTAGAACCTTACCTTCACAACCTTAGGCGAACCAAGTAATTCGTAATTATCTCTCATAACTGCTTCAAAATAAGTTTCTCATAGAATGAGCACGAAGAAAGCTTTATCAACTTGGATGTTTACCTGCACAACCTTAGGCGAACCAAACCGTATACTTAAACTCACATCAAAACTGATTTGATGTATCGTTTCGAAGCTTGTTTTGTGGATATTGGATGAGTGGTATATTTGTTTTCCACTTTTCTATTCTTTCTTTAAAATTGATAATGTTTCTGCATCTAAACTAACTGGTTTGTGTTCCCAAAAAAATTCTGGTTCATGCATTCATAAGCTGCTTCTTTCCTGTCGTCTTTATAGGTAGTGTTCGTCTTAGAGGAGACTACCTAAAAACAATGTTGTAGTGATTGCTATGGACGAGAACAACCAGACCCTCCCTATAGCATTTGGTTTGGTGGTGGAAAATAATATCTACTGTTGTACATGGTTCCTGATAAGGTTAAAAGAAGATCTTAGACACGATGGGGAAGTATCATTCATAACCACTGTTAGGGCCAGGATCCTCGAACCTCATCAGATATTCAGGATCCTTAACTATTTCAGGATTCCGACTATTACCGTTATTATTATTTACTAACATTTATAACAGTTATATTCCGTTCTTAACTAACAGATGTACATAAATAGTCAAGAGAAGACTTATTCTCAACAGAGTTTCGTCTCAACTATGTTAATGACCTGGAATACCAAGTCAAACAACGTTCACAAAGCTGGTCATAGGGGATCCCGGGAATATCAGATATCTTGTTAGCTAGTTTATACTATAAATTGACACTTGTATCTCGCACATGACACACACTGCTTACTTTGAGCTTACTCTAAAAACTTTTCACTTGTTCTTACTGAATTACTCTTTGTAATCATCAATTTATATTAATAAAATCATCAAGGTAGGTGATCGTTATCACCTCCCAAGGTTTTGTGCGGGAGATCTTAGCAAGGATCAAGGGCTTTCCTTGTAAACAATCGTGTCATTCTCTTTATCTTTTTGTAATGCACAAATCGAACATTACAACCTCTCATTCAATTTGGTTGATCTATACTTGTATAATTTTTTACCAAAACAATTTGGTGCCCACTATGGGGCCGTGGTGTTCAAAATCCTCGAAAGATCATGTCTACACAACCAATCCTTTCTTCATCCTCCACTCCTTCCATTCCAACCAAAAACCTACCACCGCCACCGAGTGGAGCCCCTGGTCAGAGGAAAGCGCCTGGCACTTCCAAGAAAAACACCCTTCTGGTCACTAACCAAGGAAGTTTGGGATCTTCATGACTCCAGGATCCAACTGCTCCGGTCACTACTACTGAACTTAGGCCTGGAAATCGTGTCGTGTTCGGGTTGGCGGGTCGCGGGTTGGCGGGTTAAAATATGCCAACCCAAACACGACCCATTTAAATATATTGGTCACGGGTTAGCGGGTTTGGAACATAAACCCATATATGACCCGTAAACTCATTTATTTATATGGGTTCACATGTTGGCGGGTTCGTGACTTAGATTTGGGTTCGTGGGTCATATTTCATAAATAAAATTAATAATTAAACATGAATAAATTTTTGATGGTTGATGCAAACATATCCGAATTTTAGACGCTTAGCTACTTAAGTCTTAAAGTCTTAAACATCCAAATGAAAATTAAAAACATTCATAGAAACATGTTCAAACTAAACATTAATACAAACATAGATAATTCAAGTGCTAAAGTAATAGCCACAATTCCCAGTTTTTTCTCCCAAAAAACAAAGTTAATTCTCGAACACCATTTTCTTCTTTATGATGAACTTCAACCTTCAAGTAGAAACAATAGCCACGATTAAAACACACACGAGCAAAATTATAAAAATATATAGTTGTCATTAAAAATAACTCACCAAATGTCAACTTAAAGTTTATTAGAACTCGCAACCTCTGTTTTGTCTTCGACAATGTACATATTCATGACGTTTTGAGTCAGTTTATCGATATCGACATGAGTATCAACTGGATAAGAAAGATAAAAATAAAAAAGTAAATACAAAATAATAGTTAATATAAGTAAACAATAAATTATAAATACTACCTTTTCTCCAAAAAACCAATCCCTACTACAAATTACAGCTTCAACAATGTCAGGCTTCATGGAACACTGATATTCATTCAAAACTCTTCTACTGAGACTAAAAGCTGATTCAGACGCTACTAGTGAAACGGGAACACAAAGTATATCCATAGCTAATTTAGCTAATTCTGGATACCTATACAGTTGGGATTGCCAAAACTTAAGTATGTTAATGGAAGAAGTTATTTTAGTTCTTGGTAGAAGTACTCTCAACACCATGTGATACACTTTCCGACCCAATTTCTTCAACTGAATCATCACTTCCATCATTAACATCCAAAGGATTGGTGTTATTAGTATCTGACATAACTCTCCTACAATGAAAAAACAGAGGAACATCAAGTATAGAAACAAATACACAGATACACTTCACATACACATATACAGATACACTTCACATACATAAATACATTGTTCACACTTCACATACATAGATACACAGATAACATAGTCACAAACACTTAACCTGTAGATGTAGGATAGACCTAAAGATAAGATATAGTGAACTTATTATAAAACATATACTGATACATAATTTCCTGTTCAGAATTTATGGGCTGTTATCACTTTCCGAATAAAAACCAACAGTACACATTAATTTCCTGTTCAAAATTTGGGCTTTCTTAGTTACGTGTTTGTATTATCAGCCTATCAGGTCATCGACAGTCTCACTTATCACAATCCTATTATAACCACTCATACACACTTCATCTTATGATTAAAAACCAAATCGGAAAATTGAGGAATTGCATCTTGTAATCGGAAAACTAAAAAATGAGACAAAAGAACAATTTAAGAAACATACCAAAGGATCGATCTTATTGGTGTAACTCACGTTCAGGGCTTCACCACTTCAGCCTTCAGGCATCAACGACTCAACGTTGTTTGTGATTTCGATACTTGATTTAGAATTTCGATCACAGAGTAACAGAGGGGAGAGTGGGACTGTCGACTGTGGGAGACCGGGAGACTAGAAGAGGGACTGAGGGAGATAAGCTCAATTTCAAATCGCTCATACAATCATACGCCGATACACGATTTGATTTAGGGAAAAAATGGGCATAATCAAATGGTTACAGAATACATACTTACGACCTTAGGAGTTACATATATATATATATATATATATATATATATATATATATATATATATATATATATATATATATAATTAAAAAATTTAAACGGGTTGGCTGGTCAACCCGTTTATTTTTTGAGAAACCCATATATGACTCGTTTAATAAACGGGTTGACGGGTAGGCGGGTTGAAAAATTCAACCCAAACCTGTTTATTTCGTGTTGTGTCACGGGTCGTGTCGAGAATTTTCAACCCTAATCGAGAATTGTCAGCCCTAGTTGAACTCTTTGCTATGATGAAGAAAGTGACGCAACAGATGGCTCAATAGCAAGATGACAACAGAACACTACTTAGAGAAGTGGAGAGGATGAAGGCAGAATTTCAAAAATCATAGGAAAAGATGCCCACAGTTGTACATCCAAGGATCCTGAACTTCGACAATGCAGGATCTCAAAATTTGCTCCTGCGATAGCTGATACCAAAGTTCCTAAGTGCTTCCAGACCCTTAGAATGAAGCCTTACGATGGAACTACGGATCCTGAAGAGCACATAGAACAATACCTAGAAAGGATGGAGATCATTCCCATCCCAGTGCACTTCAAGGAAGCATGGCTATGCAAAGGCTTTGGGTTGACCCTCATGGGATCAGCCCTCAAATGGCTGCTAAACGTTCCTCCCTATTCTATTACTTCCTTTGCACACTTAGTCAATATTTCAATAACCATACTTCTTGTAGCAGAACCTTCGATAAGATCACTAGTGATCTCTATCGGGTGGTTTAGGATCCTAAGGAACGACTTAGGGATATTGTTAACAGGTTTGGCAGGGAAGCTCTGAGCATCCCCAACATTGACATGGCGACTACTGTAGAGGCCTTCAAGATGGGTCTAAGGAAGGATTCACCCTTCTATGAAGATCTTGTGATGACCCCATGCAAGATATTGGACGAAGTTAGGTGCCGAGCATTGAGATTCATTAGATTGAAGAGGATAAAGAAGTACAGAAAAGGAGCAACCCTTCAAGTCAATACGCGAATCCTAACAGGAAGGTCGAATCCTCGGCTCCAAGATCCAACAAGACGAAGCCTTATTCCAAACCAGATTATCACAGGGTTAATGCCCTCGAAGATGAAGGGGAGAAAGAGGAACCTCCTAAGATCACTGACTATTATTGTTCTGAGGATGATTCAGGTTTAATCCATGTTATGTAGGATCTCGGAGACAAGGCAAGGTGGTCAAAAAAGGATAACAAATCCACCAGTTGGAAAGACAAGTCCAAATGGTGTGCTTACCACGAAGATTTCGGTCACATGACGGAGGACTGCATAGCCCTAAGAAAGGAGATCAACTATCTCCTCAGCAAAAGGCATCTCAAAGAGATCGTGGGAAGAAAGAAAGAGAGGTCACATGATCCCGTAGAAACCAGGATCTCAACCCCCAAATGTCAAGATAATTAATATTATCTCATGCGAATCTAACATTTGTGGTACTTTTTATTCTCAGGCTAAAAGACACGCCAAGGTCTCTAAAACATAAAAGGAAAATAGACCATGGAAGAATACCTTGGTTAGCAATGAAAAGGAAATCATGTTTGACGAGACGGACAGGGAAGGGATCCAGGATCCTCACTATGACAGACTCGTGATAACATTGTACATTGCCAACCACTTCGTTAGAAGGATCCTTGTTGACGGAGGATCCTCGATCAACATCTTACTCTTGGACGCACTAAAGAGGATGAACGTCCTGGAATTAGAGATAATCAGAAGATCCTTGGTCCTCATAGGATTTAGCAGAGAAACAAAACACACCATTGGGGAGATAAAGCTACTAATATACATAGATGGGGGGGGGGGGGGGTAAACTATTTAAAAAAATTATGTGTTATTGACACTTTATCTTCTTATAATGTGATATTAGGTAGACCGTGGATCCACGAGATGAAAGCGGTTCCATCAACATATCATCAGTGTGTAAAGATGAGATCAACAAGAGTCAACGGAATGTTATAAAACCTCTATGAAGCCTACGATGAAACCCCAGCAAGCATAGAAATTAAGGCAGGGGCACGACATTTCCTAGAAACGAAGGAGCAAGATGTGAAGGAAGTGCCCCTGAGCATCGAGGATCATGAAGCCAAAGTCCTCATAGGATCCTCAATACCTGAGAAAATCGAGCAATACCTGTTAAACTTCCTTTGAACCAGAAGCAAGACATTCACATGGAAACACGAAGATATAACAGGTATAGAAAAGAGTATTATCACTCACAAACATAATATTGATCCTTCTTTTAGACCGATACACCAAATGAGAAGGAAGTTTGCACCCGAAAGGAATCAGATCATCCAACAAGAAGTGGAAAAGCTCCTCAAGAGAGGGATGATCAAGGAAGTGAAGTTCCCAAGATGGCTAGCTAATGTAGTTGTCGTACAGAAGAAGAACGGAAAATAGAGAGTATGTGTAGACTACACAGATCTAAACAAGGCTTGTCCTAAGGATTCTTTCCCTCAACCACACATTGACTCCATGATAGATGCAACGGCTGGCCACAAACTCTTAATCTTCATGGATGCTTTAGCAGGATTCCAACAAATCCAGATGGAACTATCTGATCAAGAAGATACAACCTTTATAACGCCCACATGTGTATATTGTTACACTGTAATGCCTTTTGGTCTTAAAATGCAGGTGCAACATATCAAAGACTGGTAAACTGGATGTTTAAAGACAAGCTGGGGGACACCATGGAGGTCTACATTAATGACATGGTGGTGAAGTCCACGAAAGCTGAAGATCATCTCAAGGATCTCAAAGAAGCCTTCGACATTCTAGACGAATATAACATTAAGTTGAATCCGTTTAAATGCCACTTTGGGATGAAGTCAAGCAAGTTCCTTGGGTATATGGTAACCAATAGATGAATAGAATCAAGCCCGGGGCAGATCAAAGCAATCATCTAGCTGCAATCTCCATCTTCAACAAAAGACATCCAAAGGCTAACCGGAAGAGAAGCGATACTCAACAGGTTAATTTCAAGATCCTCAGAACGGTATGAGCCCTTCTATGATATCTTGAAGAAGAATAAGAGCTTTGAATGGACCCAAGAACACCAAGAAGCTTTTCAGGAACTCAAAAGATACTTAAGTTCTACAGCACTGCTGGTGAAGCCTATAGATGGAGAACCACTTCTCCTCTACCTCTTGGTATCATCAAATGTAGTAAGTGTTGTCTTAGCCAAGGATCTTAACGGAGAGCAACATCCTATCTACTATGTAAGTAAAAGTCTTCTGGATCTTGAGACCAGGTATTCTCGTCTCGACAAATTCATTCTTGCATTAGTAACTACTTCTACTAAGTTACGACATTATTTCGAGACACATACTATACATGTGAAAACTAATTACCCTATTAAGAATATGATGAGAAAATCAGAGATGTTAGGAAGGATGGCAAAATGGCCAGTGAAGTTAAGCACGTTTGAAATCAAATATGAGCTAAGATCCGCCATAAAGTCACAAGCATTAGCAGACTTTGTAACTGACTATAGTGATGATCTACTAAACAAAGTAGACATTGAAGCTAAACAACTCCTAGAAAATGAACACTTGGGGAAATGGAGACTATTCACAGATGGAGCTTCAAACCAAAAAGGAACCAAGCTAGGGATCATACTAAAATCGCCATAGGGGGACATCCTACCCAAGAAGTTAGTTGCAAATTCAACACAACCAACAACGAAGCGGAATATGAGGCACTCATCATGGGACTACAATTGGCTAAGGATCTTCAAATCAAGGATATTCGGGTATTTGTTGATTCTTTATTATTAACTAATCACTTCAATGGGTCTTATACGGTCAAAGGTGAAAGATTAGCATTATACCTTCAGATCCTCAAAAAATTAGCCTCCGATTTTGAAAAATTTAGCCTCACCCAAGTTCCCAGAGAAGAAAACACAGAATCAGACACATTAGCCAACTTAGAATCCTCCATAAGAATCCCACCAGAAATGAAAATCCCTATAACCCACATAATAACTCTAGCTATAGAAGCCCTTTCCGACAAACCCCACGATCTTGAACAACCAATAAGTATAGCAACCATCGGAGATTCTGACCCTCAGATCCCTCCTTAAAGGGATCCCGATGAACAGGATCCTCGAAGAAGTCCACGATAATGGATCCAACCCATTATTGAGTATCTCCAAAGTGACACGATCCCAACAGATGAAAAAAGAGAAAGAGAATTCAGAACAAGAGTCTCAAGATTCGTAATAATCCAAGGTAAACTCTATAAAAAATCTATGACATGTCCATATCTCAGATGCTTGGAAGAGACATGTCCATATCTCAGATGCTTGGAAGATCCTAAAGCTGCAGAAGTCGTGAAGGACATATATGAAGGAGATTATGGCAATCACATTGGGGGCAGATCCTTATGCTCCAAGGTATTGAGAACAGGATATTACTGGCCAAACATGAAGAGAGAAACTTTTCTACATGCTTAAAAGTGTGATGCTTGCCAAAGACACAACAACATGCTACATCAACTAGCAGAACCTCTACATCCTATTATCTCTCCATGGACATTCATGAAATGGGGAATGGATATAGTGGGAAAATTACCAATAGCTCCAGGAGGAAAAGTTTTCATGTTGGTGATGTCTGATTACTTCTCGAAGTGGATCGAAGCTGAAGCCTTCGTTCAGGTTAGAGTCAAAGAGGTAGTCTCATTTATTAAACATAATATATTGACCAGGTTCGAGATCCCCACTGAAATCATATGCGACAGTGGATCCCAATTCATAAGCAAAAGGACAAGAGACTATTGCAGGAGTTGGGGGATCAAAATGATAATGTCTACTCCTATTCACCCCCAAGCTAATGTTCAAGCTGAATCTTGCAATAATATCATAGTAAACAACCTGAAGAAAAGACTAGATAAAAAGAAAGGAAGATGGGCAGAAGAGCTTCCTTTCGTCATATGGGCAGATAGGACTACTTCCAAAGTAGCCACAGGTCAGACCCCCTACTCCTTGGTGTTTGGAACAGAAGCAGTGATCCCTACCAAAATCGTGATCCTGAAGGCAAGATACCTACTCCAAAGTCAAGAAAACAATGATAGGAGCCTAGCCCAGGATCTTGACACTGTTGAAGAACTCAGAGATCTTCCCAAGATATGCATTGTTTCTCAACAACAAAGGATCACCAAGGCTTACAACAAGAACATAAAAGTTATAAGGTTCCAAATAGGAGACTTGGTATTAAGGAAAACATTCCAAAACACCAAGGATCCTAGTGTAGGTAAATTAGCTCCTAGGTGGGAAGGACCATATCTCATAGATGTTGAAGCAAGAAAAGGAGCATATTGGCTAGAAATCCTCGAAGGAGACATTTTGCCAAGATCCTAGAATGCTTTACATCTCAAAGCATACTATATGTAAATAAGATCGATTGATATTCAACAAAACTAAGGTGCACATGTTCTTTACCTTAAACTTTTCATCATTACATATTTTCTCCTTGAATACATTTCTAGCTTAAGCATCGGAGGGGCGTTAGCTAGACTTACTCCCACCCCTAGCTAAATGTTTTCTATGCAGAACGACATACAACTAAGGATCTCCATAAGTAATTATCCTAAAACATAAGGATCCTCAAGGTTGAAGAGCCTGAAACATAAAGATCCTCAAGATCCTGAAACATAAGGATCCTCGAGGTTAAAGATCCTGAAACATAAGGCTCTTGACACACGAAGATCTCAACATCTTAATGCTTGGACAATTCAATTATACTAACGGTATGATCTTTAAATTGTCATATACACAAGCTAGAGACTAATCATCTCTCCTACGCTTAAGGGTACGTAATCCCCTCTAAGGTTTAAAAAGCTAGTTACCTTTTTCACACGAACTAAGATATCATGTGGACAAAGACATGGAATAGAGTCATACTCAATGTCCAACAATTCTTTTCCCAATTTCTGATTTGTTTGACATAGAACTTAATCGAACACAACAATTTAGTCCTGACCGGGCCCGACACATAAGTCAACACAAAATCATCGAGGGGCCCAAGATATCGCTTTTAGCCTCTTAGGATAAAAGGAACAGATAAACTTTGACTTATATGCTTATACTATTTACTCATTAAATTGCAAACAACAATACGTTTTATGACATCAAGTTACTGATGCGTTTACATATTATCAATGCACAACCAACTCGTAAACAAAAAACTCATATATCTTGGTTTAAAGACTATACGATATTATCGTCTCACAATCACTCGTGATAAATTCCATGAAGTGATTAAGATGATCGTAGGTTTAATCCAATACTCAAATACTATTTCAGGAGTACTCAGGAACGTTGCAGCAACTTTTGCTATGTGTAAGCACTTAGACAATCTACAAGTCAAGTCACGACAGTCTAATCTCATAGCTTACTTCCAAAGTATGATTAACTGTGGATAATTTGAACAATCCTATTATTTTTGAAGTAAAACATGCAAAATGAAACACAAAATAAACAATTGACAAAAGACAGTAGACTTTACTCATAAATAAATCATCCATTACTTAATCATCAAATGTCAATTACATTTAAATTGTTACAAGTTTCTAATTGTCTATCTAATCACTAAAACTAATATCATCCTTCAGACCAATGCTCCTAGCATGTTGCAGATGCTTAACCCTACTCGTCCCTTCGTAAGGGGATCTGCTGGGTTCTCCTCTAACGATACTCTCTTGACTACAAGGATTCCTTCTTCTACCCGATGTCTGATGAAGTGGTATTTTCTGTCGATGTTCCTGGATCTACCATGATCTCTCGGTTCCTTGGTCAAGGCAACCGCTCCCTCGTTATCGTAGAAAATTTCCATAGGTTTCTTTATGGCTGGTACAACTCCAAGATCTTCGATGAAGTTCTTCAACCATATCGCGTCCTTCGAAGCTTCACTAGCTGCTATGTACTCTGATTCGCACGTTGAATCAGCCATGGTTTCCTGCTTGGAACTTTTCCAAGTCACTGCTCCTCCATTCAGGGTAAATACCCAGCCCGAATGAGAATGGAAGTAATCTTAGTCGGTCTGAAAGTTGGCATCACTATACCCTGTCACTCTCAAGTCTTCACTTCCACCAAGCACAAGGACCCATCATGGGACTACAATTGGCTAAGGATCTTCAAATCAAGGATATTCGGGTATTTGTTGATTCTTTATTATTAACTAATCACTTCAATGGGTCTTATACGGTCAAAGGTGAAAGATTAGCATTATACCTTCAGATCCTCAAAAAATTAGCCTCCGATTTTGAAAAATTTAGCCTCACCCAAGTTCCCAGAGAAGAAAACACAGAATCAGACACATTAGCCAACTTAGAATCCTCCATAAGAATCCCACCAGAAATGAAAATCCCTATAACCCACATAATAACTCTAGCTATAGAAGCCCTTTCCGACAAACCCCACGATCTTGAACAACCAATAAGTATAGCAACCATCGGAGATTCTGACCCTCAGATCCCTCCTTAAAGGGATCCCGATGAACAGGATCCTCGAAGAAGTCCACGATAATGGATCCAACCCATTATTGAGTATCTCCAAAGTGACACGATCCCAACAGATGAAAAAAGAGAAAGAGAATTCAGAACAAGAGTCTCAAGATTCGTAATAATCCAAGGTAAACTCTATAAAAAATCTATGACATGTCCATATCTCAGATGCTTGGAAGAGACATGTCCATATCTCAGATGCTTGGAAGATCCTAAAGCTGCAGAAGTCGTGAAGGACATATATGAAGGAGATTATGGCAATCACATTGGGGGCAGATCCTTATGCTCCAAGGTATTGAGAACAGGATATTACTGGCCAAACATGAAGAGAGAAACTTTTCTACATGCTCAAAAGTGTGATGCTTGCCAAAGACACAACAACATGCTACATCAACTAGCAGAACCTCTACATCCTATTATCTCTCCATGGACATTCATGAAATGGGGAATGGATATAGTGGGAAAATTACCAATAGCTCCAGGAGGAAAAGTTTTCATGTTGGTGATGTCTGATTACTTCTCGAAGTGGATCGAAGCTGAAGCCTTCGTTCAGGTTAGAGTCAAAGAGGTAGTCTCATTTATTAAACATAATATATTGACCAGGTTCGAGATCCCCACTGAAATCATATGCGACAGTGGATCCCAATTCATAAGCAAAAGGACAAGAGACTATTGCAGGAGTTGGGGGATCAAAATGATAATGTCTACTCCTATTCACCCCCAAGCTAATGTTCAAGCTGAATCTTGCAATAATATCATAGTAAACAACCTGAAGAAAAGACTAGATAAAAAGAAAGGAAGATGGGCAGAAGAGCTTCCTTTCGTCATATGGGCAGATAGGACTACTTCCAAAGTAGCCACAGGTCAGACCCCCTACTCCTTGGTGTTTGGAACAGAAGCAGTGATCCCTACCAAAATCGTGATCCTGAAGGCAAGATACCTACTCCAAAGTCAAGAAAACAATGATAGGAGCCTAGCCCAGGATCTTGACACTGTTGAAGAACTCAGAGATCTTCCCAAGATATGCATTGTTTCTCAACAACAAAGGATCACCACGGCTTACAACAAGAACATAAAAGTTATAAGGTTCCAAATAGGAGACTTGGTATTAAGGAAAACATTCCAAAACACCAAGGATCCTAGTGTAGGTAAATTAGCTCCTAGGTGGGAGGACCATATCTCATAGATGTTGAAGCAAGAAAAGGAGCATATTGGCTAGAAATCCTCGAAGGAGACATTTTGCCAAGATCCTAGAATGCTTTACATCTCAAAGCATACTATATGTAAATAAGATCGATTGATATTCAACAAAACTAAGGTGCACATGTTCTTTACCTTAAACTTTTCATCATTACATATTTTCTCCTTGAATACATTTCTAGCTTAAGCATCGGAGGGGCGTTAGCTAGACTTACTCCCACCCCTAGCTAAATGTTTTCTATGCAGAACGACATACAACTAAGGATCTCCATAAGTAATTATCCTAAAACATAAGGATCCTCAAGGTTGAAGAGCCTGAAACATAAAGATCCTCAAGATCCTGAAACATAAGGATCCTCGAGGTTAAAGATCCTGAAACATAAGGCTCTTGACACACGAAGATCTCAACATCTTAATGCTTGGACAATTTAATTATACTAACGGTATGATCTTTAAATTGTCATATACACAAGCTAGAGACTAATCATCTCTCCTACGCTTAAGGGTACGTAATCCCCTTTAAGGTTTAAAAAGCTAGTTACCTTTTTCACACGAACTAAGATATCATGTGGACAAAGACATGGAATAGAGTCATACTCAATGTCCAACAATTCTTTTCCCAATTTCTGATTTGTTTGACATAGAACTTAATCGAACACAACAATTTAGTCCTGACCGGGCCCGACACATAAGTCAACACAAAATCATCGAGGGGCCCAAGATATCGCTTTTAGCCTCTTAGGATAAAAGGAACAGATAAACTTTGACTTATATGCTTATACTATTTACTCATTAAATTGCAAACAACAATACGTTTTATGACATCAAGTTACTGATGCGTTTACATATTATCAATGCACAACCAACTCGTAAACAAAAAACTCATATATCTTGGTTTAAAGACTATACGATATTATCATCTCACAATCACTCGTGATAAATTCCATGAAGTGATTAAGATGATCGTAGGTTTAATCCAATACTCAAATACTATTTCAGGAGTACTCAGGAACGTTGCAGCAACTTTTGCTATGTGTAAGCACTTAGACAATCTACAAGTCAAGTCACGACAGTCTAATCTCATAGCTTACTTCCAAAGTATGATTAACTGTGGATAATTTGAACAATCCTATTATTTTTGAAGTAAAACATGCAAAATGAAACACAAAATAAACAATTGACAAAAGACAGTAGACTTTACTCATAAATAAATCATCCATTACTTAATCATCAAATGTCAATTACATTTAAATTGTTACAAGTTTCTAATTGTCTATCTAATCACTAAAACTAATATCATCCTTCAGACCAATGCTCCTAGCATGTTGCAGATGCTTAACCCTACTCGTCCCTTCGTAAGGGGATCTGCTGGGTTCTCCTCTAACGATACTCTCTTGACTACAAGGATTCCTTCTTCTACCCGATGTCTGATGAAGTGGTATTTTCTGTCGATGTTCCTGGATCTACCATGATCTCTCGGTTCCTTGGTCAAGGCAACCGCTCCCTCGTTATCGTAGAAAATTTCCATAGGTTTCTTTATGGCTGGTACAACTCCAAGATCTTCGATGAAGTTCTTCAACCATATCGCGTCCTTCGAAGCTTCACTAGCTGCTATGTACTCTGATTCGCACGTTGAATCAGCCATGGTTTCCTGCTTGGAACTTTTCCAAGTCACTGCTCCTCCATTCAGGGTAAATACCCAGCCCGAATGAGAATGGAAGTAATCTTAGTCGGTCTGAAAGTTGGCATCACTATACCCTGTCACTCTCAAGTCTTCACTTCCACCAAGCACAAGGACCCATCATGGGACTACAATTGGCTAAGGATCTTCAAATCAAGGATATTCGGGTATTTGTTGATTCTTTATTATTAACTAATCACTTCAATGGGTCTTATACGGTCAAAGGTGAAAGATTAGCATTATACCTTCAGATCCTCAAAAAATTAGCCTCCGATTTTGAAAAATTTAGCCTCACCCAAGTTCCCAGAGAAGAAAACACAGAATCAGACACATTAGCCAACTTAGAATCCTCCATAAGAATCCCACCAGAAATGAAAATCCCTATAACCCACATAATAACTCTAGCTATAGAAGCCCTTTCCGACAAACCCCACGATCTTGAACAACCAATAAGTATAGCAACCATCGGAGATTCTGACCCTCAGATCCCTCCTTAAAGGGATCCCGATGAACAGGATCCTCGAAGAAGTCCACGATAATGGATCCAACCCATTATTGAGTATCTCCAAAGTGACACGATCCCAACAGATGAAAAAAGAGAAAGAGAATTCAGAACAAGAGTCTCAAGATTCGTAATAATCCAAGGTAAACTCTATAAAAAATCTATGACATGTCCATATCTCAGATGCTTGGAAGAGACATGTCCATATCTCAGATGCTTGGAAGATCCTAAAGCTGCAGAAGTCGTGAAGGACATATATGAAGGAGATTATGGCAATCACATTGGGGGCAGATCCTTATGCTCCAAGGTATTGAGAACAGGATATTACTGGCCAAACATGAAGAGAGAAACTTTTCTACATGCTCAAAAGTGTGATGCTTGCCAAAGACACAACAACATGCTACATCAACTAGCAGAACCTCTACATCCTATTATCTCTCCATGGACATTCATGAAATGGGGAATGGATATAGTGGGAAAATTACCAATAGCTCCAGGAGGAAAAGTTTTCATGTTGGTGATGTCTGATTACTTCTCGAAGTGGATCGAAGCTGAAGCCTTCGTTCAGGTTAGAGTCAAAGAGGTAGTCTCATTTATTAAACATAATATATTGACCAGGTTCGAGATCCCCACTGAAATCATATGCGACAGTGGATCCCAATTCATAAGCAAAAGGACAAGAGACTATTGCAGGAGTTGGGGGATCAAAATGATAATGTCTACTCCTATTCACCCCCAAGCTAATGTTCAAGCTGAATCTTGCAATAATATCATAGTAAACAACCTGAAGAAAAGACTAGATAAAAAGAAAGGAAGATGGGCAGAAGAGCTTCCTTTCGTCATATGGGCAGATAGGACTACTTCCAAAGTAGCCACAGGTCAGACCCCCTACTCCTTGGTGTTTGGAACAGAATCAGTGATCCCTACCAAAATCGTGATCCTGAAGGCAAGATACCTACTCCAAAGTCAAGAAAACAATGATAGGAGCCTAGCCCAGGATCTTGACACTGTTGAAGAACTCAGAGATCTTCCCAAGATATGCATTGTTTCTCAACAACAAAGGATCACCACGGCTTACAACAAGAACATAAAAGTTATAAGGTTCCAAATAGGAGACTTGGTATTAAGGAAAACATTCCAAAACACCAAGGATCCTAGTGTAGGTAAATTAGCTCCTAGGTGGGAGGACCATATCTCATAGATGTTGAAGCAAGAAAAGGAGCATATTGGCTAGAAATCCTCGAAGGAGACATTTTGCCAAGATCCTAGAATGCTTTACATCTCAAAGCATACTATATGTAAATAAGATCGATTGATATTCAACAAAACTAAGGTGCACATGTTCTTTACCTTAAACTTTTCATCATTACATATTTTCTCCTTGAATACATTTCTAGCTTAAGCATCGGAGGGGCGTTAGCTAGACTTACTCCCACCCCTAGCTAAATGTTTTCTATGCAGAACGACATACAACTAAGGATCTCCATAAGTAATTATCCTAAAACATAAGGATCCTCAAGGTTGAAGAGCCTGAAACATAAAGATCCTCAAGATCCTGAAACATAAGGATCCTCGAGGTTAAAGATCCTGAAACATAAGGCTCTTGACACACGAAGATCTCAACATCTTAATGCTTGGACAATTTAATTATACTAACGGTATGATCTTTAAATTGTCATATACACAAGCTAGAGACTAATCATCTCTCCTACGCTTAAGGGTACGTAATCCCCTTTAAGGTTTAAAAAGCTAGTTACCTTTTTCACACGAACTAAGATATCATGTGGACAAAGACATGGAATAGAGTCATACTCAATGTCCAACAATTCTTTTCCCAATTTCTGATTTGTTTGACATAGAACTTAATCGAACACAACAATTTAGTCCTGACCGGGCCCGACACATAAGTCAACACAAAATCATCGAGGGGCCCAAGATATCGCTTTTAGCCTCTTAGGATAAAAGGAACAGATAAACTTTGACTTATATGCTTATACTATTTACTCATTAAATTGCAAACAACAATACGTTTTATGACATCAAGTTACTGATGCGTTTACATATTATCAATGCACAACCAACTCGTAAACAAAAAACTCATATATCTTGGTTTAAAGACTATACGATATTATCATCTCACAATCACTCGTGATAAATTCCATGAAGTGATTAAGATGATCGTAGGTTTAATCCAATACTCAAATACTATTTCAGGAGTACTCAGGAACGTTGCAGCAACTTTTGCTATGTGTAAGCACTTAGACAATCTACAAGTCAAGTCACGACAGTCTAATCTCATAGCTTACTTCCAAAGTATGATTAACTGTGGATAATTTGAACAATCCTATTATTTTTGAAGTAAAACATGCAAAATGAAACACAAAATAAACAATTGACAAAAGACAGTAGACTTTACTCATAAATAAATCATCCATTACTTAATCATCAAATGTCAATTACATTTAAATTGTTACAAGTTTCTAATTGTCTATCTAATCACTAAAACTAATATCATCCTTCAGACCAATGCTCCTAGCATGTTGCAGATGCTTAACCCTACTCGTCCCTTCGTAAGGGGATCTGCTGGGTTCTCCTCTAACGATACTCTCTTGACTACAAGGATTCCTTCTTCTACCCGATGTCTGATGAAGTGGTATTTTCTGTCGATGTTCCTGGATCTACCATGATCTCTCGGTTCCTTGGTCAAGGCAACCGCTCCCTCGTTATCGTAGAAAATTTCCATAGGTTTCTTTATGGCTGGTACAACTCCAAGATCTTCGATGAAGTTCTTCAACCATATCGCGTCCTTCGAAGCTTCACTAGCTGCTATGTACTCTGATTCGCACGTTGAATCAGCCATGGTTTCCTGCTTGGAACTTTTCCAAGTCACTGCTCCTCCATTCAGGGTAAATACCCAGCCCGAATGAGAATGGAAGTAATCTTAGTCGGTCTGAAAGTTGGCATCACTATACCCTGTCACTCTCAAGTCTTCACTTCCACCAAGCACAAGGACCCATCATGGGACTACAATTGGCTAAGGATCTTCAAATCAAGGATATTCGGGTATTTGTTGATTCTTTATTATTAACTAATCACTTCAATGGGTCTTATACGGTCAAAGGTGAAAGATTAGCATTATACCTTCAGATCCTCAAAAAATTAGCCTCCGATTTTGAAAAATTTAGCCTCACCCAAGTTCCCAGAGAAGAAAACACAGAATCAGACACATTAGCCAACTTAGAATCCTCCATAAGAATCCCACCAGAAATGAAAATCCCTATAACCCACATAATAACTCTAGCTATAGAAGCCCTTTCCGACAAACCCCACGATCTTGAACAACCAATAAGTATAGCAACCATCGGAGATTCTGACCCTCAGATCCCTCCTTAAAGGGATCCCGATGAACAGGATCCTCGAAGAAGTCCACGATAATGGATCCAACCCATTATTGAGTATCTCCAAAGTGACACGATCCCAACAGATGAAAAAAGAGAAAGAGAATTCAGAACAAGAGTCTCAAGATTCGTAATAATCCAAGGTAAACTCTATAAAAAATCTATGACATGTCCATATCTCAGATGCTTGGAAGAGACATGTCCATATCTCAGATGCTTGGAAGATCCTAAAGCTGCAGAAGTCGTGAAGGACATATATGAAGGAGATTATGGCAATCACATTGGGGGCAGATCCTTATGCTCCAAGGTATTGAGAACAGGATATTACTGGCCAAACATGAAGAGAGAAACTTTTCTACATGCTTAAAAGTGTGATGCTTGCCAAAGACACAACAACATGCTACATCAACTAGCAGAACCTCTACATCCTATTATCTCTCCATGGACATTCATGAAATGGGGAATGGATATAGTGGGAAAATTACCAATAGCTCCAGGAGGAAAAGTTTTCATGTTGGTGATGTCTGATTACTTCTCGAAGTGGATCGAAGCTGAAGCCTTCGTTCAGGTTAGAGTCAAAGAGGTAGTCTCATTTATTAAACATAATATATTGACCAGGTTCGAGATCCCCACTGAAATCATATGCGACAGTGGATCCCAATTCATAAGCAAAAGGACAAGAGACTATTGCAGGAGTTGGGGGATCAAAATGATAATGTCTACTCCTATTCACCCCCAAGCTAATGTTCAAGCTGAATCTTGCAATAATATCATAGTAAACAACCTGAAGAAAAGACTAGATAAAAAGAAAGGAAGATGGGCAGAAGAGCTTCCTTTCGTCATATGGGCAGATAGGACTACTTCCAAAGTAGCCACAGGTCAGACCCCCTACTCCTTGGTGTTTGGAACAGAAGCAGTGATCCCTACCAAAATCGTGATCCTGAAGGCAAGATACCTACTCCAAAGTCAAGAAAACAATGATAGGAGCCTAGCCCAGGATCTTGACACTGTTGAAGAACTCAGAGATCTTCCCAAGATATGCATTGTTTCTCAACAACAAAGGATCACCAAGGCTTACAACAAGAACATAAAAGTTATAAGGTTCCAAATAGGAGACTTGGTATTAAGGAAAACATTCCAAAACACCAAGGATCCTAGTGTAGGTAAATTAGCTCCTAGGTGGGAAGGACCATATCTCATAGATGTTGAAGCAAGAAAAGGAGCATATTGGCTAGAAATCCTCGAAGGAGACATTTTGCCAAGATCCTAGAATGCTTTACATCTCAAAGCATACTATATGTAAATAAGATCGATTGATATTCAACAAAACTAAGGTGCACATGTTCTTTACCTTAAACTTTTCATCATTACATATTTTCTCCTTGAATACATTTCTAGCTTAAGCATCGGAGGGGCGTTAACTAGACTTACTCCCACCCCTAGCTAAATGTTTTCTATGCAGAACGACATACAACTAAGGATCTCCATAAGTAATTATCCTAAAACATAAGGATCCTCAAGGTTGAAGAGCCTGAAACATAAAGATCCTCAAGATCCTGAAACATAAGGATCCTCGAGGTTAAAGATCCTGAAACATAAGGCTCTTGACACACGAAGATCTCAACATCTTAATGCTTGGACAATTCAATTATACTAACGGTATGATCTTTAAATTGTCATATACACAAGCTAGAGACTAATCATCTCTCCTACGCTTAAGGGTACGTAATCCCCTCTAAGGTTTAAAAAGCTAGTTACCTTTTTCACACGAACTAAGATATCATGTGGACAAAGACATGGAATAGAGTCATACTCAATGTCCAACAATTCTTTTCCCAATTTCTGATTTGTTTGACATAGAACTTAATCGAACACAACAATTTAGTCCTGACCGGGCCCGACACATAAGTCAACACAAAATCATCGAGGGGCCCAAGATATCGCTTTTAGCCTCTTAGGATAAAAGGAACAGATAAACTTTGACTTATATGCTTATACTATTTACTCATTAAATTGCAAACAACAATACGTTTTATGACATCAAGTTACTGATGCGTTTACATATTATCAATGCACAACCAACTCGTAAACAAAAAACTCATATATCTTGGTTTAAAGACTATACGATATTATCGTCTCACAATCACTCGTGATAAATTCCATGAAGTGATTAAGATGATCGTAGGTTTAATCCAATACTCAAATACTATTTCAGGAGTACTCAGGAACGTTGCAGCAACTTTTGCTATGTGTAAGCACTTAGACAATCTACAAGTCAAGTCACGACAGTCTAATCTCATAGCTTACTTCCAAAGTATGATTAACTGTGGATAATTTGAACAATCCTATTATTTTTGAAGTAAAACATGCAAAATGAAACACAAAATAAACAATTGACAAAAGACAGTAGACTTTACTCATAAATAAATCATCCATTACTTAATCATCAAATGTCAATTACATTTAAATTGTTACAAGTTTCTAATTGTCTATCTAATCACTAAAACTAATATCATCCTTCAGACCAATGCTCCTAGCATGTTGCAGATGCTTAACCCTACTCGTCCCTTCGTAAGGGGATCTGCTGGGTTCTCCTCTAACGATACTCTCTTGACTACAAGGATTCCTTCTTCTACCCGATGTCTGATGAAGTGGTATTTTCTGTCGATGTTCCTGGATCTACCATGATCTCTCGGTTCCTTAGTCAAGGCAACCGCTCTCTCGTTATCGTAGAAAATTTCCATAGGTTTCTTTATGGCTGGTACAACTCCAAGATCTTCGATGAAGTTCTTCAACCATATCGCGTCCTTCGAAGCTTCACTAGCTGCTATGTACTCTGATTCGCACGTTGAATCAGCCATGGTTTCCTGCTTGGAACTTTTCCAAGTCACTGCTCCTCCATTCAGGGTAAATACCCAGCCCGAATGAGAATGGAAGTAATCTTAGTCGGTCTGAAAGTTGGCATCACTATACCCTGTCACTCTCAAGTCTTCACTTCCACCAAGCACAAGGACCCATTCCTTCATCCTTCGTAGATACTTAAGAATGTTCTTAACTGCTATCCAGTGAGCCCTACCAGGGTTCCCTTGATATCGGCTAACCATGCTCAAAGAAAAAGCCATATTAGGGCGAGTACATGTCATAGCATACATGATCGAGCCAACGACGAAAGCATAAGGTGCTCAACTCATTTCTGTTATCTCTGCATCGGTACTCGGACTCTGAGTCTTACTCTGTTTAGTATTGCTCTGGATTGGTAACTCCCCTTTCTTGGAATTCTCCATGTTGAACCATTTCAACACTTTATCCAAGTAAGTACTTTGACTAAGTCCAATTAGTCTCTTACTCCTATTTCTCAAGATCCTTATCCCCAGAATATAGGCGACCTCTCCTAGATCCTTCATAGCGAAACACTTCCCAAGCCAGGACTTTATTTGGTTTTATGTACTCTAACATCCCTATGGTTCACACACAACCCTAATGCTTTGGATTCTAGTTTTCTCTAATTATACATGCAATATTCATTTCCAAAGCATGGAGCCTAACTAGCATGCAACTTTGACATATGAATCCTAAAATACAAGTTGGATGATTACCTCTTGTAGTAGCTTGTAGAACTTGGCCTTATAAGAGCTTAGCATCTCAAGTGTGATTCCTTAAACAAGTCACAAACACCAAGAACAATTAGAGGAATACGAGAGAGGTTTAGGAGAAACCAAAATCGGCTAGCTTCTTCATGGAACACTTGTGTATCCGATTTTGGCTAAGGGGTTACACATATATAGTGTAGGATTCCAAGAGTCACTTGAAAACCCTAATCCATACACTTAGGCTTATGATCGAACAACTCATATGGACTAACTCTTCATGGACTTTCACATAAACTTAGCCCATAATGGATCTATATCAAAACCATAAGTATCACTTATTTACATAATCAATTCCTGTTAATTTAATTAGTCTCTTTTGATCACTAAATTAATTCCAAATTAATTCTTGATCAATACTAATTAAATAATACGATTGCTTAATTAATATATATATTATACTTGTAATCAATTAATAAATCACAAATAACCTCTTTCTCAAATATCCGTCCTATCAAATTGTTCTAGTGAAGGCAACCAGAAATAGACCATGCTACTATCGGGTCAAATACATACCAATTATAGTTATGGGCTTAGACACCTAATCCAATAGACTTAACCTCCTGTAAGGTTGAAACTTCGTTTCCTATGAGCAGTATGTCATCCACATACAATACTAGGAAGCTAACTATACTCCCACTAGCCTTGACATATACACATGACTCATCCTCGCTTCTCGAAAAACCAAACTCTTTAACTTTCTCATTGAAACAAAGATTCCATCTGCAAGATGCTTGCTTTAATCCATAAATGGATTTCTCAAGCTCGCACACTCTATTTGGGTACTTTGCATCTACAAAACACTCTGGCTAACTCATGTAAACATCTTCAACCAACTTCCCATTAAGGAAGTAGTTTTAACGTCCATCTGTCACATTTCATAGTCATGAAACGCATCTATGGCTAGCATAACCCTTATAGATTTGATCTTGGCCACTGGTGAGAAGGTCTCGTCATAGTCAACCATCGGGGGTTTGAGTGAAACCCTTCGCAACCAGTCGTGCCTTGAACGTGTGCACTTTCCCATCCATGTTGGTCTTCTTCTTGAAGATCCACTTGCACCTGACTGTCTTACGACCTAGCACATTGTCAACAAAGTTCCAAACTTTATTGTCATACATGGACTGAATCTCACTGTTTATTGCCTCCTTCCACTTGGCAGACTCTGGGCGCACCATGGCTTCCTTGTAGTTGTTAGGTTCATCCATATTTATCATTGTACTATCACTGATTAATGTATCACCCTCAATAGTTATATGGAAACCATATAAAATAGGTGGAACACTAACTCTATTGGAACGTCTCAGAGGTAAGGACTCGTTAACCGGTTCAATAGGAGTCTCCTCCTCAGGTTAGGCACTAGTGTTAGAGGTTCCTTCATCGCTCGATTGTTGAAGCTCTTCAAGATCGATTTGCTTCCCACTGTCCTCTTGGCACATTAATTCTCTCTCACGAAAAAATCCCCTTCGTGCTACAAAGACCACGTTCTTACTTGGTCTGTAGAATAGATATCCAAAGGACTTCTGTGGATTTCCGATGAAAATATAATGCTCACTACGAGGTTCAAGCTTGTCATGAGTCTCTCGTCTTACAAAAGCCCTGCAACCCCAAACCTTGATATGTGCCAATGAGGGAAGCTTTCCTGTCCACATCATGTGATGTGTTTTGGAAACCTTCTTAGTTGGGACTACATTAAGGATATGGGTGGCAGTCTCTAAGGCATTCTCCCAGAATAAGATAGGTAATGAAGCTCGACTCATCATGAAACGAACCATGTCCAAAAGGTTCGATTATGCCTCTCAGCCACACCATTAAGTTATGGTGTCCTAGGTGGCGTCAATTGTGAAACAATTCCACATTCCTTAAGATATTCATGGAACTCTATACTAAGATACTCACCACCTCGATTGGAACGAAGCATCTTTATCTTCCTGCCCAATTGATTCTCGACTTCTTGCTTGAACTCTTTAAACTTTTCAAACGTTTTTGACTTATTCTTGATTAAGTAGATATATCCATATCTGCTATAATCATCTGTAAAAGCCACGTAGGAGCGATTCACATCCCTTGTGGTGGATCTGAAGGTCCCACACACATCTGTGTGTATGAGATCCAACAATCCTTCACCCCTTTCTCAAGAACTAGTGAAGGGTGACTTAGTCATCTTTCTAAGCAAACAAGACTCTCATGTATCATCTGAACTAAGGTCAAATGACTCCAACACTCTATCCTTTTTGAGTTGGTCTATACACTTGTTGTTGACATGCCCAAGACGACAATGCCACAAGCATGCTTTGTCCAAACCATTGGACGAATCAGTATGCAACACATTATTTCCTAAGTTATCTACAACCATCACTGTTTTATATACACCATTACAATTCAATGCTTGAAAATAAAATTTACCATTATAGAAAGCATTAATAGAACCAACTTCATTATTAAATGAAAATCTAAAACCTTGTTTGTACAAACCATGAAAAGAAATAATATTCCTCGTCATTTCTGACGAATAGCAAAAATTATTCAACTCTAATTTAAGCACTAAAGAATAAACTCCAATCTTGGTGACAGGCAATGATCTCCTATTCCCCATGATCAAGTTCATATTCCCATGCTCCACATCCTTACTTCTTCTTAGACCCTGTAAATCAAAACAAATGTGAAAACCACATACTCTATCAATGACCCAAGAACTAGCATGTGATGAGTTATTAGATTGAATAGTATAAATACCTACGAAGGTGGGATTTATCTTCCCATCCTTGATATCTTGTAGATAGTTCGGGCAACTTCGTTTCCAATGCCACCTTTTCCTTTGGATCAGATGAGGGAGCAGCAGAACCACTTTTTCCTTTGGATCCACTTGAAGAAGATCCATCATGAGACTTTCCCTTGTGATTCTTAGAGGGAGCTTTCCTCTTCTTTCCCTTCCCTTTTCCAATTGCCAGGACTCGGGCAACAGCAGTAGGAGTGGATGCAATATCTTTACCTTTCAAGCCAATTTCAGCAGTTCTTAACAACCCTTGAAGTTTGCTCAAGGTGACCTCATCCTTTTTCATATGATAAGTCATCTTGAACTGTTCATAACAAGGAGGTAAAGAGTGGAGCATAATATCAATGGCCAGCTCTTCGTCAAAGTTGACATTCAACTTGAGCAAACGATCCACATATCTTTGCATTCTTTGCAAGAGGCTCGTGATGGACTCTCCATCCTTCATTTTGGTTGTTATCAACGAGGAAACAATGTCATACTTTTCTTGACGCGCTCTTTGATGGTAGTTTTCCATCAAATCTTGGCACATGTGGTAAGGCCAGAAGTCCTCGTAAAACTTTTGCAGTTCGGGAGTCATAGTGGATATAATAATGCATAACACCTTTGTCGCATCTTTACATCTTGCCCTATACTCGGCGATTTCCTCTGGAGTAGCAGTGTTTTCATCGATCTCGACAAGTTCCTTGTCGAGAATCTCTTCATTGTCCTCGTACCTTAGGGTCATTCAAATGTTGTGAATCTAATCATTGAAATTGGACCCATCGAAGGTGACCCTTCCATAAATACCAAAGAGAAAGAGAGAGTGGGTTCGAGGAGTTGGAGCTAGAAGCGTTTGTAGAAATCTGAAAAAGAAGAACAAGTTTTATTAGATATGAAATCCCTAATACAACACCGAAATGAAATATTAGGGCTAGGACCCAACACAATAATTCACAATTCAGAAAAGGGATGTTATAATCTAATTATAAATTATTTGAAGGTAGGTAAATGATAATTTACCAATTTCACCACCAAAAACGAAATTTAAAAGAATTAAGTTTTATTAAATGAAATTCCTAGATCTTTGAGATTCATTGAACTTTTCAATGGCATGTTTAATCTCGATTATGCCCTTCAAGTTTGTGACAGGGATACCGAGGATCACAACCAAGGTGTGAATAACCATGCAAATGTGCTTGGCACTCTCGATGTCATTTACCACCTAATCAATGTGTCAGTTAACCACACACACTCTATTGATCTATGATAATTCTCGAGCTACCCTTTTCCATCCTTGTTAGTCCAAGTTAGTGTGCCGGTTAACCACACACACTCCACTAACGACTTGGCAAGGTGCAAAATGCAATTTCATAGAATAGCAACATTTTTCATATTTTTCCTAAAGTAACTAAGATTGGGAATTAAAAAAAACATTTAGATACTTTATAATAGTCATTATACTTATTAATAAGGAAATTAATGTCCTATCCTACCCATTCGGCTAACGACCCTCCACCAATCAAGGAAGCGGTGGGTGAGAGTGGACACCCATTCAACCGCCATTTTATTGGCAGTTCCTTATACCCCCCCCCCCCCCTTTATAGATCGGCTTCGTGAATGACGCCTACTAACGGTAAGACTGACTCATCTTATACATATATAAATTAAGCTTTTAATATTATAATAGTGTAAGGGTTGTAATTTAAACTTTTTAGAACACTAGGGTTTCCACAATTTAATATTTCAAAATTAAAACTTTTTAGTCAAATTTTAAATTCCAAAACTTGAGGGCAAATTTTGAAACTTTTTCAAAAACTTCTAATTCAAATTTAAAACAATTAAATTAATCATATAGGTTTATCTTTATCAAGAATTTGACCTAATCCCTTTTATCTTGCTAAGAAAATTAAAATCAAATTTTACAAATAATTAATTTATCACATAATCTTGTAATTATCTTAAAATTTGACAATTATCTTTCAATTAGATGAGGATATTAATTACCATATCATAAAATTCAAGTTTTAACAGTTAAAACAATTTAACATAATGATCCTAATCTAATTTATGGTTAAAATCCTGTTGGGTCCAGAAGTGTTGCGTCTTCGGCTCGGTTTTAGTTAGCCCTGTTTTGTAACCGGTTTGGGCCTGTCCAACCGTGTTTTGTTTTAGTTCTAGGGTTTTAGTATTTAAGGTGCATGCATGCATCCTTAGTAATTAACGCTTTCAATTATTATTCACAATAGTATTGTAAACCCTAGCTCGCCTCTACAGTGGAAGTTCTTAATCGAGCTCTGATGAGGCGTGACTACATTTGAATCATTCAGTTTAATCTTGATTCCATCTCGTTTTCAATCTCTCGTTTATTATAATTGTTTGTTCATCTTTGATTAACCTATGAAAGATCTAAACGATCTTAGAGATTTTGTCTCATCAATTGGTATCAGAGTAGGAGGCTGTGTAATTCATACATATCTCTTCTGTTGAAGAAGTTATTAGGGTTTTCCGCATTGATTGATATTAATTGAGTCGTCATTCCATATTGGCGTCTTTCATTAATTATCAATCTTGCCCTAACAATATATTACAAGTCTGATCTTAAGCAGGTTATCGATCAAACATTGTCACAATGTCCATGGATGATTCACAATCAAATCCAATCAATATCTCCAATAGTATTGGATCGACAACAAATCAAACATTGTCACAATGTCCATGGATGATTCACAATCAAATCCGATCAATATCTCCAATAGTATTGGATCGACAACAAGGATTCCAATCCTGTATACCCAGGATTATGATGTCTGGATGCACCATTTTGAAGATTATGTAATCAGTTCAGAAGATAATGGGTATTTGATTTGGGAAGCAATCACAGTTGGTCTGTTTGCTCACTCAAGCACTTCGAAAATCGTCCAAACTCAAAAGGAGTACAATCAACTCGTGAATGATGTGAAAGACATTCCTCAAGACGAGAAAGAGAAGCTTCAGTGCAACATCAAAGCTTTAAGGATGATTAGGTTTGCTTTACAATCGGACATGTTTCGATTGGCGAGTTCATGCGCTACAGCGAAGGAGATATAGGATAGGCTGAAGGAATTATATTCTACTGATGAAGATCTGGAGCATTCGATTCAAACTCTATTGCTTTCTGAATTTGGTGACTTCAAACAGAAGCCCGAAAAAAAACTTATTTAGGCTTTTGATCGACTTAATCATCTTCTTAGTAAGATGATAAAGCATGGGATCGAAAGAAAGGTAATTGAGCAGAAGGTTACCTTCATGAATGGTCTGAGAACCGAATGGATGGCAGTTGTGTCTACAGTGAAGGCACACGAAAAACTCAAATCCTATTCTCTGGCGAAGCTGGTGGGAATTCTGAAGTCTCATGAAAGTGTTGTGTCAAAGGAAACAAATGTGGTTTCCAGCTTGGGTTCGTTAGCTCTAATCTCCAAGGGAAAAAGTGCAGTTGAAGAAGAAGAAGAATTAGATCTTGATGACTATGATCTAACTGGTGAAGAGTATGCTTTGATGGTTTCCAATCCAAGAAAGTTTATCAAAAGGAAGTTCCCCGCCAATAAGAGCCGAAACTGACAGGGAAGTTATAGTTCCAAAAAGGTGAAGGAGGAACCGAAGATGGGTTCTAATACTGAAGAATCGAAAAAGGAAACGAAGATTGGTGACGACTCAGGTTTTGATTGCCATTATTGTGGAGGCAAGAACCATTTTGCCAAAGATTACATGCTAAAGAAGACGTCGGAAAGGGTTGATGAACACGATGAAGAAGTGAACCTCCTGAGACGATTGGAGGAGATCAAGAAAAAGAAATCAGCAACTAACAATAATACCATGAATGCTTTAATTGTGCAGGGTACCAGTGTTGATGATGAGTTTGGTGGAGTTCAGGTGTGGTCCACAGATTCAGAAGACGAGGAAGTAAGAAAGCCCACTCATGGCAAGGCTCTGCTGGTGAAAGAAGAAAACGTTGAGGGAAGATGTTTGATGGTGACGGCTGATGTGTCACAGATGCGAGGATACACAACAGATGGTGGACTATATGACGAGAATGAGCGAGAAGACAGATGTTTCGCTGTGAAACCTGTTAGTGCACAGATCAATGACTGTGATGAGTTGATCAAGAAGGTACAAAGTATTCTCATTTCTCTGAATATACCCATTACAAACTATGAAAAGGAACTAAATGGATTAAAATCTAAATTTTCTAGTTTAAGTAGTAGTCTTACCCAAACTCGTGTCACAAACTCTAACCTGACTGATCAAATTAGCAGGGTATCGTCGAAGAGTGAGGTGAGGTGAATATGGATTGAGCAAAAGGAGAAGGAATTAATTAGGTCTAGGGATGAATCTATTTATTTGCAACGAGAAAATCTTAAGCTTTTGAAACAACGAAATGTTTTTTTTGATTGCTAAAAGACTATATTTTAATATCACTCAGTTACATCTCGATTGTGAAATAGGAAAGAAGATACATCACATGATTTTACCCTTCCTTGAGTTAAAGGAGGATGAAGTCGATGCTGAAGCTTACAACTGTGAAAATGTTGTATCTTTTGAGGAAATATCTCCTGCCTACAAAATTGGTCTTGGCAAAATAGAGTCCTACATAAAGTCAAAAGACCATAAGGACATACTAAAAAATCTGTTAGATGAAAACAACAAACTAAAACTGAGAACCGAAACTATATAGAAATTTGACTCGTTGAATGCCAAGTTAAGTTCAGAAAATAAAATTGATGTTGAAAATGCATCTGAACTTAATGAGGATGATGACATGAGTGAAATCTCTGTAGAGGATGAGGTGGACTGATCTGAATTTGTCAAGAGCGAACCCGAAACCTATACAAATCTCATTTCTGAAAACTCTGTTGAGTTCGCTCGCTCATCAATAGACAAGACTAAATTCCTCAAAGCAAAAGTTGTTGTATATCAAAAGGTTCAAACCACTCCAAACCAAGTTTACACAGTTCAAGGAGTCACACCGCAATAGACAGCCGAACTAACAACATTGGTAGAAGAAGATAATGCTGATGGATGTGATGAGTTTTTCTGGTCAGCACCGATAGATAACGCCGATGAAACAGAAGGTCTATCTCAGAAAACATCATGGAGAGTAAAGAGTAGGTATGTGGCAGAACCACTTAATGAACCTACACGATATGATGTGCCAAGCACAAGTGGTACCAAAACTTCTTCAGGCGAACCGGTCATGCCATCTAGTGAGACATCTTCGTTAAAGAGCGAAAGTCATGCTCAAGTACCGAAGAAAAAGGCCAACATTCATAAAAATCCAAAACAAGTGGCAGAACGAAAGCACCAACGTAACTTGAGATACAATAAGAATCTCACAGAAAGAAAACAATTTTGGCAATCCCAGAATCCTCATTACGTTAGGTATGAGAAGAAAAATAAGTCGCAAGAAGAACCAAGAGCCAATTCCACTTCGCGAAATCAGTCTCCATTACATTGCAAAAACAACCGAAACAAGGATTTCAGTTACTGTCATGAAAACAATCAAAGGCATACATTCGGGTCACAAAGTCACAACAACCGAAAGGAATGTTTCGGTTATTAGGTGATAAACAACCGAACGAATGGGTTCGGTCCCCAAAGTAGAACAGACCGAAAGGGCAATCTTGGTCCCCGCGGCAATGACAGCCAAAAGAAGAGCTTCGGTCCTCAACATGTAAGAACCGAAAGGACAGGTTCGGTCCTAGGTCCACTTGTGAGAAGAACCAAAAGGACAGGTTCGGTCCTAAGTCCACTTGTGGGAAGAACCGAAGGGAAAGTAGTTTTCGTTCTCAACCGGGGAAGAACAATAACCAACAGTCTAACCTTGCTTCTAAACCTCCTTCTTCTCATTGTAATTCTCATTCTCATTCATCTAAAGATTCAAAAGGGAAAGGAAAGCTCCTTCCAAAAGACGAAAGACGCCTGAAAGAGACCCAAAATCATGCAGACGTCAAAATCACTAATCCTACGTCTAAATCAAATGAGACCAAGTCAAATAAAATTAAAGTTTTTACCATAAAAAGAAAAGCTGAAACAACACTAATAACAAGAACTTTTTTTGTTGATGTCTCTCTTACTATTCCCTGTTGTGTAAAAGGATCACCAGGACCCACGAAACTTTGGGTTCCTAAATCTGCTTGATATTTTGCAGGTTATTCGTGACAAGCAGTTCGAGGAAGAATGGTACATTGACAGTGGCTACTCGCGTCACATGAATGGTAGAAGGGAAGAACTGAGGGAGTTTCAGTCTCTTAAAGATGGTGGAACGGTGAAATATGGAAACAATTCGTTTGGAACAATCAAAGGCTACGGTATGATTACAAATGGTGATTTATCGATAAGAAAGTTAGCATACGTTGAGGATTGCAGCACAACCTAATCAGTGTCTCACAGCTGGTGGTTGGTACCGGTTTGAAGGTCTCTTTTGATGACGAAGGCTAATAAATTGTTGAAAAGAAGTCCAATAATGTTCTGCTGAAATCGAAGCGAAAGGGAGAAATGTACCCTCTAAATCTCAATCCAATTCGAGGGAAGCCAGCTGTTTACCTGCTAACTAAAGCACACTTAGACGAAAGCTGGTTATGGAATCGAAGGCTCTCACATCTCAATTTCAAAGACATCAACAAGATGGTGCTTGGAGATCACGTTCGAGGTCTTCCAGTTCTAAAATTCGACAAAGAACATCTTTGTGCAGCTTGTGAAATGGGGAAGCAAAGTCAACAAAGTCATCCTACTGTAATCAACACAAAGGTGATAGAACCACTAGAGCTACTACACATCGATCTGTGTGGTCCTTCTTCAATCGAAAGCATTGGTGGAAACAAGTATATACTTGTTATAGTAGACGATTTCTGTCGCTTCACATGGATATTTTTCTTGAAGCAAAAATCAGAGGCCACTCCCAAGGTCAAACTCTTTATCAAACAAGTAGAGGTTCAACTGCGAAAAGTGGTTTGTAACGTAAGAAGCGACAATGGCTTGGAATCCAAGAACAAGGATTTTGAAGACTTCCTGGCAGAGAAGGGAACGACTCACAACTTTTCTGCTCCATATACTCCACAACAGAATGGAATAGTTGAAAGGCGAAACCGTTCTCTGTGTGAAGCAGCCTGAACTATGCTAAACTTCGCTCCCTTACCTTTGTATTTCTGGGCTGATGCTATTGCTGCTGCTTGCTACACGCAGAATAGATCGTATCTGAACAAGCACTTCTCAATCACTCCTTATGAGATCTTGAACAACCGAAAGCCAAATGTGAAGTTCTTTCACATGTTCGGTTCAAGATGCTTCATCTTCAACTCAAAGGAGCACAGAAAAAAGTTTGATGCAAAGGCCGATGAAGGAATCTTTTTGGGCTACTCCTTAAACTCAAAGGTATATAGGGTTCTGAATAAACGATCGAAGAAGATTGAAGAAACCTACTATGTCACTTTCGATGATAATTATGTCAAGAAGTTGAAAGCAACTGCAGGTGTTATGCAAGAAATCTTACCTAAATCCGGTCAAGTAACGGTGCCAATTTCTAATCTTTTCAAGCAATACATGCTGCTTTTCGATGAACCAGAGAGAGCTTTTAATTCTGAATCCAAGGCTAAAGATAACCAGGTAGACAATCTGAAGCGAATCATTGACGATGCTGCAAAGAAGATGGTGGAAGAACAATCGAAAGCAGCCGAACAGCCCGACTCAAGCGAACCTTCTAGTGATAGTCCTTATATCCAGGGGGAGGGTTCGTCTCCTCCAAATAACCAAGATTCATCATTCCAGGGGGAGAATCCATCATCATCATCTTCAACCGAAAGTCCAGCCCAGGGAACGAATTCTGAACCTGAAGAGGAGGAAGTATCATCGTTCGAGGGGGAGAATGCAAATACGAATGATGATGCTTCTCAATCAGAACTCGAAGAAGAAATAAACGCAGAACTGGATCCCTCTTGTGATCCAAATTACCCTCCTCTCATCAAGTGGACCAAAGATCATCCTCAAAGTCAAATCATTGGAGAATCGTCTGAAAAGGTCTTAACTCGATCACAGCTGAAAGCGAAACAAGCTGCATTATTCTCTCAAGTAGAATTTTGTACGTTCAACTCATTCGTCTCAAAAGTTGAACCGGAGACGGTGAATATAGCTCTTGATCATTCCGATTGGGTCCAGGCTATGCAAGATGAGCTGAACGAGTTTGAAAGAAACAAAGTATGGCGACTAACTCCAACTCCAAAGGATGCTTCGGTTGTCGGTCTCAAGTGAGTTTTCAGGAATAAGATGGACAAGGAAGGGAACGTGATTCGCAACAAGGCTAGGTTGGTTGTGAAAGGATACTATCAAGAAGAAGGCATAGATTATGAAGAGACCTTTGCTCCAGTTGCAAGATTAGAATCAGTTCGAATCTTTCTTGCTTATGTTGCACACAAGAATTTCGAAGTATATCAAATGGACGTGAAGTGTGCCTTTCTCAATGGAGAACTTGAAGAAACGGTGTACGTAGAGAAACCGCCAGGCTTTGTGAACAAGAAGTATCTAGATCACTGCTACATTTTGGACAAGGCAGTATATGGCCTGAAGCAGGCTCCCATAGCATGGTATGAAACCCTTACTCGATTCTTAAAAATGTCCAAATTTAAGCAAGGTTCGGTTGACCCAACCTTCTTTCGTAAGAAAGAGGGTAACCACCTTATGATAGTCCAAATTTATGTTGATGATATCATCTTCGGCTCTACGAATCCCAGCCTAACAGCTGAATTCAGGAAGTTGATGGAAACTAAATTTAAGATGAGCTCAATGGGTCCGATTAACTTTTTCCTTGGCTTGAATATTAGACAGGGACCCGAAGGCATTTTTATCAATCACGAGGCATACACAAAGACATTACTTACCAAGTATGGGATGTTAGGCGACTCAAAGGTGAAGGTTCCTATGACGTTTGGCACCAAGCTGACACCATCATTGGAGAAACCGGCTGCTGACATGACACTTTTGTTGGATTAATATCTAAGTCCATAACTATATTTGGTATGTACTTGACCCGACCCGGCATGGTCCATTTGGGTTGCACTTCACCAACACAATTTATATGGATAGTCTTTTGAGAATAGTATATTTATGATTTATATTAATATATTATAAGTTCTAATATATTAATATGGAATCATATTATTTAATTAGTATTGATCAAGAATTAATTTAGAATTAATTAAGTGATCAAAAAGAACTAATTAAATATGGACTCTTATATATATGGAATGGGCCAAGTTCATTTAGGTTGGGCTAAGCTTTCATGGATGGTCCATGGAGCTTTTAACCCATGGATCCTATGTAAATGAAAGGTCATGGGTATTAGCGTTTACATGGATGTAACCCTAATCCTCCATAATATATAAAGGGGTCCTTGGCTCACAAAATTGGCACAAGTGTGTGAAAATAAGAGTGGGCCGATTTTAGTGTGCATACATATTCTCTCAAGTTCTTCCAAGGTGTTTTGGTGATTTGTGATTCCATTTGAGGCTTCCACACTATTGGGGCTAAGCTCTTAAAGCTTGAAGACATCAAGCTACATCAAAAGGTATGTCATCTAACTAGAACTTTGTAGTATAGGTGCTTCATAATATGCTAGTTAGGATGAAACCTTGGAATAGTTAATATTTGCATGTATAATAGAGAAAACATAGATCCAAGGTTTATAGGGTTGCATGTACACCATAGGAGTGTTAGAATGCTCAAAACCCAACAGTGGTATCAGAGCCTGGTTGTTTTCTGTTATATTAATGCAAATGTTTTATTTTCAAAGTTGGAAAAAAAACATGACGTTTGTCAAATTTTAAGATAATTACTTGTTTTTGTGAAAAACTAATTATTTGTAAAATTTGAATCATTTGCTATATGAGTTGAATTAGGTCAAATTTAGTAAAAGATAAAATGATATGATTATTTTATTAGTTTTAAAAGTTTGATCTAAAGAGTTTTTTGAAACCTCCATAAGTTATGGATATGAAAAGGTTTTTAAAAAAATTGATTCAAAGCTTTTTATGGAGTTACAAAACTTGGTCTTATTGTTTTAAAGAATTCCATAACTTGTTCTTAAGTTATGGAACATGAAAAGTTTCCTCATAAAACAAGTATTTAACACCATAAGTTATGGAATCCAAAAGTTTTCAAGAGTTACATAACTTGCCCTCATGTTTTGGAATTTGGAAAAAGTTTTTTTTATGATAAAAAAAAAAGAATTGAATTCTAAAACTCTTGGGTTCATAACTTAAACAATTAATTAAATGGTTTTAATTTTGAATTTAATAATTGGAATTATGATGTTTTTATTGAATAATTAAATTAACTCTTATTGACTTTATTAATAGATAATTAAAGTGTTTAATTAAAAGAGAATTAATAATTCCATAATGACATGGTTTAAATTTAATTAAATTAAGAGTATAGTTTAATTAATAGATTAAACCACCAAGTATTTTAAATGTCTAAAATACACCCTTATACTATTATAATATTAAAAGTTTAATATATTATATATATAAGAGCAAGTCGTCTTACCATTAGTAGGCCTCATTCACGAAGCCGGTCTATAAGGGGGGTATAAGGTTACTGCCTATAAAATGGCAGTTTAATGGGTGTGCACTCTCACCCACCGCTTCCTTGACTGGTGGAGGGTCGTTAGCCGAACAGGTAGGATAAGGACTATAATTCTCCCTTCATTATAAGTATAATGATAAATACTAAGTAACTAAACACTTATAAATTCTCAATCTTAGTTACTTAGGAAAATGTGAATAAGGTGCTAATCCATGAAATTACACTTTGCACTTTGTTTAAGCTGTTAGTGGAGCGTGTGTGGTTAACCGGCACACTAACCTGGACTTAACAAGGTAGGCAAAGGGTAACTTAATGTTTATCATAGTATCGTTAGAGCGTGTGTGGTTAACCGACACATCGATTGAGGGGTAAATATTAAGGGTACCAAGTATATTTGCATGGTTACTTCACACCTTGTTTTGTGATCCTCGGCATCCCAGTCAGAAAACCTGAAGGGCACACTCGAGATTGAAACATGCCATTGAAAAGTTCAATGAATCTCAAAAGAATCTAGGAGTTTCAAAACCAATTAAAACCTAATAATACATTTCGTTTATCTTGGTGGAAATTGGTGAATCGTCATTCACCTACCTTCAAATATTTTATAGCTTGGATTATGGCATCCCTCTTCCAAGTTATAAAATAGTTTGTTGGGTCCTAGCCTTAATATATCATATTGGGTGTTATATTAAGGACTTAAATCAACTTTACGTGAATTTCTCCCATTGTTGATGTCTGGTTTAGACAACAATGATCTTCCCAAACCAAGCTTTCCTAATGAATATGACTTCCCGAGTTTGGCTCATGGAAGTCATACTTCTCTTCCTCCACCTCCTCTAATTATTCTCCCTAACCCACAAGTTCAAGGTCACTCAAGCCCTAATGGCAAGCAAGGTCTATGTGTGATCACATCTTAGAGATGAAGTCACATATTGACAAGCCGGAAGAGTTGGGTGTCAAAGTCTTGAGAAAGTTGGATGTTCAATCACTTTCTAAGTCACATAGTGAGTTCCTTTGGGACTATTATGAAACAAACTATGACATGAACCTTAATGATCATATCTATTTGCTTGGTACTGCTGAATCAGCAATGATTTGGAACGATAGTAAATCAAATTTGATTAGAAGATCAACTTCCCAAAAACTTTATGGACAGTGACAATGGTGACACTGGAAATCCAGAAAAAGCATTCTCTTCCCAATGGAAAGGGATTGGCCATAGTCAACCCGGTTGACCAAATGGTAAAGAGAAAGGCTAAGTCTGAGATCGTCCCATTACCAAAGGGTCCATATGTTTATTTTGCCAAAGGAAGGGGCGTTGATTGCAAAGCTGCCAAATTTACCTAAGGATGTTAAAGTCAATAAGTTTGACTCTACATCAGGTAGAGCCCATTATCTAACTCTGTTAAGTTCTATTTTGAGATCCTCATTACATGATGTGACTGGGTCACATGTTGATGTTTTAAGAATCAAAGAATAGAGAGAAATCTTAAAGGAAGTATATGCTGATTCTAATCGCGAAGGTGGATTTCGATCGCATCAGAATTTTGAGCAGTTGCTTAAGAAGTTATGATATATTGCTAAGGAATAGATAACAACAATTTTCCATGTGGATTGTAAGGATAAGTTTTTCCGCAAAGTTTTAAAATAAAAGAAAATTGTTTAATTTTATTTATTTGAAGTATCCTTACAATGGCATTTGTGGAAAATTGTTACTTATATGATTCCACTGACAACAATATTGGAAAATGGATTTGATTATTTCATTTGTGGTAGTGTCTGAATTTACCAAATCAGGAAAGTTCCTCATCACCCAAGTTTCAATTGGACCGAAACTTGGAATCATGCAAGTTGAATAGTATGATGAATGAGAACTTTCAAGCATTGGAAAATCAAGACTAATTACTTGTTCACATGGATGTGTGAGTCAAGTGAAGGACTAAAGGGATCGAGTACACATTCTTGTGCACTGGTTATGTCCACCACAAAGCTCGTTAAGACTATTTGATTTACTAAAGTTTAGTAAATATGGTATTACTTACAAGTTTAAGTATAATTCTGAAACATTGGAAAAGTCTCAATGTATGGCAGAACGAATGGGAAGAATTAAATTAGGCAGAAAGATAAAAGTTTCTCAAATCTGAAAAGATGGGAGAGTACTTTAGTATCATGTTTGTGATCATCTTAATGATTTAGAAATCATATCACAATTAGTCCTCTAAAGGTCATCTTAGTGCATTCTTATGACTAAGAAGAGGAGTCATGAATTGTTGAAATGGTTAGATCAGGAAGATGAGTCATACTTCGTTCCAAAACAATTCTTAGAGTCATACTCCAAGATTGTAACTTGAGTGACATATCTTAAATAAAGGTTTAAAACACTTGTCAAATGTAAGAGTAAAAGTGTTTTACTCTTGTACATTTGAAATTGGTAAGTTGTGATGTTTTGGATAAAACAAAGACCAACTAAGGCCAATTGTGTGAAGTGTTTGTCTTGATAACGAATCCGCACTATCTCTTGAATATTTGTCAAGATAGTCTTATATGTCAAGAGGATAGTGGGAGTCTTAAAGATCCTAAAAAGAATTTCAAGAACTAATCAAGAATAAAACCTGAGTTTCTTCACTAGCACACGACTTGAGGTTTATAACCTATCGTGTTGACATATTCTGTGCCCATTCCAGTTAAAGTTGGATTTGCATAGGAGTTCTGAAAGTTCTCAATTGGTTACATAACAACTTGGAAGAAATGAAAGGCCCTGTACTGCCAGGTGGCAAGAAGTTAAGATTGCATAAGTTCAGTCCATATGAGTTTGGATTTGTCATTATCCTTGTCTTATGACTATGGTTTTGACGATTCACATGGATAAGAACACATACACCATAAAATCTAAGGGTCATAAGGTTTCTCTCTGATTCATGAAAATGATGGTGAGGAAACACTTCCACCAAGTAGATTTGAAGCAGATGGCAAAAGGTCTAAACAATTGAGACTATGATTACGACATCCCTTTTCATAGTTCTGAAATTGTTTAGACACACATGCATGCTATCTAAGGAAAGGTGTATGATTTTGATAAATTTTTATCAAAGCATCTCGTATCAGAAATCTGAACTTTGGTAAGAAAGTCAATAAAGTATTGATTTCTAGAAGTCCAGCTGATTTCTGAGTACATGTCAAAGCTAGTGGGAGCATAAGTGTTATGCTAATAATCATCATGTTAGTGGGAGCATGATAATTATTGTTAGTGTTGCAAGTTAGCAATGTTAATTATAGAAAACAAAAGTTTCAATTTATGAGGCTGCAGGGATTGAAAAAGTTGTTTTGCTATAATTAAGGGAGAGGATATACTTCATTTTAGTTCTAAAGGCTTAGATTGAGACCTTAATCATCTTTAGTCAAGAATATATATATGAATTTCATGTTGGATTGGTTCAACTTAAGGAAATTCTATATATTGCGTTCTCAAAATTCGATTATGATTACGGCATCCCTCTTCATAGTCAAATTTTGAAAACATGGCAAATAAAAATATTGTAGCAAAAGACTGGTCTAGAATCATGTCTTTATGTGAGACATCATGAATCGTGTACCATTTGCTTTGGGTACTGGATCGATTGCATGTGCTATAATATTTGTCATTTCTAAATTATTCCAAATGCCCAGAGGCATTAAGAAGGGAAAAGGTATAGAATTGGATATACTAAAATGATTAAGCAATTGTCGAGGACAATCTGAGGTTTACCAAAGATTGGTTGCTCAGGGACAGTTGGAAGTATAGTGCTAATTTTGGAAGGACCATATTGACATATTCTGAAAAGAGGCATCTCTTATTCAAAAGTGATAGTCAAAATGAGAATATGGAGTTGTCTCCATAGGTGGAAGTTATCTGTGTAAGATTAGAAAACTTAATTCAAGAAGCATGTCCAAAGCAATGTACTTTGAATATGACACTTAGTTTCCATGTAGTTGATCTCCATTGGAATACCTTATAATGACTGTTGACAAGTCTTTGTGACTTTGTACATATCTATTACAGGAGGGTCAGTGCATATAAGTTTAAAATCTAAACAGATTTCGATAAATGATAGGAATTTGAAATTCTCACATTTTTCGATAAGGATTTGGGAGTGTGAAATTAGAATCATTGAAATTATGTTCAATTGGTTTATTTCATAAAGTAAGGATCATAGACAAACATAGAGTGCATACTTGGTGTATGGCAAAGCTATTGTTTAAGAAAAACATAGTGTACATGCTTGGAGCATGGGACAACTAGTGTTTTTAATTCAAGTATAAAGTTGATAAAACCGAAACAATGAATAATGAGTAATCAGTATGGTGATAAATAAAAGTGTTTATTTATATTCATAGGGTTTGATACCATATTTGATTCATTTATTCTTGTGTTTCACTTTGCATGTTTTGACTTCCAGCATAACTAAGTCGTTATTCCTGAATGATTAAGTTATTCAAACCATCCACAGTCGGTCATATGTTGGAAGTAGATATGAATCAAGACTGTCATGGGTTGGTTTGTAGAGGTCCAAGTTGGTGGACAAAGTGGTGTTAGAACACTCATGAGTGCTCATAAGTTCTGAGTATTGGATTCAACCCACGCTCATTTGAATCACTTCATGGATTTTATCACGAGTGATCATGAGACGATAATATCTTATATTCTTAAAACCTAGAGATATGAGTTGTTACTATGAGTTGGTTATACATTGATTGCACGAAAACGCATTGGTAACTCGATGTTATAAAACGTGCCTTTGTGTATGATTCAACAAGTAGTAGGACAAGCCATATGAGTCGAAGTTTATCCATTTCCTTTACCTTCGGGATAAAAGCGATATCTGTGGGCCCCTCGATGATTTAGCGATGACACATGTGAGTGCTTGGCCAAGCCAGGACTGATTTGATTTGTTCAATCAGTCAGTCATCATAAATCGAAAATCGGGAAACAACAAATGGACAGAGAGAATGATTATAATCCATGTCTCAGTCCATATGATATCTAGAATGGAGGAATATATGATCCCTTATCTAATGGACAAGTCATTGACAAGGTCAGAGTTCGACAGCGGCTTTAAGAGCTACGATTGCCAGTTAGGTTTTGAAGTCATACTCAATAATAGTTTTAGACTTATCCAAGTGGGAGACTGTTGGATTAATGTCTAAGTCCATAACTATATTTGGTACGTACTTGACCCGACCCGGCATGGTCCATTTGGGTTGCACTTCACCAGCACAATTTATATGGATAGTCTTTTGAGAATAGTATATTTATGATTTATATTAATATATTATAAGTTCTAATATATTAATATGGAATCATATTATTTAATTAGTATTGATCAAGAATTAATTTAGAATTAATTAAGTGATCAAAAAGAACTAATTAAATATGGACTCTTATATATATGGAATGGGCCAAGTTCATTTAGGTTGGGCTAAGCTTTCATGGATGGTCCATGGAGCTTTTAACCCATGGATCCTATGTAAATGAAAGGTCATGGGTATTAGCGTTTACATGGATGTAACCCTAATCCTCCATATTATATAAAGGGGTCCTTGGCTCACAAAATTGGCACAAGTGTGTGAAAATAAGAGTGGGCCGATTTTAGTGTGCATACATATTCTCTCAAGTTCTTCCAAGGTGTTTTGGTGATTTGTGATTCCATTTGAGGCTTCCACACTATTGGGGCTAAGCTCTTAAAGCTTGAAGACATCAAGCTACATCAAAAGGTATGTCATCTAACTAGAACTTTGTAGTATAGGTGCTTCATAATATGCTAGTTAGGATGAAACCTTGGAATAGTTAATATTTGCATGTATAATAGAGAAAACATAGATCCAAGGTTTATAGGGTTGCATGTACACCATAGGAGTGTTAGAATGCTCAAAACCCAACAACTTTATCGTCAGATGATTGGGTCATTGGTATATCTTACAGCCAGCAAGCCAGATATTATGTTCCCAGTCTGCTATTGTGCCCGATTCCAAGATAACCCACACGAACCTCACATGTTGGCAGTAAAGAATATTTTTCGCTATCTGAAGCGAACCACCTCTCTCGGTCTATGGTATCCAGCAAACTCAGGATTCATTGTCCAAGCATTCTCAGAGGCTGACCTAGGGGGATGTGGATTGGATCGTAAAAGCACTACTGGAGGATGCCAATTTCTTGATGACAAATTAGTAAGCTAGCAATCAAAGAAACAAACATGTGTTTCTCTCTCCACAGCCGAAGCTGAATACATAGCCGCAACATCATGCACATCTCAGGTCGTTTGGATACAAAGTCAACTTAGAGACTATGGGCTGAACATGAAGAAAATCCCACTATATTGCGACTCAGAAAGTGCAATTAGGATTTGTCATAACCCAGTGCAACACTCAAAGACAAAGCACATAGCACTGCGGTATCACTTTATCAAAGATCACGTGGAAGATGGTAATGTAGAGATTCATTTCGTTAGAACCACTGATCAGTTACCAGATATCTTTACTAAGGCCTTACCTGAAGCAAGTTTCAATAAGATCCTACAAGGCCTAGGAATGATGGAAGCTGAATCTGTACCGAAATCTGGTTCGCTTCACTAAAGGTTGGAAGGGAAATAGAGCGAACGATCGGTCTATTTCGGGTTCGGTTCACCCGGGAACCGAAATGAACCGAACGCTCGGTCTATTTCGGGTTCGGTCCTACTGAACTTGGTTCACTTTATTTTTCTCAAATACATTTCGGTTGTATACCTTTGTACACTCTTTTACATACTATGTAATAGTGTCTCTTCATAGTATGTAATAGTGTCTCTTCATATAGTATGTAATAGTGTCTCTTCATTTAGTGTGTATTAGTGTCTCTTCATTTAGTATGTAATAGTGTCTCTTCATTTAGTGTGTATTAGTGTCTCTTCATTTAGTGTGTATTAGTGTCTCTTCATTTAGTGTGTATTAGTGTCTCTTCATTTAGTGTGTATTAATGTCTCTTCATTTAGTGTGTATTAGAGTAGTGTATGTATTAGTGTAGTGTATGTATTAGTGTAGTGTATGTATTGTTTATAGTATGCATTGACTCATGTAAGAACTGACTCTTAGTGTAATTCCTTGTACTTGAAATAGTAAATAGTATCTCCTAACTATACCTATTATAGTTACTAGTAATGTACGTGTATAACTGAAAGTATGCCTTTACTACCGAAAGGTACTGAATTGACTGATAGAACTTTTATGTTTATATATGTATACATAATATATAACTAATATTTAGACGACATTCGGACAAATAACTGATACCCTAAGGCCACATCCAAACAAGGAAAAGGAATTAAAGCGAGCTAGCAGTCCTAAGTCCTTTAAACATTACTTATATAAGTATACATATATAGGCATGCATTTGACAATATAAAAGCTTAAAAGAAGTTTTGTAAAACATTTGAAAAGTTTAATAATAAGAATTGATGACTTGATGTCAAATTATAAAACAGTTTAAAAGCAGTTTGTTTGATAAAAACAGTTTAAAGTATATGAAATCTTTTGTCTGAAACACAGTTTAAAATACATGAAAACCTTTGTTTGAAACAAAGTTGTAACAGAGTTTGAAAGGAAAGATACAGTATGTAAGACAGTTTGATAAGGAGTTTAACAAGTAAAACATTTGAGAAAGTTATTTTAAAGTAGTATGCTTGGTAAAACAGCTAAAAGCGTAGTAAATCCATTTGTGTACTAGTTATTAATCACATGTGATTGATATAATAAATAGTATGATTCAACTTGTATTCACCCCCCCCCCCCCATAAAAGCATTTAAAACATTTAAAACGTTAATTAAGGGGTATGAACTCACCTGTAGTGAGTGGATTGGATGGAAGTGTTGGACAAAGTGCTAGGTGTCAAGTGAAGACTTGAACACACCCAATGGTCCTATGAACATATAAAGATACATATATGTATATAATTAGTGATTATAATACTAATTAGACAAGTGTAAACACCCTAGAACAAGGAAAACACTTGGATTCAAGTGTTATAAGAACTTAGGGTTGCATCTAAGGGTTGTAAGGCATTGCTATTGAGTTTATGGTCCAAGGACCACACTCCATGGAGTTTACGGCCAAGGGTTTACGGCCCTAGTGGGTTTATGGTCGTAAACCCATGGCAAACTCCCCAAATTCGTATGTTAAGGTTCTTAGCTCAATTGTGAAGGGTTCTAGGTCAATAATCAAGCATTAGGAAGGGATGGTGGCACTTATGCACCACTTTATGGTGTTTACGGCCCAAGGAGATTGCGTAGGCCGTAAACCCAGGTGTTCTTGAGCAAAATCTATGTTTAAAGTCCTAGGTTCAAAGGGAAAGTGTTCTTGGTCAAGTCTCAAGCCTTTGGAAGGAAGTTAGGGCATCTATGTATCCTCTAATAGAGTTTACGGCCAAGGGAGATTTCCTTGGCCGTAAACTCCCTTGATTGCTTGATTTATGAAGTTTTCAAGCCCCTAACTCATTATACTAACACATAAGCATGAAAGGGAGGTAAGGACTTACAGTTTGAGGGCTAAGAAGGGGAGTTTTCGGCCAAAACACACAAGTGTTCTTGGTGTTCTTGAGGATCTTGAAGATCTAAGCATAAAAGATGGAATTGTGGGTGGTTCAAGTAGAAAGGATGTAATCAACACAAAGATGGAAGAGATGGCTAACATATGTGAAGATTTGAAGAGAAACTTGAAGATCCTTGGGAGAGAAATCAGATTTCTCTAGCTAGAAGTGGTCGAAATGAAGGAAAATGACTAAGTTTTTCTTATATAGGCATGGAGTTTACGGCCTCATGAGTTTACGGCCGTAAACTCATGGTCTCATAGCCGTAAACTCCTCATTTGAGGGTTTAAAGCTTGATTGGTGGTTTGGACGCCTAGTTGATCCATTCTAGAATTTGATCCTTTGAAGAAATAAAGCTCAGAATGCTCAAACGGACTCGAAACTGTGCTAAATGTTAGTAGGGTAAGTTTGACTTCCAATGAAGTGCTTGACTGAACAGGATAGAAAATTTCGGGTTGTCACATATTTCATATCATGAACGTAACCCTTGAGACTCTCAGTCATTGCCACTAAGGTTTATGGTTACACAAGATCTGTGTTTATGATCTTAGTTTCGTGTCACTACGTACTAAGTGAAACCCAAAATTCAATACCCACAATAAATTGACGGTGAACTATTAATTTGTTCTAACTTTCACCAATGGATTAACGAAACCACTCTGTATGGAATTACCATGAAATCTCTTTATTTTGAGAGATCCTTTTGAAATTGTCTATCACCAAGACATTTCTTCCCCAAGGATCCAGTTTTATTTTTTTTGAGATTTCTTATTTTCAACAAGTCACTGAATATGTATCTAACCTAATTGATCAACAGGCCACATTGGTCTCACAGGTACTTCATTCTATTTCGGTCTTATATCAAGAACCGAAACTTGAATTGAAGCGAAAGCCAACCTCACAAGCCTTATATATATAAAAGATGCCTTTCATTGCTTCTTAATAAGCATATGATCGTATTTCAACGGGAAACCACACAGACACTTTGAAGTCTTTGTTGACTTTGAAGGAAGAGATTCATGCCCGGGATCCACCGTTTTATGTCTCAATTGACATCACAATATCCCACAAAAGTTTGATTTATTTCTTTATCTTTCACACTCTATGCACGAAAATCTTTGATTTTCCAAAAATCCGGTTATATTTTGTATAAGCTATTTTTATTATAGCTTCGGTTCTACATCGTTACATGGTAATTCTCAAACGAGATGATTACACTTACACAGATTCATGTTATTTATGTTGGTGACATTTCATATAAAGCAAAAGGGGTGAGTCAGCAGTTATCCAAACGTTTGATGATTTGAAAAAGGCGATTTGTATGGAAAGGCGCGGAAGAATGAAACGTTTTCTCTGTCCTGCGTAATCATAGGGGTTGCTAACTGTCTAATCCCACTGTATCAGGAACCGTTTCACAAAAGACAAGATTTTGGGCGGATTTTTCTCTCTCCTAATCCCAAGTATAAAAGGTTTCTTCAAATCACCTTTACTCTTTTACCGCTTTCAAACCCTCTAAAGCAAAAAAGACGATTTCTTTCACTGTTCATCATCTTCTTCTCAAAGCTCCATCCATGGCGGAATCCTCTTCTGTTCAGGACACCTCTGTTCACTCCACTCTTCTGACCATCAAGCCTCAACAAAACCTCTTGGTCGACCTTACACCGTTCACCTATGAACCCTACATGCTGCAGGTTGTGGAATGCCTCCGATACTCTCCGCTTGTCGACGCTCTCTCAAAAGTCGAAGTTGTTCCCATGTCGTATCTCTCACACGTCTACTCAACTGCACACTATGACAAAGTCGCTGAGAGGATCCAGTTTGACATTCATAACGAGAAGACCTCGATTTCCAAGAATCGATTCTGCACGCTGCTATGTCTTGCTCACGAACCTACCATGGTGAACCCTGATTCAATCACAACGGGTCAATTGTTCTCCATGTTCTACAACATGGGATATACTGAAACCCTAACCACCGTGACGAAGTTCAAGAAGTCTTGCCTTCCTCCACAATGGAACGGCCTCTTCACTCTCTTATTCAAAGGTCTCTCAGAGCGCAGTGCTGGATCAGACGGGGCGAGTAAATCGTTCATGACAATCCTTTATGGGTTGTACAATGGGGTACATCTTGACTATGGTTCGATCCTATAGCAACAGCTTGTTCAAAGCTTATCCTTCTCTTCTCGCCATTCTGAAGTCTCGTGTGGAAGGTTCTGGTCTATTGTCACGAAGTGGGCGATGGATCGTTTTCATGTCCCAATCATGGCGGACTCGCTTCTCTCCTGCATCGCAACATTCCATACAACGAAGATTATCGTCACTGATCCGTTCAAATATTCATTTATTGGATCAATTCCGGCATCCATGTATGCTTGCGTGTCTGAGGCGAGTCAGGTCATTCAAGAGTACAAGAAGCTTCCTTATTTGGGTCCAAGGGAACTCACACCTGCTATGATTCGTTCCATAGAGGAAGCAGACAAGCCGGCAAAGAGAGGAAAGAAACAAGAAAAGCAAAAGGAAGCGAGTGTTACCGAAGAAACTAGGGGGCAAACTCCAAGGAAGAGAAAGTTAGAGAAGGCGGCTCCTTCCCAGCCTACGCAGAAGAAAACCAAAAAGCCAGCCCGAAGGCTTATTCTTCAATCTTCAAGTGACTCAGACTCTGAGTATCTTCCTACTGGCCATAAACAACCTGCTCCTACCGCCTCTGAGAGCGAAAGCTCTGATGATGAGGTTTCGGTTCGTAGTGATACCCCTCCTAGATCGCCTATACCTGAGGTGCCCGTTCGCTCCCCAAGACCTTCTTCTCCACCTGCTTCCATTCCTATTTCCTTACCTCCCACCTTCCCCGGTATCACATCACAACCCACTTCTACCATTCCCTCTCCTCTCTTTACTGAAGCCACAACAACAACTACCACTGAAGTTCAAACCAACGTATCTGATACGGGGGTTCGGTCTTCAGTTCCTGAAACAACCAAACCACTATCTCCCACACCTTCAACCGAAACCAATACTGTCCTTGGTGGTGAAGAAACGGAATTTGATTCTTTCTACTACAGCCCCTACCAAGTTCAGAGTGATGAAGATGATGATGCTTTTGTTACCAAAAATCACATCAAGGAGCTGAATGACAAACTCGACAATCTCATAGCTTCTTCCTCTCACCATCCCTACTCTGAAGCTGCTATTCAGAGCATGGTTGACACTTTTGTCAAAGCTCATGAAGCATCCATTTCCAAAGCTACAAATGCAATTGCAGCCTCAACCAAAGTCTGTACAGAAGCGACCGAAAAAGTCGATAAACTAATTCAAGATGCTAACATTTTTCTTGAGTCCTTACAGGGAGCAGCTGAGTTGAACGCTTCTAAAGTGAACAGCTCCATTACCAAACTCGAATAATCCTTTGCTGCTGAGAAGCAATCCTTTGCCTCTCTTCGTCAGGACATTCAAAAGGATAATGCTGCCCTTTTATCCTCTCTCAATAAACGTCTCACAAAGCTTCAAGCTGATCTAGCCATGGAGAACTCACTCATGGATGAACTCGTTCTCAAGACTACTCAGCTGAAAACCAAAAATCTTCACCTTTCTCAAGCGAACAAGGAGGTCAATCAACTTCGCTCTGAAAGGGCTGTCGTCAAAAGCTGTGCCTCAGACGTACACGCCATTATATCGAATGTTCTGGAGGCTCACGATCCTATCCTAACCATCTCAGTTAGACGCCATCTTGCTGACAAATTCCGTCCTGCCCTTGGGATGTTGAGTCGCATTGAAGGTGTTTCAGAGACTGTGTTACCTCCAAAACAAGGGGGAGAAGGACTAACGTCTAAGCCTCAACCTCCTCCTACTTCCCAGCCAAAACAACAGAAGACTGAGCATGCTTCGGGTTCGGGCTTTAAGGATAAAGGCAAGGGTATTGTGGATGACAGTGATGAGGAAGAGGAGACGATAGCTGACACTCTAAAGCGAAAGGCAAGGGAAAGGGAAATCGATCTCAATGCCAAGATTGTAAAGGAAGCTGATGAGAATGAAAGAAGATCAAAGGAGGCTCATGATCTCCTAGAAAGAAAGAAAACCCTCTTTCCCTTCTGGACTCTGGAAAAGCTGATCAAAGAAGCCATCGAATCCCCTAGCACTCATTGGCTTGAGCCGGTAGTGTCTTTGGATTGTGAAAACACAAGGGACTCTCAGTTCGATATGCCTATCACCCAGAAGGCGTTTGTTTTTCACTGCTTTCTTCCTATCGTAGAAGTGCCCCATCCAGACCCGAAGGTTGATAGTGAGCAAATCGACTACTATTTTGAGTTCGCTCAACCTCAATATCTTACTTGGAGCGCTCAGAAAATTGTCACAGTTCGGGTCCTTAAGCCTCATGCAGCAGGGAATTTCATCAACGTCAAGTTCAAGGTTACCAGAGGTTCGGCCAAGTCTGAGCATACCTTCTCCCTTGCTGATCTACCTAATCTCAATCCTCATGATTGGATTGTTCTGCACAACATTCTTCTCTACAACCCAGTCGAGTATGAGCCAATCATTGATCATCTGAAAAGATTATTGGTTTGCTACATTCTGGAGGTAGCTAAGATGGATCAAGAGGTTGCTGCGGTTCTCAGAAAGAAGCCTACCATTTTGCCTGTTGGTTCTGCAAGCGACGTCAACAAGATGAAAATGGGAAAGATTGACCCAGTGTTAAACTCTGTGATGTTCACCAAGCAGGATGGTAAGAAGTGCCTGTTCTCTCTAACTGATAAACATTTCTTTACTACTTCATGTTTGGAGTATGTTCTGGGAATCATTCACAGATGTAAGCAGAATAGTGAGAGTGATAAGAAGTACTTCACAGATATGATAAGACGGTATATTCACTTTCGCCAAGTCCTTCTTGCTGTGATTCCTTGCTTGTTCAATGTTGTGAAGCGAGCAACTGTCAATCAAAAGAAGTGAAGGTCTCGCCCCAATTGACGCAAAAGGGGAGATTGTTGGGTCCAGAAGTGTTGCGTCTTGGGCTCGGTTTTAGTTAGCCCAGTTTTGTAACCGGTTTGGGCCTGTCCAACCGTGTTTTGTTTTAGTTCTAGGGTTTTAGTATTTAAGGTGCATGCATGCATCCCTAGTAATTAACGCTTTCAATTATTATTCATAATAGTATTGTGAACCCTAGCTCGCCTCTACAGTGGAAGTTCTTAATCGATCTCTGCTGAGGCGTGACTACATTTGAATCATTCAGTTTAATCTTGATTCCATCTCGTGTTCAATCTCTCATTTATTATAATTGTTTGTTCATTTTTGATTAACCTGTGAAAGATCTAAACGATCTTAGAGATTTTGTCTCATCAAATCCGAAAAATCTGCCAATAGACCCGATGCCACGTCGTGTCTAGCTATTCCACGTTGTATTCAACTTTGAGCATGTCGTGTTGATCAGGCAGATACCAAAATCAAAAATCTTCCAGCTTTGAAATCATTACAATTGCATCACATATAACAAAAAAAATCACCCTAAGCTATGATACCACTGATGGGTTTTGAGCACTACAACATTCCAATGGTGCACATGCAACCCTGATGCTTTGGATGTAGGTTTTTTTTCAAGTTATACATGTAAATTGATTATCCAAAGCATAAACCCTAGTCTAGCATACATTTTTCAAAATTAATGACTTAAACATAGTTAGAAGAATACCTTTTCTTGTAGCTTGTTGATCTTGACCTTCAAGAGCTTAGTGCCTTAATTGTTGCACCTCTAATGGAGTCATAAACACCAAGTAACAATGGTAGAATGTAAGAGAGAGGAGAGGCTCTAAAAATCGGCTAGGGTTCTTTTTTTAGAGTGCATAGGCCGATTTCTAGGAGCCAGAGGATCCTTATATAGTTGAGGCTGCTTAGGGTTATCTACTGGAAACCCTAATTCCCTTGCTTAGGCCTTAAGCAACATATGGAACCCCATATGGCAAGCCATGGACGAAAAATCTATGGGCTTCCCATAGATTTTCGGCCATCCTATACCAATAGGATCCACTAGCCCAAACTACATCTATTACTGATTAACATAATCAATCCCCGTTACTTCAATCAGTCTCTTTCGATCACTAAATTAATTCCAAATTAATTTTTGATCAATACTAATTAAATAATATGATTTCTAAATTAATATATTATTCTTATAATATATTAATAAATCACAATTAACCTCTTTCTCCATAATTCATCCTATCAAACTGCTATGGTGAAGGCAGCCCAAACGGACCATGCCACTATCGGGTCAAGTACATACCAATTATAGTTATGGGCTTAGACACCTAATCCAACAATATCGTCTTCAAGATCTACCAAACCAAAACGAGCTTTGGATCGAGTAGTCTTGGAACCTGCCAAAGATCCCTATCAACTAAGGATCCTTATCAGTCTAAAAGAAGTATCTGATAAAAATAATGTTAGTAGTAGCCATAGAAGCATTATTAGAAGAACCCTCTTTGAGACTGGAATGTTCGAGCTTGAACGACCTTTCAAATGCAGTAAGTGCAAGAAATTTGGAAATCGTGTCCTCAGAATCACCAGTAGCAGGAACAAGCTCCTCAAATTTAAATGCTGCATCAAAACAAACAAAATAAGGGAAGTAAATTTCAAGATCCTTGAAGTCTAAATTCAAATCCTACCCTTTTTAATCCTTGTTTTTGGCAGAGAATCCCCCTTGGGAATCGAATCATGTCTTACAAAGAAGTATTTTCCCTTCTAATCGCCATCATTTTGTTTAGATTTCAGAATGAGGTGGGGTTTGTTTGTCTTAACTCTTAACAGGAATCTGGAAGAACTGAAAGTAGAAAGATCATAAATGAGAGCCAACTTAGGTGACCCGATATCTATATTATTGGACTGATTTAAGCGATCAATCCAAAACAGGATCCTCTAAACCACATACATAGCTTGGATATAAGAAATTTGGGTAGTCGAAAAGAAATCACGAATGATACCAGTAAAAGGATAAGTTAAACCTAGAGTGAATGGGTAGTCGAGAAAGCAAACCCACGTTCGAGAAACAAAATTCGGTTGAACGGTGGCCTCAAAAGGTCGAAAAACTACATCGAAAGGAAAAGCCCTCAATGGCTATCAACGATTCCATATCCTCATCGTCGAAGGAGAAAACCTCATCATAAGAGATTGCCTGATCACTAAAGTCATTCACGGGAGAAGTAACAATGTTAGCTCGAGAACGAATAGTTTTCTTAGCCAAGACGAGGAAAATCGGAGCAACAGGAGAGAACAAGTAAGAGGAAAAATTTACCTTCACAATAAGACGATGACGACTTGAGTGAATAAAGAAGAAATTACCGGAAGCCCACATTTATAACAAAGAAGAGATAAGAAAGATGATTTGACTGCTTCTCGGTTACCTCGAGATGGATAAAACTTATCCATTAAGGGATAATTATTAAACTCTTCTTTATCTCCTTTTTTTATTTACTTTAAGTTATTCCTTTAATATTCTCGAATTTAACTCCTGCATTTTTAGGAATAACTTGGGGGCAATTGTTAGGGCCAGGATCCTCAAAGCATTCAGGATCCTCGAACCTCATCATATATTCAGGATCCTCAACTATTTCAGGATCCCAACTGTTACAGTTATTATTATTTACTAACATTTATAACGGTTATATTTCGTTCTTAACTAACACATGTGCAGAAATAGTCAAGAGAATACTTATTCTTAACAGAGTTTCGTCTCAACTATGCTAAAGACCCGGAATACCAAGTCAAACAACGTTCACAAAGCTGGTCATAGGGGATCCCGAGAGTATCGGACATCTTGTTAGCTTGTTTACACTATAAACTGACACTTGTATCTCGCACACGACACACACTGCTTACTCTAACCTTACTTTAAAAACTTTTCACTTGTTCTTACTGAAATACTCTTTGTAATCATCAATTGATATTAATAAAATCATTAAGGCAGGTGATCATTATCACCTCCCAAGGTTTTGTGCTGGAGATTCTAGCAAGGTTCAAGGGCTTTCCTTGTGAACAATCGTGTCATTCTCTTTTTCTTTTTCTATTGCACAAATCGAACATCACAGCCTCTCATTCAATTTGGTTGATCTATACTTGTATAATTTTTTTTTACCAAAACAAGTTAAACAACCACTATGGACGATGTCATTATGAAGACTACTAAAGAAGCAAACGAAACGGACTATGAAAGAAGTCGCACACTAAATCAGCGTGCAGACGATCTAGCGGAACAAGTAAATGATAAAGAAAAATGAGTTGCTAAAGTTATGAAAGAAGTGAAACAAGCTAAGAAGTGGATTGAAGATGCAAATACGAAGAGTGATAAGCTTCGTGCAGCACGGGATAGTCTAACAGATATTGTTAGAATTAGAGGAGATTTTACTGACCATGAACAAAATGTGTATCCCCTACAATTTCCTAATTTATGGAAACCAATCTAAGTGTAACACCAAACATTTTAAACAAAAATTTTCAATTTTAAATTACCCAAAATATTGTTTATAAACCAAATCATTGAAAAAACACAAGTATCAAATACATATCATCATCACAAAATATCAAAGTATCACAAAATGCCCAGTAAAAATCTTCCAGCGAGTGTGTACAATCAGACCTTCACCTTCCCGCGATCCTTAGAAGTACCTAAAACAAATATAATAAATAACTGTAAACACGAAGATTAGTGAGTTCCCCAAGATAACACATACATGACATCATAAATAAACAATTATGGGTTATCAGCAACCATGGGACTATCAGCAGTCCCAATGGGCAAACAACACGCCCTGTGGGTTATCAGCAACCCTGGAGACTACCCGAAGTCTCAGTCACACATAAAGAACATAACACAATAATAACAGCTAGACCCAGTTGGTCATCACATATACAAAACAAAATTGCGAAAACAACCATTTAACACAACACTAAATATGAATTAACAATCATAGGCCATCTTATAAATATAGCAAGCATAAGTCATTTAGAACATAAAACAAATTAGGCGTCTTATCCTAAAGTAAGCTAGTGCTTGTGTCAATTCAGGTGTACTACCTAAAATATAATAGACACAATCCTCATGATCATTGCTTAGCATTCTAAGCTTAAGTCTAGAAATCCTACAAATTCCTAGTTCGCTTAAACTAATGCTTTGATACCAACTATGACATCCTCTAATTTTCAGAACCAATTACAAATTTTCTTGACGCTCTAAAAATCATTTATTTATATTTGCGGAAAATCCCAGTAAAGAAGATCATTTGATCACAAATGTTTGTTTCCAAAATGTTAAAACCCTAAGGATATCCTAATTAATACAGATACATAACTTACAACGTAAAGACCTAATGGTTCGGGATATTATTGCAGGCTATCTCTCAACCACTCAACATCTTAATCAATTTCCAGTAGCTTTAGTCTTGATACTTGTAATGCATATAAACTAAGTGGGTCAGATTGGGAAACCTGATGATTACATAGGAATTTCAATCCCACAATGTTATAACATATATATATATATATATATATATATATATATATATATATATAGACACACACACACACACAAATAGGTTCATGCGAAAGCATAAATATTTTGTGAAAATGTGAAAACAGATAATATCTATCAAAATCAAAAGCATGTACTTTAGAAATAAAATTTATTAGCAATAAATTAAAGATAATAAGTTTACATTGGAGGGTGTTATGGTAATATAGATTTAAAGGTGGTTTTAACATTTGTTTCTCTTTTTTTTTCACGTCCTTAACCACTTTTTAATTCAAGTTTTCATAATAAAAATGTCAAAAAAAAACATGTTTTGCTCATATGAAACGACTTCTCATGTATCTCCGATTATCAGCATGCAGTTCAAAGTTTGTTTGTATTCTTGTTAAAAGTATAGGGTTGAGGTGGTACAATCTCATAGGTTTAACTTGTTTTCGTGTTTTCGCAAATTATTTTCATTTTCGCATGAGCTTTCCCATATATATATATATATATATATATATATATATATATATATATATATATATATATATATATATATATATATATATATATCTTGATATTAAAACCAGTTGTAATCAAACAATATATAGAAGTGTTTCCGACTTGGATATCTATAAACCATCATTCCCAAAACTACCCACCCTAATCGATCCTCACAGATCCAAGTTTACGCTTATCAGGAAGGATTATCTCGCTTGATGAACCGTTAAAATATTTGACTATATAACTAGGGGCTCCCTTGGCATGTGTAAGTTAAAAGAATAAGCAGATATACCATTACAGTTGTCTGATCAAGACCTACCATTTCTGGTTATCTAGGAATATGCAGACATACCATTACACTTGTTTGATCGGGACCTACCATTTCTGGTTATCTAAGAATATGCAGACATACCATTACAGTTGTTTGATCAGGACCCACCGTATCTGGTCATCCTAAGGGGAATACTATACCGTACACCCGTATGGAGCTACCGTAAATCTACACTTGAAAGTGTCAAGGAATAGAATTCTACACTTTGTCTCTAAATTACATACACGTCCTGAATGAGATTACACGATATCAAACTTAATTGAATTAGTCTTATTTTATTAACGAACATAGCTACAAAATCTCTAATACCAACTCTGACTAGAAAACACTATCCTATCTTAGTGTATATATATTTAGCATAGAGTATTTTATGTATTAACATACCTTTGTCTATTTCCTTAATAATATTTCTATTATTGTTGTCATTTAATAATAGACATATATCTTTGTATCATTAATAGAACCATATCTGGTCCGCATGTCGTATATCCTTAAATACATTTCTAACATATAAACCTGGCAATAAGCATATAGCTCGCACATAAACTTTCTAACATATACTTAATACTTTAATTAATACTTGTACTAAAATCATGTTCACGAAAGGGACTATGCACTCGCCTGAATTAGGAGGGTGACTGGAGATATGGGCAGAGTTTCGCTTAACACCTCAGATATTCCCTTGACGTGACCTAAGAATAAATAATACAGATTTTTAGACTAATGATCCTGGTGACTGATAGTAGTCTAGATTACACAATTATCCCAATGTCTACATCAAGCTCTATCAAGTAAGGATCAGCCAAGCAGGACAGTTGGGAGGCAGGATCATTTCAGCTAACAGCTTTTCTAAAATCCAATAACCAAGACAATGTGACCATTCTAGACACCTCTCCCATAAGTAGATCAATCAGTATAATGACTTGGAATTACTGATAAATCTTATTTATAGGTTCATAATAGCGACTTATGATTATAAATATAAGTTACACCGAAAGAGATAGAGTGTAGCTTATCTTACAAAGTTTTTAGCAAAAACCTAAAAAAACGCACGGATAGAACTCCGACCTAGGTATTCTTTCTTGTCAGACTCCTGAATAAGCTAGAGCCCTACTAGAATACTCTGAAACCCGAAAAAAATCGGATCTTAAGAAGAGAAATCGATTGAGAGGGTTTTGGTGAATTGATGACGAAGAAATGGAATTTTTGGCAACAACTTATAGGAAAACAAAGAGGCGCGCCGCGCACCAGACCCATGTGTGCCGCACACATCTGGTATGCTGGCTCCTCTGTCACCCTGCCATGTGTCCAGCTCTCATTCGTCTGCGTCCTTTCTTCTAGAACTTTGCGATGTGTCGTATTTTTGTGGCACCACATGTCGCAACCGTGTGGTGCCACATCACCACATATCTTGAAGGTGTGTTCGGCTGACTATGTCATGTGTCGCCTCCAGAACGTGTCAGGTTATTGTGCGTGTCGCGTAATTTGCACGCTAATTTCCAGATTTTCAAAATAGCGTAACTTATTCATAGGAGCTCCATTTTTGACATTCTTTATATTGTAGGAAAGCTCTCGACGAGATCTATAACTTTCCTTGAGATCCCAATATATTTTTGATAGACTTATAATGTTTAGAGATCATTGCAGAAAGCATAACCCCTACATACGGCCTCCGTTCTCAATGTTCTTTATATTGACAAACTCCTATTCAAGAGATCTTCAAATATCATTTAGATAGTTTTTCCTAATAAACTACTATTCTAAAATTAGATTTCTGTGTCGCGCACTATTCTACTACGACTTACCTTTAGACCTCTTAGGCTAAAACGTAATTTATCTAAACTTTACTTTTTACGATAAGGAGAGTCATGCCGGTTTAATCGCAAAACTTCGAAGAAGCATAACTTCTTCATACGAAGTCGGATTCCAACATTCTTTATATGTGTAGAATCCTTGTCACACATACTATAACTTGGTTAAGATTATTTATGCTAAATAATATTCTATAACAATGTTATTTTTATAGCCTATTTTATTTTAATTGACTAGCCCAAATCTACAGGTGTTACAGGTTCTAACAGCAAAGAAGTTTTGAGAGATTCCTATGATTGAGCAAAAGTCTTCTAAGAAGGCATTTCTGAATTTAGTGCCATAATCACTGCGTAATTGCCTGTCTTTATGGTCATAAAGAACTTTTCATTGGTTAATGAGAGAGATGGTCTCAGCAGCATGGCTTTTCTTTCTTAGAAAAACCACCCATGTAAATCTTGAATATTAATCCACGATGACAAGAGTGAACTTCTTCCCAAATCTTCTTTTATTTGGGATAGGTCCAAAGAGGTCTGTATGAAGGAGATGAAAAGGTTTGGTGAGGGAGGAACTGGAATTTGGCTTGAATAATGACTTGGTCTTCTTTCCCCTTTCCCACGTTGGACAAAGTTTATCCTTCACAAATTGCATCTTAGGAATTCCTCGCACAAGGTGATTCCCAGAAATCTTTGAGATGATCTCGAAGTTCAAATGAGATAGTCTCTTGTGCCATAACCATTTTATATGAAATTAAGCATGAAAGAATATGCAATGTAGGAGAGCATTGTCAGAAGAAAACATATCCAGAACGTAAATGCCATTCTGACGATTGGCAATCAGAAGAGTGACATTCTTTTGATAGATCACTTTTCCTTCCTTCTTGTTGAAATGGACTTCATAGTTAGCATCACATAGTTGGATGACTGAGATAAGATGTTGTTGAAGACCTTTGACGTAGGATACATTTTTTAATACAACAAAATTGCATTTAATAGTACCATATCCTTTGGTAGATCCCTTCCCATTGTCTCCGTATGTAACAGTTGGACCATCTTTTCTCATAAAGTCAAATAGAAGATATTTGAACCTTATCATATGTCTTGAGCAGCCACTGTCTAAATACCAAATATGTTCTTTACCCTGAAATACAAAAATATACAGTTAGTGCACACTGACCCATCTTGCAACAGGTCACTTAAGAGAAAATATGATAACAAGCATCATGGATACAATTTAACGAGTTTCCCTTTTTAATCTATTTTTTATTTTGAGCAATGATGTTGTTGGCATGATTGGAGCTTTTTTTAAAAGTACACTCACTAAATCTGTAAGAAGCATAACCACAGCGGTAACAAACCCTGATTCCATAATTCATTCTATTTAAATTAGAACTTTGATTTCTTTTGACAACAGAGGTTGTGGAATCTTGATCCTTTGATTTGAAAACTCTTATTTTATTTCTGGACCAAGGTGTGTCATCAATGGTGTACTCAGATGACACATTAAGGAAACAAGCTGAGAATTTCATTTATGGAGTGAACTTCACCATTGGAGATGGGAAATGTCAGCAAGGTCTTAGTGGAAGGCAAAACATACTCATGATGAGGAGGTTCAAGAGAAGGGTCAAGAGCAAATAAATGAGACATACATTTAGTGCTATCATTTGAGTCAGTAGTACAATGTGTATCAATTATGGTTTGATTTATGTAATAGGTACTAACAAATCTAGTCTTAAAATCTTTCTCAAGATCATCAGCGTTATAAAAGATTTGTTTAATCTTGAACTTTTTAAGTAAGGAAACAACCCCTTCAATACCACCACCAAGAATTTTCTCACACTCATCAGGAATTTGATCATTAATATTTTTAGTGACATTAAATTGAGAAGAAGCCTAGTTATTTAAAGTAAGTTGAATGCTTCTTGCATGATCGACAACTTTTTCTTTTTCAGCATGAAGAAAATTATTAGTTAGTGAGATACATAAAATTTCCTTATTCAAGAGAGAAATAGTTTTTCTTTAAGCCTTTTCAATTAAATTTTGAGAGAGGGTTATTCTTTGTTAGAGATAGAAGAGTAGTCGACAAAGCTTTTTACCTGATACAATGAGGTTGAGTCCCAGTCCTGAGACTTATAGTCCTTTGCAGCTTGAGAGAGGGCAGTGTTAAAAGTAATGATGTTGTCCCTTGATACTTAAGTATGAGACTCGTTGGTTTGAGCTATGAGACACTTACCTTTTATAACCTCATCGTCAGAAAGCCCTTCTCTGTCGAAAGCGGCTGATAAGGTATTCATCATCTTTTGTGCAGTTGAGCAGCTTTGAACTAATTCATAGACATGATATGGAATAGAGTTTCCAATAGCAATTCTTTCCTTTACATAAATATTCAGAACTCATTTGTCTTCCATGTTATATCCAGACACAGACTTATGCTTTGGTCTACTAAAATGTGCATTGTTATTGGAAGATCAATGCATAGAGATGATAGGACCTTTGTTAATGACATCAAGCAAGTCATAGCCCATGATCTCGTGAACATCCATAGCCTTTGATTTCCATGCAGCGAAATTGTGTTCATCAAAAGGAGGGATCTTGCTACCAGAATACAACTTTGGATTATAGGAGGAAGATATTATAACCTAAATGTATCGTTAACCCGCTCTGATACCAATTGAAGGCTTGTATCGATTGGATACACTCAAGTATGAACAACAAAGAACAAACAAAGAACAGAAGAACAAGATGATCACAAAGATACTTTCACTCAGAAGAGGGTTCTCACAAAGAGAACAAGTCACAAAGACGACATAAAGCTCTATTAGAGTTTCACCCTAATAGTATACTATATAATATTATAGAAAAGGAGATCCCACTATTTTTGGGATGTGTACTAATCTATGTAAAGGTCTGATCCTAGTCACCAAGATTACGGATCAGACATCTATTCTATATGTACAAAGAATATCTTCCTAATATACAAGCGATTACTAAGATCATTGGGTTCACGTTGTCGCTGATGTTGATGTTGGCGATGGTGTTGACGCTGGTGGATAGCGTGTTATGTGTTTGACTCATCAGATCATAAGGTGTGACTTTACAATATTCATTATTATGTGCATTGTTGTTCAAGACTACCCACTAAGCTCTTTGTAGCTTACAACTTTTGTTGTTGTATGCCTTTCAGGTAAACTCATTAAAGAAGCAAGGAATTATATAAGAGAGGTAGTAATCCACTGCTTGGATCATTGTATTTTTATTACTTTTATTTGATCATTTTATAACTACTTGTATTGGAATGTTAAAACAAGTGCACACCATATCAATTTATAAATTAAAAAGTGAAATTTTGGGTGTAGCTTTATTAAAAAGTAGGATATTATACAAAACATGCGTTCGTATCTCCTATTTTGTTGGGAGGTATGTGGGCATAAAAATAATTGAATTTCATTGTTCGCAATGAAAGACTACAAAAATAGAGTTATCGAAATCCCTCTTATTTTCCCATTGTATAGATTTAATCATACTTTGGAATTGAGTTTGGACATATGCATAAAATTAAGTAAATTTTTGTGAAGACATCAGATTTATTTCGAATAGTAAATACCAACACAAAGTAAGAAAAGGAATCAAGGAAAATAACACAATACTTGAGATTAATAGAAATAGTAACATGTGATCTAAATATATGAATGAATAACTTCAAATAAAGGAGAAATATATGAAGTATAGACATTAAACATGTATTGTAGTATGTTTTCCAAGTTGACATGTTTGGGACATGTGAGATGATACTCTAGGACATGAAATCAATTATGGGAAATTAAACACTAAATGATTTCATCATTGGGGTGACCAAGTCCTTAATGCTAAAGACATGAAGGAGAGAACACAAAAGCTTGAGAAAGAGACAATAATCATTCACAGAAAAACCAAACTTATAAACTTAATAGAACATTTATTAGATAGGGTAAACTAATGGACACATTTGATATACTTTTTTTAAATAATGTTTAGGGTGATGGGGACATTGTAAATGTAAAGAGGATGATGTGCGTTGGTTATAGAAGTGTGTCCAATATTTATTATAGGAATATAACACCCATCACCAATAAGGACTAAATAGAAATTTCTCTTATAAAAACCGGATGAGAATATACGAGAGTTAATATAAATATGGGATGTAGCACCGATATCTGTATATTACCAGTTTAACGCCTTGATATTAAAGACTCGTAGTATTTAATATTTAGTGATGTAGCACCGGTATCGATATATATTACCAACCCCTCAAAGGTGTAATAGGAACCGTCCGAGTTAAAAAAAAATGTTAGGGACCAAACTCGTAGATTACCCCAAACCAGAGGGAACATTCGTACAATTTACTCATATATATATATATATATATATATATATATATATATATATATATATATATATATATATATATATATATATATATATATATGTGTATGTGTGAAAAAATTGAAATATCAATATAAAGCAAAAATATGTTTTAATTATAAAGGTAAAAATGTTCAATTTATTTAATCTCAAATAAAGACACTATATGTAATTATTATATGCGAGTCCCATCAAATTGAGTTATTTTACCCAAAGTCAAAATGGTTTTGACCGTAAGGTGGTTTTTGACCTGTAAGTTGGATGCCAATAGGGGGAATTCTAAAGACACCCGATTTAAGGGTCAAATACCAAAACCACTTTGACTTACGTTAACCCAAATTGATGAGACTTAATATAATTATTATAGAACAATAATAACCATGTAATATGTCTAACTACACTATGCTCATGTTAGTTTATATAAATTTTCATTTATAACCTCTGACATATATTAAACTTCTAATTTATACCTTCAACTATTAAATATTTTATCTAGGAATTCACTTAATATCATAATCTTTGTATTTGTATATTTACGTAATCAAGAAAAAAACATACTTTCTTATTCTTCCTTTTTTCTTTTTATTTTCTTTTAACAATTTATTATTATTATTATTATTATTATTATTATTATTATTATTATTATATAACAATTTTATTTTCTTTATTTTAATAGAGTTTGTATAGATTTCATATAATTTGTTTTGTTTTTTCAAATGATAATATATATATATATATATATATATATATATATATATATATATATATATATATATATATATATATGACAAAATTACAAAAATGGTCCTTAAGTAAATATAGTTATATTATTTTGATTTGATTGTAGTGGTATTCATTTACACCACATTAAAATAAAGATAGAGTATTTATTGTAAATGTAAGGTAAGTTAAAGGACCATAAATGTAAATATAGTTATATTATTTTGATTTAATCCGTATTCATTTACACCACGCTAAAATAAAGATAGCGTATTTATTGTAAATGTATGGTAAGTTAAAGAACCATAAATATAAATGTAGTTATTAGTTTTGCCTAATACGAAATGGAAGGGTGGGTAGTGTTATTATCTTTTAATTTTATAAATAATTTGTAAATAAAAAATTAATTAAAATTGTTAAGAAGGGCATAATAGTCTTTTATGTCAAAGTAACCGCACAACAAAAAGATGCAATAGGGACCGTTCGAGTTAAGAAAAAAAGTTAGGGACCAAACTCGTAAATTACCCCAAACCACAGGGATCATTCGTTTGTATATGTGTGTGAAAAAGTTGAAATATCAATATATTAATAATATATTAATAAGGATTGAAAGTAAGTTTTTTAAAATAAATAAGGATATAAACTGAAAATATGTTTTAACTATAAGGGGGTAAAAATGTTACAATAATTTAATGTTTGATATATATTATAAAATAAAAGATATAAAAAAATATTGTAAAATATGAGATTAATAAGTAAAATAAAAAAATATAAAAAATACATAAAAGTCTTGTCAATTTGGGTTTAAAAGATATAATGGCTGTTTGACTTTAATTAATTTAGGTAGTTTTGACCCAATTTTTCGGTGTGTTTAACAACACCCGTCAAATACGCCTCAACATCTCAAGAAATCTGGGTCGATTTGAAGGAACGATTTGGAAAAGAAAGCGCACCACGGGCATATGAATTGAAGCAATCCCTGAGTTCTATCAGACAAGACGGACTATCGGTCTCAACCTACTACACGAAATTACGTGGGTTATGGGATGAAATTCAGTCGGTTTTACCGACACCAACATGCGGGTGTGGAGGTTGTACCTGCAACCTTGGAAGGAAACTTGCAAAAATCAAAGATAAAGAAAAGTTTTACGAGTTCTTGTTGGGCCTGGATTCTGATTTTGGAACCATACAAACCCAAATTCTAGCAATGCAACTTATACCCTCCCTTGACACAACCTACCATCTTGTCGCAGACGATGAACCACAAAGGGTTGTTTTTAGTGGTAAGAAGCCGAACCAGAACACCACCGCTTTCCAAGCTCTTATTCCCGGTAAGGGAGAACACACTAAAAGCCCAGACAAGAACTGGCGAAGAGACCCAAAACGGAATGGTGGTGACGGAACTGAACACTGTGACTTTTGTGGGAAAGACGGACACAATAAGGATGGGTGCTTTAAACGCATCGGTTACCCAGATTGGTGGTCGGGGAAGGGCAAACAAAACAATCCAAAAGTTGCATGTGTAGAAGGAGATTCAAGTCCCATAACCGGGTTAAGTGAGGAACAATGTAAACAGTTTCTAAAACTGTCTGGTAACAAAGAAGGAAGAAAATGCTCCGATCGTAAACATGGCAGGTGAGTCATCTCGTGAAAACTCGTGGGTTGTTGACTCGGGAGCCACCGATCACATAACCCACCAATATTCATTGCTTAAAAATATCACAAAAAGAAACTACAAGGTGCCAGTAATTATACCAAACGGAGCGGCCATACCCGTAGAAGGGAGGGGAGATCACGACCTTCCCAATAGGGCCACCATCAAAAATGTTCTTCATGTTCCCAGTTTTAACTATAATATTTAGTTAGTTGGTAAATTGTCTAAGGATTTGTAATGTGCTGTGACATTTTTTCCAACTTTCTTTGTAATGCAGGATTTGACCACAAAGGCCTTGATTGGAATGGGTAAGAGTGATGAAGGCTTATACAAAATGGGGATAAAAAGAACAAAAAGGCAAGTGATGGTGAGCACAGTTGGGATGTGACATAAGAGGCTAAGACACACGTCCATTTCAAAACTTTCTTATGTTGGTTTTATTAAAAATGTTTCTTTGAACTCTAAGGATATTTTCAATTCTCGTGTTAAAGCAAAATTTGCCAGATTTCCATTTCCTATTAGTACCACTAAAACTAGTGCTTATTTTGACCTTATACCTTGTGACGTGTGGGGAAAGTACCGCACACCATCCTTTACACACGCCAATTACTTCTTGACGTTCGTTGACGATTTTAGTCGAGTCGTATGGGTTTTTCTCATAAAGCACAAGCACCGAGTCGTATGGGTTTTTCTCATAAAGCACAAGTACCAAGCTAGCACTTGTTTGGTTAAATTTCACAAGATGATCCAGACCCAATTTGGAAGAAACATAAATAAAGTTCAATGCGAAAACGGCAGAGAGTTCGTATCTAACGATATGCATGAGTTTTATGCCAAAAATCGCATTTTGTTAGAGACTACTTGTCCACACACGCCACAACAAAATGGCGTTGTTGAACGAAAACATCGACATCTCTTGGACACCGCACGGGCCTTGAAAGTTGAGGCAAATTTTCCTACACGTTTTTGGGGGGAGTGTGGTCTCACCGCCACATACATCATAAACCGATTGCCGTCCAAGGTCATCAAAAACAAAACACCCTATGAGATACTATACAACTGTAACATCCCAAGATTTGTCATTTATAGTCCATGGGATAGAAGAGTGAAGCCATGAAAGTCTAAGGGATAATTTGAAATTATGGGGATCAGGAGGAGTACGCTGCGCGTACATAAGGGCGCGCTGAGCATGCTAGGTGCGCCCTAGTACGCTGGACGTACTCATGGTAGAAGGAAACCCTAATATTTAGGGTTTGGGGGCTATATAAGCAACATTATGAGCACAAGACCCTCCTTTTCCCCAACCTCCACTGCTTAGAGTCGTTTTCCCCAAACCCTAGCCATTTCCTTGAGTGTTTGATCTTTTTTAGTCTTTCTTGAGTGTTTTAAGAAGAAGGTGTTGCATCAAGGAGTTGGAGAAGAAGATCAAACTTGTAGATCTGAAGTTGGTTTGTGCACTAGAAGCTCCAGAAGGTAAAAAGCTTGGAACTTTATACTTGTATGAGATAGATCTAGTCATTTTAGCTTTATGGAAGCATTCTTGTCCCAAAAGTCCCAAAATGGTGCATGTTATGATTTGGACGAAATGAGCTCTCCTTTCAAACCTTCGAGGAGGTCCTAAGTGATAAAAATGGTGTCCCAATAGCTAGATTTGTCTCATGCATGAAGTAGGAAGGTCTTAATGGATTAAGACCATGTGTTAAGAACTTTCTGTACGTCCAAAGTGATAAAGTTCGAGACTTTATAGTCCTATGGCACATTTGGTCGATGGATCTGGAGTTTGGAGTTAAGTGCTCAAGCCATTAAGCACTTATTAGGGTTTTGGTGACACCCCGCGTACGCCCAGCGTAAATCTAGTATGCCCAGCGTACTGGGTCGACCACCCGCATGGTGTTCAACATCAGGATGACTACGCCCCACGTACCAGAGGAGTACGCCCCGTGTACATCCTCTGTTGGGCCTTTGGCAATTGGGCTTCGGGTTTTGGGCTCTTGATGGACTAGTCGGATTTTGGGCCTTTGTTAGACTTTATGAATAAGATGTTTTGGGCCAAGTTTTGATACTGTATCATGGAATTAGGCCCCGTTAGGGAGTTGGGCCCAATTTGGTAAATTGGGCCAATAATGGGCTTTGCATAAGGATTTCAAGGCTGTGGAATTGGCATTGGGCCTTGGCCCAATAAAGAGAATAGACATGATGGATTGTGTGGACCCCTAATCAAGATTGGTATGTTGTGTAACGACTTGGTATTTATTATGTGATAGTTTGGGATTCCGATGAGGTAGCGATCAGAGGTTTTCGGTACTTCGACACTACTTACGAGGTGAGTTATCCTCACTATATCAACAGGGTCTAAGGCACCAAGGCCGACCCTTTTTCGGATTGTATACTGGTACTTGCTTGATATGCTTATTGAACTGTTAGATCTGCATCGTGGTAGTTAGGATGGTATTATGTTAATGACCTAGTTTAGGTCGGTATCCTAGTATATATGATGATGCTATGTTAGTGACCGGTTAGGTCGGTATCTTGGTTATAGGATGTTGCTATGATATTGATCTGTTAGATCGGTTTGTTGTCTATAGATTGTTATGTGATTATCTATTATATGTGCACATGGTTGTTTGATTGGGGGTTGGGTTGAGGCGGTCATGCTTTGTGCTGAAGGCAACATATCAAGGGCGGACCGGATAGATTGCAGGCCCAGGAGGGCACACAGTCAGGCCAAAGGCCCAGAGAGCGGTCCGGATAGGCTGAATGCCTTGCAAGGCGGTCCAGACGTGCCAAACACTCGGAGAGCAAGGCGGTCCATTTAGGCTGAAGGCTCATTATGCATACTATAGACTCAGAGAGTGGACCAGGTGGACTGAAGGCCCGGTGCGGGCGGACCAGTCACACTGTACACTCGAGATGCATGGCTGTTCTGTTTACTTATATGTTATATGTTATGGTTATATCGGTATGGTGTTGGTATTTTGGGGGTAACTTACTAAGCCTTCGAGCTTACAGTTTCAGTTTATTGTTTCAGGTTTAGCTGATGACCGCGGGAAGGCGAAGGCGTGACCGTACACTTCCTCATATTTTGATTTGGATTTCTGGGATACTCTGATATGAAACTATTTTGGAAACCTTTTTGTAATAACTATTGGTATTTGAAATGTTTTTAAAAGCTTAAATTTGGCATGATTTTTATGGATGTTACAAGTTGATATCAGAGCCTTGGTTTGAGTGAATTAGAGGAACACTCGTGTGAAGCCAGTCTCAAACTAAGGGAGATGTTTTCAAAATGATTTTAAATGGTTTTCAAAATAAGAAAGGAGGATGCGAAATGTACGATTAGCCAGAGCCAGTAAGTAGACCCCAGAATACCATGCAGTTATTTGAGTATGTGATATGTTAGAACAACATGCTAGTGATAAGATAGGGATCCTCAGGAACTGTATGATAAAATTGCCTGATCTTTGATGCCTTTTCTTATGTAGAGTACCTCATTGATTGTTGTATGACTCTTTCGCGTGTGAATTAACTATTGGGTGAATACTCTAAGTCACATGATACATGGGTTAAATGATCTTAGGGTATGGGATTTGGTCCTACTACGCAGCTCTCGTATGAGTCCAACCGTTATGGGATTAAATCTTTTAGCCTAAGATTGTTTAAGCCATACGGTATGTGATTGTATTCATGCAATAGTTAACTAGCACCAATGGAGGGTCGTGTGGCAGTTGGTGGATGGGTGGGTTGGGCGAGGTCAGTAGGCCAGTTATGAGATATTTAGCATTCCTCTAGGAGTGAGGATTGAGCACTCACTACGTTTATGTATATTGTTAGGGTGTTGTGGTGATACTTGAGACAAATATGGGTAGGTGTGGAAGGTAGTATGGACCCGTACTACTGAAAGCACAGGACCCATACGCGTAGCAAGGAAGTCACAACCTCTGGGGTTTAGTTAAAGTTGGTCCCTTGTTATTGTATGGATTATCAAAGACGTCTTGAGACCGGATCCGGGTTAGGATCGGAAGCTGGCAGCCAGGATAGGCCAGTATTGTCAGAGGATAGTGTTAGTGAGATCTTCCGGGAGGAGGTGATCGAGGTTGTCTGGGGGCAGTTGCCGGAGATGTTGGGGTCTATCAAGACCGCCATGGTTGAGTATTTTGGAGCGCTATGCAGACATTGCCGAGACGGCAGGGGGAGGAGCTCGTTGAGTTTTCCAATACCGTGACTTGTTGCCGGGATATATTCTGATGAGCAGAGGGCTGCAGTTACTTGAGATCAGGGAGATATTCTGTACTCGCTGCATTATGCGGGTTGAGCGGGAGAGGTTGGCACATGAGTTCTAGATTTGAGGCTCGAGTGTTTTGCTCGAGGCCGGAATGTGAGTCGCGGGGACTCCGGATAGGAGTGATGATTATGTTCAGCTGGGGTTTTGTAGCTCGAAGTGGAATGGTTAACTGATGGATTGGACTTCCGTTTTAAAGTGCAAGGATTGTGCCCTTTCAGTTTTTTGAGCTCGAAGGAGTGAACAAGCTTGTGACCCCAGGATCAAGTTATATTCCAGCTCATGGTCAGTGGTTGCAGGGATTGGCGACATTATTTCAGCACCGATGAGCGCAGGTGGGGTCGATGTGGCATAAGTATTTTGTGAGGTTCGGATTGCCTTGGATCTCTTGTATCGGGCGGTAAGGATTGATTGTGCGACCTATTGCACTTTTGGGATTGTAGACTATGTCTAGGGAGTATTTTGTAGCCCGGTTTAGGGCAGAGGTTGCTTCAACTACTGTAGTTCAGCTATGGACGCTTGATCGGGTGAGTGAGTCAGGGTGCGAACCCTGAATGAAAGATTTCTAAAGCCCAAGGCGGGAGACTTGTTTGGAGCGCCTTTGTAAAAGGGGTATTACGTGGGAGGACTGTGGACAGGGTTCCACAGGATGGTTATTCAGTATTGTTAATAAATCAGTGGTTTTATTAACCATTATTGATTGGCGGATGAAGGCGCCAAAGGAAGTAGCTCGTTGCTGAGGTATTAGTTGGAGTATCTATCTTTTGGTCCTCTAGATTTGAGTGTGGGGTCATTTAAGAATTAGTGATTGTCGGTTTCACTGGGATTCAGGAGGTGTTCATCTGGCTCTTTGAAGTGTGTGATCAATTGAGATTGGCTAGTAATGAAGCACGAATTGAAAATAGTTGATTGTCAACGGATCGATCGTTGGGAAGTAAGAAGGATTAGGAATCCTCAAATTTTCATGTATTGTGAAGACTTAGTCGAATCTAAGTGGGGGAGAATCGTCCTGGGATACAGAAGCAGGAGCAGTGTTGAAAATGGGATAAGTCTCGCATTGTTGTCAGGAAGGAAGACAACCCAAGTGGATATTTGGTTTGAGGGTTGTGTGAGTTGGGAGTTCGATAAAACTCCCCAGCATGTGTATCACGTCTTCTTGGTGCTTGATAGCAGAAGTTGGGGAACCTGGTTGGAGTTCTAGTCACGAAGTGAGTTCAGTTCGAGTTTTCGGTCGAGGGTGCGCTCGACTCTGAGGTTTTTTTAGATTGAGAGATTGAGGGTTTTGTTGGCTGCCAGGGCTCGGCAGTAGTTTTAGCTCGGGTGTGTGGGTTATTTAGCATATGTGGTAGACACACGGATCAGGGAACATGTGACAACCCGAAAATTTCTATTCGTTCCACCGTTCAAAATCAACCAAGTCAGACTTATTCCTGCCATCAGTTAGCATTATTTTGGGTCTATTCGGGTATTCTAAGCTCAGCACAATCAAGGTTTGGGTCCAAGAATGAGTTTTTCTAAATCATAGCATAGCCTCCGGGCCAAACACCCCTTTGAGAGGAGTATACGGCCGCAAACAGGAGTTTACGGTCATACACCCCCACCCACCCCCCTTGGCCGAAAACTCCACCCTATATATAGGGTACTTGGCCTTCATTCATCACTTTACACTCTTCAAACCAAGAACTTCCTCTCTTTCTCTCTACTCTCTCTCTAACTCCATCGAAATTTCCTCCAAGATCTTCAAAATGTAAGTGATACTCCATCTTGATTTGTGTTTTATTCCTCTATCTAATGGTAAATCCATGTTTCCATCTCATAAATCTCATCTTTGTTTAGATCTTTCTCTCTCACCAAGAACACCAAGAACACCCACTAGTTCTTGGTGGCTAAAATCCCCATTTCAAGCTTCCAAATAGTAAGTAACTACTTCCTATGCTGTTTATCTATTAGAAATCGTTGATTCTCACCTGGACATCGACCCAAAAGACATGATCACGAAGGGTTACGGCCGTAAACCCGTGTATACGACCGTACACCCCTCATTGGCCGAAAACTCTAGTTTTTGGTCGATTATTGACCTTAAACTCTTCCTTATGCCATGCATGGGATTTAGAACACATCCAAGGGGCTAGAAGGGACCTTAAAGCACCACAAATCGCACTTTTCATCGAGAGTGTACGGCCACAAACTCCTTGGCCGTACACCGATGGGCCGCAAACCCCATTGGCCCATACACTCTTGGGCCGAAAACTATTGGGCCGCAAACTCCTTGACCGCAAACCCCATTGGGCCACAAACTCCTTGGCCGTACACCCCTTATTGGACATCAAACTCCACTCCTTCAAATCACATGTGATTCTAACACTTAGTTTCAAGTCTTTCCTAGTCTCTAAGGTGATTTCCTTCCATAACTAATAGTGTTATACCCTCATCTAATACATGTATGTGCTACTATATGTTAAATAGGATCCGTTTGTGTCCGAGGCTTTATTTGGCACTCAGCATTCCTACCGACTTACCTTCGAATCCCACGTCAAACTGTGAGTTCATACCCCTACGCTTTTATGGTTTTAAACATTTCCAGGGGGAGAATACAAGCCAAACATAAAGGTTATCAATGAATTAAAATGTATGCGCTTTATACAAATCAAATGGTTTTTCATAAAGCATTTAGATACTTTATCCCTTTTTGTATTATGCGGAGCATAAGGGACATTTTCTAAATTTAAATGCATAGTTTTCAGAACAGTTTCACGAACATAATAGTCAAACTATAATAGGTATAGTTTGGGGAATTTCCTTACCGGTTTTACAGATACAAGCAACTTACACGAATAAACAAAGAAACCATGACATATTTAGTTTATGACACACACGTTACAAGAGTACAACAGTTAATAATTATTTAAGTATAAATATTTTTACTCTACAAAACATACGTTGAATTCACATTCAAAAGAACATTACATTTTCATATTATTACTTGTAAAGTCGTTAACTTAATTGGGAGACAAGTCCTTAGACGCTTACAACGTTAACCTAAGTGTAGGACTACCCTTATGAACCAGAGTCTCCTCGCGGGAGAACGTGGCTTTTGTGTATAGATCTATACGGGACTGATTATCCAGCACCTTGCTGCTAGCTACAGTCGGACCGGCAGGTCTACGGGTGACAATTTTCATAAAGGATATTGGCGTCCGTTTCACGTCGTATCAAGTTTAAGTGTGGTCATAAAACTCGCCAATAGTTCGACACCTTTACGTAATAATGCACTAGTCACGAACAATTGCTTTAATCACATAAATATGAATTATATTTATGCCTCACCGTCTCGGAACCATTAAAGTAACAACACACACCCAAGGGAAAGTAAGGGATTTTCCCAGTCGAACTTCAGTACTTTACATACTAGTAGTAACCAGTGTTTGTGACAACCCAGAACTTCTATATTGTTCATCTAGTCGATTCAATCAATGTTAAACTCATTTCTGTTAAATTCTAGCGCTGTTTAAGGGTTCATGTAAGTGTTCTAAGCTTGAGTCAATCAAGGTTGAGATTAGGAATGAGTCAGCAAGTCGTATAGTAGCAAATTTTGTCCATACACTCCTTTAGGAGGAGTGTACGGCCGTACACATGGGTGTACGACCGTACACCCCCCCCCCCTCATGGCCACACACTCGCTCCTATATAAAGGGTAGACCCCCTTTCCTTTCTTTCCTTTGTCTCCTTTGCCGCACACTACCTCCTCTCTCTCAATTTTCTTCAACAGTGAACCCTCCAAGGCTTCAAGAACGTGAGTGATTCTCCTCTAACTTGTTATCCCTGAAAGACCACTGTATATAAGCCTTGATTCTACAAGATTTGTCATGTTCTTCATGTTTTGAAGAGTGTACGGCCGTACACCTTCATAAGGTGGGTCGTACACTCCTTAAAAGCTCTCCAAAGTGAGAATTTGACCCCAATCTTCAAGTTGGACATGACCCTAGCCTTGTTGCACCTTAAAAATGACATTTTGGGTATGAATATGTAGGGTGTACGACCGTACACACCTATGTACGCCCGTACACACCTCTTAAGGCCGTGAACCCACTTTGATCATCTTTAATGGCCTCAAACTTGCTCTGCAACTAAGCATGGACCTAGGACACTTCATGGATGCTAGTATAAGCCATGGAAACACCCCAAGAACACATTCCATCATGGGTGTAAGGCCGTACACTCATGGGTCGTACACCCATGGCCGTACACACCCTTAGGATGGCCATACACCCCCTCACTCAATCCCATGTGGTTTTGACACTTAGTCCAAGTATTTCCAAGTCCCTATAGTGGTTTCCTATCGTGTTTAGTAGTGAATTACCCTAATTCGGCTCCTATATGTATTATTACCTGTCGAATAGGATCCAATCATGTTCAAGGTTTCACTTGACACTCAGCATCCCGTATCGATCCTCCAATCAAGCCACTCATTTGAGGTGAGTTCATACCCCTACAATTTCCGAGTTTTTAATGTTTTCAAGGGGGGGAATACAAGTAAAAGCACAAGTAATCTTGTGTTCAAATATATTATTTTGATTAATATGTTTAAATTATCAATATACATCGAATATAGAAATCATTTTTACAAAACATGTTAGGATACAAACCTTGTAAAAGCAGTTTTCTAAGCTAAGGAAATGAACTTATGAATCTTGAAACAAAAGATATCATTCTATAAAGGATTTATGATAATAAAAAGGGTTTTCCTGTATTATTGTATGTAAAGTCGTTAATCTAATTGGAGACACGTCCTTGGGCGCTTACAAACTTAACTAAGTGGAGGACTACCCCTTATGAACCAGAATATCCTGGAGGGAGAGCGTGATTTTTGTGTATAGATCTATACGGGACTGACTATCTCGCACCTTACTGCTAGCTACAGTAGGACCGGTAGGTCTACGGGTGACAAAGTCATAAAGGATACTGGTGCCCGATTCGCGCCATATCAAGTTAATGTATGGTCATAAAGCTCCCAATGTAGATAATAACGATGTATTACGTAATAATAGAACGAACGAACTAACTTTAGATTTAATAATCAAGTGATTACGGGAGGGTATTAACAATACCTTTAGGATTTACATCACCACGTTTTCAATTAGTTTTATTTATGTAATAAGACTAATATACCTCACTGGGAGTAACTAGGGTTTTTCAAAAGGGAATAATGCTCTAACGATATAAGTATGTGAGATACTTGTACTCTTCAGTTTAGAACGGATAATCGATAACATACTTTTAGGGAAAATATAGGATTTTCCCAGGATAACACCGGTATTTTATAAATAGATGGTTTATAAATCAACTAACGAATATTCATTATTAATTCCATAACTCCTTAATTTATGCATCCGGGTTATGTATGAAGAATACCTGATAGACTATGGAATGTGTGGTTTCCGCATCATTCCCTATTCCTTGTTTGGTTGTGGGTTTAGGGCAGATCCACACAATTAACTGTCTATCCGATATCGGTATATACATAACTAGTATGAACTAAGAAGTCATAGAAGGAATTGGTTATTCATACTTTTCATAAGAAAATATGGATTTTATTGAAGGACACCTTCAACAGATACAAAAGAATCATTTTACCTAAGATTATCCATTTATTACACCAGGTAGCATAAGGTTTTCTGGGAAAGATATCGCCCTTTTTCGAAAAAACTAAGAACTGTATTTCTAAAACAAAATACTTATGAAATCACCAGCTTTATGCTGATATTTTCAAAACTGTTTGTATTCTCAGGAAATCAGTGGACAGGTACCTCCTGGATTATTGAGAAGCTGGAGCAACAAGAGTCTCGTTTCTATTTTGCTATAGTTTTGCTGTATCTAATTATGTATCAAACTAATGTAAATGTTTTATTATTCAATGTAATGGTTGTGTTTACTTTGATTACTATTATGAAATTTTTGTTATACTGTCACACCCCAAAACCAAGAACGGCGGAAACGTTCAGGGGTGGAGGACGTCATGTGAAGTATCATAACAGTGCAAAGTAGTAAACAAGCAACAACATCATCCATTGCATTAAAATTAAAGTTTTAATACATGTGTGTTCTTTCATTGTAGTAAGACACCAAAATATGTAATCAAAATAAAAGACGAGACTTGTCTGTGCTTCGTCTTCTCAAAACCTGGTCATCGTACATGTCTACTGGTGACCTGAGAATACAAGATATTTTGAAAGAGAGTAGATCAGCATAAAGCTGGTGAATTCATAAGTATTTAAGTGGCATTACTCTGATTTGGAAAGCTGTTATGAATGCCATGTAAATCTTTGAATAAATCATTTGATATAAGTGTGAAAACTCTAGAAAATCCCATATTTCCTACTAGTATAAAAGTAGTCTTCTACCAAGACCTGAATGTTTTTCTGTAACAAAGATGGTTTTTCCCTTGTATGACTACTATTAACAATATATAGTCTACCTCATCGTTTATGTGAACATATCACAAAATAAAAGTAATAGGGAAAATATAAACATTTAAGTATTATCCTTTGGTACTAGGATAAACACGACATAGGAAATGCCGAATAGTATTAACCGTAGGCATCCGTAGATGTGCATTGTCCTCTGTAGCTAACAGCAGGGTGTAGGAATGGTGAGTCCCGTAAAGGTACCTTTGTAAAAGTATTAACCGTAGGCATCTGTAGATGTGCATTTACCTCTGTTGCTAACAGGTGGGTGTCGGAATGATTAGTCCCGTATAGTATCCTTTTGTACTAGGATAGACATATCTAATCTACACGTATAATATGTAATAGTATCTCATCATATAGTATCTAGGTACAAGTATCCATGTAAGTGTATCCATGTAAGAGGATCCATGTAAGTGTATCTCTTCATATAGCATTTAGTATAGACTCATGAATGAACTGACTTCGGTGTAATTCCTTGTAATAGGAATAATGTTTTGTATCCCCTAAACTATCCCTGTAATAGTTTACTGGAATATATTTGATGTCCAAGAAGGTTTATACACCCTTGCTACTCAAGAGTGTGGGAACTGAATGAAGGATGAAAGCTATCATATTAATACATATATTTATGAAAGATAAGTGTATAGATATGGTTTTTAACAACAAGTTAAAGAAGTTTTGTAAAACATTTAAGTGTTTTGAACAATAGATAATAATGACTTGATGTCATTTCTTAAAACATTTCAAAAGTAAATCATTTTGATAAAAAAAAAGTATATCAGGACTAAAAGTCATTTTGTGTATGACATTTTGAAGTATGTGAAATCATTTGGATGAAAACACAGTTATAAATCATATGTGATTGATGTTATAACATGCTGTTTTCTACTTGTATTCCCCCCCCCCCCCCCCATTAAAGCATTTAAAATCATTTAAAAGATTGATTAAGGGGGTATGAACTCACCTGTAGTTGGTGGTTTGGATGAACGGATAAGGTATGATGTTAGGTGTCAAGTGAAGACTTGTACACACTCAAAGATCCTAGTTAACATATAATAACACATATATGTATCCAATTAGTCTTTAAACTACTAATTGACAAAGTTAAGACATCCTAAGACATGTAAAACACCTTATATAAGTGCTACAAGTCATAAGGATTGCATCTAAGTGATGTAGGACCTTGCTATTGTGTTTGGGGTTCAAGGGTAAACTCCCTTGGAGTTTACGGTTTTGTGACCATAACCCCATGGGTTTAAGGTCGTAAACACATGAGTTTATGGCCGTAAACTCATGTTCTTTTGACCATTTGTTGTTTTGAAGCTCTACAAGTCCTTTAGAAGCATTTCTACTTGATGGCTAAGCCTTTGGAAGAGATTAGGGCACCATTTCCCTCCTTTGAGGAGTTTACGGCCCTAAGACCATTTCCTTTTGGGTTTACGGTAGTAAACCCTTATGGAATATGATATTTTGATGTTTTTAAGTCTTTAACACATCAAGGAATGGATCTATGCAAGTTACCAAGGCTTAGGAAAGGGCTAGGGACATTTTGGCACCATTTGTAGGGTTTACGGTCCAAGAACATCTTGGACTGTAAACACCTTGATCTTGGTGTTTCTTGGGTGTTTTCTTGATATATGAAAGTGTAACAAGCTTTACAATACACTAGGGTAGGAGTACTTACTAGTTAGAAGCTTGAAAAGGTACCAAAAGGCCAAGAACACTAGTGTGTGTTCTTGGTGTTCTTGGTGAAACTTGAAGATTCAACCTTTTGGAAAGATTTCATGGATAAAAGTGTGTTAAATCACTAGATTAAGTGATATACTAACTTAAAAGGGCTAGAAACACTTACTAGATGGAGATCTTGAAGAATTCTTTGGATGATACTTGAGAGAGTTTGAGATTTGGATCTTGAAAGTTGGAAAAATGGTAAAAATAACTAAGTGTTACCTTTATACCACTTTCCTTTAGGGTTTACGGCCGTAAACTCCTTGTTTAGGCCGTAAACTCTAAACTTTTGATGTGTCGGGACTTTATTGTTGCACAATAAACCCTAGGGCATCCTCTCTCCTGATATCTCCTAAAGTGTTAATCCTAAAATACTCAAACTTAAACCAAAAAGTTTGAAAATTAGCAGTAACTGTTCTGACTTCTATTGACTTGATATGTTGTACAGAATGGAAATTTCGGGTTGTCACATATACTATACATGACGCCCTCCGCCCCCAAACGTTTCCGTCATTCCGGTTTGGGGGTGTGACAAATTGGTATTAGAGCTATTGTTTATAGTGAACTAAGTATGCCGAACCTTACATGGTATACAACTATAAACACTAAGGGGCCGAGGCACTCTAAACTAAAAGTATACTTTTAGAAATATAAGTATTTTTATAACAAAGTATATAAGTATACCTGAGTATCAGAATCCGTGTCATAAGTAGAACAAAACAAAAGTATTTGGATGTTTGACATTGCAGTTAAACCTAGACGGTTATGTAATCATATATGGGATCAATATAGCCTGATCAACTATATTCATTTGAGATATGAGCAACATGTGTTTGGGAGTGATTGTAGTGTTGCAACAAGTCTAAAACTTACCTAGATACCAGAAGAGTTCCAAAACCAAACATAAAGGTTAAAATACAATAGAATTATTATTAGGTTCGACGCCTATTAACTATCCCTTTACCACTATCTCGCATAGATAGCATGGCTAGATTCCATCTCCCTAGTGACCCTTACTTTCCCCAACCAAGGAGATGATGGGTGGCTCGAGCCAGAACCAGAAGAAAACCATGAAATTCCTTTGCACGATGACTTCGCCAAACAATTTCCAGAAGAGACCGACTCAGAACCTGAAGTCGAGAACCTACCTCAAGTGGCCCCGATACCAAATCCTAACCCCCAACTTGTATTCGAAGGCCCAACGCCTATGTGGGTCGGAAGCTTGGATAGGTGGAGTCACGAGCAAGGCCAACCCCAACCATACAATGTGGATCTCCGCTTCTACAATGTGAATGAGGGAGGCTCCGCAGATAGAGCTCTTCCAGTCATAGTCCGCCGAGTGGCCCACAATGTTGAACTAAACGTGGCATCCATTCAACGAACTGTGGAGCTTGAGGCAGACTCAGATGCCAAAACAAACCGTATTCGCAAACTCGAAGTTGCTCATGGGAGAACTATGAGAGACAATGAAGCTCTGCAGCGAAAGCTAGTTGCAACTCGAGTTGAGGTCATAGAGCTCCGAGCATGCCAGTCAGTATACGATAGCCGCCTACTTGGTGTGGAGCGTCAGCAGGCCTAATTAAGGCTTCCTCCAAAGGGTGCCCATCGTTAATAGGGAATACTCTAATCAACCTTCCTTTTTGGTTAAAGGATAGCCTTCATATCTATGCTCTAAGTAGCTCTTTTCCCTGTAGACATTCCTGTATTGCAAGTACTGAGTCACTAGTTCTTTATGTTGTCAATTGTTCCTTTGTTGGTATGTTGAAGACATACTTCTAGGTCAAATTTTCCGAACTATGTGTAATCTCCATACCAACTATAGTGACAACAATCTTATTTCAGTTAAATACCATCATTATCAAAAATATACCTTAGATCGGTAGCATGCAAGCTAAGCAACTTCATCAATGTCGTACCACCGTTTCATCTTTGAAGCCAATAACATAGGCTGTACACTTACCCTAGACGATCATTCCTTTTCCCCATCAGTCTCATGCCAGTCTCCATAAAAACTATTTGTCTCAATCTTCCCTCTGGTGAAGCTCTCACTATATACAGTAATAAGCTCAGTTCTAAATTTCGTATCATTTCATGCGTCAAAGCCTAGAAGTATCGGCGGAAGGAATGCCATACATTCTTGGTTCATGTTGTTAGCAAAACCCAAGTAGTTAAAGACCTCGAGAGCATCTCCGAAGTCCGCAATTTTCCTGATGTCTTCCTCGAAGACATTCCAGGGATTTCTCCCGAGCGCCAAGTCGAGTTACGTATCGAAATAATCCCCAAAGCTACTCTTATAGCTAAATCACCATATCGTCTGGCGCCGGCAAAAATGCAAGAGTTATCCAGCCAGCTCAATGAGCTGAGCAGCAAAGAATTCATAAGTTTATTGTATGTGAACTTTATTATGAATTGTTTTCAAATCTTTTCGAAAGTTAGAAATCGATAACCACCAATCGAAGGTAACTTAGTCCGGATGACACTCGGTCTCTAACCATTCTAGAAACTTACTTCTATTCTTGCTAGGACCATATCATAGGGATGTGGGTCGAATCAATGAGAACCAGATAACAAAATGGGAAATTTTCATGCATATATATAAACATTTAGAATACATCCACAGGCAACCATTGTTGCTCACAAGCTCCTTTTCTTGACATGTAGCAGATCATGCCTCCGAAGAAACGTAATCAACCCACCAGTAAAACACCAACCCTTCAGATGGATTCAGCTACGTTCCAAGCTGCCGTCACAGCAGCCGTAGCAGCTGCCATAACTATCCTTAACACTAACAACGGAAATGTGGGTGGAAACGTTAATGGCAATCCTAATCTTGGTGATAACCAATTTCAACAACAAGTGCCTACTAGAAAGGACACGCCTGACTTCAAACCTAATACCCTGAAACGAAAGTTCGAGAATGAGAAAGGGAGTTGTTCAACCCAAAGACCTACTGAAAGGCAACGAACTGGGGCAGTCAATACCCCCGTCAGCTCTGCTATTCCTACACCAACCACACCCTACTTAGGAAACCTCCCGCACTGAAGCGAATGCAACTACCATCACTATGGAGTCTGTCGAGTGCTGCATTTCACTAGATGTTGATACATGAAGTGACCCACCTAATTTGTCTACTGCAGTCTTCAGCTCTCCACAATCAAGTTTCTTCAGCGATCTCATCCAAAGTCATCAAGCTACCGCAATGCTTATTTCTGTACTTAGTCTATTTTATCTATTTCCTGTAATACTCTCCATTGTCGAGTATGCCTTGCATGGCTACTCTTAGAGAGTGAATCTCTTGTAAGTCCGAGTCTCTATAAATAGAGCTCATTTCTTATGAATCAATACAGATCTCTTCTTACTCATCTTTAGATCTTAATTATCTTCAAGTTATCTCATATCTTTCTTACTCTCTGAAATCCTATCGAACACAACTATTTCAATATCTCTCTTCGGAGCAAGTCATTCGTGACTTTATCACTGAGATTGATCTCACTCATTAACTTGGTATGAATGTATTCCATATTATGAATCATCTTATGTGTTTACTTGATATATCACCTGCTGTCATTTATGTTTCTTTACATTTCTGCAACTACCTATCTAACTTTCTAACATATTAACTTATTATTGTTGAGCTTTTAGATCCTTTGAGATTAACTAATTCCACAATCATACTTGTTCTAACGTTTGTTCAAGTGTGTATCAAGTTATTTTTTCTCAACAATTGGTATTAGAGCCATAGTGGTTGCTTTTTGAAAAACAGAACTCTGATTTTTCAAAGGGCCTTCTATACCACTAAAACTCATTTTTAAACAAAAAAAAAAAAACAAAATGGCACAAGCACTTTCTCTAAATGTTTCCAACAGTGTTGGTGGTTCAAATCGAGCTCCAATACTAGTTGCAAATGAATACCATCACTGGTCTCAAAGAATGCAAAGATATTTAAGGAGACTTGGAAGAGATGTATGGTGATCTGTTGAAGAAGGACCACATGTCCCTGTTCTTACACCTGTTCAAACCGATGGCGCCACAGCCAGACTAGGAGGAGGACAACCAGTCTTGAACCGTCCCACCAAGGATGATCTTGATAAAATGGAAAATGATGTTATTGCTTTTTATGAAATCTCTTGTGGAGTTGCTCCTGACAACTTCGACATTATCATAAACTGTAAATCAGCAGAAGAGATTTGGGATGTTCTCAAGAACTTGTATGAAGGCTCAGAACAAGCTCAAGATAAGAAGCTCACAACTGCACTCAATGAATTCAACAACTTCAAAGCTCATGCTGGTGAAAGTTTAGAGGACTCCTTCAAAAGGTTCAATCTGATTGTTACCAAGTTATCAAATGCTGGCACCATCCGCAGTAACCATGAAACAAACCTTCAATTTCTCAATGGGTTAGGAAGACATTGGACTACTGCTAAGATGATAGTTCAAGGAGATAGAAAGATTCATTCCCTGTCTCTTTACAAGCTATATGGGGAGTTGCAAGCACAAGAATCCACCATACTCAAAGACTGTGCTGACTTCGGAGGACCACTTGCTCTTATAGCACAAGCTCTTCACAACCAGTCTTACTCACCCTCGTATGACACTACACCGTAGTCATACGAAGCTGACTCAGAGTACGACGATGAAGAAGAATTTCAGAAATCTATTGCTCTAGTTAGTAAACAGTTCAAACGACTACCACCTCACTCTTTTCGAAAGAATCAACAATTCAATAAACCTCCTTTCAATCGTAACTTCAACCCACAAAACAATCACTCTCGTTATCCTAAAAGTTCACACCCACAACTGCAATCTCAAAACACTCAACCAAAGGAGATACCGCAGTCCATGCAAACCTCTGACTCCGGTACCTCTTCAGAAGACAAAAGTGATGTTGTAATATGCCACAAATGCAACAAAGAGAATCATTTTGCAATGGATTGCAAAGCCAACGTAGTGAAAGACAGAGCATTCTACCTTAGAATGGCTCAAGAACTGGAAGAAAAGGAAAAGGCTAGGGCATATGTGGCTCATGTTAAAAGAGACCATCAAGTTTGGTCATCCGGAGATGAAGAAGAAAGCATCAGCAATATCAAAGGGAAAGGCAAGATCTGCATGCTAGCAACTACTGATGATGATGGTTCTACAAATCTGGAAAGGAACTACTGCTACATGGCAAAGGATGGAACTCTAAGCATCGTCGACCAGGTAAAACTCATGATCCAAACTCTAAACTATAACATGCATGATTGTCAACCTTTCATAGACAATCTTAATGACACATGTGCTGCCATCCTTTCAGACTACAACAAAGCCTTAGATGAGAAGAACATAGCGTCCCAAGAGATGTTCCATGTAAGAGGACGACTGGACAACAAAAGACTCAAAATGGCTATGTTAGAAAGAGATTTAGAGTTAGAAAAAGATGCAAGAATGTTGAGTGAAACCCAACTAGAAATAGCTTTGAACCAAAGAGATTTAATTCAGAGTGAGATTGTACGTTTAAATCTTTTAATAGAAAAATTGTTCAATGAAAGTGAAGCTATTGAAAATTTAGTTAATAATGGAACTGTGGACAATACATACAATTGGGGTTTGTCCAATGGATATCCTACCGCAGAGGATTCCTCACCCCGGTTTAACAAAGATCGACTTTATGTCCCTCCGAACCGAGAATTTCATTTTCCAGTCAATGACAAGACTTTTTTCCCGAAGACATCAGAACACACTGCGGTAGACTTCATAATCTAAGTAATAATTGTGTCATTGAGGAAATTGTGCCTGAGGCTTCGGATCACACATGTGATCAACCTCTTATCTGTGGCACAATCAGTCCAAATTCTCAGACCTCATCTGTTGTTGATGAAGAAATAGTCATAGAAAGTCCCGAAGTCTCACAGGACTTTCCACCCTTGTCCTCAGACCGCAGTTCTTCTCACTGCAGTCATGATTCTCAGAAAAATTCCACACCAGTCACAACCCAGACTTACGCTACGGTAGCTAAGTCTTCCTTACCAAAATCCACAATCAAAGGTTCAGTGACTCTTCAACCAATTCATCATGAACTACCCATAGAAAATTTTGAAGTAGGTCAATGTTCTCAAAATCCTGAATTTTCAAGTTCTGATGAGTCAAGCCCTCGGTGTCAAAAAATTTCAAAGACTTCCAGGAAACCGCAGTTAAACACCAATGACTGCAGATCTCCAAAAACTTTAGCAAAAAAGGCTTTGAAAGAGGATATTCGATCTCGAGGCACAAATCGACAAATATTTTCTAAAAACAAAAGACATATCAGATTTCCAAAATCTAAAAGTCCAGAAAAATTTGTTTTTACACACTATTTTTCAAAAAAATCTCCCATCAAAAAACCATGCAAAAAGGAATGTGCAGTTTCAACATCCGTTCCTAATTCATCTGACAACCCAAAAGAAAGTAAAGTCTTTTCATAACAATGGTTTTCAAATCTATTCCTCAGAAGATCCAAAATGGAAGGGCATCTTACCCACTCCAACACTTTTAAAATCACCTCAAAGTTTCAACAAATGGAAAGGGATTTTACCAAATCCCAAGAATAAGTCCAAAGTGTCTACACGTGCAACACCTTCTTCAAGATAAACTTTTTCTAAATACAAAAGCTCTCGTGTCAAATCTTACCAACCTCGGATCAGTCACAAATCAACCTGTTGGGTCAAAAATATGGTTTATACTTTGCTTTTCTAGGCAAATGTATTTTTCTGTAATGTTTTATGAGTTTACGGTCAGGTTTACGGCCAGGGAGGTGTTTACGGCCGTAAACCCATTTGCGGCCGTAAACAGGTTTACGGCCGTAAACCCATTTACTACCGTAAACAGGTTTACGACTGTAAACCCATTTACGGCCGTAAACCCATTTTCGGCCCATGTTTCTCATGTATATATATAGGGTGAGGAGTGTAAGGGTAACATTTTTTAGGGATGAACAGAAGAGAATATAGGAGCTTATATGTGTGTATTTGAAGGTGTTCTAGAGAGAGAAAAGAGAGTGTGTGTTAGTGTGTGTGAATCTTGTATCCGGATCTTCATTCATATCAATACATACAAGAATCATCATCTTCTTTCTTCTCCTTCTCTTCTATTTGATCTGACATCATCCGTTTGATTGGGATTATGCACCATCAAACGGATCTGATTGATACACAAGCAGATTGGGGACTTACAATTGGTATCAGAGCCAGGTTGTATCAGTCAATTTTGTCAGATCTGAAGCTTATTTGATCTTATTTTCGAAAAAAATTTACGTTTTTGGATAGATCTCTAAAAATTAGGGTGGGTTTGTTCTTAGCGTTTTTGATAAAAACGAGTTTGTGATGGAGTTTTGGAGCAAAAAGGGGTGAAAAACGCTGTTTTTCACGAAATCTGCAAAGAGTTTACGGCCGGAGTTTACGGTCGCTGGAGTTTACGGCCGGCGGTTTGCGGTTGTCGGAGTTTGCAGCCGGCAGTTTACGACGGCGGTTTGCGGCCGGCGGTGTGCGGCTCGGAAGATTACGGCCTCGGCTCGGTATCGCGGCTCGGTGAACGGCTTAGGAAGTCGGCTCGCATCAGCGCTTCAATAAAAAAAAAGGGGGAGAGGATTTGGGGGGTGCCGGAGTTCGAACTCGGGACTTCTGATTCATTTCTTCACGCGTCTTACCAACTGATCTAGCTTGCTAGATGGAAGAAAACTTCGAAATTTAATTCTTAAACACTCCTAGTCGCACCTTCTTTCGCATTTTTTACATTTTTAACCCAAAATTCAATTTCTTTTAGTTTTAAATTCTTTTTTCATCCAAAATATAAAATAATAATAATAATAATAATAATATTAATAATAAATAAATAAATAAAATAATAAATAAATAATAAATAAATAAATAAATAAAATATAGTTTTTGATTTTTTGATTTTTATTTTTGATATTTTTTAACATTTTTACTTTCACTTTCATGTTTGACCTTTGACTTTAAACCTTGACTTTTTCGTTTGATTTTTTAAATTTTCAAATTTAGCTTTTCAGTTTGACTTTTAAATTTGACTTTTAAGGTTGACTTTTGAGGTTTATAGTCAAATGACATTTTTAAATTTTAGTTTGACGTTTAAGTTTTATTTTAGCTTCGAGTTGTGCTTTTAATGGCTTTTGAGGTTCACAAGGGAATTGAAGACATGAAAGAGAATCGTCAGGATATGTTAAGACAAAATTTCAACATGTTCAACTACATTCCCGGAGAAACCCTGGAAGCTCAGTTGCAGCGATTTACCACACTCACTACTGAGATGAATATAGTTGGGATCTTCTTGAACAAATCTGAGATAAACAAAAAGCTACTAAATTCACTTCCGAAATCGTGGGATATGAACGTAGCTGTCATCAAGAAGACAAAACATCTCAATCGTCTTAGTATTGCTGATGTAATTGAAGAGCTTGATGCTTTGAAATGTGGAAAAACAATGAGTTCCACAAACATCCCGGCCAATGAAGTTTCATGTAATCCATCTTGTGAAGATACGATTAGAATTCTTCGTGAACATAATGATTTGCTAAAAAGGGAAGTCGAGGACCTAAAATACGAAGGATATCAACTTAGGAAAGGACAGAAACCCCTGAAGGCTGAATTAGAAGCAAAAACCAAAGACTTTAGGAAGCTTCAGGAAGAGTATAGCAACAAATGTGAAAATTATGACTATATTAAGAGACAACTTGCTGCTGTAAGTGAAGAACTTGACACTTTGAAAATTAAGTGTGGAAAAACAGATGTTAGCTTCAAAAATTATATTGCGTCAAGTCAGAAAATCGAGTCCTTATTTGAAACCCAATTAAAATTCAAAGATAATCAAAACAAGGGTCTAGGGTATGATAGTGTTCCTCCACCTTTCAATCATAACTACACATCCATCCCTATGACACAAGAAGAAATTAACAATGAGGCACATCTTCATTATGGCAAACCATCTGGATTTGTGTCAGGAGCTATTCAGGTTGAAAATACTAATGTTTCTACTTCATGTGCAGGTAAAGTAGCAGAAGATGAGAACAAAGAGAACACTACTGAACAAACCAATGACTCCTTAAATCAGAATCTGTTGCTTCGAATTCTGTTACTCCTAACAAACCTGCCGTTGAGAAATACAGGCCACCAATTCCAGTGAAACAGAGTGCCTGATGCAAGTGTGCTTGTGGGAACAATAAGAGACAAGGCAAGGATACGCCACCAGGGGCAGGAAGAAACAACTTCACAGTGAAGAAAAAGACTTGTTTTCACTGTGGAAAACCTGGACACATTGCCATAAATTGTCCAAATCGCGCATACGTTCCTTACTAAGCACAAGGGTGGCAGAACGCGCCAAGAGGGAGATACTTCAAAAGAAACCCCTCAAGGTCACGTTCAGACCATGGTGACTGGAACGTGCAGAAGGCCAAGAATCAAACCCACAAGGCCAAGAATCTGAATCCCAAGGGCAAGAAGGGAATGTCAGCCGAGAAGCCCAATCTAAGAGATGCTCCAGTAAAACAAAGACCGGTTAGGTCAAAGTCATCTCAACGACCGACATCAAGATCAAAAGCAAGTACAGAGCCACCCATCAGATCTAAAAAGAAATGGGTTAAACCCAACTACAAATGGGTTCCAAAGGCTCAATCTCCCAAATCTTCTAATGATTCTAATATTTCTACATCTTATGTTTGTGATAAACAGGATATGTCGTGGGAGAGAGTATCGTGCAAGGATGAAAAAGGTCGACCCAGTTTCAAAATGGACGGGGTTCCAAAGACCAACTGATCCCGCTCTGTGTCAGAGCAGCCATAGAGGCATATCATCAGACTTCGGTTTGTTGGTAGTGGCTGTTCCAAGCACATGATAGGAGGCATCTCTCAACTGTACAACATTCAGAACTTTGTTCGAGAGTATGTGTCCTTTGCGGGAAAGGAAAGAAGGGAAGAAAGGAAGGGATCACATGGGGTTTGTGCTTAACGACATGAAGAATTTTCGGATCTGTTCTGAGATTATGCGTGCTGTTCTCAGACCTTCTGGATGCAAATTCAATCGGTGAATTACGGTTTGCGTTTTCTTCTCTATACTCCTGAGTTTATCTTACTCTGATTCGTTTTAAAGACAATTTTTCATTTTCTTAATAGTTTTTCGTTAGTAGTTATTATTGGGAAGTGATATCAAGAATGTGATAACGGGCAGTCAAAAACTGTGTGTTCAATGTGCTGGTAGGCACGATGGATTTGCCAGTGTGGATTTAGATAGGATTGTTTGGACTAACCATACGACGCTCAGGTAGATTGGGCAGTGAGATAAACACGGGAACCTACAGGATACACTAAATTAATACGCATCTAGAACAGTGGTTCGAATTTTACTTGATGTACGGACTTATGTCCTTAATTCTGGTTCTGATATGGCGACTGGGGGTTCTGATAAAGTAGGTCTGTAGGAAATTATTTTCTTGCTTTCTATCTGTCAGTCATATGTTGCTTCCTCTGCGTGATTGGAAGAGATCCGACCTGGAATGCAACATATGCAACTCTATTTCTACGCATCTTCTTTATCTATGAAATTCTTCCTATCTGTTAGCCATATGATGTCTCCCCTGCGTGATCGGAAGATCCGACCTGGAACACAGCATATGCACCCTACTATCTCTATATCCCTCTATCTATGTTATTCATATGTTGTCCCCTCTGCGTGATTGAAATAGATCCGACCTGGGACACAACATATGCATCTATCTCCCTCATTAATAATTGTTTACTCACCTAAAGTAAGGAGTCCTTAGGAAGTTCTTCATAACCAGGGTATATCGGGAAGTGGGGAACACATTCTAGTGCAACTAAAATTGAACCATTTACAGGTTGCCTGTAAATGTCGCTGCTTGATTTAAGTGGACAACAATACCCGTGGTCGTCGTCAGCTAAATGGTTTATTTAGAAAAGTTTGTCGATACTCTTCGTGTTTAAGTGGACCACAATACTGGCAATTGACCAGATCTATTCATGAAAGTGAAGGTACTGATAAACAAGTTCAGGCTGTCTCACAACTTTGATCCTAAATATTTTTCTTTTTGTTAAATTTGTTCATAGTTTTCCTCTATGCACAAATTTAGGGGGAGAATTAAAAAAAATTCAAAAATCAAAGAAAAATAAGAAAATTTCAAAAATAAACAAAAATCAGAAAATTAAAAATCCAAAAATAGTGTTATTTCTATTTTGTTTTTGTTTTAAGTTTTCTTTTATTTTTGTTTTATCTTGAAAAGTGATTTCAGGTGTAGATGAAACTCATGGAGTTTGTGTCTAAAATTTCTGAGCCAAAGCTTCATTCGTGATCATCGAAGAATTCTCATTCAAAGGAACAAGAAATGAAGATTATTCTTTCAACATTCAATCTTTCAACCCTAGAAGCAAGGTGCAGCTGGAATTGAAGATTATGTGACGGATTGCATTGAAGCCTCCTTAATCAATCTGCTGCTATCTATGAACCGGCTGAAGTGATCCAGAAAATTATTTTTCTCTGAAGTTCTCTCTGAAGATTCTCAAGCTGAAAGCACCAATTTTCAAGAATCTATACAAGAAGCCTCCTCACCCAATGTGCATTAAATGTCAAATTCTGAAGAAATTCACAAATGCTCAAGATGAAGTCATTTATTGAAGATTCATCAAGTTCATCTTGAAGCTATGTAGTCATCGAAGATAAACGCTGAAGCCAATCTCCAACTGAAGATTAACAAGAAAAGCCAGCTACTTTTTAGGGGGAGCTTGTTGGGTCAATTAAGAAAAGAAAGCTATAAACCAAGGGGGAGATTGTTGGGTCAAAAATATGGTTTATACTTTGCTTTTCTAGGAAAATGTATTTTTCTGTAATGTTTTATGAGTTTACAGTCAGGTTTACGGCCAGGGAGGTGTTTACGGCCGTAAACCCATTTACGGTCGTAAACAGGTTTAAGGCCGTAAACCCATTTACGGTCGTAAACAGGTTTACGGCCGTAAACCCATTTACGGCCGTAAACCCATTTTCGGCCCATGTTTCTCATGTATATATATAGGGTGAGGAGTGTAAGGGTATCGTTTTTTAGGGATGAACATAAGAGAATAAAGGAGCTTATGTGTGTGTATTTGAAGGTGTTCTAGAGAGAGAAAAGAGAATGTGTGTTAGTGTGTGTGAATCTTGTATCCGGATCTTCATTCATATCAATACATACAAGATTCATCATCTTCTTCTTCTCCTTCTCTTCTATTTGATCTGACATCATCCGTTTGATTGGGATTCCGCACCATCAAACGGATCTGATTGATACACAAGCAGATTGAGGACTTACACAACCACACCCTTCAGACCGCTGACCAAACAAAGAGCCAAAACAAAAGACAAAATTTCAGCATGTCAGTGTCAATGTAGTTGTCAGAAAAAGTTTTCTCATGTCAAAAATGACCTTTTTCAGAAACCTCGTAACTTTTCAAAAAGGCACTACGCTCCAAAAACTCACAAACACCCAGGACTAGGATTAAAAGTTGACATGAAACCAGTCCTTGCAACCTCATTTCATGCATCAATCATAAGCTCGTCTGTTATCCCAGGCTCCAAACTAGTTTGGATGCCTAAACTAACCGTGTAATTTTCAGGCCTTGTGCAAGGAGGAACAAGAAGAAGAATGGTTAATCGATAGTGCCTGCTCCTTGCACATGACGGGAAGGTTAGAATACCTTCAAGATTTCAGGCCAATTTGCAATGGTGGAAATGTCACATTTGGGAACAATGCTAATGGGATAATCCGCGGTTACGGTGTTCTCACTACGGGAAACTTCCCTATTCAAAAGGTTGCTTATGTAGAAGGCCTTAAACACAATCTCATCAGTGTTGGTCAACTATGTAAAGCAGGACATCGTGTTGAATTTGATGATCAGTTCTGCTATGTTATGACAAGCGATAGAAGCACTTGTCTGATCAAATCCAGGTCTGAAGGTACTATGTACCCTCTGGATGTATCCTTGATCATAGGCAAACCGCAGTTATGCTTTCTATCCAAAGCCGTATCCGAAGTTAGCTGGCTATGGCACCGCAAGCTCGCTCATCTTAACTTCAGATACATTAACAACTTGGTCACAGGAGAACTAGTCAGAGGTCTTCCAATCCTCAAGTTCAGCAATGATACTCTATGTCCTGCATGTGAGTGTGGAAAGCAATTCAAGGCAAGTCATCCCACGGTGATTGATTCCTCAATCTCTGAACCATTGGAACTGTTACACATTGATCTCTACGGTCCATCTACCGTAGCCAGTCTTCATCACAAAAAATAAATACTGGTTATTGTGGATGACTTCACTCGTTTCACATGGGTCTTCTTTCTTCGACTCAAGTTAGAAACACTGCAGGTGTTGATCAACTTCATCAAGGAAATAGAACTTCAGATCAAGTTACCAGTCAGACGTATCCGAAGTGACATTGGAACTGAGTTTACTAATCATCTTCTAAATAGTTTCTTGGTCTCCAAAGGGATTACACACAACTTCATAGCTCCTTACACACCACAACAGAATGACGTAGTAGAACGAAGAAATCGCACTCTAGTAGAAGCTGCCAGATCTATGCTCAATTTTGCAAATCTTCCTCTCTACTTCTTGGCCGAAGCAGTGGCCACAGCCTGTTTTGTTCAAAATCGAAGCATTGTATGCAAACGCCTCAACAAAACACCATATGAAGGTCTCAACAACTGCAAGCCAAACGTTCGATTCTTTCATATCTTTGGGTGTAGATGCTTCGTAACAAACAACAGAGATCACCTCAATAAATTCGCACCGAAGTCTGATGAAGGCATCTTCCTTGGCTATTCCACTAACATGGTTGCTTATCGACTTCTCATTAGACGCACAAGGTTGACAATTGAAAGCTTCGATGTAAAGTTTGATGATTATCACATCCACCACTCCGCTCTGTCAACTGAAACCACCGCAATTCTAGAAAGTGATATTCCTGCCTCTTCGGGTCTATTAAATCTAGTTGAAATAAACTATGATGATCTCCTTGATCCTGTTGATACAACCAAGCTATCCGAAGTTCTCGTGTCTCTAGAAGCTCAGCAACAACATGCAGATGTATCTGGTCTTACAGCGTCCGAAGAAGTATTGCTAAATACTTCCATCTCGCCAGTTGAGGGGGAAAACTTCACTACGGACCATACAACAACCATCGAGGTTCCAGTACCAGAAGATGACGCTCCAATCTGCAGAGAGTTTCAACCATCAAACTTTTCTTCGGATTCGGATGATGAAAACATAGAAAATATTGACACAAGAACAACTTCAAGGATTATCACACTCCCATCCGCAATCCAGGGGGAACCTTCGCAGGTTCAAGACGAACTCCCTTCTACACTCCAGGGGAAACCTTCGTTATCTGCCCAAGATAAATCTAATCCCACCTTCCCAGTTCAAGACACTTCAGTAGGATGTTCGCAAATCCAGGGGGAACTGCCCTCTCCAACTACTGAGTCTTCTGATATTGAAGACATTCGCTCCACCGCAGCTGCTGATCATCTGATACCTCGTCTACATGTATGGACGAGAGACCACCCACCAGGTCAAATTATTGGCAACCCATCCGCACGAATCCAGACTTGGTCATCCAAGGACTTATCCGATCACTGCCACTACGCAGCGTTTTTGTCTTCAGTCGAACCTCGATCGATCAAAGAAGCGTTACTTGAACCAGATTGGATTTCTGCAATGCAAGAAGAACTGGAAGAATTCAAAAGGAACAAGGTATGGCAACTCGTTCCAATACCGCAAGGCCTCACCGTTATTGGTACAAGATAGGTGTTCAAGAATAAGTTAGATGAATCTGGTGCGGTCGTCAGAAATAAGGCAAGGCTTGTTGCCAAGGGTTATAGTCAACTTGAAGGCATTAACTATGATGAAACGTATGCTCCGGTAGCACGAATGCAAGCCATCCAGATCTTCTTAGCATACGCAGCACACAAAAACATCAAGGTTCATCAAATGGATGTGAAAAGTGCTTTTCTCAATGGGGAATTAAAAGAAGAGTTTTATCTTCAGCAACCTCCGGGTTTCGAAAGTGTTGAATTCCCAGACCACTGCTACAAGCTTGAAAAGGCAGTCTACGGTCTAAAACAAGCTCCTAGAACTTGGTATGAGACTCTATCTGAATTTCTTGTCTCTTTAGGTTACAAAAGAGGATTGATTGATCCCACATTATTTCTAAAAGCAAATGGTGATCAACTAATGCTTGTACAAATATATGTGGATGATATCATTTTTGGCTCAACTGATCAAAAGATGGTGGATGAATTTGCTAAGCTCATGACCAACAAGTTCCAAATGAGCATGAATAGAGAGATTAACTTCTTTCTAGGACTTCAAGTGAAACACGTCCCACAAGGGATATTCATTCATCAAGAAAAATACACCTCAGAACTATTGAAGAAATATTCAATGGATAATTGTTCTTCGGCTAAGGTCCCCATGGCCTTCGGATATAATATTTCTGCTGATCCCTCAGGTGAATCTGTTGATCACAAGTCTTATAGAGGTATCATTTCCTCTCTGATGTATCTCACTGCTAGACGACCAGATATAGTCTTTACTACAGGTGTATGCGCAAGGTACCAGGCTGACCCAAAAGTGTCTCATATGAATGCAGCCAAACAAATCCTATGGTACTTGAAAGGAAGCAAAACTCTTGGATTATGGTACCCCGCAGGAAATGATTTCAGTCTTCAATCTTTTACCGATGCGGATCATGCCGGATGCAAACTTGATCGAAAAAGCACCTCAGGTGGATGTTAATTTTTGGGTGGAAGACTAGTTGGCTGGTCCTCAAGGAAACAAAACTGTGTATCATTGTCTACCACAGAAGCTGAATATGTGGCCGCAGCCAGCTGTTGCTCTCAAGTCTTATGGATGAAAACACAACTGCTAGACTACGGATACAGAATGCTGCGGATACCAATCTATTGTGACTCTGAAAGTGCCATAGCGATTTCTCACAATCCTATTCAGCACTCCAAGACCAAACATATTGAACTACGGTATCACTTCATCAAAGACCACATTCTAAAAGGTAACATTGAACTAATTTTTGTCCATACTCATGAAGAGATTGCCGATGTATTTACAAAGGCACTTGACTCTACAAAACTCAACACTTTCTTACAAATGTTAAGAATGATGAATCCGGAACCACAATTCTTTTTGAATTGATAGGTACCGCAGACCATCCTTGGTCTCCGTTACGGTTCTAATTGAAGTTATTTATGTTAGATGGTTTTGGTATATTCTATGTACCGCAACCATATATCATACCTATACTTCAATGGTCCTTATTGTTTGTTATTACTAATCTGTGCTCAAGTGTTCATCTCAGTTCATCTACCGCAGTCATCCATCCGACGTCGTATGATCCATCTGCAATGATGTGTCCATCCGCAGTCAACTTAATTGATTTTTCAGACTGTTACATTTTTTTTGAAAAAGAAAACAAAAAGAAACATGGTGTGCTATTTAATGATCCTTCATTAAATATAGAAAACATTAAAGAAAAACATTCTGTGTGCATCTGTATAATTCTTTTGAATAAACCTCGTGTCAGACCTATTTTAGGTATGATGACAAAAAGAAAGATTTTCCAAATCAAATCCTTTTAATATGTCTTTTCCTATTACCCTAAAACATGAAATCCGTTACAACTTCCCTTTACCCAACGGATTGATCTCACCCTCACCACACGTTCACCAGACGTGGTATCAAATCTGACATTTCATTAAATGCAAACCCTTTTTGGTAAACCCCAAATTCAGATTTAATTCTTTTTTTTCTTAATCTGTGGCTGAGATTAATGCTCTTAATTCAAAATAAAACCCCAAACGTTTTTTTTACCCAAATTCACTTAGGGAAAAAGCGTTTCCCGCTCCATTAAGCCACTATAAAACACCTTTCTTCTCCACAAAGAAAATTTTACGCTCTCTAAACCATAAACCCTCTCTTGCATTCTACTTTTCTTCTCCAAAGCTTTCTCAAAAACTCAACAATGGTGAAATCCGGTGTATTCAAGAAACCTTCCAAGGCATCTGGATCAGTGAACCCCACTCGTTCAGCCTCTGCCTCAAAACATCCCACACCAACAATTTCTTCAAGCAATTTCAGAGTTGTGTTTGAAGAACACTCCTTCTACAATGCCCCCACGAAACTAATGATCAAGTTCTTGTCCAATCATCCACTGTTTGGACCCTTCGATTCATTCACTGATGTTGTTCCTTTCTCAACCCTCTTTAAGTGTCCTTTTTCAGCCTATCGATCGCTCGAAAACCCTCAAGAAGTGCATCTCAATCTTATCAACGATTCTTTGGTCATCTTGACCAAGGAAAAATTTCTTACTACAATAAATATCCTGGTTCATCCATCCATCAAGGTTTTCTCTCCATCAATGGCGGATATACTGTCTGCACTTTACCAAATGGGATACCAGAAGAAAATCAAGGGAATTAGGGAATTCAAGAAAAACCAATTGCCTGCGGTCTGGCAATTCGTTTGTCACTTCATCATCCACAGTCCATCCGGCAGAACCGGAGGCACATACAACATGGGACTAAAACTCCTAGAACTTGTATGGAGCATCTTCACCAGGCATGATGTCAATTACGGTAAGATCCTATGGGATGATTTCCTGCAGTACATTCCAAAAGAAAGCCCACGAGAGAACCCTACCGAACTCACCTTTGCAAGGTTTTGGTCTCTCTGCATCTCTGACCTCCATGCGGATGCAGGAATCAGCATGGGAAACGACATCAACTTCTTTATAACCAAGGATCTTAAAAGGTACAATCGTTCTTCTGATCAAACTATTTTTGGACCAATAAGAAGACTACCCACTCACATACTTTCTACCCTCGGTCTTGAGACTGCTGATGTCTCAGATCACACTGAGGCTACGAAAGGTATTGCCCCATACCTTTCTACCCCGCCTCCTCCAATCCAATCCGCAGTTCTTGATCCCTCTAGTACCGCAGTCCTATCTTCCACAACTCTCTCCAACATTTCTCTATCCCAAAGACGCAAGCAGAAAGTCTCTGCTCGACATGGCCCCCGCAACACCAACAAACAAGGAACTCCTATAAAGGATGCTTCCAAGCCTTCCAAGCCCTCCAAGAAAAGAAAAACTCCACCAGTAGTCACTATAGTCGAACCAAGCAGACGTATCTCCAGCAGTGACTCTGATGAGGATGATCAACCAATTGCAATCCTCAAGAAACGCAAAGCCGATCCCACTAGCCATATGCGTGACCGGACTAATACCTCAGCCTCTCAACAGGCTCCGGTAGTCCTTGGGATGGCCGCACATCCATTCAATACCACCATCCTATACCACTCAGGCACAAGAAGTGCGTCTGATTCACCGCAACGTGGAGACTCCCCCTTAGGTCACTCCCAAGAGGATGGCAGGCTCCTGCCCTAAGGTCTCCAGGGCTTCCCGTCTTCATTTCTTTACCCCTAAGGAGTTGCACTCCATTCTTTTTTCTGTCACCCAAACACTTCAAACACCATCCCAACCGCAAGCCGATTCTTAGCCTTTTCCAGAACTGAGCCGAGGGCAGACTTGACTTTAGGTCAAGGAGACCAAGGAAGCTCAGGAAATCCTACTCTGCTTACATCAGTAACAGGTGGTTTAGGCACGGTGAGCATAAATGTGCAAGGATCCGTGAACCCGAGGGACACCTCAGTGCGCTTTCAAGGAATTGACGATCTTGATTTAAATGACTCATGGAGTAAGTATCAGCCATCCAGCGAAGCCGAAGCCAAGAAATATGCCGCTTTCTGTAGGGCATTCCAAGCACGAAAAGCAAGACAAACCAAGCAGCTTCAGCAGAAACAACAGGAAATTCTCTCTGTGGCTAAGTATTGGGCATATGCAATAAACAATGCCAAGATTGTAGCTACCTTTTGCAAAGTCCATGCCCAAATGCACAACATGGCTGATACCATCCGCAAGGCTCAAGAGGTAACTGCTGCTCAGACTCCCTCAAATCCCCCTCCATCTCCAACTGCCCAAGACTCTCAAGATGCAGGCACCAAAATCGAAGTTAGCTATGCTCCTACCTTCGGTTTTGACGATGTTGATCTTCAAGAGGTCAATCAACCAGGCCCTTCGGATGATGACCTGATGATGTATGTTGAAGAAGAAGAATCGAGTGGCTCTCAACACTCTACCTCCAAGCCAAAGGAGAAGAAAAAGAAGAAAAAGATGGTTGTATCACGAAAAGAATTTCTTAATCTCCAATCCAAGGTTGATCAAATCCTGGCCGCAATCAAGTCTACTTAACCGCAGTCTGATGACAATTGTGTGCCACAATCCTTAATTGAAAGGATTGAACGACTAGAAGCAAGGGAACAAATGGCTGCTGAGAGAATCTCTCTTAAAGTTGAAATGGGGATAAGGTCCCTTGAAAACAATCGTCAAGCGGATCACAAGGAGTTTATGGATGCTGCGGAGCGCCTTATATCTGAGGTATCTGCTGTAAAGGACAATTTGCAGGCAGTCATTGCGGATCAATCATCTCGGTCTTAGAAACTGATAGATGAGACTCACACTGCATATGAGTCCACTATTTCAGTTCTCCATGCAACCGTCAACAAACTTCAACGCTCATTATCATCCAACTTCCATGGCCCAGAGATTCTCCAATTAACAAAGGAGATACATCGACTGCTCTTCAACACTTCTATTCCTAACAATGAGAAACTGGATGAGGTTCTCAAAGCCCAGTTCCAGGAAGTTTGTGTTAAGGTCGATGGCCTTAAACAATGGCTTGAGGGGTCTCCGGGTCTGAACTCCTCAAGAGGGGGAAGTGAAGAAGAAGACCATCGAGAAGAAGAATATGAAGAAGAACATCATTCCAACACTGTTTCTCCGAAAGTCCCTTCACCGCAACCCTCACCGCAACACCACTCTCCACCACCGCAACAACCAATCATCACTTCCCTTGAAAGACCTGAAACTCCCCCACACTTCAAGAATCTTCCGGATCACATGTCCTCTCCGAGCTCAAATGAGTCTCCCGTAACGAAGCATAAGAAAGCTGATTGGAAAGCTGCTAAACTTGCAGAGCTCATTTGGAGAGAGTGTGGTTTTGACACTGTGATGGATGAATCTCTAATAAACTCCTGGATCAATCCCCACCGCAAACTTCTTGATGACGACTACAAACCCTTTCTTACATATGCTGAACCTCCTTCGGATAGATACTGGGATGTCCCTATCTCCCCAAACGCTAAATACTTCACTGTATTTGAGCAGTTTGACCGCAACCTTCCTGACCACAAGAGACTGCCAATGGAGTTCAAGAGACTTAACCATTTTTTTGCCAAGCATGCGTCTTCCATTGAGAAGATCTGGTCCAACGACAGACCTTCAACAGTCAAGAACTTCAAAACATGGAAATTTATGAAGGCTGAGTTTGTGCAATACACACTCACAAGAAGGAATCAGGACTATGTCCACACCCAAGCTGACTTCCCCTGCATGAACCCAGAAGAAGTCTTCCTGATAGCGAAGGTGTTCCAAAATAAGTGTGAAAAGCATCCGAAGATGAAGATAGCACTTGAAAGAGCAAGTACTTATCTAAAAGAAACTGTGTGTGACTTCGTTAAGATCGATGCGGAGATCCACCCAATCCTTGCCAAAAAGATTGATCTACCTCCTCTTGATCCCGCACCAATGGCAACCGAAGGCTATGAAGAAAGAACCCTTGGTGCTACCAACTTTCCTGAACTTGGAGTCATCTTCAAAAGGAAGACTGATCAAGTCAAGTACTTCATCTCCATAGCCTCCATGAACCGCCTCACGAAGAAACAACTTGAAATCTGTCGAACTGCAATGGAAAAATCAAAGCACACAACTGCCGAAGTCAAGTTCGAGATTTTAAGAAGAATCACCTGGTTGGAAAATGTAAGGAAATTTTCGTGGATCCTGATCAACTTCCTTAAAGTTGATAAGTGAAGAAAATTAGAGGTCACTTAGGGGGAAATTGTTGATACATGAAGTGACCCTCCTAATTTGTCTACCGTAGTCTTCAGCTCTCCGCAGTCAAGTTTCTTCAGCGATCTCATCCGAAGTCATCAAGCTACCACAGTCTTTATTTCTGTACTTAGTCTATTTTATATATTTCTTGTAATACTCTCCATTGTCCTGTATGCCTTGCATGGCTACTCTTAGAGAGTGAATCTCTTGTATTTCTGAGTCTCTATATATAGAGCTCATTTCTTATGAATCAATACAGATCTCTTCTTACTCATCTTTAGATCTTAATTATCTTCAAGTTATCTCATATCTTGCTTACTCTCTGAAATCCTCTCGAACACAAATATTTAAATATCTCTCTTCGGAGCAAGTCATTCGTGACTTTATCATTGAGATTGATCTCACTCATTAACTTGGTTTGAATGCATTCCATGTTATGAATCATCTTATGTGTTTACTTGATATATCACTTGCTGTCATTTATGTTTCTTTACATTTCCGCAACTAACTATCTAACTTTCTAACATATTAACTTATTATTGTTGAGCTTTTAGATCCTTTGAGATTAACTAATTCCATAATCATACTTGTTCTAACGTTTGTTCAAGTGTGTCTCAAGTTATTTTCTCTCAACACTAGATGCAACAAGAAGCGACACACTGCCCGCATCTGTAGGACTCCAGTCGAGTTCATCACTCCGAATACCAATGTTGGGACTAGTCCAACATGTCACCTATGTGGGGGAGTAGGACATTTCAAGAGAGACTGTCCAACAGAGAAGAACGACGGGGAAGCAGGAGGAGTTTGACCCCCAGAGAATGAGGATGCATCAAAGAACCCTGCTATATTTTGGTACGCTTTCAAAACATCCAATAATTTTTCATAATTATGATTACTCTTTCGCTCAAATTAAATCACAACATTCATTTAAAATTCGAAGCCCTAGTGGGTAAACTATGATGGTTTAGTAAGTAATCCCGCCTTGTTTCCCGTTCCTTGCTTAGTTGAGGACTTAGGGCAGGGTCACGCAGTCAAAGGTCTTACCAATTTTAATTATACATGATTTGTATACACCAAGCGGTTATAGAGAGACCTAGTAAGAATCATTTCATAAAAGGTCCATAATTTCAAAGTATCATAACCCTCGTATTAGTAGTACCCGCCAACTTCGAATCAAAACGCTTCCTCCGAACTAACTTAACGCATGATTTTACGACGTCATCCCGCTTAGTCCCACTGAGTCTACGTCATGTCAAACCCGCTTGTCCCCAAAGAAACCCTTTGCCTTCAACCGCTCGATTCCTAAAACTCTCGTCACCCATGATGGAAAACTAGATGCGAACTTCGAAAATTCATTTCCCTTCAAAACCCGAAAGTATTTATGCGAAGAGTATGAATCAGAACAACGGGTACAGCAGTGAAGATCCGCTGAAACATCTAACGAGAGTCCGAATTCAAAATGGAGAGACTCACCCGAATATACCTTCGAGAAGTAGTCCGCTTTCATGGGGTACTTGTATCCATCATCTCCGATCGAGATATCATGTTTACCTCGGGATTCTGACAGTCACTACAGAAGGCTCTTGGAACAAAGCTGGATATGAGCACGACTTATCATCCACAGACAGATGGATAGTGTTGAGAGAAAAACTTTGAGACACACTTGAACAAACGTTAGAACAAGTATATTGCGGAATAGTTAATCTCGAAGGATCTAAAAGCTCAACAATAATATTTAGAGTTAGATGTTAGAGTGTTAGTTGCGGAAAAGTAAAGAAATGTAAATGACAACAGTTGTTATATCAAGTATACACTTAAGCTGATTCATAACGAGGAATGCATTCAAGCCAAGTTAATAAGTGAGATCAAACTTAGTGATTAAGTCACAAAGGACTTGCTCCGAAGAGAGGTTGTGATTGATTATGAGAGTAAGAATAGAGAATAAGTAGGATAGAAAGATAACTTCTGAGATGTGTATTAGAATTAGATGTGATGTATTTTTCATTACATGAGAGCTCTATTTATAGAGACATACAAAGATTACTAGATTACAACTCTAAGAGTAGCCATGCAAGGCATACAGGACAATAGAGTGTATTACAGAAAAGACAAAGTAAAAGTAATCTAGATAGAGACTGCGGTGGATAGAGACTTAAGTTGATGATTGCTGATGAAGCGGCTTGACTACGGTGGCATGTTGGAGGCTGCGGTAGCTGAAGTTCAAGAGGGTCACTTTTTATGATTCAACAATTTCCCCCTAATTGACCTCTTTAACTTTTGATCAGCTATCAAGTTTAAGAAACTTGATCAGAATCCACCAAAACTTCCTACTGTTCTCCAACCAGTTGATTCTTTTAAGGATCTCGAACTTGACCTCTGCGGTGGTGTGCTTGGATTTTTCAACTGCGGTTCGGCAGATGTCAAGTTGCTTCCTGGTGAGACGATGCATGACAGTCATAGGAATGAAGTATTTGACATTATCAGTCTTCCTTTTGAAAATGACTCCAAGTTCAGGATAGTTGGTTGCACCCAAAGATCTTTCTTCATAGCCTTCGGTAGGCATCGGTGCGGGGTCAAGCGGTGGCAGATCGACTATCTTGGCAATAGTGGGGTGGATGTCTGCGTCGATCTTGGCAAAGTCACAGACTGTTTCCTTCAAGAAGGTACTAGCCCTTTCAAGTGCAATCTTCATCTTCGGGTGCTTCTCAGACTTGTTTTGAAACACCTTAGCGACGAGAAAGACTTCTTCAGGGTTCATACAGGGAAAATTAGCCTGGGTGCGGACGTAGTCATGTTCCCTTCTGGTCAGAGTGTACTGGATGAAATCAACCTTCATAAACTTCCGGATTTTGTAGTTCTTGACTGCGGATGGTCTATCGTTAGACCATATGTTTTCAACGGGAGAGGCATGCTTAGCATAGAATTGAGTAAGTCTCTCGAATTCCATTGGCAGTCTTTTGTCGTCTGGAAGGCTGCGGTCGAACTGCTCGAATACAGTGAAGTATCTGGCATTGGGAGAGATTGGGACATCCCAGTATCCGTCTGAAGGGGGTTCCGCATAAGTGAGGTGCGGAATGTAGTCATCATCAAGCAATCTTCGGTGAGGATTGACCCATGAATTTATCAGGGACTCATCCATGACAGTGTCAAAACCGCATAATCTCTACACTTCTTCAGCAAGTTTGGATGCCTTCCAATCTCTTTTCCTTTGAGTGGTGGCAGGGGAGTCCATTTGAACTCGGAGAAGACATATACTCCGCAATGTTTTTGAAGTGAGGGGGAGTCTCTGGTTTTTCTGGAGTATTTTCTGTTTGAAATGGAGAATTGTGAGGTGGAGTGTGATGAGATGGTTGCGGTGAAGGTTGTGGTGTGGGAATTTTTTCATTAGAGACAGGGGGAGTTTGATGTTGTGAAATGGAGTGGTTGGAGTGATGGACTTCTTCTTCACTTCCCCCTCTTGAGGAGTTCAGACCCGGAGCCTCCTCAAGCCATTGACGAAGGCCATCAACTTTGGCATACACCTCTTGGAATTGAGCTTTGAGAGCTTCGGCCAATTGCTGATTATTTGGAATGGAGGGGTTGAAGAGTAGTCTGTGGATCTCCTTGGTAAGATGAAGGATTTCTGGACCATGGAAGTTTGTAGATAGGGATCTTTGCAGGCGGTTGATAGTAGTTTGTAGGACTGAAATTACGGACTCATAGGTAGTGTGAATTTCCGCAATCAGTTTTTCAGAGTGAGAAGCTTGATCCGCAATTGCTGCTTGGAGATCTGTCTTGATTGCGGTTACCTCAGATATGAGGCGTTCCGCAGCAGCCATAAATTCTTTATGGTCAGCTTGACGATTATTGTCAAGAGACCGGATCCCTATTTCGACCTTTAGAGAGATACGCTCCGCAACCATTCTCTCTCTTGTTTCCAGGCATTCAATCCGTTCAATAAAGGTCTGCGGTCCCGGAATATCTTCTGGTTGCGGTTGAGTTGGCTTGACCGCAGCCAGGATTTGATCAACCTTGGCCTGAAGACTTAGAAATTCCTTCCTGGTTACCGCATTCTTCTTCTTCTTCTTCTTCTCTTTGGGCTTAGAAGTTGAGTGATGAGAACCATTGGATTCATCGTCTTCATCAAACATCATGAGATCCTCATGAGAAGGAGAGGGTTTATTTACCTCTTGTAGTTCAGCATCATCAATGCCGAAAGTGGGAGCAGAGCTCACTTCGATTTCGGGTCCTTCATCTTGTGAACCTTCAGCAGTGGGAGTGGGAGGAGCTTTGGAGACATGTTGGTCAGCAGTTGCTTCCTGAGCCTTGTGGAAGGTTTCGACCATTACGGACATCAAGTCTTGAACTTTCAGAATGGTGGCTACGGTATTGGCATTGTTAATGGCATCGACCCAATACTTAGCCACTGCTTGTATTTCTTGTCCCTTCAGCTGCTGTTGTTTGATTTGTTGATCCTTGCGTGCTTGGAACGCCCTTCGAAAAGCTGCATACTTCTTAGCTTCAGCCTCATTGGAGGGTTGGTACTGGCTCCATGAATCATTAGAATTTTCACCGTTAATCCCTTGAAATCGCACCAAGGTGTCCCTTGGGTTCACGGATCCTTGCACATTTGTGCTCACCGTGCCTAAACCACCTGTTTCTAATAAAAGCAGAGTAGGATTTCCTGAGGTTCCTTGGTCTCCTTGACCCGTGGTCAAGTTTGGCCTATGCTCAGTTCTGGCATGGGCGGAAGAAGTGCCCTGCAGTTGGGAATGTGTTTGAAGTGTTTGGGTGACATTCAATAGGATGGAGTTCAACTCCTCAGGTGAAAAAATATGCAGTCGGGAAGCCCTGGAGACTTTAGGGCGAGAACCAATATTATCCTCTTGGGATTGAACTGGGGGAGAGTCTCCTCGTTGTTGTGAATCAGACTCAATGTCTGAGTCTGAAAGAAAGAAGATGGTGGTTTCGAATGGATGTGCAGACATCCCAAGGACTACCGGGGCCTGTGGAGAGGCTCAGGTATTGGTCCGGTCACGCATTTGGCTAGATGAATCAGTTTTGCGTTTCTTGAGGATTGTTATGGGCTGGTTATCCTCATCTGAATCACTGCTGGAGTCATGATGACTTGGTTCCACGGTTGTGATTGCGGGTGGTGTTTTTCTTTTCTTTGTAGGTTTGGAGGGTTTGGAAGCATCCTTTTTAGGAGTTCCAGATTTCTTTGTGTTGTGGGGGCCATGGAGGGAAGAAACTTTGTGTTTACGTCTTTGGGAATGAGAGACATTAGAGAGAGTTGTAGAGGAAGGGACTGCGGTACTTTCAGGGTTTATGACTGCTGATGGAAGAGGCGGGGTAGGAAGGTATGGGTCAATACCTTCCGTAGCCTCAATGTGGTCTGAGACATCAGCAGTCTCAAGACCGAGGGTAGAGAGAATATGGGTAGGAAGTCTGCGGATTGGACCAAAAATTGTTTGATCAGAGGAAGGATTGTACCTTTTAAGATCCTTGGTGACGAAGAAGTTGATGTCACCGCCCATGTCTATCCCTGCGTCCGCATGTAAGTCAGAAATACAGAGGGACCAGAACCTAGCAAAGGTAAGTTCGGTTGGGTTCTGCCTTGGGCTCTCTTTGGGAATGTATTGTAGAAAGTCGTCCCAAAGGATCTGTCCGTAGTTCACATCGTGGCCTGTGAAGATGCTCCAAACCAGTTCCAATAGCTTGATTCCCATGTTATTTGTGCCTCCGGTTCTGCCGGACAAACTGCGGATGATAAAGTGGCACACAAACTGCCAGACCGCAGGCAATTGGTTCTTCTTGAATTCACCAATTCCTTTGATCTTTTTCTGATAACCCATCTGATAAAGTGCAGAGGTGATGTCCGCCATTGATGGAGTGAAGAATTTAATGGAGGGATGAACAAGAAGGTTAATGGCGTTGAGGAATTTTTCTTTGGACAGAATGACCAGAGAATCATTGATTAGGTTTAGATGAACTTCTTTGGGGGTTATTGATTGGGCAATAGGCGGAGAAGGCACATTTGTAGAGGGTTGAAAGTGGAACAACGTCTGTGAAAGCATCGAATGGTCCAAACAAAGGGTGATTCTTCAACAATTTGATCATAAGTTTTGTGGGAGCATTGTAAGAAGGTTGATCTTCGAAGACGGCTCTGAAATTGCTTGAAGCAATTGTGGGAGAATCTGAACCAGTTGGGTTCATTGATCTAGAGGCTTTGGATTGTTTCTTTGAGACGTCAAATTTCACCATTGTTATGAGTTTGAGAAAGCTTGAAGAATGCAGAAGAGGTTGGAAGGTTTAGAGAGCGTAAACTTTTCTTTGTGGAGAAGAAAGGGATTTTATAATGACTCAATGAAGCGGGAAACGTTTTTGATCTAAGTGAAATTGGGTAAAAACGTTTGGGTTTATCTTTTGAATTAGCATCTTTAATCTCAACCACATATTGACAAAAGAGGGATAAAGACTGAATTTGGGATTAACCAGAAAAGGGACTCTGCATTTAATGAAATGTCAGATTTTATATCACGTCTTGAGAACGTGTGGAGGGGTGAGATTAATCCGTTGGATAAAGGGGAATATGTAACGGATGTGATGGTTTGGGGTAATAGGAAAAGACATAATAAATGGATTTGATTTGGAAAATCTTTATTTTGTCATCATACCTAAAATAGGTATGACACAAGGTTTTAGAAGAAAAGAATGTGACAGTTTCTCAAAGGAATGTTTTTTATTTAATGTTTTATTTAATGAAGGATCATTAAATAGCACACTATTTTTTTGTTTTTCACAAGAATGAACCGTCTGAAAATCAATTAATGTGACTGCGGATGGACACATTATTGCGGATGGCTTCTTTGGCATTGCGGATGACTGAAGTGGGAGAAACTGAGAGGAGCACTTGTACACAGAGTTAGTAATAACAAGCAAGAAAGACCCATGAAAGATAGATATAATATATGGTTGCGGTACATAGACTGCGGTACACAGGATGTTCCAAAACCATCTATTATCAATGACTTTCAATTAGGACCGCAATGGAGACCAAGAAGGTCTGCGGTACCTATCAATTCAAGAAGAATTGAGAGTCTGGATTCATCATTCCTAACATTTGTAAGAACACATTGAGTTTGGTAGAGTCAAGTGCTTTTGTAAATACATCGGCAATCTCTTCATGAGTAGGGACAAAGAGGAGTTCAATATTACCTTTCAGAATGTGGTCTTTGATGAAGTGATACCGTAGTTCAATATGTTTCGTCTTGGAGAGCTGAATAGGATTATGAGAGATCGCTATGGCACTTTCAGAATCACAGTAGATTGGTATCCGCAGCATTCTGTATCTGTAGTCTAACAGTTGTGTCTTCATCCATAGGACTTGGGAACAACAGCTGGCTGCGGCCACATATTCAGCTTCTACGGTACATAATGAAACATAGCTTTGTTTTCTTGAGGACCAGCTGACGAGTCTACCTCCTAAAAATTGACATCCACCAGATGTACTTTTCCGATCAAGTTTGCATCCGGCATGATCCGCATCGGTAAATGCTTGCAGACTGAAGTCATTTCCTGCAGGGTACCATAGACCAAGAGATTTGCTTCCTTTCAGGTACCGGAGAATTTGTTTGGTTGCGGTCATATGTGACACTTTTGGGTCAGCCTGATACCTTGCACATACACCAGTTGCAAAGACAATGTCCGGTCGGCTTGCGGTGAGGTACATTAGAGAGCCAATGATACCTCTATAAGTCTTGTGATCCACAGATTCGCCAGAAGGATCAGCAGAGATCTTATATCCAAAGGCCATAGGGACCTTAGCCGAGGAGCAGTTGTCCATAGAGTATTTCTTCAATAGTTCAGTGGTGTATTTCTCTTGATGAATGAATATCCCTTGTTGATTTTGTTTGACTTGAAGACCTAGAAAGAAATTAATCTCTCTATTCATGCTCATTTGAAATTTGTTTGTCATGAGCTTAGCAAATTCATCCACCATTCCTTGATCAGTCGATCCGAAGATGATATCATCCACGTATATTTGTACAAGCATAAGGTGGTCACCGTTTGCTTTTCTAAATACCGTGGGATCAATCACTCGTCTTTTGTAGCCTGAAGAGACTAGGAATTTAGAAAGAGCCTCATACCAAGCTCTTGGGGCTTGCTTCAGACCGTAGACTGCCTTTTGAAGCTTGTAGCAGTGGTCAGGGAATTCAATACTTTCAACGCCGGGAGGTTGTTGAAGATAAACCTCTTCTTTCAATTCCCCATTGAGAAAAGCACTCTTAACATCCATTTGGTGTACCTTAATGTTTTTGTGGGAAGCATATGCTAAAAAGATTCGGATGGCTTCCATTCTAGCCACCGGAGCATATGTTTCATCGTAGTCAACACCTTCCAGTTGACTGTACTCTTTTGCAACCAGTCTTGCCTTATTTCTGATAACCGCACCAGATTCATCTAACTTGTTCTTGAACACTCATCTTGTTTCAACAATAGTATGACCTTGAGGTATGGGAACGAGTTGCTACACTTTGTTCCTTTTGAATTCTTCCAGTTCTTCTTGCATTGCGGAAATCCAATCCGGTTCCAATAATGCTTCTTTGGTTGATCATGGCTCGACTGCGGACATAAATGCTGCATAGTGACAATGATCAGATAAATCCTTGGCAGATCGAGTTTGGATACCTGCGGATGGGTTGCCAATAATTTGACCTGGTGGGTGATCCTTCGTCCATACATGTAGACGGGGCATCAGATGATCAGCAGCTGCGGTATAAGGAATGTCCTCAATATCAGAAGTTTCTTCGGTTGGAGATGGCAGTTCCCCTTGGATTTGAGAACAGCCTGCGGAATCATCTTGGCTTGTTGGAGCGAGAATGACATTTTCTTGAGTAGTGTGGACAGGTCCCCCCTGGATTGCTGATGGAAGTTCCTCTGGAACCTGAGAAGGTTCCCCCTGAACTGCTGATGGGAGAGAGTAATGATCCTTGAATCGGTTCTAGTGTCAATGTTCTCTATGAGTTCATCATCCAAATCCGAAGATACGTTTGATGGTAATGATTTTCTAAGGATAGGAACTTGAGCATCATCAAGTACTGGAACCTCGATGGTTGTTGTTTGATCCAGAGTAGAGCTTTCCCCCTCAACCGGAGAGATGAAAGTATTGAGAGATGCTACTTCGGATAGAGATGGACCAGAAACATCAGCGTGTTGTTGTTGAGCAGCCGGTGACACAAGAACTTCGAATAGTTTTGCCGTTTCAACAGGGTCGAAAAGATCATCATAATTGACTTCAACTAGATTTAGAGGACCTGAAGAAGCAGGAATGTCACTTTCCATGATTGCGGTGGTTTCAGTGGATGGATGGGTGTTGCGGATGTAGGAGTCATCGAACTTCACGTCGAAACTTTCAATGATTAGCCTCGTACGTCTGATGAGAACCCGATAAGCAACCTTATTCGTAGAGTAGCCAAGAAAGATGCCTTCATCAGACTTCGGTGTAAATTTGTTGAGTTGATCTCTGTTGTTGATCACAAAACATCTACACCCAAAGATATGAAAGAAACGAACATTTGGTTTGCGGTTGTTGAGGCCCTCATATGGTGTCTTATTGAGACGTTTGCACACAATGCTTTGGTTTTGAACAAAGCATGCGGTTGCTACAGCTTCAGCCCAGAACTAAAGAGGAAGATGTGCGAAGTTGAGCATGGATCTGGCTGCCTCGACTAGAGTACGGTTCCTTCTCTCTACTACTCCATTTTGTTGAGGTGTATAAGGAGCTGAAAAGTTGTGAGAGATACCTTTTGACACCAAGAAGTTGTTGAGAGAATGATTAGTGAATTCAGTTCCATTATCACTGCGGATGCGTCTTACTGGCAGCTTGATCTGAAGTTCTATTTCTTTGATGAAGTTGATGAGAATTTGCGGTGTTTCGGATTTGAGTCTGAGGAAGAAAACCCATGTGAATCGAGTGAAGTCATCTACTATAACCAGTATATATTTTTTATGATGGAGACTGGCTACGGTTGATGGACCACAGAGATCAATGTGTAGAAGCTCAAGTGGTTCAGATATAGAAGAGTCAATCACCATGGGGTGACATGCTTTGGACTGCTTACCGCATTCATAAGCAGGACATAGAATGTCATTGCTGAAATTAAGAATAGGTAGTCCTCTGACCAGCTCTCCTGTGACCAAGGTGTTGATGTATCTGAAGTTGAGATGAGCGAGCTTGAGGTGCCATAGCTAGCTGACTTGGGATACAGCTTTGGAAAGGAAACACAGCTGTGGTTTGCCAATGATGAGAGAGACATCCAGAGGATACATGGTACCCTCGGATCATGACTTGATCAAGCAGGTGCTCCTATCACTTGTCATTACGTAACAGAATTGATCATCGAATTCAACTCGATGGACTGCCTTACATAGTTGGCCAACACTGATGAGATTGTATTTGAGGCTTTCTACATAAGCAACCTTTTGAATTGAGAAGTTCCTCGTAGTGAGTACACCGTAACCTCGGATGATTCCATTCGCATTGTTGCCGAATGTAACATTTCCACCATTGCATATAGGCCTGAAACCCCGAAGGTATTCTAACCTTCCGGTCATGTGCAAGGAGGAGGCAGTGTCAATTAACCATTCAACTTCTTATTCCTCCTTGCACAAAGCCTAAGAATTAAACGGTTAGTTTAGGCATCCAAACTAGTTTGGAGCCTGGAGCAACAGGTGAGTTTCTGAGTGATGTATGGACCAAGGTTGCAGGGACTGGTTTCGTGTCAACTTTTAAACCTAGTCCTGGGTGTTTGTGAAATTTTGGAGTGTTGTGTGTTTTTGTAAAGTTACGAGGTTTCTGATTTTGACAACTAGACTGACACTTATAGGTTGAGATTTTGTCTTTTGCTTTGACTCCACATTTGGTCATCGGTCTAAAGGAAGAGTTGTTTGGCTTTTGACTAGACCGAGGTTGAAAAGATTTGACATTAGTTTTTTGAAAAGTTTGTTTTGAGAAAGGTTTAGCACGTGTGGATTTTTGTGTCCTTTTTGTTGGATTTGGTAAGATACCCTTCCATTTGTGAAAATTTTGACGTGACTTTATATGTGTTGGAGTGGGTAAAATACATTTCCATTTTGGATCATCTGAGGAATAGATTTGAAAAACACCGTTTTGAAAAGACTTTGCATTTTTCTGAATTGAGTCAAATGAATTAGGAATGACTGTTGAAACTGTACATTCCTTTTTGGATGTTTTCTTGGGAGTAGGGTTTTTTGAAAAGTAGTGAAAGAAAACAAATTTTTCTGGACTTCTGGATTTTTGATATCCAACATGCCTTTTGTTTTTTGATAACATTTGTCTATTTGTCCCTCGGGAGCGAATTTCTTCTTTGAAAGCCTTTTTAGCTAAGGATTTTGGTGAACCGCATTCTCTGTTATTCAACTGCAGTTTCCTAGAATCCCTTGAAATTTTGTGAAAACGTGGGCTTGAGTCATCTGAGCTTGAGGATTCTGGGATTTGAGAACATTGACCCACTTCAAAGTTATCTATGGGTAGTTCATGATGAATTGCTTGAAGGGAGGCAGAACTTTTGTTCGAAGACTGCGGTAAGGATGACTTGACTACCGCAGAGTATGTCTTAGTAGAGACTTTAGTGGGACTTATGTGGGACTTTTGACTACAGTGAGGGACACTGCGGTTTGAGGATAGAGATGGAAAGTCTTTAGAGACTTCGGTATCCTCAATGACAATTTCTTCATCGATTACGGATGAGTTTTGAGAATTTGAGAAAGTAGTGCCACTGAAAGGAGTTTGATCACTTGTGTGACCCGGAGCCTCAGTCATAATTTCCTCAATGACACAATTGTTGCTTAGATTGTGCAGTCTATCGAAGTGAGTTTTGATATCTTCGGGAAAAGTCTTGTCATTGACTGGGAAATGAAATTCTCGGTCTGGAGGGACATATAGTCTGTATTTGTTGAACCGGGGTGAGGAATCCATTACGGTAGGAAATCCATTTGACCAACCCCAATTATATGTATTGTCCACGGTTCCATTGTTTACCAAATTTTCAATAGCTTCACTTTCATTGAACAATTTTTCGATTAAAAGATTTAAATGTACAATTTCAGTTTGAGCTAAATCTCTCTGATTCAAAGCTATCTCTAATTGGGTTTCACTCAACATTCTAGCATCTTTTTCTAACTCTAAATCTCTTTCTAACATAGCCATTTTGAGTCTTTTGTTGTCCAGTCGTCCTCTCACATGGAACATCTCCTGGGACGCAATGTTCTTCTCATCTAAGGCTTTGTTATAGTCTGTAAGGAAGGCAGCACATGTGTCATTAAGATTTTCTATGTAAGGTTGACAATCATGCATGCTATAATTTAGAGTTTGGATCATGAGTTTTACATGTTCAACGATGCTAAGAGTTCCATCCCTTTGCCATTTGCACTGCTGATGGCTTCATCTTTATCTCCGGATGACCAGACTTGATGGTTTCTTTTGACATTAGCTATGTATGCCCTTGCTTTCTCCTTTTCTTCCATCTCTTGAGCCATTCTAAGGTAGAATGCTCTGTCTTTAACTACATTGGCCTTACAATCTCTTGCAAAATGATTTTCTTTGTTGCATTTGTGAAAAACTACAACATCAGTCTTGTCTTCAATGGGAGTACCGGAGTCAGAGGTTTGAGTAGGCTGCGGTGCTTCATTTGGCTGAGCATTGTGAGATTACGGTGGTGGATGAGAACTTTTAGGGTAATGTGAGTGATTTGTTTGTGGGTTGAAGTTACGATTAAAGGGTGGTTTGTTGAATTGTTGATTTTTGCGAAAGGAGTAAGGTGGTAGTCAATTGAATTGTTTGTTGACGAGAGCGATTGCCTTTTGAAATTCTTCTTCATCATCGTACTCTAAATCAGCTTCATATGACTGCGGTGAGGTGTCATATGGGTAAGATTGATTATGTGAGGTTTCTGCTATGAGAGCAAGAGGTCCACCAAAATCAGCACAGTCTTTGAGTACTGTGGATTCCTGTGCTTGAAGTTCCCATTGAGTTTGTAGAGTGACAAGGAATGAATCTTTCTATCACCTTGGACTATCATTTTGGCCGTAGTCCAATGTCTTCCCAAGCCATTAAGGAACTAAAGATTTGTTTCATCGTTACTGCGGACGGTGCCCGCATTGGATAGCTTGGTGACAATCAGGTTGAATCTTTTGAAGTAGTCTTCCAAACTTTCGCCAGTGTGAGCTTTGAAGTTGTTGAACTCATTGAGTGCAGTTGTGAGCTTCTTGTCTTGAGCTTGCTCTGTGCCTTCGTACAGATTCTTGAGAACATCCCAGATCTCTTTTGCTGATTTGCAATTTATGATAATATCGAAGTTGTCAGGAGCAACTCCACAGGAGATTTCATAAAAAGCAACAACATCATTTTCCATCTTATCAAGATCATCCTTGGTGGGACGGTTCAAAGCTGGTTAACCTCCTCCTAGTCTTGTTGTGGCTCCGTCAGTTTGGACTGGTGTAAGGACTGGGACATGTGGTCCTTCTTCTATGGATCGTCATACATCTCTACCAAGTCTCCTTAAGTATCTTTCCATTCTTTGTGACCAGTGATGATATTCATTTGCAACAGGTATTGGGGCTCGATTAGAACCACCAACACTGTTGGAAACATTCAGAGATAACGATTGTGCCATTTTTTTGTTTTAGAAATGAGCTTCAGTGGTATAGAAGGCTTTTCGAAAAATCAGAGTTCTGATTCTCAAAACGCAACCACTATGGCTCTAATACCAATTGTTGAGAGAAAAAATTTGAGACACACTTGAACAAACGTTAGAACAAGTATATTGCGGAATAGTTAATCTCGAAGGATCTAAAAGCTCAACAATAATATTTAGAGTTAGATGTTAGAGTGTTAGTTTTGGAAAAGTAAAGAAATGTAAATGACAACAGTTGTTATATCAAGTATACACTTAAGTTGATTCATAACGAGGAATGCATTCAACCCAAGTTACTAAGTGAGATCAAACTTAGTGATTAAGTCACAAAGGACTTGCTCCGAAGAGAGGTTGTGATTGATTATGAGAGTAAGAAGAGAGAATAAGTAGGATAGAAAGATAACTTCTGAGATGTGTATTAGAATTAGATGCGATGTATTTTTCATTACGTGAGAGCTCTATTTATAGAGACTTACAAAGATTACTAGATTACAACTCTAAGAGTATCCATGCAAGGCATACAGGACAATAGAGTGTATTACCTAAAAGACAAAGTAAAAGTAATCTAGATAGAGACTGCGGTGGATAGAGACTTCGGTTGATGATTGCTGATGAAGCGGCTTGACTGCGGTGGCATGTTGGAGGCTGCGGTAGTTGAAGTTCAAGAGGGTCACTTTTTATGATTCAACAGATAGAGTGAGAGGATAATATATACATTGGAAGATACATTGAGAGACTGCGTCATCAACTAGGGCACTTTGTGGGATACTCATCTACCCTTATTCGAATTTTTGTACAACAACAACTACCATACCAGCATCAAGACTGTGTTGTTTGAAGCCCTCTATGGCCATAAGTGCAGATCCTCTCTGTGCTGGGCTGAGGTTGGTAACACGCAACTAGTCAAGGGTCAAGTCCCCGACAGCACTCTCATGGGTCCTGAGATCATCCGAGAGACGACTGAAAAGATCGTATAAATCCAAGGACGGTTAAAAGCATCAACAGATATACAAAAGAGCTACGCTGATAAGAGACGAAAACCCTTGGAACTCCAGGTTGGTGACCGTGTCCTTTTGAAGGTCTCCCCCTGGAAAGGCATGATACGCTTCGGAAAGTGGAAAGCTAAATACAAGGTACGTTGGACCATTCGAGATCCTCGCTAAGATTGGTCCCGTAGCTTACAAACTCCGTTTACCTCGAGAACTTAGCAACATGCATCATGTCTTTCACGTCTCAAACCTAAAAAAAGTGTATGTCCGATGAGACACTCGTCATTCCTCTTGATGGGACCAAACTAGATGAGAGTCTACACTTCGTGGAAGAACCTATTGAAATCATGGACTGGGAAGTCAAACGAACGAATCAGAGTCGCATCCCGATAGTGAAGGTTCGCTGGAATATCAAGCGGGGACCTGAATTCACTTGGGAGCACGAGGATTCAATGAAACAGAAGTACCCTCATCTTTTTCCAAATCCATGATTTGTATCTATATTCTTGAATTTCAGGACGAAATTCCCTCTAACGGGGGGATGATGTGACAACCCGGGACTTCTATCTTGTTCATCTAGTCGATTCAATCAATGTTAAACTCGTTTCTGTTAACTTTTAGCACTGTTTAAGGGTTCATTTAAGTGTTCAAAGCTTGAGTCAATCAAGGTTGAGATTAGGAATGAGTCAGCAAGTCGTATAGTAGCAAATTTTGGCCATACACTCCTTTAGGAGGAGTGTACAGCCGTACACATGGGTGTACGGCCGTACACCCCCCCCCCCCATCATGGCCGCACACCCACTCCTATATAAAGGGTAGACCCCCTTTCCTTTCATTCCTTTCTCTCCTTGGCCGCACACTACCTCTTTTCTCTCAAGTTTCTTCAATCGTGAACCTTCCAAGGCTTCAAGAACATGAGTGATTCATCCTCTAACTTGGTATCCCTAAAAGACCACTCTATCTAAGCCTTGATTCTACAAGATTTGTCATGTTCTTCATGTTTTGAAGAGTGTACGGCCGTACACCTTCATAAGGTGGGCCGTACACTCCTTAAAAGCTCTCTAAAGTGAGAGTTTGACCCCAATCTTCAAGTTGGACATAACCCTAGCCTTGTTGCTCCTTAAAAATCACATTTTAGGCATGAATATGTAGGGTGTACGGCCGCACACCCCTATGTACGGTCGTACACACCTCTTAAGGTCGTGAACCCACTTTGATGATCTTTAATGGCCTCAAACTTGCTCTACAACTAAGCATGGACCTAGGACACTTCATGGATGCTAGTATAAGCCATGAAAACACCCCAAGAACACATTCCATCATTAGTGTACGACCGTACCCTCATAGGCCGTACACCCATGGCCGTACACACCCTTAGGATGGCCATACACCCCCTCACTCAATCCCATGTGGCTTTGACACTTAGTCCAAGTATTTCCAAGTCCCTAGAGTGGTTTCCTATCGTGTTTAGTAGTGAATTACCCTAATTCGACTCCTATATGTATTATTACGTGCCTAATAGGATCCAATCGTGTTCAAGGTTTCACTTGACACTCAGCATCCCGTATCGATCCTCCAATCAAGCCACTCATTCGAGGTGAGTTCATACCCCTACATTTTCTTAGTTTTTAATGTTTTCAAGGGGGGGAATACAAGTAAAAGCACAGGTAATCTTGTGTTCAAATATATTATTTTGATTAATATGTTTCAATTATCAATATACATCGAATATAGAAATCAGTTTTACAAAACGTGTTAGGATACAAACCTTGTAGAATCAGTTAATCTAATTGGAGACACGTCCTTGGGCGTTTACAAACTTAACTAAGTGGAGGACTACCCCTTATGAACTAGAATCTCCTGGAGGGAGAGCGTGATTTTTTGTGTATAGATCTATACGGTACTGACTATCCCGCACCTTACTGCTAGCTACAGTAGGACCGGCAGGTCTACGGGTGACAAAGTCATAAAGGATACTGGTGCCCGATTCGTGCCATATCAAGTTAATGTATGGTCATAAAGCTCCCAATGTAGATAATAACGATGTATTATGTAATAATAGAACGAACGAACTAACTTCAGAGTTAATAATCAAGTGATTACGGGAGGGTATTAACAATACCTTCAGGATTTAGATCATCACATTTTCAACTAGTTTTATTTATGTAATAAGACTAATATACCTCACTGGGAGTAACCAGGGTTTTTCAAAAGGGAATAACGCTCTAACGATATAAGTATCTTAGATACTTGTACTCTTTAGTTTAGAACGGATAATCGATAACATACTTTTAGGGAAAATATAGGATTTTCCCAGGATAACACCGGTATTTTATAAATAGATGGTTTATAAATCAACTAACGAATATTCATTATTAATTCCATAACTCCTTAGTTTATGCATCCGAGTTATGTATGAAGAATACCTGATAGACTGTGGAATGTGTGGTTTCCGTATCATTCCCTGTTCCTTGTTTGGTTGTGGGTTTAGGGCAGATCCACACAATTAACTGTCTATCCGATATCGGTTTATACATAACTAGTATGAACTAAGAAGTCATAGAAGGAATTGGTTATTCATACTTTTCATAAGAAAATATGGATTTTCTTGAAGGACACCTTCAACAGATATCAAAGAATCATTTTACCTAAGGTTATCCATTTATTACACCAGGTAGCATAAGGTTTTCTGGGAAAGATATTGCCCTTTTTTCGAAAGAACTGAGAACTGTCTTTCTAAACCAAAATACTTATGAAATCACCAGCTTTATGCTGATATTTTCAAAACTGCTTGTATTCTCAGGAAATCAGTAGACAGGTACCTCCTGGATTATTGAGAAGCTGGAGCAACAAGAGTCTCGTTTCTATTTTGCTATAATTTTGCTGTATCAAATTATGTATCAAACTAATGTAAATGTTTTATTATTCAATGTAATGGTTGTGTTTACTTTGATTACTATGATGCAATTTTTGTGATACTATACATGACGTCCTCCGCCCCCGAACGTTTCCGCCATTCCGGTTTGGGGGTGTGACAGTGTTATTAAACAGAACGTACCTTACATACTAGTAGTAACCAGAGTTATTAAACAGAACGTACCTTACATACTGGTAGTAGTCGTGGTTTTCAAAACGAATCATACATCACATACAAAAGCGAACAACTTTTATAGAAATTCAATGACTAGTTTCCATTACAAAAACATGCTTATGAACTCACCAGCTTTATGCTGATATGTTTCGAAAATCGCTTGTATTCTCAGGTGATCAATAGACAGGTACCTCCTGAAGTTTTGAGAAGACAGAGTCTTTAGAGCCACGTCTTTTACTTTTGTTATATTTTGATGTATACAAACTATGTTTTCAAACAAATGTAAATATTCATATGTAATGTAATGGTCGTGTTTACTTTGATTACTATGATGCAATTATTGTGATACTACGCATGACGTCCTCCATCCCCAAACGTTTTCGCCGTTCCTTTTACGGTTTGGGGGTGTGACAGATTGGTATCAGATCTATTGTTTATAGTGAACTAAGTATACCGAACCTTACTTGGTATACAACTATAAACACTAAGCGGCCGAAGCGCTCTGAACTAAAAGTATACTTTAAAATATAAGTATTTTACAAGGAGTATAGAAGTATACATACATACCAGAAACAATATCATAAGAAGAACAAAACAAAAGTATTTGGATGTTTAACACTGCGGTTAAACCTGGGCAGTTATGTAATCATGTCTAGGGTCAATATAGCCTGATCAACTATATTTATTCGAGACATGACCAACATGTGCTTGGGAGTGGCTGTGGTGTTGCAGCAAGCCTAAAACTTACCAAAATACGTCAAACAAGAGATCGATAGAATAGAACTTACAACATTAAAATACTATAGGAGTATTTGAGTTACTATAAGATAACAACAAAGTACCGGGCATACAATTACAATATTATAAGAGTAATATTAGATTAGACGTCTGTTAACCATCTCTTTACCCCTATTCTCTTGTAGATATCATGGCAGGATTCCATCACCCTGGCGACCCGTACTTTCCCAACCAAGAAAATAATGGATGGCTAGAGGTAGAGCCAGAAGAAAATCATGAAATTCCATTGGACAATGACCTCGCAGAACAGCTCCTCGAAGAGACCGATTCAGAGCCGGAAGTTGAGAACTTACCTCAAGTAGCCCCGATACCAAATCCTAACCCCTAGCTTGTTCTAGAAGGCCCAAAACCTATGTGGATCGGAAGCCTGGATAGGTGGAGTCATGAGCAATGCCAACCCTGCCCGTACAATGGAGATCGCCGCTTCTATAATGTGAACGAGGGAGTGTAACACCCATAAATTTTACGCCAAATTTAAACTTTTTCAATCATAAATAAAAATCAAATAACATTTGTTTACAAAAATGTTTTCAAATCATTATCCATCAAAGTGTCCCAAAATCATATCATAAGGATGAGGAGCGGTACGGTCACGCCTTCGCCTTGCCATGATCTCCTGAAGTACCTAAAACAATAAACTGAAAACTGTAAGCCCGAGGGCTTAGTGAGCTACCCCCAAAATACCAATACCACACTGCCAATACCATATTAGTAATAATCAATCAATCAACAAGCGTACTGGGCCATCGGCCTAACTGGACCGCCCTACAGGGCCTACAGTCTATCTGGATCTATCCCGAGCCTTCGGCATGACTGGTCCGCCACGTGGGCCTATAGTCTCCCCGGACCGCTCATAGGTATGTTGGCCTTCAGCACAAAGCAGGACCGCCTCAACCCAACCAACAAACAACTAACCATGTGCACATAACTATCATATATACAGGCATACACAAACATCAAACATATCTATCTCACTGATCATCAATCATAGAATTCTCTCGTAACTACAGCACCGACCTAGCACGTCACTAACATACCAATCCCTACAGATCATAAGAGCATAACATACTGTCTACCCTGATTCCGATCTAACAGATCATAACCACATGTAGCATACCATAACAATAAAAACTAAAGGGTCGGCCATGGTGTCGTAGACCCTATCAATATAGTGAGGATAACTCACCTCGCAGATGTCGACTCGAAAGGTAAACTCCAACTCTTGGATCACTTGACACAGGCTCCACCACCTATTATTATAGTACAACATCCTCATAAGTCCTTAACCTTATAAGGTACTCCATAACCCACTATTCAACCCCTGGTCAAAGTCAAAGTCAGTGAAGGTCAACAGTCCATGTTGACCTCAACTCGCCGAGTACCCTCGGCTACTCGCCGACTTCCTTGAAGCACATTCCAACTCGTCGAGTCATCGGGGTGACTCGTCGAGTTCCTTCGATTCTCGATCAAACTTTAAAGCCACCCGTCGAGTTTCCTCCTTACAACTAGACGGATACACACGCATACATATCCTGGAGAAAACTCATCCGACTCGTCGAGTTGTTCTTCAACTCGTCGAGTCTGTGGCAATCTTCATCGGACTCGCCGAGTTGTTCATCCAACTAGTCGAGTTCACGACCATCTTCATGTGACTCGCCGAGTCAACCTTGCGACTCGCCGAGTCCATTCAGTCCTTTTTCCATACAGACTTGTTTTGAGCCATGCATCGGCTCCAAATCACAGATCCAAGCTTCTAGGGCATGTTTATCATGTAAAGTTGCAAACTTTACGTGCATGCATGGCTATAAAGGCTCTAAATGCCTATTTTAACTTCTTAATGGAGCTTCATGCTCAAGAGGGACCTCAATCATGACCAAAACTGTAACGTTATGCTTCTAGAATCCAAGGAAGGTCCAGATCTGAAGTTACAACCTCAGATCTAGCCCATAGCTCATCTTACCAACTTAATATTCCACAATAACCCTAAACCCAACCAATAGAAGAGATCTAAAAGGAAAAATGGTGATTCGGGTACCTTTAGAAGATGATTACTGAGATAAGTGTTGATTCCCACACTCTACTTGGGCCTCTTTACAGTTCTAGAGAGTGGATAACTGAGATACGTATTAGGCTAAGGTTCCTTTAAATAGGGTGCAAAACCCCGAGATTTAGGGTTTCATCTGCCAGCTCCTACTCGCCGAGTCCCAATATGGACTCGTCCAGTAGGTCACTTAACTCGCGATCCCACCCCGTAGCTACTCGACGAGTAAGGCAACCAACTCCTCGAGTAGGGCCTAACCCAAGAAATCTTATTTAAAACAATACCTGAGAATCGGGGCGTTACAACTCTCCCCCACTTGAACTAGACTTCGCCCTAGAAGTCCGCTGGAATAAACAGTGTCGGGTAATGCTCACGCATCTCCGCCTCCGGCTCCCATGTCCACTCGGATCCCCTCCGATGTTCCCACTGTACCTTTACTAAAGGTATTTCCTTGTTCCGCAGAATCTTCTTCTTCATTTCCAAAATAGCCACAGGCCTCTCCACATAGTTCAGGCGCTCATCAACCTGAATATCATCCAACGATACCACTGCCTCCTGGTCCATAATGCATTTTCGCAATTGCGAAACATGGAATGTGCTGTGGATCCGGCTAAGCTCCTCCGGAAGCAATAGCCTATAAGCCACCATGCCAACCCTGGCAACAATCCTGAACGACCCAATGTAACGGGGACCCAATTTTCCCCTCTTCCTAAAGCGGATCACACCCTTCCAGGGTGAAACCTTCAGGAGAACCATGTCACCCACCTGAAATTCCAGTTAAGAACGGCGTCGGTCGGCATAACTTTTCTGCCGACTCTGAGCGGTCTGCAGTCGCTGTCTAATCTGTTGTATTATCTCGGTAGTTTGCAGAACTACCTCTGTCCGACCCATCACCTTGTGCCCAACCTCGCCCCAGCAGATTGAGGTCCTACACTTCCGCCCATACAACAGCTCGAAGGGCGGGGCGCCACTACTGGAATGATAGCTGTTGTTGTAGGCGAACTCTGCAAGCGGTAGGTGGGAATCCCAACTCCCACCGAAATTAATGACGCACGCCCTCAACATATCCTCGAGGGTCTGAATGGTCAGCTCACTCTGCCCATCATCCTGCGGATGGAACGTCGTACTAAAATGCAGTCTCGTACCCAGTTCCTCGTGGAACTTCTGCCAAAAACGGGAAGTAAACCTGACATCACGATCGGAAACAATAGACACTAGGACCCCATGGCGAGAGACAATCTCGCTGATGTACAGGTCGGCCAACTTTTCTACCAACGAACTCTCCCGTATGGCTAGGAAATGGGCACTCTTGGTCAATCGATCCACGATGACCCATATAGCATCCAACCCCCTTGCCGTCTTCGGCAATTTCGTGATGAAATCCATCGCGATCTGTTCCCATTTCCACATAGGAATCTCCAGAGGCTGCAGGTTACCATGCGGCCTCTGATGCTCGGCCTTGACCATCCTACAGGTCAAGCACCTCTCAACAAACCAAGCGATATATCGCTTCATACCAGGCCACCAATAACTTGAACTCAAATCACGGTACATCTTGGTGGCTCCCGGATGAATAGAAAAATGAGACTTATGAGCCTCCTCCATCACTATCTACCGGACCCCTCCGGACATCGGAACCCAAACCCGACCGTTACGGGTCAACAATCCACAACTATCCTGAACAAACCGGGCGCTTTCGCCTTTAATCCTTTCCAACTTCCAGTTCTCTGGTCTCATACCCTCAATCTGAGCATCCCTGACCAAACCCACCTGTGGGGAATCCACCGCTGTCCTCATACACCTGGCTGGGGTAGAGGACCCAGCTGACTTGCGGGTCAGAGCATCTGCAACCACATTCGCTTTACCAGGATGGTAAAGGATCTCATAATCATAGTCCTTGACCACATCCAGCCACCTGCGCTGCCTCATGTTCAGGTTCGACTGGTCCATGATGTGTCTCAAACTCTTGTGGTCCATGTATATCGAGCAACGGACCCCGTACAGATAATGCCTCCAAATCTTGATAGCGAAGACCACCGCTCCCAACGCAAGGTCGTGTGTGGGGTATCTCGTCTCATGCGGCTTCAACTGCCTCGATGCATAGGCTATCACTTGTCCCCTCTGCATGAGGACTGCCCCCAAGCCTTTGATGGATGCATCACAAAATACCACAAAATCCTCAACTCCCTCGGGGAGTGTCAAGACCGGCGCCTCGCATAAACATCGCCGAAGGGTCTCAAATTCCCTCTGCTGCTCAGGACCCCACCGGAAATCCACCCCCTTCCTCATAAAACGAGTGAGGGGTACTGCGATCTTGGAGAAGTCTCGAATAAATCTCTGGTAGTACCCTGCTAAGCCCAAGAAACTCATGATGTCTGAGGGAGATTTCGGAGTCTCCCACTGCATAACCGCCTCCACCTTGGCCGGATCGACCAAAATCCGCTCCTGGTTAACGAGATGTTCGAGGAACTGGACCTCTCGTAACCAAAACTCACACTTCGAGAACTTGGCATACAGCCGTTCTCGCCGCAGGACCTCCAGCAGCTCCCTGAGATGCTCTTCGTGCTGCTCTCGGGTCTTGGAATACACCAAAATATCATCTATGAACACAATGACCAAGCGATCAAGCATTGGTCTGCAGACTCGGTTCATCAAATCCATGAACACTGCTAGTGCATTGGTGAGCCCAAACGGCATCACCACGAACTCGTAATGACCATAACGAGTCCGAAAAGCGGTCTTCTCTACGTCTTCCTCCCTCACCCTGACCTGGTGATATCCTGACCTCAAATCAATCTTGGAAAACCAAGATGCACCCTGCAGTTGATCGAAAAGATCATCTATCCTCGGGAGTGGATAATGGTTCTTCACCGTTAACTTGTTCAGCTCCCTATAGTCAACGCACATCCTGTGCGAGCCGTCCTTCTTCCTGACGAAAAGGATCGGTGCTCCCCAAGGTGAACTACTCGGACGAATAAACTGCTTACCCAGCAGTACCTGCAACTGAGATGACAACTCCTGCATCTCTAGCGGTGCCAGTCGGTACGACGCCTTAGCGATAGGGGCCGCACCCGGCACTAGATCAATCCTGAACTCAACCTACCTCTCCGGAGGCACTCCGGGTAACTCCTCCGGAAACACGTCAGCAAACTCTCTAACTACAGGGACCTCTGAAACTGAGGGCTGATACCTAACCTGCATATCCACCACGTACGCTAAATAATCGGCACACCCATGCTGTATATACTATCGAGCCCTAGCCGCCGAACAAAACCCTGATCCCATCCTGGTGCCCTCGCCATATACCACCAGTTCTCCCCCACTTGGGGTTCGACCTACCACTCGATGCCCTTCGCAGTCGATCATGGCGCCAAATCGTCTGAGCCAATCCATCCCTACGATCACGCACACTTCCCCCATGGGAATAGGGATCAAATCTATCAGGAAGGGCACCCCAAAAATCTCCAACTCGCATCCCCGGTAGACCGAAGAAGCAGAAACCCCGTGCTCGTTGGCGATCGAAACTCGCAACGGGCACTCAAGCTCATCTACCGGCACACTAAACCCTCTACTGAAAGTCTGAGATACGAACGACCGACTCGCCCCGAGTCAAATAATACCAGAGCAGGCAAAGAATTCACTAAAAACGTACCTAATCACAGGTACAACCAATAAGCATATCACAAATACAATAAGTGAGACAGAGAACAGAAACGTACCAGCAACCACATCTGGTGCTGCCTTGGCCTCCTTGGCCGTGAGCTGGAAGGCGCGACCCTGAGCCTTCGGAGGCTCCACCTTGACTGGCCTCTCATCTCCAATCCTCACAGTAGCTGGCGCGGGGCCCTGCGCCAGCTTGGTGGCGAGCTGCAGACAGTTGGTCTTCACATGACCAACCTGATGACAATGGTAACAAATCCTCATATCTGCTGGAGGGGCGGACTAACGACAGTCCCTGGCATAGTGCCCCTCCTTGCCACATTTGTGGCACCCACCTCCTGCTCGACAAACTCCCGAATGACCCCAGCCACACTTTCCACAAGTGCGGCTCTGCTGACTCCCAGACCGAGTATCAGCGGTGTTAGACCGCTTAGGCACCGGTTAAGACTGTGTCGGTGCCTGACACTGCTCCTTCAGCTGCAGCTCTATCTCCAACTCACGCCGCCTCGCGGCTTCCTGAAGATCCAGGAGGGTATCACATCGTTGTGTAGACACAAACTGTCGAATATCAGTCTTGAGCATACTCAGATAACGAGTCATCTGAGACTGCTCTGAAGCAAACTCCGGGCAAAACATAGCCCTCTCCGTGAACATACGGGTAATCTCCATCACAGACTCCCCATCCTATCTCAATGTAAAAAACTCCTGAGCAAGCCGCTCCCGCTCAACGCGTGGAATGTAGCGGGTGCGGAACATATCCCTGAACTGCTCCCAAGTAACAGCAGCCCGCTGATCATCAGTATACGACCCAGTCGTCAACCTCCACCAGTCTTTTGCCCCAAGCCTCAGCAGGTTCAGGGCACACCTAACCTTCTGGTCAGCAGGACATGAGCACCTGAAGAAACAGCCCTCCACGTCAGATAATCACCTTATAGCCCTAATCGCATCCTGTGTACCATCAAATGTCAGGGGCTTCGTGTTATCGAAGTCCCGGTACTGGAAAGCCCTGCTGGCTCCTCCTCCAACCCCTGCCGCAGCTACAGCCGAAGTGGCTGCAGCGGCAGCTGTCTCTGCTAGAGCTGCATATCGCTCATCAAAGTACTCGACCATCGCGGTCTTAATTGACCCAAACATCTCTGGCAACTGAGCTCGGAACACTGCAGTAATCTCTTCGTGCATAATCTCCCAGATCCTGGCATCCAACTCCTCGGTCCCTATCTGCACCACGGGCTCAGGTGCTACCGGCACCTCCAACCCTCCGTCTCCTGACCCCGATCCTGATCCTGATCCGGATCTAGAAGCAACACGTCTCGTCACCACCATACTGAAATATATATACGAGTCATCAGATAAATAACATAATGTCGGGAGACCAAAACCCACAAACCCTAGGGGTTGTGATTTCCTTGCTACGCGTATGGGTCCTGTGCTTTCAGTAGTAGGAGCCCATATTACCTTCCACACCTACCCATATTTGTCTCAAGTATCACCACAACACCCTAACAATATCATCAACATAGAAATGCGCTCAACCCTCACTTCTAGAGGAATATCAACTATCTCGCATCTAGGCTCACCGCTTCTCATGACTCACACATCCATGAAACTTCCATCATCCCCTGCAGTGCTAGTGCATGCTAGCTGCACATAACGCTGGACCCAATAGACTTTCGAATATCCAATCCTACCCGAAGGCCGAATCAACATTCTCAGGCTATAAGGTTTTTATTATGCACAGTCGTGATGCATACACTAAACATCTACAGTTATGATGTCAATTCCACATACAAGAAACCCTAGGCTAATAGGCATCATATAATCAGGCAAATCTATCATGCGATTCCTGAAGATCCCTAGCCTAGCACTAGCATGTTGTTCTAACATATCAGAATATCAAATAACTGTATGGTATTTTGGGGTTTACTTACAGGCTCTGGCTGATCTTACCCTCAGCACCCTCCATCCTTTATTTTGAAAACCATTTTAAAACTTACTTTCCAAAAAAATCTCCTTGATTTGAGACTGGGTTCACACGTGTGTTTTCCCCAATTCACTCAAACCAAGGCTCTGATACCAACTTGTAACACCCATAAATTTTACGCCAAATTTAAACTTTTTCAATCATAAATAAAAATCAAATAGCATTTGTTTACAAAGATGTTTTCAAATCATTATCCATCAGAGTGTCCCAAAATCATATCATAAGGATGAGGAGCGGTACGGTCACGCCTTCGCCTTGCCATGATCTCATGAAGTACTTGAAACAATAAACTGAAAACTGTAAGCCTGAGGGCTTAGTGAGCTACCCCCAAAATGCCAATACCACACTGCCAATACCATATTAGTAATAATCAATCAATCAACATGCGTACTGGGCCATCGGCCTGACTGGACCCCCTACGGGGCCTACAGTCTATCTGGATCTATCCCGAGCCTTCGGCATGACTGGTCGGCCACGTAGGCCTACAGTCTCCCCAGACCGCTCATAAGTATGTTGGCCTTCAGCACAAAGCAGGACCGCCTCAACCCAACCAACAAACAACTAACCATATGCGCATAACTATCATATACTGGCATACAAAAACATCAAACATATCTATCTCACTGATCATCAATCATAGAATTCTCTCGTAACTAGAGCACCGACCTAGTAGGTCACTAACATACCAATCCCTACGGATCATAAGAGCATAACATACTGTCTACCCTGATTCCGATCTAACAGATCATAACCACATGTAGCATACCATAACAATAAAAACTAAAGGGTCGGCCTTGGTGCCGTAGACCCTATCGATATAATGAGGATAACTCACCTCACAGATGTCGACTCGAAAGGTAAACTCCAACTCTCGGATCACTTGACACAGGCTCCACCACCTATTATTATAGTACAACATACTCATAAGTCAAAGTCCATAACCCACTAGTCAACCCCTGGTCAAAGTCAAAGTCCTCAGTCAAGGTCAACAGTCCATGTTGACCTCAACTCGCCGAGTACCCTCGGCTACTCGCCGAGTTCCTTGAAGCACATTCCAACTCGCCGAGTCATCGGGGTGACTCGTCGAGTTCCTTCGATTCTCGATCAAACTTTAAGGCCACCCGTCGAGTTTCCTCCTTGCAACTAGACGGATACACACACATACATATCCTGGAGAAAACTCATCTGACTCACCGAGTTTTTCTTCAACTCGTTGAGTCTGTGGCAATCTTCATCGGACTCGCCGAGTTGTTCATCCAACTCGTCGAGTTCACGGCCATCTTCATGTGACTCGCCGAGTCAACCTTGCGACTCGCCGAGTCCATTCAGTCCTTTTTCCATATAGACTTGTTTTGAGCCATGCAGCGACTCCAAATCACAGATCCAAGCTTCTAGGGCATGCTTATCATGTAAAGTTGCAAACTTTACGTGCATGCATGGCTATAAAGGCTCTAAATGCCTATTTTAAGTTCTTAATGGAGCTTCATGCTCAAGAGGGACCTCAACCATGACCAAAACTATAACTTTATGCTTCTAGAATCCAAGGAGGGTCCAAATCTGAAGTTACAACCTCAGATCTAGCCCATAGCTCATCTTACCAACTTAATATTCCACAAAAACCCTAAACCCAACCAATAGAAGAGATCTACAAGGAAAAATGGCGATTTGGGTACCTCTAGAAGATGATAACTGAGATAAGTGTTGATTCCCACACTCTACTTGCTCCAATCTGCTTCTCCTCCAAGCATTCTCCCTCCAAGGATCCTCTTTTCAAGCTTTAAACACACAATGGGCACATACACACGTATTAGGGTTCTTAAGGACTCTCTAGAACTGTAAAGAGGCCCAAGGGAGGCTAAGGTTCCTTTAAATAGGGTGCAAAACCCCGGGATTTAAGGTTTCATCTGCCAGCTCCTACTCGCCGAGTCCCAATATGGACTCTTCGAGTAGGTCACTTAACTCGCGATCTCACCCCGCTGCTACTCGACGAGTAGGGCAACCAACTCGTCGAGTAGGGCAACCAACTCGTCGAGTAGGGCCTAACCCAAGAAATCTTATTTAAAACAATACATGAGAATCGGGGCGTTACAGGGAGGCTCCGCAGACAGAGCTCTTTCAATCATAGTCCGCCGAGTAGCCCGTAATGTTGAGCTAAGCGTGGCAGCCATTCAGCGAACTATATAACTTGAGGCAGACTCGGATGCCAACACAAACCGCTTTCGAAATCTCAAAGTTGCTTATGTGAGGGTTATAAGAGACAAAGAGGCCCTGCAGCAAGAGCTAGCTACAACTCGAGCTGATGTCATCGAGAACCGAGCCCGTCTGTCAGTATATGAAAGACACCTGCTGGACATGGAGCGCCAGCTGGCTAACTTAAGGATCCGTCGGAGAAGTGCCCGTCGCTAGTTGGAAATACTCTACCCATCCTTTCTTTTGGTTAAGGAATAACTTTCCTATCTATGCTCTACGTAGTACTTTTCCCCGTAAACATTCCGGTATTGCAAGAACTGTCTTACTAGTTCTTCGAGCTGTCAAAGTTTCCCTCTGTTGGTATGTTGTAGCCCTACTCGTAGGTCAAAATTTTTCCTAACTCTGTGTAGTCTCAATATCAGCTATAATGATGGCAATCTTATTTCAGTTAAAGATCATTTTTATCAAAGTATATTCTAGATCAGTAGCATGCAAACCAAGTAACTCAATCAAAGTCATACCACTATTTCATCTTTGAAATTTATAACTGAGAAATGCCATTTCACAAACGTCTCGTCAAAATTTCATTCAAGAGTAGTCACTTCAAATCCAAAAGATTATTTCGTATAGACTTCCTTTATGCATGATTATCATAATGCTATAGAAGTCGGATTATCATACTCTTGAATACCGGTATAACTTAGCTTAATTAACACTCATGCGATGCTCACTTCCATAAGATACACCTCGGGAACACTATCAGAACCATTGAGAGTAGTTCTCCAAGGCATGATATATATATATATATATATATATATATATATATATATATATATATATATATATATATATATATATATATATATATATATATATATATATATATATATATATATATATATATATATATATAAATTCGTGAAATACAACTACCGATGACCATCGTTACTCACAAGATCGTTTCTCGTCATACCACAGAACCATGTCTTCACAAGGAAGTAACCAATCAACTGGCAAGACACCAATTCTGCAGATAAACTTCGCTACATCTTAGGCTACGGTCACAGCCGCCGTGTCATCTGCCATGGCACAATTAAATGCCAACAATTCAAATGAGAATGGAAACAGTGTCAACACTCCAAATCGTGGAAAAACACAAAGGAACCGACAAGGTCCTAGTCATGACGATACTTCAACTGCCAAACCTAAGAATAGTAAACCAAAATTCTGGAACAAAAAGGAGCGCAAGTTGCCTCAAAAACTTGCCAAGAGACAACCTGTGGAAAGCATGGAAAGCTAATACGCTTTGGAAAGCATGGAAAGCTAAATCCGAGATACATAGGACCATTCGAGATCCTTACTAGGATCGGTTCCATTGCATACAAACTTCGTTTACCCCGAGAACTTAGCAGCATACACCCTGTCTTTCACATGTCAAATTTTAAAGAAGTTTCGGTCCGATGAGACACTTGTTATTCCCCTCAAAGGGATCGAGTTAGACGAGAACATACAATTCATAGAGGAACCTGCGGGAAATCTTAGACTGGGAGGTTAAGCGAACGAAACAAAGCCGTATCCCAACAGTGAAAGTTCGCTGGAAATGCCAAGCGAGGGCCTGATTTCACTTAGGAGCGCGAAGATCAGAGGAAACAAAATATCCGCCTCTCCTTCCGAATCCATGACTTGATTTCTATGTTCGAATTTCGGTATGAAATTCTCTCTAACGGGGGGATGATGTGACAACCCGAAAATTTCATTCGTTCCACCGTTCAAAATCAACCAAGTCAGACTTATTCCTGCCATCGGTTAGCATTATTTTGGGTCTATTCGGGTATTCTAAGCTCAGCACAATCAATGTTTGGGTCCAAGAATGAGTTTTTCTAAATCATAGCATAGCATCCGGGCCAAACACCCCTTCGAGAGGAGTGCACAGCCGGAAACAAGAGTTTACGGTCGTACACCCCCACCCACCCCCCTTGGACGAAAACTCAACCCTATATATAGGGTACTTGGCCTTCATTCATCACTTTACACTCTTCAAACCAAGAACTTCCTCTCTCTCTCTCTCTCTCTACTCTCTCTACTCTCTCTCTCTAACTCCATCGAAATTTCCTCCAAAATCTTCAAAATGTAAATGATACTCCATCTTGATTTGTGTTTTATTCCTCTATCTAATGGTGAATCCATTTTTCCATCTCATAAATATCATCTTTTTTTAGATCTTTCTCTCTCACCAAGAACACCCACTAGTTCTTGGTGGCTAAAATCCCCATTTCAAGCTTCCTAATATTAAGTAACTACTTTCTATGCTGTTTATCTACTAGAAATCGTTGATTCTCACCTGGACATCGACCCAAAAGACATGATCACGAAGGGTTACGGCCGTAAACCCATGTGTATGGCCGTACACCCCTCATTGGCCGAAAACTGTAGTTTTTGGTCGATTATTGACCTTAAACTCTTCCTTAAGCCATGCATGGGATTTAGAACACATCCAAGGGGCTAGAAGGGACCTTAAAGCACCACAAATCGCACCTTTCATCGAGAGTGTAAGGCCACAAACTCCTTGGCCGTACACCCATGGGCCGCAAACCCCATTAGGTCGTACACTCTTGGGCCGAAAACTCTTGGGCCGCAAACTCCTTGACCGCAAACCCCATTGGGCCGCAAACTCCTTGGTCGTACACCCCTTGTTGGACCGCAAACTCCTCTCCTTCAAATCACATGTGATTCTAACACTTAGTTTCAAGTGTTTCCTAGTCCCTAATGTGATTTCCTTCCACAACTAATAGTGTTATACCCTCATCTAATACATGTATGTGCTACTATATGTTAAATAGGATCCGTTTGTGTCCGAGGCTTCATTTGGCACTCATCATTCCTACCGACTTACCTTCGAATCCCACGTCAAACTGTGAGTTCATACCCCTATGCTTTTATGGTTTTAAACGTTTTCAGGGGGAGAATACAAGCCAAACATAAAGGTTATCAATGAATTAAAATGTATACAATTTATACAAATCAAATGGTTTTTCATAAAGCATTTAGATACTATATCCCTTTTTGTATTATGTGGAGCATAAGGGTCATTTTCTAAATTTAAATGCATACTTTTCAGAACAGTTTCACAAACATAACAGTCAAACTATAATAGGTATATTTTGGGGAATTTCCTTAACGGTTTTACAGATACAAGCTACTTACACGATTGAACAAAGAAACCATGACAAATTTAGTTTATGACACATACGTTACAAGAGTACAACAGTTAATAATTATTTAAGTATAAATATTTTTACTCTAAAAAACATACGTTGAATTCACATTCGAAAGAACATTACGTTTTCATATTATTACTTGTAAAGTCGTTAACTTAATTGGGAGACAAGTCCTTAGATGCTTACAACATTAACCTAAGTGTAGGACTACCCTTATGATCCAGAGTCTCCTCGCGGGAGAAAGTGGCTTTTGTGTATAGATCTATACAGGACTGACTATCCCACACCTTGCTGCTAGCTACAGTCAGACCGGCAGGTCTACGGGTGACAAATGTCATAAAGGATATCGGCGTCCGTTTCACATCGTATCAAGTTTAAGTATGGTCATAAAACTCGCCAATACTTCGACACCTTTACGTAATAATGCACTGCTCACGAACAATTGCTTTAATCACATAAATATGGATTATATTTATGCCTCACCGTCTCGGAACCGTTAAAGTAACAACACACACCCATGGGAAAGTAAGGGATTTTTCCAGTTGAACTTCAGTACTTTACATACTAGTAGTAACTAGTGTTATTAAATAGAACGTACCTTACATACTAGTAATAACCAGAGTTATTAAACAGAACGTACCTTACATACTAGTAGCAGCCATGGTTTTCAAAACGAATCATACATCACATACAAAAGCGAACAACTTTTATACAAATTCAGTTACTAGTTTCCATTACAAAAACATGCTTATGAACTCACCAGCTTTATGCTGATATGTTTTCAAAATCGCTTGTATTCTCAAGTGATCAATAGACAGGTACCTCCAGAAGTTTTGAGAAGACGGAATCTTTAGAGCCACGTCTTTTACTTTTTTTTATATTCTGATGTATACAAACTATGTTTTCAAACAAATGTAAATATTCATATGTAATGTAATGGTCGTGTTTACATTGATTACTATGATGCAATTGTTGTGACACTACGCATGACGTCCTCCACCCCGAACGTTTCCGCCATTCCTTTTACGGTTTGGGGGTGTGACAGAACAGGCCACAGATTTCCGAGAGGGTGAACGATCGACATGAGGCCTAGGGTTAGGCCGGGGTTAGAGTCCACGGAATGGATCAGGAGTTCAAAACCCCAAGTGGGTGAGAACAGTCTGCATGGGAGAGATCACTAGGAGGGGTGGTCCAGGGAGATGCTCAACAGTTTAGAGCGGTCTGGATAGACTCAAGGCCGGTGGGAGGTACCAGTCAGGCCGTAGGCTCGAAGAACGATGCAGACAGGCTGAAGGCCCGGAGAGGCGGTCCATACATGCTGAAGGTTCTGAGAGTGGTCCAGATAGACTGAAGGCCTGGTGACATGGTCCAGTCATGCTGAAGACTTTGTATGTGTTTGTAGATCTATGTGCGGGTATTGAGCATGCTGATATGCTATAGCGATCGGTAGGTCTATCCCCAAGTACTGAACATGCTGATGGAGTATGCTGAAGACATTGTGCGGGTTTTGTTAGTTATATGATTAGGTTCTGAGTACATATGTGTTATGGGGTAGCAACTTGTTCTACAAGTGGATAGTGTGGGGTGAGGTTTCGGTACTGTGACGCTTGTTGGTGTTGTCAAGGACAATGATTAGGCCCTCTTGGGCAATGGAGGAGGTGAGAATCTTCAGGATGGAGCGTTGGGACAACTGAAGTGACGATAGGAGTGTCGATAGGTTATCGGGAGCATTCCAGTCATGATCTGAGGGTCGGAGTAGGCATACCAGACTCGTGTTGTGGGCTCAGAGGCAATCCAGACCTATACTGAGGACCATGTAAGGGTATTACAGTCATAGGTTGTCGGCATAGAGATTTTATTTATTATGTCTTTTGTAGGAGCGCGTTCGGGTTAAATTTTTCTCCTAATCGTCTATGGCGACACATTATATGTGGGTAGGGTTGAGGCGGTCCTTCTCTATGCAGTAGGCCAAGATACCCAGTGCAGGCCAACTGAAAGTCATAGGCACGAAGGCTCAAGAGGAGCGGTAGGGTTTAGGCGGTAGGCCAACAAACCCTGAGAGTTTCAACTCGATGGTTTAATTGATTCGACATGTTGGTATTCCAATCTAGGGTATTCCATCCCGAGGATGACCGGACCCTATGATTAATTGGACTTGGCATATTGGTAATCCCACCCGAAGGGTGGTACGGGCTAGATATGAGTGTCGTACTGGTTGGCCGGTAGTGGTAGGTATGTTGTTGATGGTATTCGCTTGCGGGGTTGTATTCTATGGAAGTGGTGTATGGCAAGGAACGACATGGTAAAGTATCGCCGGTATTATGTGGACATCTTACTCTGATGGTCTATTAGATGGCATGTTGTGCTTGACCGGGTTGAGGCGATCCTGCTCTATGCAGTAGGTCAAGATAGCCGGTGTGGGCCAACGGCGAGTCGTAGGGGCGGGGATTCAGCAGAATATGACCCATGGTTCTATTTCGGGTAGGAACTTCAGGTTCCCAGGGCTAAGTAGTACGTTAGTAGTAATGGGAAGAGAGCTAGCGATTGATAGTATAAATGGTCGGCCAGGGAGTCAGACAGAATTCAGGTTTCCAGATTGCGGGTTTTAGGGGGTGAAGGGTTGTGTGCCGTATGGGATTGTGGAATTATCTTCTCTGGAATGAAAAGAATTCCATTGGGTTTAGTCTCCTTTGAAAGTTGTCGGATGCCATGGTTGTGGTTGTACCCCTGGGTGATGATCAAGTTGTGGAGCACATGAACTTTGTAAGGAGACCAATGGCAACATTAGAAAGGATCCGAGTAGTCTTGGGAGCTGGTGTCCAAGATGCGGGAACATGATCCGGAATTGTTCGTCGCACCAGGCTTCGAGGACGAAGCCTAGTTTAAGTGGGGGAGAATTGTAACATCCCAAGATTTGTCATTTATAGTCCCTGCGGATAGAAGGGTGAAGCCATGAAAGTCTAAGGGCTAATTTGCAATTATTGGGATCAGGATGAGTACGCTGTGCATACATAAGGGTAAGCTGAGCGTACACTTATGTACACTGGGCGTACTCATGGCAGAAGAAAACCTTAATATTTAGGGTTTGGGGGCTATATAAGCAACATTATGAGCACAAGACCCTCCTTTACCCCAGCCTCCACTGCTTAGAGTCGTTTTCCCCAAATCCTAGCCATTTCCTTGAGTGTTTGAGCTTTTTGAGTGTTTCTTGAGTGTTTTAAGAAGAAGGTGTTGCATCAAGGAGTTGGAGAAGAAGATCAAGCTTGTAGATCTGAAGTTGGTTTGTGCATTAGAAGCTCCAGAAGGTAAAAAGCTTGGAACTTTATACTTGTATGAGATAGATCTAGTCATTTTAGCTTTATGGAAGCATTCTTGTCCCAAAAGTCCCAAAATGGTGCATGTTATGATTTGGACGAAATGAGCTGTCCTTTTAGACCTTCGAGGAGGTCTTAAGTGATAAAAATGGTGTCCTAATAGCTAGATTTGTCTCATGCATGAAGTAGGAAGGTCTTAATGGATTAAGACCATGTGTTAAGAACTTTCTGGACGTCCAAAGTGATAAAGTTCGAGACTTTATAGTCCTATGGCACATTTGGTCGATGGATCTGGAGTTTGGACTTAAGTTCTTAAGCCATTAAGCACTTGTTAGGGTTTTGGTGAAGCCCCGCGTACGCCCACCGTAAATCTAGTACGCCCAGCGAACTAGGTCAACCACCTCAATGGTGGTCAACATCAGGATGAGTACGCCCCGCGTACCAGAGGAGTACGCCCTGCGTACGTCCTCTGTTGGGCCTTTGGCAATTGGGCTTTGGGTTTTGGGCTGTTGATGGACTAGTTGGATTTTGGGCCTTTGCTGGACTTTATGAATAAGATGTTTTGGGCGAAGTTTTGATAATGGATCTTGGAATTTGGCCCAATTTGGTAAATTGGGCCAATAATGGGCTTTGCATAAGGATTTCAAGGCTATGGAATTGGCATTGGGCCTTGGCCCAATAAAGAGAATGGACTTGATGGATTGTATGGACCCCTAGTCAAGATTGGTATGTTGTGTAATGACTTGATATTTATTATGTGGTAGTTCGAGATTTCCGATGAGGCAGCGATCAGAGGTTTCGGTACTTCAGCACTACTTGCGAGGTGAGTTATCATCACTATATCAAAAGGGTCTAAGGCACCAAGGCCGGCCCTTTTTCGGATTGTATACTGGTACTTGCTTAATATGCTTATTGATCTTTTAGATCTACATCCTGGTAGTTAGGATGGTATTATGTTAGTGACATGGTTTAGGTCGGTATCCTGGTATATACGATGATGCTATGTTTGTGACCGGTTAGGTCGGTATCCTGGTTATAGGATGTTGCTATGCTATTGATCTGTTAGATCAGTTTGTTGTCTATAGACTGGTATGTGATTATCTATTATATGTGTACATGGTTGTTTGATTGGGGGTTGGGTTGAAGCGGTCCTGCTTTGTGCTAAAGGCCAACATACCTAGGGCTGACCGGATAGACTGTCGGCCTAGGAGGGCACATAGTCAGGCCGAAGGCCCAGCGAGCGGTCTGGATAGGCTGAAGGCCTTGTGAGGCGGTCCAGACATGCCAAAGGCTCGGAGAACGGTCCAGATAGACTGAAGGCATGCGAGGCGGTCCAGTCAGGCTGAAGGCTCATTATGCATATTGTAGACTCAGAGAGTGGACCAGGTGGACTGAAGGCCCGGTGCGGGCGGACCAGTTACACTGTAGACTCGAGATGCATGGCTCTTCTGTTTACTTATATGTTATATGTTATGGTTATATCGGTATGGTGTTGGTATTTTGGTGGTAACTCACTAAGCCTTTTAGCTTACAGTTAAATTTATTGTTTCAGGTTCAGCAGATGACCGCGGGAAGGCGAAGGCGTGACCGTACACTTCCTCATATTTTTATTTGGATTTCTGGGATACTCTGATATGAAACTATTTTGGAAACCTTTTTGTAATAACTAATTGTATTTGAAATGTTTTTAAAAGCTTAAATTTGGCATGATTTTTATGGATGTTACACAACCGAAAACCCGATTACGAATATATGAAAGTTTTTGGTTGTTTAGCCTATTATAGGAATACCGATACGAAGGGCGACAAGTTCGAAGAAAGGGGGAGACCCAACGTTTTTTAGGCTATCCTCACGGTACCAAGGGCTACAAAATATATGACCCTCAACACAAAAGGATGGTCGTATCTCGTGACGTCAAGTTTTTTGAAGAAATCTTCGCTTATCACAAAACCAAATCTGAAAAGGAAGAAATCTTTTTTTTTCCAAATAAGTGGGAATACATGCAAGTTGATGAAGAAAGAATTAATGAGACTTCCGCTGACAAGGCTAACAAAAGTAATATTGGTGAGAAAATAGACAATGACGCCATTCACCAAACAGTGGCTCAAAATGAAAATCACCAAACACAAGCCCAAAAAACAATATTTATGACATCACATAAGAGGAGCCTAGTTCACAAAGTCCACTTGGCACAATTGGGCCTGATGAACCCTTTTTGGGTAACGACAATTTGGCCGAAGAAATAAATGAGCTAGCAAACACCACAGCTGAGCCCACTTCTAAGCATCCCAATTACGAACAACTCAGGTTAAGAAGAAATCGAAGCAGGCCGGCAAGATTTGAAGATGACGAAGTAGAGCTTCCCCCATCTTTGAATCAAGAACACTCATCACCCACTTCCAATCACGAGCCCTCGATGGTACATCCTCTAGCACACTATGTTTCCTATGATAAATTTACCGACTCACATAAAGCTTTCATGACGACCATTACTTCAAATAATGAGCCTAAACATTTCAAACAATCTGTTCAGGGCCCTAAATGGGTAGATGCCATGAAGAAAGAACTACAAGCCCTCGAAATGAATGGAACTTGGACGTTTGAGGAGCTACCAAAAGGAAAACGTGTCATAGATTCGAAGTGGGTATACAAAATAAAATTCAAATCAAATGGAGAAATAGAAAGATACAAGGCCCGACTCGTAGCTAAAGGCTTCACCAAATGGAAGGGATCAACTTTCATGACACTTTCTCACCGATTGCTAAATTGGTCACTGTTCTAGCACTTCTTGCCGTTGTCGTCAAAAGTGAATGGCATGTTCACCAACTGGATGTTAACAACGCATTCCTTCATGGCGAGCTACATGAGGAAGTTTACATAAAGATTCCATAAGGGTTCGAGAAGCCAAATGATAATCGTGTTTGCAAACTTAAGAAATCCATCTATGGGATCAAGCAAGCATCGAGGAACTGGTACCAAAATTTCACCACCTCCTAACAAAGTTACGGTTTCAAGCAATCTAAGGCGGATCACTCATTGTTTTTGTTAAAAGAAGGGGGTGTTTTTGTTTCCGCCCTTATCTACGTCGACGATGTTATGCTTGTGGGAGATAACTTAGACAAAATCCATGCCACCAAACAATTCCTTGACGATCAGTTTAGCATCAAGGACCTCAGGCCCTTAAAATTCTTTCTTGGGGTTGAGGTGGCACGAACGAAACAAGGGATGGTGTTGAGTCCATGCAAATACACACTTGACATCTTGGAAGAAACTGGGATGATGGGATGTCGTTTAAGTACCTTTCCCATGGAGCAAAACTTGAAACTAGACAAACGTGATGATGATCATCGAGTGGATGCCAATCAATATCGTAGATTAATTGGAAAACTCAGGTACTTGCAAGTTACTCGTCCCGACATTGCTTATGCTGTAAATGTCCTTACCCAATTCGTTAGTGATCCGAGAGAAGGGCACTGGTTTGCGGCTTCTAGAGTACTTCGGTATCTAAAAACTACACCAGGGAAGGACATACTCCTCACTAAAGAGGGTGGAACTAATCTCATCGGATATTGTGACTCAGATTGGCTTAAGTGCCCCATCACTAGAAGATCTATAACCCGATATATCTTGCTTTTAAGAGGGTCTCCCATTTCATGGAAATCGAAGAAACAATCCGTCGTTTCTCGCTCATCTGCCGAAGCCAAATATAGGGCTATGGGATCTACCGTAAGCGAGATTTTGTGGGTTCGGTGGCTGCTAGCTGAACTTGGCATGACTAGCTCAGGACGGACACAACTATTTTGTGATAATCAGGCAGCCCGTAATATTGCAAACAATCATGTATTTCATGAACGCACCAAACACGTTGAAATGGATTTTTACTTCATTACAGAACGTGTCGAATCCAATGAAATACAACCCATGGAGATATCTACCATAATGCAAATTGCCGACATCCTGACCAAACCACTCGGAGATCAACACTTCTATACGCTGCTCGACAAGTTGGGCATTCAAAATTTACATGTCTCAACTTGAGGGGGATTAAAGAAGGATGTGTTTTTTTCTCACTGATTTCTTTCCTTAATTCCCTCCCCTAATTTCCTCTTTACCTTTTCTCTAGTCTTACTCTCCTGTATTTAAATGTGTGATTTGCTTGTAGTTTTGCTGTACAAAACATTTGTATCTTTACCATAATAATAAGAATTATTAGTTTTCAAGTTGGCGAGAACAATCCTGTTCTCACGCAAGTCATGGGTGACATTGGTGGTAAGAAACTTCATCAATGAACCGTCTTTCTCTAAATGTATGAGGTATGGGGACAGATGTGAAATTAAATTAGGTTAGGCGACTACAGAAAACTTACAAAATCAACTTCATGGGGATTCAAGAACTCAAATATCAGATTTCGCTCGTATAAACGTGAAGGGGTGTTGGGAATCAGATGATTTCGAAGATGACGATGTCAATTCGAGTGGATGGTCAAGGAGGCTCATCTCCATCTAGAACACGAACTTCTTCCAAAAATCTAAAGTTATCAAATCTCGTCACTTTGTAATCGTAATTGGGAAATGGAAAGAGATTGGCAGGAACACCATCTTTGCCAATATATATGGTCCACAATCGGTGACTAATAAACAAACTTTATGGGATGATCTACTTAACATCCAACATACTAAAAAGGGACAGTGGATCTTATTTGGCAATTTCAATGTGGTTAGAAGTGCTAGTGAAGATTCAACTCAAAATTTTGCTCCACTAGTTCCCAGGCATTTAACACGTTCATCCTTAAAGCTGGTCTTATTTATTATATTATGGGTGGTGAGAAATTTACATACATGAGTAGTGTTGGTGCAAAACTCAGTAAGTTTGATAGATTCCTGTGATGTTCAAACTTCTTAACCAAGTTCCCTATTATCTCAGCCACTACGTATCCTCGTGGTCTCTCAGATCACTGCCTAATCACGCTAACATCTTATATGGAAAACTTTGGTCCACCACCTTTTAGGTTTTATAATTCTTGATTACTTAAAGACGGACTAGACCGTATCGTCCTCAATGCATGAAACTCTTTTGATGGCTATGGCCTGCCGGATGCTTACTTTGCAGCAAAATTCAAACATTCCAAGGGAAAAATAAGGAAGTGGAGGAATGAGGATAGACGAAAAGAAGACCACGAGGTACTCGAACTAAAGGAGATAATCACAAAACTAGAGAAGGAGACTGAAATGAGAAGTTTATCGGAAGATGAACTCAAAACTCGTTGCAATGGTTACAAAAAATTATTGAACTCGAGAAATTGGCGCTTCTAGATCTGAAACAAAGAGCTCGTGTCCCAATTAGCCTTGAAGAAGCCAAAGTAGTTGTTTGGGCTTGCGGAAGCGAGAAGGCCCTTGGACCTGACGGGTTTACCTTCAAATTCATCACGCAATTTTGGAGCCTTGTTTCACCTGATGTGATGCGTTTCATCTGCCATTTTGAAGATTATGGCACTCTATCTCGTGGCTGTAACTCCTTATTCGTTACTATGGCTCCTAAAACAAAAGATCCTGCCTCATTAAATAACTTTTGTCCCATTAGTCTTATTGGATGCCTATATAAGATTATATCTAAGATCCTTTCCAATCTTATCAAAACCATCATTGGGGGAGTCATTAGGGATGTCTAATCTGCTTATGTGGAGAGACGTAACATCTTTGATGGTCCATTAATTATCAATGAGATCTGTTCATGGGCTAAGCAAATCAAGAGAAAGGTGTTGTTATTCAAAGTTGTTTTCGACAAAGCCTTCGATTCTATCAATTGGAACTATCTTGATTCAGTCCTCGATCAGATGGCTTTTGGTAGTAAGTGGAGAGCATGGATCCGAGGATGCCTTTCCTCATCTAGAGCATCGGTCATTATGAATGGATGCGATACAAAGGAATTCAATATTTCTAGGGGCTTGCATCAAGGTGACCCCTTATCTCCGTTCCTATTCATAATTGCCATGGAAGGTTTAAATGTTGCACTTAAAACAACAGGAGAAAAGGGTATCTATAAAGGTATTCAACTTCCAGGTAACGAGCCTATGATATCACAAGTGTTTTATGTTGATGACGTGCTATTCGTAGGTGAATGGTCGAGGTCCAATCTGAAGAATCTCGCTCGCATTCTAAAATGTTTTCACGCGTCGTCTGGACTTAAGGTGAACTTCAATAAACCAAAGGTTTTTGGGATATGTGCCTCAATCACTGAAACGTACAATTGGGCGAACATCCTTGGCTGCAAAGCTACTACTTTACCCTTCACCTACTTGGGGGTTCCCGTTGGAGCCAACATGAAGTTAATCAAAGGTTGGAAACCAGTGATTGATAAATTCCAATCCAAACTGTCTAAGTGGAAGTCTAAGACTCTGTCTAAGTGCATATCAATATGTCTATGTGATGGTGATGATCACTGGTCATGTACCCTCGCACCGGATGGGAACTACACGATAGAGGTCCTAAGAAGTAAGTTTGATATGCACTCCTCTGTGAATTACAATCCTCCCTTAACATGATGCAATGAAGTTCCTATCAGAGCATACAGCGGGATTTATATTCAGTTGATCTTGAAGTTCCACATGCCCATACGCAAGTATACAGGAAAAATTATTCAGTTGGTGTGGGGTTAATGTATGTAACTCCTATAATGTTCAAGATTTATTAGAATTTGCTGAGTCGTGGAGTAGGTGTGTGAAAAAACACAGGAGGTTTCTAATCATCTGTTACGGTCTAATATATATGAGGGTTATGGAAGTTCAGGAATGACAGAGTATTTGAGCATCTCTTTATCAATCCAACTAAAGGGGTGGACGTCATTAAGTCACCAACATACACATGGATTAAGTGCAGGGGCAAAATGGGTATTTATAGTTGGGATGAATGGAATGTTTCTCCCTTTTCTCTTATGTAACTTCCTTGTTTTTTGTTTTTTGATCTGAATCCTTGTTTGTATGTTCTACCCTTGTCCAGCTACTTGCTTTGCTTGGGCTTATTAATTCCATTGGCTGTTTCCAAAAAAATATATAGTAGGTCTAGATATAGACTTGTAAGGTCACATTAAAAATCTCTAATATAACTCTGCAGGATGCAACCTGAAAAGCACTAGTGCGTATGTGGCAAATATGAATAGATCATGAGTGTAAGTAAAAGAGAAGAGTAATATTAAAAAACAAATATATGTAAAACATAACGGGATATAATAAAAGGCATCTGTTGAGCATGTTCTCTTCATAACATCTCATTTATAGTTTTTGGACATCAAGTTTCTGCCTTCATAAATGATTCTTTTTGTAAGCAAGACCCATCACAGGAACAAGTGTCCCAAGTTTTTCTATCATTTATGTGATTATCCAACATGATAATAAGCAATAAATAATATAATGTCAATCCAGCTAATGAGAAAGTAGCCTTAATAAATGTGGACTGGCCATAGAATTTAGACATATATCTTCTTTCATTTTCTGGTGAAACAGCCACAAGCTAGACCATAGCATGAAACAAACATATTCGATTCTCTTATATATGTTAGGGATATGTTGTTAATTTCGTACCCAATATAGACGACGTTTCATGTTTAATCTCTATCGTGTTGGTATATAAATGGACAAAATTTACAACTTTGTTGGTGTCATTAAGCAAAACAACGCCTACCTTCCGGGTGTGTGTTATACATGTGTTAAGTACCGGCCTTTCAGTTACCATAGTAGCGCATGTAACAAGCAAATTATCCAAAAGACAAAAATTTGAGTTATATAGTAGTAGATACTTGCATAGGATATAAAATGGATAGTTGCATATAGGATATAAAATGAATAAACTAAAATCAACAAGGATTCCGATGAAGAGGTGTTACTTCACTACCTCTTCACTTATTCGCATATTGATTGGGTGACACCATAGTCTCTATGTATTTTCCTCCTGGCCAGACACGCATTGTTTTGGTGGTATATGAACATAAGTCTTTGTTATGCGTTTTCATATCTAGTTGGTAAACACAACCTCTATCATACGTGAGCAAATTTCCATTCCTCATCAAGTGCAGTCGATGGTGATACTGAATAGGATAGTCACACAAAATCATGGTCGAGTTTTCCAACTTGGTCCAAATTCCATCTCCCTCCATCCTCCACAACTGGTTCTCAGAAGACAAAGGCACAGGATTAATTACAGTGTTCACCCACAAGTGAATGCAACCATCTCTTAGAATCGTGAAACTCAACCATGATGTCCTTTGATTTTCAGAAAAAGGAGTTGCTATCACTTTGAGGGTTTCGGTCTTTGTGTTGAACCTCATAATTGAATATGTGTAGCCAACATGTTCTAAGAAATAGAGGTTTTCATTCAACGAAACACTTGGCCCCCAAATATATTGTGAAAAGTAGTGTAGCCTAGTACGTTGGATGTCCGATTCAACCTTTCTCCATGAGTCGGATTTCAAAGAGTATATATAAACCTTGGGGTGCCAGGTTACACGTAGAAGCTTGTAGTCGTCGTCCCAAGAGCTATGATACAACCCGAATAGACTTTCATGGGTATTGTAACAATCATTATGAGAAAAGGCCAGGGGTTTTGACAACGTCTTATATTCATCCGTCGCAGGATTCCATAGAATTAGGTCACAGTATTCAGCATTAGATATAACGTTAAAGGGTACACTCTTTAGTATGCCAACGCATACCAGCCCATGCACAGAAGTTAGAATCCGGATGCATTGACTAGGTCCGACTTTGAATGGAAAAGGGCGGCCGGCAGTGAAACCATCCTTAGGTCTTTCACAGTCAATGGTGCTGAACTTGTACGGTTTTCTGGTAGATCTGATGGCAACCATTTTTTCCGTATTTACATGGCGCCTGAAACGCAGTACAGACTTCACCGGCAGTCGGGTGACAGCTCCGTCGTGATGTCATTACGAGGAGCACACCTTCGACGGTGGTCACCACCAGCGCACAGGCTATTACAACAAAACATATGTCATTTTTCATGTTTTTGCAGTTTTTATTCCTAATATTTATTTGTTATTAACATTTCCCAGGTACAGGTACAGAGCTCGAACCTCTGTCCAGATCTCAGCCCTTTTTCCTTATCCACTCAAAAATAAGTAAAAACAAAGTGCATCCCTTTGTGTTTTTGTGTTTTTTATGTACAGGTTTATTTATTTATTTATTTTATTTCATAGATTCCATGTTTCTAAGTTTCTAGGTTGTCTTTGAACCCGTATAGGCATTTGTCGAGATGACAATGGAAGATTGACTTATGTGATGAGATATTTGTTGAAAGTATGATTATAATCTCCTTCATATGTAACTACGAGGAGTAATTTTACAGTTATTAGGTGGTCTTATCGTTAACACGTAATGGTTTGATATTGTCACTACTGCTTTGCTTTGCGCGGGTAAACGACTATAGGTGATCTTTGATAATTTCTAAATCAATCCAAAAGCAAACCAAACATATACAACAAATGCAAAACCGATTAATATATAAAAACACACATACAACAAATGCAAAATCGATAAATATATTAATCGAAAAGCAAAGTGACCACTAAATTTTTTTTTGTTCGCCACATGTTTTTTCTTGAAAGACAAAAGAGATTATTGTTAGAACAATTGTAGAAAGAATCTACCCAAAAGCTACAAAATCAACAAAGAGATAGAATAGCATGTTAAAACCAACCTACCCAATTAATATTCAACATATTTATTAAAAATATTCACCACATGTTTTTTGGAATGTGAAATATCTCCGAAAAAAAGCTATTCACCGATGACACTTTTCCTAGTATCATACCAGATGAAAATGTAGTTGTATATTATCTGTTTTTGGTTTAATGAATCCAATGTAAGAAAGTACATACCGAACAAACATAAAGACAATCAATAGACTTAGAACGCATGTCCAATAAAACGCGAAAGTTCAAAAATTTCCATATTCGATTGACCAATATGGTAACTGTTTTTTTGGAATATGTTCTCTAATAACAAACTAATCTTTTGCCGCTTTGCGCGGGCCAATTGCTAGTATATATATATATATATATATATATATATATATATATATATATATATATATATATATATATATATATATATACTAGCCATCTACCCGCGCAATGCGGTGGACGGCCATAAGGGTGGGAGGGAGTTTCTATAGTTTTCTCGGTAAAAGATATTTTTAGTGAAAGAATCTACAAATATCATTTATAATATATTTATAATCAAGGCTACGTGAATTAGTTTATATTTATGAATAGTTTTGTTTCGGTGGTTAGTTTCCTTTTTAATAAACATCGAATAGTTTTCCTTTAGGGATTATTTCATCTCTTGATATATGTGATATTAAAATAAAAGGAATGCATCTGCAAATATATGTCTAACCAATTATTCACATCGAAAAATTCTTAGTATATGATGAACGAAACAAGTAACAAAGAGCTTCTTTTTGTGTTTGCTAAATAAAAAATAATGAAGATCCTCCTTAGGTTCTTTCAATTTTGGATTCAACCCAAAAAGATTAAACCATATCAAACTGCAACTAATGATATAATTTCAATAGTTAGAGGACAAAAGATAAATAGTATTCATAATTTGAAAAATCGTAATTATTAATCATTAGGCTATATTGTTGATCAAAATTGATTGGTTACCAATAAAACATTATAAATAGAAAAAAAATGGGCGAACGGGACTTTCGGCTGATCAAAGGTAGTCTTGATCTTTGCATATTATTTTTGTATTTTAATTGGTTTCAGAACACACTAATTTTGGAACCGAAATTGGTTATTCTTAAGATTTTGAAACCGGTCTTTAAATCACTTGGAGGTTTCCGATTAATAGATTTTTTAAAATATTTTATTGTCAAAAGTTTAAATAAATTAACATTCCTAATTTAATTGAAGTATAAGAAGAATAAATTGGTTTTGCATTAACAATGTTTACATGTTTGGTAATCGGTGATATCATCAACCATAACAATTTAACATAAGTATATGTAAATAGATTAACATTACACTCAGTATATCATTTGCTTTGTTTTGCTTTGTTTTGTAACTTCAATTCCCCATATAAAGAAAAGAATATATAAAATTAGTAGCAACAATGAACAAAGATTACTAAGTAAGAAACGATAAACATCTTTTTCATATTTCTTATTTATCTTTTATGTTTGGTAACAATCACATTTTCTATTTTGGAAAATAGTAAAAATCATTTGTTGTGGTAATGCTTGTAACTCTAGCATTTGGTGCAGCACTCTGTTTGAGTGCACCACTGGTAAATGGAAGGACATACTCTTGTACTTGACCGCAAAATAGTGAAACGCTAAATAAGAAATGAAATTAAAAATCAAATGACCAACAATATATATATATATATATATATATATATATATATATATATATATATATATATATATACATACATATATATATATATATATATATATATATATATATATATATATATGTGTGTGTGTGTGTGTAGCACCTGGTTCTTGGTACGTATTTCCTTCATTAGCTACTTATATATTTTTCGCATTTTGGCCTTGGACTCGGCGAGTTGAAGGACCAACTCGCCGAGTAAAAGCGGGACGGAACGCGGGACTTAAGTGATGAACTCGGCGAGTCGGGTTCCGGACTCGGCGAGTAGGTACTGTTCGGACAAAAACCCTAATCTGAGGGTTTGCACCCTATTTAAGCAATGATATGACGGCCATATTGTCCCTTATGCTCCCAAAACACTTCTCATTGAAACCCTAGCCGTTTGTGCGTTGTTGAGGCCATTTTTGGTGTTCTTGTATGGTTGTAAAGCTTGGAAGGAAGGAAGGAGCTTGGAATTTGAGTTGGGGACAGTAGATCCAGGGATTTTACTTCATTTTCAGCAGCTTCAAGGTATAATGCCCCTGTCTTGACTCATCTATGTGTTTATTCATCTTTAACTTGGGATCTCTTTGGATTACTAAGTCATGTTTCGGTATTGGAAGTATTGAGTGGGTTTTGACTTCAGATCTGGACCTTAAGAAGAGGCTCATGGCATAAAGGTGCCAACTTTAGGGCCATGAGAGCCCCATGCACATTGTAGGACACTTTATGTGGATTTTTGAGCTAAAAACCCCATGCATGTGCATCAAGTTTGGAACTTTACGTATAAAGTGGGCATTAGGAGGCCAGATCTATGGTTTTGGTGTGTTAGATCTCATTTAAATCGACTGTATGGAATTGGTCAAGACTGGACTCGACGAGTCCAAGGCAATCTTCTTAAGGATGAAGGTGAACTCGACGAGTTGTTCATCAACTCGGCGAGTCGGATGAGTTTTCATGTGATGTTCATATGAGAGAAGAACTCGCCGAGTTGACGGCCCAACTCGACGAGTGGGGTCATGGCTGAGGACGAGTAAAGGGTGAGGGACTCGGCGAGTTGACGGCCCAACTCGGCGAGTCGGGTCAACTTGAAGTTGACTTTGACTTGGACTTGATTGGGGGGTAGAATAGTCCTTTTACCCTAAGAGTAGATGTCAGTTTCTGACTAAGTGTTTGTGGGGATTGTAGCCGGAGGATTTCCGGAGCACCAGCAGACAGAGACTTCCCACACGGATTATCAGCAGCTACTTGTTCGAGGTGAGTTACCCTTTCAGTAGCGGTGGGTCTACGGCCACAATGTCGGCCCACCAGTAGGAGTTGTATGTTAGATGATTGTCTTTGTGATATCATCTAGGTTTGCTACTACCTGATATGTTATATACTGACATGATATGTTATATGTGATAGTAGTAGAGTTCGGTTGTTAGGACCGAAGGGTAGGTCAGGCACCCTAGATATGTCTGACAGTATGTGATGATATGTTTAAATGCTGACATGATATGTTATATGTGATAGTGGTAGTAGGAGGGGAATAGTCCCCAAGTTCGGTTGTGAGGACCGAAGGGTAGTTCGGACACCCCAGATAAGTCTGATAGTATGTTCATGTCATGATATATGTGATAGTAGCAGTAGGGGGTGGAATAGTCCCCGATGATCGGTTGTTAGGACCGACGGGCAGGTCAGCACCCCAGAATGGCTTGACACGGGTAGGACGGTACCCCAGAATGGCCGCATGGGTAGGTCGGCACCCCAGAATGACCGTACGGGTAGGTCGGCGCCCCAGAATGGTCGTACCGGGTAGGTCGGGCACCCCAGAATTGCCTGGCAGTATGTATGCTATGTGATTGTATGGTATGTGGTACGATGGGGGAACTCACTAAGCTTCGTGCTTACAGTTTACAGTTTTGGTTTCAGGTACCTCTTCAGCGAAGGGGAAGGAGCTGGCACGGTAGTGGCACATCATACACACACATATTGGTTTTCCGCATTAGAGTTTCTTGGGATTGTACTCTGACATTGTTTTATTTTGTGAGTGGTTTTCAGACATGAGTTGTGGATTTATAAAAAGTTATTATTAGCTGGTGTTTTCGTATAAATGTTTCTATAAATCAATTAATTAAAAATGAAAATTTTGGACTTGAAAATTGGGTCGTTACAAGTTGGTATCAGAGCCCTGGTTTGAGGGATTCGGACGCACCCTTGAGGGTGTCTGGACTCAAATCGAGGGATTAAAAGATTTTTACAAAGAAAATGACTTTGAGTAAAAGAGTTTTAAGAAAGATCAAAGTGTGTGATGTGCGCAACCGGCCGAGCTCAAGTAAGTATTCCCCATAGTACCCATACAAGTTATCTTATGTTTATCAGTTGCAGTAGAACAGCATGCTAGAATAGGACTAAGGATCTAGGGATGATGCCTTATGTGCCTGCTTTATGTGCTTCAGCTTATGAGAATTGCATGCTAGTATTGAGTAGATAGTAATAGGATAGCCTGTTTAGGTTATGCCTGGTAGTATGAGCTCAGCATTATATGCTAGTTCAGCTTCTCATTATAAGAACAGATCAGTTTGAGTAGTTTTCCTGCGTCCGAATGCCGCTTGCTTTGTGCTTTGTGGGACTCTGAGTTATGAGAGTTAGCCATTAGGTGAATACGTCACTTCACATGTGATCAGGGTTGAATAATCTCAGAGTGTTGGATTTGGCCCTATTGTGTAGCTCTCGTTTGAGTCTAACCGTTGTAAGGACGAGTCTTTTACTCGAAGGATTATCTGAGCCTCATCACATGTGATGGTAGTTAGGTAATGGCTAATTGGCACTACAAGGAGGCCTTCAGCAGCTGAGGATCGGTTTGGGTGTAGTCAGAGATTTTCCCTAGGGTAAGCCTAGAATGGGAATAGCAGAGAATCAGCAGTGATAAAAGGGGACTTGGTGGAGTCAAGGCATTCCTTGAGCAAGGTACGGATAGATGTGGAAGGTAGTATGGGCCCGTACTACTGAAAGCAGAGGATCCGTACCTAAATTGAGGAAGGTTGAGACAAGACCAGGGACCTTGTATTGGATGAGAGACTACGCGAGTTCATCGCGTTTGAGATCACTATAGGCATCCTTGATGCAACCCCGGTCATCTTTGGGTCGATCAAGGAAGGGATTGTGGAGCTGATGGAGGATCGCCTTAGGGCGTTCCAGAGCGACATGGCATCTGGCCAGTCAGGATCCCGCACGCTGTCCTTTAAGGACTTCAGGGGCAGTGGTGCGCCAGATTTCCATGGGGCGAAGGACCCCATTGCTGCCAGACGATGGATTGTGGACATTGAGTCCGTGCAGCTGACCAGCTTCTGCCCCGAGGGGTCGAAGGTACGATTTGCAGCAGGGTGTTTGAGGGACCGGGCTAGGAATTGGTGGGAGTCGGTTGGTGACTCTCTGGGAGCCTCGGCTGTTGAGGCTATGACATGGTCGGATTTTGTGACCCGGTTCCGAGCAGAGTTTGCGCCAGCTGTAGAGCTTCAGCAGTTGGCCAGGGAGTTTTTGGACATGAGACAGACTACGGAGACTGTGGCAGAGATCACCGCCAAGTTCCGGGAGAGGGCATTGTTGGTGCCCCAGTATGCGGGGGATGAGGATATGAGGAGGACCCGCTATCATGACATGCTGCGAGCCGATATTCGGGAGCATGTTAGTTTTTCAGCTTGCCCTACCCTGGATTCCATGATTGCCAGGGCAAAGGAGAGGGAGATCGATCTGGAGCATGTCCGGAAGAGGAAGGTAGAGGAGGGGCAGACGACTGGGGCTTCGGGGAAGAAGCCCAAAGGATCAGATGGTAGGTCGAAGGGCCAGTCAGGACCGGGCCGCTGCAGGAAATGTGGCAGGCCACATGAGGGGGCGTGTAGATTGGGATCGTCGGGCTGCTACAAGTGCGGCAAGATGGGGCACTTCAGCAGGGATTGTACTGCCCCTGCACCGGTTATTCAGGCGTCTGAGTTGCTATGTTTCCACTGCAACCAGAGGGGCCACAAGAAGTCCAACTGCCCCCAGTTGACAGCGGCATCAGCGCCAGTGAAGGCGCCAGCTCCAGCAACCCTGCGGATCACCGATGGCCGGCAGGGGAAGGCGGAGGCTCCAGTGGTGAGGAGCCGGGCATTCCAGTTGACTACCGAGGAGGCACGCACTGCACCGATGTGGTGACAGGATCGTTCCATGTGAACGGTATCCCAGTTCAGGTATTATTTGATTCGGGGGCTACCTAATAATTTGACTCTCTTGCGCTTAGCAAGAAGTTTCCTGAGTCTTCGGGCTTGCTGGATTTCCCTTTAGAAGTAGAGATTGCTGATGACCGATCGGTGCGAGCATCGGCGGTATTCCGAGACTGTGTGTTGAGATTATTCGAGGAGCGTTACCTGGTGGACTTGGTTCATATTCCGTTGAGAGGGAACAAGGTGATTATAGGTATGGATTGGTTGAGCCCCAATGGGGCAGTGATAGATTGCGCACAGCAGCTGGTTCGGATCAGGACCCCAAGTGGGGGAGAGTTGGTAGTTCAGGGCGAGAGGCCACAGCAAGGACCAGCGGTATGTTCAGCAGCGAGAGCTAGGCGTTACCTTCAGCAGGGTTGCGCAGGATATGTCGCTTATGTCATGGACACTCAGGAGGCGGGTAAGGCGACGGTGGGCGATGTGCCCGTGGTACGAGAATTTACGGATGTATTCCCCGAGGAGTTGCCTGGGATACCTCCAGAGAGGCAGGTGGAGTTCAGGATCGACCTAGTCCCTGGGGCAGCTCCGATAGCCAAGGCACCGTATCGGTTGGCTCCTCCCGAGATGCAGGAGTTGTCTACACAGCTGCAGGAGCTGTTAGACAAGGGATTCATTAGACCGAGTAGTTCTCCCTGGGGAGCCCCGATTCTGTTTGTAAGGAAGAAGGTGTTGGATAAGGTGTCTAAGTCCATAACTATTTCTGGTATGTACTTGACCCGACCCGACATGGTCCATTTGGGTGGCATGGCACCATGCAATTGGATAAACTAAAATGAGAGAAATAACACTTATGGTTTATTAATATATTATAAGTTCTAATATATTAATAATATTATTTAATTAGTTTGATCAAGAATTAATTTAGAATTAATTAAGTGATCAAAAGATAACTAATTAAATATATGGGTAGATTATGTAAATCTTCCATATATTATATAGTAGGCTAAGAGGCTCCATGGATTATCAAGTTGGGTTCCACCCATAGGATCCTCCATGGATGCTCCATGGGAGTTACAAACTTATGGGTCATGGAAATGAAGAGTCATGACACATTAGGGTTTACATGGTGTAACCCTATATGTGTCAACACTATATAAGAAACCCATTCTCCACCAAAATAGCCTACACATAAGAAACAAGAGGGCTAGAGCCGATTTTGCAAGTGTAAGATTCTCTCAAAGTTTACTCCTTTGCATTTGGTGTTGTGTGAAGCATTTGAGGCATCACACTTGGGGTGCTAGGCTCATAAGGTTTCAAGGATCATAATCAACAATAAGGTAAGTTATTCTATCTTTCATTCAAGTTAAAAATGTTCCCCATGTATGCTAGATAGGAATATAACCTTGGAATTCAACTTTGCATGATTATTAGACAAACATAGATCCAAGGTTATTAGGGTTGCATGTACACTTAGGAAGTGTTAGAATGCTCAAAACCCATCAGTGGTGTCATAGCCTAGGTTAGTTTGTTGTTTTTTGTGTGCAAACAGCTTGAAAAAAAAAAACTTTTTTCTGTTTTCTGCTCGTATGAAAGTTTGCACATTTGTTGCTGGAAATGGACTAGAAACATTACCCTAAACTGTTTTGATGTTTTAAAGCTTGTTTTAGATGGTGTAATGTTTATGCTAATCCATTTACAATGGCAATTATTAAAATTACAAGTTTTTTTAGGTGTAATTTTTGATTCTTGAAAGTGTTCATATTCATGTTCTTGAACTTATGAAGATTAGATGATCATAGGAATTGTTTGTAACATTCATGGTAGTTTAATTCATGATCATAATGTGTTTTAATGGAGTCCATAACTTGTCCTCAAGTTATGGAAAACCAAAAGTCTTACTTTTATTAAAGTCATTAAAAGAACACAAGAGTTATAAAAATGAAGGGTCTTCATTTTTATTACTAAATTAATTCATAAGTTATAAGAAATGAAAAGTTTTGGAAGTTTACAAAACTTGCCCTCAAGTTTTGGAACATGTAAAGTCTTGATTAAAACTTTAGTTCCAACCCTTAGAATTTTAAAAGTTAAAATTCAACCCTTATACTTTATGATATTATAAGTTACTAATATATATATGTATAACGTCAAGTCGTCTTACCGCTAGTACGCCTCATTCACGAAGCCGGTCTATAAGGGGGGTATAAGGTTGTTGCCTATAAAATGGCAACTTAATGGATGTCCACTCTCACCCACTGCTTCCTTGATCGGTGGAGGGTCGTTAGCCGAACGGGTAAGACAAGGACTTATAAATTCTCATTAAAAGTATGATGAATATTATAAAGTAACTAAATGCTTTTATTAAATTCCCAATCTTAGTTACTTTAGGAAAATGTGAATAAGGTGCTAATCCATGAAATTACACTTTACACTTTGTTTAAGTCGTTGGTGGAGCGTGTGTGGTTAACCGGTACACTAACTTGGACTTAACAAGGTAGGTAAAGGATGACTTAAGGTTTACCATAGCATCGGTGGAGCGTGTGTGGTTTACCGACACATCGATTGAGTGATAAACCTTGCGGGTACCAAGTGATTTGCATGGTTACTTCACACCTCGTTTTGTGATCCTCGGTATCACAGTCACAAAACTTGGAGGGCACACTCGAGATTGAAACATGCCTTTGAAAAGTTCATTGAATCTCAAAAGAATCTAGGAATTTATAAGAACCAATTAAAAACCTAATATTTATATTTCGTTTTTCAGGGTGGAAATTGGTGAATCGTCATTCACCTACCTTTCAAATATGTTATAGCTTGGATTACGGCATACCTCTTCTAAGTTATAATACATTGTTATTGGATCCTAGCCTTAATATTACATTTGGGTGTTTTATTAAGGACTCTCTTAATATCTAAACTAATCTTGTTCTCTTCTTTCAGATGTCTTCAAACAATGTTGCTTCTAGCTCTAATCCTAATGGCCCATTTACCCTTATGAACTTGTGTGGGAAAGTCACTTTTGATGGATCCAACTTCAATGAATGGATCAGAAACATCAGGATGATTACCCGCTACGAGGACAAAGAATATGTCCTTGACAAGGAGCTTAAGGAGATTGATGAGACCACTGCAACTCCCCAGGAGATCGCTGACTTCCGGGCACATGAAAGGGATGCTACAAAAGTGGGGCATGCATTATGTTGGCCACCATGACAGCGGAACTCCAAAAGTCCTATAAGGACTTCTACCCTTTTGAAATGCACCAAGATCTGATGGAAAGATACCATCAAAGTGCACGACAAGAGAGGTATGAAATCATATGCTCTATCATAACAACCATGATGAAGGACGGGGAATCCGTCACGAGCCACATGCAGAAAATGCAAAGGTATGTGGATCGGTTGCTGAAGCTTAATGTGAACTTCCCTGAGGAGCTTGCAATAGATATCATTTTGCACTCCTTACCATCGTGCTATGATCAATTCCGCATGACATATCACATGAATAAGGAAGAGGTCACACTCAGCAAACTTCAGGGACTCTTCAAGACCGCAGAAACAGGTCTTAAGGGTAAGTCGGTTGTTAACACTCCTACTCCAAACTCCGCCCCGGTTTTGGCAATCGGGAAAGGTAGAGGGAAGAAGAGGAAGAGCTCTTCGAAGGGTACCAAGGCTAGGACCCTTGATGGCTCTTCTTCAAGTGGAACCAAGAAAGGTTTTGTCACTCCTTCTTCTGACCCTAAAGAGGATGAATGCTTCTATTGCCATGAAAAGTCACATTGGAAGCGGAACTGCCCAAAGTACCAGCAAGATGTGAAGGATGGGAAAGTTAAACCCAACCATGCAGGTATTTACACTATCTTATCTAATAACTCACCCCATTCTAACTCTTGGGTCCTTGATACCGGTTGTGGTATTCATATATGTTCTGATTTGCAGGGACTAAGAAGAAGTGAGAATGTGGAGCATGGAAGAATAAACTTAATCATGGGGAATAGGAAAGCTTTACCTGTCACCAAGATTGGAGTTTATACTTTATCGCTAAGTAGTGGGTTTAGTTTAGATTTGAATAAATTTTGTTATTCGCCAGAAATGACAAGAAATATTATTTCCTTTCATGCATTGTATAAACAAGGTTTCACCTTTTCATTTGATAATGAAGTTGGTTCGATTAATGCTTTCTTTAATAATGTTCTTTATTTTAAAGCATTACCTTGTGATGGTGTGTATGAAAATGTATCTATGGTTGATAACTTAGGAAATAATGTATTGTGTATTGATTCTGTTAATGATAATAATTGGATAAAGCATCATTATGGCATTGTCGTCTTGGATATATAAGCAAGAAACGCATAGGCCAACTCCAAAAGGATGGAGTATTGGAGTCATTTGACCTAAAGTCAGATGATAGTTGAGAATCATGCTTACTTGGAAAAATGACAAAGTCACCCTTCACAGGTTCTTGTGAGAGGGGTGAAGGTTTGTTGGATCTTATACACACGGATGTGTGTGGGCCCTTCAAACATGCCACAAGGGATGCTAATCGTTATTATTTGACTTTTACTGATGATTACAGTAGATATGGATATGTCTACTTAATCAAGCATAAGTCAGAGACTTTTGAGAGGTTTAAAGAGTTTAAACAGGAAGTCGAGAATCAATTGGGCAGGAACATTAAGATGCTTCGATCCGATCGAGGTGGTGAGTATCTTAGTTCAGAGTTCCTCGACTATCTTAGGGAATGTGGGATTGTCTCACAATTGACACCTCCCAGGACACCGCAGTTGAATGGTGTAGCTGAGAGGCGTAATCGAACCTTGTTGGATATGGTTCGTTCCATGATGAGTCGAGCTTCGCTACCAATCTCATTTTGGGGGTATGCCTTAGAGACTGCCGCCCATATCCTTAATCTAGTTCCCACAAAGAAAGTTGCTAAAACTCCTCATGAGATGTGGACTGGTAAAGTACCCAAACTAGACCACATTAAGATTTGGGGTTGCGAGGCTTTTGTGAGACGCGAGACTCATGATAAGCTCGAACCTCGAAGTGAGAGGTGTATTTTCATCGGCTACCCACAGAAATCCTTTGGTTACCTCTTCTACAGACCTAGTGAGAATGTGGTCTTTGTAGCTAGGAGGGCTTTCTTTCGAGAGAGAGAGTTCATAAGCCAAGGAGACAGTGGGAGGCAAGTTGAACTTGAAAAAATTCAAGAGTCAAGTGGTGAAGGAACTTCAAACCCTAGCACTCAACTTGAGGAGGAAACTTCTGTTGAGCCAATTGACAAGTCTGTACCTCTGAGGCGTTCCACAAGGGTTAGGAATGCACCTGAGCATTACTATGGATTCCATATTACTGCGGAAGGTGATACACTTATCAGTGATGAGATGCTGATAGGTCTGGATGAACCTAACAGTTACGCGGAAGCCATGGCAGGCCCTGAGTCAGCCAAGTGGAAAGAGGCAATGGACATCGAGATACAGTCCATGTATGACAATCAAGTTTGGAACTTGGTTGAGAATGTACCAGGTCGTAAGACTGTAGGGTGCAAATGGATCTTCAAGAAGAAGACCGACATGGATGGTAATATACACACTTATAAGGCACGACTGGTTGCAAAGGGTTTCTCACAAACTCCGGGAGTTGATTATGATGAGACCTTTTCTACAGTGGCCAAGATTAAGTCTATTAGGGTTCTTTTAGCCATAGCCGCATTTCATGACTATGAAATTTGGCAAATGGATGTCAAAACCGCTTTCCTTAATGGAAAGTTGGCTGAGGATGTTTACATGAGTCAGCCAGAGGGTTTTGTCAACACTGAGTACCCTAATAGAGTGTGTAAGCTTGAGAAATCCATTTATGGGTTAAAGCAAGCACCTCGCAGATGAAATCTTTGCTTTGATGAGAAAGTCAAGGAATTTGGCTTTTCTAGGAGTGAAGATGAATCTTGTGTATATGTCAAGGCTAGTGGGAGTATAGTTAGCTTTTTGGTATTGTATGTGGATGACATACTACTCATAGGAAATGACATCCCAACTCTGCAGGAAGTTAAGTCCTGGCTTGGGAAGTGTTTCTCTATGAAGGACCTAGGAGAAGCTGCCTATATTCTAGGGATAAGGATCTTGAGAGACCAGAGTAAAAGACTAATTGGACTTAGTCAGAGTACTTACTTGGATAAGGTGTTGAAGAGATTCGGCATGCAGGACTCCAAGAAAGGAGAGTTACCCATCCAGAGTAATGCCAGATTGAATAAGACACAAAGCCCTAGTACTGAGGCTGAGATAGCATAAATGAGTCGAATACCTTATGCTTCGGCTGTAGGATCGATCATGTATGCTATGACGTGTACTCGACCTGATGTAGCCTTTGCTTTGAGCATGGTTAGCAGGTATCAGGGGAACCCTGGCAAGGCACACTGGACTGTGGTAAAGAATATCCTCAAGTACCTACGGAGGACTAAGGACTGGGTCCTTACCCTCGGTGGGAGTAAAGACTTGAGAGTTGTAGGGTATAGTGATGCTAGCTTTCAGACTGATAGGGATAATTTCCGCTCTCAGTCAGGCTGGGTCTTTACGTTAAACGGAGGAGCATTTTCTTGGAAGAGTTCCAAGCAAGGGACAGTGGCTGATTCAACTTGCGAATCAGAGTATATAGCAGCTAGCGAGGCAGCAAAGGAGGCGATATGGCTGAAGAATTTCATTGGAGACCTTGGAGTTGTACCAGCTATTAAAGAGCCAATGGAAATTTTCTGTGATAGTGAAAGTGCAGTTGCCTTAGCCAAGGAACCAAGGGATCACGGGAGATCCAGACACATCGACAGAAAATACCATTTCATCAGACATCGAATAGAAGAAGGACTCCTCGTGGCAAAGAGGGTATCATCGGATGAGAATCCAGCAGATCCCCTCACGAAAGGACTGACTCGGGTTAAGCATCTCCAGCATGCTCGGAGCATAGGGCTGAAGGATGATATTAGATTTAGTAGTTAGATAACCTTGAAATTTGTAAAGTGTAATTGACATTAGATGATGAATAAAAGGTGTTTTATTTATGAGTAAAGTATTGCTATCTCTTGTCGATCGTTTACTATATTTCTTTTGCATGTTTTGACTTCCAGAATAATTATGATTGGTATATCATATTATTCAAACCTTCACAATCGGTCATATGTCGGAAGTAGGTATGAATCAAGACTGTCATGATTGGTTGGAGAGGTCTAAGTTGTTGGACATGGCTACAACACTCATGAGTGCTCATAAGTTCTGAGCATTGGACTCAACCCACGCTCATTGGAATCACTTCATGGAATTTATCTCGAGTGATCGTGAGACGGTAATATCATATAAGTCTTCAAACCTAGATATATGATTTTTTACTTATGAGTTGGTTATGCATTGATTGTACGAAAACGCATTGGTAACTTGATGTTATAAAACGTGCTCTTGTGTATAATTCAATGAGTAGTAGAACAAACATATGAGTCGAAGTTTATCTGTTCCTTCTTGGATTAGAAGCTGATATCTGGGCCCCTCGATGATTTTGTTTTGACCTATGTACCGGGCCCGGTCAGAACTAAGTTGATGTGTTCAATTGAGTTCTATGTCAAACAAATCGGAAATCGGGAAACAAACTGCTGGACACAAAGTAAGACACTGTTCCATGTATTTGTCCGGCTGATATCTAGAACAGAGGATTATATGATCACTTATCTTAAATGGCGTATCATCATCTTCTCAGTTCCGAGAGACCTTGAAAGAGCTACGATTGCCGATCGGTTCCCGAAGTATTGCAGTTATAGTTATTAGACTTATCCAAGCGGGAGACTGTTGGATAAGGTGTCTAAGTCCATAACTATTTCTGGTATGTACTTGACCCGACCCGGCATGGTCCATTTGGGTTGCATGGCACCATGCAATTGGATAAACTAAAATGAGAGAAATAACACTTATGGTTTATTAATATATTATAAGTTCTAATATATTAATAATATTATTTAATTAGTTTGATCAAGAATTAATTTAGAATTAATTAAGTGATCAAAAGATAACTAATTAAATATATGGGTAGATTATGTAAATCTTCCATATATTATATAGTGGGCTAAGAGGCTCCATGGATTATCAAGTTGGGTTCCACCCATAGGATGCTCCATGGATGCTACATGGGAGTTACAAACCCATGGGTCATGGAAATAAAGAGTCATGACACATTAGGGTTTACATGGTGTAACCCTAGATGTGTCAACACTATATAAGAAACCCATTCTCCACCAAAATAGCCTACACATAAGAAACAAGAGGGCTAGAGCCGATTTTGCAAGTGTAAGATTCTCTCAAAGTTTACTTCTTTGCATTTGGTGTTGTGTGAAGCATTTGAGGCATCACACTTGGGGTGCTAGGCTCACAAGGTTTCAAGGATCATAATCAACAACAAGGTAAGTTATTCTATCTTTCATTCAAGTTAAAAATGTTCCCCATGTATGCTAGATAGGAATATAACCTTGGAATTCAACTTTGCATGATTATTAGACAAACATAGATCCAAGGTTATTAGGGTTGCATGTACACTTAGGAAGTGTTAGAATGCTCAAAACCCATCAGAAGGACGGGTGGCTTCGGATGTGTATAGATTATCGGGAGCAAAACAAGGTAACGGTGAAGAACCGCTACCCACTCCCGAGGATTGATGACCTCTTTGACCAGCTGCAGGGAGCATCTTGGTTCTCCAAGATTGATCTGCGTTCATGGTACCACCAGATGAGGGTCAGAGAGGAGGATGTACAGAAGACTGCGTTTCGGACGCGCTATGGCCACTACGAGTTTGTGGTGATGCCCTTCGGGCTCACCAATGCTCCTGCCGCGTTCATGGACCTCATGAACCGCGTGTGTAGACCGATGTTAGACCGGTCTATGATAGTGTTTATTGATGACATCTTGGCCTACTCCAAGACGCAGGAGGAGCACGAGGAGCATCTACGAGAGGTTCTAGAGACTTTGAGGAGGGAGAAATTGTATGCTAAGTTCTCCAAGTGTGAGTTCTGGTTGTGCGAGGTGCAGTTCCTTGGGCATCTCGTCAACCAGAATGGGATTTCAGTGGACCCGGCCAAAGTGGAGGCCATGATGAGATGGGAGGTTCCGAAGTCTCCATCTGACATTCGGAGTTTCCTAAGATTGGCTGGCTACTATCGGAGATTCATCCAGGATTTCTCCAAGATAGTCGTACCCCTGACCAGGCTAACAAGGAAGGTCGTGGTCTTTCGTTGGGGGCCTGAGCAGCAGGCCGCGTTCAAGACACTGAGACAGAGATTGCGCGAGGCGCCAATCTTAGCCCTACCAGAGGGCATGGAGGATTTTGTTGTGTACTGCGATGCGTCCACCTCAGGTTTGGGCACAGTATTGATGCAGAGAGGGCATGTCATCGCCTACGCGTCGAGGCAGCTGAAGCCTCACGAGGAGAACTACCCGACGCATGATTTGGAGTTGAGGGCTGTTGTATTCGCCCTCAAGATCTAGCGACATTACCTCTATGGGGTTCGATGTACCATCTACACGGACCATAAGAGTTTGAGGTACCTCATGGATCAGCCGAATCTAAACATGAGGCAGCGTCAGTGGATGGACGTGGTAAAGGATTACGATTGTGAGATCCTTTATCACCCGGGGAAGGCCAATGTGGTGGCCGACGCGCTTAGCCGCAAGGCAGCGCCGATCAGGGATATCTGCCTAAGGATGACAGTGGTGACTCCGCTGTTGGAGCGGGTTCGGGAGGCCCAGCAGGAGGCCATGAAGGAGGAACATCGGAAGAGCGAGCGGATAGTGGGGCAGGTTTCCTCCTTCAACTATGACAGCCGAGGATTACTGACACTACACCGTAGGGTGTGGGTGCCATACCACGGGGGTGTGCGCCAGGTTCTGATGGAGGAGGCGCACAAATCTCGGTTCTCCATTCATCCCAGGGCGACGAAGATGTATAGGGATCTTCGTCTGGACTATTGGTGGCCCTACATGAAGCGGGATGTGGCATGGTTCGTGGAGCGGTGCTTGACCTGCAGGAAGGTCAAGGCTGCGTATCAGAGACCTCACGGCAAGATGCAGCCGTTGGATATTCCGCTATGGAAATGGGAAGACATCACGATGAATTTTATCACAAAGCTTCCCAGGACCGCGCGGGGAGTGGATTCGATCTGGGTCATCGTTGACCGATTGACCAAGAGCGCCCATTTTATTCCGATTCAGGAGAGCATCTCGACTGAGAAGTTGGCCGACATCTATATCCGAGAGGTGGTGGCGCGGCACGGTGTGCCAGTTTCTGTGATTTCAGACAGGGATGTGCGGTTCACTTCCAGGTTTTAGAAGAAGTTTCATGACGAGCTGGGTACTCGTCTGCATTTTAGCACCGCCTTTCACCCGCAGACGGATGGTCAGAGCGAGCGGACCATCCAGACCCTGGAGGATATGCTGCGAGCATGCGTATTAGACTTCGGAGGTAGTTGGGATACCTACCTTCCATTGGCAGAGTTATCCTACAACAATAGTTATCATGCGAGCATTGATCGTCCTCCCTTCGAGATGCTATATGGGAGGAAGTGCAGGACCCCGATATGTTGGGGCAAGGTTGGCCAGAGGGTAACGGGGAGCACTGAAGTAGTGCTCAAGACGACAGAGAAGATTCAACAGGTCCGGGGCAGGCTTCAGACTGCTCAGAGTCGGCAGAAAAGCTATACCGATAAGCGCCGATCAGACCTAGAGTTCCAGGTCGGGGATATGGTTCTCCTGAAGGTGTCGCCATGGAAAGGCGTTATCCGATTCAGGAAGTGGGGCAAGTTGGGCCCCAGGTACATTGGACCGTTCAGGGTTATAGCCCGGGTGGGAAAGGTGGCGTATAGGCTGGATTTGCCAGCCGAACTCAGTCAGATACACGGCACTTTTCATGTTTCTCAGCTGCGAAAGTGCCTGGTGGACGACTCGGCAGTGGTGCCCTTGGAGGACATTCAGGTTGATGGCAGCCTGAATTACATCGAGGGGCCTGTGGCAATCCTCGACCGGAAGTCAAAGCATTTGAGGAACAAGAGGGTGGAGCTCGTGAAGGTGCAATGGCAGCACCGGAAGGGCTCGAAATGGACTTGGGAGCCGATGGACGAGATGATGGAGCATTACCCCGAGCTGTTTCAGGAACGAGCAGCAGACTTCGAGGACGAAGTCTAAAATAAGTGGGGGAGATTTGTAGCACCTGGTTCTTGGTATGTATTTCCTTCATTAGTTATTTATATATTTTTCGCATTTTGGCCTTGGACTCGGCGAGCTGAAGGACCAACTCGCCGAGTAGAAGCGGGACGGAACGCGGGACTTAAGTGATGAACTCGGCGAGTCGGGTCCCGGACTCGGCGAGTAGGTACTGTTCGGACAAAAACCCTAATCTGAGGGTTTGCACCCTATTTAAGCAATGATATGACGGCCATATTATCCTTTATGCTCCCAAAACACTTCACATTGAAACCCTAGCCATTTGTGCTTTGTTGAGGCCATTTTTGGTGTTCTTGTGTGGTTGTAAAGCTTGGAAGGAAGGAAGGAGCTTAGAACTTGAGTTGGGGACAGTAGATCCACGGATTTTACTTCATTTTCAGTAGCTTCAAGGTATAATGCCCCTGTCTTGACTCATCTATCTGTTTATTCATCTTTAACTTGGGATTTGTTTAGATTGCTAAGTCATGTTTCGGTATTGGAAGTATTGAGTGGGTTTTGACTTCAGATCTAGACCTTAAGAAGGGTCTCATGGCATAAAGGTGCCAACTTTAGGGCCATGTGTGACAACCCGAAATTTACTCCGTCACTGTAACCCGTTTCCGTTAATAAAAGTTAGTTCTATTAGAAATTTTCCGTTAACTTTTATTTATTAAAATAATTCATTTTGAGTTATTAAAATAAATAATATATAATGACGGAATAAGAACGACTAAGTCGGGTTACGGTTAGTTTACCCGGTAAAAACATTTAGCTCCGTTTAAACGGCAGTGTATGGTGGGTCCTCACTAGGCAGCCATATATAAAGGAGGAGTGTCCACCTTTAGAGCCTTTTCCCCACCTTGGAGCTTTCTCTCTCTAACGTTCTCTCTCTAAAATCGGGTTTGGCTCAAGAACACCACTTTCAAGCCTCAAAAATCAAAGGTAATCTTCCTAACTTGATTTTCTAGCTTGGTATGCATACTATTTCGAGTTGGATCATCCAAATACCCAAACATGCATGTGTTTACGGTTTGGGGAGCCTCCCAAAACCGTAAACTCCTATATGAGGGTTTCGAAGCCCCAAAACACTTCCAAACCTTCTCTATAACTTAGATACTTGCATGCATGGACTAAGGAACCCAAGATCATGACTTTTTGGCCTTAAACTTGAGTTTATGGTTCTGGGACATTCAAGAACCGTAAACCCAAAAACCGTAAACACCTCAAATGGTGTTTTGATGCCCCTAAACCCTTCCTTAGCTTGTTTGATGAACTAGAAACTAGTGTAGATGAGCTTAGGACCCAAAAACATGAAATGGTTGAAGTGGTCAAGGGTTTACGGCCGTAAACCCTAGAGTTTACGACCGTAAACTCCCAAGGAGTGGTCCAAGGACCGTAAACTCCAAGGGAGTACCCATTTGAACCCTAATCACTTCCAAAGCCCTCGAATTGATCCTAGGAACCTTCCTTGTGATGCGTGAGACCTTTAGACACACAAACTCACCATTTCCATGAGTTTACGGCCGTAAACTCATGTGGGAAATGGTCTCCCAACCGTAAACACACTTAAGTGTGGCCAAGTGAAGTGTAAACTCCATAGTGAGGCCATACACTCCTTAGATGCCACCTTTAGCACTCCTAACACTTGAAACAAAGTGTTTTCATACATTAAAGTGCCTTTACTCACTTAATTAGTGATTACACAACTAATTAGAATCTTTATACATCACTACATGTTACATAGGATCCGTGTGTGTGTTCAAGTCCTCACTTGACACCTAGCATCCTACTCGGCGTTTCCATCCACTTCACTCACTACAGGTGAGTTCATACCCCTAAATGAACCTTTTTAAATGTTTTTAACTGTTTTATGGGGGGGGGGGAATACAAGTTGAACCAAATAAGTTATAGTAACAATCGCATGTGAATTATAACTTGCAACCAAAAGGATTTTCTACACTATTAACTGTTTTTACCACCAAAAAGGGATTTTCTATATTTTCAACTATATGGCCAATTAAACTGTTTTCAAATGCTTACCAAATTCATTTTCGTGTTAAATCACTATAAAACTATTTTCGAAAATTCTTTTAAACTATTTTTATTCCCAAATCATATCTACACCAATATATTTATATAAGTAAGACTTGAAGGACTTAGGACTAATAACTCACCTTACTTCCTGTTCTTGTTTGATTGTGGGCTTAGGGTATTTTGTTATTAGTCCGACTCTCGTTGAATTCTTAATTATATATCTCATATATTTGTGTCAGATATAAAAGTTTTCATATCAGTTCAATGCCTTTGGATATCAAAGACATGCAACCAACAATACTATTTAACTATAATAGGTATAGTTAAGGGATACTACTCAACACTACTATTGCCATGACAACTACTAGAGTCAGTTCAGTTGTGAGTCAATACATGCTATGTACTATACAAGAGAACACTATATACTATACAAGGAGAACACTATGTACTATACAAGAGAACACTATATACTATACAAAGAGAACACTACATACTATACAAGAGAACTTACTAAAATAGAATGTGACATACTATTTCTCGATACGACACATCTTTGTGCTATCACCGCGTAACCAGAGTCTCCTGGAGGGAGAGCGGGCATTATGTGTATAGATCTATACGGGACAGACACTCCCACATCCCGACTGCTAGCTACAGTCCGAGCCGTCTAGGCCCAGGGGTGACAAAATGTCACATCTACATATGACTCGGAGGGTCAAAGGGATTCGATCGTCAATCAGCATGGTTACGTACGAGTTCACATTCAAACCTTTAATTAATACATTTAAGAATTAAAGGCAACAGACTCCCTGAGGAGTATTGTACATTTAATACTACCTGGAGCCTACATTTCATTACATATGGCCGACAGTGATACTGTTGGGGTAAAACATTTTTCTCATCACTATACATGGTTAAAGCAAACTATATTTTCAAACAAATAACTACTGGGAAAATTTGTACATTATCAAAGGAACAAACAAACCATCGGGTCTTGGTGAAGACTACTTTGAAAACATAGGGTTTTCTAGGGCTCATACTATTTTCGAACACCGAAACTTTCTTGTACAATGTATAATTATGAATATTTTTATATAGGAAATGACACTAAATACTTATGAACTCACCAGCTTTATGTTGATAAACGTTTTCAAAATAACTTGTATTCTCAGGTCATCAGTAAACAGGTACGGATGCAGCTTTTGAGAAGACGGAGCACACATAAGACTCCACTTTATTTTGATTGTATTTTTGGTGTCTAACATATGTACTGAACACATTTGTATTACAATTATTACCTTAATGCAATGGATGTTGTTGCTTGTCTTTACTATTATGCTTTGTTATGATACTGTACATGACGTCCTCCACCCCAGAACGTATTCCGCCGTTCTCGGTTTTGGGGTGTGACAGATTGGTATCAGAGCACTGTTTATAGTGAATCAAGTATATCAACCCATAAAAGATATACAAACTATAAACACATCGGGACTAAAACACTCTGAACAAGAATATATACTTTTAAATAATAAAATATTTAACTAAGTATATATATACATTCATTCATACAAAGGGTCAGTATCATACTAGAACAGAACAACAGTATTAAGATTGTTGAACAGCACAGTTAGGCTTAGAGACATATGGCCAAAACTAGGCGGATGTAGCCTGATCAACTACATTTTCCTAGGAGTGGCTAGCATGTGCCTAAGAATGGTTGTGGTGTTGCAACAAGTCTAAAACTTACCAATACTACTACAAGAACATCAGAACAAGAATACTATAGGAGTATTCTGCATTCTAGTTACAACATATGTGAGAACTAAAAGGGTCGTTACTAGTACGGCAATAGTTGCTAAGTGGATACACCACGGTTACATGTGACTAAGGCGTTATAGACTTAGAATCTGTGACCTTTGCTTCATTTCCTGTTCTTGTTTGATTGTGGGCTTGGAGTTAGGGTCACTTATTCGAAGGTCTATTCTGCTTCGATTACATGTAATTGGTATGCACTATGCAAATATTGGGTCGACTAATAACGGTCATCTTATAAGTATCATAGATTAGCGCCTATCAATTTTCTTTCCCCACTCTCGCGTAAATGGCATAACCGCATCCCGAGCGGAAGTCATGAAACTCCGAGCACGTCAGAGGACGCACGAGCGACATCTTCAGGGAGTTGTGCGCTAACTGGCTGATCCTAGGGTTTGCCCCGAAGGATCCCCGTCGCCGGTAAAAGATGCCAACTCATCCCTCTCTTTGATTAAGGAATAGCCTTCTTTCTATAGTCAATAGAGTGCATGCCTGCAAACATTCCTAACTTTGGAAGTACTCTAGCTAGACTACTAAACTGCCAACATTTTTCCTTGATGGTTTGATGTAAGACCTCCTGCTAGGTCATTTCCTTTCCCGAACTCATTATACATCAGTAATACCAGTGATATTGGCAGTATCTAATCGATGGGGAAGTTGTACTTTTGGGTGTCCCTAACCTAGCAGTACATTTCCCTTTGTTTGTTAGACTATAGAGAGTTAATCCAAGAAACACTCTTATCAAGTTTACAAATCGATTCTTACTATTGTCATCGTTTTCGTAACCTTTCAGTACAGGATGCCGCCCCGCAAGCGTCCAACCAGGAGAACTCCCGCAACTCAAGCTCCACCACCACCACCTACACCGCCGGTTCCTCCGCAGTTCGACCCGGTGTTGTTCCAAACAGCCGTGACTGCAGCCGTGACCGCCGCTCTGGCGCAAGTCAATTCTGGTGGTGCCAGTGGAGGTGGACTGGGCACTAACTCTAGCCAGGGTGAAACCCACCCCCGTGCTCGGGAATGCACTTACAAAGATTTCATCAGTTGCAAGCCTACCTACTTCAACGGGACCGGGGGAATCCTTGCCCTAACCCAATGGTTCGAAAGAACCGAAGCAGTATTCGAAATGTGGTCCTGCCCCGAAGGGAGCAAGATAAAGTTTGCTACTTGTACCCTTACCCAAAGGGCCCTAACATGGTGGAATGGCCATGTCAAAGCCCTCTCCCTGGTGGCAGCTAACGCCATGGGTTGGGATACACTGAAAGACCTAATGATGACAGAGTACTGCCCAAAGGGAGAAATTCAGAAATTGGAGGAGGAACTCTGGAGCCTCAAAATGCAGGGTTCCGATATAGTGGCTTACACAACCCGGTACTGCGAGCTGGTAGCCCTATGCCCTAGCATGATCCCCTCGGAAGCCAAGAAGATTGAGCGATACATCGGGGGCCTAGTACCTCCGTATCGTGGGAACGTTCTATCATCAAGACCAACGACCTTCGAAAGTGCCAAGGAGTTGGCCCAAATGCTTATCGATCATGAAGTTCCCCGTGCTCCATCAACAACCACAACCATCACTACTGCTCCAACTCATACCTCCGACAACAAGAGAAAACGGGGAGATCGAAAGAAGGTCAAATCCTCTTCTAGTAACTAGCAAATGGTGGCTGTCCATGCTGCCACTACTCCTACTGCCCCTGTGCCCGCCAAAACATATGCGGGGAATCTACCCAAGTGCGATAAGTGCGCCTTCCATCATAACGGCCCATGCCGAGAAATGCACTGCACCAATTGCGACCGGAAGGGCCACACCATCCGGTTCTGCAGAGCACCTCCCAAACCTATTTCCCAAGTTCCCAGTTTGGGAGCGAGCCAGGCCTGCTATGGCTGTGGCGAAGTCGGACATTTCAAAAGAAATTGTCCAAAGTCTGGCAACGTGGGAGGAGCTGGTAGACTACTTGCTATCGGCCATAATGAGGCTGTAGCAGACCCCACCGTAGTCACGGGTACGTTCCTTCTTGATAACTCTTATGCTTGTATTCTATTCGATAGTGGGGCAGAAAGAAGTTTTGTAAATCAAAACTTTAAACACTTACTCAAACAATCACCGCAATCACTGAAAGAAACCTTCGTCGTAGAAATGGCTAACGGCAAGACGGAAAGTTCTAACGAAATCTACATAGGTTGTACCCTCACGCTAGATAATCATTCGTTTCCTATCGATCTCATACCAGTAGCGATCAAGAGTTTTGATGTCATCATAGGCATGGACTGGTTGAGTCTCCACCGTACCGACATCCTGTGTTTCGACAAAGCCATCCGTTTGAACTTGCCCAATAATGAAACATTGATAATCTACGGAGACAAACCCATTACGAGCCTTCGCATCATCTCGAGCATTCAAGCTCAGAAATACTTGCGCAAGGAATATCGCGCATTCCTTGCACATGTTGTCGACACGAGCCGGAAAACGAAAGAACTAAAAGATTTCCCCGTCGTGTGCGACTTCCCTGACATCTTTCCAGAGGAACTGCCAGGCCTACCTCCCAAACGTCAAGTCGAGTTCAGAATCGATTTAATTCCAGGAGCTACCCCCGTAGCTAAATCGCCCTATCGTCTAGCGCCTGCTGAGATGCAAGAACTATCCGGCCAACTTAACGAACTGCTCAGCAAGGGCTTTATAAGACCAAGCTTCTCACCCTGGGGAGCACCAGTCTTGTTCGTAAAGAAGAAGGACGGATCGTTCCGCATGTGCATCGACTACAGAGAACTCAACAAACTGACAATCAAGAACCGTTATCCCCTTCCTCGTATAGACGATTTATTTGATCAACTGCAAGGGGCGAGTTACTTTTCCATAATTGATCTAAGGTCCGGGTATCACCAGTTGCGAGTGCTCGAGGAGGATGTTCCGAAGACAGCCTTCCGGACTCGTTACGGGCACTACGAGTTCGTAGTGATACCGTTCGGACTGACCAATGCGCCCGCAGTCTTCATGGACTTGATGAATAGAGTATGCCGTCCTTACTTGGATCAGTTCGTCAGCGTCTTCATCGATGATATACTTATCTACTCTAGAAGTGAGGAAGAGCATAGCGATCATCTGCGACAGGTCCTGGAAACTCTACGATCGGAGAAGCTTTACGCAAAGTTCTCAAAGTGCGAATTTTGGATCCGAAAAGTCGAATTCTTAGGACACGTGGTTAGCAAAGAAGGAATCCACGTGGACCCATCCAAGATTAAAGCTATTGAGAACTGGTCAGCACCGAAGACGCCTACAGAAATTCGTCAATTTCTAGGCCTTGCTGGATACTACCGAAGATTCATTCAGAATTTCTCTCGGATTGCGAAGCCTCTTACGGCATTGACCCAGAAAGGCGTGGCCTTTGACTGGGAAGAAAAACAAGAGAAGGCATTCCGAACCCTGAAGCGAGCCTTGTGCACCGCGCCGATACTGTCCCTCCCCGAAGGGACAGAAGACTTCGTAGTATATTGCGATGCCTCCAATCAGGGGCTCGACTGTGTTCTGATGCAACGAGGTAAGGTCATCGCCTACGCCTCAAGACAGCTGAAGACACACGAAGTCAACTACACCACGCACGACCTCGAGCTAGGAGCGGTCGTGCTCGCCCTAAAAATATGGAGACACTATCTGTATGGTACAAAGAGCACCATCTATACCGACCACAAAAGCCTCCAACACATCTTCAACCAGAAGGAGCTCAACATGAGACAACGACGGTGGGTCGAGCTACTCAATGACTACGAATGTGAAATTCGTTGCCACCCGGGTAAAGCCAATGTAGTAGCAGACGCCTGAGTCGGAAGGAATATTCTGGGCGAAGAGTCAAGTCCCTAACCATGACTATCCATTCGCATCTACGCGCACAAATTAAGGGAGCACAGCTTGAAGCTTTGAAACCGGAAAATGTGGCGGGAGAGTCCCTGCGAGGAATGGATAAAAATCTGGTAGTCAAGGATGACGGAGCTTACTACCTCATGGACCGGATCTGGACACCGCGACACGGTGGCTTCAGAGACTTGGTCATGAAGGAAGCGCACAACACTCGATATTCCATTCACCCAGGTTCAGATAAGATGTACCTGGATCTCAAGAAATCGTACTGGTGGCCTGACATGAAAGCGGAAATCGCTACCTTCGTGAATAAGTGCCTTACTTGCGCTAAGGTCAAGGTCGAATACCAGAAACCCTCGGGTCTTCTCCAACAGCCAGAGGTACCTGAATGGAAGTGGGAGAGAATTACGATGGATTTCATTACCAAATTGCCCAAATCTCCGAGTGGGTACGACACCATTTGGGTAATTGTCGACCGGCTAACCAAATCCGCCCACTTCCTTCCTATCAAGGAAAATTTCCGATCGGGATAGCAGATTCACGGTGTACCTGTGTCCATTATTTCCGATCGGGATAGCAGATTCACCTCGAGGTTCTGGCAGTCACTACAGAAGGCCCTTGGAACTAAGCTGGATATGAGCACAGCATACCATCCTCAAACCGATGGACAGAGTGAGAGAACTATTCAAACCTTGGAGGATATGCTGCGAGCCTGTGTAATCGACTTTGGTAAGGCGTGGGATACCCACTTACCCCTAGTCGAGTTTTCCTACAACAACAGTTATCACACAAGCATCAAAGCTGCCCCATTCGAAGCCCTCTACGGCCGGAAGTGCAGATCCCCTCTGTGCTGGGCCGAGGTAGGCGACACTCAATTAGCTAAGGGACGAGTTCCTGACAGCTCTCTCACCGGTCCAGAAATCATCCGCGAAACCACCGAAAAGATCGTACAAATCCGAGCACGACTTAAAGCCTCAAGAGACCGACAGAAAAGCTACGCAGACAAACGGAGGAAACCCTTGAAATTCCAGGTGGGAGACCGAGTCCTTTTGAAAGTCTCACCCTGGAAAGGCTTGATACGCTTCGGAAAGCGCGGAAAGCTGAATCCAAGATACATAGGGCCTTTTGAGATCATCGCTAGAATCGGCCCCGTAGCTTACAAACTCAATCTACCCCGCGAACTTAGTAATGTGCATCCTACCTTCCACGTCTCGAACTTGAAAAAGTGTCTATCCGAAGAGACTCTCATAATTCCACTCGATGAAATCGAGATCAATGAGAGCCTCAACTTCGTGGAAGAACCTGTGGAGATCATGGACCGAGAGGTCAAACGAACGAAGCAAAGCCGCATCCCGATTGTGAAGGTTCGTTGGAACGCCAAACGAGGACCAGAGTTCACTTGGGAGCGCGAGGATCAAATGAAACTTAACTATCCTCATCTCTTTGCTTAGTTGTGTTGTAATAACGTAACTACTTGAATTCTGAATTTCGGGACGAAATTCCCTCTAACGGGGGGATGATGTGACAACCCGAAATTTACTCCGTCACTGTAACCCGTTTCCGTTAATAAAAGTTAGTTCTATTAGAAATTTTCCGTTAACTTTTATTTATTAAAATAATTCATTTTGAGTTATTAAAATAAATAATATATAATGACGGAATAAGAACGACTAAGTCGGTTTACAGTTAGTTTACCCGGTAAAAACATTTAGCTCCGTTTAAACGGCAGTGTATGGTGGGTCCTCACTAGGCAGCCATATATAAAGGAGGAGTGTCCACCTTTAGAGCCTTTTCCCCACCTTGGAGCTTTCTCTCTCTAACTTTCTCTCTCTAAAATCGGGTTTGGCTCAAGAACACCACTTTCAAGCCTCAAAAATCAAAGGTAATCTTCCTAACTTGATTTTCTAGCTTGGTATGCATACTATTTCGAGTTGGATCATCCAAATACCCCAACATGCATGTGTTTACGGTTTGGGGAGCCTCCCAAAACCGTAAACTCCTATATGAGGGTTTCGAAGCCCCAAAACACTTCCAAACCTTCTCTATAACTTAGATACTTGCATGCATGGACTAAGGAACCCAAGATCATGACTTTTTGGCCATAAACTTGAGTTTACGGTTCTGGGACATTCAAGAACCGTAAACCCAAAAACCGTAAACACCTCAAATGGTGTTTTGATGCCCCTAAACCCTTCCTTAGCTTGTTTGATGAACTAGAAACTAGTGTAGATGAGCTTAGGACCCAAAAACATGAAATGGTTGAAGTGGTCAAGGGTTTACGGCCGTAAACCCTAGAGTTTACGACCGTAAACTCCCAAGGAGTGGTCCAAGGACCGTAAACTCCAAGGGAGTACCCAATTGAACCCTAATCACTTCCAAAGCCCTCGAATTGATCCTAGGAACCTTCCTTGTGATGCGTGAGACCTTTAGACACACAAACTCACCATTTCCATGAGTTTACGGCCGTAAACTCATGGGGGAAATGGTCTCCCAACCGTAAACACACTTAAGTGTGGCCAAGTGAAGTGTAAACTCCATAGTGAGGCCATACACTCCTTAGATGCCACCTTTAGCACTCCTAACACTTGAAACAAAGTGTTTTCATACATTAAAGTGCCTTTACTCACTTAATTAGTGATTACACAACTAATTAGAATCTTTATACATCACTACATGTTACATAGGATCCGTGTGTGTGTTCAAGTCCTCACTTGACACCTAGCATCCTACTCGGCGTTTCCATCCACTTCACTCACTACAGGTGAGTTCATACCCCTAAATGAACCTTTTTAAATGTTTTTAACTGTTTTATGGGGGGGAATACAAGTTGAACCAAATAAGTTATAGTAACAATCGCATGTGAATTATAACTTGCAACCAAAAGGATTTTCTACACTATTAACTGTTTTTACCACCAAAAAGGGATTTTCTATATTTTCAACTATATGGCCAATTAAACTGTTTTCAAATGCTTACCAAATTCATTTTCGTGTTAAATCACTATAAAACTATTTTCGAAAATTCTTTTAAACTATTTTTATTCCCAAATCATATCTACACCAATATATTTATATAAGTAAGACTTGAAGGACTTAGGACTAATAACTCACCTTACTTCCTGTTCTTGTTTGATTGTGGGCTTAGGGTATTTTATTATTAGTCCGACTCTCGTTGAATTCTTAGTTATATATCTCATATATTTGTGTCAGATATAAAAGTTTTCATATCAGTTCAATGCCTTTGGATATCAAAGACATGCAACCAACAATACTATTTAACTATAATAGGTATAGTTAAGGGATACTACTCAACACTACTATTGCCATGACAACTACTAGAGTCAGTTCAGTTGTGAGTCAATACATGCTATGTACTATACAAGAGAACACTATATACTATACAAGGAGAACACTATGTACTATACAAGAGAACACTATATACTATACAAAGAGAACACTACATACTATACAAGAGAACTTACTAAAATAGAATGTGACATACTATTTCTCGATACGACACATCTTTGTGCTATCACCGCGTAACCAGAGTCTCCTGGAGGGAGAGCGGGCATTATGTGTATAGATCTATACGGGACATACACTCCCACATCCCGACTGCTAGCTACAGTCCGAGCCGTCTAGGCCCAGGGGTGACAAAATGTCACATCTACATATGACTCGGAGGGTCAAAGGGATTCGATCGTCAATCAGCATGGTTACGTACGAGTTCACATTCAAACCTTTAATTAATACATTTAAGAATTAAAGGCAACAGACTCCCTGAGGAGTATTGTACATTTAATACTACCTGGAGCCTGCATTTCATTACATATGGCCGACAGTGATACTGTTGGGGTAAAACATTTTTCTCATCACTATACATGGTTAAAGCAAACTATATTTTCAAACAAATAACTACTGGGAAAATTTGTACATTATCAAAGGAACAAACAAACCATCGGGTCTTGGTGAAGACTACTTTGAAAACATAGGGTTTTCTAGGGCTCATACTATTTTCGAACACCGAAACTTTCTTGTACAATGTATAATTATGAATATTTTTATACAGGAAATGACACTAAATACTTATGAACTCACCAGCTTTATGCTGATAAACGTTTTCAAAATAACTTGTATTCTCAGGTCATCAGTAAACAGGTACGGATGCAGCTTTTGAGAAGACGGAGCACACATAAGACTCCACTTTATTTTGATGGTATTTTTGGTGTCTAACATATGTACTGAACACGTTTGTATTACAATTATTACCTTAATGCAATGGATGTTGTTGCTTGTCTTTACTATTATGCTTTGTTATGATACTGTACATGACGTCCTCCACCCCAGAACGTATTCCGCCGTTCTCGGTTTTGGGGTGTGACACCATGAGAGCCCCATGCACATTATAGGACACTTTATGTGGATTTTTGAGCTAAAAACCCCATGCATGTGCATCAAGTTTGGAACTTTACGTATAAAGTGGACATTAGGAGGCCAGATCTATGGTTTTGGTGTGTTAGATCTCATTTAAATCGACTGTATGGAATTGGTCAAGTCTAGACTCGGCGAGTCCAAGGCAATCTTCTTAAGGATGAAGATGAACTCGACGAGTTGTTCATCAACTCGGCGAGTCGAGGACAGAACTTGTTCATCAGATGAAGGTGAACTCGACGAGTTGTTCATCAACTCGGCGAGTCGGATGAGTTTTCATGTGATGTTCATATGAGAGAAGAACTCGTCGAGTTGACGACCCAACTCGACGAGTGGGGTCATGGATGAGGACGAGTAAAGGGTGAGGGACTCGGCGAGTTGACGGCCAAACTCGGCGAGTCGGGTCAACTTGAAGTTGACTTTGACTTGGACTTGATTGGGGGGGTAGAATAGTCCTTTTACCCTAAGAGTAGATGTCAGTTTCTGACTAAGTGTTTATGGGGATTGTAGCCGGAGGATTTCCGGAGCAGCAGCAGACTGAGACTTCCCACACGGATTATCAGCAACTACTTGTTCGAGGTGAGTTACCCTTTCAGTAGATTTTATAAGCAACTACTTGTTTAAAATTTTATAAACTATAAAATCTATTGCTTTTTCGGATCCAAAAATTGACATCAATTATCAGGTTTTTACCTCCAAAATGAAGTCAAACATTCAGTCCATATAAAAAACAATAAGATATAACTTGCTAAAAATATATAGGCTAGAATTGACTTGACCTTCATGTTGTATGGAGGAATATAGTTGCTACCAAATTTCTGTTGGGTGATCTTGAAAGATAAAGGAGCGGATGTCTATCTTCGCCATCAATAACCATCATCAAAGGAGCCTATATATTTACCTTCAGGGAAGCTGGTCAATAACCCTTCATTCTTCAAAAAGTCTCTCTTGCTAACAACGATGACCCTGCCATGAGCAATTAAGGAAAAAAATACTTTTGAAAAACAAGGCAGTTGGGTAAGATATTTTTTAACAATAATGCAATTCAACCAAAAGCCAAACCCATAACAATCAATGGCTACATATTTTTGAAGCATGTTATTTATTGAATTTCAGTAAACTTTTTGTGGAGGTCGAATCTGCCTAAAAAGTCATATCAAAAAAGTAACTCATCAGGAAGAAAACCACAATAAATCACATATGGTCAAATATGTTAAAAGAGAACATAATTGATTAGTTGTCCACAAAAATGTAAAATAATCGAGCATTCAAAAGCAAGAAGATACCTTTAAGTTTGCTTCACAAGTTTCTTTTCTTCAAGTTTGTCACCCATGTTTCTTTTCTTTCCTCTATGTGCATTTCTACCCAAAACACTGCTTGCGTAAAAAATAAAAATCTATAAAAAAACGACGACTTGTAAAAATTAAATAAACACAGTTGAGAGAGAGAAAGAGAGAGAGAGACTTAGGTAGTGTGAAGATGGTGGTGTAGATCGAGATCCATGACTTAAAACCTGTGAAAAGAAAAACAAATCATGATTAGAGAGGTGGCTTCATGACGAAGAAAAAGGATCGGCGGTTTATGGTGCACATTTAGGTTTCTATAACATTTGTTGAAAGTATACATGAGATAAAGATTGATTTAGTCTACTAAAAATAGAGAGTCATGTCAAAATAATAACTCTATGTGAAAACGAATTAATTGGCTGAACTATAGTGAATATTGGGTCAATTTTGCCAGATTTTTAGGAGGATTCAAATTTCAAACGTATATATGATCTCCATGGGTTACCTTAAGATTTTAATATTATTTTATTGATGTTTGATTGTACTTTAAATTTTAATACTTGGACGTTTTAAAAAAATATTATTATTATATTGAATCTATTTATAGAAATAGTGAGATTTCTTTTATAAGATAGTATATATATATATATATATATATATATATATATATATATATATATATATATATATATATAGAGAGAGAGAGAGAGAGAGAGAGAGAGAGGAAGGATCATTTGAGAACTCAAAGTTTCCCGAGAACCCAAGAACTAAAGGTGGAACGTTGGATCAAAAAAAGGAAGGGTCGAGATGCAAGGTGGCGTTTTTGTAAATAAGTAAACAAAAAAAAGGAGGGGTATCTTAATTAATTCAGTCAGGGGTATTATAGGAATAAAAATATAATTAAATGATTTCTTAAATCTAATATCTAATAAAATAAAATTTCATCTCTCTCTTTATCCTATCCGTTTTCCTCTCTCGCTCAAACCTACGATCCATCCTCTAACGACTCACCTCCGTCAAATAGCCTCCAACCTCCTCCATCATCCGTCGTCGATCGCCTCCTTCCTCCCTTCACCGACCACCTCTACCTCTGTCGACCGCCACACTCCTTGATCTTGATGGGTTTTGAGCAATAGATCATTCCTATGGTGTACATGCAAACCCTAATAGCTTTTGGATCTAGTTTGTCTAATGAACATGCAATTGAATATCCAAAGCTATAAACCCTAGATCTAGCATACAATTAATCATATTAATATAAAATAGGGTTTAGATCTTACCTTTGATTGTTATATAGCAATAACAATCAATCCTTGGCTTTAGAAAGCTTAGTGCCTCAAATGTTGCACCTCTAATGGAGTCACAAACACCAAGAGCAACTTGGATGAAGAGGAGAAGAGAGGAGGCAGCCAAAAAACGTCTACAAACCCTAGAGGGAGTCTTAGCCACGTTTTTGGGGCAATAGGGTTCCTTTATATAGGTAGGCTATTAGGGTTTTCAACTAGGAAACCCTAATCTGACTGCTTAAGCCCTAAGCAGCCCATGGATTCTTTTAACATATCCCTTGGACGATTTCTAATGGGCTTCCCCATAGAATTCGTCCAACCTATATATTATTAAGTAATCCATAGCCCAATTGTAATTATCTCATAATTACAAATCCAGTCCCCTAAGTTTAATTAATCTCTTTTAGCCATAAAATTAATTCTTAATTAATTCTTGACTAATATTAATTAAACAATATGATTTCTCCTTTAATATATTATTCTTATAATATATTAATAAATCATAATTAAACCTTTCTCTCCTTCATTCATCCTACATATTGCTATGGTGAAGGCAACCCAAAAGGACCATGCTCATAATCGGGTCAAGTACATACCAAAATAGTTATGGACTTAGACACTAATCCAACAGTCTCCCACTTGGATAAGTCTAATAACTATTCTGCGTATAACTTCAGATCCTGATTAGCAATCGTAGCTTTCAAAAGCCGCTGTCAACTCTGATCTTATCAGAAGCGTGTCCTTTAGATAAGGGATTATATATTCCTCTATTCTTGATATCGCATAGATGTGAGACATGGATTGAAATCATTCTCTCAGTCTATGTGTTGTTTCCCGATTTCCGATTTAGGACGACTGACAACAGACTACAATTGAACACATCAAATTAGTCCCGGCTTGGCCAAGCACTTAGGGTGTCATCACTAAATCATCGAGGGGCCCAAAGATATCGCTTTTATCCCACTTTGGGTAAAAGGAATGGATTAACTTCGACTCAAATGCTCGCTTGCATTCACTCATCGAATCACACACAACAATAAGTTTTATAACACCAAGTTACTGGTGCGTTTACTTATCATCAATGTGCAACCGACCAGCATATAACAACTCACACGTCTCGGTTTCAAGAATATACAATATTATCGACTCACAATCACTCGTGATAAAATCCATGAAGTGATTCTTGTGAGCGTGGGTTTAATCCAATGCTCAAAATCATATTCATAAGCACTCACGAACGTTGCAGCAAACCTTTGCTATGTCTAATACACTTTAGACAATCTACAAACCAATTCATGACAGTCTTCATTCATACCTACTTCCAACATATGAACGACTGTGGACCATTCGAATAATTTGATTATTCTAAAATAATTAATTATTCAGGAAGTCAAAACATGCAAAGTGAAACACAAGAATAATACTAATCCTATATGGTCCCAAACCTTTGAGTATAAATAAAACACCTTTTATTCATCACCATATCGATTACTCATTATTTGTTGTTTCTGTTAATTAACTTATTACTTGAATTATTACTACACTTGTCCCATGCTCTCAGCATGCACACAATGTTTACCTACGGTCCTTACTTTGTGAAATAGATCAAATGAACACATTTCCAATCATACTCATTTCACAACTCCCAATCCTTATCACAAGTGTAAGAATATCAAATTCTTGCCACTTATAGAATATGCTAGATTCTAACATTTTATGCAATGATCCTTTCGCAATGTCATAGCACAAAAGTCACAATGACTATTGCCAATGAAATTACAAAGTCCTCTATTGGAGATTGTTACAAGACAATTCCATAGACGTGATGTCTCTCACTCAAAGTACATTCCTTTGAACATCCTTTTGCATAAAATTTTCTAATCTAGACATAGACTCTCAATATCCAACTCCCAATATGGAAACATTTCCATATTTGCCATATGACAACTCATTCATAATAGAATCTTATCTATTCATAATAATGTCGATATGGTCCATCCAATACCATACTTCCAACTACTCACAAGCAACTAATCTTCAGCGAACTTTGGATCGTCCTTTGATAGTTGTTTAATTATTTTAGTCAAAACCGGTTCTAGTCCTTTTTCCCTCTTAATGCGCTAGACATTTGGAAAATTTTAGAATGGTCAAATATTATAGCATTTGCAATCAATCCTATACCTGAAGCGTATGGGACACGATGCATAATGTCTTACATAAAGATGTGATACTTTATCAATCTTATGCCATAATATTTTATGTGTCACGTTCTCATAATTCGAACTATGAAGAGGGATGCCATAATCATAATCGAAATTTGAGAACACACTATGTATCCTTGACTGAATTTATTAAAATTTCTCAATCTAAGCTTTAGATTTTGAAACGAAGTACAATATTCTCTCCCTTAATTATAGCAAAACAACTTTTCAACCCTTACGACTTTGCAAAGTATAACTCTTGTTTTCTATAATTAATATTGCTAACTTGCAATACTTGCCTTAATAATCATACAAGCATAACATTTATGCTCCCACTATCATGATGATCATTATCATATAAGCATAACACTTATGCTCCCACTAGCTTTGACATGTTTTTAGAAAACAACTGAACTTCCAGAAAACAATACCTATTGAATTTCTTAAGTTCATATTTCTAATACCTAATGCTTTGATAATCCTTTATCTAAGCTTCTTAAACTTATACACCTTTGCCTTAGATAGCTCATATGTGTGTCTAAACAATTCAGACTAATTGCCAAATATCACAATTCGAATTATGGAAAGGGATACCGTAACCATAATCGAATTCGAGAATACAATTTTTCACAATTACTATCTTCTTAAAATATATCTTAGTGAAAGCATTTCCTCACAGTCATTTTCATGAAGGAGGTAATCTTATGACACTTAGATTTTATGGTGTATGAGTTCCTATCCATGTGAATTTGCCAAAACCAAAGTTTGCGACAAATCCAAACTCATATGGACCGAACCTTCTCAATCTTGATCTCTTGCCTTATGGTAACACGGGTGCCCACCATGTCTTCCAAGTAGTTAAGCAGCTCACCCTTTCCTATCAATGTACTTTTCATTGATCAAGGTGCTTGCTTTTTATGCGTTCAAATGAGAACTCATAGAACTCACATGCATAATTAACTCAATTGGAATGGCACAGAAACAAAATAACGTCAACACGATAGGTTAAAAACCTCAAGTCGTGTGCTAGTGATGATCGATAAGGTTTATTCTTGATTTGTTTTGAAACCTTTCAAGACCATTAATACTCCCACTGACTCCTTGACATATAAGATTCTCTTGTCAATAAACATTTCTCGACAAACAAATATTCAAGAGTTAGTGTAGCTTTTATCAAGACAAAATACTTCACAAAATTGGTCCTAGTTGGTCTTTGTCTTATCCAAGACATCACAACTTTCCAATTTCAAATGTGCAAGAATAAGAAAACCTTTTCCAAATTCCACATTTGATGAATGTTATAAACCTTTTTAAGACTTGTCACTCAATGTCACAATCTTAACTCTCAGACTTGTTTTTGGAACGAAGTATGATTGACTTCTTGATTTAACCATTTCTTCAATTCTCGATTCCTCTTCTCAGACATACAATTGTACTAAGACTCACTTAGAGGATCGATTGAGATATGGTTCTTAATCATTAAGACCTATCATAAAACATAATAAAGGTACTCTCCCTTCTTCTTAGAATAGAGAAACTTTTACCTTTCTGCCTACTTGATTCTTCTTATTCGTTCTGCTATTGATTGAAACTCTTTTAATCAACTCAGAATTACACTTAATCTTATAGTATAATCATATTCACTAAACTTTAGTAAATCATGACGAATATCTCTGTCATTCTTGTGGTAGACTTGATCAACGTACGACCTAGTGTACTCGATCTCCTAGTCCTTCAATTGACACTTTGTCAAAGAATTAGTCTAAATTTTCCAAATGTGAAAGTTTTTTCATTCATCATACAATACTCGTTTCATGATTCCAAGTTTCTGTCCAATTGAAATTTGGGCGATGAGAAACTCTCCCTATTTGGTAAATTCTCGACATTTCCACAAATAACATAATTAAGAATCAAATCCATTATTGCTAATAATAGAAACATTCAAACATCAATTTTTCATACACGCCATTGCAAGGATAAATAAATAATATAAAATCAAAATTTATTTTATTTCGGAAAAATTTGTCCTTACAATGCAATTTAATTGAAAACTATGTTAATACATATTTCTTAGCAATCTATTCTAACTCCAAGTAGTAGCTCAAGAATCCAATCTTCAAGCAATGCGATCGAAATCCATTTCTTCACGATTAGATTCCGCTCACTTCTTCCCTTAAGCTTCCTCTCTTTTCTTTGATCCTACAAAACATCAAAATGTAATCTTATCACATCATGTATTAAGAATCTAGAATAGGAACTTAAAAGAGTTAGTTACTGGATTTTACCTGAAGTAGAGCCATACGTCTTGACTCTCCCATCTCTTAGATCTCTCAGGTAGTTAGGGCAGCTTCGTCTCCAATGCCCCTTCTCTTGGCAATAAAAGCAAATGGACTCCTTTGGCACAGCACATCGGACAATCATAGACTTAGTTCTTTCTAGACTTCCGATGTCCATTGCAGTTTGGGAGTTTGACATACCAGACAAATTTGCTTGACCAGCACGCCAAATCATTTCTGATTCAGCAGCTATAAGCAAATAGGTGAGATCAATGAGGGTCACGTCGTGATCCATCATATAGTACTCTCTAACGAACTCACTATATGATTAAGTAAGTGACTGAAGAACCCAGTCAATAGCCAACTCTCCTAAAATCTCGACACCCAACATCCTTAACCTATCAATGTGTGACTTCATCTCTAAGACGTGTGCACACACATGTTTCCCATCTTCGTGCTTAATTTCCAACAGGGCTTCAGTGAGCTTGAACTTTTCAAGCCTTTGAACTTTTGGGGTAGGGAGAACAATTGGAGGAGGTGAAGCATGATCTCTTGTTCCTCGATCGAATCGTGGAATATCATATTCATGTGGAAAGCTTGTTCCACGGAATTTGGGAAGACCATAGTTGTCATACTTTGACATCTACAAAACGGGAGAAAATTCAAGTTAAGTTGATTAGAATCCTTGATGTGACACCCAAATGAAACATCGAGGCTAGGATCCAACACAATACTCTACAACCTAGAAGAGGGATGCCGTAACTAGTTGCAGAATATTTGAAGGTAGGTAAATGACGATTTACCAATTTCCACCATGAAAAACGAAAAAGGAAACTTAAGTTTCAAATGTATTGAAAACTCCTAGATCTTTTGAGATTCATTGAACTTTTCAATGGCATGTTTAAATCTCGATATGCCCCTCGATTTGTGACTGGGATGCCGAGGATCACAAAACAGGGTGTGAATAACCATGCAAACTTACATGGTGCCCCCAATGTTACAGTCACCTATTCAATGTGCCGGTTAATCACACACGCTCCACTGAACTATGACAAACAATGAGTCACCCTTTGCTACCTTTGCTTAGAACCATTTAGTGTGCCGGTTAACCACACACGCTCCACTAACGTCTTCGCAAGGGCACAAAGTGTAATTTCATGGAATTACATCAATTCACTTTTGCCTAAAGTAACTAAGATTGGGAATTTTGTAAAACATTTAGTTACTTTATACTTCATTATACTTTTAATGGAAAGGGTTTTTGTCTTATCCTACCCGTTCGGCTAACGACCCTCCACTAGTCAAGAGTGCGGTGGGTAAGAGTGGATACCCATTTAATCGCCATTTTATAGGCAATTTCCTTAAACACCCCTTATAGACCAGCTTCGTGAATGAGGTCTACTAACGGTAAGACTGACACTTTACTCATACATATATAATACTAGACTTTTAATGTTATATATAGTATAGGGTGTATTTTACACTTTTAAAATACTAGGTGGTCTAATTTAATAAATTATACTTTTAATTTAATTAAATGTAAACCAAAACTTTATGGGTTTATTAAATCTCTTTTAATTATACACTTTAATTAATTAATAAAACCATAAGGGTGTAATTTGAACTTTTCAAAATACTAGGGTTTTAGAATTTAACATTTTCAAAATTAAACTTTTAATCAACTTTTAAATTCCAAAACTTGAGGGCAAGTTTTGAAACATTTCAAAATATTAGGGTTTAACTTATTTAAATTTCAAAAACAAAACTTTTAAGTTCAAATTTAAACTATAAAACCTAAAGGGAGTAATTTAAAACTTTTCCAAACTTTATCAAGAATATTCTAGATCACAAAATTCAAATAAGGCAATTAATAATTAATTGGTGGTTATCTAATTTGACCTAGTCCAAATTCTTGCAAGATAATTCATCAAATAACTCAAATAATTAAACATTATCTTATAAGGCAACAAATATTTGATTAATTGGTAATTATCTTCTATTTTGGTAAGGATATTCACCCATAATCAATAAAAATCGGATTTTATTCATCAAAAACGTTTTTGGTAATAATCCTAAACCAAAATAGCACAAAATCCCGAAATTACCTCTTTCTGATGAGTTGACTCTTCGAGTCAGGCATGGACTCGTCGAGTTCACCATGGACTCGGCGAGTTCAACCATGGACTCGGCGAGTCCAGCCCCCAGAAACCCTAATTTTCGATTTTTAAGCAAGAATAATCCATAATAGCATCAAATACATCAAAAAAACAGCCTTGGCTCTGATACCACTGATGGGTTTTGAGCAATACATCATTCCTATGGTGTACATGCAAACCCTAATAGCTTTTGGATCTAGTTTGTCTAATGAACATGCAATTGAATATCCAAAGCTATAAACCCTAGATCTAGCATACAATTAATCATATTAACATAAAATAGGGTTTAGATCTTACCTTTGATTGTTATATAGCAATAACAATCAATCCTTGGCTTCAGAAAGCTTAGTGCCTCAAATGTTGCACCTCTAATGGAGTCACAAACACCAAGAGCAACTTGGATGAAGAGGAGAAGAGAGGAGGCAGCCAAAAAACGTCTACAAACCCTAGAGGGAGTCTTAGCCACGTTTTTGGGGCAATAGGGTTCCTTTATATAGGTAGGCTATTAGGGTTTTCAACTAGGAAACCCTAATCTGACTGCTTAAGCCCTAAGCAGCCCATGGATTCTTTTAACATATCCCTTGGACGATTTCTAATGGGCTTCCCCATAGAATTCGTCCAACCTATATATTATTAAGTAATCCATAGCCCAATTGTAATTATCTCATAATTACAAATCCAGTCCCCTAAGTTTAATTAATCTCTTTTAGCCACAAAATTAATTCTTAATTAATTCTTGACTAATATTAATTAAACAATATGATTTCTCCTTTAATATATTATTCTTATAATATATTAATAAATCATAATTAAACCTTTCTCTCCTTAATTCATCCTACATATTGTTATGGTGAAGGAAACCCAAAAGGACCATGCTCATAATCGGGTCAAGTACATACCAAAATAGTTATGGACTTAGACACTAATCCAACAGATCTCACGTTCTTCATAGAAAAAACTCCACTGAAGATGCTTTGATTTTGAATCGGTTTGTCCGCCATTATTGCACATCCGTTCTCCTTTGTTTCTGTATGATCATCGGACTACTCCATTACGATCGAGATCTCTCTTCTTCCTCTGTCGTTGCGCCAACTACTGATTAGATAACATAAGGAAAAAAGGATAAGTGTTCTTCATTTATTCTCATATTTGTAACTACCGTTGCTTGTTTCCTATTTTCTTTCTCTAATCTTGGATATTGTATTAGTTTCCTTCACCTTGGTGGATTTTCAACCATTCAGAGTTGGAAAATATCTTTTGTTTGTTTTTAGCACACAACGTGTTTGTTGAAATGCTTCAAAGAATGTTTTCACCCTTTACCTTTGTTAATTGTGCTTCTGTATTGGTAATTTCATCCATTGACTATGGTTCTTGTGACCTGCCACCTGAGGATATTTCCAAACCAAATGATTGGCAAGATTTTGCTGACCAACTAATCACTAAAGATGATGCTACAATGCCAAATTAGGGAAATATGTGTTAACTATTAGAAGTTAACTTGGAAATCCACATTTAATTTCTCTGTTAAGTCGCACTTTATGTCATAAGTAAAGAATAAGTGGTTTGTAAGATAATTTTGATCTGTTCTTATCTTAATTGTAGTTACAGACCTATTTTTGGATTTGGTGGGGCTTTTTTAGAGTTTTTCACATTGGTAGCAACACTCATCTTATATTGAAAAAAAAAACCAATAGATTTCTTACTTGTATTCATCTTGATTTCTAGGTGTGTATCAAAATGGAAACAGAACAGGAGTCTTAATGGAATGCAACACATAGTATCTTTATCAGTGAAGATCTTTTGACTGTTGCTAAGCTTTAGCTGCAATTTCTTGCAGTTGTCGACAGAAACTGTTGGCTTTATCAAGGCCAGACATTGCAATGGGCAATCTATAGGTAACTCAATTACTTTTTTAGTAACAAAAACTTATAATTTAATGAAAAAAAACTAATTTCAGGTACAATGCATGTTGGCTTCCATTACTTGCTAAACATTCAGAGTCTAAAATCACTGAACGACCTTTACTTGTTCCTCTTGATTGTGAATGGATTTGGCACCGTCACAGGCTTAATCTGGTATACGATTATGAAACAAATACTCATTTTTCCAATGATAATTTATGTAAAAAACTTTATGTTCTTGATATATTTTTTTAACAGGTTAGATACAAATCAGATTGTGAAGAATTTTGTGGAAGTATTCTTGACAACTCTATTGTTGTCTCTTTTATTAATCAAGGAACATCAAGAAAGGAAACAGAAGAAACATGGAACAAATTATACCCTAATGAACCCTATGAGTAAGACATGTCACGTGCTTCCTCAAGTGAATTTTCAGAAACTTTATATAATGGAGGAACTCAAAACTTTTCCAAATATGATTTTGTTTTAGCTATTGAAAGACAAATCCCCTTCTTTTACCAGGTAAACCCTAAAACCAGCTAAAGATTACTATAAAAAGTTAAAAATAACTTTTTTTTGCAGAATTTTTTGAAACCCTACTCTTTGTGACAGGTGTCAAGGCCTCATTTCAAGAAAGATCTATTCCTTCAAGACACACTTATAATCTCATGATTTGGGGGGTTTTCCTTTCTACAAGAGTAGAAACTACAAACAGATTCTTTGAATGTATGTGTGATGTCTCACAAATATCATTCAGATTTTTCCATTCAGGTTCCTATCAAGCTATAGTTGTGAGAGCTTTCTACAATTGCAGATTTCTTGGATTTCAGGTAATTCTCACATGATATCAAAAAGTTTATATAGAAAATTGATGATGAATAAAGAGATTTACATGTGAATCACTTGTGACACATGTGAATCATTTGTGATTTACATGTGAATCACATGTAATTCACATGTAAATCATGTTAATTATTTATTTTTTCTAACCATATAGTTTATTTTAATTGATTTTATATTAAGCTTTATAAATCACTTGTGATTTACATGTGAATCACTTGTGATTCACATGTGAATCACTTGTAATTCACATGTAAATAATATTAATTATTTATTTTTTCTAACTATATAGTTTATTTTAATTTGTTTCATTTTAGCAATATATCACAAGTGAATCACATATGAATTACATATGATTCACATGTAAATCACAAGTGAATCACATGTAATTCACAAGTAAATCACAAGCGATTCGCATATGAATTATATGTGATTCACATGTAAATCACATGTAATTCACATGTAAATCACAAGTGAATCACATATGAGTTACATGTGATACATATGTAATTTACATATAAATCACATGTAATTGACAAGTGATTCATATATGAATTACATGTGATTCACATGTAATTCACATGTAAATCACAAGTGAATCACATATGAATTACATGTGATTCATATGTAATTCACATGCTAACCACATATAATTCACAAGTAAATTTCATATGAATTACATGTGATTCGCATATAATCATTAGTGAACCACATATAAATTACGTCTATATGCACACATGTATTTTTGTGAGTTTTCTTACATTAATCATTTTTTTTTCTTGTAGATTTGGAAGAATTTGTGGAAAACATTGAAGAGATGAAAAATGATAAATTAAAGAAAATATGGAACACGAAGACATAAAAACGCTTTGAAATTTTGTAGTATTTTTTGGTTTTTTTATATTTTATTTTCTATCGAATAAAATAATCGTATTATTGTGTTTATAGGTTATTAAATAAAAATGTAATTTTTGTATATGTTTACTTACGAATATTATAGTATAATATATATATATATATATATATATATATATATATATATATATATATATATATATATATATATATATATATATATATATATATATGTACTTGAAAAATATACATATATGCATCTAAAATGTTGATTTTTTTATGTTAAAAAAATTAGAGTTTTTTTTATTTAAATATTCTAGTTTTTTTTAATTTATTGATTTTTAAAAATTTACTTTTAAAAAAAAATTACAGCTTTTTTGAAAAAATTATAGTTTTTTTTCTTAAAAAATGCAGTTTTTTTGAAAAAATTGTAGTTTTGTTTTTGAAAAAAAAATGCAGCTTTTTTTAAATTGCAGTTTTTTTAAAAAAATGATTTTTTTCAATTAAAAAATGAAAAAAAAAAATCTCCATTTTTTTAAAAAAACATCGAATTTTTTTTTAAATCCGAAATTTGATTTATTATGTTTATTTTTAGAACTTTTTATTAATATTTCCAATAACAAAAAAAATAAACATTAAATTAGATCGGTAAGATGACGATCATGCCCTTAATAAATTAATTTTTATCTAAGCTCCATATTTTGATCTCAGGTTCTCGGAAAACTATGAGTTCTCAACGGATCTCAACCCTATATATATATATATATATATATATATATATATATATATATATATATATATATATATATATATATATATATATATATATATACTAGATGTGTGCCCGCGCAAAACAGCGACAATAAATAACTCTTTTGGCGAATAGCTTTTCTACAGGTAAATAATTATTAGATTTTATTATTAGTTAATATGTAATAAAAAAGTACAACTTTTAATTAAAATAATTTATATTTAAAACTTATATTTATATTGTCTGTTTATTCATTTGATGTAATTAGTTATTATCGGTGTCTAGTTTAAGATATATAAATTAATTTATATAGATAAATTTAATATTTAAAAATTGTAATTTTGCTTCAAATTAAATTTTTAGTAACCCTCCATAATTCTAGTCTTCAACATTTTGGCAAGTATTAATGATTTTGTTATGCATAATTGATTTGGACAAGAAGCTTTATATGTTTTACCTCTTAAAATTCAAGATATGACTAATATGTTTTATAATATAGTATAAGATATATATATATATATATATATATATATATATATATATATATATATATATATATATATATATATATATATATATATATATATATATATATATATATATTAAATACAAACCTTACTATCTCTAAAAATAGAATTAAGACGTCAAAACTGTTAAGTTGAAAGTACAAACAATCATCAATAAAATATTATTAAATATGAAATAGTATAAACTTTAAGCTGATGGTATTGTCAAATAATACACAAATTGTATCCGCACATCAAACATATACATACTATTTTTATTCCTTATATATCTCAACTTAACACCTTGAAGTAATTTGTAAATTGAATCGGTCAAAGTTGACTCTGTATTCCTTCACCTTCGTCTAATTGAATCAGTCAATGAGCGATATACATTTCATAGCGAAATCCTTGAAAAGTTATCCCTCTTCAAGCGTTCCTTTCTCTCTCCATAAGAAACCCTAACATGGCTCCACCTTGTCATTTCATACTGCCATATATAGAGAGTTACCTTTATCCTCCCTGTTAACGTTGAAGATCGGATAATCTCTACACATACCACTCACCACTCTCGTACAATACATAATTGTTGATTATTTTCTTTTTTGTCCATTTCAGGTTGAACATAGTTTGATTAATAAAATCATAATGATTTGGAGATGCTATGGCTATGTTTCTTAGTTTTTTTTTCTAAAATCATATGTACGCTTATTTGTGCTCATGTGTGTATTCGACCTTCACCACCATCTGTCGCGGTGGATTTGAGCTTCTCACTATGCACACACCTTTCCCTAGGTTTGAGTTTTCTGATTTTGATTCCCTTGAATCGTTTTTCTTTTTCATTTTGCTGGAAGGGATTTTGTATTTTGATTTCCAATGGTTCTTCTGTGTCTGTTTGATTTCCAAAATTCATGAAAGTTTACCAGAACATCTTATAATATATTAGGATGCTAAATAAAAATTTGGATGATATTTCTCTTGTGTATTCTATTTTTCCTTTATTTTTCTAAGATTAAATGTACTTAAAACCACAAAATCAGACTCCAGTATATAAAAATAGCCTTTGGTATTTTTCCCAAGTTATGTACACTGTAAATGAAGTTTAAAAAAACTTTGGTAATTTAATTTAAGTTGTTAACAATTATTCACCAATTAATTATTATTTAAGAGTTAAAACAAAAAAAAATAGCCAAACTAATTGAAAAATATCTTTTATAATTTTCACAGCTTCTATATGTATAATAACAGTGTTACAAAAAGTTTGGGCAATTTTGGAAACTTTTTTTCTATTTTTCTCCATTATGTTTAGAATTAATGCACAAAAATCATAAAATCGAGTTAAGATGTTTAGAAACCCATTTTTATCTTTTTCCCAGCTTATGTACATTTAATATCAGTAGTACAGAAATTTTGGGAATTTTTATCATCTGAATGCTATTTTTCACGAATTTATGTTGGTATGAAGGCTTTGAAATTTGGAAAATATAGCAAATTACATCCAAAATTCGAGGGAAATTTTCAGGAAGACATCTACTGTATTTGGAATGAAAATGCAAAGTTTGATAAAAATTTTGGAAACTGTTTGATAATATTTTCGGATTTTAGGAGTTTAAAACACCTTTAAATATGTTGAAATACCCTCAATTAATATTACAAAAATCTGGAAAATATTATCCAAAATTATATTAATCACATGAGTTATAAAATTTCACAATTTCAGAAAAATATTTGTAACCTAACAATATTAAATTTTGACGCAATATTTGCATAATTCTATTGTAGTAGTAAGGTATATTAGTGTTAGATTTCGATTAGAGACTCACTAGCGTATACCATTATTGTAGGATTTGGTAGTGGTATAAGTGGAACTTAGATCAAGGCATCATTTGCATCAACTCAATGCATTGTGAGTATTCACGACTCCCTTATTTTCGGTTTTATGTTTTGGGGTGGAAAAGCATGTCCGAAAAACTATTTATTGTTCGTTGTATTAAATTGATTTGTATCAAACTTGATTGCTATATATTGCTATGTATGTCTATGCAACTTGAAACATGAGGCCTTATTGTCTTAAGTCCCTTCTTTTATACTTTACTCCAACCATTAACTCTTTGATCCACTAGTCATTATGGATATCGCTATTATGAATTGACAATTCCTTACTAGCCCGATTGCTTGAGTGCATGATACCATATTCATCTATGGAACGATAAGCATAAATCTTGATTCAGCATCAGTCATAGGCTTGGTTGGGAACTCATTGTTTTCTCATATACATACAAACTCGTTTATTAATTATAGCAATGAACCTTGTTTCACATTATAGGAACGAACTTTGTTTCTCATTATAACAACGAACTTTTATTACTAGAAACTTATTTACTTGTCTTAGCAACAAACTTGTTTGCTCTTTGTAGCAACGAACTTGTTTGCTCTTTGTAGCAATGGATTTGTTTGCTCCTTGTAGCAACAAACTTGGTTGCTCATTATAGCAATGAAACTTATTTACTCGTTTTAGTAACGAACATTATTTCCCATGAGAATATGAGCGTTGCATCTCATTTGGGCAACATACTTTATCTCTCATGATGACAACGAACCTTGTTTATGCAAACTTATTTACTCATTTTTGCAATATATTTCTATTTATTGAAACTTTATTACTTGCTTTAGCAACAAACTTCTATTCATGAAAACTTATTTACTTATTTTAAAAATGAACATTGTTTATAGAAACTATTATCAATATTTTGATTATCATGATTTCAAACTATATTATATTATAAACATGTGAGTATTCACTGACTATTTTTATAATTGACGCTCGTTTTACATGCTTTTTCAGTAATCATCGAGTAAGTGGCACTTAGGGACATCACTTTTAGGAGGATTCACATGTGTTGTATTTAATTCACATTGTAATTTCTTTTAAAAGTTGTTCAAACCCATTGTAAATTTTTAATGCTTTTTAATACTATTGTTGGTGTTGTCTTTATCTTTTGCTATGAAACCCTTTGTATTGCCACGCCCTGTATTTCCACTTTAGCGGGGTGTGATAGAAATGGTATCAGAGCCAAATGTTATAGAGAATACCGGTTTTCCTTTGGAGAACCACAACTATAGCCAAAAAAAAATCAAAACGTTTTCAAAATACTGAACATACTACTGGTAGGGGTGTTCGTAGTGCGGTTTGCTGCGATTTCGAGTCGAAACCGCAAACCGCACCGCATGTGCGATTTGAAATTTTAGAAACCGCACCGTGAAGGTTCTAAACCGTGTTATGTGGTGCGGTTTAGTTCGGGCGGTTTGTACGGTTTATGCGGTTTGATGAACGATATGTATTTTTTATTATGTACATAAAATTTATACATAAATATATTAGTTATAAAATCAACATACGTTTGCTTTGCCAATGTTTTAACAATACTAATCACCGTTACATTGGACAACCTGATAAATAGGCTATCATAGATTTGTTTACAAAAAGTGAAACCGATCATATCCAATTTCATTAGTAATAAAACTAAATTAGTATCTTCTGTGTAATTTTTATGTGCTTATATATATATCATTATATATATATATATATATATATATATATATATATATATATATATATATATATATATATATATATGGGCAAATGTCATATTAGTCCACTGAACTTATCGTGTTTGTTCTAAAAGGTCACCCAACTTTTTTTTTGTGCATTAAGGGAATGAACTCTTGTTTTCATGTTTTAAAACATCCTTATGTGACCTAATACCGGATAAGCCTGTAAAATCTATGCTTGACCATTGTTTGACCATAACCTGCGCCTCCATTGAAATATCCTAACTGTACTTCATGAATAACAAATTTGTGGTTGACCAGATTTTTAGATTTCACAAGAACGTAAATGGTGCTGCTATATACAAGCAAATTAGGGGAGATTTTATCTTTTTCCATTACCGAGAAAACCTGCAACGCTTTTCTCCAATGGCCAGCCCAAGAACCCTTTTTTACATCGGATCTAGGCCAGAAATATGTAGCGTCTTTGAGCCCTTGGTTCGCGATTGTCTCCCATATGGGTTCGCCTAGCCACCATTTGGGTTCATGGTTGGCCATTGTGAAAGTATCACCTGCGATTGGGTCAGATTGGATCAGTGAATTTGTTGTTTAAGATTCCATGATAAGCAGGGTATAATCCGGTGGCGATTGAGTAGTGATTTGGGAAAGTTAACGTTGGGTAAACTGGAATCAATCCAGTTTCAGCTTCGGTTCCATTTTTTATTAGTCGTTGGATGTTGGGTGCTGGGGTTTTAAATTGGTAGCCAAATTGGAACCCATATGAGGAAACGAGGATGACGACTGGGTGAGTGAATTTACTAAGTGAGTGAAATTATTGAGTGGACCAGCGATTTGGAGAGCGATGGTGTTGTGGTGGTGGTTGGTGGATGTAACGGAGGAGAAGAAGAGGATTGCGAAAGCGAAGGCGGCGGAGAGAGCGACACGGGTGGTGAAGAGGATGGAGAAGAGGAGGACGGTGGTGGTAGAGTGTTTTGTTGGGATGGTGGTGATGTATGTGTCGAATGATAGAAGTGAAGTAGATTGATTTGGTGTGTTTTCTTCTCCGTTCGGCACTAGTGAGGGTTTGATAGCATCTAATCCCATTTCAGAGAGAATAATTAAGGAAAACTCTTGATGATGGGGTTTTGAAATTGTGGGATTCTGTCACAAATTCCTATTTTAAAGTTCACTGGTTCTATTTTTTTTTATTGAATGATTTGGCTACAATGAGATTAAAACCCGTTATAGTGGGTTAGGTGACTTTTTTAACAGGTTAAACGAGAGTTCATTCCCTTAATGTAAAAAAAAAAGTTGGATGAACTTTTAGAAAAAACACGATAAGTTCGATGGGCTAATATGACATTTGCCGTGTATATATATATATATATATATATATATATATATATATATATATATATATATATATATATATGCGGTGCGGTTTGAACCGTGATTTTACAATTAGAAACCACAAACCGCACCGCATAGTGTGGTTTAACAAAATTTCAAATCGCAAACCGCACCACACTAATTCTAAACCGCATTATGCAGTGCGGTTTGGTGCGGTGTGGGCGGTTTATACGGTTTGTGCGGTTTGGTGCACACCCCTAACTACTGTTATAACTAATTCGAGTACGCATTATTGGACTTTAATTAAGTATAGCCTGGACAACTATTCTTAATTAAGGAAAGTTAATGTAAGGCTGGAAACGGTTATAGTAGAATTATGTTCAAAACAAATTTCAACTTAAACTTTTGAAAAAAAAATTTCGGTGTGCGTATGGGCATTGCATATTATAGGTATTCATCTAGATACACTTAGAAACTAAGAGCACTTTTATAACAATGCCGTTATTTAGAAATATTCTTATCCCTGATCAAGTGCTAGGTTAACCACTTAGGTTATATCACTAGCCACTCTAGGAGCAATGCACTTAGTACTGAGAATGAGTATTCATCGGTAGCTATTGACTTTAGATGTAAGGTTAGTAGCTAGATATACACTAGTAATAATCTTATGTTGAAACCTATACCAATTATTCATCAATACCTCTTCATCGTCTTCGTACTAGAGTTACAACTTGGAAAGCGTTCCGATACCGACACAGGAGACAATTGGAGCATCACGTTAGGAGGTATATGAGTTTCCACGAGTATTCACATGAATACCATTGGGGAGCATTCCCAATTCAACTCACGAGGAGACACATAGGTTTAACCCATTGCTCCCAATACATGAGACTTCTCTACTACGTTACGAATTTAGCTTTATGTTGTTTCCACCTTGAGCTTAAAAATTAACATAGGATATTCCTTTCACATCTATAAAAGGTCGGAAACTGCATTGACATCATAAAACGTTTTACAAACAATTTTTCTTGTTCTTTATTTTAGGGAAAAGACACCGGTACTCGCCTTAGACTCACCTTGTACTCTCCTTAGTATTTAGGTAGGATCAGCTACACCAATATACTTATTCCTTACTTCTTAATCTTCCATCGAAAAGTTATTTCGCTTCATCGGTTTTACTTATCATTGATAAAATATTTTATAATCACTTCATACTACTTACTAGACCTTTCCTAACAATGTAAGCCATATTCTCGCTAAATATTTTTTGACAACTTGCTTGAACTTAACACTTTTCTTCAACACTCAATTTAAGCAATATTAGTTTTAACATTGCTATTTCAATTTCATTTCATTTCAATGGATAGATGTGCTTTTAAGGGCATATAAACCATTTTAAACCTTGCTTACCATTTTGGCACATTTTCGAAAAACTTAGAAACATTTTCTTGTATAAAAGTGTTTAAACTCTATGCTATAACACTTAAAAATATGAAATTAAAGTTCATATTATGTGTAAAAGCTTCATCGGATCTTCAAACCACTTTTATTTTAAGTCTTTTGACTACTTTTTTCATTTAGGCATTGTACTTTACATAAATGTGTTTTCTTGAAACCCAACATGATATTTTCACAACTTTCTACTTCACACATGTTTCTAAGATATCTATAATTCCTAAATTTCCAACACACCTCATTTGTTTATTTTATTTCAAATTAGTTTTATAATCTATGTTTATAAAACTTACATCATTGCAAAACTTAGTGTTCACTTTTAAACTTCCAGCAATGCACTTTTGACAATGCACAATTATTCATCTAAATATGTTAAGTCTTTACCTTATTCGTTTTAACCATGGTTTGACCCAGTCAAAAATGTCAAAACTGTCAGATTTTTAATTACAAGTTTTAATGTTTCTTCTTTTTCACAAATGGAGTTTAACTTAATAGATAACTCATGATTTCTAGCAAACACTTTAAAACTTCCACATGTCTATTTAATCATAAACATACATCAGTTATTGAAGATTGAAATATATCTCAACCTAAGTTTTAAATCTACATATAATTATTGAAGTTAAAATTTTAACAATTGCAATCATTGCTGCTTCCTTCCTTTTCTTTTCCCCGAACTTGATTTCTTGCTCTCCTTCTGATTTCAGATCTCGCACACCCATAATAATAACATAATACATTGTCTAACATTGTTTCTGTCTATTTTTCTTCTCTTGGTACCATGTTCGTACACATGCAGACTATAAGTCTACCCTTTCGTTTGAGCGAGCGATTAATACGTGTATAGTCGTGAGACATCGTTTTGATTTAGTCAACTTTGATATATTCAATTACGCCTTTGATCATATACATTTTGCTTTTATTTTGAAACCTACTGTAAACAAGTAATCCTTATTTACATTTGTTCTTTCGTTCTAAATTCGGAAACTTGATTTAAAATAAAAATTTCATTGTATTTTTCCTACAATTAATACACAAGATGAATACCATTGTTCTTATCATTTTTCTAAATCCAGAAAATATATTTGAAAGAATACATTTTCTTATGCTTCTTCTTTTCTTTAAAACTATAAAAGTTTTAAATGTTAGGATTATCTATCCTTCAAATGATTGTTTTTGGTAGAATCACTAAATGAAGAATGCACAATTTTCAATGATCGACATTTTACACCTTTCTTAAAATAGCATTCTACTTTCCAATTTCCAATGAGTTCCTAAACTCTCAAACATGTTTTCATAAATACCCTGACTCCTCTTAAACTGTACTTGTCTTGACTTAGACAATTGGACAATTTCTCAAAAATTGTAATATGAATATCTCTATACAAATTCCCTCATTGACGACCTAAACCTTTAACATTAATTAACCTCTTTATTATTTTACTACTTCGTTTGATTTCCACACATGTATCTTCATTTTCTAGGAATTACTACACATTTTGATAACAGTGAGATTAATTATCATTTCTAAACACTCAAAATGATATTTACACAATGTGATTTAATTTATCCTAAACTTTCATTGCCTCCATTTGCAACAATTACTCTCAATATATATATATATATATATATATATATATATATATATATATATATATATATATATATATATATATATATATATATATATATATATATATATTCTTCGACTATGGTTCTATTGTAGAGAGAGTAACCGTAGTAGTATATATAGCTTCGAAAATCCTTGACCATTTCGTAATTTATTTTGTAGATGACACTTAAATAGTCTTTACATTTGAGATGTACCGAAACTTCTTTGCCTACCCTTAGTACGTATATTTAGGAACTTACCCTCGATCGCTTCTCTTTCATTCGTGCTACCCCTTCTTATTTCGGAATATATTTTTTCCAGATTTAATAGCCAACCTAGAAGTGAACAAATTGTTCCTAATCTCTTCTTTATCAGGCGGAAGATTTACACTTAGTGTTGATTTAAAACGCGACCCAAAGATCAATGCCGACTTAACGCTCAATGCAGTTGGTGCTTCAGCAAAGACTTATAATGCTCTTTTAAGTTAGATAATATCTAACTGGATAATATTTTTGAACGAGGTCGCCATCGTTGGGTCATGATTTCCATGATCCTATTTTCCCACAATCTAGAATGTAGAACTCGAATTAGGGCAACATTAATTTGATTATAGATAAAGAATTGAGCTCTTCCCTTGTGGAATTAATTCAAAATAATCAAAGTTCTCTTCAAGTCACCACCTCTCCAACTATACAATTGTATTCAGCTGAGTTCTAATAGAATATGTCACGAATTGAATTTCGGGACGAAATTCTTTCAACCGGGGGAGACTGTGACAACCGTCAAAATTCGAGTCGGTTCTAGATTTGACTATACTTATTTGCACATATGGGCACGACACATACTAGACTTTTTAACTAGATGCTAAGTTATAACCTACTAAAAACTAGGAAACATTTAGAACGATGGATAGTGTACTTAGATTTCACATTGATATGTGAATTCTACAACTACTTAACTGTAGTGAGTATCCATATTCGGGTCACTCTTTGACTCGAACACCTTTTCATGAATCATATACACACATCATGCACTTGAACTAGTGGTATAAATTAGTTCCAAGTTTCATAGAAACTTAAGTCAAAGTTGAAAACTTGGACTAGTATACTTGATTCCTCAATCTCGCTTGCATCTCGGAATCACTACATAGAATGCCAATAAACCGGTAAAAATTAATTACAAACATTATTTTTAACCAGAAAAGAGTTATGAAACTCTATCATAATTTGAAATTTCACATAATTCAATTTATTTTGATATCCAAATATTTATTAAATCTCAAGACCCTAAAAACCCTAAAATCTCAAATTTATAAACTTTAACACCTAAAAATCCATAAAATTTGGTATGGACTTTATAATATCAATTTAAAATAACTCAATTTAGTAAAATATAACCAAGGAGAAATAAAATTTAAGTCACTAGTATTTAACCTTATTTTCTAAGCCAAAAAATCAAGGTTTGGGGAATGAAAACTAGGATAAGGTGCATATTTTATAAAAACTTGATATTTTTATAAAATAAATTTATACTTTATAAAATTTAAAAGAGGGAGACCCTCTCTCCATTCAAAATTTCGGATCTCTCCTCTCTCTCTCTCCCTCTCTCTCTCTCTGACTTGAAAACCCTAATACACCATTTCCCCAAATCAAAAATCACTTTCACTTTTTCACTCTACCTCTCATTCTCTCTCACACCATCACCACCACCATTTTCTCTCACCCTCACCCTAACTCACAAAATTTTTCCAGAAAAATGAATCCAAGAACACTCCTCAAACTCGAAATCTTCATCATATTATGGTGTTCTTGAAGGTAAAATTGATTTCTACTTCACTTTTCCTTCAAGTTTTGCTACTTTTCTTACACTTTCTATTGTAAAACCATGAACACTTGCTCACACTCACGGTTTTAATGATGATGGTGGTAGGATTTCACCCAAAAACAACATGCATGTTGTAAATGGTGAAATCCAAGAACCAAAACCTAAGTCAAAATTAACATAATGCACTTTTCTATAAGTTTTGGGGGAAAATAACCACTTGCACCCTAAGTTTTCTTTCCAAAATGATTTTTGACCCTTTCAAACTCATGAACGGCCTTCAAAACAACATGCATGTGATGATCTTCAAGCTTAGATGCTAGATGATCAAAGTTTGTTGTTAAAAGCTTTCAAATAGGTTCATAAAGGATTTATTCCCAAATAAATATCTAAAACTTCTTTTCTGATCAAATCCGATTTTCCCAGAATTCCACCAACAAAATGAGAAGTTCTACAAATTTTAAGAAAATAATTCATTTTTCTCGAATTACTATAATTATTGCAAGAAAATAGGGAAATAATTTATATTAAATACTTTCTTAAGTCTATAAATCCTAGATAAATTCTTGGATGACCCCTAAAGCAAATGATGACATCTCATTAGGTTTCATCGAATTTTGTTACCGTTTAGTATGGTTTTGAATTTTTTTTTGTTTAGTTCTAATAAATCATAAAACCACTTTAGGGAATGTGAAAAGGTTATCTATAATTTTTCGAAGATCCTACCTCATTTGTAATACTCAGAAAAATATTTTCGGAATTTTTCATAATGCATAACTAGTTTTCCACGACTTTTGTATTTATAATGGACTAATAACGGGAAAAATAGTTCTACTAATCAAAAATTCATGAAAGCTTACCAAAAAATATTACAATATATTAGGATTCTAAATAAAAACTTGGATGATTTTTCTATTATATATTCTATTTTTCTAAGATTCAATGCACTTAAATCCACAAAATCGGACTCCAATATATACAAATAGCCTTTGGTATTTTTCCCAGGTTATGTACACTATAAATGAAGTTTTAAAAAACTTTGGTAATTTAATTTAACTGTTTAATAATTATTCACCAATTAATGATTATTTAAGAGTTAAAACAAAGAAAAATAGCCAAACTAATTGAAAAATATCTTTTATATTTTCACAACTTCTATATGTCTAATAACAGTGTTACAAAAAGTATGGGTAATTTTGGAAACTTTTTTTTTTCTCTTTTTCTCCATTTTTGTTAAAATTAATGCACAAAAATCATAAAATCGAGTTAAACTATTTAGAAACTCATTTTTATATTTTTCCGAGCTTATGTATATTTAATAGCAGTACAAAACGTTTGAGAAGTTTTATTACCTGAATGCTATTTTTCACGAATTTATGTTGGTATGAAGGCTTTGAAATTTGGAAAAAATAGCAAATTACATCCAAAATTGAAGGGAAATTTTTTGGAAGACCTCTACTGTATTTGGAATGAAAATGCAAAGTTTGAAATTTTTTGGAAACTGTTTGATAATATTTTCGGATTTTAGGAGTTTAAAAGACCTTTAAATGTGTTGAAATACCCTCAATTAATATTACAAAAATATGGAAAATATTATCCAAAATTATCTTAATCACATGAGTTATAAAATTTCACCATTTCAGAAAAATTTTTGTCACCTAACAATATTAAATTTTGACGCAATATTGGCATAATTTTATTGTAGTAGTAGGTATACTAGTGTTAGATTTCGATGAGAGACTCACTAGCGTATAGCATTATTGTAGGATTCGGTAGTGGTACAAGTGGAACTTAGATAAAGGAATCATTTGCATCATCTCAATGCATTGTGAGTGTTCACGACTCCCCTATTTTCGGTTTTTTATGTTTTAGGGTGGAAAAGCATGTCCGAAAAACTATTAACTTTGTATTTAAATTGATTTGTATCAAACTTGATTGCCATATATTGCTATGTATGTCTATGCAACTTGAAACACGAGGCCTTAGCGTCTTAAGTCCCTTCGCTTACAATTTACTCCAACCATTAACTTTTTGAGCCAATGGTCATTATGGATATCGCTATTAGGAATTGATAACTCCTCACTCGCCCGATTGATTGAGTGCATGATACCATATTCATCTATGGAACGATAAGCATAGATCTTGATAGGGCATCAGTCGTAGGCTTGGTTGGGAACTCATTGTTTGCTCATATACATACAAACTCGTTTATTAATTCACATTATAGCAATGAACTTTGTTTCTCATTATAACAACGAACTTTTATTACTGGAAACTTATTTAATTGTCTTAGCAACGAACTTGTTTGCTCTTTGTAGCAACGAACTTGTTTGCTCCTTGTAGCAACAGACTTCTTTGCTCCTTGTAGCAACGAACTTGGTTGCTCATTATAGCAATGAAACTTGTTTACTCGTTTTAGTAACGAACTTTATTTCCCATTAGAATATGAATGTTGCATCGCATTTGGGCAACATACTTTATCTCTCATGATGACAACGAACTTTCTTTATGCAAACTTATTTACTCATTTTTGCAATATATTTCGATCTATGGAAACTTTATTACTCGCTTTAGCAACGAACTTCTATTCATGAAAACTTATTTACTTATTTTTAAAATGAACATTGTTTATGGAAACTGTTATCAATATTCTGATTATCATGATTTCAAACTATATTATGTTATAAACATGTGAGTACTCACCAACTATTTTTATAATTGACGCTCGTTTTACATGCTTTTTCAGGAATCATCGAGTAAGTGGCATTTAGCGACACATCACTTTTAGGAGCATTCACATGTATTGTATTTCAATTCACATTGTAATTTCTTTTAAAAGTTGTTCAAACCCATTGTAAATTTGTAATGCTTTTTAATACTATGGTTGGTGTTGTCTTTATCTTTTTCTATGAAACCCTTTGTACTGCCACACCCTATATTTCCACTTTAGCGGGGTGTGACAGTAGTGAGCCATGCTAAGAGGTCCAAGACTTCAGATTTGCATACCAGGGGTCAGCAGGGTCGGAGCCGTTGCGGCAAGTGCAGCAAGTCGCACGGTGGGGCATGTCAAGCAGTGGGTTTAGGCTATTTCAGATGTTGACAGACAAGTCATATAGGTAGGGACTCCCCCCCCCCCCCGGGTGCTTTGATTTTCTTTCATTGCAATCAGACCGGCCATCAAAAGGCCGATTGTCTGATATTTTCAGGAGCGGCAGTGGCGGCGCTTGCGCAAGGCTCCTTAAGGACTACTGATGACGGCTAGGGCAAGGCAAAGACACATGTGTTGAAGAGCAGGGCATTCCAGCTGACTACCGATAAGGCTCGTGTGGCACAAGATGTGGTTACCGGTACGTGATTTTATCTTATCTCTTATTTCTTTCCTTATTTATTGTAACGACCCAAAAATTCTCTACGTTAATGAAGTTAGTTTTCTGTTACGTAGAATTAAGCTTTACGTGCGTTTATGGTGTGAGATTAGATATGTTTAATATTTAACAAAATAAACGAAAACATATTTAATTAGTGTTTTAAGAATTTAATATAGATTAAAACAATTTATAAGATTTAATTAATAGTTAATATGTGTTAAAGGTATTTAAGTAATATTATGATTTAATTAACACTCAAAGTATTAAAAAAATGGTTTATTTTATATGTAAAAAGAAATTAAGCGGTTATAACAAAAAAAAAACATCATATTAAAATATGGTGAGGGTCATTATTAATACAAATATCAAAGATAAGGGGATATAATTGTAAATTAGAATTCAATTTGTGAATTGAATTATCCAGGTAACTTACGTTTGTATATTAGTTTTAAATAACCCTATGCGATTAGGAAAACTGCCGCAACCTATATGTTCTTCTTCGTTTCCGTTACCAGAAGGTGAACTATGCTATGATAATGTTTAACAAGGAAGCACTCGAGTGGTGGGACACTATTGACGCACGACTCACTAAGGCCACTCGGAGGGCTATTACTTGGGCGATTCTTAGTAACAAAGTGAAAGATCGTTTCTGTAGTGAAGGTAGCATACAACAGGCCCAATGAGAGTTTTTGACTCTGCAGAAAGGTAGCATGACAATTGCTAAGTATAACACTACCTTCACTGAGAAGTCACAGTTTGCTATTGATTACTGCCCGACCGAGGAGGAGTTGATTCGTCACTATGTGGAGGGGTTGCCATTTGAGTACCGTGCAGTTGTGAGATTGAAGACCACTTTAGTCGAGGTGATGGATGAGGCCCGCAAGATAGAGAATGATATAGCCATTCGGGATCGTACCACAACAAGGTCCGTGGAAAAGCGCAAGTGGGAGGCTTCATCTGATTCCTTAAAGAAGAAGAGTCACCATCAGATACAGAGCGACAAACTAGAGTACTGTAAGAAATGTCACTCTTCACATAGAGGTCCATGCAACAGTAGTACCGTGAGCTGTAGACGTTGCTGTAAAATGGGACATCGTCATGAGGATTGTAAAAGTACTGAGCTGATGTGCTATAATTGCAGACAGATGGGTCATATCAGTGCCCAATGTCCCAATCCCAAGGTTGAAATGGGTGCTGGTGGGAAGAAAGATGAAGCATCAAAGGTGAAAGCTCATGCTTTTAATATGACAACTGATGAGGTAACTTTCAGAACTTTCTTAGTTAATTATATACATGCTTATGTGTCATCTGTGCTTGTATGTTATCCGTGTTTGTGTGTTACCTGTGATCTTGTGTTATCTGATGCTAGTATTAGTAAATATTTGGTATCACTTCTATGCTCATATGTAGTATGCAACGAACTCGAGGAGTTTTGAAGTTAAATATTATGGTATCCGTTTTTGAACCAGTTGTAACACGGGTAATGTTTGATATTTGTGTTGTCTCGTTTAGCGAACACATTTTTCCTATGACATTGATTCATTTTGGGATTATAACTTGACGAGACGACTTAGGGACAAATTGATGCAATTATTTAGAGATTCCGAGGACGGAATCTTCTTAAGTAGGGAAGAATTGTAACGACCCAAAAATTCTCTACGTTAGTGAAGTTAGTTTTCTGTTACGTAGAATTAAGCTTTACGTGCGTTTACGGTGTGAGATTAGATATGTTTAATATTTAACAAAATAAACGAAAACATATTTAATTAGTATTTTAAGAATTTAATATAGATTAAAACAATTTATAAGATTTAATTAATAGTTAATATGTGTTAAAGGTATTTAAGTAATATTATGATTTAATTAACACTCAAAGTATTAAAAAAATGGTTTATTTTATATGTAAAAAGAAATTAAGCGGTTATAACAAAAAAAACATGATATTAAAATATGGTGAGGGTCATTATTAATACAAGTATCAAAGATAAGGGGATATAATTGTAAATTACAATTCAATTTGTGAATTGAATTATCCAGGTAACTTACGTTTGTATATTAGTTTTAAATAACCCTATGCGATTAGGAAAACTGCCGCAACCTATCTGTTCTTCTTCGTTTTCGTTACCATATCGATTCGCATACTTCCCCTACACCCTAAATACACCGATCAAACCCCTTCCTTGGGGCCGCCATATTTACGTCGACCACAGAAGAAGGAAGAGAGGGAAAAGCAAAATGAGAACGAGATAGTAAAACAGGAGAGAGTGAGGCTATAAAAAAGAGAGAATTTCGAGACAGTCGTGATCTTGGAGACGTCCTCAGGTCCTTCGAGAGTGCAGGAAAGAAGCAAAACACATTTGGCCTTGTTCTTACTGTTGTGCGATCAACACCAGGTATGTAGATACTAACTCGGGGTTGAATGTCTGAAATTGTTATTATGATCACTCTTGCTACCAAAAGCCGAATCAAAGCCTATGTCACTATGTGTTGTGAGATGATTTATGCCTCCTTATATACTCGATCCCAACAGCCCTATATGTTGGTTTTTTAACCCTTTTTAGTTATTGAATGACTTTGAATATGTACCTAAGCATGTCTTGATTACTATTCGCGCCTCGTTGCCAATGTTTCTTTTGTAAGACCCTTGCTAGCTGTCCGATCTCTTTTTCCATTGGCCTCGAATAATACCATACATAGAGTGGTCATCATGGGTTTATAAGTTAAAAATTCTTCGTAACCTTATATTCGAATTGATATTTGGTGATTCTTATACCAGTTCAAACTCTTATACAAATTCACCTACTATTTATAAATTATAGTACAATTATTTTGGCCGCTTTTAGAATAAAATATGAAGTTACATTTAAAATCGTGGGTAACAAGTTATATGATTTAAATTTATAAAATGCCAAGTAAAATGGAAGGTGTTTTAACAAATAATAATGAATCATGCTGAATAATTCCTAAGTTAATGTGGTAATATATTTTGACTTAATATCATTACATCATTATTAATAAGACTAAATAATGAGATTGGGCCATGGACGCATTATTTTGGTTACAGTGATTAATAGTATGTTGATGTGGTTCAAAGTTCTTTAATGATGTTATTAAACCGTATATATAACTTTTACTTACATTGTAAATTGTAGTAAAATTTTCAGGAAGATTAATAAGAATAAAACGTTATTAATTGGCTAACATGTTTTATTATAAGTTTTTCTATTAGTTAAAAATGGACACATGAGTATAATTGCATGTATTATGTTTAGGTCATCGACGACTTAACGGGATTACGAGGTGATGGCTAGGGTAACCCTATATATCATATGTAACGACCCAAAATTCAAGTCCAAAACTTTCATTTTTTAATTAAATTGTTCATAAAACATTCACTAGAAAATATTGAATCAACACGTCATCTCATAAAATCAAGTATCATGTTTCAACCCACAACCTAAGCAAATAACATATCAGAGTACAATCCCAGAAAACACCGTGCGGAAAATCAAATGTGTGTGTGATGCCATGCTACGCCGCCGGCTCCTTCCCCTTAGACGAAGAGGTACCTGAAACCAAAAACTGAAACCGTAAGCACAAAGCTTAGTGAGTTCCCCCATCATACCACATACCATACAATACCATCGGTATCTTTCAACCGGTAATCGTCATCGGTATCTTTCAACCGGTAACTGGTGACTATTCCACCCCTACCACTAGCATACAATAGCAAGATATAAGCACACAGTCAGGCATATCTGGGTACTGACCTACCCCTTGGTCCTAAGGACCACTATCAGGGAAACTATCCCTATCATGTAACATATCATACAGATATAACTCATAACCAAACGCATATCAGAACAAGATAAATTATCACAAAGACAATTATCTCCAAAGTACTCCTCATTGGTGGGCCGGCATTGTGGCCTTAGACCCACCCCTACTGGAAGGTAACTCACCTCATACAAGTAGCTGCTGATAATCAGTGCGGGAAACCTCCGTCCGCTGCTGCTCCGGAAATCCTCCGGCTACAAACCCCACAAACACTCAGTTAGAAACTGATCTCTATACTTAGGGTAAAATGACCATTTTACCCTCAACCAAGTCAAGTCAAAGTCAAAGTCAACTTCCAGTTGACCTGACTCGTCGAGTTGGGCCATCAACTCGCCGAGTCCCTCACTCTCTACTCGTCCCCATCCGCGACCCTACTCGTCGAGTTGGGCCGACAACTCGACGAGTTCTTCTCCCATTCAAAAGCCACAAGGAAACTCATCCGACTCGGCGAGTCCAAGAACAACTCGCCGAGTCCTACGAGCAGATCCTCTACTCGCTTCCAAATCCTCACCAGAGCATCCCTCTTGAGGATTTGGGGTTTTGGGGCTATCGCTACTCGATAAATTGCTAATTCCGCGAGTAGTGACGAAGGGTTGGACCTTCTACACTTAAACCCCTCTGAACTCAGTAACTGTTCATATGACTCGCCGAGTTTGAAGAACAACTCGTCGAGTTCTAGGTAATCTTCATAGGACTCGCCGAGTGGTTCATCCAACTCGTCGAGTCTAAGACCATCTTCATAGAACTCGCCGAGTGCACTTTCGCACTCGCCGAATCCATTCAACTCTCCTCCTATACAGACCAAATCTGAGACATGCAACGGTTCCAAACCATAGATCTAAGCTCCTAGGGCATGCTTATCATGTAAAGTTGCAAACTTTACATGCATGCATGGCCCTATGAGCTCCAAAAGGCAATTCCAAGCTCTTTATGAGGTCAAACACTTAATAGGGACCTCAATCACTTCAACCACAGAAACTTTACACTTCCAAGATGTCCATAAGGTCCAGATCTGAAGCCCTTTCAGAACATAGAGCATAAACACATAGAGTTTGAGGTTTTAGGGCTTAAAAACCACAATTTAGGGACAAAAGGGGATCTAATGAACTAGAGATCAAGGTAGGAACTTTTCTACCTGAATGGAAGCCTTTCACAGAGTAGATTTCGGATCTACTTCCCCTCCTTGCACCCTTCAACCTTCTCCTTCTTCTTCTAAGCTCCAACTTCCTTCACAAAGCCAAAATCACTCACAAGAACAATATGGGGGGCTAGGGTTTCGCTCTACAGCTCTTCTGGAAGTGTTAGGGGCAAGGGAGGCCGAGTTAGAGTGTTTAAATAGGGTGCGCACTCCTGGATTAGGGTTTTTGTCCAAACAGCAGCTTACTCGCCGAGTCCGGGACCCGACTCGGCGAGTCCACAACTTAAACCCCGTGCCCCTTCCCGCTTCTACTCGGCGAGTCGATCCTTTGACTCACCGAGTCCAAGGCCAAGATGCAAAATGCATAAAGAATTAAATAAAAGAATATGTACCAAGAACCAGGTGCTACAAATCTCCCCCACTTATTTTAGACTTCGTCCTCGAAGTCTGCTGCTCGATCCTGAAACAGCTCGGGGTAATGCTCCATCATCTCGTCCACTGGCTCCCAAGTCCACTACGACCCCTTACGGTGCTGCCATTGCACCTTCACGAGTTCCACTTTCTTGTTCCTCAGATCCTTCGACTTCCGGTCGAGGATCGCTATAGGCCGCTCGATGTAATTCAGGCTGTCATCAACCTGAATGTCCTCCAAGGGTACCACTGCTGAGTCGTCCACCAGGCACTTCCGCAGCTGAGAGACGTCGAAAGTGTTGTGGATCTGACTGAGTTCGGCTGGCAGATCCAGCCGGTACGCCACCTTGCCCACCCGGGCTACAACCCTCAAGGGTCCAATGTACCTGGGGCCCAACTTGCCCCGCTTCCTGAATCGGATGACACCCTTCCATGGCGACACCTTCAGGAGAACCATATCCCCGACCTGGAATTCTAGGTCTGATCGGCGCTTGTCGGCATAACTTTTCTGCCGACTCTGAGCAGTCTGAAGCCTGCTCCGGACCTGCTGAATCTTTTCTGTCGTCTTGAGCACTACTTCGGTGCTCCCCATTACCCTCTGGCCAACCTCGCCCCAACATATCGGGGTCCTGCACCTCCTCCCATACAACATCTCGAAGGGAGGACGGTCGATACTCGCATGATAGCTATTATTATACGAGAACTCTGCCAACGGGAGGTAGGTATCCCAACTACCTCCGAAATCTGAAACACATGCCCGCAGCATATCCTCCAGAGTCTGGATGGCCCGCTCGCTCTGGCCATCCGTCTGCGGGTGAAAAGCGGTGCTAAAATGCAGACGAGTACCCAACTCGTCATGAAACTTCTTCCAAAACCTGGAAGTAAACCGCACATCTCTGTCTGAAATCACCGAAACTGGCACTCCGTGTCGCGCCACCACCTCCCTGATATAGATATCGGCCAATTTCTCGGCCGAGATGCTCTCCTGAATCGGGATAAAGTGGGCGCTCTTGGTCAATCGATCGACAATGACCCAGATCGAATCCACTCCCCGCGCGGTCCTGGGAAACTTGGTGATAAAATCCATCGTGATGTCTTCCCATTTCCACAGCAGAATATCCAACGGTTGCATCTTGCCGTGTGGTCTCTGATGCTCGGCCTTGACCTTCCTGCAGGTCAAGCACCGTTCCACGTACCATGCCACATCCCGCTTCATGCAGGGCCACAAATAGTCCAGACGAAGATCCATATACATCTTCGTCGCCCCGGGATGAATGGAGAATTGGGATTTATGTGCCTCCTCCATTAGGACCTGGCGCACGCCTCCATGGTAAGGGACCCACACCCTACGGTGAAGAGTCAATAACCCTCGGCTATCATAGTCGAAAGAGGAAACCTGTCCCACAATCCGCTCACTCTTCCGATGTTCCTCCTTCATAGCCTCCTGCTGAGCCTCCCGGATCCGCTCCAGAAGCGGGGTCACCACTGCCATCCTCAGACAGATATCCCTGATCGGCGCTGCCTTGCGGCTAAGCGCACCGGCCACGACATTGGCCTTCCCCGGATGGTAAAGGATCTCACAATCATAATCCTTTACCACATCAAGCCACCGACGCTGTCTCATATTCAGATATGGCTGGTCCATGAGATACCTCAAACTCTTGTGGTCCGTGTAAATCGTACAACGAACCCCATAGAGGTAATGACGCCAAATCTTGAGGGCGAAACAACAGCCCCTAACTCCAAATCATGTGTCGGGTAGTTCACCTCGTGAGGCTTCAGCTGCCTCGACGCATAGGCGATGACATCCCCTCTCTGCATCAATATTGCACCCAAACCTGCGATGGATGCATCGCAATACACAACAAAATCCTCCATGCCCTCTGCCAGGGCTAAAATTGGCGCCTCGCACAATCTCTGTCTCAATGCCTCGAATGCGGCCTGCTGCTCAAGCCCCCAGCGATACACCACCGACTTCTTAGTCAGTCGGGTGAGCGGAACTGCTATATTGGAGAAGTCCTGAATGAATCTCCGATAGTAGCCTGCCAAACCTAGAAAGCTCCGAATCTCAGATGGAGACCTCGGAACCTCCCAACTCATCACAGCCTCCACTTTGGCCGGATCTACCAAAATCCCGTTCTGGTTGACAAGGTGCCCAAGAAACTGCACCTCGCGCAACCAGAACTCACACTTGGAGAACTTAGCATACAAGTTCTCCCTCCTCAAAGTCTCCAGAACCTCCCGCAGATGCTCCTCATGCTGCTCTCACGTCTTGGAGTAAACCAAGATATCGTCGATAAACACTATCACAGACCGGTCTAACATCGGTCTACATATGCGGTTCATGAGGTCCATGAACGCGGCAGGAGCATTGGTGAGCCCAAACGGCATCACTACGAACTCATAATGGCCATAGCGCGTCCAAAATGCGGTCTTCTGCACATCCTCCTCTCTGACCCTCATCTGATGATAACCTGAACGCAAATCAATCTTAGAGAACCAAGATGCTCCCTGTAACTGGTCAAAGAGATCATCAATCCTTGGGAGTGGGTAACGGTTCTTCACTGTTACCTTGTTCAGCTCCCGATAATCTATACACATCCGATGCGACCCGTCCTTCTTCCTCACAAACAGAATCGGGGCTCCCCAGGGTGAACTGCTCGGTCTAATGAAACCCTTGTCCAACAGCTCCTGCAGCTGTGTAGACAACTCCTGCATCTCAGGAGGAGCCAACCGATATGGTGCCTTGGCTAGCGGAGCCGCACCAGGGACTAGGTCGATCCTGAACTCCACCTGTCGCTCCGGAGGTATCGCAGGCAACTCCTCGGGGAATACGTCCGCAAACTCTCGTACCACAGGTACATCGTCCACCGTCGCCCTACCCGTCTCCCGGGTATCCATAACATACGCGACATAACCTGCGCAACCCTACTGGAGATAACACTTAGCTCTCGCTGCTGAACATAAAGCTGGTCCTTGCTGCGGCCTCTCGCCCTGAATCACCAGCTCTCCCCCACTTGGGGTCCTGACCCGCACCAACTGCTGCGCGTAGTCGATCACTGCCCCATTAGGGCTGAGCCAATCCATGCCTATAATCACCTTGTTCCCACACAATGGAATGGGAACCAAGTCTACCAAGTAGCGCTCCTCAAATAACCTCAGCACACAATCTCGGAAGACCTCAGATGCTCGCACTGACCAGTCGTCCGCAATCTCGACCTTTAGACGGCAATCCAACATGCCCGAAGACTCAGAAAACTTCTTGCTAAGCGCAAGAGAAAAAAAATGATCGGGTAGCACCCGAATCAAACAATACCTGAACTGGGATGCGGTTCACATGGAACGATCCTAAACAAAGCACATATCAATATCACAAACATCATATACATAAATCATAGGGAAAGAATCATACCCATCACCACATCGGGTGCAGCGCGTGCCTCCTCGGCTGTCAGCTGAAATGCTCGGCTCCGCACCATTGGAGCCTCTGTCTAGACCTTCCGGCCATCTGTAACCCGCGCCGTCCCTGAGGCCGGCGTCGCTGCTGGCACTGTTGCTGACGCTGCTGTCAATCTCGGGCAATTGGCCCTTTTGTGGCCCCTCTGATTGCAATGGAAGCAAATCAGGTCTGTCATCTGTACCGCAGGGGCGGGGGCAGTACAATCCCTGCCGAAATGCCCCACCTTGTCGCACTTATAGCAGCCCGAACCCGGCCCAGTGCGACAAGCTCCCTCATGTGATCGACCGCACTTTCCACAGCGGTCCCGTCTTGCCTGGCCTTTCGGCCTACCATCAGATCCCTTGGGCTTCTTCCCCGAAGCCCCGGTCGTCAGCCCCTCCACTGCCTTCCTCTTCTGGACGTGGTCCAGATCAATCTCCCTCTCCCTAGCCCTGGCAATCATGGAATCCAAGGTAGGGCAAGCTGAAAAACTGACATGCTCCCGAATGTCAGCTCGTAGCATGTCATGGTAGCGGGTCCTCCTCATATCCTCATCACCCGCATACTGGGGCACCAGCAATGCCCTCTCCCGGAACTTGGCGGTGATCTCCGCCATAGTCTCCGTAGTCTGCCTCATATCCAAAAGCTCCCTGGCCAGCCGCTGAAGCTCCACAGCTGGCGCAAACTCCGCCCTGAATCTGGTCACAAAGTCCGACCAAGTCATAGCCTCAACAGCCGAGGCTCCCAATGAGTCACCAACAGACTCCCACCAATCTCTAGCCCTGTCTCGCAAGCATCCTGCTGCATATCTCACCTTCGACCCCTCTGGGCAGAAGCTCGTCAGCTGCGCATACTCAATGTCCGCAATCCATCGTCTGGCAGCAATGGGGTCCTTCGCCCCATGGAAATCCGGCGCACCACTACCCCTGAAGTCCTTAAAGGACAGTGTGCGAGATCCTGACTGGCCAGATGCCATGTCACTCCTGAATGATCGGAGGCGATCCTCCATCAGCTCAACAATCCCCTCCTTGATCAACCCGAAGATGATAGGGGTCGACTCAAGGATGCCTCTCGTGATCTCAGACGCGATGAACTCGCGCAGCCCGTCATCAACCTGCTCGGATCCCGCACCCGAGCCTGATCCCGATCCTGATCCGGAACCCCCTGTTCCATGACGTGTGGTCACCATGCTGAAAATACACGCATAAATGTCAGGATCATACATATACTCGAGAGATCTAACACACTCTCCAAGGTCTCTGGTTCCATCTAGGCCCTCCTTGGTTCGAGTACAGGTCCTCTGCTTTCAGTAGTACGGGCCCATACTACCTTCCACATCTACCTGTACTTTCCTCAAGGATTGCTTCGACTTCACCAAGTCCCTTTTACCGATACCCTTTCCACTGACCTCGTCCTAGGCTTCCCTAGGGCACTCTCCGACCTACCCTCCGCCATCAGCTGCACCAGGAGCCCCTACCATTTCCCCCTAACTAACTTGCATGTACTGTTACATATCCGCTCCTTAGTTAGTTGGAAATAGCCAGAACCCCCATAGCACAAAGCAAGCAGCATTCATGCATCGAGTAACCAAATCAGGCATAACCTATACAGGCCATCCTACTGCTGACTAAACAGTCCTAGCATACAGCTCATACAACAGGCATATAAGGCATCCTCCTAGATCCTTAGCCCTAACTAGCATGCAATTATCAGAATCATATATCAGGCACACAAGGCATCTTCCTAGATCCTTAGTCCTATTCTAGCATGCAATTCTGAATCAAAGCCATATAGCATAACATGTATGGGTATCTTGGGGAAAACTTACTTGAGCCCGGCCGGTCGCATGCATCACACACCTTGTCTTTCTTAAAATCCTTCCGTTTAGATTTTTAGAAAACCATTTTATTGCAAAAATCTTTTAGCCCCTTAGTTTGAGTCCAGACACCCCCGAGGGCGTGTCCGAATCCCTCAAACCAGGGCTCTGATAACAACTTTTAATTAAATTGTTCATAAAACATTCACTAGAAAATATTGAATCAACACGTCATCTCATAAAATCAAGTATCATGTTTCAACCCACAACATAAGCAAATAACATATCAGAGTACAATCCCAGAAAACACCGTGCGGAAAATCAAATGTGTGTGTGATGCCATGCTACGCCGTCGACTCCTTCCCCTTAGACGAAGAGGTACCTGAAACCAAAAACTGAAACCGTAAACACAAAGCTTAGTGAGTTCCCCCATCATACCACATACCATACAATACCATCGGTAACTGGGGACTATTCCACCCCCTACCACTAGCATACAATAACAATATATAAGCACACAGTCAGGCATATCTGGGTACTGACCTACCCCTTGGTCCTAAGGACCACTATCAGGGAAACTATCCCTATCATGTAACATATTATACAGATATAACTCATAACCAAACGCATACCAGAACAAGATAAATTATCACAAAGAGAATTATCTCCTAAGTACTCCTCATTGGTGGGCCGGCATTGTGGCCTTAGACCCACCCCTACTGGAAGGTAACTCACCTCATACAAGTAGCTGCTGATAATCAGTGCGGGAAACCTCCGTCCGCTGCTGCTCCGGAAATCCTCCGGCTACAAACCCCACAAACACTCAGTTAGAAACTGATCTCTATACTTAGGGTAAAATGACCATTTTACCCTCAACCAAGTCAAGTCAAAGTCAAAGTCAACTTCCAGTTGACCCGACTCGCCGAGTTGGGCCATCAACTCGCCGAGTCCCTCACTCTCTACTCGTCCCCATCCGCGACCCTACTCGTCGAGTTGGGCCGACAACTCGACGAGTTCTTCTCCCATTCGAAAGCCACAAGGAAACTCATCCGATTCGCCGATTCCGGGAACAACTCGCCGAGTCCCACGAGCAGATCCCCTACTCGCTTCCAAATCCTCACCAGAGCATCCCTCTTGAGGATTTGGGTTTCTGTGGCTATCGCTACTCGATAAATTGCTAATTTCGCGAGTAGTGACGAAGGGTTGGACCTTCTACACTTAAACCCCTCTTAATTTAGTAACTGCTCATATGACTCGCCGAGTTTGAAGAACAACTCATCGAGTTCCAGGCAATCTTCATAGGACTCGCCGAGTGGTTCATCCAACTCGTCGAGTCTAAGACCATCTTCATAGAACTCGCCGAGTGCACTTTGGCACTCGCCGAGTCCATTCAACTCTCCTCCCATACAGACCAAATCTGAGACATGCAATGGTTCCAAACCATAGATCTAAGCTCCTAGGGCATGCTTATCACGTAAAGTTGCAAACTTTACGTGCATGCATGGCCCTATGAGCTCCAAAAGGCAATTCCAATCTCTTTATGAGGTCAAACACTTAATAGGGACCTCAATCACTTCAACCACAGAAACTTTACACTTCCAAGATGTCCATAAGGTCCAGATCTGAAGCCCTTTCAGAACATAGAGCATAAACACATAGAGTTTGAGGTTTTAGGGCTTAAAAACCACAATTTAGGGACAAAAAGGGATCTAGTGAACTAGAGATCAAGGTAGGAACTTTTCCACCTGAATGGAAGCCTTTCACAGAGTAGATTTCGGATCTACTTCCCCTCCTTGCACCCTTCAACCTTCTCCTTCTTCTTCTAAGCTCCAACTTCCTTCACAAAGCCAAAATCACTCACAAGAACAATATGGGGGCAAGGGTTTCGCTCTACAGCTCCTCTGGAAGTGTTAGGGGCAAGGGAGGCCGAGTTAGAGTGTTTAAATAGGGTGCACACTCCTGGATTAGGGTTTTTGTCCAAACAGCAGCTTACTCGCCGAGTCCGGGACCCGACTCGGCGAGTCCACAACTTAAACCCCGTGCCCCTTCCCGCTTCTACTCGACGAGTCGATCCTTTGACTCGCCGAGTCCAAGGCCAAGATGCAAAATGCACAAAGAATTAAATAAAAGAATACGTACCAAGAACCAGCTGCTACATCATAAAGTTACGGTGAGTTGATAGACTTTTCGTAAACCTTGTACACAATCGAAAACTACTTTCCGGAAACGGTTCGACTAGTCAAATTAGATTATTATTAAATGTCGATTATACCAATATATGCATTATGAAATATGTTACTGTTTTGCCTTCTGTGACATTTGCATGCTTAGTAAATTTGGTTGATATGCCTATCTTGGTACTTGATATAATTAATTGCAACTATGATATGCTATATGAAATGTTTGATATTTGACTATGACCTTGTTGAGTATCTTCTTGGTATAAATGTTATGAATCTTGATTATGATAATACGAATATTGCATGCTTGTGAATCTTGATTATGATAATACGAATATTGCATGATTGTACTGGATTTACGATTGATTATGCGGGGTTATGCATAGAGGGCAAGGGTAGAACCTAACACCTAGCATGAAACCCTATCTGGATACATTCGAGCCTGGTTGGTTGAAAAATACCTTCTAGGAAAAGAGCTTAAGCCATTTACGAGTTGCTCGGTCTTTCTAGATGCCCGTGCGACACATGGTACGCGTACATTTCGGTGTTTACGGACTGGAGTGATGTTGGCCATTCGAACGAGGCTTGTAAAAACATCACGTAGGTGTTGGGAGGTGGCGGACGAATGCCACTGCTTGTACCAACACCAGAACGACACCGCGATGTACTTGTACATTGCATAGTCGGAGTAGTGAAAGTGGAGTCTTGGAGTCGGTGTGACGGGTGGGAGTCGCGAACCACCTAAAGCATTTGGCTGGCCAGGCACACAAGTAGCGAACGAGTTTTTCCCTTGGGGTTAGGTATCACTATGAGACTACCTACGCCTATACGATTATGATACATTCCTTTGGATGATATATGATTAAGATATGATTGTGCATGAAATACGATTGATGTTACACAAATGAATGATATGTGAACGGATGATACAAAATTGAATGATTGAATTTTATGTGAAAGATGATTGATTAATGATTGATATGTGAGTTTTGTTTATATGATTATAATTTGAATGATTGACCCGTTAGGGGATGGTATGTTTTCCCTTTGATTGTGTACAAACTCCTATTGGCTCACGAAGCATTTGCTGACACTTGTTTCTTTGGTTTGTGCCTTTATGATTGGTCCAGGTAGCTTAGAAGCTTGGCTTGGTGAGATGGGGTCATTTTTGGGTAGTTTATCCTTAGAATAAAGATGCCACTTGGAAACGTTATTTAATTATTGATACTTATGCTTCCGCTACAATTAAATACTTTTGATATTTTGGTTTTGAATTAAACGTAACGTTGTGGTTTGAAATGTTTTTGAAATAAACAATGTTTTCAGTCTTCCGTTGCATTTTCCGTTAAAAGATTTTAGAATAAATAAAAAAAATTGAGCAAAAATCATGACGTTACAAGTTGGTATCAGAGTCATGCTGTGAGTGAACTGAATACAAATGCTGGTGTTCAGACTCACAGTTTGGTTGGCTCAATTAGGACCTTTAGGTACTTAAAGGGGGGAGGGTGTGTGTTGAGCGTTGTAGGATAGTTGCTTATAAACTTTCCCTTCCTAATATTTGTATATGCATCTAAAAAAAGAAACTCTTTATAAATTAGGATAATGTCGAACGCTGAGGAGAATGTGAATGTTGGAGGAGCGACCGGCAGCCAGAACAACCGCACTCCCGGGACACCGCCGTTCATGTTTCAAACCCCACCCATTAACCGCCAGCCACGAGCCCAACCGTTGCAGAGCGCACGCAGCACATCGAGTGCCGCAATCATTGCTGATCTTCAGGAGCAGCTCCATGAGCGGGATAGGACGTTGGAGCAGATGCGACAGGCGATGCATGCCGCCGGACTATTGCCACTTGACGGTGACAACGAGGGTGGAGATCAATCGTTTGATGACGAGGCACATAGTCGTTCCGTGCCAAGGCAGGAGTACGTTGGAGCTGTCAGACACCGAGGGAGTTCATTCAAAACCTTCATGGACTGTAAGCCGCATACCTTTGAGGGAGGCGAGAGTGCTGTGGCGTGCCTTTGTTGGATTAGGAAGATGGACCAAACCTTCCGATCTGGTGAATTTACTGAGGACCAGAAGGTGAACTATGCTGTGCGAATGTTTGACAAAGAAGCACTCGAGTGGTGGGACACTATTGATGTACGACTCACTGAGGCCACTCGGAGGGCTATGACTTGGGCGACTCTTAGTAACAAGGTGAAAGATCGTTTCTGCAGTGAAGGTAGCATACAACAGGCCCAACGAGAGTTTTTGACTCTGCAGAAAGGTAGCTTGACAATTGCTAAGGATAACACTACCTTCACTGAGAAGTCACAGTTTGCTACTGATTACTGCCCGACCGAGGAGAAGTTGATTCGTCACTATGTGGAGGGGTTTCCATTTGAGTACCGTGCAGTTGTGAGATTGAAGACCACTTTAGTCGAGGCCATGGATGAGGCCCGCAAGATAGAGAATGATATAGCCATTCGGGATCGTACCACAACAAGGTCCGTGGAAAAGCGCAAGTGGGAGGCTTCATCTGATTCCTTAAAGAAGAAGAGTCACCATCAGATACAGAGCGACAAACCAGAGTACTGTAAGAAATGTCACTCTTCACATAGAGGTCCATGCAACAGTAGTACCGTGAGCTGTAGACGTTGCGGTAAAATGGGACATCGTCATGAGGATTGTAAAAGTACTGAGCTGATGTGCTATAATTGCAGACAGAAGGGTCATATCAGTGCCCAGTGTCCCAATCCCATGGTTGAAATGGGTGCTGGTGGGAAGAAAGATGAAGCATCAAAGGTGAAAGCACGTGCTTTTAATATGACAACTGATGAGGTAACTTTCAGAACTTTCTTAGTTAATTATATACATGCTTATGTGTCATCTGTGATTGTGTGTTATCCGTGTTTGTGTGTTACCTGTGATCTTGTTTTATCTGATGCTAGTATTAGTAAATATTTGGTATCACTTCTGTGCTCATATGTAGTATACAACGAACTCGAGGAGTTTTGAAGTTAAATATTATGGTATCCGTTTTTGAACCGGTTGTAACACGGGTAATGTTTGATATTTGTGTTATCTCGTTTAGCGAACACATTTTTCATATGACATTGATTCATTTTGTGATTATAACTTGATGAGACGACTTAGGGACAAATTGATGCAATTATTTAGAGATTCCGAGGACGGAATCTTCTTAAGTAGGGAAGAATTGTAACGACCCAAAAATTCTTTACGTTAGTGAAGTTAGTTTTCTGTTACGTAGAATTAAGCTTTACGTGCGTTTACGGTGTGAGATTAGATATGTTTAATATTTAACAAAATAAACGAAAACATATTTAATTAGTGGTTTAAGAATTTAATATAGATTAAAACAATTTATAAGATTTATATAATAGTTAATATGTGTTAAAGGTATTTAAGTAATATTATGATTTAATTAACACTCAAAGTATTAAAAAAATGGTTTATTTTATATGTAAAAAGAAATTAAGCGGTTATAACAAAAAAAAACATGATATTAAAATATGGTGAGGGTCATTATTAATACAAGTATCAAAGATAAGGGGATATAATTGTAAATTACAATTCAATTTGTGAATTGAATTATCCAGGTAACTTACGTTTGTATATTAGTTTTAAATAACCCTATGCGATTAGGAAAACTGCCGCAACCTAACTGTTCTTCTTCGTTTCCATTACCATATCGATTCGCATACTTCCCCTACACCCTAAATACACCGATCAAACCCCTTCCTTGGGGCCGCCATATTTACATCGACCACAGAAGAAGGAAGAGAGGGAAAAGCAAAATGAGAACAAGATAGTAAAACAGGAGAGAGTGAGGCTATAAAAAAAAAGAGAATTTCGAGACAGTCGTGATCTTGGAGACGTCCTCAGGTCCTTCGAGAGTGCAGGAAAGAAGCAAAACACATTTGGCCTTGTTCTTACTGTTGTGCGATCAACACTAGGTATGTAGATACTAACTCGGGGTTGAATGTCTGAAATTGTTATTATGATCACTCTTGCTACCAAAAGCCGAATCAAAGCCTATGTCACTATGTGTTGTGAGATGATTTATGCCTCCTTATATACTCGATCCCAGCAGCCCTATATGTTGGTGTTTTAACCCTTTTTAGTTATTGAATGACTTTGAATCTGTACCTAAGCATGTCTTGATTACTATCCGCGCCTCGTTGCCAATGTTTCTTTTGTAAGACCCTTGTTAGCTGCCCGATCTCTTTTTCCATTGGCCTCGAATAATACCATACATAGAGTGGTCATCATGGGTTTATAAGTTAAAAATTCTTCGTAACCTTATATTCTAATTGATATTTGGAGATTCTTATACCAGTTCAAACCCTTATACAAATTCACCTACTATTTATAAATTATAGTACAATTATTTTGGCCACTTTTAGAATAAAATATGAAGTTACATTTAAAATCGTGGGTAACAAGTTATATGATTTAAATTTACAAAATGCCAAGTAAAATGGAAGGTGTTTTAACAAATAATAATGAATCATGCTGAATAATTCCTAAGTTAATGTGGTAATATATTTTGACTTAATATCATTACATCATTATTAATAAGACTAAATAATGAGATTGGGCCATGGACGCATTATTTTGGTTACAGTGATTAATAGTATGTTGATGTGGTTCAAAGTTCTTTAATGATGTTATTAAACCGTATATATAACTTTTACTTACATTGTAAATTGTAGTAAAATTTTCAAGAAGATTAATAAGAGTATAACGTTATTAATTGGCTAACATGTTTTATTATAAGTTTTTCTATTAGTTAAAAATGGACACAAGAGTATAATTGCATGTATTATGTTTAGGTCATCGACGACTTAACGAGATTACGAGGTGACGGATAGGGCAACCCTATATATCATAAAGTTACGATGAGTTGATAGACTTTTCGTAAACGTTGTACACAATCGAAAACTACTTTCTGGAAACAGTTCGACTAGTCAAATTAGAATATTATTAATTGTCGATTATGCCAATATATGCATTATGAAATATATTATTGTTTTGCCTTCTGTGACATTTGCATGCTTAGTAAATTTGGTTGATATGCCTATCTTGGTACTTGATATAATTAATTGCAACTATGATATGCTATATGAAATGTTTGATATTTGACTATGACCTTGTTGAGTATCTTCTTGGTATAAATGTTATGAATTTTGATTATGATAATACGAATATTGCATGCTTGTGAATCTTGATTATGATAATACGAATATTGCATGATTGTACTGGATTTACGATTGATTATGGGGGGTTATGCATAGAGGGCAAGGGTAGAACCTAACACCTAGCATGAAACCCTATCAGGATACATTCGAGCCTGGTTGTTTGAAAAATACCTTCTAGGAAAAGAGCTTAAGCCATTTACGAGTTGCTCGGTCTTTCTAGATACCCGTGCGACACATGGTATGCGTACACTTCGGTGTTTGCGGACTGGAGTGATGTTGGCCATTCGAACGAGGCTTGTACAAACATCACGTAGGTGTTGGGAGGTGGCGGACGAATGCCACTGCTTGTACCAACACCAGAACGACACCGCGATGTACTTGTACATTGCATAGTCGGAGTACTGAAAGTGGAGTCTTGGGGTCGGTGTGACGGGTGGGAGTCGCGAACCACCTAAAGCATTTGGCTGGCCAGGCACACAAGTAGCAAACGGGTTTTTCCCTTGGGGTTAGGTATCACTATGAGACTACCTATGCCTATACGATTATGATACATTCATTTCATATGATGATATATGATTACGATATTTATTGTGCATGAAATACGATTGATGTTACACAAATGAATGATATGTGAACGGATGATACAAAATTGAATGATTGAATTTTATGTGAAAGATGATTGATTAATGATTGATATGTGAGTTTTGTTTATATGATTATAATTTGAATGATTGACCCGTTAGGGGATGGTATGTTTTCCCTTTGATTGTGTACAAACTCCTATTGGCTCACGAAGCATTTGCTGACACTTGTTTCTTTGCTTTGTGCCTTTATGATTGGTCCAGGTAGCTTAGAAGTTTGGCTTGGTGAGATGGGGTCATTTTTGGGTAGTTTATCCTTAGAATAATGATGCCACTTGGAAACGTTATTTAATTATTGATACTTATGCTTCCGCTACAATTAAATACTTTTGATATTTTGGTTTTGAATTAAACGTAACGTTGTGGTTTGAAATGTTTTTGAAATAAACAATGTTTTCAGTCTTCCGTTGCATTTTCCGTTAAAAGATTTTAGAATAAATAAAAAAAATTGAGCAAAAATCATGTCGTTACAAGTTAGTATCAGAGCCGTGCTGTGAGTGAACTGAAAACAAATGTCGGTGTTTAGACTCACAGTTTGGTTGGCTCAATTAGGACCTTTAGGTACTTAAAGGGGGGAGGGTGTGTGTTGAGCGTTGTAGGATAGTTGCTTATAAACTTTCCCTTCCTAATATTTATATATGCATCTAAAAAAGAAACTCTTTATAAATTAGGATAATGTCGAACGCTGAGGAGAATGTGAATGTTGGAGGAGCGACCGGCAGCCAGAACAACCGGACTCCCGGGACACCGCCGTTCATGTTTCAAACCCCACCCATTAACCGCCAGCCACGAGCCCAACCGTTGCAGAGCGCACGCAGCACAGCGAGTGCCGCAATTATTGCTGATCTTCAAGAGCAGCTCCAGGAGCGGGATAGGACGTTGGAGCAGATGCGACAGGCGATGCATGCCGCCGGACTATTGCCACTTGATGGTGACAACGAGGGTGGAGATCAATCGTTTGATGACGAGGCACATAGTCGTTCCGTGCCAAGGCAGAAGTTCGTTGGAGCTGTCAGACACCGAGGGAGTTCATTCAAAACCTTCATGGACTGTAAGCCGCCTACCTTTGAGGGAGGCTAGAGTGTTGTGGCGTGCCTTTGTTGGATTAGGAAGATGGACCAAACCTTCCGATCTGGTGAATTTACTGAGGACCAGAAGGTGAACTATGTTGTCCGAATGTTTGACAAAGAAGCACTCGAGTGGTGGGACACTATTGACGCACGACTCACTGAGGCCACTCGGAGGGCTATGACTTGGGCGCTTCTTAGTAACAAGGTGAAAGATCATTTCTGCAGTGAAGGTAGCATACAACAGGCCCAACGAGAGTTTTTGACTCTGCAGAAAGGTAGCATGACAATTGCTAAGTATAACACTACCTTCACTGAGAAGTCACAGTTTGCTACTGATTACTGCCCGACCGAGGAGAAGTTGATTCGTCACTATGTGGAGGGGTTTCCATTTGAGTACCGTGCAGTTGTGAGATTGAAGACCACTTTAGTCGAGGCCATAGATGAGGCCCGCAAGATAGAGAATGATATAGCCATTCGGGATCGTACCACAACAAGGTCCGTGGAAAAGCGCAAGTGGGAGGCTTCATCTGATTCCTTAAAGAAGAAGAGTCACCATCAGATACAGAGCGACAAACCAGAGTACTGTAAGAAATGTCACTCTTCACATAGAGGTCCATGCAACAGTAGTACCGTGAGCTGTAGACGTTGCGGTAAAATGGGACATCGTCATGAGGATTGTAAAAGTACTGAGCTGATGTGCTATAATTGCAGACAGATGGGTCATATCAGTGCCCAGTGTCCCAATCCCAAGGTTGAAATGGGTGCTGGTGGGAAGAAAGATGAAGCATCAAAGGTGAAAGCACGTTCTTTTAATATGACAACCGATGAGGTAACTTTCAGAACTTTCTTAGTTAATTATATACATGCTTATGTGTCATCTGTGCTTGTGTGTTATCCGTGTTTGTGTGTTACCTGTGATCTTGTGTTATCTGATGCTAGCATTAGTAAATATTTGGTATCACTTCTGTGCTCATATGTAGTATACAACGAACTCGAGGAGTTTTGAAGTTAAATATTATGGTATCCGTTTTTGAACCGGTTGTAACACGGGTAATGTTTGATATTTGCGTTGTCTCTTTTAGCGAACACATTTTTCCTATGACATTGATTCATTTTGGGATTATAACTTGATGAGACGACTTAGGGACAAATTGATGCAATTATTTAGAGATTCCGAGGACGGAATCTTCTTAAGTAGGGAAGAATTGTAACGACCCAAAAATTCTCTACGTTAGTGAAGTTAGTTTTCTGTTACGTAGAATTAAGCTTTACGTGCGTTTACGGTGTGAGATTAGATATGTTTAATATTTAACAAAATAAAAGAAAACATATTTAATTAGTGTTTTAAGAATTTAATATAGATTAAAACAATTTATAAGATTTAATTAATAGTTAATATGTGTTAAAGGTATTTAAGTAATATTATGATTTAATTAACACTCAAAGTATTAAAAAAATGGTTTATTTTATATGTAAAAAGAAATTAAGCGGTTATAACAAAAAAAACATCATATTAAAATATGGTGAGGGTCATTATTAATACAAGTATCAAAGATAAGGGGATATAATTGTAAATTACAATTCAATTTGTGAATTGAATTATCCAGGTAACTTACGTTTGTATATTAGTTTTAAATAACCCTATGCGATTAGGAAAACTACCGCAACCTATCTGTTCTTCTTCGTTTCTGTTACCATATTGATTCGCATACTTCCCCTACACCCTAAATACACCGATCAAACCCCTTCCTTGGGACCGCCATATTTACATCGACCACAGAAGAAGGAAGAGAGGGAAAAGCAAAATGAGAACGAGATAGTAAAACAGGAAAGAGTGAGGCTATAAAAAAAGAGAATTTCGAGACAGTTGTGATCTTGGAGACGTCCTCAGGTCCTTCGAGAGTGCAGGAAAGAAGCAAAACACATTTGGCCTTGTTCTTACTGTTGTGCAATCAACACCAGGTATGTAGATACTAACTCGGGGTTGAATGTCTGAAATTGTTATTATGATCACTCTTGCTACCAAAAGCCGAATCAAAGCCTATGTCACTATGTGTTGTGAGATGATTTATGCCTCCTTATATACTCGATCCCAGTAGCCCTATATGTTAGTGTTTTAACCCCTTTTAGTTATTGAATGAATTTGAATCTGTACCTAAGCATGTCTTGATTATGATAATATGAATATTGCATGCTTGTGAATCTTGATTATGATAATACGAATATTGCATGCTTGTGAATCTTGATTATACGAGTATCTTCTTGGTATAAATGTTATGAATCTTGATTATGATAATACGAATATTGCATGCTTGTGAATCTTGATTATGATAATACGAATATTGCATGATTGTACTGGATTTACGATTGATTATGAGGGGTTATGCATAGAGGGCAAGGGTAGAACCTAGCACTTAGCATGAAACCCTATCCGGATACATTCGAGCCCGGTTGGTTGAAAAATACCTTCTAGGAAAAGAGCTTAAGCCATTTACGAGTTGCTCGGTCATTCTAGATGCCCATGCGACACATGGTACGCGTACACTTCGGTGTTTGCGGACTGGAGTGATGTTGGCCATTCGAATGAGGCTTGTACAAACATCACGTAGGTGTTGGGAGGTGGCGGACGAATGTCACCGCTTGTACCAACACCGGAACGACACCGCGATGTACTTGTACATTGCATAGTCGGAGTAGTGAAAGTGGAGTCTTGCGGTCGGTGTGACGGGTGGGAGTCGCGAACCACCTAAAGCATTTGGCTGGCCAGGCACACAAGTAGCGAACAGGTTTTTCCCTTGGGGTTAGGTATCACTATGAGACTACCTATGCCTATACGATTATGATACATTCCTTTGATATGATGATATATGATTACGATATGATTGTGCATGAAATACGATTGATGTTACACAAATGAATGATATGTGAACGGATGATACAAAATTGAATGATTGAATTTTATGTGAAAGATGATTGATTAATGATTGATATGTGACTTTTGTTTATATGAGTATAATTTGAATGATTGACCCGTTAGGGGATGGTATGTTTTCCCTTTGATTGTGTACAAACTCCTATTGGCTCACGAAGCATTTGCTGACACTTTTTTCTTTGCTTTGTGCCTTTATGATTGGTCCAGGTAGCTTAGAAGCTTGGCTTGGTGAGATGGGGTCATTTTTGGGTAGTTTATCCTTAGAATAAAGATGCCACTTGGAAACGTTATTTAATTATTGATACTTATGCTTCCACTACAATTAAATACTTTTGATATTTTGGTTTTGAATTGAACATAACGTTGTGGTTTGAAATGTTTTTGAAATAAACAATGTTTTTAGTATTCCGTTGCATTTTCCGTTAAAAGATTTTAGAATAAATGAAAAAAAATTGAGCAAAAATCATGACGTTACATTTATGCTTATATTGTATCTGATCTTGTATAGGGACTTTGTTAGTCAATGGTATGACTACTCATGTTATGTTTGATTTGTGTGCGAGCCGATCCTTTGTATCTCTTGCGCTTAGCAAGAAGTTTAGTGATGCTCCTGGGATTCTGGATTATCCGTTGGAGGTCGAGATTGTTTATGATCGTTCTGTGAGTGCTTCGAGGGTTCATCATAGATGTGTACTAAACCTATTCAGTGAGAAGTACTATATTTATTTGGTGCTGATTCCACTACGAGGGTTGAAGGTTATTATCGGGATGGATTGGTTGGGTCCTAATTGGGACATGATTGACTGTGAGCGCCAGCTAGTGGGAGTTTGAACCCCAAGTGGGGGAGAGCTCGTTATTCCTTGCGAGGGAGCTTCACATGGGGGGGCTCTTTGTTCAGCTGCGAGGGTCAGGATATATCTTCAGCAGGGTTGTTCTGGGTTTCTGGCTTATTTGGTGGATACTCGGGTTGGGGGCACAACCACGTTGAGTGAGGTGCCCGTTGTTTGGGATTTCCCCGATGTGTTTCCTTAGGATTTTCTACGAGTGCCTCCTGAGAGGTAGGTCAAGTTCCGTATTGATTTAGTTTCTGGTGCGGCCCTAATATCCAAGGCACTGTATCTCTTGGCACCACTGGAGATGTAAGAACCGTCTACGTAGCTTCAGGAGCTGCTAGACAAAGGATTTATTCGGCCGAGTAGCTCACCTTGGGAGTACCGATCCTGTTTGTGAAAAATAACGATGGCTCACAAAGGATGTGCACTGACTACCGGGAGTTGAATAAGCTAACAGTGAAGAACCGTTACCCACTCTCGAGGATCGACAACTTATTCGACCAATTTCAGGGTGCATCTTCGTTTTCCAAGATTGATTTGTGATTAGGTTACCATCAGATGAGCATCAAAGACGATGATGTTAAGAAGATGGCCTTCAGGACTCACTATGGTAACTATGAGTTCATGGCCATGCCATTTGGGCTCACCAATACACCAACAACATTCATGAATCTTATGAACTGGGTATGCATGCTGATGTTAGATCAGTCGTTGATCGTGTTTATTGATGATATTCTGGTCTACTCCAAGATCAAGGAGCAGCACGATGATCATTTGTGGTGGGTATTGAAGACTCTGAGGAGGGAGAGGTTGTATGCCAAATTCTCCAAATGCAAGTTTTGGTTGTGCGAGGTGCAGTTCTTGGGGCACATCATCAGCCTGAAGGGTATATTTGTCGATCCAGCCAAGATCGAGGTTGTAATGCGATGGGAGGTTCCAAGAACCCCATTTGAGATTTGTAGTTTCCTAGGTCTAGCGGGATATTATCGGATATTTATCCAGGATTTATCCAAGATTGTTGTACTATTGACTCGCTTGACAAAGAAAGATCAGTAGTCAGCTTTTGAGGCATTGAGACAAAGATTATACGAGGCCCGGATTCTTGCACTTCCCGAGGGAATAGATGATTTCGTGGTTTATTGTGATGCATCTATCTTGAGTTTGGGAGCTTTCCTCATGTAGCAGGGACATGTTATTGCTTGAGCTTCAAGGCAATTGAAGCCTCATGAGGTGAATTACCCTATGCACGATTTGGAGTTGGGGGTTATAGTTTTTGCCCTTAAGATTTGTAGGAACTATCTATATGGGGTTAGGTGTACTATCTACACCGACCATAAGAGCTTGAGGTACCTGATGGATCAGCCGGATTTGAATATACGGCAGCGGAGATGGTTGGATGTGGTAAAGGGTAATGATTGCGAGATCCTATACCGCCCTGGGAAGGCCAATGTAGTGGTTGATGCCTTGATTCGCAAAGTTAGTAAGTACACTTATAAGGGATATATGTCGGAGGATGGTTATCATCTCCCTTTTGTTGGATTTAATCAAGAAGGCTCAGGTGGAGGGTTTGAAAAAGGAGAATTAGAAGGCAGAGCGGATCAGGGGGAAACTTCCTCTATTCATTAGAGATATTCAGGGTTTATTGACTTAGTGTGGTAGAGTTTGGGTTCGGACTACTGGTGTGGTGAGGTAGACAGGTCTAGAAGACGCTCATAAATCAAAGTTTTCGATCCATCGGAGGGCCACGAAGATGTATATGGATTTGAAGTTGAGTTATTGGTACCCCTGTACGAAGAGTGAAGTACCGTGATTTGTGGAGCAGTGCTTGACATACCAGAATGCCAAGGTTGAATATCAGCAACCCCACAGAAAGATGCAGCCATTACTCATTCCCATGTGGAAGTGGGAATAGATCACCATAAATTTTATCACAAAGCTTCCAAGGATAACACGTGGATTCGATTCTATTTGGTTCATTATTGATAGCTTAACTAAGAGAGCGCATTTCATTTTGATTGTCAAGAGTATATCTGTGGAAAAATTAGCGGAGATTTACATTCGGGAGGTGGTGGTTCGGCACGGGGTGCCCGTATTGGTGGCTTTATACATAGATGTTCATTTCACCTCCAGGTTTTGGAGGAAGTTTCACGAGGATTTGGGTAATCAATTGCATTTTAGTATAACATACCACCCCAGACCAATGGACAGAGTGAGTGGACGATTCAGATGCTTGAAGATATGCTCTGGGCATGCATGTTAGATTTTGGAGGGAGTTGGGATACTTACCTTCCATTGGCCGAGTTCTCTTACAACAATATTTTTCATGCCAGTATTGACCAACCACCCTTCAAGATGTTGTATAGGAGGAGGTGTAGGACCCTAGTTACTTGGGGCGAGTTCGGGCATCGGGTCATGGGGAGTACTGAAGTAGTGATCAAGACCACAGAGATAATGCAATAGGTGAGACATAGATTGCGAGTCGCGCAAATCCGGTAGAAGAGTTATGCAGACCTTCGGCGTCCGAACCTCGAGTTTCAAGTGGGGGAGTTGGTGCTTCTAATGATGTCACCGTGGAAAGGTGTCATCCGGTTTTCGAAGTGGGGCAAGCTAGGTCCCCGATTTATTGGTCCATTCAGGATTTCTGTCGGGGTGGGCAAGGTTGCATACCGGTTGGATTTACCCGATGAGCTGATTCAGACCCATAACACTTTCCATGTCTCACAGTTACGGAAGTATGTAGCCGATGATTCGGCGGTGATTTGTTTGGATGATATTCAGGTTGATGGGCACCTGAATTATATGGAAAAGCTTATTGCGATTCTCGACAGAAAGACCAAGACTCTGTGTAATAAGGTGGTGAACCTGTTGAAGGTACAATGGCAGCACCGAAAGGGCTTGGAGTGGACATGGGAGTCTGAGAATGAGATGAGGGAGCACTACCCAGACTTGGTTCTAGTAGTGGACTTCAAGGACAAAGTCTGATTTAAGTAGGGGAGATTTGTAACAGCAGTGATCCATGTATATTTTTTATGTGTGGTTTGTTTCTTTAAAAAGTTTACAAGTTGTTCCTATGTTGGACGTACGAGATGGGTACATCGGGCGTAGGCAGTTAAATGATTGATTGAGGATTTCTTAAGTACATTGGGCGTATTCATGTGTTTGTTAGGCTTACTCATGCAGAGGGCAAACCCTAATTTTTAGGGTTTGGACCCCATTTAAAGAACATTATAACCTTAGACCCTCCCTCACCTTCAACCTCCATCTTCTAAACGACCCTCCTTGCAAACCTTAACATCCTTTGGTGAGATTTTGAGCTTTTTGAGTGTTGTGTGTTAATTCTTGAAGGAAAGAGATCTTTGGAGTGCTCTTGGAAGCTTCAAAACATTTGTGGATCTGGGAGTAGCACACCTCTAGCAATCTCCAGAAGATATAAAGCTCTAGACTTGACGCATATTTCTTCGGATTTAGCTATATGTAATATTTGTTCATTATTGGTCCGATAGCCTTGGATCTTGGGAGTTTGATCAACTCCAGACCTAATGAAGAGTGTTTACTTTCATTTAAGAGCATTGTGGTTCGTAAAAATGGGATCTTGATCTTTCTTAATCTGGCATGATTGATCAAGTAAGCTTTTTGTTCATGAATAACACTTAGGGTTAGATTTTGGACCCCTTGTAGCCATACAAAGGCATAAAGTTTACAACTTTGTGGTTTTAGACATTTGTTAGGGTTAGATTTGAAGTTTGGACATGAATTCTTATTGTATTAAGATCTAGATCTAGAGTTTGGCCTTCAGGGACGTTGGGTGTAACCCCGTGTATGTTGAGCGTAGTGAGGTGAGGCCTTGTGACCCTTTCGAGATCGAGATTTACTTTAGGCGTAACAAGGAGTACGTTAGAAGTTTTTGGGTGTAACCCCGTGTATGTTGAGCGTACTCTCAAAAAATCTTTTTTGTTGTTTTTGGGCCTGGGGTCTTTAGAAGTTTTGGGCTTTTGCTAGTTGGGTCATAAGTGGAAGGACAAAATGATCTTTTACCCTTGGTAAGATAAAAATATGATTTGGACCTTTATTTGTGGGTTAAACCCTGATTATTAATTAGTGTTGTTATTGGTATTATGATTAGTGTGAGGAGTAGTGTTAGCAGCAACTCGAGTGTACGTTTCAATTATCTTCAGTTCGAGGTAAGTCTTCTCACTGTGATTGTGGGTCGAAGGCACCAATGTCGTCCCACCAAGTTATTATGTAGAATGTTAACTGTTATGTGATTTTTACATGTTTTAATGATCTGGGTTGAAATAGACCCCAGGGCTAGGCCCACGAGTATAAGATGGGTTGAAACGATCGCTAGGGCTTGGCCCCAAGGCTAGGGCAATATTTGTATATTGGGTTGGAATATACCCTAGGGCTAGGCCTAGTTTTATGTCTGGTATGTGGTACTTTGGGGAACTCACTAAGCCTTGTGCTTAAACATTTAATATCGATGGTTTCAAGTACTTCTGGTTCGAAAGGGAAGGACCCGGCTTGATGACACCGCATTATCACCCTCATGATTTGTAACACCAGCAAAAATTAGGTCAAAAATAAATTGTTCAGTAACTATAATTGGGATGTACCAAGTGGTAGATATCGTTATAAGGTTATCAGAAATATAAAGAACACTAAAATCCGAGTTATAACGAAGAAGTTATGACCAATCGAAGATCCGCAACAAAACCGGTCAAAACACTATTAAGCATAAAATACGAAATTCAAATAAAATACTTTTTAGCCTTAGGTATCTGAATGAAAGTTGTAGATATCATTAAACCGTAAACATACATAAAAAGAACGTCCAAATCTGACTTCGTATGAGGAAGTTATGATTTTTCGAAGTTTCGGATATAGCAATAGACAGCTAAAAATTCGAAATAGAGATCGAGCGACTTTTAGCCGACGCAATCTAAACAATAATCGAAGATCTCGTCAATAGCAGTACAATAGTAAAAAGACTGACGAAAACGGACGTAGGATGAAGAAGTTATGGATTTTTAACGGACTTTTCCAGTCCCAGCCTGTTAAACATATAATATTAAAAATAAATTCAAAACTAGCCAACGGAGTCTAAACGAAAGTTGTAGAGTATATTCTCACCTATGCGTGGATATAAAGAACATCAAAAACGGAGTTCGTATGCAAAAGATATGAATTTCTGAAGTTCGAGGCACGCTTACCAAAAAGGGAATGCCCCGCGTTTGGAGCCCAGAGCCTGTCCCGTCGCCTGTCAAGTCCGAAGTTTGTAAGCCACGACGCATGGCGGAACGCACTGCATTCATTCAGGGAATGCCCTGCGTTCATTTAGGGAATGCGTTGCGTTCGGAGGCCAGACCCCTCTTATAAATATGATGCGAGGGCTGCCCGGGTTGGTTGCTTTCCTCTCATTCCTTTCACCTTAAAACACCTCTCAAGCCCCTCTAAACTACCCCGAAGCCCCGGTAACACCGCTAGCACACGACGCAAGTCCCGACCCCCGAAGTTCCCGAGAAAAACAGTCTTCCAAGTCGAAGTACTGCCCGCGTGAAGCCCGGTTTTTCACCAGAAACCTACTGTTTCGTCAAGAACAATGCTTCCTAGAAACGAAACGCTGCTCGATTCACCACTTATCAAGTGAGTTCATACCCCAATCACTACATTTTCAAATGCTTTTTAAATGCTTTTAGGGGGGGGGGGGGGAATACAAGTAAACACATTGTTAGAACTCGTGTGGAAACATCAATCTTTTGCTATACTTTGCACGTTGTTATTATAACTATCATAAGAAACGGATAGCACGAAAACCATCTTACAATAACACTTTACCCTCTCGGGATAAAACACATATATAAATTGTGATAACTGTAATTTGTGAGTCAATCCACTATTTCTATCGTACAAAGTTATAAATAAAAATTGTTATTTTTATTTACTAAAGGATTTTTTTTCAAAATATTAATTGTGAACTTGTTGTTAGCAATCAGGTGAGGCCAATGGATTTGTTTAGTATCAAACGAAAGTTCACTTATATAACCAGAGTCTCCTGGAGGGAGAGCGTGAATTTGTGTATAGATCTATATGGGGCTGACGACTCCGCACCCTGACTGTTAGCTACAGTCCCCGGGGTGACAAATGTCAACATCGGTACTACCGTTTAGTATGGTTATGAGAGACTCGCACGCGGAAACAATGACTCGTGCACGTAGTAATACGCAACTCAATCAAACTCAAGGGATAATAACTATGTGATTACTTCGCATTTACACCAGGGTTATATATGATTTTTATTTGTTAGATAGTGGGATGTGTGACTTCCGCCTCACTTCCAGTTCCTTGTTTGGTTGTGGGCTTAGGGTAGAATCACCCCATCGACTGTCGGTTCAAGATCTTAGTTATGTATAACTCGTAAGTACGAAGTAATCATGATAGGGTATTATCAACACCTTCGGAAATTCAGGATAATCACGTCTTTAGCTAGTTTTACTTAAATACTAAAACTACAAAATTATCGAACTAAGTAAGTCATATTTACTTACAAGTCACAGTCTTGGACGTTTAAGACTGCCTCTCACTATTAGGAAAATATAGGATTTTCCAGGTTACACGATATCACTTTCCAAATAAAAAGTATTACAAATTCATTCTTAGGGAAAATATAGGATTTTCCGGATTTGATACCTTCTTTGTGGGCAAAACGAGTCTATAACTACATTTCATTTTATTAAGAAAATATAGGATTTTCTATATTAATACGCAAACTTTATCTAATAACAATGAACTTACTTCTAACACAAAATACTTTTGAACTCACCAACTTAAATGTTGATACACTTTCCAAGTCACTTGTATTCTCCGGGAACTAATAAACAGGTACTCGAACAAGTTTCGAGAAGACGGAGCATGGTAGCTTCAAGTGTTTATTTTGTTATCTGTTTTTGAAAACAATCAATCTATGTTACGTATTCAATGTAAACACCTTATTATCAATACAATGGTTGTTGTTGCTTTATTTAATATTTTACATTTGTTATGATACTGTACATGACGTCCTCCGCCTCCGAATGTTTTCGCCGTTTAGGTTTGGGGTGTGACAGATTGGTATCAGAGCATTGTTTATAGTGAACTAAGTATATCAGCTTATAAAAGATATACAACTATTAATACAATGGGACTAAAACACTCTGACCAAGAGTTATACTTTTAAATATAATAATATTTTATACACGTGTACATATATACAAGGATAGTATCATAATAAGAACAAAACAAAAAGTATTAAGATTGTTGAATAGCATGAGTAAGCCTTGGGATATATAGTCAGGTCTGGGATGAATATAGCCTGATCAACTATATTTGTTCGAGGGGTGATTAGCATATGCCTAGGAATGGTCATGGTGTTACAACAAGGTCTAAAACTTACCAACCCTTCATACAAAGAAACTCAGGAATCAAACATAAGATTTAAAATACTATAGGAGTATTTTAGGATACAATACAAGAGCAACAAATCTAAAAGCTTACTAGCTTCGTATACCAAGAAAACCCTAGAGCCAAACACAAGGATAAAATGCTATAGGAATATTTTAAGTACAATAAGATAACATATGTGAAAAACTAAAAGACCTTTGCTGACAGGTCTATACTTACAGAGTGTATGCTCCAAGGTTATATATAATTAAGATTTCATAGACTTAGAATTTGCGATCTTCGCTCTACAACCTGTTCCTTGTTTGGTTGTAGTTTTAGGGTATGGTCACTTATTCGGAGGTCTATTTAATCTCAATTATATGCAACTGGTATACACTGCATAATTATAGAGGACCCAGTAAGGATCACCATAAAAACTGTTAATATTCTTTAAACACCCCTATTCTTGCACGAACAACATAGTTATATATAACCACTCTACTACATCAGTCAAACAGAGGAGTCAAGGAAGATCAAAATAAGATTCATAAGGAGAATTCCGAGAAGGAAACAGACGAGGATCAAAGAAATAGAGAAATCATCAAGAACCTTTAACTTATCGAGAGCAGATGTTGGAAGCCCGCTTAAACATTCAGATTCAAACCCTTCATTATGAAGTAATGGGGATTAGTGTCAAAACTTGAAGCATGACAGAACAGAGATTTAACATACCTATTAAGATCAAGGACACCATATAGATACCAGGAGATAACAAATCATTACCACCAAGAATAGGACGGAGAAACAGAGGAAACCACTTGTGAGTCATGCGAGGTGGTAGAGAACCTGATGCGTCATACTAATAACTAATAATTGATATTACCTAGTGAGTTGGTCATTATATTTCTCGCACTATGTGATAAGTATATCACATCTTTCTTCATAGCTAGTAATAGTAAGAAAGATACACCCTTCCAAAACCCATGAAACCAGATCAACTTAAGATTTCGACAACTATACCCTATTTTGCTAAAACTTAACTTTAAATACAATACCCATTTCAACTCTCTACCATAAGTACATCATAAATATGTAGGTGGAAACATAAAAACAAAAAAACAAAAAAAAACCCGTATAATAGAAAAAAATGTGTACTTATAGAATCCAACTAGTAACGATCATAATTATCTGACCAACTCGTTTTACATCATGTATCAGAATCATGTCTTCACATGGAAATAACTGTTGGATTAGTGTCTAAGCCCATAACCATATTTGGTAGGTACTTGACCCGGTTGTGCATGATCCTTTTGGGTTGCCTTCACCAAAGCAACTTGACTAGAGAAATAAATAGAGAAAGAGGTTATTATGATTTATTAATATATTATAAGAATAATATATTAAAGGAGAAATCATATTTGTTTAATTAATATTGGTCAATAATTAATTAGGAATTAATTTTGTGATCAAGTGTAATTAATTAAACTAGAGGGGCTGAATTGTAATTATGTGATAGTTGCAAAGTAGGGCAATGGTTACCCTAATTATAGGTTGGACGAATTCAAGGGATAAGGAATCCTTGAAATCGTCCAAGGATAAGGGTTATCAAGGCTTATCTTATGGTTACTTGGTGGACAAGCAACTAGATAAGGATAAGGACTGAAACCCTAATCTCTACCCTATATAAAGACCCCTAAGGCCATAGAAATCGTCCCACTTGATCCTTAAGGTTCCTAGAGCCGATTTCTACCTCTCCTCTTCTCTCTCTATTGCCTCTCCAATTGTTTGTGGTGTTTGTGAGCCATTAGAGGTACTACACTTGTGGTACTTGCTTTCAAGACTTAGGGTTTGAAGATTTTAGTTGTTATTGCAATATAACAACAAGAGGTATGTGATCTATCTTTCTATGTGAATTTCGAAAATACTAGGAGCATGCTAGGGTTCCTCATGTGTTCATAATGTTGTGTATCTAATAGTGAAAACATAGATCCAAATCTAGGGTTGTATGCACACATAGGATTCTTTGTTCTAAACCTATCAGTGGTATCAGAGCCTTTGGTTAACTTGTTTTCAATTAGTATTATACAATTGTATGAACTTGACATATTAGGGTTTATGGCCAATAAACCCTAGGAGGCAAGATTTTCGAGACTAGGGTTCCAAAACCCTAATTTGCGAAAATTTGAAAGGGTTTTTCAAATCCTTTCCTTTAGTGCTAAGATTTCGAAATCTAGGGTTTGCAAACCCTAGGATTTTCGAGATTAGCCTCCTCCCCAAGATAAGATCCTAAATTTTAGGGATTTGGATAATCTCATATCTTGTAATTATCTTTTAATGGTTAAATATGGTAATTAAAGATTTTGAATTATCCTATCCCATGATTTTCGAAATTTAGAGGGATTAAAAGGATTAGAATAAATTAATTGTTTAATTGGTAATTATCCTTCATGATTTAAATAATCCCTTATGATTTAATAATTTAAATTAATAGTTTAATTCAAGATAATTATTAAATCAAGAGTTTTAATATTTAAAATTTTAATTTAAATGGTATTAAATTTCGAAAATTTTAAATTGAGATTAAAACCCTAGTATTTTTGAAATGTTTAAAATACACCCTATACTATTATATTATTACAAGATTAATATATATATATATATATATATATATATATATATATATATATATATATGTATAACTAAAATGCTAGTCTTACCGTTAGTAGGCCTCATTCACGAAACCGATCTATAAGGGGGGTATAAGGTTATGGCCTATAAAATGGCCATTTAATGGGTATCCACTCTTACCCACCGCTTCCTTGATTGGTGGAGGGTCGTTAGCCGAACGGGTAGGATAGGACAATCCTCTCTTCATTAATAAGTATAATGAATCTATGTAAAGTAACTAAACGCTTTTACAAATTCCCAATCCTAGTTACTTTAGGCAAAAGTGAAATTGATGCAATCCCATGAAATTGCACTTTGCACCCTTGCTAAGAAGTTAGTGGAGCGTGTGTGGTTAACCGACACACTAATTGGTTCTAAGCAAAGGTGGCAAAGGGTGACTCATTGTTTGTCATAGTTCGATGGAGCGTGTGTGGTTTACCGGCACATCGAATAGGTGATTGTAACAGTGAGGGAACCATGTAGATTTGCATGTTTATTCACACCCACTTTGTGATCCTCAGCATCCCAGTCACAAACGAGAGGGGCATATCGAGATTTAAACATGCCATTGAAAAGTTCAATGAATCTCTAAGGAAATCTAGGAATTCTCAATACATTTAAAACTTGAGCGTTATGTTTTTCATGGTGAAGAATTAGTGAATCGTCATTCACTTACCTCCAAATTATTTGCATGTTGAATTACGGCATCCCTTTTCTAATGTGTAAATAATGTTGTTGGGTCCTGGCCCTAATTTTCCATTTTGGGTGTTTAATTAGGGATTTAATTCTAATCAAACTTTGTTCCTTTCTATTTAGAGATGTCTAACGTGAACAACGCTGCTGCTACCTCATTCTCGCTAATGAGCCTATGTCAAAAGGTGACATTTGATGGATAGAACTTTGGCGAATGGATAAGATACATTCGCACGATTGCTCGCTACGAGGACAAAGAGTATGTCCTCGACGAGAAGCTTGAAAAGATCAATCCGGAAATCGCTACTCCCGAAGAAATGTCCGTCTTTGAGATCCATGAGCGTGATGCAACGAAAGTTCATTGCATTATGCTAGCCACAATGAACCCCGAACTCCAAAAGTCCTATGAGGACATGTATCCGTACGAAATGCATCAAGACTTGATGGAGAGATACCACCAAAGCGCAAGGTAAGAGCGCTATGAGATCATCACGAACATGATCACCGCTAAGATGGGAAGTGGAGAATCTCTAACCGTGCACATGCAAAAGATGCAAAGGTATGTTGATCGTCTTCGCAAGTTAAATGTTAACTTTGGGGAAGATTTGGCAATCGACATCGTTCTTCACTCCTTGCCCTCGTGCTACAACCAATTTAGGATGACCTACCACATGAACAAGGAAGATGTCACCCTAAGTAAACTCCAAGGGCTCCTAAGGACTGCTGAGAGCAACCTCAAGGACAATTATGTTGCATTAACTCCCACTCCACCCGCTACTCCTGTTTTGGCTATTGGGCAAGGGAGGGGCAAGAAGAGGAAGGCTTCTTCAAAGAGCCGCCACAAGGGAAAGTCCCAAGATGGTTCCTCCTCTAGTGGGACCAAAGTTGGTCCTGCCAAGCCCAACTCAAACCCAAAGGAGGCAGAGTGCCACCACTGCCACAAAATAGGGCATTGGAAGAGAATCTGCCCGGAATATCTGCAAGCCATCAAGGATGGGAAGATCAAGCCATCTTGCGCAGGTATTTACACAATTAAATCTAATGATTCATCGCATTCTATTTCTTGGGTTCTTGATACAGGATGTGGTTATCACATATGTTCTGATTTGCAGGGACTAAGAAGAAATAGGGATGTGGAGAGTGGAAGAATAAATCTAATCATGGGGAACAGAAGATCGTCGCCTGTCACCAAGATTGGAGTGTATTCTCTAATGCTTAGTAATGGATTAGGTTTAGATTTAAATAATTGTTGCTACTCGCCAGATATGGAAAGAAACATCATTTCATTTCATGGTTTGTTTAAACAAGGATTTCGATATTCGTTTAATAATGAGAATGGTTCGATTTATGCTTATCTAAATGGTGTTTTATATTTTGAAGCATTGCCTTGTAATGGAATTTATAAAACTGTCATGGTTGTAAGATAACCTAGGAAATGATGTATTGTGTATGGATTCTTCCAATAGTATGGATAAAGCATGCTTGTGGCATTGTCGTCTTGGACATGTCAACAAGAAGCGCATAGCCCAGCTCCAAAAGGATGGAGTGTTGGAGTCATTCGACCTTAGGGAAGATGACACGTGCGAGTCTTGTTTGTTTGGAAAGATGACCAAGTCACCCTTCACTGGCACTTGTGAGAGGGGTGAGGGTTTATTGGATCTCATACACACCGACGTGTGTCGTCCCTTTAGATCCACCACAAAGGATGCGAATCGCTTCTATGTGACTTTCACTGATGATTATAGTAGATATGGGTATATTTACTTAATCAAGCACAAGTCAGAAACATTTGAAAAGTTCAAAGAATTCAAACATGAAGTGGAGAATCAATTGGGCAGGAAAATCAAGATGCTTCGATCCGATCGAGGAGGAGAGTACCTAAGTCTTGAATTCCACGACTATCTCAAGGAATGCGGAATAGTTTCGCAATTGACGCCACCTAGGACACCACAGCTGAATGGTGTGGCAGAAAGGCGTAATCGAACCCTATTGGACATGGTTCGTTCCATGATGAGTCGTGCTTCACTACCGATCTCATTCTGGGGGTATGCCTTAGAGACTGCCGCCCATATCCTTAACCGAGTCCCGACAAAGAAGGTTGCCAAAACACCTCACGAGATGTGGACAGGGAAAGCTCCTTCGTTGGCACATATCAAGGTTTGGGGTTGTGAGGCTTTCGACTCATGACAAGCTTGAACCTCGTAGTGAGCGATGTATTTTCATCAGCTACCCACAGAAATCCTTTGGATATCTCTTCTATAGACCGAGTGACAATGTTGTCTTCATTGCGAGGAGAGGGGTTTTCCGAGAGCGAGAACTCATAAGCCAAGGAGACAGTGGGAGGCAAATCGATCTTAAAGAGATTCAAGAGTCGAGTGATGAAGGAACCTCTATCGATGGCGCTCAACCCGAGGAGGAAACTCCGGTTGAACCGATTGACGAGTCCTTACCTCTTAGACGTTCCGAAAGAGTTAGAGTTCAACCCCAGTTTTATGGTTTTCATATTACTACCGAAGGGGACACGTATATTAGTGATGGTACTGTCACACCCCAAAACCGAGAATGGCGGAATACGTTCTGGGGTGGAGGACGTCATGTACAGTATCATAACAATGCATAATAGTAAGAACAAGCAACAACATCCATTTCATTAATATAGTAATTGTAATACAAGCGTGTTCTGTACAGTTTGTTAGACACCAAAAAGTATAATCAAAATAAAGAGGAGTCTCGCATGTGCTCCGTCTTCTCAAAAGCTGCATTTGTACCTGTCTACTGATGACCTGAGAATACAAGTTATTTTGAAAACGAGTATCAGCATAAAGCTGGTGAGTTCATAAGTATTTTGTGTCTTTGCTTGTATAAGAGTGTTTACAATCATATAATATAAAGGCTGTTATCAAAGTTTGAAAATAGTGTGAAACCCTAGCAAATCCTATATTTTCCAGTAAAAGTAGTCTTCTACCAAGACTTGGTTATTTGTAAGTTTGATCCTTTGAGTGTGTAAAAGTCTTCCCCAATGAGATTATAAGCTATAAAAATACAGTTTTAGATTTTCATTCATGTAAAGTAAATGGGTAAATAATGTTTTATCCCAGCAGTTCTACCGCCGGCTGAATGAAGTAGAAATGCATACTCCAAGTAATGATAAGTATATAATACACCTCGGGGAGTCTGTTTTACCTTTATTTCTTAATTTGTTAATTTAGAGATCCGAATGTGAATTCATATGTAACCATGCGGATAGGCGATCGAATGTCTAATGACCCTCCAGGTCACATGTAGTGTAGTAACATTTTGTCATCCCTGGGCCTAGTCGGCTCGGACTGTAGCTAGCAGTCGGGATGTGGGAGTGTCTGTCCTGTATAGATCTATACATGTAGTGTCCGCTCTCCCTCCAGGAGACTATGGTTACACGGCGAAGGCGCAGTAAAGTGCCGTATAGAGGAATAGTGTATCACATTCTGTTTTAGTACATTCTCTTGTATTAGTGTATAGTGTACTACTCGGTATCATGTATTTAGTATTCTCTTGTATTAGTGTATAGTGTACTTCTCGGTATCATGTATTTAGTATTCTCTTGTATTAGTGTATAGTGTACTTCTCGGTATCATGTATTTAGTATTCTCTTGTATTAGTGTATAGTGTACTTCTCGGTATCATGTATTTAGTATTGTATAATATTCTTCTTATATAGTACTTAACATGTAGAGACTCATAATAGTACTAACTATGGTAAGTATCATAGTAATGGTAGTAAGAAGCGGTAAACCTTAACTATACCTATTATAGTTAAATAGCGTTTTGTAGCCTGTCTTTGATACACAAGGGTATTGAACTGAGTGAAGACGTTCATATCCAACACAAATATATACAATATATAACTAAGAATTCAACGACAGTCGGACAGATAACAATATACCCTAAGACGACAATCAAACAAGAACAGGAATTAAGGCGAGCTATCAGTCCTAAGTCCTTCAAGTCTTACTTATATAAATATATTGGTGTAGATATAGTTTGGGAACATAAGAAGTTTAAAAGAGTTTGGAAACAGTTTTTATAACAATTTAACCCGCAAAATGAGTTTGATAAACATTTAAAGCAGTTTTGATGGCAAAGCGGTTAAAAGTATAGAAATCCTTTTTGATTGCAAGTTACAAATCACATGTGATTGATACTACAATTTGTTGGATTCAACTTGTATTCCCCCCCATAAAAGCATTTTAAAAAAACATTTGAAAGGTTAATTAAGGGGTATGAACTCACCTGCAGTGAGTGGAGTGGATGGAATGTCGGGTAGGATGCTAGGTGTCAAGTGAGGGCTTGAACACACCCACGGACCCTATGTAACATGTAGTGGCACATAATGATATTTAATTAGTTATTTAATCACTAAATAAGTAAGAAAAGACACCCTAATGCATGAAAATACTTTGTTTTAGGTGCTAGGAGTGCTAAGGGTTACATCTAAGGAGTGTAGGACCAAACTATGGAGTTTACTCCTCAATTACCAACCCTATGTGAGTTTACGGTTGAGGTACCATTTCCCCCATGAGTTTACGGCCGTAAACTCATGGGGATGGTATGTTTGTGTGCTTTAAGGCTTCATGCTTCACAAAGAAAGGTTCTAGAATTGATTCAAAGGTATAGGAAGTGGTTAGGACCCAAAATGGTACTCTTTTTGGAGTTTACGGTTTTTGAACATTCATTGGGAGTTTACTACCGTAAACCCATGAGTTTACGGCAGTAAACTCATGGTTACTCCATCCATTTCGTGTTTTAGGGCCCTTAGATCATTCATGTAAGTCCCTAGTTCATTTGGCAAGAATTGGAAGGAGTTTGGGGCATCAAAACCCCTCTTTGGGGGTGTTTACGGTTTTGGGAGATCCCCAAACCGTAAACACATGTTCTTGGGGTTTTTGGGTGTTTAATCCATGGATACTAAGCCAATAACTAGTTAGGAGAAGTATACTTACTTATAGGAAGCTTGTAAGAGTGATTAGAGCCCCAAAAACACAAGTGTGTTCTTGGTGTTCTTGAAGATTTGAAGATCACTTGAAGATCTATGTAAAAATCGGAATTTCATGGATGAGAAGATGTAGAAACACTATATTAAGTGTTGTGGGTAAGAATCTAGGAAGAAAAACTTACATTTTTGGCGGATTTGGAAGAAGTGTGTGATGATACTTGAGAGAAAACCTTGTGTTCTTGAGTGGGGAGTGTAAGAATGAGGGCCAAAGGAGTAAACTCATGCTATATGCATGAGTCTTGAGGGAAAAGGGTGTTTATGGCCCAAACACCCTTGTTTGGCCATAAACACCTAGCTAAGGTGTCGGGTTGTTCGGTTTGCCACACGTCGCTAATTACGTCACTTCTTTTTATTAAATCGTTTGACGAAAAATAAGATAAAGCACCAAACGGGTTTAAATCCGGCCAAAAATATACTGAAATGTTTTTGAATATTATTTGAAGTGTTTTACTGTGGAAATTATACAAATGAAAATTTCGGGTTGTTACATCATCCCCCCGTTAGAGGAAATTTCGTCCCGAAATTTAGAATTCGAGTAGCTAAGTTATTACAACGCAACTAAGCAAAGAGGTGAGGATATTTGAGTTTCATTTGATCCTCGCGTTCCCAAGTGTACTCCGGTCCTCGCTTGGCGTTCCAGCGAACCTTCACAATCGGGATGCGGCTTTGCTTCGTTCGTTTGACCTCCCGATCCATAATTTCCACAGGTTCTTCCACGAAGTTGAGGCTCTCGTTGATCTCGATCTCGTCTAGTGGGATTACGACAGTCTCGTCGGATAGGCACTTTTTCAAGTTCGAGACGTGGAAGGTAGGATGTATGTTACTGAGTTCGTAGGGTAGGTTAAGTTTGTAAGCTACGGGGCCGATTCTAGCGAGAATCTCGAAAGGCCCTATGTATCTTGGATTCAGCTTTCCACGCTTTCCAAAGAGTATCGTGCCCTTCCAGGGTGAGACTTTCAAAAGGACTCGGTCTCCCACCTTTAACTCCAAGGGTTTTCTCCGTTTGTCTGTGTAGCTTTTCTGTCGATCTCTAGCGGCTTTTAATCGTTCACGAATCTATACGATCTTCTCGGTCGTTTCTCGAATGATCTCCGGACCCGTGAGAGCGCTGTCAGGAACACGTCCTTTAGCTAACTGAGTGTCACCCACCTTAGCCCAGCACAGAGGGGATCTGCACTTTCGGCCGTAGAGGGCTTCGAATGGAGCTGCCTTGATGCTCGTGTGATAACTGTTGTTGTAGGAAAACTCGACAAGGGGTAAGTGGGTATCCCATGCCTTACCAAAGTCGATCACACAGGCTCGCAGCATATCTTCCAAAGTTTGGATAGTTCTCTCACTTTGTCCGTTGGTCTGCGGATGGTAGGCTGTACTCATGTCCAGCCTTGTTCCTAAGGAGCTTTGCAGTGATTGCCAGAACCTCGAAGTGAATCTGCTATCTCTATCGGAGATAATAGATATAGGAACACCATGCAGTCGTACGATCTCCTTAATGTACGTTCTTGTGAGTTTCTCCATCTTGTCTGTTTCTTTGATGGGTAGGAAGTGTGCGGACTTGGTCAATCTGTCGACGATGACCCATATGGTATCAAGCCCACCTGTTGTCTTGGGTAGCTTGGTTATGAAATCCATAGTGATCCACTCCCACTTCCATTCAGGTATCTCTGGTTGCTGTAGTAGACCTGATGGCTTCTGGTATTCGACCTTGACCTTGGCGCAAGTAAGGCATTTACCCACGAAGGTAGCAATCTCTGCTTTCATGTTAGGCCACCAGTATGATTTCTTGAGATCCAGATACATCTTATCTGAACCTGGGTGGACGGAATATCGAGTGTTGTGTGCTTCCTTCATGACCAAGTCTCTGAAGCCACCATGTTGCGGTGTCCAGATTCGGTCCATGAGGTATAAGGCTCCGTCACCCTTGACTTCCAAATTCTTATCCATTCCTCGCAGGGATTCTCCCGCCACATTTTCAGGTTTCAAGGCTTCGAGCTGAGCCTCCTTAATCTGTGCAGATAGATGCGAATGGATAGTCATTGTTAAGGACTTGACCCTTCGACCAGAATATTCTTTCCGACTTAAGGCGTCTGCTACTACATTGGCTTTTCCCGGGTGATAACGAATCTCGCAGTCGTAATCATTGAGTAGCTCGACCCACCGTCGTTGTCTCATATTGAGCTCCTTCTGGTTGAGTATGTGTTGGAGGCTTTTGTGGTCAGTGTATATCGTGCTCTTCATACCATACAGGTAGTGTCTCCAGATCTTTGGGGCGAACACCACCGCCCCTAATTCGAGGTCGTGTGTGGTGTAGTTGACCTCGTGTGTCTTCAGCTGTCTTGAGGCATAGGCGATGACCTTACCTCGTTGCATCAGAACACAACCGAGCCCCTGATTGGACGCATCGCAGTATACCACAAAATCTTCTGTCCCTTCGGGGAGGGATAGTATCGGTGCGGTGCATAAGGCTCGTTTCAGGGTTTGAAATGCCTTCTCTTGTTTCTCTCCCCAGTCAAAGGCCACGCCTTTCTGGGTCAATGTTGTAAGGGGTTTTGCTATTCGAGAGAAGTTCTGTATGAACCTGCGGTAATAGCCAGCGAGGCCTAGAAATTGACGAATTTCTGTAGGGGTCTTCGGTGCTGACCAGTTCTCAATAGCTTTAATCTTGGATGGGTCCACGTGGATCCCTTCTTCGCTAACCACGTGCCCTAAGAATTCGACTCTTCGGATCCAAAATTCGCACTTAGAGAACTTCTCGTATAGCCTCTCCGATCATAGGGTTTCTAGGACTCGTCGTAGATGATCGCTATGCTCCTCCTTAATTTGAGAGTAGACAAGTATGTCATCAATGAAGACGATGACGAACTGATCCAGGTAAGGACGGCACACCCTATTCATTAAATCCATGAATACCGCGGGCGCGTTGGTCAGTCCGAATGGCATCACTACGAACTCGTAGTGTCCATAACGAGTTCGGAAGGCTGTTTTCGGGACATCCTCCTCAAGCACTCGTAACTGGTGATACCCGGACCTAAGATCAATCTTGGAAAAGTAACTCGCCCCTTGCAGTTGGTCGAATAGGTCGTCTATACGAGGAAGAAGGTAGCGATTTTTGACCGTCAGCTTGTTGAGTTCTCTGTAATCGATGCACATACGGAACGATCCGTCCTTCTTCTTTACGAACAAGACCGGTGCTCCCCAGGGTGAGAAACTTGGTCTTTTGAAGCCCTTGCTGAGCAGCTCGTTAAGTTGACCGGACAGCTCTTGCATCTCAGCAGGCGCTAGACGATAGGGCGATTTGGCTACGGGGGTAGCTCCTGGAATTAAGTCGATCCTGAACTCGACCTGACGTTGGGGAGGTAAACCTTGTAGCTCTTCTGGAAAGACGTCGGGGAAGTTGCATACTACGGGGAAGTCTTTTAGGTCCTTTGTTTTCTGGCTCGTATCGACGACGTGTGCAAGGAATGCACGATATTCCTTACGCAAGTACTTCTGGGCTTGTATACTCGAGATGATACGAAGACTCGTACTGGGTTTGTCTCCGTAGATTAATAAGGTTTCGTTATTCGGTAGATTTAGACAGATTGCTTTGTCGAAACACCGGATATCGGCATGATGGAGACTCAACCAGTCCATTCCCACGATGACATCAAAACTCTTGATCGATACTGGTATAAGGTTGATTGGGAACGAATGATTATCTAGCGTGAGGGTACAACCTACGTAAATTTCGTTAGAATTCTCTGTCTTTCCGTTAGCCATTTCTACGACGAAGGTTTCTTCTAATGGTTGCGGGGAATGTTTAAGTAAGGGTCTGAAGTTATGGTTTACGAAACTTCTTTCTGCTACACTATCGAATAGGATACAAGCATAAGAGTTATCGAGAAGGAACGTACCCGTGACTACTGTGGGGTCTGCTACTGCTTCATTGTGGCCAATAGCAAGTAGTCTCCCTGTTCCTCCTGCATTCCCAGCTTTCGGGCAGTTTTTCTTGAAATGCCCTACTTCGCCACAGCCATAACAGGCTTGGCTTACTCCCGAGCTGGGGACCTGAGAAATAGGTTTTGGTTGAAATCTACAAAACCGGGCGGTATGGCCCTTCCGGTCGCAGTTAGTGCAGTGCAAATCCCGGCATGGGCTGTTATGATGGAAGGGGCACTTTGGGCACTTGGGCAAGTTTCCAGCATAGGATTTTGCCGGTACAGGGGTAGCAGGAGTAGTGGCAGCATGAACAGCCACAATTTGTTGGTTTTTGGAGGAGGATTGAGTTGACTTGCCCTTCTTTCGGTCCCACCGCTTCCTCTTGTTGTCGGATGTCTTGGTCGGTGCAGTGGCAGTTGCTGTTGTCGTTGATGGAGTGGAAGGAACTTCATGATCAATCAACCTGTGGGCCAATTCCTTGGCACTGTCAAAGGTCGTAGGGTGTGATGCTAGAACGTTCCCTCAATACGGGGGCACTAAACCCCATATGTATCGTTCAATTTTCTTGCTTTCAGAAGGGACCATGTTGGGACATAGGGTTACCAGGTCGCAGAACCTGGCTGTATAAGCCACTATGTCTGTCCCTTTCATCTTGAGGTTCCAGAGTTCCTCCTTGAGTTTCTGAACTTCACCCCTAGGACAGTACTCCCTTCTCAGAAGGTCCTTCAGTGTGACCCATCCCATGGCGTTGGCTGTCACCAAAGAGAGTGAATTGACATGACCATTCCACCATGTCAGGGCCCTTTCAGTGAATGTGGCAGCAGCGAACTTTATTTTGCTTTCTTCGGGGCACGAGCACATTTCGAAGACGGCTTCAGTTCTTTTGATCCATTGGGACAAAGCAAGGATCCCTCCGGTCCCATTGAAGAATGCCGGTTTGCAGTTCATGAAATCCTTATAGGTACACCCCTGTGCACGTGGGTGGATTTCACCATGCCTGGAGTTGATGCCCATTCCAACTCCACTTGCATCACCTGAATTTATTTGGGCCATAGCTGTGGTTACGGCCGCTTGAAACATCACCGCATCAAATTGCGGAGCAGGAGGTGGTGGAGGTGGAGTTTGAGTCGCAGGTCTGCCTCTGTTCGGGCGCTTACGGGGAGGCATCTTTTACTGAAAGTTTATAGATATGATGACAATAGTAAGAATCAATTGCAAACATGATGAGAGCGTTTCATGGACTAAATCGTCATAGTCCAACTATCAGAGAGAGTCATAGCAACAGAGTAGGGAAAACACGAAAGCATAAACTTTCCCATGAAGTAGGTAACTGCCAATATTACTGGTATTAATGATGTAATATGAGTTCGGGAAAAGTGACCTAACAGTAGGTCTTACATCAAACCATAAGGGAAAATGTTGGCAGTCTAGGAGCCTAGGTAAGGTACTTTCAGAGTTAGAAATGTTTACAGAGCAGTGCTCTACCGAGCATAGAAAAGAAAAGGCTATTCCTTAAACAAAAGGAGGAGATAAGTTGACATCTTCTACTGGCGACGGGTATCCCTTGGGCGAACCCTAAGATCGGCCAGTTGGCGTACAACTTCTTGAAGATGCCGTTCCTGTGCTCTCTGACGCGCTCGGAGTTCCCTGACTTCGGCTCGGGATGCAGCTAGTTGTTGCTACAGAGCCTCATTGGTCCTCCTAGTCCTATCCATGGCTTCTTCCAGCTGGCGGATACGGACAGTGTTAAGTTTAGAGTTGGTATCAATTTCCACAACTCTGCCGATAGCTGCATGACCTTGCTCGACGTTCCTAGCAATCCTCCAGACCATGACGGGTAGGGCTCGATCAGCCGAGCCACCCTCGCTTATGTTGTAAAGGCTTCGGTCCTCGTTGAAAGGTAAAGGATGACCATGTTCATCGCTCCATCGGTCCAAGGTTGTTGCCCACATGGGAGTGGGACCTTGGAATGCTGGATGGGGGTTGGGGTTTGGAGCTACAGGGGGTAGGTTGTTGACTTCTGGTTCGGAGCTGGAGCTATCCGAAAAGCCTTCTGCATGGTGATCATCCAAAGGGATCGGGTGATCGTCTTCTGACTCTTCCTCGAGCCATCCTCCAATGTCTTGGTTTGTATAGTACGGATCGTCGGGGTGGTGGAAGCCAACCATGCTATCTACGCGAGAATGGGGAAAGAAGAGTTAATAGACGTACTAATCTAGGATACTTATAAGATGATCGTTGTTAGTCGACCCAATACCTGCATAATGCATACCAATTACATGTAATCGAGACAGGATAGACCTTCGAATAAGTGATCCTAACTCTAAATCCACAACCAAACAAGGAACAGGAAGTAAAGCAAAGATCATAGATTCTAAGTCTATAGCGTCTTAATCACATGTAACCATAGGGTATCCACTTAGCAACTATTGCCCTACTAGCAACGACCCTTTTAGTTCTCACATATGTAAATCACGGAATTGCAGAATACTCCTATAGTATTCTTGTTCTAATGTTCTTATGGTAGTGTTGGTAAGTTTTTAGACTTGTTGCAACACCACAACCATTCTTAGGCACATGCTAGTCACTCCTAGGAAAATGTAGTTGATCAGGCTACATTCACCCATACTTGACTATATGTATCTAAGCCTAATTGTGCTGTTCAACAATCTTAATACTTTTGTTAGGTTCTAGTATGATACTGATCCCTTGTATTAATGGATGTATATATATACTTAGTTAAATATTTTATTATTTAAAAGTATATATTCTTGGTCAGAGTGTTTTAATCCCGATGTGTTTATAGTTCGTATATCTTTTATCGGTTGATATACTTGATTCACTATAAACAATGCTCTGATACCAATCTGTCAAACCCCAAAACCGAGAACAGCGGAATACGTTCTGGGGTGGAGGATGTCATGTACAGTATCATAACAATGCATAATAGTAAGAACAAGCAACAACATCCATTTCATTAATATAGTAATTGTAATACAAGCGTGTTCTGTACAGTTTGTTAGACACCAAAAAGTATAATCAAAATAAAGAGGAGTCTCGCATGTGCTCCGTCTTCTCAAAAGCTGCATCTATACCTGTCTACTGATGACCTGAGAATACAAGTTATTTTGAAAACGAGTATCAGCATAAAGATGGTGAGTTCATAAGTATTTAGTGTCTTTGCTTGTATAAGAGTGTTTACAATCATATAATATAAAGGCTGTTATCAAAGTTTGAAAATAGTGTGAAACCCTAGAAAATCCCATATTTTCCAGTAAAAGTAGTCTTCTACCAAGACTTGGTTATTTGTAAGTTTGATCCTTTGAGTGTGTAAACGTTTTCCCCAATGAGATTATCAGCTATAAAAATACAGTTTTAGATTTTCATTCATGTAAAGTAAATGTGTAAATAATGTTTTATCCCAGCAGTTCTACCGCCGGCTGAATGAAGTAGAAATGCAGACTCCAAGTAGTGATAAGTATATAATACACCTCGGGGAGTCTGTTTTACCTTTATTTCTTAATTTGTTAATTTAGAGATCCGAATGTGAATTCATATGTAACCGTGCGGATAGGCGATCGAATGTCTAATGACCCTCTAGGTCACATGTAGTGTAGTAACATTTTGTCATCCCTGGGCCTAGTCGGCTCGGACTGTAGCTAGCAGTCGGGATGTGGGAGTGTCTGTCCTGTATAGATCTATACATGTAGTGTCCGCTCTCCCTCCAGGAGACTACGGTTACACGGCGAAGGCACAGTGAAGTTCCGTATAGAGGAATAGTGTATCACATTCTGTTTTAGTACATTCTCTTGTATTAGTGTATAGTGTACTTCTCGGTATCATGTATTTAGTATTCTCTTGTATTAGTGTATAGTGTACTTCTCGGTATCATGTATTTAGTAATCTCTTGTATTAGTGTATAGTGTACTTCTTGGTATCATGTATTTAGTATTCTCTTGTATTAGTGTATAGTGTACTTCTCGGTATCATGTATTTAGTATTGTATAGTATTCTTCTTATATAGTACTTAACATGTAGAGACTCATAATAGTACTAACTATGGTAAGTATCATAGTAATGGTAGTAAGAAGCGGTAAACCTTAACTATAGCTATTATAGTTAAATAGCGTTTTGTAGCCTGTCTTTGATACACACGGGTATTGAACTGAGTGAAGACGTTCCTATCCAACACAAATATATACAATATATAACTAAGAATTCAACAACAGTCGGACATATAACAATATACCCAAAGACCACAATCAAACAAGAACAGGAATTAAGGCGAGCTATCAGTCCTAAGTCCTTCAAGTCTTACTTATATAAATATATTGGTGTAGATATAGTTTGGGAACATAAGAAGTTTAAAAGAGTTTGGAAATAGTTTTTATAACAATTTAACCCGCAAAATGAGTTTGATAAACATTTAAAGCAGTTTTGATGGCAAAGCGGTTAAAAGTATAGAAATCCTTTTTGAATGCAAGTTACAAATCACATGTGATTGATACTATAATTTGTTGGATTCAACTTGTATTCCCCCCCCCCATAAAAGCATTTAAAAAAAACATTTGAAAGGTTAATTAAGGGGTATGAACTCACCTGCAGTGAGTGAAGTGGATGGAATGTCGGGTAGGATGCTAGGTGTCAAGTGAGGGCTTGAACACACCCACAGACCCTATGTAACATGTAGTGGCACATAATGATATTTAATTAGTTATTTAATCACTAAATAAGTAAGTAAAGACACCCTAATGCATGAAAACACTTTGTTTTAGGTGCTAGGAGTGCTAAGGGTTGCATCTAAGGAGTGTAGGACCTCACTATGGAGTTTACTCCTCAATTACCCACCCTATGTGAGTTTACAGTTGAGGGACCATTTCCCCCATGATTTTACGGCCGTAAACTCATGGGGATGGTATGTTTGTGTGCTTTAAGGCTTCATGCTTCACAAAGAAAGGTTCTAGAATTGATTCAAAGGTATAGGAAGTGGTTAGGACCCAAAATGGTACTCTTTTTGGAGTTTACGGTTTTTGAACATTCATTGGGAGTTTACTACCGTAAACCCATGAGTTTACGGCAGTGAACTCATGGTTACTCCATCCATTTCGTGTTTTAGGGCCCTTAGATCATTCATGTAAGTCCCTAGTTCATTTGGCAAGAATTGGAAGGAGTTTGGGGCATCAAAACCCCTCTTTGGGGGTGTTTACGGTTTTGGGAGATCCCCAAACCGTAAACACATGTTCTTGGGGTTTTTAGGTGTTTAATCCATGGATACTAAGCCAATAACTAGTTAGGAGAAGTATACTTACTTATAGGAAGCTTGTAAGAGTGATTAGAGCCCCAAAAACACAAGTGTGTTCTTGGTGTTCTTGAAGATTTGAAGATCACTTGAAGATCTATGCAAAAATCGGAATTTCATGGATGAGAAGATGTAGAAACACTAGATTAAGTGTTGTGGGTAAGAATCTAGGAAGAAAAACTTACATTTTTGGCGGATTTGGAAGAAGTGTGTGATGATACTTGAGAGAAAACCTTGTGTTCTTGAGTGGGGAGTGTAAGAATGAGGGCCAAAGGAGTAAACTCATGCTATATGCTTGAGTCTTGAGGGAAGAGGGTGTTTACGGCCCAAACACCCTTGTTTGGCCGTAAACACCTAGCTAAGGTGTCGGGTTGTTCGGTTTGCCACACGTCGCTAATTACGTCACTTATTTTTATTAAATCGTTTGACGAAAAATAAGATAAAGCACCAAACGGGTTTAAATCCGGCCAAAAATATACTGAAATGTTTTTGAATATTATTTGAAGTGTTTGACTGTGGAAATTATACAAATGAAAATTTCGGGTTGTCACAGGTACACTAATAAATCTAGATGAACCTAATAGCTATAAGGAAGCCATGGCAGGCCCAGAGTCTGCAAAATGGAAAGAGGCGATGGACAGCGAGATTCAGTCCATGTATGACCACCAAGTTTGGGATTTGGTTGACAATGTGCCCGGATGTAAGACCGTTGGGTGCAAATGGATCTTCAAGAAGAAGACCGACGTGGATGGGAATGTGCACACGTATAAGGCGTGATTGGTTGCGAAGGGCTTTACTCAAACTCCCGGAGTTGACTATGATGAGACCTTCTCACCAGTTGCTAAAATAAAGTCTATTAGGGTGATGCTAGCCATTGCTGCATTTCATGATTATGAGATATGACAAATGGATGTCAAGACCGCTTTCCTTAATGGGAAGTTGGCTGAGGATGTTTACATGGCTCAGCCAGAGGGTTTTGTCGATACGAAGCATCCCAATAGAGTGTGCAAGCTTGAGAAGTCCATTTATGGGCTTAAACAAGCATCTCGCAGATGGAATCTTTGCTTCGATGAGAAAGTCAAAGAGTTTGGATTTGTACGAAGTGAAGATGAATCATGTGTATATGTCAAGGCCAGTGGGAGTATAGTTAGCTTCCTCGTTTTGTATGTCGATGACATACTACTCATAGGAAACGACATCCCGACTCTGCAGGAGGTTAAGTCCTGGCTCGGGAATTGCTTCGCTATGAAGGGCCTCGGAGAGGCTTCCTATATTTTGGGAATAAGGATAGTGAGAGAGCGAAGTAAGAGACTAATAGGACTTAGTCAAAATACTTACTTGGATAAGGTACTAAAACGTTTTAGTATGGAAAACTCGAAGAAGGGAGAATTACCGATACAAAGTAATGCCAAGTTGAGTAAGACTCAAAGTCCGAGTACCGAAGCCGAGATAGCAGAGATGAGCCGAGTACCTTACGCTTCCGCAGTTGGCTCAATCATGTATGCTATGACTTGTACTCGCCCTGATGTGGCCTTTGCTTTGAGCATGGTCAGTAGATATCAAGGGAACCCTGGCAGAGCACATTGGACCGCAGTCAAGAATATCCTTAAGTACCTTCTGAGGACCAAGGAATGGTTTTTGGTCCTTGGAGGGAGTGATGACTTGAAGGTGCGAGGGTATAGTGACGCCAGCTTCCAAACCGACAGGGATAACTACCGTTCGCAGTCGGGCTAGGTCTTTACCCTTAATGGAGGAGCAGTGACTTGGAAAAGTTCCAAGCAAGAAACCGTAGCTGATTCAACGTGCGAATCAGAGTACATTGCAGCGAGCGAAGCATCAAAGGAGGCGATATGGTTGAAGAACTTCATTGGAGACCTTGGAGTTGTACCTTCCATAAAGGAGCCTATGGAAATTTTCTGTGATAATGAAGGAGCGGTTGCCTTGATCAAGGAACCGAGGGATCATGGTAGATCTCGACATATCGACAGAAAATATCACTTTATTAGACATCGAGTAGAAGAAGGACACCTCGTAGTTAAGAGGATATCGACAGAAAATATCACTTTATTAGACATCGAGTAGAAGAAGGATCCCTTATCTAAAGGATAGGTTACTGATAAGATCAGAGTTCGACAGCGTCTTTGAGAGCTACGATTGCTAATCGAGTTGTACTTGCATTTGTGGTTACTAGACTTATCCAAGTGGGAGACTGTTGGATTAGTGTCTAAGCCCGTAACCATATTTGGTAGGTACTTGACCCGGTTGTGCATGGTCCTTTTGGGTTGCCTTCACCAAAGCAACTTGACTGGAGAAATAAATAGAGAAAGAGGTTATTATGATTTATTAATATATTATAAGAATAATATATTAAAGGAGAAATCATATTTGTTTAATTAATATTGGTCAATAATTAATTAGGAATTAATTTTGTGATCAAGTGTAACTAATTAAACTAGAGGGGCTGAATTGTAATTATGTGATAGTTGCAAAGTAGGGCAATGGTTACCCTAATTATAGGTTGGACGAATTCAAGGGATAAGGAATCCTTGAAATCGTCCAAGGATAAGGGTTATCAAGGCTTATCTTATGGTTACTTGGTGGACAAGCAACTAGATAAGGATAAGGACTGAAACCCTAATCTCTACCCTATATAAAGACCCCTAAGGCCATAGAAATCGTCCCACTTGATCCCTAAGGTTCCTAGAGCCGATTTCTACCTCTCCTCTTCTCTCTCTATTACCTCTCCAATTGTTTGTGGTGTTTGTGAGCCATTAGAGGTACTACACTTGTGGTACTTGCTTTCAAGACTTAGGGTTTGAAGATTTTAGTTGTTATTGCAATATAACAACAAGAGGTATGTGATCTATCTTTCTATGTGAATTTCGAAAATACTAGGAGCATGCTAGGGTTCCTCATGTGTTCATAATGTTGTGTATCTAATAGTGAAAACATAGATCCAAATCTAGGGTTGTATGCACACATAGGATTCTTTGTTCTAAACCCATCAATAACCGACCAACCAACGAAACACCACTCCTACAGATTGACTCAGCTACTTTTCAAGTTGCAGTCACAGCCGCCGTGACAGTCATCATGGCACATCTCATTGCAAGTAACGATAGTAAAAATGGAATTGGTGTCGACAATTCAAATCTTAGTAGCAACCAAGGAAAACAACGAGTGTCTACCTACAAGAATACTCCAACCCACAAACCTAATAACATGAAACGAAAGTTCTGGAGTGAAAAAGGGAGTAGTTTGAATCAAGGGTCTATCAAAAGACAACAAGATGTAACAATCCTTACCCCCACTGGCCCTACTCCCTCATCGACAACACCATATTTAGGAAAACTCCCACATTGCAAAAGGTGCAACTACCATCATTACGAAGCCTGTCGGGAGATGTATTGTGATGGGTGCAAGAAGAAAGGGCAAACCGACGACCACTGTAGGACTCCAACCCAACACCTCACTCCAATCCGCAATGCTGGAATAAATCCAGTATGCTATTTATGCGGTGAAATGGGGCACTTTAAGAGAGATTGCCCGACAGAAAGAAATGATGGAGGAACGAGAGGAGTTTAACAACAAGCACATTCCATAACCAACATATTTTTGGAGAGATTGCACTTTAAGAGACTTCCAGTCCCTTACACAGATTCAGATTGTCTGTTATCACATGATTATATCACTTCCCAAAACATCTCCCTCAAGCACATTCCATAACCAACATATTTTTGGATTTTCTGATTTTCTAATGTTTTTGGATTTTTTTTTTTAAAATTTTCTAATTTTTGTGTTGTTTTTATTTCTCCCCCTAAATTTGTGCATAGGAGAGAAACGAAAGTAAATGCACAAATTTAAACTATCCTAAAACAAAAATTAGTCTTTAAAGCAAATCAGCTTAAGAAAAACTCACGAGTATAGAGAAGAAAACTCAAACTGTAAGTCACTGATTGAATTTACATCCAGAAGGTCTGAGAACTGCACGTGTAATCTCAGAACAGATCCGAAAATTCTTCATGTCATTAAGCACTAACCCCATATGTGATCCCTTCTTTTATTCCTTTCCCGCAAAGGACACATACTCTCAAACAAAGGTCTAAATGTTGTACAGTTGAGAGATGTCCCCTATCATGTGCCTAGAACAGCCACTACCAACAAACCGAAGTCTGATGATATGCCTCCATAGCTGCTCCGACACAGAGCGGGATCAGTTGGTCTTTGGAACCCAGTCCATTTTGAAACTGCGTCGACCTTTGTCATCTATGCAAGATACATTCTCCCATGACATGTCCTGTTTATCACAAACAGAAGATGAAGAAATATTAGAATCGTTAGAAGATTTTGGAGAGAGAGCCTTCGGAACCCATTTATAGTTGGGTTTAACCCATTTCTTTTTCGATCTGATGGGTGGCTCAGTACTTGCTTTTGAACTTGATGTCGGCCGTTGAGATGACTTTGACATAACCGGTCTTTGTTTCACTGGATCATCTCTTGGATTGGGATTCTTGGCCGATATTCCCTTCTTGCCCTTGGGAGTTGGATTCTTGGCCTTGTGGGTTTGATTCTTGGCCTTCTGCGCGTTCCAGTCACCATGGTCTGAACGTGACCTTGAGGGGTTTCTTTTGAAGTATCTCCCTCTTGGTGCGTTCTGCCACCCTTGTGTATAGTAGGGAACGTATGCGCGAATAGGATAATTTCTGGCAATGTGTCCAGGTGTTCCACAGTGAAAACAAGTCTTTTTCTTCACTGGGAAATTGTTTCTTCCTGCCCCTGGTGGCGTATCTTTGCCTTGTTTCTTGCTGTTCCCACAAGCACAATTGTAGGAGGCACTCTGTTTCACTGGAATTTATGGTCTGTATTTCTCAACAGCAGGTTGATCAGAAGCAGTTGAGTTCGAAGCAACAGATTCAGAGCTCAAGGAGATGTTGGTTTGTGCAGTGGTGTTCTCCTTGTTCTCATCTTCTGCTACTTTACCTGCATATGAAGTAGATGTGCTAGAAACATGAACATCAGTATTTTCAAACAAATAATCAAATATGTCAAAAAAATTTAACTCAACACGATCCGATGCAAAAGCATCAAAGGCATCACAAGATGTATCATCAACTTTAATATCATAAATAGAAGGTTGTTCATTGGAAACAGAAACATCAGGTTCAGGCTCAGTTTTGTTATCAGAAATAGATCCTTCAACTTTGTGCTTTGACTGATCTAAGGATTGATCTGCAGGGGAAGTAGAAATGTTAGCACTTTCAACATTAATAAATCCGCCTGAAACGAAACCAGATGGCTTACCATAACCATAAAAGGTTCGTTGGCAATCTCATCCTTGGATAGGGGTTGATACTGATATGTATGATTATAAGGAGGAGGTACACGATCATATCCTAAACCCTTAGACTGATTTCGTTTAAATTGCATGCAATGATCAATCATGGTGGCAACTACCTCGCTTGATCCATCAAATTTTTGAAAAGCAAAGTTTGCAGAATCAAACTCTCCTTTTAATGTATCAAGCTCAGTAATTAGCTCATCATTTTGTGTCTTAACATAATCATAAAGCTCACATTTTTCACTATATTCTGTTTGAATCCTTCTGAAATCTTTTATTTTAGTTTCTAACTGGGCCTTAAGGGGTTTTTGTCCTTTCCTAAGTTGATATCATTCATATCTCAGGTCCTCAACTTCTCTTTTTAATAAATCAATTTGTTCCCGAAGAAATTTAATCGTAGTTTCACAAGATTGAGAACATGAAACTTTATTGACTGGAACGTTTGAAGAACTCATTGTTTTAAAAAATATGCCCTTTGACTAAAAACTCAAAAGTCAACCTCAAAAGTCAAATTTAAAAAGTCAAACTCAAAAGTCAAACTTGAAAAGTCAAACTTAAAAGTCAAACCGAAAAGCTAAATTTGAAAATTTAAAAGTCAAACGAGAAAGTCAAAGTTTAAAGTCAAAGGTCAAACTTTAAAGTCAAAGTCAAAATTTTAAGTAAAAAGTCAAAAATAAAAGTCAAAAATTAAAAATTCAAATTTTGGTTGAAATTGGAATTTAAAATGAAAGAAATCGAATTTTTTGGGCTAAAATTGTCAATTTGCGAAACTGGGAACCGGAGGTATTGTATTTAAGTTAAAAAGGGAAGGAATGTAACATCCACCAATCTAGATCAACTGGTAAGGCGGAAAGGTGATGAACCAAAGGTTGCGGGTTCGATCCCCGGCACCTCCAATTCGCCTCCTATTTTTGTTGAACGCTGTTGCAAGCCGTAGACCAAGTCGCTGTTGCAAGCTGTAGACCAAGCCGCGTTGCCGAGCCGTCCTCCAAGCCGCGATCCACCAAGCCGAATTCCGAGCTGAGGCCGCAAACTCCGGCGACCGTAAACCGCCGGCCGTAAACTCCAGCGACCGTAAACACGTTTACGGCCGTAAACTCCAGACCGTAAACCCTTCAAAGACCGTAAACTCTTCAAGGACCGTAAACACAGCTTCAGATCGCGAAAAAAACGACGTTTTTCACCATTTTTGCTCCAAAACTCGATCAAAAACTCGTTTTTATGAAAAACGCGAAAAACAAACCCCCCTAATTTTCAGAGATCTATCCAAAAATGCAAGAATCTTTCCAAAATCAGATCAAATCAGCTCCAGATCTGACAAAGATGAGTGATACAATCCAAGCTCTGATACCAATTGTAAGTCCCTAATCTGCTTGTGTATCAATCAGATCCGTTTGATGCTGCGGAATCCCAATCAAACGGATGATGCCAGATCAAAAGGAAGAGAAGGAGAAGAAGAAGATGATGAATCTTGAATGAATTGATATGAATAAAGACCCGGATACAAGATTCACTCACACTAACACACACTTGTTCTTCTCTCTAGTTTCTCTCTCTAGAACACCTTCAAATACACACACATAAGCTCCTTTTGTGTTCTTGCCTTCACATGCACTCCTCAACCTATATATATATATATATATATATATATATATATATATATATATATATATATATATATATATATAAATATATGGACCTAAGGCCAAGCCCAAAATACAAATAATCCAATGCTCGGTCCAAACTACAATTAATTCTATACTATTTTTGGCCCAAATAATAAAAACAATAAATGCTTAGAAAAGCAAAGTATAAACCATATTTTTGACCCAACAGTCCACCTACCTATACTAGCTATAAATGTGGTACAATGATCGCATTAGTAATAACAAGGATAAACTAAAAGCACTGAAAACATACACATAGAATGTACTATCGCGCTAACAAAAACTTTTTCCTAATCGGCTTAACACCTATTACGATAAGAAGTTTCCCAAATAGCTATTAGAAATGGATTGGCTTGGTCTTCACCATACCAATTGCATGTGCTATGAAAAGACCCTTCGCGTTAACCGCCGACTAATGAAACTCTTCTAACCTATAACAACAAACCCAACACAACACCTAAATTGCCTCTAGTTTCAAAATCCCGAAGTACTCATGTGAGGAGTACTATATCTTTTGCAACCCTCCCGAAGTATTATCGACAGACTATCTAGGAATAGCACACGTACAACGAGTCAAGATCAAACACAGAGGCTAGGAATGAATACGGTTAAACTATCACTACAAAGTGTATATACGGTTTGTATATGCAAAGCGATGATAGATGGACCAGGTATGAATTCAACCATGATTACAAGTGAACAATGCTAACCTTTAGATGAACATAGATAAACAAACTCAAATCCACACGACCTCTACCGATCAAAACAAACGGAATAATGAAGGATCGCAGGAACACCCATGCTAGGATCCGGATTCACTAAAGAATAAGAAGATCAAATGGAACATAAGTACATTCACCTTTCCCCAACCATTGATGTCCCATTCAAAATGCAAATTTCATGACGAAATTCTCTCTAACGGGGGGATGATGTAACACCAGCAAAAATTAAGTCAAAAATAAATTGTTCAGTAACTATAATTGGGATGTACCAAGTGGTAGATATCGTAACAAGGTTTTCAGAAATATAAAGAACACTGAAATCCAAGTTATAACAAAGAAGTTATGGCCAATCGAAGATCCGCAACAAAACCGGTAAAAACAATGTTAAGCATAAAATAAGAAATTCCAATAAAATACTTTTTACCCTTAGGTATCTAAATGAAATTTGTAGATATCATTAAACCGTAAACATACATAAAAAGAACGTCCAAATCTGACATCGTATGAGGAAGTTATGATTTTTCGAAGTTTCGGATATAGCAGTAGACAGCTAAAACTCGAAATAGAGATCGAGCGACTTTTAGCCGACGCAATCTAAACGAGAATTGAAGATCTTGTCAATAGCAGTACAACAATTAAAGACAGACGAAAACGGACGTAGGATGAAGAAGTTATGGATTTTTAACGGACTTTTCCAGTCCCGGCCTGTTAAAAATATAATATTACAAATTAAGTCAAAACTAGCCGACAGAGTCTAAATAAAAGTTGTAGAGTATATTCTCACCTACGCGTGGATATAAAGAACGTAGAAAACGGAGTTCGTATGCGAAAGATATGAATTTTTGAAGTTCGAGGCACGCTTACAAAAAAGGGAACGCCCCGTGTTCATATGGGGAACGCACCGCGTTCGGAGCCCAGAGCCTGTCCCGTCGCCTGTCAAGTCCGAAGTTCGTAAGCCATGATGCATGGAGAACGCGTTGCGTTCGTTCAGGGAACGTGCTGCGTTCGGAGGCCAGACCCCTCCTATAAATAGGATGCGAGGGCTGCCCGGGTTTGGTTGCTTTCTTCTCATTCCTTTCACCTTAAAACACCTTTCAAGCCCCTCTAAACCACCCCGAAGCCCCGGTAACACCCCTAGCACACGACGCAAGTCCCGACGCCCGAAGTTCCCAAGAAAAACAGTCTTTCCAGTCGAAGTACTGCCCGCGTGAAGCCTGGTTTTTCACCAGAAACCCGCTGTTTCATCAAGAACAATCCTTCCTAGAAACGAAACGCTGCCCGATTCACCACTTATCAAGTGAGTTCATACCCCTATCACTACATTTTCAAATGCTTTTTAAATGCTTTTAAGAGGGGGGGGGATCTCGGGATAAAACACATATATAAATTGTGATAAGTGTAATTTATGAGTCAATCTACTCTGTCTATCGTACAAAGTTATAAATAAAAATTGTTATTTTTATTTACTAAAGGATTTTTTTCAAAATATTGCTCGTCAACTTGTTGTTAGCAGTCATGTGAGGCCAATGGCTTTGTTTAGTATCAAACGAAAGTCCACTTCTATAACCAGAGTCTCCTGGAGGGAGAGTGTGAATTTGTGTATAGATCTATACGGAGTTGACGACTCCGCACCCTGACTGTTAGCTACAGTCCCCGGGATGACAAATGTCAACATCGGTACTACCGTCTAGTATGGTTATGAGAGACTCACACGCGGAAACAATGACTCGTGCACGTAGTAATACGCAACTCAATCAAGCTCAAGGGATAATAACTATGTGATTACTTTGCATTTATACCAGGGTTATATATGATTTGTATTTGTTAGACAGTGGGATGTGTGACTTCCACCTCACTTCCAGTTCCTTGTTTGGTTGTGGGCTTAGGGTAGAATCACCCAATCGACTGTTGGTTCAAGATCTTAGTTATGTATAACTCGTAAGTACTAAGTAATCATGATAGGGTATTATCAACACCTTCGAAAATTCAGGATAATCACGTCTTCAACTAGTTTTACTTAAATACTAAGACTACAAAATTATCGAACTAAGTATGTCATATTTACTTACAAGTCATAGTCTTGGACATTTAAGACTGCCTCTCACCATTAGGAAAATATAGGATTTTTCGGGTTACATGATATCACTTTCCAAATAAAAAGTATTACAAATTCATTCTTATCGAAAATATAGGATTTTCCGGATTTGATACCTTCTTTGTGGGCACAACGAGTCTATAACTACATTCCATTTTATTAAGAAAATATAGGATTTTATGGATTAATACGCGAACTTTATCTAATAACAATGAACTTACTTCTAACACAAAATACTTACGAACTCGCCAACTTAAATGTTGATACACTTTCCAAATCACTTGTATTCTCAGGGAACTAATAAACATGTACTCAAACAAGTTTCGAGAAGACGGAGCATGGTAGCTTCAAGTCTTTATTTTGTTATCTGCTTTTGAAAACAATCAATCTATGTTATATATTCAATGTAAACACCTTATTATCAATACAATGGTCATTGTTGCTTTATTTACTATTTTACATTTGTTATGATATTGTACATGACGTCCTCCGCCCCCGAATGTTTCCGTCGTTCAGGTTTGGGGTGTGACATGATTTCTGCATTTTATGATCTCTTTTACTTTGATATTTTGTGATAGTTTGTATTTTGAATTATTTCGAGACATGTGATGTTTGGTTTGATGAATTTAAAAATGAAAATTTTACTTATGGATTTTGGGTCAATATAGGTATAATCGTGTGATATCCTTATTTATAATATTATGGAAGGTAGCAACAACCGAGAGTAATGTTATCTTATGTTGTCGAATTGCATCGATTACGTCCCATATCTCTTACACCTTTTTATGCTTCCATAATCCATCTCCAAATCATGTTAGATTTCTTCTCAAGTTAGGTTCTATTACAAATGGTTGAAGTTGCAATCGATGGATATGTTATTCTTATTTGGATTTGTACTCTATAATTTTAGGGGTAAGTGTATATTGCTCGTAACTTTATATAACAAATGATAAACACTATCCATGTCCATAATTTGAGGTTTGTGTGACAGGTTTCGGTATCCACATGCTTCGGGAGTGTAAATGTAATTACTAGAAGCATTAAATACTATTTATGTGAATCATTTACTTAATATATATATATATATATATATATATATATATATATATATATATATATATGTGTGTATATATATATATATATATATATATATATATATATAGGTAGGTATGGGTTCATATATGGATTGACATCTATTGTATGGACGTAAGAACCAATCAGAATTTAGCAAACATTAAATCATTAATTAAATCAATAAGGATATATTAGTAATATTACATATGTATTAAAGAATATATAAAATTAATAACTAATATCCCATTATTTTAGCAATCAATTTCTTAATTTCTTTTTAAAATCCATCTCCAAAATTGGTCATCAAATATGTGAACATATCATCGTCTACCTTTCTTTAAATTAGGGTTTCTTTCACTTGTTCCTTCCCCTACGGTAACCTCTACACCTCCGATTGTTTGGTTATATAACCTATGTGTCACACTCGGCTCTTGATCGGTACGTAGTCGTCATATCAACTAACTAGCCATCCTTTCATATCATCGTCTATCTTTCTTTCAATTATAATGTGGATGACATCTATTGTTTGGTCGTAAGGACAATTCTGGACAAATAGATTAAAAGATTTAATGGCTATGATATGAGGGTTTATGATATTACAATTGAATAACATGTACCATATAATCATACAAATTTCATTATAAGGGTATTTTAGTCAATCATGCTATATTAAAAATGGAAATTTTCGGATTTTAAGGTTAATTGATTCTATTAATTTTAAAAATCCATTTTTTAAATTAATTTATTTCAATTCTAACGTAATATTTAATCATAACCGATTTTATTATGTCAGGATGACATTCTGTCAGAATGACATTCTGTTAGAATGACATTGTGTTCGAATAACATTCTATGAGAATGTCAACCATAAGAAACTAAAAACAAAATTAAGAATGAATATAAGAAACTAAGAACAAAAGTAAGTAAGAATATCATATCATTCATGAATCATTCTTCAAGAATGAGTCGAATAACATAACATTTGAATGGTAAAAATGTTAATGTAAAACATATTCTTACAGAATTTGTTTACTCTTTTATGAAATAGTTTTATGAGACTGAACTTAAAATACAATTAGAAATTAAAATACATCAAAAAAATCTTAAAAAAGGACTACAATTGTCCTTATGATTTAGAAAAAGAACTATGTCCTTGATGAACCTATCCTAGAAGAGATTCTGGCCAATGCTGCCAAAGCATTGAAAGATGGTCGGGCGAAACATGCAAATGATTTGACCGAAGTGGCTTGCATCATTCTTGCAATTATGACTCCTGAGCTTCAGAAAACTTATTAGTTTCATGAAGCATTTGAAATGATTGAGCAACTTAGAATCATGTTTCAAGTTCAGACTAAGCAAGAGAGGTTTGAGACCTTGAATGCTTTCATTGGTTGCAAGATGGACGAGGGATCTTCTATGAGTGCACATGTACTCAAAATGAAATCTTATGTTGAGTAGCTTGCCCGCCTCAGATTCCCATTTTGGGATAAGCTAGCGACCGATGTGATCCTAGCCTCATTGCCTAAGTCATTCAATCAATTTATGATGAACTTCAAAATGAATTACTGGGAGAGGAGCATTAATGAGCTTCATAGCATGCTCAAGAATGTCGAGGCAAACATCAAGAAATTTGGGAACAATCAAGTGTTGATGATCCACAAGGGTCAAATCTCCAAGAAGAAAACTAGTAATAATACCGGTAAAGGGAAAGACAAAGCTGGCAAGAAAGGCAAGGGAAAAGGAAATGGTCAAGGGAAGCCTCCTACTACCAACCCAACTCTTAAGCCCAAACTTGCTATTGACTTTTATTGATTTCATTACATGAGTCTTATCCAGAGACCTTGTGGATGAACGATTCCATATAGTGGAAAAAGGCTATAGAAGATGAGTTGAGCTCACTTGATAAGAACCATACTTGGTCCTTGGTCAAGCTCCCAGCAGGGAAGAAAGCACTACAAAACAAATGTTTTTTCAGGTCAAATATAAAATTGATGGAACCATACAATAAAAGGCATGGTTGGTTGTCAAGGGGTTCCAACATAAGAGATGGATTGATTAAAATGAGATATTCTCTGTAGTTGTGAGGATAACAGTAATCATAATGGTCTTCGGTATTATAACATATAAAGATATCTATCAAGAGAAGCTATATGTGTAAAACAAAAACTTTTCTTCATGGCGACCTGAAAGAAGAAATATACATGGCACAACCACATGATTTTGCTACAGTTGAGAAGGAAAATATGATGTGAAAATTAAAGAATAGTATGTACGAATTGAAGCAAGTTGCAAGGCAGCGGTAGTTGAAGTTTGATAAATTCATGCAAAAGAGAAGGTACAACAATTGTTGTTACTTGAAGAAATTCAACTCCTCGTATATCATCATATTATATATTAATAACTAGGTCCGACATGCAGGAGATCAACACGCTTAAGAAGCAGTTGTCCATTTTTGTTCATTGTTATATTAGAGAAATATGCATGCAATGTTGTTTAGATGCATTTGCTTTTAGAATTTTTACACAAATACTCACTAAATAAGTATAATTAACCATTATTTCATAAAAGGTGAACATGTAGTGTAGAAACTTCTCCATTTCCATGTAATATAACTATCTGTTATTTATGAGGGAACTAACTCATGACACCCATGAAAGGCAATCAACCGCTTTGAATGTCGAAAGTGTAACCTCCTTCAATGATTATAATTGTATAATTAACTTGCTGACTTTGTTTCTTTATGTAATTGTAACTATATAAACAAGTTATTTATAAGATCGATGTGTATGCACATTTTGTTCATATCAACCGACAAATTGTTTCATACATAGTGTCAAATTTCGCTCAAAAACAAGAAGTTATGCTTTTCATACCTAAAGATATCGCGTACGAAATGGAATGCAGATCAAGTACAATAAACTCTTTAGAAAAAAACCATCAATGTTACTGATGAGCATATGAATATTTTGGAGTCACTTTGCTCTTATCTAGTTTTTTCAAGCACACGATGGCAGAAGTTTTAATATGCAAATCAATGAAACTTCATATCAATCTTATTCGGTCTATAAAGGAGTTTTCCATTTTCTTAGTCACAAGATAAAAAAAATGATTTTCTTGACCACTACATGAAATAATGGAAAGATGAGATATGATTTTTTTTTTTTTTTTGGGTTTCTCCATTATATTATAAATGTTAATGTATTTCAACTATAAAACTCAAATAAGTGCTTTCAAACAAAGTCATCCCCACCAAACATAATATATTATTGCTGAACATATGGTTTTTCGTTTATACTTGCATTAGTTTGTTAAGTATTGTCACATTGAAACTAACTCCTCACTCAAGGACGATTAACACTTTCTCTAAAGTTGTTTGCTGCTGCATGGCTTTCTTTATTACTTCAACAAGGTATAATCGTGTGATATCCTTATTTATAAAATTATGGAAGGTAGCAACAACCGAGAGTAATGTTGTCTTATGTTGTCGAATTGCATCGATTACGTCCCATATCTCTTGCACATTTTTAGGCTTCCATAATCCATCTCTACATCATATTGGATTTCTTCTCAAGTTAAGTTCTATTACATATGGTTGAAGTTGCAATCGATGGATATGTTATTCTTAATTGGATTTGTGCTCTATAATTTTAGGGGTAAGTGTATGTAGCTCATAACTTTATATAAGAAATGATACACACTATCTATATCCATAATTTTAGATTTGTGTGACAGGTTTATGTATCCACATGCTTCGGGAGTGTAAATGCAATTATAAGAAGCATTAAATACTTTTTATGTGAATCATTTACTTAATATATGAACTTTGGTTACCTTAAGAAATCATATGCTCTTACAATTGATATTTCTTACCCCCTTTAAATTCAATCATTCTACTTATTACTATACCATATTTATCTTTCTTTCATGTTCCTCTCCTTGTCTCCCTTTGTCTTTTCGTCTCTCTGATGGCATGTCAACTAACACAATTCCCAATAAAGACTACGAACACAACGTGACTTTTTTTTTTAGAACCTTGTAACGAGAAATTGATGCAACACTTCAGGTTGATGATGAACAACAGAGCTATATTTCAATCCAGTCAACACAACAAAAAGGAACAACCTAAGTCAATGAAGGATAAGAACACCTTCCGAGGTAATGAAATTGGCAGGAGCATTTTATGCTAGAAAAAAACTATACTTACAATGTTCTTATAGGATACATAGAAGATGTTTTATGATGTTTTGAAGAAAAAAAACATCTTAATGTGTTTATTTCGTTAAAAAAAAAAACTAATGTTTAATATGTATTCAAGTTTTGTTCTTAATTATAATAAACTAACGTTTAATATGTATTCAAGTTTTGTCTTTATATAAACATATAAAATGTGTTGGTTTATATAAAGAAAATCAATGTTTTTGATACCATAGAGTTATTTTCAAGATCAATATATTTGTGCACATGTTCACATAAACCTACCACCTAGTATAAATATAGAGCAGATAAATTATTAGAAATTGTATATGAGTTAAGGTTTTTACTTTTATATTTTATTATACATTTTGTGTAAATTTATTTTAGATGTGTGATGCTATATTTATCATATGTTTTTTAAAATAATACGATGAGAGCTATATATAATTTATTAGAATAACGAGCGTGATGTGTTTAAGTTTAGGTTTGAATTAAGGTAAAAGTGCAATTTGCTTACTATTGGCATTATAATGTAATAAGTTTTTTTTTTTTTTTTTTCAAAAAAGGAAAATTTCTAAACACTACAAAATATTACTAATATCAAACCCAAATAAGTAAAAAAAAAAAAAAAAAAAAAAAAAAAAAAAAAATCCCAAACACCCCACTAATTGTTTTAATGTGTATGAGATTGTTGATTTTAAAATATATATTAAACTCTTTGCAAACAATGATCCATTTTATAAACCATCTCATATCATATGATAATTATAATATAAGGAAATAATGTAAAAAGATCAAATTTCATGGAACGATATAAGTAGCTTGAAGGATTCCTGTTGAAAATAATACATTTAAAAAATATATATTTGAGGATGATAACCATAGTACTTTTAAATTTTAGTAGAACCAACATTTAAAAGAAAATTACAATAAAACATACGGTATCTTTATATTTTAAGTAAAATGTTTACAGAAGTTAACAAATTTAACTATAAATTAACTTTATGTTATTATTGTTTTTTTTTTTAAATACTAATTACAGAAATGGACACGTGTACAGTGTAATTCCGGCTGAGTGACCATAATGCTCGAAGATCAATTCTGATTGCTCTATATATTCCATGATTCGCATAGCAGCCTTCCTTCATTTTTCCAGCTGTGTAGCGCAGAGGTTGTTTCTCGCTTCAGGTCACAACTCTCTCTCTCTCTCTCTCTCTCTCTCTCTCTCTCTCTCTCTCTCTCTCTCTCTCTCTCTCTCTCTCTCTCTCTCTCTCTCATTTTTTGCAGGTCTGTCTTTCTTTCTCTGCTTTTCGTTTTTCAATTGCAACAACATATGGTGAAAGTTTCGTAAAATGAGATGAAAAAGTGAGTGTTAATACTATGTTGTGAAGAAAGTATTCGCATATTAAAACAAAGCTATCGACTTTATATTTTATTCCATGAAAAACCAAGTAAAGGGTTGATAATCTTGCTCAATGTTTAAAAAATTTTGTTTTCGTATTGTTGAAACTGATGAAACATTTGTCTGTTTGCATTACTTGACTTGAAAAGGCTTGAAGTTGAGCATAAAGGGCTGATATTCTTGGAATAAATCTCCGTCTCTCTATCACTCTCGTTTTCAACTTTCAATCCCGAAGAAATTTTACTCATGTGTTGATGCTTTGTTGTGAAGAAAGTTTCTAGAAGATCAATACAATATTATAATAAACCTATCCTATATTTTCTTGGTTGAAAAGACAAGTAGATCTAGGGCTTATATTCTTGTTTTATGAAACATTTCGTCTTTCGTATTGTTAAAAGTTATGAAATATTTTTCTGTCTGGTTTTTAAAATTCTTTGTAGTTAGAACTTGACTTGAAAAACTTGATGTTGCATCAAAATGAGCTAAACCTGGAGAAAAATTGGGACAAATGTCAATTCTGTCAATGGTCTTTTGTTATAATTATTTGTTTGATGTCTAAGTTAGAAATTTTATGGATAGGAAAGTTTTAGGTAGACTGATACAGTCGGATAGTCATGCTTTCTTGTGCGGTTCATAGAAAAGCGTTTTTAACCCGGTTACTTTGACCATTGGTGTCAATTTTGGAGTCTGAATTATGATAATATTCTTAGCTACAAACCAGTACGTAAAACTGCAGATCTCTATGCACTATACCTTAGAAATGCTACCAAGTAAGGCATTATCCGGTTTATATATGTTCACTAGCTAGTTATATGAACTTTGTTGGATAGCTAGAGTATAGGGTTTGATGTGTTAGTTTTATAGTTTCATGACTTTGTTTGCTTAATTTGTACATAAAATCTCAGGTTGAAATACCAAGAAACATCCCAAGAATCCGGGTGTTTATGTTCATGTTTAACTATTATGAATTTGAATAATATAAATATTCTCCTTGAGGATCAAAAATGTCTTTTGATCCTCTAACACTAGTTTTTCTATATTAACTTTTAGTTGTACGCGGATCATACGTGTTTGATGTTTCAGGTTCACCATGGATGCAAGAATAGCTCGTCTTCTGGAGCCCCTCCCTGATACGTTCCAGACTGCTAACTGGAATGTGAACGACCTCAGGAGTAGGCGTATCCCCGTCAGCAAATTTATTAAGGAAGTTGGTATCCTGAAGAATAAGATAATCATTCAAGGTGTACTCGTGAAGTTATTAGAAAAAGGGTTGCAGGACCACCGTTGGGAATCACCTCAAACATGCACACCTCGACAAATGTATGCATTTTGTGCATGGCTGAATGATGAGAATGGTATCAAATTCATCTACCGGGCTCGGCGTGCATGAAAGCTTGAGAGGGGCATGTTGCAAAATGAAACGGCCATTGATCTCGCGTACATAGGTGCTCTTCAGCACCAACTTAAAGAGTATGAAGAACTTAAGATGAGTGCGCGGATGGCAATGAGGGTGGACCTTGTTCAGGTTAGGAATTCCATGCTCCCAGCTTCCAACTATGAAGAGATCAATAGGAGTCGTTTGGAGGAGCAATGTTGGCAACGCTACAGACAATCTCGAATAAACAATGCGCAGCACGTACCTGCATATACTGATGCAAGGATGACAATTGTCCAAAGGGTTTTTGAGGGAGTAGTTATCAAAGAGCACAGGATTGCGTTCATGTTGGAGGGCGCCCGGAGGGAGCAGATGAACAATTATATACAACGCAAACTACATGCATATGCTTTAGCTGGGAAATTTGAATTGGTGGAAACTTTTGCTTCGTACCAGGAAGCAGTGGGAGGAGAAGTTGGAGATAACATTCTACAAGCAATTAATACAACGAGGAGGCCGAGGCAGGTGCGTGAGGTATAGGTGTTCTGAACCACCTATATTTGATTCATCTTCAAGAATAACATGTTAAAAGGTGTTAATGACTTAATGTTCTTTTTTATTTTGTTGTTAGGTATGTTCAAAAACTATTATATGTAGAACATATATCTAAATTAATATTTGAGTCATGATATTACTTTTAAAGAGCTGTATCCATATAATACTGGGATGATATTTTCTTGATACACACTTTAGCAGGTTACCAGCAGAAGAAATGAGGAAGGCAGTGGAAATTTTTTCGATTTTTTTTTATCTATTATATAATAACCCGACAGCTACCTAAAAAAAGAAATGAGGAAGGCTTCATAAGGTCCGGAATTCATGTATAGCAGGTTTGGGGACAGTTGTTTTCTATGATTCTCGACATACACATTTCACAAATGGAAAACCTGGTGTCTGCTACTGCTGCAACGAGATGCAGGGAAGAAGACACAAACTTTCGAAAATTGTCAGCTTTGGTCCCTTAGGTTCAGTCTAATGACAACTTATACAATAAATTTGAAATATCCATTCAAAATTGATTTCGGAAAAATACACAAAACACCCTTGGACTTATAAATCCTAATTAATTAAGTAAAATGATATATTATTATTATTATTATTATTATATCTTATTTTTTAATTAATTAGTTTGTCAAACTTATAAAACTTAGGTTTCCTAATTATATAATTTCTCATAAAAATATATCAGTCCTATTTTGAAACAGTTAAATGGAACGTAAGTTACAAAATAAGATGCTACAAATATTATACATATGAAAAAGAAGTCAAAATAGAATGATTTATTAAACAAAGTAATAAGAATATGTTACTATTAACAAAACTACAACACAACTACAAAGGTTATTAATAGCAACATACTTTTATATTATGTTTGACAAAAAAAAATCCTGCAAAACCTACTATCAATTCCTTCGTCTACCCTTGTTTCGATCAATATTCCAAGTTCAAAGTTTCTTAGATTTTAGATAGTAATATATTAAATTATTATAGACGAGTACCATTAGACATTGGTAATACTATTGCTTCAGAACATGTCATATTCTAATAAAGGGTAAATTACACGAATGGTCCCTGTGGTACGGTGCAATCTACGTGCATGGTCCCTAATATTTTTTTTTAACTCGGACGGTCCCTAAGATGTATATTTGTTGCACGTTGGGTCCCTGATAGACCTAAAATGACTATATTACCCTTATTTTATTAATTTTCTTTTATTTTCTTATTTATTATTATATAAACTAAATATTAAAGACAACCTAAACCACCGCCACACATTTTCTCTCACTTCCTTTATTACCTCTCACATATTTTTCCCCCCGTTGGCATCTCATGTTCCTTCAAGCTTCAAGGTTTATCCATCGACGTTCCTTTATCGACCATCCCCACCTGCATCCAATGATGGTGGTGGATTAAGTTATAGAAATCGATTTTGAGGTTTGAGGTTGAGTTTCAGAGTCGATTTTGAATTTGATTTCAGTTTGAGATCCAATTTTTAGTTTAATGTTTGAATTCAGCTTCATCAATTTAGTTCTGGAAATCGATTTGCATCAGGTGGTGGGTTTAGCTTTGGAATTCGATTTTGTTTTAGATATCATCTTCTTTGTAAATTCTATCATATGGGTTTCATTAACATTGATGCTCTTCTCTCACATGGAACTGGACGTTTGGGTTTCAAACATGTATTTCTCATCATCGGTCATGTTTTCCCTCTTTTTCTTTATCACAATCGATTGACACCCTTGTGTCTTCTTGAATCGATAGCAAGTCGCCTTCCCCGTTTTTCTTTTCTGATCTGAATCGAAACTCCAGGTCAACAATAACACGAGAACATGGGATCGAGATGAAAGGTTCGATGATGATGACAGGGTGAAAGATGGTGGAAAGGAAGGTGTTGTGGGGACGTGGGGTCTTTGATGATGGTTGTGGAGTGGGTTCTATTTTGGCTAGAATCAATAAATAGAGGTGGTGTTAAGGTGGATGAAGACTGATTAGGAAGGTGGGAATGGAGATGGAGAATGTTTGTATTAGGTGGTTAGTGGTAGTAGAGGGTGGCTGGCGGAGGTGGTTATTGGGTGGAAGAAATGTGAAGTTGATGGTGTTTTTGGATAATAAGATGGTGGGTTCTCATTGGGAATGGTGGTGGTATAAGGTAAAGAAGGGTGGTTTACGGTGGTGTTCAGTGGAGGTGTTGATAATGGGGATAAGATGGATGTTTAAGAATAGAATAGTTGGAAGAGAATAGGGGATAGGGTGGGCCCATTTGCATTATTTTTTATTATAAAAATAAAATATACTTAAAAAAATTAAAAATAATATTATAAGGGTATATCTGTCTTTCTACATCGGTCAGGGAGCAGACGTGCAATAAATGTAAACCATAGGGATGGTCCGAGTAAAAAAAACTTGTTAGAGACCAAACGTGTAAATTACCTCAAACCATAGGGCCGATCCGTGTAATTTACCCTCTAATAAAAATGTGATGGAATATAAATATGCACGATGCAGTTGCTATATAATACTATATGTTTATGTATTTAGTTGAAAATAAGAATATTTTGATGTTGCTTCTATGGGTTATAAATGAATTTGTTATGGATTATAAATGAATATACGCTGGTATCTTTAGTTAAAAATTAAAGTATTATGGTTTACATGTTTAGTTAATCCTATCAGGAGCTATCGTTATTATTATCATTTTTAATTAATTTAATTCGACGTAAATATATTAATAGGAGTAAGTGGGAGACCTGTATATTATAACGGTTTATTAAAAATAAAAATTTAATATTAATATATAAACATTAAATATTTTATAAAATAAAATTCTTACATAACAAAATGTAATCTTTCGAAACATTAAAAAAAATCAAATCGTTTAGAGCATTTACGAAAATTTATTATCAAATTAATAGAATAATTCTCTTTCTTAATAGAACCAGTTAGAAATTTATACAATTTTATTTTAAGAAAATAGAAATCCCCAAAAAATAACAAGTGGAAAATAAAAATTCTAAAACTCCCATAAAATAAGATATGTCAATTGGGCTTGATATATATATATATATATATATATATATATATATATATATATATATATATATATATATATATATATATATATATATATATAGCATCACGTAGAAACTCAAAATTTGGTAAGAATCGCAAGTACAAATCTATGTCGTTTATTGGTTAAATTTGATGGTTATGATTTAATATTAAAAACTGATAAATTCTAAAATCCCGAGGCATCATTTTCATAAATACTTAAAAGTTAGAGGTGGATTTAGTAGAATATGAAGGGCTGCATGTTAATTTCCTAGAAAATCCACATGCGCATCCAATGTTTTAAAAACCGGTTTTTTAGTTGAACCGGTATGGCGACCGGTTCCTGGTTCAACCGGTTCGACCGCCGAGTCAACTGGTTTCTATAAGTTTCATCTTTTTTCTTATTTTTCTATACATACATACATAAATCGTGAATTTGAGGTCTACAAGTTCAAACATTAAAAATAAACATACAAATAAGTTGTAGATCAATATAAATATATTAAAACAACACATAACTATAACTTTTACATCAATTCACAAACGTCAAAAAGAAAATAAAGTATAATATCGAAACTAAATATAGATTTAAATGAATACACACGCATCAAGAAACATCATAACATTTATCATATGTTTTTATTTAGAGAGATCTAAATAGATGTGAAAAATTTCATCAAAGTTTATTATTGAAAATGGTTTTTTTTCATGTATTTTTATTTAGTTTAACCGGTTCAACCGGTTTATTTTGTGTAACATACATTTTTTGAAATCGTGTTTTATAATGAATAATATTGTGAAATACTATGTGAATTTGAGTATTGAATTCTAACAGATAGTTTTTACTAGAAATGAATTAAAACTATGTTTAGAATCACTCAGAAAATATTGGAAGTCTTATAAGATTCCAATTAAAAGCCAAATAGTGAAATTTAGCGAAAATATAAAATTTGAAATAAGTAAAATTTTATTATTGAAAGTTGTAGATAATCTCATTAGAAACATTTAGGCGAAAACCTCATCGAAATCCGAGTTATAACGAAGAAGTTATGACCAATCGAAGATCCGCGACAAAACCGGCACGACGTCGAATGATGTAAAAAGTGAGTTTTTGATAAACTACTTTTTATCCTTAGTAATCTAAATGAAAGTCGTAGTATTCGTTAAACCGAGAAGTTCGATAAAAAGAACGCCAAAATCTGACTTCGTATGGGTAAGTTATGATTTTTCTAAGTTTCAGCGTAGTAGTAGATAGCTAAAAACTCGAATTTTAGATCAAGTGATATTTAGCCGACACAACCTAAATTAGAATCGAAGATCTCGTCAATAGTAGTACAACGGTAAAAAGTCTGACAAAAACGGACGTCGGATGAAGAAGTTATGAATTTTTAGCGAATTTTCTTGTCCCGCTCTGTTAAAAATAATAATATTAAAAATAAATTCAAAATTAGCCGATGAAGTCTAAATGAAAGTTGTAGAGCATAATTTTACCTACGCGTGCATATAAAGAACGTCAAAAACGGAGCTCGTATGCGAAACTTATGAATTTTAGAAGATTTTAGCACATTTTTCGGGAATTTTCGCAAGGATAAGGCTCTTATCCGGATAGGCCGCGTCATCTCGCATGAACAGTAGCCACGTCTTGCCTTTTGATTGGACCGAACTTCGGTCAAGTAACCTTCCGACGCGCCTTTCGGCGTCCTAGGAGACGTTTAAGACGTCCCGTAAGACGCCTCGCATAAGGCTGCAACCGAGCAGCTTCGCTGCTGACTCACTTCTTGGCCGAGTTCGGATTCCACCCTATAAAAGGGATGCATGCGAGACCTTCCGACTAATTTCAAGAAATTGCCATTTTTGGCCCCTCTTTCCATATTTTGACTATTTCCATATCCCCCGAAGCCCCGGTATTGTTTTTAAAGCCCAGAATATGTCCCGAAGTGCCCGGAGAGCCCAAGAAATTTATCTTTTCGGTTTGAAGCTCTACTCTCGCAAGGTCTATTTTTCAATAAATCTCCCGATTTTCAACGAACAAAGTCTTATTTAGAGCCGAAGTGCTGCTCAAATTACTATTTTAACCCCCGGTTATTTTAAGGTGAGTTTAATATATAGGAACAATTGTATGTTATGTGTTATATGTGCTATGTGCTTTTCAGTGTTATTATTCCGGGTTATTTTTCAGTGTTATTGTTATTCGCTATTTTTAATAGCAAAGAAATATCTTTGACCATGTGATCGGTGAAAGGACTTAGATTCACGTTGGTACTGGTATGTAGACTCTGGCCATGTAGAACATGTCTTCGTAAGAGAATGATTTCTATTCTATGGTGTTGGCAAATGGTTAGACAGCGCTATAAGCCTGAAATCTACCAAAATGTTAATCAGAAATTGTATGTCTTCTGTGCCATTTGGGCCGAAGCTTTATTGATGTATATCAAGTATTGAAATTGTTATGTCTCATTGATTGTATATCTTTGAATGAAGTCATTGATTGATATGGAAAGTTTGTCACATAATTCAAATATGCCTTTGTTGTTCCTTGTTCTTCTTTGCTTCGGCCATATTGAAGTATATATATGGCATAACGTTATATTGTATCTATTACTGAACTCACCAAGCGTCACCGTTTACCCTCTCAATGTTTTAATATATTGCAGACAATAAGCATCCGGTATAGCTTTATACTGTTGGAAGAATTAAAATAGTTTACACTATTACTTTAGTATTTAAGTTTTAGTATGTACAAAATATACAATATCCTGGGTAGTTTTGTAATAAACTTAGACTTAGTCGTTTTGTATCCAGTCGTTTTTAAATAAATTATCAATGTAAAGTATTGTTTGTGAATATGCATGTAGCATGTTTAGGAGTAACAACTGTTTTAATATTATGAAAGTGAGGGTCTTTCAACCATGGTATCAGAGCGGTAGTTTAAGTGAACTAAATTCTAAGGATTAGTATTTACACTTAAACTATTGGAAGTTCAATATATGAACTAATTCATTGTAATTATATGGATACAAATCTTAGGAAAGACTTAAGTAGGGTATTAAATAATGGTAAACCCTAATATTCTAAAATACGATGTTACTCCATATTACAGAGTAATGGCTAAACAGGTTAGTAGCCATACCCCTGATGTCGGTGGAGGTCCTCAAGTCGAGGAAATGAATACTCCCGTATCTCCTCGTGAGGAGCGACTCTTGGGTAAACTTACCGGTGTTATTCGATAGACTCTTGAAGAACACAAAAAGAATGGCGATAAAGGAAAAGAGAAAGCCACTGGAGAATCTTCAAAAGGAGAGGTGAAGCGTCCCTCGTTCAAAGATTTCAAGAGTAGTGGTGCTATAGAGTTTTCCGGTGTTCTTAATCCCATCATTGTTCTTACATGGATCCAGAACACAGAGAAAGTGTTTCGTATTTCTCATGTGGATAACGAAGACAAGGCTAATTATTCTTCCGCAATGCTCATTGGAGAAGCCTTGGTCTGGTGGGAAGCAACATATGAAGCTCTCAACGGGTTTGACCAGGAGAATTTAGCCTGGGAAATGTTTAAAACTCGTTTGCTAGAGAAGTATTGTCCTCTAGACATGAGGAGGAGATTGGAGAAAGAATTCCTCGAACTTAAACAGGGAGGAATGACTGTGAATGAGTATGAAACTCGGTTTAATCAAAGAGCAAGGTTTGCTACAAAGTATATTCCAACTGAAGATGAGAAAATTCAGTTATTCATGGAGGGACTACGACATGAAATCCACGATTTCGTTGCCAATCGAGAAGTTCTATCATTCGATAAAGCTGTTGGGTATGCTCGAAGACGTGAGCATGACTTAGTAATACGTGGTGCCACTTTTATTGTTTCGAAGCATCCACGTACTGAAAGAACTGTTCCTGTTACTTCTTTTCTACCAGCTCAATCCGTTCGGACTGAACCTGGTAATCAAATGCAAACTCAAATTGCCTCTCGTGGACGTGGTAGATCACAATCTTTTTCTATTCAATCGCCTTCATGTCGTGTTTGTGGAAGAAATCACCCGGGCCAATGCAAAATAGACAAGGAATCCATTGTCTGTTATGGATGTGGAGAAAAGGGTCATATAAAGCCAGCTTGCCCAAGAAAAGATGTTACTTGCTATTGTTGGGTTTTGGTATAATACAACATCCTATGGTGCACATACAACCCTAAATACCTTGGATCTATGTTTTCACTAATTATACATGCAAATGGTTTCCAAGGCATTAAACCTATAACTAGCATGCATTTGACATAAACCATATAATATACTAGTTAGGGAAACATACCTTTTATGTGGCTTGAAGTCTTGATGTATTTGGCCTTAAGAGCTTAGCACCAATAGTATGAAATGCCTCAAATGGAATCACAACACACCTAGGACAAAGGTGGCTCTTGAGAGAGAATTCCATGCACCAAAACACCTCCATATTTCTCTAAGAAAAGAAGTGGTGATTTTAGCTATGGAGTAACCTATTTATATGTAGGATTCCAAGGGTCATGGGTATAACCCATAATCCATACCCATGGGTTTTATGATCCATGGTTCATGTGTCCCAACTCTTTATGTATCCATACATAAACTTGGTCCAACATGGATCATAAGCCCAACACATATAAATATAACTAATTATCATAATTAGTCCCCATAGATTTAATTAGTCTCTTTTGATCACTAAATAAATTCCAAATTAATTCTTGATCGATACTAATTAAAACATATGATTTCATATTAATATATTATAACATATAATATATTAATAAACCATAAATAACCTTCTCTCAAAAGTCCATCCTAACAAATTGTCCTGATGATATGCAACCCAAATGGACCATGCTACTCTCGGGTCAAGTACATACCAATAATAGTTATAGGCTTAGACATCTAATCCAACAGTCTCCCACTTGGATAAGTCTAAAACTATTATTGCAAGTACGACTTCATAACCCGACTAGCAATCGTAGCTCTTAAAGCCGCTGTCGAACTCTGAACAAATCAATGACGCGTCCATTAGATAAGGGATCATATATTCCTCCATTTTAGATATCATATGGACTGAGACATGGATTATAATCATTCTCTCTGTCCATTTGTTGTTTTCCGATTTCCGATTTATGACGACTGACTAATTGAACAAATCAAATCAGTCATGGCCCTGCCGAGCACTTCCATTTGTCATCATCAAATCATCGAGGGGCCCACAGATATCGCTTTTATCCCGAAGGTAAAAGGAATGGATAAACTTCGACTCATATGGCTTGTTCTACTACTTGTTGAATCATACACAAAGGCACGTTTTATAACATCGAGTTACCAATGCGTTTTCGTGCAATCAATGTATAACCAACTCATAGTAACAACTCATATCTCTAGGTTTGAAGAATATAAGATATTATCGTCTCATGATCACTCGTGATAAAATCCATGAAGTGATTCCAATGAGCGCGGGTTGAATCCAATACTCAGAACTTATGAGCACTCATGAGTGTTGTAGCACCACCTTGTCCAACATCTTAGACCTCTACAAACCCAACCCATGACAGTCTTGATTCATTTCTACTTCCAACATATGACCGACTGTGGATGGTTTGAATAACTTAGTCAATCAGAACAATGACCTAGTTATTCTGGAAGTCAAAACATGCAAAGTGAAACACAATAATAATCGAATCCAATATGGTCTCAGAACTTATGAATATAAATAAAACACCTTTTATTTATCACCATATGATTACACATTATTCATTGTATACTGTTTCAGCTATCAACTTTATTCTTGAATTAAAACAATAGTTGTCCCATGCTCCAAGCATGTACACTATGTTTTTCTAAACACTAGTCATGCCACACACCAAGTATGCATACTATGTTTGTCTATGATCTTTACTTTGTGAAATAGATCAATTGAACATAACTCCAATGATTCTCATTTCACAGTCCCAAATCTTACTGCAAATGCAAGAATTCCAAATTCATGTCATTTACTGAAATCTGTTAGATTCTAAACTTATATGCATTGATCCTCTTGTAATGATTATGCACAAATTCACAAAGACTTGGCAACAATCATTACAGAGTATTCCAAAGGAGATCAACTCCTTGGAAACATCCTTCTTGCATTAAGTTTCCTAATCATACAGATTGAATACTTTCTAACTTTGAAGCATTTCCATATTCCATTTTGACTATCACTTCTGAACAAGAGTTGCCTCCTTACAGATTATGTCAATATGGTCCTTCCAGAATTAATACTATACTTCCAACTGTCCTTGAGAAACCAATCTTTTTTAAACCTTAGATTGTCCTCAACAATTGCTTAATCATTTTAGTCATATCAATTTCTAGACCTTTTTCCCTTCTTCATGCCCCATGCATTTGGAAAAACTTAGAAAGAGTGAATATAGCACATGTAATCGATCCTATATCCAAAGCATATGGGACACGATTCATGATGTCTCACATAAAGACTAAACCAGTCTTTTGCTATAATATTTCCATTTCTATTTGCCAAGTTCTCATAATTCAGATTATGAAAAGGGATGTCGTAATCATAATCGAATTTTAGAACGCAAATAATGAACCCATATATAGAATTTCCTTATGTTGAGCCATCCCAACATGAAATTCTTATATATTCTTGACTAAATACGATTAAGACCTCAATCTAAGCTTTTAGATTTGAGATGAAGTATAATTTCCTCTCCTTTAATTATAGCAAAACAACTTTTTCAACCCCTGCAACCTCACGAATTGAAACTTTTGTTTTCTATAATTAACATTGCTAACTTGCAATAATTATCATAATTATCATGTTCCCACTAACATGATGATTATTAGCATAACACTTATGCTCCCACTAGCTTTGACATGTACCCAGAAATCAACTGAACTTCTAGAAATCAATACTTTATTGACTTTCTTACCAAAGTTCAGATTTTTGATACTAGATTGCCTTGATAAGACTTTATCAATATCATACACCTCTCTTAGATAGCTCACATGTGTGTCTAAACAATTATGAAGAGGGATGCCGTAATCATAATGTTTAGACCTTTTTTCATTCCCACAAGTGCTATCTACTCAAAATCTACTTAGTGAAAGAGTTTCCTTACCATCATTTTCATGAATCGAATAGAAACCTTATGACACTTAGATTTAATGGTGTATGTGTTCTTATCCATGTGAATTGTCAAAACCATAGTCACAAGACAAGGATAATGACAAATCCAAACTCATATGGATTGAACTTGTGCAATCTTAACTTCTTGCCACCTGGCAGCTCAAGGGCCTGCCATTGCTTCCAAGTAGTTATGCAAACAATTGAGAACATGTAGAACTCAAATGTATAGCCAACTTAACTGGAATGGGCATAGAAATGTCAGCACGATAGGTTATAAACCTCTACTTGTGTGCTAGCGATGAAATACAAGTTTTATTCTTGATTACTTCTTGAAACCTTTTTCAGGATCTTTTAGACTCCCACTGTATCCTTGACCTATATGACTTTCTTGCCAAATATTCAAGAGATATTGTGGATTCTAATCAAGACAGACACTTAACACAATTAGCCTTAGTTGGTCTTTGTTTTATCCAAAACATCACAACTTACCAATTTCAAATGTACAAGAGTAGAAAACTTTTACTCTTATATTTGACAAGTGTTTTAAACCTTCTTTAAGACATGTCACTCAATTTACAATCTTAGAGTATAACTCTATGAATTGTTTTGGAATGAAGTATGAATCATCTTCTTGATTTAACCATTTCAACAATTCATAACTCCTCTTCTTAACTATCAGAATGTACTTAGAGGATGAATTGTGATAAGGTCTCAAAATCATTAAGATGACCTTAAAACATGATACTAAAGTACTCTCCCATCTTTTCAGATTTGAGAAACTTTTATCCTTCTGCCTAATTTGATTCTTCTTATTCGTTCTGTCATACATTGAAAATTTTCCAATGTTTCAGAATTATACTTAAGCTTGTAAGTATAATCATATTTACTAAACCTTAGTAAATCATGACGAATAGTCTTATCCATCTTTTGTGGTGGACTTTGACAAGTGCACAAGAAAGTGTACTTGATCCCTTAGTCCTTCTCTTGACTCACACATCCATGTGAACAAGTAGTTAGTCTTAATTTTTCCAATGCTCGAAAGTTCTCATTCATCATACTATACAACTTGCATGATTCCAAGTTTCGGTCCAATTGAAACTTGGGTGATGAGAATCTTTCCTTATTTGGTAAATTTAGACACTACCATAAATGAACGAATCAAATTCATATTTCTAATATTGCTATAAACATACAAACATCAAGTTTTCATGAATGCCATTGTAAGGAGATAAAAATAAAGTAAAACAAACTTTTATTTATTTTAAAATGCGGAAAAAACTTTTTCCTTACAATGTAACTTGAAATGAAAACTATGTTATTACTTGTTTCCTAGCAATCTATCATAACTCCTAAGAGTAGCTCAAGAATCCAATCTTCAATTAAGCGATAGAAATCCATCTTCGCGATCAGATTCAACATACTCTTTCTTTAAGTTTCCTTCACTTTTCCTTTGATTCTTAAACATCAACATGTGACCCAGTCACATCTTGTAATAAGAATCTCATAATAGAAACTTAACTGAGTTAGATAGTGGACCTTACCTGAAATAGAGTCAAACTTATTGACTTTACTAGCCTTATGATCTTTCAGGTAAAATTGACAGCTTCACAACCAATGCCCTTTCCTTTTGGCAATAGGAACATATGGACCCTTAGGTAATAGTACATGGGACTATCTCAGACTTAGCCTTTCTCTTTACCATTTGGTCAACCGAGTTGACTATGGCCGATCCCTTTCCATTGGGAAGAGAATGCTTTTCTGGATTTCCTGTGTCACTATTGTCCCTGTCCATAAAGTTTTGGAAAGTTGATCTCCTAATCAAATTTGCTTTACTAGTACACTAAATCATTTCTGATTTAGCAGCACAAAGCAAATAGATAAGATCATTAAGGGTCTTGCATAGTCTGTTTCATAGGAGTCCCAAGGAACTCACTATGTGACTTAGAAAGTGATTGAACCACTAACTTTCTTAAGACTTTGACACCCAACTCTCCCGGCTTGTCAGTATGTGACTTCATCTCCAAGATGTGATCACACCTAGACCTTGCCTTGCCAATAGGGCTTGAGTGACCTTGAACTTGTGGGTTAGGGAGAATAATTGGAGGAGGTGGAGGAAGTGAAGTTCTAAGATATTTGGGAAGATCATAGATGTCTGAACTAGACATCTTTTGGGAGATATTCAATATAGTTGATTTAAAGTCCTTAATATAACACCCAATATGAAATATTAAGGCTAGGACCCAACAAACTATTTTATAACTTGGAAGAGGGATGCCGTAATTCAAGCTATAGAATATTTGAAGGTAGGTGAATAACGATTCACCAATTTCCACCTTGAAAAACGAAATAATTTATTAGGTTTTAATTGGATTTGAAACTCCTAGATCTTTTGAGATTCATTGAACTTTTCAATGGCATGTTTCAATCTCGAGTGTGCCCTTCAGGTTTTGTGACTGGGATGCCGAGGATCACAAAACAAGGTGTGAAGTAACCATGCAAATTACTTGGTACCCTTAAGTGTTTACCCCTCAATCGATGTGCCGGTTAACCACACACGCTCCATCGATACTATGATAAACATTAAGTTACCCTTTGCCTACCTTGTTAAATACGAGTTAGTGTGCCGGTTAACCACACATGCTCCACTAACCGACTTAAACAAAGTGCAAAGTGTAATTTCATGGATTAACACCTTATTCACATTTTCCTAAGTAACTAAGATTGGGTATTTATAAAAGGTTTAGTTACTTAGTATTTATCATTAATACTTTTAATGAAGGGAGAATTATAGTCCTTGTCCTACCCGTTCGGCTAACGACCCTCCACCGGTCAAGGAAGCGGTGGGTGAGAGTGGACACCCATTAAACTGCCATTTTATAGGCAGTAACCTTATACCCCCCTTATAGACCGGCTTCGTGAATGAGGCCTACTAACGGTAAGACTGACTTTACTCTTATACATATATATAAATATTATTAACTTATAATATTATAAAGTATAAGGGTTGAATTTTAACTTTTAAAATTCTAAGGTCTAGTTTGGAATTAAAGTATACATGGGGGGTAACTTTACAAATTCCAAAACTTGAGGACAAGTTTTGAAACCTTTCAAAACTCTGGGCTTTTTCATAACTTATGAGTTTAATTAAGGTTTAATGAAAAAAAATCAAGTTCCATAACTTGAGGACAAGTTATGGAAGACATTAAATCATTTAATGATGACATTAAAAATAGAGACTCTTCTATTCTCATAACCTATGAGACTTAATGACACTTTAAAAAGAAAAACTCTTCACTTTCCATAACTTGAGGACAAATTATGGAGTTCATAAAAACCATTAAGATCAAATATTCCAATTAACACAATAATCAAATAATTTTTCTATGATCTAGATTAAACTCATAAGTAAAGATAATTCACATCAATAATTTTCAAGAAATTAGATAATCATATAAACTAATACAAATCTTGAAACTTTGACAATTATCCTTTGAAGACTCTTGGACTTCATAACCTAAAGAGTTAATAAATGAGACATTTCACATCCATAACTTATGGAAGTTTCAAAACTCTTAAGATCATAACTTTAAAAAAACTTTTGAGTTCCAAAATTTTATGACAAAATTTGTAACTCCTTAAAACCACTTAGATCAAACTTTTAAAACAAATAAAATAATCATATCATTCTATCTTTTAATAAATTGACCTAATTCAACTCTTGTATTAAAGTGACTCAAATTCTACAAATAATTAGTTTTTCATAAAATCAAGTAATTATCATAAAATTTGACAAACTTCATGTTTTTTTTTCTTTTTTTTTCCATCAACTTGAAAAAAATACATTTGCATCAAATATAGTAGAAAACAACCCATGGCTTTGATACCACTGTTGGGTTTTGGTATAATACAACATCCTATGGTGCACATACAACCCTAAATACCTTGGATCTATGTTTTCACTAATTATACATGCAAATGGTTTCCAAGGCATTAAACCTATAACTAGCATGCATTTGACATAAACCATATAATATACTAGTTAGGTGTAAAACCTGGTTCTCGGTACGTATTCTTTTATTTAATTCCTTGAGCATTTTAGCATTTTTGCCTCGGACTCGGCGAGTCAAGGGATCGACTCGCCGAGTAGAAGCGGGACGAGACGCGGATTCTAAGTCGTGGACTTGCCGAGTCGGGTCCTAGACTCGACGAGTAGGCCCTGTTTGGTCATATAAGTCAAATCCGGGTGTTGCACCCCATTTAGTCACCATAACTTAGTCTCATTTCGTCCCATTCACTTCCAGAAGAGCTATTGAGCGAAACCCTAGCCCCTTTGTGCCCTTGTGAGCGATTTTGGCCTTGTGAAGGAAATTTGAAGCTTAAGAGAAGGAGAAGGAGGTGGAAGAGTGCTAGGAGGGGCAGTAGATCCGAAATCTACCCTGGGAGAAGCTTCTAATCAGGTAAGAAAACTCCCATTTTGCTCATTAGCTCATAGATTTCCTTTTGTCCCAAATATGTGGTTTGCAAGCCTTAAAACCCCCAGATTTCGTGTGTATATGTGATAGCCAGACCCTAGGAGCTTAGATCAATGGTTTGGAACCGTTGCATGTCTCAGATTTGGCCAGTTTGGGTGCGAAGGCGAAGGGGACTCGACGAGTGCCAAAGTGCACTCGGCGAGTTCCATGAAGATGGCCTTAGACTCAGCGAGTTGTTCTTCAAACTCGGCGAGTCCTATGAAGATTGCCTGGTACTCGGCGAGTCGTTCTTCAAACTCGGCGAGTCCCTTGAATATAGCCTTGAACTCGACGAGTTGTTCTTCCAACTCGGCGAGTCATATGAACTGTTACTAGCATAAGAAGGGTTTAAGTGAAGAAGGTCCAACCCTTCGTAACCACACGTGGAATTAGCAATTTAACGTGTAGCTATAGTCCCAGAATCTCCAAATCTCCAAGGTTGATGTTCTGATGGAAGACTGGAGCGGTTTGTGAGATCTGTTCGTCGGACTCGGCGAGTTCCCCCTTGGACTCGGCGAGTCCAGTCGCGAGTTTGTTAGTTGTCCCCGTTTAGCGAGTCAGGCTGGCTCAGTGAGTGGGAACAGGGACCCGATGAGTCAAAGTCGGGCTAGACATAGAAGGACTCGGCGAGTCCTATATGGACTTGGCGAGTCCAGTAAATCAGAAGGTTGACTTTGACCAAGGAGTTGACTTTGACCGATCGTTTGATCTAAAGGGTATTTATGAGTGCCTAATCCATGTTTACGGATTTATAACCGGAGGGATTACCGGTACGGCAGCCAGGCATAGTTTGAGCAGGTTTTCAGCAGCTACTTTCGAGGTGAGTTTCCTTCCAGTAAGGATGGGTCTAAGGCACCAAGGCTGGCCCGTATAGACAATATGTTAGTATCGGAGTGTGGGCGGAGCCCGTATCTCATAGCTGAGTTTGATTGTGTTATATGCCAGTATGATAGAATTGCTTATACTTGTTGTCTGTGTGATACTTGTATGTTATGGTTTAGTAGCGGAGTGTGGGCGAGGCCCGTATCTCCATGGATAGCAGAGTGTGGGCGAGGCCCGTACCTCTCAGATAGTGGAGTGTGGGCGAGGCCCGTATCTCCTAGCTAGCAGAGTGTGGGCGAGGCCCGTATCTTTATGGGCGTGGGCGAGGCCCGTATCCCTTAGCTGCTCATAGTATGATTGCATGGTATGTGGCATTATGGGGGAACTCACTAAGCTTTGTGCTTACAGTTTACAACTTTGTTTTCAGGTACCTCTTCATCGAAGGGGAAGGAGCTGGCGCGGTAGCGGCATATCACACACACTCATGTTTTCCGCTATGGATTTTCTGGGATGTACTCTGAATATTTTATTATGATATTACTGGTTTTCAGACATGAATTATTATTATGAATGTTTTATAACGATGTTTTTATGTATTAAACTAATTTAAAAATGAAATTTTTAGTCGGTATTTTTGGGATGTTACATTAGGGAAACATACCTTTTATGTGGCTTGAAGTCTTGATGTATTTGGCCTTAAGAGCTTAGCACCAATAGTATGAAATACCTCAAATGGAATCACAACACACCTAGGACAAAGGTGGCTCTTGAGAGAGAATTCCATGCACCAAAACACCTCCATATTTCTCTAAGAAAAGAAGTGGTGATTTTGGCTATGGAGTAACCTATTTATATGTAGGATTCCAAGGGTCATGGGTATAACCCATAATCCATACCCATGGGTTTTATGATCCATGGTTCATGTGGCCCAACTCTTTATGTATCCATACATAAACTTGGTCCAACATGGATCATAAGCCCAACACATATAAATATAACTAATTATCATAATTAGTCCCCATAGATTTAATTAGTCTCTTTTGATCACTAAATTAATTCCAAATTAATTCTTGATCGATACTAATTAAAACATATGATTTCATATTAATATATGATAACTTATAATATATTAATAAACCATAAATAACCTTCTCTCAAAAGTCCATCCTAACAAATTGTCCTGACGATATGCAACCCAAATGGACCATGCTACTCTCGGGTCAAGTACATACCAATAATAGTTATAGGCTTAGACATCTAATCCAACAGCTATGCATGTGGTATTACTTGTCACAAGAAGCGTTTTTGCCCTACTCTTACTAGTCAGATGACGAGAAGTCAAGCTTCTGTTCAACAACCGGCGAGAAGTCAAGTCCCTGTTGAACAATCAAAGGATACTCCAACTAAAAAGGAGGAGGTGCCAAAAGCTAAGGGTCGTGCATTCCAGATTACCATAGAGTAGGCATACGAGGACCCGAATGTCGTGACGGGTACATTTCTTGTTAACTTTACACCTGCTCACATCTTATTTGATTCCGGTGCTTCAGATTCTTTTGTGTCTCATGAATTTGCGCATTCTTTTCAAGTTACTTGTTATGCAATTTCGCAACCATTTCACGTAGATACTGCAGGAAGTATATCATTACTTGCGGATAAAATTTATAAGGATTGTGTCATAGAAATTGAAGGCTATAGTTTTATTGCCAATTTGATTCCTATCTCCTTGCCCAACTTCGATATTATTCTCGACATGGATTGGTTGTCAAGGAATCATGCTGAAATCTTATGTTATGAAAAGATAGTACGTATTCCTATCGAAGGGAAGAATCCTCTTTAAATATACGTTGAACAAAGACCTAAAAGCTTAAAAATAATCTCTTTCTTAAAAGCTCGTAAATTCATATCGAAGGGATGTTCTATCTATTTGGCCTATACAGTTGATACCTCGAAAGAGGAGAAGAAAATTGTAAATGAGGTTCCCTTTGTTAACGAATATCCTAATGTTTTCCTTGATGATCTGCCTGAACTTCCTCCAGACAGGCAAGTAGAATTCCGAATCGACCTTGTGCCTGATGCTGCTCCGATTGCGAAGACTCCTTATCGTCTTGCGCCAACCGAGATGAAAGAAATGATGATCCAACTACAGGAATTACTTGACAAAGGCTTTATCCGACCGAGTACCTCTCCCTGGGGTGCTCCAGTATTGTTTGTCAAGAAGAAGGACGGTTTGATGCGAATGTGTATTGATTACCGTGAGCTAAATAAGGTGACTATCAAGAACAAGTACCCACTACCTCGTATTGATGATTTATTTGATCAACTTCAGGGTGTTAGTTTTTTCTTAATGATTGATCTGAGATCTGGTTATCATCAGTTGAAAGTACAAGAGCAAGATGTACCGAAGACTGCTTTCCGTACTCGATATGAGCATTATGAATTTCTTGTCATGCCGTTCGGTTGGACAAATGCTCCTGTTGTATTCATGGATATGATGAATCGCATATGTCGCCCGATGCTCGATAAATCTGTCATCGTATTCATTGATGATATTCTAATCTATTCGAAGTCTGAATCTGATCATGCCATTCATATTCGTAAAATCTTAGAACTTCTTCGAAAGGAGAAACTTTATGCTAAATTCTCGAAATGTGAATTTTGGCTTCGCCAAGTTCAATTTCTTGGTCATGTGATTTCTGGTGATGGTATATCCGTAGATCCTATCAAAATCGAAGCCATTCAGAATTAGGAAGCACCTCGTAATGCTTCTGAAATTCGCAGTTTGTTAGGTCTCACGAGATATTACTGGAGATTTATTAAAGATTTCTCGCGTATAGCTGTACCTTTCATGAGTCTTACACGAAAGGAAGTAAAGTTCGAATGGGGTGAAACCCAAGAAAAAGCTTTCTCAATTTTAAAAGATCTTTTGACTCATGCTCCAATCTTATCACTTCCAGAAGGTGATGATGATTTCTCCATGTATAGCGATGCTTCAAGGTTGGGACTGGGTTGTGTGTTGATGCAACGTCGAAAGGTGATAGCCTATGCTTTAAGGCAACTTAAAGAATATGAAAAGAATTATCCCACTCATGACCTTGAACTCGCTGCTGTCGTATTTGCCCTAAAGCTTTGGAGACACTATCATTTTGGTACGAAATGCCAATTGTTTACCGACCACAAAAATCTCAAGTATATATTCAGTCAACAGACTTTGAATATGAGACAACAACGAGCCATGGAACTGATCAAGGATTATGACTGTGAAATCTTGTATCATCCTGGAAAAGCCAATGTAGTTGCCGATGCACTTAGTAGGAAAGTTTATTGTAATAGTATGTGTTATACTATTACTCACACTACAATAAAGTTCACTATTCTTGATGAACTAGAGAAATGGCAAGAAGAGGCCTTAAAACCAGAAAATGTGAAGAAAGAAGGGATGGTACATTATACCGATGTTTTACTTGATGATCCACGAGGATTGAAGGTATTTAAGAATCGGCTATGGATTCCAAAGATTGGTGGGTTAAGATAGAAGATTTTAGATGAAGCCCATAAATCTAAACTGTCAATACATCCTGGTAGAAGCAAAATGTACTACGATGTACAGGCTGACTATTGGTGGCCAGGATTAAAGAGAGATATTGGAAGATATGTACAAGAATGCTTGATATGCTTACAAGTCAAAACAGAGCACCAAAAGCCTTACAGAACCCCAGAAAGTCTTAGTGTTCCTGTATGGAAATGGGAAGAACTGTCCATGGATTTTATTACCAAATTTCCAAAGACTGCTAGACAGCATGATAGCATTTGGGTAATTGTCGACCGCCTGACTAAGAGTGCACATTTTCTCTCCATGAGTGAAACAGCTCCAATAGAAAAATACGCACAAGTATACCTAGATAAAATTGTTGCAATACATGGTGTGCCACTGAAGATCATTTCCGATCGTGATACTCGTTTCACTTCTCATTTTTGGGCAAGTATGCAACGTGAATTGGGATCTCGAGTTGCTCTTAGCACAGCTTATCATCCCCGGACAGACTGTCAGACGGAGAGAACAATCCAAACAGTAGAAGATATGTTTCGTGCATGTGTTTTGGAGTTCGGTGGTAACTGGGATAAGTATTTACCGCTTGTCGAATTTTCTTATAATAACAGTTACCATGCTTCAACAAAAATGCCACCATATGAAGCATTATATGTTCGCAAGTGTCGTACTCCATTATGTTGGCATGAAGTTGGACAGAAAATCCTTAGAGGCCCTGAAATGATTCAAGATACCACTGACAAGATTCAAATCGTACGTGAAAGAATGAAAGCGGCCTAGGATCGACAAAAGTCCTATACATAAAAGAGGAGACGACCCATAGAATTCCTGGTGGGTGATTTTGTAATGCTGAAGGTATCCCCATGGAAAGGTCTTATGCGATTTGGAAAGATATGAAAACTAAGTCCCAGATTTGTTGGTCCTTTCAAAATCATTCAAAGAATTGGTAAGCAAGCATACCGCTTGGAATTACCTGAAGATTTGGCAGGTATTCATGATGTCTTTCACGTGAGTTATCTGCGCAAATGCTTGAGCATCTATGATGAAACGGTTCCGTTATCCGAGGTGAAATTGGATAATAAATTAAGATACGTAGAAAAGCCTGAAGAGATCGTGAATGAAAGAACAACTAATCTACATAATAAAGAAGTAGAGTTGGTGCTTGTCAAATGGAAACACCATCGAGGCCCAAACTATACTTGGGAGAATAAGAATGAGATAAAAGCAAAATATCCCCATTTATTTTAATCGATGTAATTTCGGGGACGAAATTCTCAAAAGGATGAGGTATTTGTAACATACACGTTTTGAAATCGTGTTTTATAATGAATAATATTGTGAAATACTATGTAAATTTGAGTATTGAATTCTAAGAGATAGTTTTTACTAGAAATGAAGTAAAACTATGTTTAGAATCACTTAGAAAATATTGGAAGTCTTATGAGATTCCAATTAAAAGCCAAATAGTGAAATTTAGCGAAAATATAAAATTTGAAATAAGTAAAATTTTATTATTGAAAGTTGTAGATAATCTCGTTTGAAACATTTAGGCGAAAACCTCATCGAAATCCGAGTTATAACGAAGAAGTTATGACCAATCGAAGATCCGCGACAAAACCGGCACGACGCCGAATGACGTAAAAAGTGAGTTTTTGATAAACTACTTTTTAGCCTTAGTAATCTAAATGAAAGTCGTAGTATTCGTTAAACCGAGAAGTTCGATAAAAAGAACACCAAAATCTGACTTCGTATGGGGAAGTTATGATTTTTCTAAGTTTCAGCGTAGCAGTAGATAGCTAAAAACTCGAATTTTAGATCGAGTTATATTTAGCCGACACAACCTAAATTAGAATCGAAGATGTCGTCAATAGTAGTACAAAGGTAAAAAGTCTGACAAAAACGGACGTCGGATGAAGAAGTTATGATTTTTTAGCGGATTTTCCTGTCCCGGTCTGTTAAAAATAATAATATTAAAAATAAATTCAAAATTGGCCGACGAAGTCTAAACGAAAGTTGTAGAGCATAATTTTACCTACCCGTGCATAGAAAGAACGTCAAAAACGGAGCCTGTATGCGAAAGTTATAAATTTTAGAAAATTTTGGCATATTTTTCGAGAATTTTCGCAAGGGTAAGGCTCTTGTCCGGATAGGCCGCGTCATCTCTCATGAACAGTAGCCACGTGTTGCCTTCTGATTGGATCAAACTTCGATCAAGTAACCTTCCAACGCGACTTTCGGCGTCCTAGGAGACGTCTAAGACGTCCCGTAAGACGCCTCGCATAAGGCTGCCACCGAGCAGCTTCGATGCTGATTCACTTCTTGGCCGACTTCGGATTCCACCCTATAAAAGGGATAATTTCAAGAAATTGCCATTTTAGGCCCCTCTTTCCATATTTTGACTATTTCCATATCCCTCGAAGCCCCGGTATTGTTTTTAAAGCCCATAATACATCCCGAAGTGCCCAGAGAGCCCAAGAAAATTATCTTTTCGGTTTGAAGCTCTACTCTCGCAAGGTCTATTTTTCAATAAATCTCCCGGTTTTCAACGAAGAAAGTCTTATTTAGAGCCGAAGTGCTGCTCAAATTACTATTTTAACCCCCAGTTATTTTAAGGTGAGTTTAATATATAGGAACAATTGTATGTTATGTGTTATATGTGCTATGTGCTTTTCAGTGTTATTATTCCGGGTTATTTTTCCGTGTTATTGTTATTTGCTATTTTTAAAAGCAAAGAAATACCTTTGACCATGTGATCAGTGAAAAGACTTAGATTCACGTTGGTACTGGTATGTAGACTCTGGCCATGTAGAACATGTCTCCGTAAGAGAATGATTTCTATTCTATGGTGTTGACAAATGGTTAGACACGGCTATAAGCCTGAAATCTACCAAGATGTTAATCAGAAATTGTATGTCTTCTGTGCCATTTGGGCCGAAGCTTTATTGATGTATATCAAGTATTGAAATTGTTATGTCTCATTGATTGTATATCTTTGAATGAAGTCATTGATTGATATGGAAAGTTTGTCACATAATTCACATATGCCTTTGTTGTTCCTTGTTCCTCTTTGCTTCTGTCATATTGAAGTGTATATATGGCATAACGTTATATTTTATCTATTATTGAACTCACCAAGCATCACCGCTTACCCTCTCAATGTTTTAATATATTGCAGGCAATAAGCATCCGATATAGCTTTATATTGTTGGAAGAATTAAAATAGTTTATACTATTACTTTAGTATTTAAGTTTTAGTATGTATAAAATATACAATATCCTGGGTAGTTTTGTAATAAACTTAGACTTAGTCGTTTTGTATCCAGTCGTTTGTAAATAAATTATCAATGTAAAATATTGTTTGTGAATATGCATGTAGCATGTTTAGGAGTAACAACTATTTTAATATTATGAAAGTGGGGGTCTTTCATTTTGACCGGTTCAACTGGTTTTTTCTAAAAACCGACCGGTTCAATCCGGTTCAGAAATTTGTATAAAACCGGTGATAGTTAAACCATTCTCTTACCCAGTTCCCGGTCCAACCGGTTCGATTGGCCGGTTCAAACCGGTTTTTAAAACACTGCACGCATCTAAACTCCAAACGACCAGAGGCGCGAGCAACTAAACTCCATGACACGTGGCACATATTGGTTTGTTGGTATTGGTTTGCTGGTATTGGTTTGTTGGGTTTATTTATTTCTATTTAATGTGTCCTAGGTTATAATCCGTGGAAACCACGGTTCGCAAAGTAAAATAACATACATATTATAAAAATTAGTAATCATTATTAATAGATTTGCAATCATTAAGTTTTATACAAAATTTAATATGTTAACAATAACTATATTATCGTTGTTTTAAATTAATATCATCGATATAGAAAGAAAGTTTTCTCATCAGTTCCTGACAATAAAAAAATGCTTATTAGTAAAAATGAAATAAACTGAAAATCAAATTCATAAAACCCTTTAAAACATGTGTAAAGTTGATGCTTCTATTAAGGCACCACATCAAAATCAATAAATCATTTACATGTTTAAAACTAAACTAGATATATGTGAATTAATAATTAATGTTTAACAATTAACCATAAAACAAAAATACCATACGTATCTTTTTAACAATTAACTATAAAAAATATCATACATATCTTTATTAAATAATGATATTAGTATAGTTACAAAGTACCAGGACCATATTATAAGGTTTCACTAAAAAAACTTGAGATTAATGTATGTATATATTGATACTTTTATCATATTCTTCATTTAGATAAAACCCATAATTATTGATGTCAATCAATAGAAAATTTAATATCATCCTGCTGGTATGGGAAATTTAACCTCCTTGACTACATCAACACTGACTATTCCCCCATTTCAATTATGTAAAGAGGATTCGGTCATGACCTATAATATTCGTGCACCGAATGAAATGTGGCCACTATCCTAACCATGTATCTTCACCACTACATCAACATTGTTAAACAATGACCACCACATGCTTGAATATTCATCATAGCCTCTTTTGTCGCCACTTCATCCGAAATAAATCAACAAAATGAGGAATAATTTCAAAAAGAGGATATTAAGTCAAAGATTTCACCTTTAGTTTCACATTGTGAGGGCTAGACTTTAAATCTGATTATAAAAAGCCATATCTGTCCCGACTTGCAGCCGCCCTCCTATCATTGCAGCAATCAAACAAATATGATTGCAATTGACATGTCTTAGGCATTTCATAACCTACCTGATTAGAGATGGAGATGTCATAACTGTCACACCCTAAAACCGGAACGATGACCCAAATGGTATCAAGTCCACCCGTTGTCTTGGGCAACTTGGTTATGAAGTCCACACTAATCCGCTTCTATTTCCACTCCGGTATCTCCGGTTGCTGTAGTAAACCTGAGGGTTTCTGGTATTCGACCTTAACATTGGCGCAAGTAAGACATTTACTTACAAAGGTAGCAATCTCTGCTTTCATGTTAGTCCACAAGTATAACTTTTTAAGATCCATATACATCTTATCTGAACCTGGGTGGATGGAATATCTAGTGTTGTGCGCTTCAGTCATGACCAAGTCTCTGAAACCACCATGTCTCGGTGTCCAGATACGGTCCATGAGATATAAGGCTCCGCCACCCTTGACTTCCAAGTTTTTATCCATCACTGTTAGGGATTCACCCGCCACATGCTCAGGTTTCAAGGCTTCAAGTTGAGCATCCTTATTTTGTGTGGACAAATGTGAATGGATAGTCATAGTCAAAGATTTGACTCTACGACCAGTATATTCTTTCCGACTTAGGACGTCAGCTACCACTTTGGCTTTACCCGGATGATAACGAATTTCGTATTTGTAATCATTGAGTAGCTCGACCCACCGTCATTGTCTCATATTGAGCTCCTTCTGATCGAATATGTGTTGAAGGCTCTTGTGGTCTGTGAAGATAGTGCTCTTTGTACCATACAGGTAGTGTCTACAGATCTTCAGAGAAAATACCACTACTCCTAACTCAAGATCGTGTGTTGTATAGTTGACTTCATGTGTCTTAAGCTGGCGTGAGGCATAGGCAATGCCCTTTCCTCTTTGCATCAGAACACATCCAAGCCCTTGGTTGGATGCATCGCAATACACAACGAAATCTTCTATCCCTTCTGGGAGGGATAGTATCGGTGCGGTGCATAAGGCTCATTTCAGTGTTTGGAACACCTTCTCTTGTTTCTCTTCCCAGTCAAAGGCCACGCCTTTCTGGGTCAATGTATTAAGCGGTTTTGCGATCCTAGAGAAGTTCTGTATGAACCTGTGGTAGTAGCCAGCGAGACCTAGAAATTGACGAATTTATGTAGGTGTCTTCAGTGCTGACCAGTTCTCAATGGCCTTGATTTTGGAAGGGTCCACGTGTATTCCCTTCTCTCTAACAACGTGTGTAACAAACCATTATTTCAAACTTATGTAATAGTGTACGTCAATTTGTACTTCTTTTTAAAATAATAAAGAGAAATTTTAGCATACTGTGTATATTTACATAATTGACCCTCAAAAATAAAGTATTAAACAATCTCGATTGGGATGAACCAAGTGGTAGAGATTGTAACAAGGTTTCCAAAAATATAAAGAACACTAAAATCCGAGTTATAACGAAGAAGTTATGACCAATCGAAGATCCGCGACAAAACCGGCAAAACACTGTTCAGTGTAAAAACTAAATTTTCAATAAAAGGCTTTTTAGCCTTAACAATCTAAATGACAGTTGTATTTTATGTTAAACCGAGAAATTTCATAAAAAAAACGCTAAAATCTGACTTCGTATGAGGAAGTTATGATTTTTCTAAGTTTTAGTATAGCAGTGTACAACTAAAAACTCGAAATAAAGATCGAGTGATATTTAGCAGACACAACCTAAACGAGAATTGAAGGTCTCGTCAATAGTAGTACAACGGTAAAAAGACAGACAAAAACGGACGTCGGATGAAGAAGTTATGAATTTTTAACGAATTTTCCTGTCCCGGTCTGTTAAAAATAATAATATAAAAAAAATAAATTCAAAATTAGTCGACGAAGTCTAAACAAAATTCGTAGAGTATAATTTGACCTACGCGTGCATATAAACAACGTCAAAAACGGAGTTCGTATGCAAAAGTTATGAATTTTAGAAATTTTTGGCTCAAAAACCGAGAAAATGTTGAAAACCGGGAAATTTCTCATGGCTAACCTTCGGCCACGTCACCTCACATGTGCGGCCTCCACCTGTCACCTTCTGATTGGACAGAAGTCCTCCGTGTCGCATTCTGATTGGACCGCAGCCGAGGTCCAGTAGGCAGCCGACACCCTCGCAGGACCACACCCTCGGACACCCCTTGGACACGCGCCTTCTTCCCATTCGACCGAAGTTCGGTCCAATCCGAAGCCAACACCTCCGAGTCACCTGTCCGAACCGAAGCCCATCCCCTTGCCACCTGTCCGACACGCGGCAGCCTCCCATTGCTTCGGATTCGAGGCTTCGGCTTATATAAAGCATGCAAGACATTCTGGATTTTTACACATTTTCACCCCATTTTCCATATATTTACACTTCTTTCACTTCCACAAACTCACATACAACCCCTAAAGCCCCGATATTTATCTCAAACTCTAAGCAAACCTCGAAGCCCCAAGATTCCCGAGAAAAACAACCTCTCTCCAGTCGAAACTCTGCCCAATTAAAGTCGATTTTTCACCAAATTAACTCCTTTCCAGGAAACGAAACGCTATCCAAATCACCACTTATCAAGTGAGTTCATACCCCCGTATTTTCATAATTTTTATTGTTTTAAGGGGGGGGGGGGGGATACAAGTATAACACAAGAACTTTGTGTTACAAATAAATGATTTCAAATCACGATAAAACGATTTTAAAGCATCAAAAATACTCCAAATATTGAACTCTTTTATAAACTTATATTTTTCCCAAAAATTCATATTTGTATGTATATATATATATATATATATATATATATATATATATATATATATATATATATATATATATATATATATATATATATATATAAGATTTAAAAGGCTTAGGACTAATAACTCATTCTAGGTCATTTTCCTTGTTTGGATGTGGAGTTATAGTATCGGTTATTGGTCCGCATGTCGTTTAAATTTTACTTATATATAAAATCGTGTATGTATATAAATATAAAAGTCATTTCATCAGTTTAATTACCCTTGTAACATGTTGAGCAAGGGGTTACATGCAAAAATAGATAAATACCAATTCATAAAGTACATATAAATTATAATAGGTATAATTTAGGATACATAGAACAGTAATTCATGATTCAAGTATATTAGAATACACCGTTTTACAAGAAACAAAGGTTTGATTCAAAACAAATCAAGGGTTTACAGTTTTCAAATACATGTCAAGAATACTAATTCACGGACATACAATCAATCATTTATTTCAGAATGATTGGGTTTTCATTATACGTGTAACGTTTATATGATTTTTATGAGACATTCAATACAGGTTGTTTAAATTCATTTAAACAACCAAGTTAAAGTCCTGATAATTATAACCAGAGTCTCCAGTCAGGAGATCGAAACAAGGTGTGTGTAGATCTATATTGGGATTGAAAACCCCGCACTCAGACTGCTAGCTACAGTCAGGCATACACGCCAATGAGTGACAATTATTATCAACAGTTTAAACGCTTACAAAGCATCTGTTTCAGGCCATTCAGTCACAGTATGGTTATAATAACTCATTAAAAAAGATATTAATAATGGTATATTACAGTTTTCAATAACAGCTGGTGAAACCAGCCACACTCTCAGTTACAAGTTTTACAAATACAGAACATTGGTTTTCAAATAGAACGGTTTTATGGGAATAAAACTACTTTTCATATACAATAGAAAATATGGGATTTTCTGGAACAGTTTTCATATTCAAGATACAGAGACATCCTTTCAAAACATAAAGACTTATGCACTCACTCAACTTATTGTTGATACTCTCTTTTCAAATTACTTGTATTCTTAGGGAATTAATAAACAGGTACCCCCCGAGCTTTTTGAGAAGATGGGGCTATTTTGAGTCATATCTTCTTTTATTGTATAACTATTTTGGTTTCAATATACATTGATTGAACACATGTAAATACTTATACTTTTTAAATAAAATGGTTGTTTGTACTTTGATTACTATGATGCATGTGTTGTGATACTACAAATTAAATCCTCCACCCCCGGACGTTTCCGCCGTCTGGTTTGGGGGTCTGACAGATTGGTATCAGAGCATTGTTTTTAGTGAACTCAGTATATTAATCCATAAAAGATATATAAACTATAAATACATTGGGGCTAGGAGCTCCGAGTACAAGTATACTTTTTAAAAGTTAAAGTATTTTTACAAGAAGTATACTAACACTCATACCTACAAGTACATAGTCATAAGAACTTAAAAGTATTTGGATGTTGAACATTACAGTCAAACCTGGGCAGTTACATAATCATATCTAGAATTAATATAGTCTGATCAACTATATTGATTTCAGATATGACCAACATGTGTTTGGGAGTGATAGTAGTGTTGTGACATGTCTAAAACTTACCAACTACAGAAGAAACTCTAGAACAGAACATAAAATACTATAAGAATATTTTAAATATCGATATCCTTTAGTTTTTCATGCATTTCTCATGACCTTATTCTCGTACAGACACAATGGCAGGATATCATCTACCAGGGGAACCTTATTATCCAAACCATGGCAACGAAGGATGGGTAGTGGAGGATCCGGAAGAGGATCCGGAAGAAGACTCAGATGAAGAACCATTTGAAGACAGTGAATCAAGTGGTACGGATACGGAACCTGTAATATACAATCCCCCACAAACTATCCCACCTCCCCCAGTCAGACAAGGGTATCAAGGGCCGACGCCAGCTTGGGGAGAGCATATACACCACTGGAGCAGACAACAGGGCCAGCGCCTACCTTTTGGAATGTGCTGAGATTTCTATGACCTTAGTAATATAGGGTCAGCCGACAGGGCCCTTCCTGTCATCGTTCATCGTATAGCTCGTAAAAATGATCAGGCGAGAGTTTCGATCAACCAAATACTAGAAGTCACGGCTGCCTCTCAACAAAACGCCGCAAATATTCATCATCTGGACAGAGATCATGATGAAACCAGACACCACACTGATATGCTCCATGTGGAAATGATTGCGGCTCAGATTGACATGAGGGCACTCCAAGAGCGTCAGACTGCTCTAGAGAGGTGCTTGAGGGAGTCAGAATCCTATAAGGCAGGGCTCAGTACTAGGAGCCATACCCACCACAAGTAGTATTTACACTACTTCTACTTTATATTTTATGTATCGAATGTATGTACTACTTTTCACGATATATACAAACCGAGTATCAATAAAGTAGCAAGCACTTTACTTCAACAAAAGTTATTACAATTTTCATAAACATCCCATTCCAAAGTTTTGGATTACGGATATGTTCCAGTGTTATTTTTCATACTTTTCAATACGACCACGAAAATTTTATTTTCGGTAGGTCGGTTTGATGTCGATGCTTTCCCAGTATTGTGATATATTATAGACATGCTTTAAGGTCAAGTATTCAGATTACATATACTTAATATATCAACACAATCGACATATATTTTCATACTCTTTGAAAAATAACCACTCAAATTCATATCATCCTATTGCAAGTTGTAATTGCAATAGATTTCTATTTCCAATCCTTTACAAGAGCCATATTGAATTAAGTGTTTAGTTCAGAGATATCAAATTCATATTCCTTCTTGATATCTTACCATCTTTTTACTTTTTAATTCTTATAGGAAAAGATGCCTCCTCGTAGAAATCCAAGACATAGAAATGAAGCACCGACGCCACCTCCACAACCACCCCCTCAATTCGACGCTGCTATGTTTCAAGCAGCGGTCACAGCAGCTGTAGCGGCTGCCATGTCTCATATCAATACTCCTAGTGCTAGTGGGTTGGGAGCTGGTGCACATCCTTCTAACCATGGCGAGAGTCATGAGCACTCACAAGAGTGCACTTATAAAGACTTCTCGAATGCCAAACCCAGGACCTTTAATGGAAATGGAGGAGTGATGGTTTTAAGGCAATGGATTGAGAGGACAGAAGCAATCTTTGAAATTTGCTCCTGTCTAAAGGGTAGCAAAGTTAAATTTGTTGCCTGTACTTTTTCAGATAGGGCTCTAACAAGGTGGAATGGCCATGTTAAGTCACTGACTTTGATAGTGGCTAATACTATAAGCTGGGAGAACTTAAAAACCATGTTGATGCGGGAATACTGTCCGCGAGGGGAAATTCAAAAACTGGAGCAATAACGTTGGGGTCTTACCATGGCCGGTGAAGACATAACAACTTACACAAATCGGTTCTGTGAATTGGCGATTCTGTGTCCAGAAATGGTTGCTGTAGAGAGCAAAAAGATTGAAAGGTATATTTGGGGACTGTCGCCCCAGATACAAGCAAGTGTCATTGCCTCTAGACCTGTTACCTTTGACAGTGCCAAGGAACTGGCACAATCACTTATTGACCACAGAAATCGTCAAAACTCTGTGGTTATTACTCCAGAACAAACTAAGGAGAACAACAACAAGAAGAAGAAATGCTTTTAAATGTTATTAAACTCTTTTAAATATTGGAAAATGCTTTTAAATGTTATTAAACTCTTTTAAATATTAGGAAATGCTTTTAAATGTTTTATAAAATCTTTTAACTTATATTGTGTATAAATGATGTCTATATAGATATACTTATATTAGTAATGTTTAAAGGACTTAGGACTGACTACTAGCTTTATTTCCTTTTCCATGTTTGGATGTGGACTTAGAGTAACAGTTGTTTGTCCAAATGTCGTTTAAATCTTAGTTATATATTATGTATATGTATGTAGATATAAAAGTTCTATTCAGTCAGTTCAATACCTTTAGGTAGCAAAGGTATTCATTTAGGATCAGTCAGTTTAATACCTTTAGGTAACATGGGTATTCATTCAGGATCAGTGAATCAATTACAGAGAACTTACTAGTAAAATATAATGGGTATAGTTCAGGGATGAACACTCATACTATAACAAACAAGATAACTTTGAATGTGAGTCTACTTCACGGCTTAGTAATTCGTTTGCTGAAGTCGCGTTTTCTAACCAGAGTCTCTCGCAGAGAGAGAGAGAGAGAGAGAGAGAGAGAGAGTGTGTATAGTATGGTTACAACCACATCACATCCAAACCTTAATAAAAGGAATACGCGATCACAGTACCGAACCTTAAATATAAATAGGTACACGACCATAGTACCAGATTCAAATATAAAGAGAACATAACTAATCGTTCAGTCTTAAGTAGTAGTTTCTGTGATTACTTAGTATATACACTAAAGTTATATACGATGAGAAACTAATAGACAGTTGAATGTGAGATCTATGTTTTATTTTCCTTTTCCTTGTTTGGATGAAGGGGTACGACAGGATCGTACAATCAATTGTCCGTCTATTTCTGATTATATATAATAAGTATGAACTAAGTGAATCACAGGATAGTCTTAGCATAGGGTATTCAGAGTACTATTCAGAGCACTATTCAAAGTACAGTTTAGAGGAACATAACGAGCATATTGTAGTCTTTTCATTATATATTTATTATATTATAAACTGAGACTAATTATACTATTACATAGTATATTAATACATTCACATGACGATTTCATGAACAGTTAAAACTAAATATTCAATAATACAGTACGTCAACATTCAGTAGAACGGTTTTAGGGGATAAAACTACTTTTCAATAACAATTAGGTAATATAGGATTCTCTGGGATCAATGGTAACACTTTCTAGGTAAGCTAGTACATTTTTAAAGGATTCTTAAGAAGGTTAATGTTATGATCTCCTCGCTTATACATTCCCGAGTTATATATAACGAAGATCTGGTAGAATATAGAATGTGAGATTTCTAACTTAGTTTCTTTTCCTTGTTTGAATGTGAAACTAAGGTTGAACCTAACAATTTATTATCTGCCAAATGTTGATTATATCATAACGTGTATAAGCTAAGTAATCATGGATATTAACTCATCACTTGTTAGAATCAGTATAACTTAAATAACTATTTGTTCGAGCTATAATCATTTAGTTTATACATTAGGGTTATATATGATGAAAACCTGCTAGATTGGAGAATGTGTGAACTCAGTTTTACTTTCCTTTTCCTTATTTGGATGTGGCGGTATGATCGAATTACACAATCAACTGTCCGTCTCGTATTGATTATATGTAACTTGTGACAACCCGAAATTTTCCATCCAGTTCAGTCAAACACTTCATTGAAAGTCAAACTCATTGCTGTTATCTTTTAGCACAATTAGGAGTTTATTTGAGCGTTCTGAGCCTTGTACACTTAAGGAATAAGTGTCGGGGTTTACCGGCTGAAGTTATAGCTCAAAGAAATGACCTTAAACACCCATGTAAGGAGTTCACGACCACCACATGGGAGTTTACCGCCGTAAACTCCATGTGGGCCGTAAACTCTTGCTTATAAGATGATATGTTGGTCATTTGTTCATTCCTTCCTTCCCTTTGGCTGAAATCCTCTCAAGTATCATCCCAATCTTCGTCCCCGATCTTCAAATCTTGTAAGCTTATTGTCTTAACTAGTTGATATCTTGCATGAACTAGTAATCTTACATGATTTCATCCGTGAAATCATTCCATTTTGTAGATCTTCAAGTTTCACCAAGAACACCAAGAACACACACTAGTGTTATTGACCAAAATCGACCATTCAAGCTCCTAGATCGTAAGTACTCTTGTTCTAACTCATTGTACACTAGGTTTATCATGTTTAGGGCTTAGAAAACATAAGGAATCACAGGATTCAAGGATTTTACGGCCAAGACATGTTCTTGGGCTGTAAACCCCTTTTAAGGGTGCAAATGACACCCTAACACCTTAGTAAGCGTTGTATATTAGCATAGAACCTTACACCATTGAACTAAGGACTTCAATACACGAAATGGTACTTCATACCATGAGTTTACGGCCGTACAATCATGGGGAAGTGGTCCCCAGGCCGTAAACACCATACAAGGCCATTCTTGGACCTTAAACCCACCCAACCTCTTGTTTAAGCCTTGGAACACTTAACCACTTGAGTCATTATAGATTTGAGCCTCATTTGGTGACCCAATTGAGAGGTTACGACCAGGAGTAAACTCCCCTGGGCCGTAAACTCCAACAAACATGGTCCATTGACCATAAACTCCCTTATAAGGATTTGCACTCCTTTGTTGCAACCCGATAGCCTCCTAACACTTTGACCAAAGTGTTTTCCTCACATTAGGATGTTTATACAAGTCTAATTAGTGTTATAATCACTAATTATATATATATATATATATATATATATATATATATATATATGTCTTCATATGTTATTAGGCTCATTGTGTGTGTTTAAGTCTCCACTTGACACCAAGCACTTGTCCGACACTCCCATCCGATCCACTCACTGCAGGTGAGTTCATACCCCTAAATTAACCTTTTAAATGTTTCTAAATGTTTATAAATGCTTTATGGGGGGGGGGGGGAAATACAAGTTGAATCATGCTAGTTGTTATATCAATCACATGTGATTAATAACTAGCATGCAAATGGATTTACTATACGTTAACTGTTTTACCAAACAGATTTCTTCAAATGACTTTCTTAAACGTTTTTACATGTTTAAAACTCTTTATAAAACTGTCTTACAAACTGTATGTTTCCTTTCAAACTCTGTCACAAATGTGTTTCGAACAAAGGTTTTCTTTATACTTAAACTGTCTTATCAAACAAAATACTTTGAAATCATTTTATAAACTGACATCAAGTCATCGTTTCTTAGTATTAAACTTTTCAAGGGTTTTACAAAACTTCTTTTATGCTTTTATATTGTCAAATGCATGTCTAGATATGTATAGTTATATAAATAATGTTTAAAGGACTTAGGACGGCTAGCTCGCTTTATTTCCTTTTCCTCGTTGGGATGTGGCTTTAGGGCATCAGGTTACTCGTCCGAATGTCATCTAAATATTAGTTATATATCATGTATACATATACAGACATAAAAGTTCCTCCATTCAGTTCAGTACCTTTGGGTAGCAAAGGCATACTTTCGGTTATACACGTACATTACTAGTAACTATAATAGGTATAGTTAGGAGATATTACTTACCATTCCAAGTACAAGGAATCACACAAGAGTCAGATCATTCATGAGTCTATACTAATACATTATACGCTTACATGAACACGTTTACATATATACGCTTATATTATACGCTTACATGAACACGTTTACATAGATACGCTTACATGAATACGCTTACGTGAATACGTTTACATAGATACGCTTACATGAATACACTTACAAGAATACGTTTACATAGATACGCTTACATGAACATGTTCACATTAATACGTTTAATAGATACTATTACATAGGATCTATTACAAACGTTTCGGGACTTACCATTCCACCCCCAAGGCTGTTAGCTACAGTAGGGAAAATGATCATCGACGGGTGTCTACGGTTGTACTGTTCGGCGAGTTTCCACGCCGTGAATATCCTAATGCAAAAGGATACATCTTTTAGTTATTATACTATTTTCCTTCCTTTACTTTGTGATACATTCACATGAACGACGAGGTAGGATATATTTGATATAGATAAACAATTTTTCCTTATTACCTTTATATTGTGACTCATACACATAATCGACGAGGTAGACTATAACTTTTATAAAAATAGTTAAACAGGGAAAAACCGTCACATTTACATTGATGCCTTTTTACAAAACAGTCAGGTCTTGGTAGAAGACTACTTTCAAAACAGTCGAGTCTTGGTAGAAGACTACTTTTATACTAGTAGGAAATATAGGATTTTCTAGGGTTTTCAAACGTTTACAATTATTTACAAACGTTTTCACACTTATACAAACTTTTCTCCAAATGTTTACAAGTCTTTAGTTCACAGTTTTACAAATCAAAGACACATTAATACTTATGAATTCACCAGCTTTATTGCTGATACTCGCTTTCAAAATAACTTGTATTCTCAGGTCACAAATAGAAAGGTACGACGACCAGGTTTTGTGAACACGGAGCAGACAAGACTCGTCTTTTATTTTGATTATTCATTATGTTGTCTTATACTATGAATGAACACAATTGTAATTAAAATTATACTATTAATGCAATGGATGATGTTGTTGCTTGTTTACTACTTTACATTGTTGTGATACATTACATGACGTCCTCCTCCCCAGAACATTTCCGCCGTTCTCGGTTTTGGGGTGTGACAGATTGGTATCAGAGCATTGTTTATAGTGAATTGAGTATATCAACCCATAAAAGATATACTAACTATAAATAGAATGGGATTAAAAATACTCTGATCAAGATTTTATACTTTTAAATAATAAAATATTTAACTAAGTATACGTGCCTGCATTCATACTAAAATCCGTGTCACAATGACAAGAACAAAAGTATTACGATTGTTGAATATCACAGGTAAGCTCGGGGATGTATGGTCAGTCTTGGGAGTGGCATAGCCTGATCAACTATGCTGGTCCGAGGAGTGAGTAGCATATGCCCAAGAATGGTTGTGATGTGTCAACAAGTCTAAAAACTTACCAACACTACCACAATGAGAACATTATAACAGAACCTAAGTCTAAAAATAATATAGGAGTATTTTGTGTTACTATAATTACTTACTTGAGAACTAAAAAGGATCTTCATTACTAAGTTGATAGTTGCTAAGTGGATACACTAAGGTTATATGTAACTAGGATGTCATATACTTAGAATCTGTGAAATTTTTGCTTTACCCCGGTTCCTTGTGAATTTGGAGTTAAGGTCACTTATTCGAAGGCCTATCCTGTTTTGATTACATATAACTGGTATGGACTTTACAAATAGTGATGTAACTAATGAAGATTATCTAATAATTATCTAGATAGTTCGTCTAATACTTATTTTCTTACCCCAATTCTCGCGTAGATAACATGGTTGGACTCCATCCCCACGGCAACCTGTACCTTCCGAATGAAGGCAATGCTGGATGGTTTGGAGAAGAACCCGAGAATGATCATCCAATCCCTTTGAATGATCACCATGCTGAAGACCTTTCGGATGATGATAACTCCGAGCCCGAGGTTGAGAACCTACCTCCGGTAGCTCCCATACCAAATCCTAACCCTCGTCCGGCTTTTCATGGCCCGACGCCTCCTTGGGTAGAATGCTTGGAAACATGGAGCAAAGATCAAGATCAACCTATGCCGTTTAATGGAGACCGAAGCTTCTACAACGTAAACGAAGGGAACTCAGCAGACAGAGTCCTACCAATCCTGATCCGTAGAGTTGCCCGAAATGAAATTCAGGGCAGGACGGCTCTCCAACGTATAGAAGAGGACAATGTCAATGCAAGAATGCATACCATTCGCACCAATCGCCTTGATCATACAAGTGAGAGATCTGAGAGAAACCATGAGACCCTGCTGCAAGCACTAGCTGAAACCCGAGCCGAAGTCATAGAGCTCCGAGTACGTTAGAGGGTGTTCGAAAGATACCTGCTTGATATGGAACGTCAAATAGCTGAACTAAGGGTTCACCATAGGGGTGACCGTCGCCAGTAGGAGATGCTTTACTTTCCTTCTTTGTTTTAAAGAACCGTGTTCTTGTCTATGTTCTGTGTAGCACTTTTCTATGTGACTACCTTGTACTGTAAGTACTTTTAGTTAGGTCTTTATACTGTCAAAGACTTTTCTACTCCGTATTTGATGTTAGACCTACTACAAGATCAATTTTACCGAACTTATTACATCTTAAACATCGATGATATTGACAGTCGGCTAACTTTCGTGTCACTCTTTGTTCAAAAACTTTCATCATACCTTCATTGGAGTCTATCTGAAACTTGCTTTAGTCAAGTCTTTGGACTATAGTAATTTAACTCCGGAATCATTTTCAAGCCTCTTTCAAAGGTTGGATCATATTATCCACCAACCTATAATACCTCGGCTTGAACGACAAACGTCTTGAGACCATTGTACGAACTTACTTCCACTCATTTCTAGGACTGCATCATAGGGATGTAGGTGGAACCCACGAGAACATACTTCTATTCTTTACATGAACGATCGAACTACATCTAGGTTCAACCATACTCGCCCATCAACCAAACACCAACTCTTCAGATTGATGCAGCTACCTTTCAAGCTGCAGTCTCGGCTGCCGTGATAGCTGTTCTGACCCACCTTAACGCTAACAACGTGAATGTTAGCGGGATTGTTAAAAATAATTCCAACCCAAGTAACAATCAAGTACCTTAACGAGCAACAAACAACCACGACACCCCGAATCCCAAGCCCAAGAATAACAAACGAAAGTTCTGGGCTAAGGCTAAAGGCAAATCACCCCAAAGGGCGAGCAAAAGACAACAACCTGTGGCAACCTTCACAGCCACGACATCTGTACCTCCTACTACCATCCCTTCTGGTATCCCAATTGTCCCTACACCAGCCAGGCAGTATGCCGGAAACCTACCGAAATGCAATAAGTGCAGCTTCCATCATCTGGGTAGTTGTCGTCCGTTACACTGCTTTAGATGCAACAAGAATGGACATACTACCAACTGCTGCAGGACTCGAATCCAACACATTACTTCAACCACCAATTTCGAAATCTCTCGGATATGTCATCTATGTGGCGTAATGGGACACTTCAAGAGGGACTGTCCAACTGAGAAGAACGACGGCGAATCCGGAGGAGTTTGACCTCAGAATGGAAAGAGGCAACGAAGGACCCTACTATAGTATAGGTTCACTTCCAATCGTCAGTATTATGTATGATTTTAAAACATGTTTAAAACTAGTGCAACTCGAGTCTTATCTTTTGCGAGATCCCGCCAGTTAAGGGACCCTCATGCTGCGTATACTTGCCTTTTGTAGTATACTTTGTTCGCAGCAGTATTCCTGTAGTTACTCTAAAGTGCTGTAACTCTGTTAAAAGTTGCATTGTTGTGTTTTGTCTGTAACGCCCTTATGTTCAAATCTAATGTCTTTTACTTCTAAGTAAGTCCGACATTATCATTCAACTTGAGTCAATTCGATCCGCACAATATCAGTTTCGTGCGCATATCTCTTTCTCCGAAATTGTCTTTTCTAGCGAAGCTGTCATTCCGGAACCCCGAAGTACTCATGCATAGAGTACCTCATATTTCTTATCCTTTCCAAAGAAACCTCAGAAAACCTCCCCAAAGTACCACTCGTACAGTACGTCAAGTTCAAACCAAGGACCTTTACGGTTGAGCTATCGCTGAAGAATGTATACACAGGAGTGGTATATAATCAAGATTCTACAGGTTTAGAATTGATGATTCCACTTTAACTTCTTTTCCTCGTTGGGATGTGAGGTTAAAGAAGAATCATTTATTCGACTACCTTTTCAATCTTAATTATATACGACTCGTATACACGAGACTGCGATTGATGAACCATGTATGACTTCTAATATGAACTTTAGGACAGAGACTGCCCAAGACTACGAGTGATTGCATCGCCATGCAAACAAACTTAGAACCTAATACGACTCCTGTAACCAGATCGCCCTACGGTCTAACATCCACGGAGATACAAGAACCATCCGGACAACTTAACGAACTACTCAACAATGGAATGAAAAGACCAAGCTTCTCACCCTGGAGAGCTCTGGTCTTGTTCTTCGAGAGGAAAGACGAATTGTTTCGTAAGTCCATCGACTCAGAGACCTCGAAAAGATTTCCATCAGAAATCATTATCCTCTACCTCGCATAGAAGAATTGGTTGACCAACCGCAAGGAACTATTTACCTTTCAGAAATAGACCTAAGATCCGAATATCACCAGATACGAGTGTTAGTGAAGGATGTCCCGAGGACAATCTTCCAAACTCGATACGGACACTACGAGTCCGTAGTGATACCCCTCGGATAGGACCAATACGCCCGTAGTATTCATGAACTTAATGAATAGGGTATGCCATTCTTACTTGGATCAGTTCGTCATTGTCCTTATAAATGACTTACTTATCTACTCTCGTAGTAAGAAGGAAATCATAAAGAGCATCTACAACGAACCATGGAAACATTACGATCAGGGAAGCTTTACGCGAAGTTCTCTAAATACGAGTTTTGGAATTGAAGAGTCGAATTCCTAAGACACACTATTAGTGATGTGGGAATTCTTGAGGACCATTCCAAAAATCAAAACCGTTGAGAATTTGTCAGCACTAAAGACGCTTACGGAATTCGCCAAATTCTAGATCACGCTGACCTACCGTCATAAGTTCATTCGGAACTCCGCGCGGATTACGGAACCTCTTACGACTTTGACTCAGAAGGAGTGACCCTTGACTGGGAAGACAAGCAAGAGGAAGAAAACCTTGGAATTCCAAGTGAGAGACCAAATCCTTTTGGAAGTATCACTCTGGGAAGGCTTGATACGCTTCGGAAAGCGTGGTAAGCTAAATCCAAGAGAGTTAGGACCTCCGAGATTCTTACCAGAATCGGCCCTGTAACTCACAAACCTAACCTACACCGCGAGCTCAGTAACATACATTTTACCCTTCACGTCTCGAACTTGAAAACATACCTTTCCGCCAGGACTCTCGTAATTCCACTCGACGAGATCGAGATCAACGAGAGCCTCGCCTTCGTGGAAGAACCGTAGTGACCATCGACCGAGAGGTCAAGCAGACGAAGCAACGCCGCCTCCCATCATTGAAGGTTCGTTGGGATACCAACCGAGGACCCGCATTCACTTGGGAGCACGAGAACCAATCGATTAGGAAGTATCCCCACCTCCTTGCTCGATTATTCATGCCTACACCTTACCTAAATTCTAATTTCAGGACGAAATTCCCTCTAACGGGGGGATGATGTGACAACCCGAAATTGTCCATCCAGTTCAGTCAAACACTTCATTAAAAGTTAAACTCATTGCTGTTATCTTTTAGCACAATTAGGAGTTTATTTTAGCGTTCTGAGCCTTGTACACTTAAGGAATAAGTGTCGGGGTTTACCGGCTGAAGTTGTAGCTCAAATAAATGACCTTAAACACCCATACAAGGAGTTTACGTTGACAATTTTGTGTGTCGATTACGGGAGCGTACGGAAGTACTCTAGTAGTATTTCCCCATACTTTTATTTTGAGAGAGCTTTGGAGTCAACGTTTTTTTTATGAAGTGATCGAACGAGCTTCATATGCCAGCGTTTTCTTTCACGAAGTAATTAAGGGAACGACGTAGACTGCCTAATAAAGTGTGTCGGTAACAGACCACTGCTAGGTATGTCTGGTGTTATATTGTTGGATAGGGTGCGTCTGGGGGTGAAATACCTCATGTATTCAGGCCACTGCTAGGCAAAGTTCGATGCTGGGATAGGTAGAGTCTGGGGGTATAATACCTCATGATAGTCAGACCACGCCTAGGCATTTTTATCTAGATAACTACCCCTGACTTAAAATATCTTGTGGTTCTTTCTTTTACGAACGAAGGTTCGTGGTGAAACTTATTCCATTCCCCTCATTTGATGTCATTATTGATCCTCGTTTGCTGCAAGGGAATTTCCGAAGCAGCTTCGTCAGGTTTTGGTTCATATCGATTCGTAGGCTAGATCTCGTAAGATCATTGTATAGGGTCAGTATGTGGGGATCGACGAGATGGGATATATTGTTTTAGAAATATGATTTATATGTGTTTATAATATTAGTGGTTTTACAGGATTGAGATGTAGATTATTATTACATTGTTTAAACTAAGAGCTTTCGTACTCTGTGTTCCTTAGGTGATTGGGTTCACCAGGAATATTCGAACTAAGTGTTCATTAGATATTTGAACTTAGTGTTCATCAGAGATATTTGACCTAAGCGTTCATTAAGTGTTTTTGAACTAGGTGTTCATTGGGTAGTATTTGAACTAGCGTTCATTAAGTGTTTTTGAACTAAGTGTTCACTGGATAATATTGGAACTAAGTGTCTATTAGGTGTTCTTGAACTAGGTGTTCATTAATTATTATGAACTGCGTGTTCACCAGAGGTAATCTAAGAACCTTGGCAACACTAGACTTTGTGCCAGTTCCTTAGGGCAATCCTTAGGAATGAATGGGAGAAGGGTAATCGGTTCTTAGGATAAATATTTAAGAAATAAATGGAGATAAAGGGGGTGGGTAATTAGATTGATTATTTGATAATTAAATATAATAATTATATTATTGTGGGTTGAAAACCCTATATGCTCACCAGGCTCCCAAGCCCGACCCTCTCAGTTTTCTTTGTATTACAGGTTATGACACGAGAGCATAAGTTGGCTGACATAACGAGAGATTTTGGATTATAGGCCAGTAGTTATGAATAAGTGTTGTAAGGTCTATTTTGTTTTGTTTATGCTTTTGGTCTGTATTGAACATGACATCCAGAGATTTTGTTATAAAATGAAAATACATCTCTTTAAAGAAATGCTTTGATAAATCTTTATCATATTTTGGGAACAAATTCCGCAACTGTTTTCTTTAAAAGATCACTCTGATTTTAAAAACAAAGCATAAACAAATCGGTCTTTTCTGGCCGTGAAATTGGGGATGTCACAGTTGGTATCAGAGCATTAGTTGAAGCGAACTAGGAATTTGTTGGAAATTTATAGACTTAAACTTAGAATGATAAGTAATGATTGCGAGGAGTGTGTCTAAAATATGTTAGGTAGTACACCTAAATTGACAGAAGGACTAGTTTATTTTAGGAATGATGCCTAAAATGCTTTTATGTGCTAAATGTTTTGTGTGATAGCTAAATTGATGCTATTATTTGTTCGGATCTATGGTCTGTTGCGGACCGGATCTGGAAACCTTATGTGTTTAGGATTCTAAGTGTATGACTACGATATTAGAACTAGCATGTAAACGTTTCGGAGTGATAAGGATATTTATATGTTTATCGTAAATGAAGCTCTTATATCTTAAAATTCTCGCCCAGTACACTGAACGTTTGCTTGGGTGTACAAAAGGCCATGGTGAAGACTCGTAGAGAATTGAATAAATGGAGGAAATTAAAAGTCTTATGATAGTGAATGGCACCTATCGGAAGATATCATAAGAGAGGTATCTTGCCTTTAGAATTCGTCTGATAAAATAGCAGTACGTCTAGAGAAGTACGGTACATCTGAATGTACACATTTGATTGGCGGGATGATAGAACGATTGGTGTAATTCCTAAAGTTTTCCTGTCATCTGGAATTTCTATCACCAATCGAGTTGAAGTAGAATTGATGATTGAAGGTACGCAATGAAGAAGTCCTAGTAGAGTCTAGGGAAATTGTTTATGATTATTTGGACACATTCGTATGTGTTAAATTGTTTTGTGATGGTGACTTGGTCGACTGTGAGACAATACTTGGGATGAGTATGAGTAGGTGTGAAAGGTAGTAGATGCATATACTACCGGAAGCACAGGTCTCGTGCTTTGATCAGGGAAAGTCGCAAGGTTACCAAGAAGCTAGTGATTGATTCCGTTTTATTCGGATATGTCATTACCCTTGTTTCGGTAATGACTAGTAAGATGGTTGTTATTCCGACCCTAGTGGTCATATCAAATTGAGTCCGACTACGATGAGTATGCTACGTGGTTCAGAGAACCAAGTTCGATGTAACATCGGACGTAAGTCAGAAGCTTGAAATTAATGCGACCAATGGTATCGTGCTCGTTATTAAAGGAGTTTGTAGCTAGGCATGCTACGTGATGGAATGTGATTATATCACATTAGAATATGAAGGGAGGTACATTCCATTTTGGAATTTAACTCTAAGAGACCTGAGTCTACGCATTGCATCATTCGATGAGAGGTCATTAGAGCATGACCCATCGGTCTATTACAATAGATAAAGGAAAGTATTTATCCTGAGAAGAAGAAGGAGTCCACAATAAGGACTTATTTTGTAACTTGGAGGTTACGATTGAGAGTACAACATAGTACGAAAAGCAGATGCAAGATTGGGCATCGTCTGCAGTCAAGAAAGCCATAGAGTTAAATACTCTTCGAGGAAACATAAAAGCTACGGTTGTTACCTAGGATGAGGAGTTAACGTATGTAATCATTATGCAAGCCTTAATTCGTTGATGATTCTGGGACGTAATCATCCTAAGGGGGAGATAATTGTAACGCCCGTAGATCCGGGCTAGTCAATTTAGAGACGATAAGCGTCAAAAATGACTTTTTGGTAGAAGATTATTTAGGGTGGATAATCTTAAATAAGTTGTAGTGGTCGTGACAAGGATTCCAGAGATATAAAGAACGCCGAAATCCGAGTTATAACGAAGAAGTTATGACCTACCGAAGTTTCGCGACAGAACCGGCACGACGCTGAATGACGTAAAAAGTGAATTTATGTTAGAGTGATATTTATCCTTAGTGATCTAAATGAAAGTCATAGAGTTCGTTAAACCGAGAGCGTGCATAAAAAGAATGCCCAAATCTGACTTCGTATGAGGAAGTTATGATTTTCCGAAGTTTCGACTTAGCGGTATGCAGCCCGAATACTCGATTTGAGATCGAGCGGTTTTTTAGCCGAAACAATCTAAATGAGAGTCGAAGATCTCGTCGATAGTAGTCCAACTACAAAAAGACAGACGAAAATGGAGTTCAGATGAAGGAGTTATGAATTTCGAACGGAGTTTTCCTGTCCCGGCCTACTAAAAATAATATATAAGTAATATATTTATAATATATTAAAAATAAAATCAAAATTAGCCAACGGAGTCTAAACGAGAGTTGTAGAGCATAATCTCACCTACGCGTCGATATAAAGAACGTCGAAAACGGAGTTCGTATGCGAAAGTTATGAATTTCTGAAGTTCGGGGAGCGAAACCCCAAAACTGTCAGATACCACGACGTGGCAAGCAGTGCCACAACGTGGCAAATATTTTGACACCTCCTGGAGTCCCCCAGACGCAACTTGAGATGACACATGCAGTGACGACCAAGCCCACGACGTGGGAAAAGGTGCCAAGATGTGGCAAGGGAAAATTTTGCCCTATAAATAGATTTGAAGGGCCAGCCGATTATGGTTGCTCCATCCTTTCTCTCCCACTTCCGATACACCCTCTATACCCTATTTTAACCCCTCGAAGCCCCGATATCATCCCGAAACCCGAAGTAAGTTCCAAAGTACGAAGATCCCGAGAAGAAAAGAGTTTCCGAGCCGAAGCTCTGCCCGCGAGAAACCCGGTGTATGAAGTGATCCCGGTTTCACCGAAGAATACTACCATTACAAGCCGTAGTGCTGTCCGATCATCTTCTGATCATGTGAGTGTATAGTTACTTTCTTCTAACACATTAATATTAAGTATTTGCTATGAAATACGTGCTATGCGTGTATATATATTGTTGTTTATTTGAGATGTTTGTGGGATGGATAATTTATATAGGTTTTAATGAGTTAAACTGTATATGTATTTTGTATTTGCAAATATGTTGGGTAGAACATGGGTAGATAAGATTGTTGGTATGTGATAAAAGATGACTTGGATCATGAGATAAAAGGATAAAGAGATAAACGTGTTTTAGATTTGGATGTATGGATCAGATCAGGAGGTTAGTTTTTGATCCGAGAGTATGGATCAGATCAAGAGGTTAGTTTTAGATCCGGGAATATGGATTAGGTAATGAGGAAAATTTAAGATCAGGGAGTACGGATTATGTATTTTTGAACTACGTGTTCTTTCGATAAGGTATCATGAGTACAGTCCCTTTTAGAAACATGATTTTAATACGAGTATTGATTAAAGTATGAAGTATACATATGTATGTGAAGTATTTGTTATTGTCCGAAATACATGTTAGATATATTTGATGATATACAACGTGCGAATCAGTTATGGTTCAATATGTGTTAAGATGTGAATATATGATATTATTACTTAAAACTCTGTGTTAAGTATACACTAGTTAGCATTGCCTAAACGGAGTTAGTATCGAAAATTGATTATAAGCATTGTAGGCTTGCCTAGTGACGGGTTAAGACTTAAATAGGGATGTTTACTTCCATTAAGTTTGGACATTGGGTAGCCTCATATTAAGAGTACGTGTGTTGTGAGATTGATGATCGGTGGAGTACGTCCTACGTATAGAAGTACATTTTATGTACGAAGTCCTTTTCAAAGCTCTGTGTCTTGGGTGTTGCTTGTGCCAGGGTACTATTATGTTCTCGGGTACGAGTCTTTCGCATACTAGAGTACTATAATGTGCCAGAAGTACTATCATGTACAAAGTCTTTTTGACAATTTTGTGTGTCGATTACGGGAGCGTACGGGAGTAGTCTAGTAGTATTTCCCCATACTTTTATTTTGAGAGAGCTTTGGAGTCAACGTTTCTTTTATGAAGTGATCGACCGAGCTAAGTAACAGACCACTGCTAGGTATGTCTGGTGTTATATTGCTGGATAGGGTGCGTCTGGGGGTGAAATACCTCATGTATTCAGGCCACTGCTAGGCAAAGTTCGATGTTGGGATAGGTAGAGTCTGGAGGTATAATACCTCATGATAGTCAGACCACGCCTAGGCATTGTTATCTAGATAACTACCCCTGCCTTAAAATGTCTTGTGGTTCTTTCTTTTACGAACGAAGGTTTGTGGTGAAACTTATTCCATTCCCCTCATTTGATGTCATTATTGATCCTCGTTTGCTGCAAGGGAATTTTCGAAGCAGCTTCGTCAGTTTGTGGTTCATATCGATTCTTAGGCTAGATATCGTAAGATCATTGTATAGGGTCAGTATGTGGGAATCGACGGGATGGGATATATTGTTTTAGAAATATGATTTATATGTGTTTATAATATTAGTGGTTTTGCAGGATCGAGATGTAGATTATTATTACATTGTTTGAACTAAGAGCTTTCGTACTCTGTGTTCCTTAGGTGATTGGGTTCACCAGGGATATTCGAACTAAGTGTTCATTAGATATTTGAACTTAGTGTTCATCAGAGATATTTGAACTAAGCGTTCATTAAGTGTTTTTGAACTAGGTGTTCATTGGGTAGTATTTGAACTAAGCGTTCATTAACTGTTTTTGAACTAAGTGTTCACTGGGTAATATTGGAATTAAGTGTCTATTAGGTGTTCTTGAACTAGGTGTTCATTAATTATTATGAACTGCGTGTTCACCAGAGGTAATCTAAGAATCTTGGCAGCACTAGACTTTGTGCCAGTTCCTTAGGGCAATCCTTAGGAATGAATGGGAGAAGGGTAATCGGTTCTTAGGATAAATATTTAAGAAATAAATGGAGATAAAGGGGGTGGGTAATTGGATTGATTATTTGATAATTAAATATAATAATTATATTATTGTGGGTTGAAAACCCTATATGCTCACCAGGCTCCCAAGCCTGACCCTCTCAGTTTTCTTTGTATTACAAGTTATGGCACGAGAGCATAAGTTGGCTGACATAACGAGAGATTTTGGATTATAGGCCAGTAGTTATGAATAACTGTTGTAAGGTCTATTTTGTTCTGTTTATGCTTTTGGCTTGTATTGAATATGACATCCCGAAATTTTGTTATAAAATGAAAATACATTTCTTTAAAGAAATGCTTTGATAAATCTTTATCATATTTTGGGAACAAATTCCGCAACTGTTTTCTTTAAAAGATCACTCTGATTTTAAAAACAAAGCATAAACAAATCAGTCTTTTCTGGCCGTGAAATTGGGGATGTCACACTAGGGGGCAAGTCCCTAATAGCACCCTTACTGGTCCTGAAATCATAAGGGAGACCACAAAAAAGATTGTTCAAATTCGGGAAAGACTGAAGGCATCCCGAGATCGACAAAAGAGTTACGCGGATAAACGACGCAAGCCCTTGGAATTCCAGGTCGGAGATCGGGTAATACTGAAAGTTTCCCCTTGGAAAGGAATGACACGTTTCAGTAAACGTGGGAAACTAAACCCGAGGTACATCGGACCGTTTGAAATCCTTGCAAGGATTGGTCCCGTGGCATACAAACTCCGATTACCACAAGAACTTAATAACGTACACCCTACCTTCCACGTATCAAACTTGAAAAAGTGCCTATCCGACAAGACTCTAGTGATACCTCTCGACGAAATTGAAGTAAATGAGAATCTCCATTTCATGGAAGAACCAGTCGAAATCATGGATCGAGAGATCAAGCGAACAAAACAAAGTCGTATTCCCATCGTAAAGGTCCGCTGGCACGCTAAACGGGGACCTGAGTTCACCTGGGAACGCGAAGATCAAATGAAACAAAAATACCCGCATCTCTTCCCAAACTCTTGAAGTCCCAGCCAAAACGTAAATTTCGGGACGAAATTCCCTCTAACGGGGGGATGATGTGACAATAGTCAATTTTGGGTCAAGTCAAAGTCAAACAAACTCAACAAGTCAAACCGGACGACTCAATTAGTCTTTGTATATTAGGGTTTACATTGTGTATTTACTAAACAACCCCCTATTTTAATGAGAAACATCAATTGGAAAATTCGTATGTTTGAATTTCCATAGCCGTGATAATGCTAAACATTGAACCAAAGCGATAAAACACTATTACACACTCATCGGGAGTGTGTAGGACACTAAAACATGGCTTAATGGGGACTACGGACCTTGCATTGCGAAGCCGGACACTAAAAAATGTCACAAACGAAACCTCCCTCAATCGTATTAACTCTATCTCTCTCTATTTCAAATCTCTCCCAAATCTCTCTCAAAAGTTCCCGTAACTTTTCATAGTCTTTCGGGCCATCCTGACCCTTAACCGGGTAAAAAACGGCTTGAAACGGGGTAAAAACGTGTAAAACAGCCTTAAGGAGCCGAAACTCCTCTTAGGGCCGAACCCTCTTAGTAGCCGAAACCCCTAGGACCGAACCCTCTTAGCAGCCGAAAACCCTAGGACCGAGACCCCAGCAGCCGAAACCGAGACTTCTGGAACCAAGAAGCAGCCGAAACCGAAACCTGTTGAGGACCGAGACTCGCTGAGGACCGAGACCCTGGAACCGAGACCCTGAGAGCCGAAACCTGCCAAGGACCGAAACTCGTTGCAACCGAACCTCGCACCTCCGGCCCCTCCCCTTCGCACCTTCGGTTCCTTCTTTCCCTTCTCTCGGTCCCCCTCCTACTTTCGGTTCCCATGCTCAACCGAATCACACTTTCGGTTCTATGCTCCTTAGGAGCCGAACCCTCGCGACTTCAGCCAGAAATTCGAATTTTTACCCTTTTTGCTCGATTTTCAATATTTTTAGCATTTTAAGCCCGTTTTTCATCATTTTAAAGCGAGATTTTCACCCAAAACTTTATTTTAACATATTAAGACCCATATGTCTTAATTATTCACGTTTTTAATGCAAATCTTATCTAAGATTTAGTGGTTGGAATAATAAAGGTGGAGTGTTGACTTTCCTTTAGCTTATGACACAAGCAACCACTCACACCCACTCCTTGACCACCCACACTCCTTCTACCATGCCTAGGTCAGGTCAATGTACCTTTTTCATCATTTCCAACCTTTTCACACATTATTAGAGCTGGAACATCACTCCACACTCGTCACTTCACTCATTTCTCTCATTTTACCAAAAGATCAAACACAACTTTCCTCTCATTTTCTCTCTCTAAAAATTCGAGATTTAAGGCTGATAATCAAGCTTTCTTACACTCTTGGTAAGTATAATTCATCCTCCTTGTAATAATTACACTTCATTTTACTCAAATCATTGATTTCTTACACAAACTCCATCATTATTGTGTTAGATTCTTGAATCTTCAAAGTAATCCTTCAAATGTTCTTGAGTTGAACACTTCTCTTCTCCAACATCCATCCACCAAAATCACTAAATTTGAGTTCATACCCATATATTCTCATATTTTCTTAAGTTTTAAGGGGGGGAATACAAGTTAAATCACCAAGAACACAACTAAATGTTTCTAACAGCTTTCATCAGAAAAGTTGGACTCCATTCACGGACTGTTTTGGTCAACTAAACCGTTGTATTTTTATAAACTGTACAAGTTTCAAATAGTTCAAGTTCGTAGCTTTAAAATGGCTACTTGCTCATCTCCATACGATTTTTCTACAAATTATGGCGATTTTTACAAAACTGCCTATCATTTCAAGAACCAATCTGGACAGTCTGTGTTTATGGACGTTTTCACCTAATTTGGAGGTCACTAAAAATCATGGGAAAATTTATGAACACACTAGAGTCATTTTCGAAACTCACAGAATTTACGGATTCTGATTTGGATCTGTTATGAATTTTCTATAAATTTTCTAAGAACAGTAATGGAATCTGTTAATAACAGAGAAATACTAACAATTTCATTTCACCTTGTAACATGTCGAGCAAGGTGTACATCTTTATGTGAATATATGTTATTGCAAGTAAATGACATTATGTCTTGGTATATAGACATGCATCAGTTAATAAATGGATTTTGATACATATATAAAAGATAACAAATTGTTATAATCAAAGTACATCCATTTCATACAAACATTTGAATAAACTATGTTAAATATCGTTTACGTACATTACCACTACTACCCTTGTTTTGATAAACTATAATAGGTATAGTTTATGATACATTACATAACACACTCATACAAAAAGGTTACATTTATACACAAAGGGATTTCCATCACATTACACGTAAATTCGTTAATGACTTTGTGAGACATTCGCTTCACATTTACCAATAAGTCCTGCATTGTAACCAGAGTCTCCTGGAGGGAGGGCGTGATAGTTGTATATACATCTATATTGGGTTTCACAAACCCACACCTTAACTGCATGCAACAGTTAGACCGGCAGGTCTGGGGTGACAAATGTCATAACATTTCCGACGCCTGAAGAACGTCGTTTCAGGCCAACTAGGTCATAGCATGGTTATAATAACTCACAGAAAGTATTAACAAACATAAGAATTTATGGGAATTTCATTGAATTCAAACGCGTTTATGTCGATTTAAACTTACATTATTTTCTATAAGTAAGAAAGGTTACTTATACATTTCGGTCTTCGGATATAAGACTACATTACACATTTTAAGGAAAATATCGGATTTTTTTGGAACAAACATGACATTTACAAGAGAAAGGCTTTTTTTCAAGTTTAAAACAAAAGCTTATGAACTTACCAACCTTTGTGTTGACACTTTTTCAAACAACTTGTATTCTCAGGAAATCACTAAACACGTAACAAAGTGCATTTTGAGGATGGGACGTTAAGGCGTCAACATTTCATATTTTGTCAACATATTGTAATTGATTTGGAAACATGTAATTCATAAAATGATGTAACTCGTTCAATTATATATATGTTGGTTGTGTTTGCTTGAATTACTATTGCCATTGTGGTTATGATACTATACATGAAGTCCTCCACCCCCGGACGTTTCCGCCATCCTTGGTTTGGGGGTGTGACAGATGTTATGTGGTAGTTTGGGGAGATTCACTAAGCTTCGTGCTTACAGTTTTCGGTTTTGGTTTCAGGTACTCAGTTTTCAAAAGAGGAGCTCGGGAAGATTGCAGTACACACACACACCATCTTTTCAGCCTGGGATGTTTATGTTATGATATTTTGAGATATACTATTTATGATTTTTATATGATGTTCGATGACTATGGTTTTATTATTAAATTAAAACAAAATTTTTAGACTGTATTTTTGTTACGTTACAAGTTGGTATCAGAGCCTTGGTTTGAGGGATTCGGGCACACTTTCGGGTGTGTCTGAACTCAAACTAAGGAATTGGTATAGAAATTTTCAAAAGGAAAATCAATTTTTGCAAAAGAAAAGAGTTTTAGAAAAAGTGAAAAGAATTTTTAGAAAGAAAATAACTTTGAAAAGAGAAAGGGGTGTGGTGCATGCAATCAGCCGAGCTCAAGTAAGTACTCCCAAATTGCCCATACAAGTTGATGCTATGTTATAATTATTAGCTTTATTAGAGCAGCATGCTTGATTAGGACTAAGGATCTAAGAAGGATGTCTTATGTGCCTGCTATATGTGTTTCAGCTTTATTAGAACTGCATACTAATACATAATTGTCAGTATGATAGCCAGAGTAGTAGATGTTTGATTATGTACTCGATGCTCGAATGCTGCTTGCTTTATGTACTCGATGCTCAAATACTGTTTATGATTTTTATATGATGTTCGATGACTATGGTTTTATTATTAAATTAAAACGAAACTTTTAGACTGTATTTTTTTACGTTACAATGATATTTTTTTTTCTTCATAAATATAGGTTTTTTTAAAAAACTAAAATTTCACTTCCAAAAAACCAAAAAATCGAATCGATTTTAACTAAAATCCGTTTTAAAAAACGGTTTTCTTAAATGAAACTGAAAACTTGTGTTTGTGCACCTCTACTTTCACATGCACATTATAATTCTACGTAGTCAAATGAAATAGTAGAAATTACAAAAATGTATTTTAGATTACAAAAATCTATACAACTTGTAAATGTAATTCAACTATTGGCAAATTTCCACTTGTTTCAAATTTCCACTTGCTTCAACGAAGACAAGTAAAAGACAATGAGAATATGATTGTATTAATGTCATGTCAGTAACTTTTTACATATGAGCTATTAATTAAGATGTTACATAAACTGTTCTTGTTGTGGGTTATAAATGAGTATATGTTGGTATCTTTAGTTAAAAATTAAAGTATTATGGTTTACATGTTTAGTCAATCCTATCAGTAGCTATCGTATTTTATTACTATCATTTTTAATTAATTTTATTCTACGTAAATAAATAAATAGGAGTAGGTGTGAGACCCGTATATTATACGAGTTTATTAAAAATAAAAATTTAATATTAATATATAAACATTAAATATTTTATAAAATAAAATTTTTATATAACAAAGTGTAATCTTTTGAAACATTAAAAAAAATCAAATCATTTGAAGCATTTACGAGAAGTTATTATCAAATTAATAGAATGATTCTCTTTGTTAATAGAACCAGTTAGAAATTTATATAATTTTATTTTAAGAAAACAGAAATCCCCAAAAAATAACAAGTGGAAAATAAAAATTCTAAAACTCCCACAAAATAAGATATGTCAAAATGAAAAAGAAGAGAACATATGACAAAAAAAGTGTTTATTTATTAGGTTATATTAGTTTAAATTTTAAATTTAAGGACAATAAAAAGGATTGTTAGCTTTTTTAGTTTATGTCTGTTTGTATGTGATGACAATCTTTAAATCACCATCAAATGGGTTGATATATATATATATATATATATATATATATATATATATATATATATATATATATATATATATATATATATATATATATATATATATATATCCATTTGATGATGATTTATATTAGTTTAAATTTTAAATTTAAGGACAATAAAAAGGATTGCTACTATTTGTATGTGATGATAATCTTTAAATCACCATCAAATGGGTTGATATATATATATATATATATATATATATATATATATATATATATATATATATATATATATATATATGTTCAGGTTCATTTGAGACCATATTAATTTTGTGAGACCGTGAGACAAAATCTAAAAATAATTTTAAAATGCAAAATAAAAGGAAAAATCCAAAAATTCTTTTTTTAATTATTATTTTCGGAACTTTATTTACCTAAAAAATAAAAATAATAAAAAATAAATAAATAAGTAAAAAAAATTACCGCTTCTTTTGAAAAATACATGAAATATTATAATAGAATATTACACTGTACATTTCTAATATGATTTTTAGAATGTTTAGAATATTCTACTAGATTTTCTAGATATGTAGAATATTCTAAATATTCTACTAAAATATGTAAAAAATGTATTTTTTTTGTATATATTTTTTATTTTTTTTTGGTATTTTTTTATTTTTTTGGAAAATATATATTCCGAAAATAATATTGGAAAAAAAAATTTCAAAAATTTTCAATTATTTTGCATTTTAAAAATGTTTTTGTTTTATCTACTAAATGAGTGGCTAGGATTGCGTCTCACGGTCTCACAAAATTAGACCGTCTCACATGAACCTAACCCTATATATATATATATATATATATATATATATATATATATATATATATATATATATATATATATATATATATATATATATTACTATCTTATAAAAGAAATTTCACTATTTCTATAAATAGATTGAATATAATAATATTATTTTTTTAAGACGTTCAAACCATTAAGCTAATAAGCTAATAGTACAACTAACCAACAATAAAGTAATATTTAATTTTTAACCTAATCGAACTAATCGTTTGAAATCAAGTTGATCTAATGTATGGTTAATCTTTTTCTCCTTTTTGACTCGGCATATATCTTTGAAGGGAAAATGACTTACATGGGTAACTATGTTTCAAAATTGTTCAAAAAATACCATTTAAGTTTGGTGTGTTTAAAAAACACCATCCAAGTAAAGAATTTGTACAAAAAACACCAACGAAGTACATTCTTTGTTCAAATTTGACCTTGTGGTAACCGACAATTACCGATAAAAAATAAGTAAAGGAAAAAAATAAGAGAAAATGACTCAAAGGGGTAACTATGTTTCAAAATCGTTCAAAAAACACCATCCAAGTTTGCTATGTTCAAAAAACACCATCCAAGTTTGCTTTGTTCTAAATTGACTTTGTGTATGATGTATTCAAATATATATTCGTTCGTAACAAGCCGTGGTGTCTGTAATGCCCATTTGGTGATGGATAATGTAGGTTATGGGGACCGAGTGTTCGGTTTGTGTTGGAGCCAAATGGCATATCAGTAAGTATCAGTTTGAGCCTTTATGAAGTTTGGGTTTATGTTAGAAAAGTTTTAAGGAAGGGGAGAGTTGATAGAAGTGTAGAACTTCATGTTTCCTTCCCATGGATATAAAGAATGACGAAATCGGACTTAGAATGTAGAAGTTATGGCTTTCGAAAGATTGACGGTTCTTGACCCTAGCCGAGTACGCCGGGCGTACGCTAAGAGTACGTCGGGCGTACTGGCTTAAAATATGGATCACAGAGGCTTCAGCATATGATGGGCGTATGCATGGACTTGTTTAAGTTAGGCCTCGGACCTACCTGATTGTAGCAGGTCATTTTTTGGGCTTAAGGTCATGTTGGAAGTTCTTGGGCCATATTAGGCCTTAGAGGCCTTGTAGTTCGGCTTGGATGCATTTTTGGGCTTTTTATGGATTTGGGCCTGAGGGGAGGGAGGCCCATTAAGACAGGGGTAAAGGAGTCCTTTTTGCCTTAAGTCAAGAACTGGCTTAAAATCCGGATCACAGGGGCTTCAGCATATGATGGGCGTATGCATGGACTTGTTTAAGTTAGGCCTCAGGCCCACCTGATTGTAGCAGGTCATTTTTTGGGCTTAAGGTCATGTTGGGGGTTCTTGGGCCATATTAGGCCTTAGAGGCCTTGTAGTTGGGCTTGGATGCATTTTTGGGCTTTTTATGGATTTGGGCCTTAGGGGAGGGAGGCCCGTTAAGACAGGGGTAAAGGAGTCCTTTTTGCCTTGAGTCAAGAAATTGGGGTTTTTTGAGTTCGAGATCATCACTTTAGAAAAGAAGAGCAATCGTAGGAGAAAGAAGAAGTCATTCGTCCCTTTGTTCATGACTTCTTCTTATCGCAGATGCGTCCCTTTGTTCTCATGACTGTAAAAATCACCGCACCTCTTCCATCAGCGCTAGATCTTCCTTTCGGTAAACATCTCTCCATTCTGGCCATGGATATTGCTTTTTCTCAGTGTAGAACCACCACTACCACTTTTCTCTTAATTTGTGAAGAAAACTATGATTTTGAGTTTGCTTCCATGAGTTCGTACTCTTAAATTCTCCAGCACTCCACCGAGTTCCTCCATCTCCCTTTGCTTCCAAAAACCCTACCCGTATATCTCCATTAATTTTGTATCTCTGCTAGTCTTTGGTGTGTTTAATCCATGTATTATATACTTATTTTCAGTATCAATGTTCCTTACCTGAGATGATCCTTAACTTTCAGGGATTATCTAATATCTATGACTTTAACCAGTGAAATATTAAAATTTAGTGTTGCTCGATCCTATTCAGTACACACGAGCGATAATAACTTTAATGGAAAGCCTCACATTATTCTTTTCTTGTACATGAATTGCAAATCGGTCCTCTCAACTACACATCGAATTCCATATCCTGTTACATTTACAACAATTTTGTTATTGGGTGTGATTAAAAGGTTTTTTTTTTTTATTTCTTGATGGCTGGACTTGATTTCTAGGATTTGTCATGGTTTTATGTGCATACACAACATTCTCAACCACACATCGAATTCCACCCCCCCTCCCTTTCACAATTTGTTTCTTCATTTTCACACACTCGTATTGTGTTTCTCTGATTTGTTTCATTTGCAGGTTCAAACAAGTAAAACAAAGTTAGATGGTGTAAGTTTCTGCACAACTGTTTATCCTTTTTTTAAAAGCAACAATTAACTTCTATATTTCATTTCTTTAATCATAAGTTTAATCTATGATGTCTTTTTTTTTTTAATTTAACATATAGAACTTTAGGATGTTCTTAATATTATGTAGAAAGACTTAACTGAGAGTAGTCAAATGATTACACCCTAAGGGGGTGTTTGGATAGAGAAAAAATAGGCTGCTTATTGCTTATTGCTTAATCTCACCGAAATAAGCAAATTTAAGTGTTTGGATAGGAGTCTTTAGAAATCAGCTTATTGCGGTAGGAATAAGCAAAATAAGCTGATTTTAATAAGCAAGGGGGGAATGTTTATTGCTTATTGGTCATTTTACTCATATAAACTGTTTTATTTTGCCAAACACTTAAATGCTTATTGCTTATTGCTTATTCACACCGCAATAAGCTAATCCAAACACATTTTTAAAAAAATGCTTATTCTCACCACAATAAGCAAATAAACAATAATCTAATAAGCTAAAAATTATTTATCCAAACACCCCCTAAAAAAATCTACTTTAGAATTCGTTTGACTAAGAATCGAGAAATTTGACAAAAAAAATATGCAATGTTGATTTGATTTGAGAAGATAAAGTAACAAACTGAAGGATGTCATATCTGAAGGGATGGTGACCCATAAGGTAGCCTTTTTGCTAATCACAACTCAGAAGCCGCTTGAGTGTAATTGCTTGTAAATTTATATGTTCTAATCTTATATGCACATTTTTATTGAAACCCTAAACATGTCAATTTGATTTTTTTTCAAATAGTTTGATAATATTATCATTGTTAATATGATTAGGGCTCATGAATAAACATTGTTTCATCTTCATTATTCCTATACATTTCATCTTGGGCTGCAATGTAGATAAAATGCTTCTATTGAAAAAAGTTGCACTAATTTGTTTATATTTTTAGTAATTCATTTTTATTTATCTCCTGAACCTTTATTGTTTAATCCATACATCAGTTTATGATTTTTTTTCAACATCTTTTGATTCTTATTTTAATTTAGTTGTTACAGGTTTTGAAGCTTGCTTTGAGGCATAACAGGTTTTGATTTAGTGATTTTGAGCATGTTTTGAACTTCTTATCTCTCTCTCTCTCTCTCTCTCTCTCTCTCTCTCTCTCTCTCTCTCTCTCTCTCTCTCTCTCTCTCTCTCTCTCTCTCTCTCTCTCTCTCTCTCTCTCTCTCTCTCTCTCTCTCTCTCTCTCGTGTGTGTGTGTGTGTGTGTGTGATATTTAGGTTTTATTATTCGGGACTGGATGGGAAACTACAAAGAGTACAAGTGTGACTGTCATACCATATCTCATGTCTTCCTTTCTTCCTCTTATCTTATTAACCCTTGTAAAGTATTATATAAATGGTTATTCGAAACCATGGTATAAGATTAATTTTTCAAATTGTGAACAAGGGCAGAAGCTGGTCAAAGTGAATGAATGTCTATTATGCCTTTTTAATATTATAAGTGTGGTAGAAGCTACTTCTCGAGTTAGTCTGAGGGGTTATGAACTAAAAAATGTTTGGTTGTATTTTTTATACTTTATTGCTCTTAATAAAAACGATTTTTTTATTCAGAAAGAAATAGTAAGGAAATAGCAATGTATAAAAAACAAGGTTAAACGAAATTAATTTTTAATAAAACATGATTGAAAAAGACAGTTAATACTAAATTGAACATTTCAACCCACAAAGGGAAAGAAATCCTCGGTCATCTCCATGTAACATGTGTTTCATCTATTTTTGTTTGGAATTAGTGGTTTATTAATGTTTTGGCTTAAATTTTTTGGGCCAAGTCAAATAGTCAAAATAACAATTTTTTTTAAATAACAAATGCACCATTGCATCATTTTTTCGTTATATTTTTCTAAGGGAAGTTAAGTAAGCTAACCACACTTTAATATAGATTCTAAGAAAAAAAAATGTTTTTAGCAAAATTACCACTTAATTCAAAATGGGTCAAGAAAAATACGACTTTTTTTGACAAAAAAAATAAAAAAACATTTCGGACCGATATTATGTAATTATGGAGCAAATGTTTTTTTACCTAAATCTAACAAATGATTTTTTTTCGAATATTTTGAGAAAAAAAATCGTTTTGTTTACCTAAATCTAACAAATGTTTAAACAAACATAGTATATGTAAATTATATACAATATCACTACAAAAAATAATATAATTTATTGTAAAACGGTGACACGTTTTCAAAAAAAACTATTTGTCGTCGTTCCTTGTACAACAATATGTGTCCACTGATTAATGGCGAAAAAAAATATCCACCGAATTAAACTAATTGTCGATAACAACATTTATATGTCTTGTGTTCATTGAATATAACATTTTTCAAATGAATTAATTGTAAAAAAAAAAAAAACTTTTTGTCGCCGCCGCTTTGCACGGGCACACCACTAGTATATATATATATATATATATATATATATATATATATATATATATATATATATATATATATATAGGATCACGTAGAAACTCAAAATTTGGTAAGAATCATAAGTACAAATCTATGTTGTTTATTGGTTAAATTCGATGGTTATGATTTAATATTAAAAACTGATTTATTCTAAAATCCCGAGGCACCATTTTCGTAAATACTTAAAAGTTAGAGGTGGATTTAGTAGAATCTGAAGGGCTGCATGTTAATTTCCTAGAAAATCCACATGCGCATCCAATGTTTTAAAAACTATTTTTTTAGTTGAACCAGTATGACGACCGGTTCCTGGTTCAACAGGTTCGACCGCCGGGTCAATTGGTTTCTATAATTTTCATCTTTTTTTCTTATTTTTCTATACATACATACATAAATCATGAATTTGACGTCTACAAGTTCAAACATTAAAAATACATATAAAAATAAGTTGTAGATCAATATAAATATATTAAAACAACACATAACTATAAGTTTTACATCAATTCACAAACGTCAAAAAGAAAATAAAGTATAATATCGAAATAAAATATAGTTTTAAATGAATACACGTGCATCAAAAAATCATAACATTTATCATATGTTTTTATTTAGAGAAATCTAAATAGATGTGAAAAATTCCATCAAAGTTTATTATTGAAAATGGTTTTTTTCTATGTATTTTTATTTAGTTTAACCTGTTCAACCGGTTTATTTTGACCGGTTCAATCGGTTTTTTCTAAAAACCGGTCGGTTCAATTATGTTTAGAAATTTGTATAAAACGGTGATATTTGAACTGTTCTCTTCCCCGGTTCTCGGTCCAACCGGTTCACCGGAGGCACGAGCAACCACACTCCATGACACGTGGCACATATTGGTTTGTTGGGTTTATTTATTTTCATTTAATGTGTACTAGGTTATAACCCGTGGAAACCACGGTTCGCAAAGTAAAATAACATACAGATTATAAAATTAGTAATCATTATTAATAGATTTGAAATCATTAAGTTTTATACAAAATTTAATATGTTAACCGTAACTATATTATCGTGTTTCAAATTAATATCATCGATATAGAAAGAAAGTTTTCTCACCAGTCCCTGACAGTAAAAAATGCTTATTAGTAAAAATGAAATAAACTGAAAATCAAATTCATAAAACCCTTCAAAAACATGTGTAAAGTCGATGCTTCTATTTAAGGCAGCGCATCAAAATCAATAAATCATTAACATATTTAAAACTAAACTAAATATATGTGAATTAATAATTAATGTTTAACAATTAACCATAAAACAAAAATACCATACGTATCTTTTTAACAATTAACTATAAAAAATACCATACATATCTTTATTAAATAATGATATTAGTATAGTTACAAAGTACCTAGACCATATTATAAGGTTTCACTAAAAAACTCTTGAGATTAATGTATGTATATGTAGATACTTTTATCATATTCTTCATTTAGATAAAACCCATAATTATTGATGTAAATCAATAGAAAATTTAATATCAACCTGCTGGTATGGGAAATTTAACCTCTTTGACTACCTCAATAGTGACTGTTCCCTCATTTCAATTATGTAAAGAGGATTCGGTCATCACCTATAATATTCGTGCACCGAATGAATTGTGGCCATTATCCTAACCATGTATCTTCACCACTACATCAACATTGTTAAACAATGACCACCACATGCTTGAATATTCATCATGTCCTCTTTTGTCGCCACTTCATCCGAAATAAATCAACAAAATGAGGAATAATTTCAAAAGGAGGATATTAAGTCAAAGATTTCACCTTTAGTTTCAGATTGTGAGGGCTAGACTTTAAATTTGATTATAAAAATCCATATCTGTCCCGACTTGCAGCCGCCCTCCTATCATTGCAACAATCAACAAATATGATTGCAATTGACATGTCTTAGGCATTTCATAACCTACCTAATTAGAGATGGATATGTCATAACCAATATCAATGTGCCTTATATGTTATATTGCATTGGATCAATGCATGAAGCCAATCAGTGAGTGCAAACAGGATCCATGTGTCCAGTTATAATTGTTTAAAAATAAAGAGTGTTTTGTGAAATCAATTATCAACCCTTTCAAATCTAAAGGTATTTAAGGAACTTACTTGCAAACAACACATTACACACATATAATTTTCTAAACTCCACACATCACACAAATCATTTACCACTTAGCCAATTTCCTAAACACCATAATTTCTCATAATCTTGATATTTTAAAACAAAAAAAATAAAAATTGATAGTATGTAAAATGAAATTAGGATGATGTAAGAAGTGGAAGTATCCACATTCAGCCCATTTATAAACTTAAATAATCAAATTGATAGTTTGTAAAATGAAAATAGAACTTACAGCTTATCTAATCGGTTTAGATACACAAACACCATCTGTCCTGAAAAAGTTGTGACCAATTCGGACTGAAAAAGGAAACCAGGAATAATAAAAGATGAGAAAATAAGAATCGATTGCAGGTTCTGGTATTATGATTCAATATGTTTATGATACTTAACTTGTTATGGTCTAAAATTATTGTGATTCAAATATTCAATGATCCTTAATTATTATATTTTTTATAACTCAAAATTAAATGATTTAAGAAATCTAATGATCCTAATATTGTATTGGACAAAAACTTTATATAATTAAATATATTAACATCCAAAAATATATGATGCATAATATCGTTATTATTCATAATTAAATAATTCAAAAAATATAATGATCCAAATGTTGTATTGCACAAAAACTTTATTTAATTCAATATATGATGATCCAAATTGATATGATCAAAAAAATGTATGATTAATAATATCGTTATGATTCAAAATACTATAATTCAAAATAATTTGATTTAAAATTTTACGATAAAAAAATAATATGATTCCAAAAAGTTTGAAAGAACATATTATAATTCTTAATATTCTTCTTGTTTAAAATTTTATAATTGTAAAACATTAAAAACTCAAACCGATATTAAGTTCAAAAAATTCAAAAAATAAATCAAAAAATAAAAACAAAAATAAAGAAAAAACCCTAGCATCTTCAAGTATGTAGTAAAGATATAAAAAAAGCTAAAAAAAATAATAATAATTAAAAAAACGAAAAAAATTTATAAAAAAATAAACATTAAAAAATTAAAAACATTAAAACCGAGCATATATATATATATATATATATATATATATATATATATATATATATATATATGTTTAAATTTTTTAACCAAAAATTAAAAATATATATATAAAAAAACAAAAATAAACGAAAAAGAAAAGAAAAACTCCTATAAATGTTGTTCCATTGACGTTCGTCGCACATGATTATTCCCTCGAGGTCGTATTATGTTCCATGGACATACGTTGTGTGCAAACGCGTCACAACCAAGTATATGGGTTTGATGTTTGTGCCCTTGAAGAAATGATTGGTGGAGAATAGTCGTCGCGATTCCTACCAATATTTGGGTTCCTACCGAATTCGGACCCTATATATATATATACATATATATATATATATATATATATATATATATATATATATATATATATATATATATATATATATATATAGGAGAAGGCTCATATGAAAATGTAACTATTGTGCGAAAATGCAAAAACAAAAAGAACATATAAAATTATGCCACCTTAACCTTGTATTTTGATTAAAATTAAAATTAAAATTAAGGTTTTAGGGACGTATATGTTGTAACACCCCGTTTAGTAAATAATTAAATAGATAAAAATTAATGAACGAATAGTAGCCCTAAAATAAATAAATATATATATCAAAGGTTGGTCTCGAAGAGCTAATTGTCACAATTTTAGAAGTCGGGGGTTAAAAGTGTAAGTTTCGGATTGGTTTTGCAAGTATTTATGAAGGCAGAGACTAAATGGTAACTTTTGGGACTTTATTTGAAATGATTTTTGGAAGCTGGGGGCTGAGGGTTAAATATCGGATTTAATTTGAAGGAGATTTCCAAAGCCAGGGTAAAAAGGGTAAATATTGGATTACTTTTTGAAGAAAAAGGGAAGAGAGGGACTGTTGTTGCCATTATGGCAAACTTTCAAATGGAGTCGGGTGTTTTAAAGGTCCCGTAACCCTAACCTGATAGGGGAGCTACAGCTGCCACTTCTCTCCATCCTTATGCCTCCCTCACCGGCGCCACCACCACCCCATTTTCCGATCAACGAAAGGGCCGCCATCGACCACAGGATTGTCGTCGTTGTTGAGGTCGGGAGCCTCTGAAGTCAACTGTCGTGCTATCGGGACAGAAGAGGTTGAAGGAAGAGCCGATGTCGCTGTCTTCAATAAGAGTCGTCGACCGTCTCACCCATTCGTTGTTCCTGTCGCCGACAAGGACCACAAGTAGTCACCGCCCTGTTTCCGCCAACGGAGCTATGAACCGTAAGGGCCGACGAACCCGTTAATCCAATGTACCGGTCGATCCGCAATGCCCTTCTCCACCTCCTTCTACCGTTGTTGCCTCCGTTATGTGCGCCCTGCCTCCGTTCGTTGAACGCCACCAGGTGGGTGGCTGCGTTCGGATCTAGAGCAAGCGTTTGGGTGGTCGTTACCCTATTTTGCCGCCATGCCACCCTAATCTGCCGCCACAAGCCACCGTGAAAGGTGGTTGTGTGCGTGTTGCGGTGTTTGTGTCCGTGTATTGTGATTGTTTAAGACTGTAGGAGCATCTTTTGGCCGGAAATCTGAAGAAGACCCCACCGCCACCACTCGCCACCGCCGGCCACCACAAGGTGGTTATATGTATGTATGTTTAGCTTAGTTGTGTGTGTGTGTGTGTTAATTTAGAGTTGTATTTTAAATTGTAACAAAAAAATGGAATAATGAAAAGAAAACTGAAAACCACCACCGTAGGGTGGTGGCTGCCGCCACCGGCTGCCGCCACCGGCTGCCGTGTCATGTGCCGGTGTGCCTTGTTTGAATTGTGTCTCGTTTGGATGTTGGACAAAGGGACTAAACCCTAATGGGCCTAATAAACCCTAATGAGCCCAATAAAGCCCTAATTGACCTAAAAGCCCAAACATGTAACTAATGGGCCTAATGAACCCTAATTGATCAAAAGACCTAGTTATTGGGCTAAGATGGGGTTGGAAACCCTAATTAGGGTTTATAAAACCCTAATATTGGATTTATGGGCTTGGACTTATTAGGACCCACATTTGGGTCATTGGAATGGAATTGTGTATTAAGCCCAATCACACCATATGATTTATTTAGAAGAATGATGGACTTAATGGATTAAGTCCTTAATTAGTTAAGTGAGAAACACTTAACCCTAATCGTCATTTTATGTGAAACCTTAATTTCACTTGGGTTTATTGTTGGGCCTTGATGATTGGGTTATTAATGGGCCATCCAAGATCAAGCAAATGGACTAGAATAATTAATGGGCTTTGAGGTAACGCCCATATGAGGAGTTAGGCCCAATTTAGAAAATTAGGCCATAGATGGGCCATAGTTTGGGCCTTTATGATTATGTGATATTGGACCATTAGAATGTTGAATGTTGGACTGGACCAAATGGTTGGGCCTTATGGTAAGACCCCTACTTTCTGAACCTGGAGAGTTAGTGGGTGATTAGGAAAAGAGTCGGAAGTGGAGCCAAAGGTCGACGACTCTGCTTACATAGCCAGGGCTCTCGCGAACCCTTTCGACTACATCGAACTTGTGCCCCATTGGGCAACATTGATCAAGGGGTGGAGTCGCCAGCAACGACAATGATCGCCTTCTGGAGACCAACGAGGTTGCAATGACCTCAACCATGAAGACCGGTTCACAAAGCCCTACCGGTGAGGACCCAGCAGATCACGAACATCGAGTTCGGAAACTATGCACTGCTACAGACGCTACCATCTCACAAAAACGATACTTAGAAAGACACTGCTATTTCAGAGACCAACTCATTAAGGACCTTATCGCCGCTCAGGCGAAGGCAAAGGAATATCAGGATAGACACTCGACACTCGACGAGAAAGTGGTCGCAGCTGAGCATAGGTTGGCAGAACTACAGGACACATTGACTTCGTTTCAAGCACCACACGGGACGAATCGTCATAAGTAGAGTTCGTATTACTCACAAGACCTTGTAGATGGGGGTATGAGTATGCGTTGATGGTACTCTTCTCCATGTGTAGGCCCGACCCTGCAAGTTAGTGATTAAACTAGTAGAGAGATTTAGTTGCAGTCCAAACTTTTCCTTACAATGATGTGGTGTGGACCTGCATCAGGCTCAAAACCCTTCTCTAAAGACTAAATGTACTAGAATCATGCAAATGAAATGGGCATGCGTATTATTTCATTGGGAACAATACTACCAAAAATTCATAAGTTTATTATATATAGACTCACGTTATGAATTGTTTTCAGAACACCATAAAAATTGGAACACGATACACTCAGAGCTAAGATAAACTTAGTTAGATAACTCACGACGTATAAATCCTTAATCAAGAACCATTACCATTGCACTTTTTTAACGTCATTGTTGAAAGGTGCCTTTTTTGTAGGCCTATAAGGTGCGATCATACCAGCACTAATGCACCGGATCCCATCAGAACTCCTCAGCTAAGTGTGTTTGGACAAACATAATCCTAGGATGGGTAAAACTTAACGCCCGTACAAAACCTACTTCTACCCACTACCATAAATCCGTCTCAGGAACGATAGCAGAAACATCGAGAATAGTTCAGTAAAGGGAGAAATTCATATATGTATATATATACATTTTAAGAATATCACTAGTAGTGACCATCATTACTCATGAGATCTTTTCTCGCCATACGACAGGATTATGTCGTCACCAGGAGGTAACCAGCCAACAAGCAAGGAGACAATCCTACAGATAGACTTTGCTACTTTTCAAGCTACGGTCATGGCAGTCGTGACAGCCGTCATGGCGCAACTTAATGCTAACAACGCCAACAGAGGTGAAGGCGGTGTTGGCAATACTAACCGCAGTAACAATCAAGAACACCAGCCACCAATGAAGGCGCCTCAGGCCACAAACCTAAGAACGAGAAATGAGAATTTTGGGACAAAAACAAGCACAACCTGTTTCAAAAATGTGTTAAAAGAAAACAGTACGTGGCCGCCCCTGTAATTACAACATCAGTCACAACTCATGCCTCAACACTAGCCACAACGTCTGTCATTCAAGCACCAGTCAGACAATATATGGGAACACTCCCAAAGTGTAACAAGTGTAGCTACCATCACAATGGGGTTTGCCGGGCGCCGCAATGTAAAAACTGCAACAAGAACGGACATACCTCCCGCTTCTGCAGGACCCAGACCCAACACCTCGCTTCAATCACCAATACTAGTGTAAATCCAGTATGCTACCTATACGGTGAAACGTGACACTTCAAGAGGGATTATCCAACTGAGAGGAATGACGGGGGAACAGGAGGAGCGTGACAAACAAACTAGCATGAGCAACAAGGAAACTTATTAGGACTTTTGTAATGTTTCCAACAACGAAAACGTTTAAGTACCATATGTTTGTAGTGAATTTGGTATGTTTGCTAAAAATTACCGTCATTCAAAAAGTAGTTAAAATACTCTCTCGTTAAATCAAATCAAAGACACTCATATATGACCTTAGGATCACTACTGGTGAGCTGTGATAACTTGATGTATACATCAGGGTTAAGTATAATCAAAATACTACAAACTTAAGGCGAATAATTTCGTCCTAATTCCTGTTCCATGTCTAGTAGTGGGGATAGGGTAGAGCCACTCACTCGATGGTTTCATCAATACCAAATTACATACGGCTTGCATATACTGATCGATCATAGAGTGACCTGTCGGGGTTCACGATATAAAATATCATTACTAGCTATCAGAACACACTTACTACCGGCACTAGATATTGTGGTATAAATCATTTGCAGTAACAATAACATCTATCAAAACGGAAAACACTAAAAATAAATACAGGATGCACTATCACTCTAACGAATATCTCTTACGAATACAACTTAACGCATGTATCACTAAAAAGATATGTGTCGTCATTCGATTTCGATTGGTATAGTCCTCACCTCCCCGATTAAACGACTGCAAAAAGACCCTTCACGTAACCCACTGAATATCGAAACCCTCGTCTCTCATAAACGTAAATCCGACATGGACCTCCGGGTCATCTCTCGCTACGAAACCCCAAAACACTCACGAGACGAGTATTATACCTTCCGAAACCTTTCCACAAGTATTTCCAGAAGACCCTTCGGGAATGCTACACATGCAGCAGATAAGGTTCAAGCACAAAAGCTTGGGACGAATACGGTTAGTCTATCACTACTAAGTTTATACGCAAGGATAATATATAATTAAAATTCTACGGACAATGGATGTGTGTTTCTGCCCTATTACCTGTTCCTTGTCTGGTTGTGGGCTTGGGGCAGAGTCACTCATCCAACTGTGTTACCAACCCTAATTACATACGACCTATATGCGCAAGTTAATGATAGATGGACCAAGTACGAATCCTACCATGAACTTCGGGACAAGGCTACCAAAGAGTGCGAGTGAACGTTCTACCATCCGAATAAGTCTAGTCGCATAAATCGAACCCATATGCTCCCTACCGATCCAATCAAACGAGAAACACTAAAGCAGGCACTATGTAACGCTCCGAGGAGAAGTTATTACTTATGACTTAGTACAAATTCGAGAAAGGCTGAAGGCATCTCGAAACCGATAAAAGAGCTGCACAGATAAGCAACGCAAACCCTCGAAGTTGCGGGTTGGTGACCAAGTTCTGCCAAAGGCCTCACCGTTGAAAAGAATGATATGTTTCGGTCAACATGACAAACTAAATCCAAGGCACGGCGGGCCATTCAAAATCCTCGCTAGGATTGGCCCGGTAGCATATAAGCTCTGACTGCCACAAGAACCTAATAAGGTACATCCAACCATTCACACGTCAAATTTAAGGACATGTATGTCCGACGAGACTCTTGTGATGCCTCCCGACGAATCAAAACCAACGAGAGTCTCCACTTCGTGGAAGAACCAGTGGAAATCATGGGCCGAGAAATCAAGAGAACGAAATCAAAGTCACATCCCTATTGTGAAGGTCCGTTGGAACGTGAAACGAGGACCCGAGTTCACCTGGGAACGCGAATGTAACATCCAAAATTTCAAGCAAATATAAACTTTTAAAAACATGTCAAGTTCATCAATATATTACAACTTTGTTTCCAAAACATTGATTATCAGAGTCTTTTCCCAGAAACATGACATAATAGGAGGAGCGGTACGATCACGCATTGGCCTTGCCGCAATCCCCTGAGGTACCTGAAACAATAAACTGAAACTGTAAGCCCGAAAGCTTAGTGAGATACCCCAAAATACCGATACACATACAGTTCACATAGCAATATCAGCATTGGCATATTATATAAATAAAACAGAACAACATGTACTGGGTCCACAGCTTTACAAGCTGGACTACCCCTGGGCCCTCAATACGAGTCTGGAATGCCAATCGGGCCCTCAGCTCGTATCTGGAATGCCATCGAGCCCTCAGTATGAGTCTGGAATGCCTACCGGGCCCTCAGCTCGTATTTGGAATGCTCTCGAGTCCTCAGTATGAGTATGGAATGCCTACCGGGCCCTCAGCTCATATCTAGAATACTCTCGGGTTTGTTGGCTACCGCATGGAGCAGTACAACCTCAACTCACCCCACATAACATGTCGACATGTAACAGATAAATGCACATACAGGTAATCAATCAGTATCACAGGCATTCCTACAGATCTACCCGACTAGCATATCAACTGGCACACATTACTAACTCAACTCAACATATCAATAACTACTAGGATACGAAATCCAATGGGCCGACCTTGGTGCCTTAGACCCCTTAGTATAGTGAGGATAACTCACCTTGCAACGTCGACTCACAGAAATAAGCTCCAACCCTCGGGTCACTGTCACGAACTCCACCACCTATATTTATCACGAATTGTATACGTAAGTTTCTGATCCTTCTAGAACTGTCCTCAAAAGTCAAAGGGTCAACCTGGGTTAATGGTCAAAGTCAACAGTCAAGGTCAACAGTCCATGTTGACCTGACTCGCCGAGTTCCCTCGGCTACTCGCCGAGTTTCCTTGGCTTCCGGTGCACTCGCCGAGTCATCGAGTGACTCGTCGAGTTTCCGTCGTTTCTCGACTGAATTCTAAAGCCACTCGTCGGGTTTCCTAAACGAAACTCGACGGGTACACACGTGTGCATAACTTTGGGGGAAATTCATCCGACTCGCCGAGTTGTTCATCAACTCGCCGAGTTTCATGACGATCTTCATTGGACTCGCCGAGTTGTTCATCCAACTCGTCGAGTTCACGGCTTTCTTCATCAGACTCGCCAAGTCATCCTTGTGACTCATCGAGTCTGTCCGGTCCTTTTTCCATACAGACTTATTCTAAGCCATGCAGTGGCTCAAATTCATAGATCTAGACTTCTATGGCATACTTATCACGTAAAGTCACAAACTTTATGTACATGCATTGCTTTTAAGGCTCTAAATGCCAAATCTAAGCTCTTAATGGGGCTTTATGCCCAAGAGGGACCTCATACATGATCAATTCTGTGACTTTATGTTGCTAGAGCTTGGAGAGGGTTTAGATCTGAAGTTACAACTTTAGATCTAACTCATTGTTCAACTTATCAACCCTTAAGGTCCATAGAAAACCCTAGAACTTCATAAAAAGGAAAACTCACAGAAGAGATGGTGATTTAGGATACCTCTAGAAGATGACAACTGAGAATAGTGCTGATTTCCCCACCTTACTTGTTCCAACCTCCTCTTCCTTCAAGCCTTCTTCTTCCAAAATCTTCAAGTCAAGCTTCACACACTCACCAAAGCATACACACTCGAATCAGACCTCTCAGGGACTCTCTAAGACTGTAAAGAGGCCCAAGGGAGGCTAAGGCTCCTTTAAATAGGGACACAAACCCCGGGAATTAGGGTTTCACTTGCCAGATCCTACTCGCTGAGTCCCACCAGTGGACTCGCTGAGTCTGTCACTTAATTTGCGATCCAAGCCCGCTGCTACTCGACGAGTAAGGCACCCAAATCGTCGAGTAGGGCCAAAACCAAGAAACTATAATTGAACAATACCTGAGAATCGGGGCGTTACAACTCTCCTCCACTTGAACTAGACTTCGCCCTCGAAGTCCACTGGAATAAACAATGCCGGGTAGTGCTCGCGCATCTCCGCCTCCGGCTCCCATGTCCACTCGGATCCCCTCCGATGTTCCCATTGTACCTTTACTAAGGGTATTTCCTTGTTCCGCAGAATCTTCGTCTTCCTTTCCAAAATGGCCACAGGCCTTTCCACATAGTTCAGGCGCTTGTCGATCTGAACATCATCCAATGATACCACAACCTCCTGGTCCATAATGCACTTTCGCAATTGCGATACATGAAAAGTATTGTGGATCCGACTAAGCTCCTCCAGAAGCTCTAGTCTATAAGCCACCTTGCCAACCCTGGCAATGATCCTGAATGGCCCAATATATCGAGGGCCCAATTTCCCCCTTTTTCTGAAACGCATCACACCCTTCCAGGGCGAGACCTTCAGGAGTACCATGTCGCCTGTCTGAAATTCCAACTCAGATCGGCGTCTGTCGGCGTAACTTTTCTGCCGACTCTGAGCTGTCTGCAACCTTTGTCTGATCTGCTGAATTTTCTCGGTCGTCTGCAAAACCACCTCCGTACGGCCCATTACCCTGTGACCCACCTCGCCCCAACAAATCGGGGTGGGACATCTTCGACCGTACAACAGCTCGAATGGCGGGGCGCCAAGGCTAGAATGATAGCTGTTGTTGTAGGCGAACTCTGCAAGCGGTAGGTGAGAATCCCAGCTCCCACCGAAGTCGATGGCACACGCCCTCAGCATGTCTTCGAGGGTCTGAATAGTCCGCTCACTCTGGCCGTCTGTCTGAGGGTGGAATGTTGTGCTGAAGTGCAACCGCGTGCCCGGTTCCTCATGAAAATTCTGCCAGAAACGGGAGGTAAACCTGACATCTCGATCCGAGACAATGGAAACGGGAATCCAATGGCGAGACACGATCTCGCGAACGTACACCTCGGCCAACTTCTCAGCCGACGAACTCTCCTGTATGGCCAAGAAATGGGCACTCTTGGTCAATCGATCCACGATGACCCAAATGGCATCAAACCCCTTCACCGTCTTTGGCAGCTTGGTGATAAAGTCCATCGTGATCTGCTCCCACATCCACATGGGAATCTCGAGGGGCTGCAGCTTGCCATGCGGCCTCTGATGTTCGGCCTTGACCATCATGCAGGTCAAGCACCTCTCGACGTACCAAGCAATCTCGCGCTTCATACCCGGCCACCAATATCTCAAACTCAAATCCCGGTACATCTTGGTGGCTCCCGGGTGGATGGAGAAGTGAGACTTATGAGCCTCTTCCATAACCATCTTCCTGATCCCGCCAGACATCGGAACCCAAACCCGACTATATCTGAAACATCCCAAAAATATGACCCAAAAATTTTGCTTTTAAACAATAATAAAAGTCATAACACTGAATGCCATATAATAAAACCATACGTCGGATATCTCAAAAGCCATAATAAAAGTGTCATATCAAAAACTGTATCAAATCACATCTAAGTATCTGAACAAAACTCCCAGGAATAAAACTGAACCTGTGGTGTGTGCGATGTCATCATCCCGAGCTCTTCCCTTTACTTGCGGAAGTACCTGAAACCAAAACTGAAACTGTAAGCACAAAGCTTAGTGAGCTCCCCCAAACTACCACATACCATACAATAACATATAAACACATACTGGGCCTTGCCCACTGCATCGGATCGAAGTCCGGAAACTGCATCGGACCGAAGTGCGGAACTAACCAGGGCCTTGCCCTCTGCATCGGACAGAAGTCCGGAAATTGCATCGGACCGAAGTCCGGAACTGACTGGGACCTTGTCCCCTGGATCGGACCGAAGTCCGGAACTAACTGCATCCGACCGAAGTCCGGAACTAACTGCATCCGACCGAAGCCTGGAAACTGAGCATAACATAGCATGGCATAATCATATCAACTAGCATGAACTCATAAACTGCATACTGCATCGGGCCGTAGCCCGGAACACATAACACATAAATCATGTCTGAGCCACGAAGGCATCAAACATACTAAAACTGCATCGGACCGAGATCCGGAAACTACTACTAGCTAAACGGGCCGGCATTGTGGCCTTAGACCCGTTCCTACTGGAAGGAAACTCACCTCGTAAACTGGCTGGTAAATGGACTGCTCTGGAAACTGTCTGCTGCTGCTCCGGTATCTCCCCGACTACAATTTCCATAACACAATGAGTCAAATACTGATAACTATACTGAGGGTAAAATGACTATTTTACCCCTGATCAAAGTCAATCCTATTGGTCAAAGTCAACATACAGTTGACCTGACTCGTCGAGTTGGGTCACCAACTCGTCGAGTCCTCACCCTCACTTCCTTGCTTCTGTTCGCTACTACTCGTCGAGTCTGGCATTGACTCGACGAGTTCCTCTTCAATGCTATCTCTCAGTCAATCTACAACCGACTCGCCGAGTTGTATGAACAACTCGTCGAGTCCTCCTTCAACGTATGAACACTCTGGCTGTGACTCGCCGAGTTGTATGATCAACTCGTCGAGTCTGATCTAGAGGTATGAAGATTGTCTTGTTCTCGCGACTCGACTCGCCGAGTCTGAAGAATGACTCGCCGAGTCGCATGCATGCAATAACTATTCAGACGATTCTGCTCAAAACCAACGCATCCAACTGATAGATCTGGGCTCCTAAGGCTTGGTTTGCACATAAAGGTTCCATTTTTACGTGCACAAATACTCCCAAAGAGGTTTATAGGCTTAAAATGCATGAATAAGGTTAGATCTAGGGTTTATATGCAACAAGGTTCAATAAAGGTATTAGATCTGGATTTTGGGACAGAAATATGATTAGATCTGAAAGCTATACCACTACACAAGCTCCTTTACTAGATTAAGCTCCTAAATAGGCAAAAAGGTAACCTAAATGAGATTTCTAAAGAGAAGCAACCAAGGAACAGAAAGAGTCCGATTAATACCTCTAATGCCTCTGAAATGTATGCAAGAACTTGATTCCCTTCTTCTCCTTTGGATCTAGCCTTCCTCTTCTCTTCCAATCTTCACTCTTTACACAAAAATGCCCAAAAACACTCAAGATAGGTTAAGGTGTTGCTATGAAACGTTCTGAGGGTGAGGGAGGCCAGATTGGGCGCATAAGGGGGATTATATAGGGTGCAAAACCCATGGATCTAGGGTTTCTTCCAGACTGGCGGACTCGCCGAGTCCAGGATATGGACTCGTCGAGTCGCCCACTTTCACGTGCTCGAAATCCCGTCTCTACTCGACGAGTCGGGCAACAGACTCGTCGAGTCCATCTTGAAAAACTTGGAAAAATAAACATTAAATAACATACCAGAAATGGGGACGTTACAACTCTCCCCCACTTGTCTCAGACTTCGTCCTCGAAGTCTGCTGCTACTGCATCTGCGAACAACTCTGGGTAGTGCTCCCTCATTTCCTCCTCTGCCTCCCACGTCCACTCAGATCCCTTCCGGTGCTACCACTGCACCTTTACCAACCGAACCACCTTGTTCCTCAAGGTTTTCGTCTTCCGATCCATGATCGCTATGGGTCTCTCAATATAATTCAGGCTGCTATCAACTTGAATGTCCTCCAAGGGTATTACTGCCGTCTCATCCACCAAGCACTTCCTCAACTGAGAAACATGGAAAGTGTTGTGGATCTGACTGAGCTCTGCCGGAAGATCCAACCGATAAGCAACCCGTCCCACCCGGGCCAAAACCCTAAAAGGACCGATGAACCTGGGGCCCAGCTTGCCCCTCTTCCGAAACCTGATAACACCCTTCCGGGGTGATACCTTCAGGAGGACCATATCGCCCACCTGGAATTCCAACTCTGAACGCCTCCTATCGGCGTAACTCTTCTGCCGACTCTGCGCAGTCTGCAGTCTGCTACGAACCTGCTGGATCAACTCTGTCGTCTTGAGCACCACTTCGGTGCTCCCAATGACTCGCTGACCGACCTCGCCCCAACAAATCGGGGTCCTGCACTTCCTCCCATAGAGCATCTCGAAAGGAGGTCGATCAATACTCGCATGGTAACTGTTGTTATACGAAAATTCCGCTAACGGAAGATACATATCCCAACTGCCACCGAAGTCCATAACACATGCCCGCAGCATGTCCTCGAGAGTCTGAATCGTTCTCTCGCTCTGCCCGTCCGTATGAGGATGGAAAGCGGTGCTAAAATGGAGACGAGTACCCATCTCGTCGTGAAACCGCTTCCAGAATCTGGAAGTAAAACGGACATCTCGGTCTGACACCACTGAAACAGGCACTCCATGCCGTGCCACCACCTCTCGCACATATATATCGGCTAGCTTCTCAGCCAATATGCTCTCCTGGATCGGTATAAAATGAGCACTCTTCATCAACCGATCCACTATAACCCAAATCGAATCCACTCCACGTGTGGTCCTGGGAAGCTTAGTGATAAAATCCATAGTGATATCCTCCCATTTCCACACTGGTATGTCCAACGGCTGCATCTTACCGTGAGGCCTCTGGTGCTCCGCCTTAACCTTCCTGCAGGTCAGGCATCTTTCCACATACCAGGCAACATCCCGCTTCATGCAGGGCCACCAATAGTTGGGTCGAAGATCCCTATACATCTTCGTTGCCCCTGGATGGATGGAAAATCGAGACTTATGGGCCTCGTCCATCAATACCTGCCGCACTCCGCCCCAGTACGATACCCATACTCTCGCATGAAGGGTCAACAATCCTCGGCTATCGTAGTCAAAAGAAGCTACTCGGCCCACAATCCTCTCACACTTCTGCCTCTCCTCCTTGAGGCCCTCGGCCTGCGCCTCTTTGATTTGCTCCAATAATAGAGTAATCACCGTCATCCTCAAACAAATGTCTCTGATCGGGGCCGCTACTGCCTTGCGGCTCAGGGCGTCGGCCACCACGTTGGCCTTCCCTGGGTGATAAAGGATCTCACAATCATAATCCTTCAACACATCTAACCATCGCCTCTGCCTCATGTTCAGATTCGGCTGATCCATGAGGTACCTCAAGCTCTTGTGATCCGTGTAAATGGTACACCGGACCCCATAGGGGTAATGTCTCCAAATCTTGAGGGCAAACACCACTACCCCCAACTCCAAATCATGCGTAGGATAGTTAGCCTCGTGAGGCTTCAACTGTCTCGAGGCGTAAGCTATCACACGGCCTCGCTGCATCAACACTGCTCCCATACCTGTGATCGATGCATCACAGTATACTATGAAATCCTCTACTCCTTTTGGCAAGGTAAGAATCGGTGCCTCGCACAATCTCTGCCTGAGGGTCTCAAACGCTACCTGCTGCTCAGGCCCCCAACGAAACGTCACCAACTTCTTGGTCAGTCGGGTGAGCGGTACTGCTATCTTGGAGAAATCCTGGATGAATCTCCTGTAATATCCTGCCAAACCTAGGAAGCTCCGAATCTCGGATGGAGATCTCGGGACTTCCCACTGCATCACGGCCTCTATCTTGGCCGGATCTACCAAAATACCCTTCTGGTTGACGAGATGACCAAGGAACTGCACCTCTGTAACATCCCGGAATTTCAGAAGTATGGTCGAAGGGCTAAAAGTGGAAATGTGAATGGTTGACTCGGCGAGTCCATGGGTGGACTCGGCGAGTAGGGTCGCGATTCTGGTTGCGTGTTAAGTGACCAACTCGGCGAGTCACATGGGTGGACTCGGCGAGTTGGTGCTGTATGGAGAAAACCCTAATTCCGGGGGTTGAGCCCTATTTAAAGAACATAATACCCCCTCCCCAGCCTCTTTACCCTCCCTTAAGTTCCAGAAGTCCAAATTCGTGAGGAGACCTCATTGTTGAGTGAATTAGAGCTTGGAGGAGGATCTTTGGTGCTTGAAGCTTGAAGATTTGGAGGCTTGTATCAGAAAGCTTGGGGAGATCAGAAATCTACAGTTGGTTGGGCTCATTTAAGGGGTAAGGAACCATTTCCTTAAGCTATTTCTTCATGGGTTCATGTATGGTGGTTGACTTGAGATCTAATCCGAAATAGAAGCTTGGATCTGAGGATGCTACTTCAGATCTAAGCTTGTGATGGTCCTATATGTCATAAAGTTCCTGTATAAGAGTTTTTGGTAAAGTCATTTTGTCCCAAACCTTAGCCCAAGAGTGTATTATGCTTAGATCTCCTTGGATTCACGTAAAGTTTGCCACTTTACGTGATGGATGGCTTGTATAAGAGTAGATCTATGGATTGGAGACCCTGCATGGCTTGGAAAGCCTCTGTATGGGTTAAGAACTAGAGGTACTCGGCGAGTCACATGGGTGTACTCGGCGAGTTGGTTGAAGATGGGCAGGGACTCGACGAGTTGGAAGAACAACTCGGCGAGTACGTTGAATATTGCCTTGGACTCGGCGAGTATGTTCTTGGACTCGGCGAGTCGGGTCGTGAGGTCCAAATCTTTCTGGATAAGCGGTGAATCGGTGAGTCAAGGGATGACTCAGTGAGTTGAATAACGGTTTGACTCAGAGCTATGGGACTCGACGAGTCTTGGGGCGACTCGGCGAGTTGAGTCGTGTTGTGGGAGTTTCAGAGCATGGGGACTCGACGAGTCAGTGGGTTGACTCGGCGAGTAGAGTCAGTCAGGAGGGTTGACTTTGACTGAGGACTTTGACTTTGACCTAGAGTTGACCAGTTGACTTCCAGGGGTATGTCGGTTGTTATTGGTATTTATTGGTTTCGGTGATTCAGTGGTGGAGTTCGTGACGCTGGTCGGAGCAGTGTGATCTTGTTCTTCAGTCGGTAGTAGCAGGTGAGTCTTCTCACTATACTTTACCTTGAGTAGGTAACCAGAGTTATGTGATAGAGTATCTTGTATGTGATTTATGTGATGTGTGACACTGCATTACTTCTATGTGATTTATGTTGTGTGTATATCAGAGTTAGGACCGGAAGGTCCACAGAGTTAGGACCAGAGGGTCCACAGAGTTAGGGCCAGAGGGCCCACAGAGTTATAGCCTCGAGTGGCTATTATGTGATATTATGTGGTATTTTGGGGAACTCACTAAGCTTCGTGCTTATAGTGTTGTGTTATGTGTTTCAGGTTTCTCAGGTTCACGGGACGGCACCGGCTCGATTGTACACACCGGGGGAAGCGTTTGTTTTGAGGATCCTGGTTATTTAATTTATTGAATAAAAGAGTAATGTATTGTAACTTAAACAAATGGGATTTTTATGAAAAGTGTTAAAGAGATAAGCGATTTTAAATGAAAAATTTGTTTGAAAAATTACGGTGTTACAAGTTGGTATCAGAGCCTTGGTTTGAGGGATTCAGATTCACCTTCGGGTAAATCTGGACTCAAACTGAGGAAGTAAGAAAAGTTTTCAAAGAAATGATTTTCTAAAGGTGAATAAGAGTTCAAAGAGAAAGCGAGAAAGAGCAGTGTGTACAATCAGCCAGAGCCCGAACGGTGATTTCAAAAAGTACCCTTACTTTTGTGTTATGAGATATTTATGATACATTTTATGAGATATTATGCATGCTAGAGACAGGCTAGGTATTTCATATCTTAGGACTAGAGTGGCCTGATTTGTGATGCCTTAGCCTAGGAGTTGCTGTTGTATGTGATGTGTTTTTTAGTATGAAATAAGTGAGAGTGTTCAGCAGGAATCCTTTAGGGGATTCGAGTAGAGGAGTAATCTAAGAGAAGTATCTTTATGAGCATATGAGGAGTCTGCCGAGAGGGTAGCCAGGGGCCATGTGGGGCGAAGATGTTAGAGTTCGGTGATATCCTTCGAGTATGAGGAAAGCGAGTGGATGATAACCTTGGGAGGTTTTACGTGCTGAAGGAGATGCTTCGATGTCCGAATGATGCTTGCTTCATGCTTTGTGGAGCTCTCGATGATGGGAGTCAGCTACTAAGTGAATATGACGATATTCAGGAGGTAGATGGCTGGCATCATTAGGAGTTCTTCAGCAGCTGATGGCGGAGAAGTGGTGGAACCAAGAAAGAGCTTAGGTAGTAACCTTGGCCAGATGAGTGCGCTGGCAGAGTATAGCATTTCGCTAAGGAGCGAGCACGCGTGGCGGAATTGGTAAACGAGAAGGTTGGGCAGCTACTTAGGAGCTCTGGGATGGTCCGTGTGGAAAGTATGGGTAGATGTGGCAGGTAGTATGGGCCCGTACTACCGAAAGCAGAGGACCCATACTCGATACAGGGAGTATTCTGAAGATTCTAAGTAGCAGATTGAGGAGTGATGTCATGGTTCGAGTACCATGCATCGTAGCAGATTGAGGAGTGATGTTATGGTTCGAGTACCATGCATTGTAGCAGATTGAGGAGTGATGTCATGGTTCGAGTACCATGCATCATAGCAGATTGAGGAGTGATGTCATGGTTCGAGTACCATGCATCGTAGCAGATTGAGGAGTGATGTCATGGTTCGAGTACCATGCATCATAGCAGATTGAGGAGTGATGTCATGGTTCGAGTACCATGCATCGTAGCAGATTAAGGAGTGATGTCATGGTTCGAGTACCATGCATCGTAGCAAATTGATGAGTGATGTTATGGTTCGAGTACCATACATCGGAGCAGATTGAGTAGAGATGTCAGGGGCTGAGTATCATGGTCCTTAGCATAGGATGCTTGTGAATCTCAGGTTGTCCGATCAGGATTGATTGGTGGAGTTGGACGCGATGGGGTTTAAGGCCTGAGGGCCATGATTGAGTTCAAAAAGGCATCCCTTGAGAGGGAGGTCGAGAGCATTTCAGAGTACCTTGGTAAGATGCCAGGTGTAGTCGCAAGACCCAGGGATTTGTAGAGGAGGCTTTTATGAGGGATTGCGGTCTGAGTGACCAATCAGCCGATGGAAGAGATGTCACTTTCTGTGATTTGTTGAGTGTTATTTATGTTCCTATGGGAAGTAGGAGAGGCGCGAGGTAAGGATATATCATGAGCATGTAGTCGGTTGGGACTAAGGTGGTCAAGGACCACGTTGCACCCTATTTGAGTATAGTAGGGCGTGTGGTAGCGGTATCAGCAGGTAATCCAGACGAGTATACCAGAGCGGTGGCTCTTCTGTCTGTTGGGCATTGGATTTGGGCATGGATTCCCTGTTCTTGTGATGATTCATGTGTTGGAACGTGGATTGAGAAGTCGAGATTGAGAAGTATGATGATTTATTGTTTCAGTCTAAGAGTCAGTGATATTACTGGACAGTTGAGATGTTCGGCATTGGGATGGTATGAGACTTTGAACGTCTAGAGGTAGTCGCGATGAGAAGTTCATGGGGGTTCTTCTGAGATTCGAGTATTTGAGGTTACTTGATCTCTTTAAAGGAGATTATCGGGCGTTGCGTAACACCTTCCAAGGGAAGGTGCGATATTGCTAGTGGAATCAGTATGTGGGTTGGTTGTGCGTCAATTGGTGTCGGTTCAAACCCTAAGTGGGGGAGAACCGGGTATCTTATTGAGGGAACCAGAGATTTGTGCAAGAGAGGTTAGGGGTTGGATGCAGGAATCTGGTGGTGGCCAGGGCCGTTTCAAGGGGAAGACTCATAATGATGGTGAAGGCAGTTAAGAACTTCTGGGTCGAAGTATGGATTGCATATGTCCCTTTTTGGATGGATAGGGGATTATCGAGCGGCCAATTTTCGGGCCGGTATGTGTATTTCTTCCGTGGATTTTGAGCAGTAAGGGAAAAGGGTTTCGGAGGATCACCAGCGTATTCTGAAGCGTTAGCACTTTCTTTGTTTTCCAATTGAGTGTTTGGATACACTGAGATTGCACATTGGGTAAAACGGAGAATTATTTATGGAGTTCAGAGGAAATGAATTGTTGTATATGTATGGTGCTGGGAGTAAGAGATCAGTGTTTGAGGCAGGATATCGTGATGTCCGTAATGGTGTTCCGTGATGACCGGGAATAATGTCCCGATTTCGGAGTTATTTAGGGCCTTGAGTTGAGACGACCAGTGGTGAATCATGTATTTTCGGTTCCAGTGGGAGCCCTTTGGGTATTAACATCAAGAGGGATTATTTAAGAAAGGGGATCTCCGCAGAGGTAAGTATTTTCGTTATAACGGTTGTCGCCAGAGTCTGTGATGCATTTGTGGGACAAGAGTGTGTAGCTATCTATGATAGTCTACAGGCATGAGTGAGTGGTCGTAGTGTGGCATTGGGATGAGAAGGAGAGTATGGGGTGAAGCTATGGGGGGTCGTAGTATTCACTAGTCAGAGAGAGGGAGTCGTGGTACTACGGGGAGCCGTAGTACTTATTTGTCAGTGGTGTTGTGGTGCTACGGGGAGCCGTAGTACTCACTAGTCAGAGGCTGTCATGATATTGCGGGGAGCCGTAATACTCACTTGACGGCAAGAGACTGTGATATTGGGGTGTTCCTCGATCAGTGTATGATGCAGAAGAGTTATAGGCTTGAGTAGCCTTAGTATAGAGTTTTTGGAGCCTGGTGGTTGAACCAAGGGCGGAACTGGGGGTCAGAGTTGAGTCGATCCCCGGTTGGATTGTGTTTTTCATATGAGGAAAAGAGAATTTCGTGACTTGTGAGTCACTGGGCCGGGTGTGTGGTCTCGGGGAGGAGGCTAGTGAGATATTTTGGATCATGTTATAGGTGATCTTTGGAGGTTCAGCTGTGGAGTCAAAAGCTGACCTGGTGCTTAGTATCGAAGTGGGATATGAGAAAATGAGCCAGAGTTTATCATGGTGATGTCTGAGGACACTTCAGAGCGAGCGGACAATTCAGATGCTCGAGGACATGCTTCGGGAATGTGTATTAGATTTCAGAGGGAGTTGGGACACGTATTTACTCTTGGCTGAGTTTTCCTATGCTACATCCATCATTCGAGCAATTGTATGCCACCCTTTGAGCTGTTGTATAGGAGGAGGTGTCGGACCCCCCATTTGCTGGGAAGAGGTAGTGCATGGACTCGAGAGTCCTTGCGAGTAGATTCAGAGCATGTGCGATACATGGAGTAGCGGTTACTCTACTAGGGATAGTGTAGAGTGGGGTGTGAGCACCGTGGCACTTGTGTGAAGTGTCAGGGTTGGCAAGTAGATTTCCTTGGGTAAGGAATGAGAAAGGTATGAAACTACGGAAGGGAGTGTTGGTTCACGGAAGTGAAAGCAGTGGTGAGAATGGATGATTAAGAGTATGGTGGTTGAACACTGTGTTTGTGCCAGTGGTATGGAAACACATCCGGGTTGGGTGTCCATTGAGGTTGCGGAAGAATCTCTGGTGGTTTAGAACCAGAGGAGTTCGGAAGAGGTGCAAGGATGTAGCCTTGGATTTAAGTATGGTTGTGATCAGGAGGTTATGTATATAGTGGTAATTCATCCTGGGGATGTCTGATGGTATCGTCAGTGTGTCGGGTTTTTCCAACCCGAGGATGTAGAGCAGGTTCAGCATGTGTATGCAATTTTGGAGGAGAGCTCTTGGGAGTTGCTCGGGAGCTGCAGGGTGTGTCATCCTGTGAGCAAGGAAGGAAAAGAGTTGGATTCCGAAAGGAAGCAGGATAAGGCCCAGCAGTCGGTACCGGGTGAGGACCCGGTGGTTCAGGGTGATATCTAGCTTGGTAAGGGCTTAATGATTGTTGTGATTTGGAGTGATGAAAGTATCGTCGGGTGATCATTTGGCTAATAAGGGTTGTAATCAGAGAAGGAAGTCGGTGGCCGGCTTGAAGCGACTGTCGCGACTCTGTGAGAAGGAGTCAGACTTTATAGGGGTTTGGTAACAGTGTTATAGGAACCTGCGTCGGATGATTCCAGGAGATGCGTTGTGGGAATAGTATCTGGAATTGTGTGCTGCAGCAGGCTTCGAGGACAAAGCCTAATTTAAGTGGGGGAGAATTGTAACATCCCGGAATTTCAGAAGTATGGTCGAAGGGCTAAAAGTGGAAATGTGAATGGTTGACTCGGCAAGTCCATAGGTGGACTCGGCGAGTAGGGTCGCGATTTTGGTCGCGTGTTAAGTGACCAACTCGGCAAGTCGCATGGGTGGACTCAGCGAGTTGGTGCTGTATGGAGAAAACCCTAATTCCGGGGGTTGAGCCCTATTTAAAGAACATAATACCCCCTCCCCGGCCTCTTTACCCTCCCTTAAGTTCCAGAAGTCCAAATTCGTGAGGAGACCCCATTGTTGAGTGAATTAGAGCTTGGAGGAGGATCTTTGGTGCTTGAAGCTTGAAGATTTGGAGGCTTGTATCAGAAAGCTTGGGGAGATCAGAAATCTATAGTTGGTTGGGCTCATTTAAGGGGTAAGGAACCATTTCCTTAAGCTATTTCTTCATGGGTTCATGTATGGTGGTTGACTTGAGATCTAATCTGAAATAGAAGCTTGGATCTGAGGATGCTACTTTAGATCTAAGCTTGTGATGGTCCTATATGTCATAAAGTTCCTGTATAAGAGTTTTTGGTAAAGTCATTTTGGCCCAAACCTTAGCCCAAGAGTGTATTATGCTTAGATCTCCTTGGATTCACGTAAAGTTTGCCACTTTACGTGATGGATGGCTTGTATAAGAGTAGATCTATGGATTGGAGACCCTGCATGGCTTGGAAAGCCTCTGTATGGGTTAAGAACTAGAGGTACTCGGCGAGTCACATGGGTGTACTCGGCGAGTTGGTTGAAGATGGGCAGGGACTCGACGAGTTGGAAGAACAACTCGGCGAGTACGTTGAATATTGCCTTGGACTCGGCGAGTCGGGTCGTGAGGTCCAAATCTTTCTGGATAAGCGGTGAATCGGTGAGTCAAGGGATGACTCAGTGAGTTGAATAACGGTTTGACTCAGAGCTATGGGACTCGACGAGTCTTGGGGCGACTCGGCGAGTTGAGTCGTGTTGTGGGAGTTTCAGAGCATGGAGACTCGACGAGTCAGTGGGTTGACTCGGCGAGTAGAGTCAGTCAGGAGGGTTTGCTTTGACTGAGGACTTTGACTTTGACCTAGAGTTGACCAGTTGACTTCCAGGGGTATGTTGGTTGTTATTGGTATTTATTGGTTTCGGTGATTCAGTGGTGGAGTTCGTGACGCTGGTCGGAGCAGCGTGATCTTGTTCTTCAGTCGGTAGTAGCAGGTGAGTCTTCTCACTATACTTTACCTTGAGTAGGTAACTAGAGTTATGTGATAGAGTATCTTGTATGTGATTTATGTGATGTGTGACACTGCATTACTTCTATGTGATTTATGCTGTGTGTATATCAGAGTTAGGACCGGAAGGTCCACAGAGTTAGGACCAGAGGGTCCACAGAGTTAGGGCCAGAGGGCCCACAGAGTTATAGCCTCGAGTGGCTATTATGTGATATTATGTGGTATTTTGGGGAACTCACTAAGCTTCGTGCTTACAGTGTTGTGTTATGTGTTTCAGGTTTCTCAGGTTCACGGGACGGCACCGGCTCGATTGTACACACCGGGGGAAGCGTTTGTTTTGAGGATCCTGGTTATTTAATTTATTGAATAAAAGAGTAATGTATTGTAACTTAAACAAATGGGATTTTTATGAAAAGTGTTAAACAGATAAGCGATTTTAAATGAAAAATTTGTTTGAAAAATTACGGTGTTACAACCTCGCGCAACCAGAACTCGCACTTGGAGAACTTTGCGAAAAGTCTCTCCCTCCTCAAAATCTCTAGCACCTCTCTTAGGTGCTCCTCGTGCTGCTCCTGAGTCTTGGAATACACCAAGATATCATCTATGAATACTATTACAGACCGATCCAGCATCGGCCTGCACACACGGTTCATGAGATCCATGAACGCGGCTGGAGCGTTGGTGAGCCCAAACGGCATCACCACGAACTCATAATGACCATATCGGGTCCTGAAAGCAGTCTTCTGCACATCCTCGTCTCTGACTCGCATCTGATGATACCGGAGTGTAAATCGATCTTGGAAAAGCAAGACGCTCCCTGCAGCTGATCAAACAAATCATCTATCCTCGGAAGTGGGTAACGGTTCTTCACCGTTACCTTATTCAACTCCTGGTAATCTATACACATACGGTGCGACCCGTCCTTTTTCTTTACAAACAAAATCGGTGCACCCCAGGGCGAACTGCTCGGCCTGATAAAACCCTTGTCTAGCAGCTCTTGCAGCTGCGTAGATAACTCCTGCATCTCTGGGGGAGCCAACCGATACGGTGCCTTGGCTATCGGAGCCGCACCAGGGATTAGGTCAATCCCGAACTCGACCTGTCTCTCAGGAGGTATTCCCGACAAATCCTCAGGAAATACATCCGGGTAGTCTCGTACCACCGGAACATCATCAACTGTCGACTTGCCCTTCTCCCGGGCATCTAAAACATATGCAACATAACCAACGCAACCCTGCTGAAAATAACGCCTCGCTATCGCCGCTGAACACAGAACTGGTCCGCGCTGTGGCCTCTCGCCCTGAATCACTAACTCTCCCCCACTGGGAGTGCGAACCCTCACTAACTGCAGCTCACAATCTATCACCACCCTATTGGGGCTCAGCCAATCCATGCCTACTATAACTTTATTCACTCGTAGGGGAATAGGGACCAAGTCCACCGGAAACCGCTCATCGAATAACTGAAGAGAACATCCTCTATGTACCCTTGCGACCCTAACGGTCCTATCAGCTGCTATCTCAACCTCAAGTGGACAATCCAGTTCCCCAGGAGCTCTGCTAAACCTCTTGCTAAGCGCAAGAGAGACGAATGATCGGGTAGCCCCCGAATCAAACAATATTGTAGCTGAAATGCCGTTCACTGAGAACGACCCTATACAAAACATATAACCATAAGAAACAGTCAATAATAACTGCAGAGATAAGGGAAAAATACATACCCGTCACCACGTCAGGAGTCGCTCGCGCCTCCTCTGCTGTCAGCTGAAAATCCCTACTCTTTGCCACCGGCGTCTCAGCTCGGCCCTGACGGCCATCTGTAATCTTCAAAGTAGCAGGAGCAGGTGCTGACACCTTTCCTGCAGCAGCTAAACTCGGACACTGGGACTTTTTATGTCCCCTCTGATTGCAATGGAAGCAAATCAGATCTGATGCCACAACGGCGGTAGTAGTGGCTGTACAATCTCTGCTCATATGCCCAGTCCGACCGCACTTCTAGCAGCCGACACTCCCTGCCTTGCACGCCCCATCGTGCAATCTCCCACACTTGCCACACCGAGCGTGGCTCTGCTAACTCCTAGCTCTGTGATCTGAACCCTTGGGCTTTTTGCCCACACTCCCTGTACCTGGAGTCACCTCCGGCTTCCTCTTTCTCTCCATCTCAAGGTCAATCTCTCTCTCTCGAGCCCTAACAATCATGTCATCCAGTGTTTTACAGCTGGACCGGCTCACAAACTGGCGGATATCACTCCGCAGCATCTCATGATAACGAGCCTTCTTCATTTCCTCATCAGCCGCGTACAGAGGAACAAGAAGAGCCCTCTCCCTGAACTTGGCGGTAATTTCCACCACTGTCTCTGTAGTCTGGGTAAGATCCTGAAACTCGCGTGCTAACTGCTGCACCTCAATAACCGGTGTGAACTCGGCTCTGAACCTGGTAGTAAAGTCTGCCCAGGTCATGGCATCCAAAGCTGCGTCATCCCCGATGGCATGACCAATCTCCTCCCACCAATCCTGTGCCCTATCCTTCAGAAGACAGGACGCCAATCTGACCTTGTCCCCCTCGGGACACCTACTCGTGCGGAATGCGTTGGCCACATCCGCCAACCATCTGCTACTCGCTATGGGGTCCCGCGCCCCGTGATAATCCAGAGCTCCGCATGCTTGGAACTCCCTAAAAGTAAGCGTGCACGACCCCATCATGGCCGCCACCTCATCACGGAAGGTGCTCAACCTCTCGTCCATCAACTCTAAGATACCCTCCTTGATCGAACTGAAGATCTCAGGAGTCTGCTCAAGTATGGTGCGAGTAATCTCTAAAGAGAGAAACTCCCTAGTCTGCTCATCCAACTGCCCGGCCTCCGGGCCTGATCCTGATCCCCCTCCGGCACCTAAACTGCCGACTGCTGGTCTAGGGCGTAATACCACCATTCTGAAACACAACATGATAAATGTCAGGAACACTGATATATCTCTAGGAATCACTACTACCACAAGTTTCCTGCTCTCGTCTCAGCTTTCCTTGATTCGAGTACGGATCCTCTGCTTTTAGTAGTACGGGCCCATACTACCTTCCACATCTATCCGTACTTTCCTCAAGTACTGCCTTGATTCCACCAATTCACTATTACTACTAATAATCTCTGCTACTCCCATCCTAGGCTTGCCCTAGGGAATTCTCTGACTATAACCGATCCAGTCCTCAGCTGCTGAAAGCCTCCTTGTGATGCCAATTAGCCATCACCTGAATACCATCACATGCGGCGAGGCTCAGATAATCCTTCAAGTAAAAGACTCGTCCCTACAACGGTTAGACTCAGACAAGAGCTGCGCAATAGGGCCAAGTCTAGCACTCTGAGATTATTCAACCCTGTTCACATGTGACGTGACGCATTCACCTAATGGCTAACTCCCATTACTGAGAGTCCCACAAAGCACAAAGCAAGCAACATTCAGACACAGGAGACTACTCAAGCAATTCTATCCTCTTAACAAGAAACTATACTAGCATACAAATGCTAAGCTCATACTATCAGGCATAACCTAAACAGGCTATCCTTCTGCTGTCTACTCAAAACTAGCATGCAATTCTCATAAAGCTGAAACACATATAGCAGGCACATAAGGCATCCTCCTAGATCCTTAGTCCTATTCTAGCATGCTGTTCTGCTGAAACTGAAATATATAATCATAATATAAACTTGTATGGTAATTTAGGAGTACTTACTTGAGCTCGGCTGATCGCATGCACCACACCCTTTTCTCTTTTCAAAGTTCTTTTCTTTCTAAAATTCTTTTTACTTTTCTAAAACTCTTTTCTTTCGAAAAACATTTTACCACTTCCTTAGTTTGAGTCCAGACACACCCGAAAGTGTGCCCGAATCCCTCAAACCAAGGCTCTGATACCAACTTGAAACATCCCAAAAATATGACCCAAAAATTTTGTTTTTAAACACTAATAAAAGTCAAAACACTGAATGCCATATAATAAAACCATACGTCTGATATCTCAAAAGCCATAATAAAAGTGTCATATCAAAAACTGTATCAAATCACATCTAAGTATCTGAACAACACTCCCAGGAATAAAACTGAAGCTGTGGTGTGTGCGATGCCATCATCCCGAGCTCTTCCCTTTACTTGCGGAAGTACCTAAAACCAAAACTGAAACTGTAAGCACAAAGCTTAGTGAGCTCCCCCAAACTACCACATACCATACAATAACATATAAACACATACTGGGCCTTGCCCACTGCATCGGACCGAAGTCCAGAAACTGCATCGGACCGAAGTCCGGAACTAACCAGGGCCTTGCCCTCTGCATCGGACAGAAGTCCGGAAACTGCATCGGACCGAAGTCCGGAACTGACTGGGTCCTTGTCCCCTGCATCGGACCGAAGTCCGGAACTAACTGCATCAGACCGAAGTCTGGAAACTGAGCATAACCTAGCATGGCATAATCATATCAACTAGCATGAACTCATAAACTGGATACTGCATCGGGCCGTAGCCCGGAACACATAACACATAAATCCTGTCTGAGCCACGAAGGCATCAAACATACTAAAACTGCATCGGACCGAGATCCGGAAACTACTACTAGCTAAACGGGCCGGCATTGTGGCCTTAGACCCGTTCCTACTGGAAGGAAACTCACCTCGTAAACTGGATGGTAAATGGACTGCTCTAGAAACTGTCTGCTGCTGCTCCGGTATCTCCCCGACTACAATTTCCATAACACAATGAATCAAATACTGATAACTATACTGAGGGTAAAATGACTATTTTACCCCTGATCAAAGTCAATCCTATTGGTCAAAGTCAACATACAGTTGACCTGACTCGTCGAGTTGGGTCACCAACTCGTCGAGTTGGGTCACCAACTCGTCGAGTCCTCACCCTCACTTCCTTGCTTCTGTTCGCTACTACTCGTCGAGTCTGGCATTGACTCGACGAGTTCCTCTTCAATGCTATCTCTCAGTCAATCTGCAACCGACTCGCCGAGTTGTATGAACAACTCGTCGAGTCCTCCTTCAACGTATGAACACTCTGGCTGTGACTCGCCGAGTTGTATGATCAACTCGTCGAGTCTGATCTAGAGGTATGAAGATTGTCTTGATCTCCCGACTCGACTCGCTGAGTCCGAAGAATGACTCGCCGAGTCGCATGCATGCAATAACTATTCAGACGATAACTGATAGATCTGGGCTCCTAAGGCTTGGTTTGCACGTAAAGGTTCCATTTTTACGTGCACAAATACTCCCAAAGAGGTTTATAGGCTTAAAATGCATGAATAAGGTTAGATCTAGGGTTTATATGCAACAAGGTTCAATAAAGGTATTAGATCTGGATTTTGGGATAGAAATATGATTAGATCTGAAAGCTATACCACTACACAAGCTCCTTTACTAGATTAAGCTCATAAATTGGCAAAAAGGTAACGTAAATGAGATTTCTAAAGAGAAGCAACCAAGGAACAGAAAGAGTCCGATTAATACCTCAAATGCCTCTGAAATGGATGCAAGAACTTGATTCCCTTCTTCTCCTTTGGATCTAGCCTTCCTCTTCTCTTCCAATCTTCACTCTTTACACAAAAATGCCCAAAAACACTCAAGATAGGTTAAGGTGTTGCTATGAAACGTTCTGAGGGTGAGGGAGGCCAGATTGGGCGCATAAGGGGGATTATATAGGGTGCAAAACCCGTGGATCTAGGGTTTCTTCCAGACTGGCGGACTCGCCGAGTCCAGGATATGGACTCGTCGAGTCGCCCACTTTCACGTGCTCGAAATCCCGTCTCTACTCGATGAGTCGGGCAACAGACTCGTCGAGTCCCTCTTGAAAAACTTGGAAAAATAAACATTAAATAACATACCAGAAATGGGGACGTTACAATATCTGGTCAGTAATCCCCGACTATCCTGCACGAACCTGGTGTTTTCACCCTTGATCCTCTCCCTCTTCAAATTCTCCGGTCGTATGCCCTCTATCTGGGCATCCCTGATCAAGCTCACAAGTGGGGAATCCACAACTATTTTCATACATATTGCGGGAGTGGAAGACCCAGCCGACTTGCGGCTCAAGGCATCCGCAACCACATTTGCTTTACCAGGGTGATAAAGGATCTCGCAATCGTAGTCCTTGACTACATCGAGCCATCTGCGCTGCCTCATGTTTAGGTTCGGCTGATCCATAATGTGTCTCAAGCTCTTGTGATCCGTGTAAATGGTACAGCGGACCCCATAAAGGTAATGTCTCCATATCTTGAGGGCGAACACCACCGCCCCCAGCTCCAAATCGTGCGTAAGTTATCGCGCCTCGTGCGGTTTCAGCTGCCGCGACGCGTAGGCTATCACTCGTCCTCTCTGCATAAGGACCGCCCCTAACCCTGTGATGGATGCATCACAGAACACCACAAACTCCTCAACTCCCTCCGGGAGTGTCAGGACTGGCGCCTCACACAAACGCTGACGGAGGGTCTCAAACGCTCCCTGCTGTTCGGGACCCCACCGAAAATCCACCCCTTTCCCCGTGAGACGAGTGAGGGGTACTGCAATCTTAGAGAAATCCCGTATAAATCTCCGGTAGTATCCTGCCAATCCCAAAAAGCTCCTAATATCTGAGGGGGATTTCGGAACCTCCCACTGCATAACCGCCTCGATCTTGGCCGGGTCGACCAAAATCCCTTCTTGGTTAACGAGATGTCCAAGGAACTAGACCTCTCGTAACCAAAACTCACACTTCGAGAACTTGGCGTACAGTCGTTCCCGCCTCAGGACCCCCAACAGTTCTCGTAGATGCTCCTCATGTTGCTCTCGGGTCTTGGAATACACCAAGATATCATCTATAAACACTATAACCGAGCGGTCGAGCATCGGTCTGTAGACCCGATTCATCAGGTCCATAAACACTGCTGGCGCGTTGGTGAGCCCAAACGGCATCACCACGAACTCGTAATGTCCATAACGAGTTCGGAATGCGGTCTTCTCCACGTCCTCCTCCCTGACCCTGACCTGGTGGTACCCGGACCTCAAATCGATCTTGGAAAACCAAGATGTACCCTGCAGCTAATCAAAGAGGTCGTCTATCCTCGGGAGTGGATAACGGTTCTTCACCGTTAGCTTGTTTAACTCCCTGTAATCAATGCACATTCGGTGTGAACCGTCCTTCTTCCGGACGAAAAGAATCGGTGCTCCCCATGGAGAACTGCTAGATCGAATGAACTGCTTTCCCAGCAGTTCCTACAGCTGCGACGACAGTTCCTGCATCTCAGGCGACACTAATCGGTACGGCGCCTTAGCGATAGGGGTCGCACCTGGCACCAGGTCGATCCTGAACTCGACCTGCCTCTCCGGAGGTATCCCTGGCAAATCCTCCGGAAACACATCTGCGAACTCCCTGACCACTGGTAGATCGGAGACCGAAATATGGTCCCTGACTCGCGTATCTACCATGTACGCTAGATAACTCATACACCCATGCTGAATGTACTGTCGAGCCCTGGCAGCTGAGCAAAAACCCAAGCCTACTCTGGTGCCCTCACCATATATAACCAGTTCTCCCCCACTTGGGGTTCGAACTACCACTCGCTGACCCTCGCAATCAATCATAGCACCGAACCTACTGAGCCAATCCATGCCCACAATCACGCACACCTCCCCCATGGGAATCGGAATCAAGTCTATCGGAAAAGACACTCCGAAAATCTCCAAGTCACATCCTCGATAGATTGAAGAAGCAGAAACCCCGTGTTCGTTGGCGATAGACAATCGCAACGGACATTCTAACTCGCCCACAGGCGTATTGAACTCCCTACTAAAATACTGAGACACGAAAGACCGACTCGCCCCCAAGTCAAATAAGACCAAAGCAACCAAAGAATTCACCAAAAACGTACCTAATTACAGGTACAATAGATAAGCATATAACAGATAAATAAAACAAAGTGAGGATAGAAACATACCAGCAACCACATCTGGTGCTGCTCTGGCCTCCTCTGCCGTAAGCTAGAAAGCACGACCCTGAGCCTGCGGGGGCTCTGTCCTGTCTGGTCTCCCGTCTGTGATCCTCAAAGTAGCCGGCGCTGTAGCCTGCACCGGCTTGGCGGCAAGTAATGGGCAGTTGGCCCTCATGTGGACGACCTGGTTGCAGTGATAGCATAACCTCATCCCCTGAACGGTGGCAGTCTGACGACAATCCTTCGCGTAATGCCCCTCCTTGCCACATTTGTGGCACCCACTACCAGCCCGACATACCCCAGAATGACCCTTGCCACACTTCCCACAAGGGCGGCCCTGTTGACCCCCGGTCCTAGCATCGGCGGTCTTAAGCCGCTTCGGCGCCGACTGTGACAGTACCGGTGCCGGCCGCTGCTCCCTCAGCTGTAGCTCAATCTCCAACTCCCGCCGTCTGGCGGCCTCCTGTAACTCTAGAAGAGTATCACATCGTTGGGTGGATACGAACTGTCGGATATCAATCTTGACCATACTCAGATAACGGGTCATCTGAGACTGCTCGGAAGCATACTCTGGGCAGAACATCTCCCTCTCAGTGAACATACATGTGATCTCCGTCACCGACTCTCCATCCTGCCTCAGGCTCAGAAACTCCTGTGCCAAACGTTCCCGCTCAACCCTCGGAATGTAACGAGCGCGGAACATATCCCTGAACTGCTCCCAAGTAACAACAGCTCTCTGATCATCAATGTAAGCCCCAGTTGCAAGTCTCCACCAGTCCTTGGCTCCGGACCTAAGCAGGTTAAGAGCACACCTGACCTTTTGGTCAGTAGGACACGAGCAGGTGAAGAAACACCCCTCCACATCTGAAATCCATCTCATAGCCTTGATGGGATCCTGTGTCCCATCGAAAGTAGGGGGCTTCGTGTTGTCGAAGTCCCGGTACTGAAAACCCCTACCAACTCCTCCCCCTGTCGTAGTTACAGTTGCTGCGGCGGCTGTCTCTGCGAGGGCTGCGTAACGCTCATCGAAATACTGTACCATGGCGGTCTTAATCGACCCGAACATTTCCGGCAATTCGGCCCGGAACAACGTAGCAACCTCGTCATGCAGGATTTCTCGAATCATGTTGTCCATCTCATACGGCCTCATTTGGCCGATCGTCTCGGGTGCTGTCAGCTCCCCCTGTTCGCCCTCTCCTGATCCCGATCCTGATCCTGACCCGGATCCAGTCACAAAGCGCCTGGTCATCACCATTCTGAAACACAACACAAGGTATTAGATAACTTCGTACACAACAAGTAGGGACCAACCCCCAAGAAACCCTGGGAGTTGTGACTTCCTTGTCACGCGTATGGGTCATGTGCTTTCAGTAGTACGGGCCCATACTACCTTCCACACCTACCCATATTTGTTCCGAGTATCACCACAACGCCCTAACAATACATATAATCACATCGAGCACTCAAGCTTTATTCCTAAAGGAAATGCTAAACGACTCACAATCGGCAGACTTATCCTAACAACCTAGCCACTCACGAAATTTCCACCAACCCTGCAGCACTAGTGCATGCTAGCCATACATAACGCTGGACCCGATAGACTTTTGAATATTCAATTCTACCCTAAGCTCCCAATCAAACAAGAACAGAACATAAGGCTAAATCAGACATTCTCAGGCTATAAGGTCTTAATTATGTACAACCGTGATGCATACACTAAATCACTACAGTAATGATGTCAATTTCATGTAAAGGAAACCCTAGGCTAGCAGGCACCACGTAATTAGGCAATTTTATCATGCAATTCCTGAAGATTCCTAGCCTAGTACTAGCATGCTATTCTAACATATCACATAATCAAATAACTGTATGGTATTTTGGGGTTGTTTACTGGCTCCGACTGATCGTACACCCTGCATCCTCCTTATTTATTTTGAAAACCAATTTCTTAAAACATTTTTTTGAAAACCGTTCCTTGATTTGAGACTGGATTCATACGAATGTTCATCCAATTCACTCAAACCAAGGCTCTGATACCAACTTGTAACATCCAAAATTTCAAACAAATTTAAACTTTTAAAAACATGTCAAGTTCATCAATATATTACAACTTTGTTTCCAAAACATTGATTATCAGAGTCTTTTCCCAGAAACATGACATAATAGGAGGAGCGGTACGATCACGCCTTGCCCTTGCCGCGATCCCCTGAGGTACCTGAAACAATAAACTGAAACTGTAAGCCCGAAAGCTTAGTGAGATACCCCAAAATTCCGATACACATACAATTAAAATAGCAATATCAGCATTGGCATATTATATCAATAAAACAGAACAGCATGCACTGGGTCCACAGCTTTACAAGCTGAACTACCCCTGGGCCCTCAGTACGAGTCTGGAATGCCTACCGGGCCCTCAGCTCGTATCTGGAATGCCATCGAGCCCTCAGTACGAGTCTGGAATGCCTACCGGGCCCTCAACTCGTATCTGGAATGCTCTCGAGTCCTCAGTATGAGTCTGGAATGCCTACCGGGCCCTCAGCTCATATCTGGAATACTCTCGGGTTTGTTGGCTACCGTACGGAGCAGTACAACCTCAACCCACCCCACATAACATGTCGACATGTAACAGATAAATGCACATACAGGTAATCAATCAGTATCACAGGCAATCCTACAAATCTACCCGACTAGCATATCAACTGGCACACATTACTAACTCAACTCAACATATCAATAACTACTAAGATATGAAATCTAATGGGTCGGCCTTGGTTCCTTAGACCCCTTAGTATAGTGAGGATAACTCACCTTGCAACGTCGACTCACAGAAATAAGCTCCAACCCTCGGGTCACTGTCACGAACTCCACCACCTATATTTATCACGAATTGTATACGTAAGTTTCTGATCCTTCTAGAACTGTCCTCAAAAGTCAAAGGGTCAACCTGGGTCAATGGTCAAAGCCAACAGTCAAGGGCAACAGTCCATGTTGACCTGACTCGCCGAGTTCCCTCGGCTACTCGCCGAGTTTCCTTGGCTTCCGGTGCACTCGCCGAGTCATCGAGTGACTCGTCGAGTTTCCGTCGTTTCTTGACTGAATTCTAAAGCCACTCGTCGGGTTTCCTAAACGCAACTCGACGGGTACACAGGTGTGCATAACTTTGGGGGAAATTCATCCGACTTGCCGAGTTGTTCATCAACTCGCCGAGTTTCATGACGATCTTCATTGGACTCGCCGAGTTGTTCATCCAACTCGTCGAGTTCACGGCTTTCTTCATCAGACTCGCCGAGTCATCCTTGTGACTCGTCGAGTCTGTCCGGTCATTTTTCCATACAGACTTATTCTGAGCCATGCAGTGGCTCAAATTCATAGATCTAGGCTTCTATGGCATACTTATCACATAAAGTCACAAACTTTACGTACATGCATTGCTTTTAAGGCTCTAAATGCCAAATCTAAGCTCTTAATGGGGCTTTATGCCCAAGAGGGACCTCATACATGATCAATTCTGCGACTTTATGTTGCTAGAGCTTGGAGAGGGTTTAGATCTGAAGTTACAACTTTAGATCCAACTCATTGTTCAACTTATCAACCCTTAAGGTCCATAGAAAACCCTAGAACTTCATAAAAAGGAAAACTCACAGAAGAGATGGTGATTTAGGATACCTCTGGAAGATGACAACTGAGAATAGTGTTGATTTCCCCAACTTACTTGTTCCAACCTCTTCTTCCTTCAAGCCTTCTTCTTCCAAAATCTTCAAGTCAAGCTTCACACACTCACCAAAGCACACACACTCGAATCAGACCTCTCAGGGACTCTCTAAGACTGTAAAGAGGCCCAAGGGAGGCTAAGGCTCCTTTAAATAGGGACACAAACCCCGGGAATTAGGGTTTCACTTGCCAGCTCCTACTCGTCGAGTCCCACCAGTGGACTCGCCGAGTCAGTCACTTAATTTGCGATCCAAGCCCGCTGCTACTCGACGAGTAGGGCAACCAACTCGTCGAGTAGGGCCAAAACCAAGAAACTATAATTGAACAATACTTGAGAATCGGGGCATTACAGAGAATACCAGATGAAACAAAAAAAATACTCGCATCTTTCCCCAACTCTCGAAGTCCCGGTCAAAGTGCTAATTTCGGAACGAAATTCCTTCTAAAGGGGGGATGATGTGACAACCGTCAATTTCTAGTCATGTCAAAGTCAAATTAAGTCAACAAGTCAAACTTGTTAACTCTATTTAACCCTCGTATATTAGGGTTTTACATCGTGTTTACTATTGTACAGCACACTATCTTTAAACAAAATATCACTTGGAGCCTTCACATGATTAGAAAATCTAAACCCTAATCACTATAACTAATGGGACAACTTAATAAAACATTAGTACGTCCCCTTTGGGGGTGTATGACACTCAAAATGGGACGTGACTAAGTCTTCGGTCTTTGAACTACGAAGAAGAGCATTAATAAAGGCCCCCGACTAAGTCTCTCTCAATCTCTCCAAGTATGTGAAATCTCTCCCAAATCTCTCCAAGCATGTGAAATCTCTCCCAAATCTGTCCAAGCATGTGAAATCTCTCCCAAATCTCTCCAAGTATGTGAATTCTCTCCCAAATCTCTTCAAGTATGTGAAATCTCTCCCAAATCTCTCCAAGCATGTGAAACCTCTCCCAAATCTCTCCAAGCATGTGAAATCTCTCCAAGTACCTTCTTAGTCCGGAATGCCTTATGAGGAACCCTGAACCTCTTGTCCGGAAACCTTCTTAGTCCGGAATGCCTTATGAGGAACCTTGAACCTCTTGATAAGGAACCCTGAACCTCTTGATAATGAACCCTAAACCTCTTGATGAGGAACCCTGAACCTCTTGATGAGGAAACCCTGAACCTTTTGATAAGGAACCTTGAACCTCTTGATGAGGAACCCTGAACGTCTTGTTAAAGAACCCTGAGCCTCTCGTCCGAAACCCTCTTGGTCCGGATACTTTCTAAGGAAACAAGAAGGTTCTCACTTCCGATTTTAGCATGCTCCGGACAATCTCGCTTCGGATCTTCCTTAGTCCGGACTTCCCTCCCGCTTCGGAACTACCTCCAGACTCCAGAATATGTGGGGTGATTCGAACCTCCAAGCCGAACCGGAAAGCTTCGCACCTCCGAATCGGAAGCCTTGGCGCCATGAAACCTTTGCGTTTTCGGAAGAAGTGGCTCCGGACAAGTACCTGCTCCGGAATCCCTTGTACTCACTCTGGAACCCTTACAGGTTCGCATCCTTCACCCGGTTTTCGATCCTTTTTGCGTTTTAAGCCCGTTCTTCATGATTTTAACATGAGATTTTCACCCAAACTCATATTTTGACATATAAGACCCTAAATATTCATAATTAAAACACCTTTTGATAGAAATCTTTGTCTAAGAATAATATCTATTGGATAAGATTTTTAGGTGGAGTGTTGACTTTGCCTTAAAAGTTATGACACAAGCAACCTCTTATACACACTTACCTCACACCCTTTTTCCAGCAAGTTATCTTGATCAAAGATCTAGGAAAAATCCTTATCACTCCTCCCACATTATTCACTCTTTGTCAAGAAGAACAAACACACCTTCTCTCTTTCTCAAACTCGAGACACCAAGGCTGTAATTGAGTTTCTCACTCACTTTTGGTAAGTATTTCCATTCTACACTTGAATATCTTACATCCTTTCACTCAAAACATGGATTCCTCACACAAATATCATCATATTTGTTCAAAACTGTTTAATATGCAAATAGACCAGGTTCATACCTTTAAAATGACTACTTGCAAATATCCATACGATTTTCACACAATTTAGGGACTTCTAAAAATAATAATAATAATTATGAATAAACTAGACACATTTTCTAAACTCTCAGAGTTTACGGATTCAGTTTTCGACTTTGTATGATTTTTTTCTGTGATTTTTCTAAAGCAATGCAGAAAGGTTAAAAACTAATTAGCAACTTACAACTTTCATAACACTTTGTAACATGTTGAGCAAAGTGCATTACAATAAGTTTCTAAATTTTGAATGTAATTCTTGTTAGTTTATCATCATAAACAGAAATTAGTCATTCATGATAAGGTTTTTCATTCATTCCGAACACATATAATAAACTACAATAGGTTTAGTTATGGATTTTACAAATAAATGCTTACTACATGAAGAAGGTTTTACTCTCAAATCAAATGGGTTTTTCATATACTACATGTTAAACTATAATAGTAATAGTTTATGGTTTTCATATCACGAATTTATTACATAAAAAGGTGATTTCACTTCCACCACAGAAGAGGTTTTATACTCAAACTATATGTAAACTAGTTAACGTAAGTTTTGAGACTATCCTTCCATCGTACTCTTCGAGTACGGGTTAAAATTCCTGTAAGTTATAACCAGAGTCTCTTGTAGGGAGAGCGTGATAATTGTGTATAGATCTATATTGGGATTGACACCCCACACCTCACTGCTAGCTACAGCTGGACCTGCAGGTCTGCGGGTGACAAGAGTCATAGGATCTTAACGTCTGGAAAACGTTGTTGCAGGTTAATTCTCGTTGTAGTATGGTTATAACGACTCACATAGGGAGTTAACAATCTTTCAAGTTTACAGGGAAAAATTCTACATTAAAAGGGGGTTTTATCTATTAAAACTACAAAAAGGTTATAAGTGCAAAACACATAGATACCTCTCGGTCTTGGGATTTAAGGCTACATAACTTTTTATGAGAAAAATATTGGATTTTATTTGGAAACACATCACTGTTATAAACATTATAAGTTTAAAACTCACACATACTCTCGGTCTTAGGATTTAAGGCTACATAACTTTTTATAAGGAAAATAATGGATTTTCTTAAAGCATACGTTACCATTACAAACAAAGGTTTTCAAACTCTACATCCAAAAGCTTATGAACTCACCAACTTAATTGTTGACACTCTTTCAAAATTACTTGTATTCTCAGGAAATCAGTTATACAGGAAATCAACAGCTTTTGGGACGTTAAACCATCAAACACTTCATTTTGTCATCATAGTGTAAATGATTTGAAACATGTAAACACATACGATGGTGTAACTTTTTCGATTATTTTTATGATAGTTGTATTTACTTTGAGCACTATTATACTCGTTGTTGTGATACTATATAGACATGAAGTCCTCCACCCGCGGACGTTTCCGCCATCCTTGGTTTCGGGGTGTGACATAAAGCAGTCTGTTACCCCGAGCATGGACTTATGGTTATGTATTGGAACCCAACTATTAATTGGGTGATGTTTGATATTGACAGTTCAAGAATCTGTCAACCAGCAACTGGGATTCTGTCTACTGGACTTCAGTAGTGTGAGGTGAGTTACCTTCCAGTAGAAGTAGGTTTAAGGCACCATGGCCGGCCCACTAGTAGTTGATTATAATTGAGATGATTGTCTTTGTGATAGTTGTCTGGTTTGCTACTACCTGGTATGTTTATGTGTTAACATGATATGTTATATGTTATAGTGGTAGTAGGAGGGGACTAGTCCCTAAGTTCGGTTGTTAGGACCGAAGGGTAGGTCGGGCACCCCAGATATGTCTAACAGTATGTTTATGTTATGATATATGTCGTAGTAGTAATATGGGTGAAATAGTCCCCAGAGTTCGATTGTTAGGACCGAAGGTTAGGTCAGCACCCCATAATGGCTTGACACGGGTCGGTCAGCACCCCAGAATGGTCAGACCGGGTAGGTCGGACACCCCAGAATTGCCCGACAGTATGTATGTTATGTGATTGTATGGTATGTGGTATGATGGGGGAACTCACTAAGCTTCGTGTTTACAGTTTTCAGTTTTAGTTTCAGGTATTTCCATTTCAAAGGAAAGGAGCAAGCTCAATCGCAGCGTTTCACACTATGGTTTTCCGCACATGAGATCTTTGGGAATACACTCTGATATTGTTTTATAATAACATGTTTTGATTATTTCTACTTTAGTTTTGACATTACATGATATTATGGATGTTTTCTTATACTGTTGGTTTTATAATAACTTATCTAAAAATGAAATTTTTGGAATTTTAGGATGTTACATATGTAATTTAGTAAACTAACTGCATTTAAATAACAAAAAGAAAAACTACTTTTTAACTTAAAATCAGTTTTTCTCCTACTATAAAACGTCCGGTTGGTTAACTTCCTCTGGACCATCATCTACTCTTAGACATGATTTATTCCTTTTGATGGTCAACATTCAATGATTGACCAAGTAAATTTGTTTGCCTATCAAAACGGTATAAATGCACCACCATTACAAACCAATCAAAATCGTTCGAAAATAGTTACAATTTCATCTGCACGTCAATCTATTTTTCTTGAACAAGTATTTCCAACTTTTAAACATTCATCAAGCATATTATGACATTATAACGCATAAGATATATAGTAAAAAGCTGCCAGACCCAATAATCTAAAATTTTGTATTCTCTTACCAATAATTTGTTCGTTATAAAAATACGAAAAAATAAAGCCACATATCTTACTAACATAAAAGATAAATAGTCACTAAGATCTCAAGACTGAAGCAAAAAAAAGTCTTTAACTGTTGTTGTTTGGCTATCTTCAACCCTCCGCTTGGACCTCTTTCAGTGGTCGCTTCATTGATGCAGCATCATCGGAAACGGTTGCTTCAATGATGCAAATGCAACAACTTTAACCAAGAAGGCATTGCAACTGTAACCAATTACATTCTTATAGTTAATCTCTTGACGGCAGTCTAATAGGGAAAAAAAGAAAAAAAAAGATACATGGAACTTTCCATGTGGTAAAATGAAGCCACAAAATGATAACAAAAACAATATATATTAATATACTCATGTAGTTGTGGAAGTAACCACAGTCTGAAAGAATGATGCAAAAAATCGGAACATGGATATTGACATGAAGTGCATCACAAATAAGAGCATCATCAGGTGGAAAGAACCTATAAAAAGTAAAAACACATGAAACAGTAAAATTTACATCCTAGTATCATAGTTTCTAAGAAAAATTCCTTAATCTAATACTTCTCTAACACATCTAATATTAGTTAATATATGATGAAATAATTTATAAGATGCTCACCTCTCTGGTCCAGGACCTTAATTATCCAATAACATAATAAGTGAGACTCGTCCAAACAATGGCTTCCAAGATAGACTAGGGAAGTTTAAGAATAGATGCAGGAATTACATACCCCTAAGCAGGGTAGAAGTACGCATCTCCTTGTTTATAGAAAACCGAAAGTCTTGAAACTGTCACAAACAATTCTGGGAACCCATCCACTATAAGTGTACAAAAGAGTGAACCGAGATGATAATTCGCATCAATAACATCAACCTTCAATCTAGTTTGGAAGAATATAGTCATTGTGATGAATGCAATTATGACAAGTTGCAAAGAAGTAACCCACATATTTAGACATCGATCTAATAATAAGGTAATAAAAATGAACCTTTCACTTGAAGGGTAAGAGCCTATTGGCAAATAATAACCATATGAAAGAAGGTAGACTCGATGACAAAAGAAGGGAGTGATGCATAACTGGACGAATTTGAAGAATTCATTATCATGAGAAGAATCTCCCTAGACATGCAAGCCCTATATAGAGGCTATTTAGAAAGAGAATACACATGGAAGGAAATGGCATTCTCATGGCTCTCTGATCTAGTGAAGGATTTGGAAATATCTTCATTTACTTCTTTTGCTGATAAGACCATTCAATCTCATTGATAAGTTCTCTATTGAGATATAATTATATGTTTGTTTAGCTCGACAGCCGAACTTTGTTTGATATTTTCTTGAGACAATCTGTGAATTATTCCTTATATAGCATGAAAAAGCATGATTCTATCTAATAAAAATAAGAAATTTTAATAAGGGATGATGACGTTACCTCTTGGAGGAAGTCAGCCACGCCTTTTCTCTCAGGGCACTTAAAACCAAAATCCTCAAAATACTCTACAACATTACTGTGAGGTGAGGTCCATGATACATAATCCTCCCTTCTTCCATCAACATAACGTCATCTAAGAGACCAAATGCTTCTGGTGATGACTGAAGAAGTGAAATCAGTACCAAAACCATAAACAATTTCCATAGTCTCACCGTCTCAACCAAGTTCTGTATCTTTTCATGCCCTCTCTAATAAGGCTGCTCAAAACAAAAATTGCTCAAACAAAAATTAACAATTCAATTTATTTATTTTTTTTTATAAAAAAGAGTATTACCATTCAATATTAAGTTTTTAAACCCTACGGAATCTGAAAATCAATTACTAGTTAACGGATTAACCAAAAAAATATACCTCTTCCTGTTACTCTCTTGAAGGATGGAACTGAATATTAAGAAAAGATGATAGCGGGAAGCACTGAAAAACAATGCGGACTTATTCATCAGACCTAGTGGATAATTTATTTATCTCCGTCCCAAATTTCTTCCATCCTTTACCCTTCGTAGCCCTAAATCGCTAAACTGTACAAAGGGTTGATGGAAGATATCATGAGGGCGCTAGTGGACCGTGGTGAAAGTTGTTGACGATGACGGTTATGGTTGGGGATGGTGGTGGGTAAAGATGGAGGCTGAGTTAGTCGGAGTTCTAGGATTTGTAAAAAGACAATCGAATCAGTTTATTTACCGAGTAACTGCAACATTTCCTAAAACAGATCGAAAACATTGTTACTAAAATACCCTTCCGTGTAGATTTTTAATTTAATTTAATAAAACAATTATTTTTATTGCAAAATTACATGTGTCATGTTGTTAATGGTTGATTTCATTTTCGCAAATTATTTGTGTTTTCGTATGAACCTACTTTTATATATATATATATATATATATATATATATATATATATATATATATATATATATATATATATATATATATATATATATATATATATATATATAGGGTTAGGTTCATGTGAGACGGCCTAATTTTGTGAGATCGTGAGATACAATCCTAACCACTCATTTAGTAGATAAAACAAAAACATTTTTAAAACACAACATAATTGAAAATTTTCAGAAAATTTTTTTCCAATATTATTTTCGGAATATATATTTTCGAAAAAAAAAATACCAAAAAAATAAAAAATAAATACAAAAAAATACATTTTTTTTACATATTTTAGTAAAACATTTAGAATATTCTACATATCTGGCAAATCTAGTATAATATTCTAAACAGTCTAAAAATAATATTAGAAATATACAGTGTAATATTCTATTAGAATATTTCACATATTAAAAAAAAGGGTACTTTTTTTTATTTTTTATTTATTTTTTTATTTTTTTTAGGTAAATAAAGTTCCGAAAATAATAATTAAAAAAAGAAATTTTGGATTTTTCCTTTTATTTTGCATTTTTAAAATTATTTTTAGATTTGGTCTCACAGTCTCACAAAATTAGCATGGTCTCAAATGAACCTGAACATATATATATATATATATATATATATATATATATATATACATATATATATATATATATATATATATATATATATATATATATATATACTAGTTTATAACCCGTGGGAACCACGGTTATAAAATTAATTAAACTTTTATAGTAAAAACTTAAAATTATTAATCAATTATTTTAAATAAATTATTAATTAAGAGATGTTTTTATTAGTTATATGAAATTATAATCGTTGATTCAAATAAATATGTAAAATTAATTTTTAATATATATGAGACATTTTTTATTTGTGAATTAATGAAAACAATAATATAAAATTTAAATTTAAAATTTAAAATAGAGAATAAATACATTGACAAATAGCATCACATTAATAATGATGTCTAATAAATTTAAAATAGAAAACTAATAGATTGACAAGTGGAAACACATTAATTAAGAGATCTAATATGATGACACATGGCAAAAGAACTACTCTTTTATTAGTATATATATATATATATATATATATATATATATATATATATATATATATATATATATATATATATATATATATATATATATATAATATATATATGGAAAAGTGAATATACCTTGAGTGTATATAAGATTACATACTCAATACTTAAAACTATGTCGTTTTATTTAACTGATTTCGCACCAGATCCTCATTAATCTCACGAACATTTTTTCCGTTTTAATTCTCAGGTTCAACATCTACCTTCGTCTTCTTTCGATTCACATTTTGGGGTTTCCTAGGTCGCCTTTTTTCGATTCACATTTTGGGGTTTTCTAGTATATGCATCCAACTCATCAGGTGTTCGACATAATGCCTACAAGAGGAAAAAAACGACACCTTTAAAGTAAAATAGATCACAATTATCAATAATTAGAAACTTAATCATCATTTTTATCATCAGAGTTTTAAAAAATAGTTTATCATAATTGGAAACAAAACTGGGACAAAGAAAAATTCTATCAAAATTGCTAACATTTTATGCATATTAAAGTATGTTTTGATGTTCAACACTTCCTGTGAACTTAATTGTGTGTTCTCACCTAGACATTTGATATCAAAATTGCTAGACATAAACACAACACGTCTAGATTATTGCTTATTACTAGCATATTGTAACATCCCGTTTAAAATAAATTAAAATAAATAAAATAAGTAAATAAATAAACTGATAAATAAATAAATAAATAATAAACCCTAAAACCACGAGATGTATTTTTATATTTTTTATGTTAGCCCTAAATCCGTAATAACTTATTAGGGTATTAGCGCAAGGAGTTAAATGTTATAAATTATGGAAATGGGGGGGGAGGGGGTGGTTAAAGTGCAATTTTCGGACTAGTTATGAATAGAATTGTGGATGTTGGGGGCTGTTTGGTAATTTTTGGACTTGAACTGAAAGGATTTTTGGAAGAAAGGGGCTATAGAATAAAGTATGGATTTAATTTGAAAGAGAATTGAGAGGGAGGGACTGAAAGTGTAAAAATGGAACTAAGTTGAAGAGTTGGAGACGGGACTTAAACCCGTCACTCCCCCTCTTCCCTTGGCTCTCATTTGAAACAAACCTTATCCCTAAATCTCATTGTAGCCGCCACCCTTATCCCGCCACACCTCCAGCCGCCGCCACCCCCTTGTCGTCGTTGCGAACCACCGAGCCGACACCGTCGCTACTTTCGTTGCTGTTGAAGATGAACACAGACGTTTGGACGTCGTGACAGTAGGTAGTCGAAAGATCGAAATATCGTGGTCGTTGATGTTGTTCTCGGTTACAGACGCAACCATCATCTCTCCGCCGCAACTGGCTTCTTTTTCCCTCTGCTTTCGTTCAGATCCGCTGCTAACCCGTCGTTGCCGCCATTCCTACGACTACTCCTTCTGCTGCTCCACCACCCCGAAGGAGGCTGCTGTGGGCACTCATGTGTGTGTTTGTTTCTCATTTATGTGTGTGTTATGTGGTATAGCTACTCGTCGTGTGCGTTTTGTCGGCCAAAAAACGAGAAGAACCACCATGGCAGCCAACTATGGTGGCTGCCGCCTTGCTGCCATTTTCTGCCGCCACCAGAGCCACCGTGTGAGGTGGCTGTATGCGTGTAATATTGTGTGTACATGTTGTGACAACTCGAAATTTCTATCTTGTACAGTCAACCAACTCAATAAAAGTCAGACTCGTTTCTGCTATCTTTTAGCACAGTTTAGGGTCTATTTGGATGTTCTAAGCCTAGTACAATTAAGGTATGGGTCTAAGGATGAGTGTGACAACCCGAAATTTCTATTCGTACGAACCCTACAGTCAAGAACTTCAAATAAAATCAAATACTTTTCTGCTAATTTTTAGCCGGTTTAAAGTCCGTTTGAGTGTTTTTAATAATTATTCTTAAAACGAACGAATAAAAGGAAGTATTCTCTAGGGTCTTGGAGTAGCAAACACACACGTAACACCTTAATAAGGAGTTCACAGCCAAACTTATGGATTTTGGGCTGTAAACTCCCTTAGGGCCGCAAACTCATGCATATAGCATGAGTTTACTCTTCATTCTTTCATTCTCCAACTTCCAAACTCAAAAACTCCAACTTCTCTCTCAAGTATCATCACACTCTTCTTCCAATCTTCCAAAAACGTAAGTGTTTCTTCACTTGATTTGTTGTTATAACCTTACATCTAGTTGTTATACACCATTTCATCCATGAATTCTTCATTTTTACTTAGATCTTCAAGTGTTCTTCAAAACACCAAGAACACCAAGAACACATACTAGAGTTCTTGGGCCGTGAACTCCCTTTCAAGCCCCTTTATTGTAAGTATTCTTACCCTAGAGTGTTATAAGGCTTGTTTCACTTCTTATTCAACTAGAAAACACAAAGAAACACAAGATCAAAGGTGTTTAGGACCAAGGAATGTTCTTGGGCCGTAAACCCTAATAGATGGGGCAAAGTGAGCCCTAGTCCCATCCTTAGCCTTGGATACTAGTCTAGATCACTTCCTTGAAGTTTTTAGGACCTTAAACATCAAAAAGATCATGAACACATAGAGTTTACGGCCTTAAACCCATGAGGAATGGTTCATGGGCCGTAAACTCTATAAAGTGGTGCTATTGTGCCACTAATGCTTCCTAAGGCTTAGACTTGAAGTAAGGATACTTCTTAATGACTTATAAGACCTCAAAACACCAAATGGTACTACGTACCATGAGTTTACGGCCGTAAACTCATGGGGGAAATGACCTTAGGCCGTAAACTCCTTAAGGAGTGGTCCTTGGGCCATAAACTCAAATGTAATGCCATACAACCTTTAGATGCAACCCCTTTGGTACCTATAGCACTTGAATCAAAGTGTTTTCATGTCCTAGGGTGTCTTAACTTAGTTAATTAGTTGTTAAATGACTAACTGGATACATATATGTGTTATTATATGTTATTTAGGATCATTGTGTGTGTTCAAGTCTTCACTTGACACCTAGCACCTTGTCTAACACTTCCGTACAATCCACTCACTACAGGTGAGTTCATACCCTTAATTAACCTTTTATATGTTTTTAAATCCTTTTATGGGGGGAATACAATTTGAATCATACTAGTTATTATATCAATCATCTGTGATTAATAACTAGTACACAAATGAACTTACTATGCTTTAAACTATCTCGTCAACAAAACTACTTCAAAATGATTTCCAAACACTTTTACAGGTTAAACTCTTTATAAAACTTAGTTTCAGTTTCCAAATCTTTACTTTCAAAACTCTTTAAACTTATATATTGTCAAATCGTGTCCAATGCATATATGGTTATATAAGTAAGGCTTGAAGGACTTAGGATTGATAATACACTCTATATCCTGTTCCTTGTTTGGTTGTGGACTTAGAGCCCCCTATTGTTTGTCCGAGTGTCGTTTGATCCGTAGTTATATATCATGTGTATATGTATAGACATAAAAGCTTTCTGTTTTATTTCAATACACTCAGTTATACAAACAATCTTTCTAGTAAACTATAATAGGTATAGTTTAGGGATATACTACTTACTACTTCTAAGTACTATGAAACATACAAAGAGTTAGTTTCACATGAGTCAATACATACTGTAATTCATGCACTACACTATACAAACTGAGCATACTATAATGAGAGTCTGAGAGAACATACTATACATTAGACAGAGAGAACATACACTAATACATACTATTCATACACACTATATACTATACTAGAGAACTCAATATAATGAGGATCAGAAAAGACATACACTACTCTATTACATACACTACATATACACTATGAAATAAATGTGAGGCACTACTTCAGGGCACGACATCTCTGTCATGGATCGTCTTGTATCCAGAGTCTCCTGAAGGGAGAGCGTGAATTTGTGTATAGATCTATACTAGACTGACCGTCCAACACCTTGCTACTAGCTACAGTGGGACCTTCAGGTCTTCGGGTGATGAATGTCATAACTTCGCGACATCTTCGAGCGTCGTATTTCACTAGGTCGATTAAGTATGGTTACAATTACATCAAATCTTACCTTAATCATTAATGGATTTAAGGTAGTTAGTGCAATAGTAGTCATTATATCATAATACTACAATACTTCATTATTTTCCCATTACATCTACCTTGCGACCTCCTCACATAACGGGTAATGTAAAGCTATATTTTACTAATAATTATTATGTTTGGGAAGAATATTCACTTTTACAATAAACAAGCATACAGTACATTTGATGCCTTGGTAGAAGGCTGCTTTTATACTAATAGAAAATATAGGATTTTCTAGGCGATACAAACATTTTACAAACTCTTACATACAAACACTTACAAACATTTTCATACAAATTATGACACTAAATACTTATGAAGTCACCAGCTTTAATGCTGATAAACTCTTTCAAAATAACTTGTATTCTCAGGTCGTCAGTATACAGGTACCGAGGCCAGCTTTTGGGAAGATGGAGCACATACAAGACTCATCTTTTATTTTGATTCATATTTTGGTGTCTTATAAACCACTGAACACACATGTATTAAAATTATATTATTAATGCAATGGATGATGTTGTTTACTTGTTTACTATTATTCTGTGTTGTGATATTATACATGACGTCCTCCGCCCCAGAAAATTTCCGCGATTCTTGGTTTTGGGGTGTGACAATGAGTGTATACGAGTTCAACACCTTTCAATTGAGCCAAACACCCCTTCTTAAGGTGTGTACGGCCGCACACATGGGTGTACGGCCGCACACCCATCCTAGCCGTACACTCATGTATATACATGTGAGACTTAGCCATTTTTCATCACTTTTCATTCTTCCAAGGCTAGAAATAGATTCTCTCTGAAGTATCATCGAGTTCTTCACTTTGATCTTCAAAAATGTATGCATTCCTTCCATTGTTAGTTGATTCATTGCTATAACTAGTGAAGATCTATGTTTTCATCCATGAAACATACCTCGTTTTGGTTAGATCTTCAAGAACACCAAGAACACACTAAGGTTTTGGCCCTTAAACACCCTTACAAGCTTCTAACAAGTGAGTACTCTTTCCATAGCTTGTTATATACTGGAAACTCTTGATGTTCACCATGAAAAATGCCATTTTTGTGAGATCATCAAGGGCATACGGCCGCACACCCCTTGTGTGGCCGTACACACCCTTTTAAGGCTCAAAATGGTAATAAACTTCCCTTTAAGCTAAGCATTGGTCGAAACACACTTCCTAGATGCTTCATAAGGCTTCAAAACACAATTTGGCATGTTTCACCATGAGTGTACGGCCGTACACCCACTCTGGCCGTACACACACATGAAACATACCATTCTGGCCGTACACTCCAATGTGTGGCCATATACCCCTTATATGCAATCATATGTGATTGTAACACTTCAATTTAAGTGTTTCCTAGTCCCTAAAGTGATTCCCTAACATGATTAGTTGTTATATACACTAATTATACACATATATGTGTCATTATATGGTTAATAGGATTCATTTGTGCTCAAGACTTCAATTGACACCCAACTTCCTATATCGATCTTACATTCGAATTACTCACTGCAGGTGAGTTCATACACCTTAATTTACCTTTTAATGATTTTAAATGCTATTATGGGGGGGGGGAATACAAGTAGAAAACATATTAGTTATATAATCAATCACATGTGATTTATAACTGTGTTTCAAACAAAGGATTTCATATACTTCAAACTGTGTTTTAAACAAAGGATTTCATACACTTCAAACTGTGTTTCAAACAAAGGATTTCATATACTTTAAACTGTATTATCAAGCAAACTGTTTTCAAATCGTTTTATAAACTGACATCAAGTCATCAATATTTATTGTTAAACTCTTCAAATGTATTACAAAACTTCTTTTAAACTTATATATTGTCAAAAGCATGTCTATATATGTATAGTTATATAAGTAATGTTTAAAGGACTTAGGACTGATAACTCGCTTTATTTCCTTTTCCCTATTTGGATGTGGACTTAGGGTATCGATTATTTGTCCGAATGTCGTCTAAATATTAGTTATATATTATGTATATATATGTAGATATAAAAGTACTATCAATCAGTTCAGTACCTTTGGGTAGCAAAGGTATACATTCATTCATTCAACTACAGAAATCACTAGTAAACTATAATAGGTATAGTTTACGAGAGCACTATCACTATAACAGAGAACACTACCACTATAACAAAGAAGACTATCACTATACAAGTACAGTAGGAGAACACTATCACTATAACAGAGAATACTATACAGAGAATACTATTACTATAACAAGTATACTATAACAAGATTCAAGATAACTTAATGTGAGATACTATTTCATGACACAACAACCATTTTGTTGTGTCACGTTTTGTAACCAGAATCTCCTGGAGGGAGAGCGTGAGTTTGTGTATAGATCTATATGGGATTGACTATCCTATACCCTGTTGTTCGCTACAGTGGGAATTGCAAGTCTATGATTGCCAAATGTCATTTCTTCCGATGTCTTTCATCGTAGTGTTATAGTCGGTTTAGTATGGTAACAACCTCATCACATTTACCTTAAATAAACCATTGGTTTTAAGGTAGTTATTACTACAGTAGTTACTACATATAATACTACAGTACACATACATTTTCCTATTACATTCAAATTGTGTTCTTCTCACATAAACGGTAATGTAAAACTATATTTTGGTAATGATAGTCATACTTGGGAAAAACATTCACTTTTACAGAGAAACAAACATATGAAACAGTCGGGTCTTGGTAGAAGACTACTTTTTATACTAGTAGAAAATATAGGATTTTCTAGGAGCTTTCGAACATATACAAACATTTACATTGAACATTTACAAACACTTTTAGCAAACTTATACAAACATTGACACTAAATACTTATGAACTCACCAGCTTAAATGCTGATCTACACTTTCAAAATAACTTGTAATCTCAGGTCACCAGTAGACAGGTACCGATGACCAGGTTTTGAGAAGACGGAGCATGTTCAAGACTCGTCTTTTATTTTGATTATTCATTCTTGGTGTCTTACTATTATAAAAGAACACACTTGTATTAAATTATACTATTAATGCAATGGATGATGTTGTTGCTTGTTTACTACTTTGCATTGTTATGATACTGTACATGACGTCCTCCACCCCCGAACATTTCCGTCGTTCTGGTTTTGGGGTGTGACAGATTGGTATCAGAGCATTGTTTATAGTGAATCAAGTATATCAACCCATAAAAGATATACAAACTATAAACACATCGGGATTAAAATACTCTGACCTAGAGTTTGTACTTTTTAAGTACTAAAATACTTAATTAAAAGTATACATAATTACATACCTACATACTTACTGCAGAACAGTGTCATACTAGAACATAACAAAATTATTTAGATGTTGGATACTACAGTCAACCCTGAGCAGTTATGTAGTCATATCTCGGATCAATATAGCCCGATCAACTATATTCTTTTGAGATATGGTGAACGTGTGTTTGGGAGTGATAGTGGTGTTGCGACATGTCTAAAACTCGCCAAACTATACATATACATCTTCATATACAGAAGAACATGAGAACAAAACATAAAGTAAAATACTATAGCAGTATTTTAGGCACTAATCATTCAAAGAACAAACTACATGAAAACCAAAGGCTTTTGCTGATAGTTCTATGAGTACTAAGTGCATACATTACGGTTATATATAATTAAGTTTCATAGACTAAGAATATGTGGTCTAAGCTTTATTTCCTTTTCCTTGTTTGGATGAGGAATTAGAGTAAGACCATTTATTCGAAGGACTATTCGACTCAAGTGGTATATAATTGTTATGCACTATGTTCTCATAGAAGGAACCAGTAAGAGTCATATTAGGATTAGCAGTAAGTTTCTCTTATAGAAACTTATTATTTGTTTATCGGTTTATTGTAGAATTGTTAAATAAATTCCTTACCTTTATTTCTCGTCTAGATAAATGGTTGGATTTCATTTCCCTAGCGATCCGTACTTCCCAAACCAAGGAAATGCTGGTTGGATCGACGCCGAACTAGAAGAAGAACCTGCGATTCCTCTAGATGATAAATTCGTAGAAGATTTCCCCGAGGATCTTGACGCCGAACCCGAAGTCGAGAATCTACCCCTTGCGGCCCAAATCCCAAATCCTAACCCTCGTCCGGCTTTTCTAGGTCCGACGCCTCTGTGGGCCGTAAGAACAGACAGATGGAGCAATGAACAAGGGCATAATCAACCCTACCAAGGAGACCGAAGCTTCTACAATTTAGAGGTCGAAGGTTCAGCAGACAGAGCACTTCCCGTGCTGGTCCGTTGTATTGCTCGCAATACCGAACAGGGAAGAGTTACTATCGATCATCTGATGCAAAGTGAAGCTACCGCTGGAGTCGATGCTGTTCGTCTTTGTAATCTGGAAGACCAACATGGCGCGACGAGAGATCATACCAACTTCTTGTAGGGAGAACTAGCGGCATCCCAAGCCGAAGTTCGAGTGTTGCGAGATCGTCTGTTGGTACCGGATATGCGTTTGTACGAACAAGAATGCCGTCTGTCTAAATCCAAAGCATGATCTAGTAGGAAGTAGACTGTGCTCTACTCTATATTTTGGATATAACTTAGGTCTATGTATAGACGCTAGTATTAATTTTCCACTTATGTTAAGACCTCGAACTTTCAGTCGATTAGGTCTTTGAGCTGTCAAAATTTTCCTACTTCTGATATGATGTAAGACCTACTCTTAGGTCAATTTTCCCAAACTTATTATATCCTTAATATCAATGATATTGGCAGTCAACTAATCTTCTGTGGAGATCTTTGTTCAAATACTTTCATTCTTCTAATTCTAGAACTCTATAGAACTCACACTCTCATCTAGTTGTTGAACTATGGCGATTTAGTTCATAAGACTCATTCATTAACTTCATTATTGGATTCTTATCATTGTGCTCATCTTTTAAACTTATAGTTGAAAGATGCCTCCTCGCAAGTCAAAAAGGCGTAATCCTCCGATTATTCTAACTCAAACACCACCTCCTCCACAATTCGATACGACAACTCTTAATGCTGCGGTGGCTGCGGCTATTGGGACGGCCATGGCTCAATACACCAATAACCAAGGTACTAGTAGAGGTGGAACAGTCATTCATTCCACACAAGGTGATGTTGTTGTACGCTCGCGAGAGTGCTCTTATAAAGACTTCACCAACTATAAACCCATAGTCTTCCATGGAATTGGTGGAATCATTGCTCTGTCGCAATGGTTCGAGAAGACGGAATCGATCTTTGAGATCTATTCCTGTACTGAAGGAAGTAAAGTCAAATTTACTGCATGCACCTTCGGAGATAGAGCCCTGACATGGTGGAATAGCCATGTCAAGTCACTAACTTTAATAGTGGCGAATGCTATGGGTTGGGAAGCTCTTAAAGGGCTTGTGATAGAAGAATACTGCCCGAGGGGCGAGGTTCAGAAACTAGAACAAGAACTCTCCTGACCATAAAGGGCTCCAACATAGTGGCTTACACTGCCAAATTCAGTGATCTGGTGGCACTATGTCCCAATATGGTTCCCACTGAGGGAAAGAAGATTGAGAGGTACATTTGGGGGCTGGTGCCTCCATTTCAGGAGAATATCTTATCTTCAAACCCCACTACCTTCAACAGTGCCAAACGACTGGCACAGTGGCTCATTGATCACAGGGTCCACACCCCGACAATGACAACCACCCTGGCTATCTCAAAATCTTCCAAAGCCGCTGACAACAAGTGGAAGTTCTGGGATAACAAAAAGAACAAATCGGCACAGAAGTCTTCCAAGAAGCAGCAAGTTGTGGTTGTTCATGCCGCGATTGCACCTGCTGCTACTGCGCCGAGGAAGCAGTATATCGGGAATTTTCCCAAGTGCAATAAATGCACTTTCCGTCATAATGGTGCCTGCCGGGAAATGCAGTGCGCTAACTGCAACAAGAAAGGGCACACTGCTCGTTTCTGCAAGGCTCCGGAAAGCCCAATTAACCAAGTCCCCGACATTGTTGTGGGCCAGACTTGCTACAGTTGTGGCGAGGTTGGCCATTTCAAAAGAGACTGCCAGAAGGCAAGAAATGCTGGCAGAGTGGGAAGAATTCTGGCGATATACCACGAAGAAACCGTAGTTGATCCTACGGTGGTTACTGGTACGTTTCTCCACGATAATTCATATGCTTGCATACTATTTGATAGTGGAGCGGAGAGGAGTTTCGTGAACTAGAAATTTACTCACTTACTTAACAAAAACCACATGCACTAGAGGAATCATTCATCGTAGAAATGGCAAACGGGAAAACAAAAAGCACTAACTGCATATACATATGTTGTACTTTAACTCTAGATGGTCATTCTTTACAAATCGACCTCATGCCGGTCTCAATTAAAAGTTTCGACATAATGATCGACATGGATTGGTATAGTCTTCTTCGCGCTGACATCATGTGCTTTGAGAAAGCAGTTCGTCTTAACCTCCCTAAAAACGAAACTCTAGTTATCTACGATGACAAATCAAGTACAAACCTTCGCATCATCTCGTGTATTCAAGCTTAGAAGTGTTTGCGAAAGGAATATCATGCATTCCTTGCACAAATCGTCGATACAAGCCAATAAGTGAAAGGCATTCAGAACATCCCAGAAGTACACGACTTTCCCTACATCTTTCCGGAAGAACTACCGGGATTACCACCACAGCGTCAAGTCGAGTTCCGAATCGACTTAGTTCCAGGGGCTACCCCAGTAGCCAAATCGCCTTATCGTCTAGCACCAGCAGAGATGCAAGAACTTTCTAGTCAGCTTAAAGAACTTCTCAGAAAGGGATTCATTAGGCCAAGCTTCTCACCATGGGGAGCACCAGTCTTGTTCGTAAAGAAAAAAAAGACGGATCGTTTCGTATGTGCATCGACTACAGAGAACTGAACAAACCTACCGTCAAGAATCGTTATCCTCTACCTCGCATTGACGACTTATTCGACCAACTTCAAGGGGCGAATTACTTTTCGAAGATAGATCTAAGATCCGGGTATCACCAATTACGAGTGCTAGAGGAGGATGTCCCCAAGACAGCCTTCCGAACTCGTTATGGAAACTAAGAGTTTGTAGTGATGTCGTTCGGATTGACCAACGCACCAGTTGTATTCATGGATCTAATGAATAGGGTGTGCCGTCCTTACTTGGATCAGTTTGTCATTGTCTTCATCGATGACATACTTATTTACTCTCGAAGTAAGGAGGAGCATAGTCAACACCTACGAAGAGTCTTAGAAACATTACGATCAGAGAAGCTCTATACGAAGTTCTCTAAGTGTGAGTTTTGGATTCGAAGAGTCGAATTCTTGGGCCACGTTGTTAGCGAAAAGGGAATTCATGTGGACCCTTCCAAAATCAAGGCCACTGAGAACTGGTCAGCACCGAAGACACCTAAAGAAATTTGTCAATTTCTAGGTCTCGCTGGCTACTATCGCAGGTTCATACAGAACTTCTCTAGCATCGCGAAACCACTTACTACACTAACCCAGAAAGGAGTTGCCTTTGACTGGGAAGAGAAACAAAAGAAGGCGTTCCAAACACTGAAACAAGCCTTGAGCACCGCATCGATAGTATCCCTCCCAGAAGGGATAGAAGATTTCATTGTGTATTACAATGCATCCAACCAAGGGCTTGGGTGTGTTCTTATGTAAAGAGGAAAGGTCATTGCCTATGCCTCCTGCCAGCTAAAGACACACGAAGTCAACTACACCATACACGATCTTGAGTTAGGAGCAGTGGTATTTGCTCTGAAGATCTGGAGACACTACCTGTATAGTACAAAGAGCACTATCTTCACAGACCACAAGAGCCTTCAACACATATTCGATCAGAAGGAGCTCAATATGAGACAACGACGGTAGGTCGAGCTACTCAATGACTACGAATGCGAAATTCGTTATCACCCAGGCAAAGTCAATGTAGTAGCTGACGCCCTGAGTCGGAAAGAATACTCTGGTTGTAGAGTCAAATCTCTGACTATGACTATCCATTCGCACTTGTCTACACAAATTAAAGAGGCTCAACTAGAAGCCTTGAAACCTGAAAATGTGGCGGGAGAATCCCTGAGAGGGATGGATAAAAACCTAGAAATCAAGGGTGGCGGAGCCTTATATCTCATCGATCATATTTGGACACCGAAATACGGTGGCTTCAGAGAGTTGGTCATGACCGAAGCGCACAACACTAGATATTCCGTTCACCCAGGTTCGAATAAGATGTATCTGGATCTTAAAAAACTATACTGGTGGCCTAACATGAAAGCAGATATTGCTACCTTCGTGAGTAAATGTCTTACTTGCGCAAAGGTTAAGGTCGAATATACGTCCGTTGTCTTGGGCAAAACACAATTTAGCATGTTTCACGGTTGTTGTAGTAAACCTGGTTATGAAGTCCAGAAATACCAGATTGGAAAGCAGATAATGCTACCTTCACAAATTGGCATGTCTCGCCGAAGACAACGGTTGCGGAATTTGTTCCCAAAACAAAATATGATAAGAATTTATCAAAGCCTTTCTTTAAAGAAATATATTTTCATTAAATAACAAAATCTCGGGATGTCATGTTCTGATACAGACCAAAAGCATAAACAATATAAAATAGACCTTACAACAGTTATTTATAACTACTGATCTATAATCCAAAATCTCTCGTCAAGTCCACCAACTTATACTCTTGTGCCATTACCTGTAATGCAAAGAAAACTAAGTGGGTCAGGCTTGGGAGCCTGGTGAGCATATAGGTTTTTCGACCCACAATAATACAATTATTATATTCAATCATCAAACAATCAACCCAATTATCCATCCCCATTATCTTCTTTATTTCTCAAGATTTTACCCTATTAATCAACTATCCTTCCTTCATTCATTCCTAAGGATTGACCTAAGGAATTAGCACAAACTTCCATTGCTATAGAAGGCGCATCTGCCAACATTATCCTTTAAGCGCCTCTGCCAGGATTACGACATTCACTATTAGGCGCATCTGCCAATATTATCCTTAAGCGCATCTGCTAGTATTATGACATTCTCTATTTGGTGCATCTACCAATATTATGCTTAAGCGCATCTGCTAGCATTATGTTATTCTCTATTTGGTGCATCTACCAATATTATGCTTAATCATCTTTCATACCTCATCATTTACCTCATCATTTTATCACATACCAACTATCTCATCTACCCATGTTCTACCTAACATATTTGTAGATATAAAATACATATACAATTTAACTCATTTAAAAAAAACTATATAAAACATCCATTCCAAACTTATCTCAAATAAACAACAATATATAAACACATAGCATGTATTTCATAGAAAATACTTCATATTTATGTGTTAGAAGAGAGTGACTACACACTCACCCAAAACATATACTTAATACATTCAAACAATACTTGTATTAATATCGTGTGTACGAAAGGGACTATACACTCACACATATAAACAACAATATATATAAACGCATAACACATATTTCATTGCCAATACTTAATATTTATGTGTTAGAAGAGAGTAACTATACACTCACTTGATCAGAAGATGAGCGGACAACACTACGGCTTGTAGAAGTAGTATTCTTGGGTAGATCTGGAAGATCTTCACAAAAACCGGGCTTCTCGCGGGCAGAGCTTCGGCTCGGGAATCTCACTTATCGGGATCTTCGGGCTTCGGGACTTGATTCGGGTCTCGGGATGAAACCGGGGCTTCGGGGGTAATTCGGGATGGCTATAGAGGGTATCGGGAGTGAGAGAGAGGAGCTGGAGCAACCCAAACTCGGCTGGCCCTTCAAATCTATTTATAGGGCAAAATTTGACCTTGCCACGTCGTGGTACGGTTTACCACGTCGTGGTGGCTGGGTCATCACTGCATGCGTCATTGCAAGTGGGTCTGACAGACTCCAGAGCTCCTGCCACGTCGTGACACTTTTACCACGTCGTGGTGGCTGACAGTTTTGGGGTTTCGCGCCCCGAACTTCTGAAATTCATAACTTTCGCATACGAACTCCGTTTTTGACGTTCTTTATATCGACGCGTAGGTGAGAATATGATCTACAACTCTAGTTTAGACTTAGTTGGCTAATTTTGATTTTATTTTTAATATATTATAAATATATATTACTTTTATATTATTTTTAGTAGGCCGGGACAGGAAAACTCCGTTATAAATTCATAACTTCTTCATCTGACGTCCGTTTCCGCCTATCTTTTGATCGTTTCACTACTATCGATGAGATCTTCGATTCTCATTTAGATTGTTTCGGCTAAAAATCACTCGATCTCAAATCGAGGATTCAGGCTCCATACTGCTAAGTTGAAACTTTGGAAAAATAATAACTTCCTCATACGAAGTCAGTTTTGGGCGTTCTTTTTATGCAGGCTTTCGGTTTAACGTATTATACGACTTTTGTTTAGATCGCTAAGGCTAAATATTGCTCTAATGTAAATTCACTTTTTACGTCATTCAGCGTCGTGCCGGTTCTGTCGCGAAACTTCGACGGGTCATAACTTCTTCGTTATAACTTGGATTTCGGCGTTCATTATATGTACGAAATCCTTGTAACATATACTACAACTTAGTTAAGATTACTCCTTCTAAATAATCTTCCATCAAAAAGTCATTTTTGAAGCTTATCGTCTCTAAATTGACTAGCCCGGATCTACGGGCGTTACAATTATCTCCCCCTTAGGATGATTACGTCCCAGAATCATCAACGAAATAGGGCTTGTATAATGATTCCATACGTTATCTCTTCATCTTAGGTAATAACCGTAACTTCTATGTTTCCTCGAAAGAGTATCTAACTCTATGGCTTCTCGACCGCAGACGACTCTTAATCATGTATCTCCTTTTCGTACTATGTTGTACTTTCAATCATAACCTTCGAGTTATCAAATAAGTCCTTATTGATGACTCCTTCTTCTTCTTAGGATAAGTACTTTCCTTTATCTATTGTAACAGACCGATGGGTCGTGTTCTAATGACCTCTCATCGTATGATGCAACGCTTAGACTCAAGTCTCTTAGAGTCAAATTCCAGAATGGAATATACCTTCCTTCATATTCTAATGTGATATAATCACGTTTCAGCATGTAGCATTTCTATCTGCAAACTTCTTTTAACAACGAGCGCGATACCAATGATTGCATTGACTTCAATCTTCTGACTTACGTCAGATGTTACATCGAACTTGGTTCTCTGAACCCCATAACATACTCACCGTAGTCGGACCCCAATTGGACATGACCACTAGGGTCGGAATAACAACCATCTTACTAGTCATTACCGAAACAATGGTAATGACATACCAGAATAAAACGGAATCAATTACTAGCTTCTTGGTAACCTTGTGACTTTCCCCGATCCAAGTGTGAGTCATGTGCTTCCGGTAGTATATGCATCTACTACCTTTTACACCTACTCATACTCATACCAAGTATTGTCCCGCAATCGACCAAGTCACCATACAAGAAAATCACACAATCATACAACACATCAGATAGCAAAACTAGGGTTTATATTATTTCTTGAAACGATTACACAAAGGTTCAAGTTCACCCTATACTATGCCTCTAATAGGCTACACCACATGTTACTATTCACATCGTTACTTTATCACTTGATCTTTAGATATAAAATCCTTATTCCTGATTCCTTGCATTGCCATCTGCTTCATCAAGGATCATTTGAAATGCTCTTGCCTTTGGCTTTGGCGGTGCCTCTAGCCTTGCTGCTTGATTTTTCCTTGGGCAGTCTTGCTTAAAGTGCCCCTCTTCATTACATTCGTAACACACCTTTTTGTTGAATATACATTCATCAGCGTAGTGCCCATGCTTTCCACACTTGAAACATGTCACCTCCGCGTCACATTTTCCCGAGTGCTTCTTCTTGCACTTATCGCACCACCTTGCTTCATCTCTTCCTCCTCCTCCGGACTTCGAAAATTTTCTTTTCTCATTAGAACCTGAAGTTCCTTCCAACTTTCTCTTCTCGCCAACTTCAACCTTTCTGGCGGTTCTCCCCTTGATCATATTCTCAACAGACTTGGCAGCCCAAATAGCTGCCTCTAGAGTAGGTGCCTGACGCACTGCCATCGCATACTCCCATGGGAGTCCCTTTGCGTACCGGTCAACTTTTGTCAGCTCGTCTGGGACGATGCGCAAAGCAAACTCCATCTTGTCTGTGAAGGCATTAGTGTATTCATCCACTGACATGATGCCTTTCTTCAATATCAGAAATTTGTTCTCCAACTCTAGCAGGTTTTGGGCCGAGCAGAACTTGCGCTTGAATTGCACCAAGAACTCTGCCCAGGTCAGTTGCAGTGGCTCATTAGGGCTTAGGATCTTCCCCAGAGTGTTCCACCAACAAACAGCCCCACCCCTGAACTAACATACTATGAAAGTGGTCTCCAACTTGCCTCTGCAACCACACGTCATGAAGGCTAGCTCCATTTCCGATATCCAATCCATAACTCCGACCGGATCCTCCTTTCTAGTGAAGGTCGATGGTTTGCAAGTGTAAGTCCCCAAAATTGCTTGTGTATCAATCAGATCCAATTGATGGTGCGGAATCCCAATCAATTGGATGATGTCAGATCAATATAGAAGAGAAGGAGAAGAAGAATTAAGATGAATCTAATGTATTGATGATATGAGTTATGCTCCTTACAAGAGATTCACACACACACTAGTTCCTCTCTAGTTTTCTCTCTCTTCTCTAGAACATGCTCCTCCTCTCATACTCTTCTAGCCTTACACTCCTCATGCACTCCTCTATTTATAGCACTCCCAGCAGTACACGAGTGTACAGTTGCACACACGTGTACGGCCGTATACACGGTGTGCGGCCGCACACACATGTGCATCCGTACACAGCCACAAAATTACATATTACATTATTGAAAAATATATTTTCCTAGAAAAGCAAAGTATAAACCATATTTTTGACCCAACAATCTCCCCATTGGTTTATAGCTTTCTTTTCTAATTGGCCCAACAAACTCCCCCTAAAAAGTAGCTGGCTTTTCTTGTTAATCTTCATTGGGAGCTTGGCTTCAGCATTAATCTTCAAATTTCTTCACAGCATCAAGATGAACATATGAATCTTCAATAAATGACTTCATCTTGATCAGTTGGGATTTCTGCAGAATTTGGCATTGAACGCACATTGGGTGAGGAGGCTTGATGTACTGATTCTTGAAAGATAGCGCTTTCAGCTTAAGAATCTTCAGAGAGAACAGAGAGAACGAATCTTCTGGATCACTTCAGAAGGTTTATAGATAGCAGCAGATTGAGTGAGGAGGCTTCAATGCAATCTGTCACATAATCTTCAAGCGCAGCTTGACCTTGCTTCTGGGGTTGAAGGATTGAATGTTTAAAGAATAATCTTCATTTCTTGCTCCTTCGAATGAAAATTCTTCGATGCTCACGGATGAAGCCTTGGCTCAGAAAATCTTCAATACAGTCTCCACGAGTCTCATCTACGCCTGAAATCACTTTTCAAGACAAAACAAAACTAAAAGAAAAATTAGCACACAATAAAATATTTTTGGATTTTTGATATTTTTTGAAAAACAAATAAAACAGAAATAACACTATTTTTTTTATTTTTAATTTTCTATTTTTGTTTGATTTTTGAATTTTTTTTTTATTTTTGTTTGATTTTTTGAATTTTTGATTTTTTTTTAATTCTCCCCCTAAATTTGTGCATAGAGGAAAACTATGAACAAATTTAACAAAAACAAAAATATTTGGGATCAAAGTTGTTAGACAGTCTTAATCCATTTGTCAGTACATTCCCCTTCATGAATAGATCTGGTCGATCGCCGGTATTGTGGTCCACTTAAGCACGAAAAATTGTGAAAAATTTTGGACATGCTATAAGTGACAAGACAAGTTGATCCTATGTTCCTAGATAAAACTTCCTAAGGACCATTCATCTGACGACGACCAAGGATGTTGTTGTCCACCTAAATTGAGCAGCGAAATCTACAGACAATCTAGAATTGTTTAATTTTAGGTGTACTAGAACATGTTTCCCGCTTCCTGATATACCCCAATAATCAAGAACTTCTGAGATACTCCTTACTTTAGGTGAGCAGACTATTATTCATAGATAAGATAGATTTAGATTATTATTAATTATAGTTGTTAGAGGGATTGAGAAGTGGAAGGTTGCATATGCTGTGTACCAGGTCGGATTGTTAATCACACAAAGGAGACAACATATGGCTAACAGATAGGAAGAATTTCATAGATATAATATGTAGAGAAATAGATTTGCATATGTTGCAGTCCAGGTCGGATCTCTTCCAATCACGTAAAGGAGGCAACATATGACTAACAGTAAGAAAGAAAAAAAATAATTTTCTACAGACCTACTTTATCGGAATTCCCCAGTCGCTCCGTCAATACCGGAATTAAGGACATAATCCGTACATCGAGGAAAAGTAAAACCACAGTTCTAGATATGGGTTCCTTTAATGTGACTGGTGGATTCTCATGTATATCTCCCAGCTCAACCTATCCAAGCGTCGTATTGTCAGGCTAAACAGATCTATCTAGGTCAAGATTTGTCAAGTCATTTGATTTCTTAAGTTCATCTTTTCCTAGTCAAGTCCATTTAAATCCTTCGTGCCTACCAGCGCATCGAACACAGAGCCTAGACAATTCAACTTTGGTACTTTACACAGACTCAGATTGCCTGTTATCACTTGTTGATATCACTTCCCAAACAATACTAATGAAAAACTATAAGAAAGTGAAAAGTTTTCTTTCAAATGAATCAGTGTAAGATAAACTCAGGAGTATAGAGAAGAAAACGCAAACCGTAATTCACCGATTGAATTTGCATCCAGAAGGTCTGAGAATAGCACACATAATCTCAGAACAGATCCGAAAATTCTTCACTTCGTTAAGCACAAACCCCAATGTGTGATCCCTTCCTTTCTTCCTTTCCCGCAAAGGACACATACTCTCAAACAAAGTTCTGAGTGTTGCACAGTTGAGAGATGCATCCTATCATGTGCCTGGAACAGCCACTATCAGCAAACTGAAATCTGATGATATGCCTCCATAGTTGCTCCGACACAGAGTGGGATCAATTGGTCTTTGGAACCCAGTCCATTCCGAAACTGGGTTGACCTTTGTCATCTTTGCACGATACTCTCTCCCATGACATATCCTGTTTATCACAAACAGAAGATGTTGAAATATTAGAATCATTAGAAGATTTGGGAGAATGGACCTTCGGAACCCATTTATATTTAGGTTTTACCCATTTCTTTTTCGATCCGATGGGTGCCTCGGCACTTGATTTTGAATTTAAAGTCGATTGCCGAGATGACTTTGACCTAACCTGTCTTGGCTTCACTGGAGCATCTCTTGGATTGTACTTCCTGGCCGGCATTCCCTTCTTGACCTTGGGATTTGATTTCTTGGCCTTGGGAGTTGAACTCTTGCCCTTCGTGGCATTCCGGTCGCCATTGTCTGAACATGACCTTGAGGGGTTTCTTTTGGAGTATCTCCCTCTTGGCACGTGCTGCCACCCTTGTGCATAGTAGGGAACGTATGCGCGATTTGGACAGTTTCAGGCAATATGTCCAGGTGTTCCACAGTGAAAACAAGACTTTTTCTTCACTGTGAAGTTGTTTCTTCCTGCCCCTGGTGGCGTGTTCATGCCTTGTCTCTTGTTGTTCGCACATGCACACTTGCAGCAGTCACCCTGATTCGCTGGAATTGGTGGCATGTATTTACCAACAGCAGGTTGATCAGAAGCAGCTGAGTTCGAAGCAACAGGTTCAGAGTTCAAGGAGATGTTGGTTTGTTCAATGGTTTTCTCCTTGTTCTCATCTTCTGCTACTTTACCTGCACATGTAACATAATCATTAGAAACGTTCACTTCATCATTTTCTGGCACAACCGCAACAGGTTTCCTATATTGGAGATGTGCCTCCTTGTCAATTTCTTCCTGTGTCATAGGGATGGATGTGTAGTTATGATTGAAAGGTGGAGGAACACAATCATACCCTAAACCCTTGTTTTGATTATCTTTGAATTTTAATTGGTTTTCAAATAAGGACTCGACTGTCTTACTTGACGCAGTGTAATTTTTGAAACTAATATCTGTTTTTCCACACTTAATTTTCAAAGCGTCAAGTTCTTCAGTTACAGCAGCAAGTTTTTTCTTAATGTAATCATAATTTTCACACTTGTTGTTGTAATCTTCTTGGAGTTTTCGGAAATCCTTGATTTTGGCTTCTAATTGTGCCTTTAACGGTTTCTGACCTTTCCTGAGTTGATATCCTTCGTATTTTAAGTCCTCATTCTCTCTCTTGATTAGATCTATTGATTCTCGTAAAAATTTAATAGTTTTAACACAAGATGGAGAGCAATCGGATTCATTTATCTGAATTGATGCGGAACTCATTTTTTTTTAATTTTTTTTTAAATTTTTTTAGTTGCCCTTTGACTTAAAAACAAAACGAGAAAGTCAACCTTAAAATTCAAATTTAAAAAATCAAACTTAAAAGTCAAACTTCAAAGTCAAACCAAAAAAGCTAAATTTGAAATTTTGAAAGTTAAATGAAAAAGTCAAAGTTTAAAGTCAAAGGTCAAACTTGAAAATCAAAAGTCAAATTTTTTAAAGTCAAAAGATAAAAATAAAATCAAAAATTAAAAACTAAAAATTTGGGTTGAAAATGAAATTTAGAAATAAAAAGAAATTGATTTTTAGTATCAATCAGATCCAATTGATGGTGCGGAATCCCAATCAATTGGATGATGTCAGATCAATATAGAAGAGAAGGAGAAGAAGAATTAAGATGAATCTAATGTATTGATGATATGAGTTATGCTCCTTACAAGAGATTCACACACACACTAGTTCCTCTCTAGTTTTCTCTCTCTTCTCTAGAACATGCTCCTCCTCTCATACTCTTCTAGCCTTACACTCCTCATGCACTCCTCTATTTATAGCACTCCCAGCAGTACACGAGTGTACAGCTGCACACGCATGTACGGCCGTACACACGGTGTGCGGCCGCACACACATGTACAGCCGTACACAGCCACAAAATTACATATTACATTATTGAAAAATATATTTTCCTAGAAAAGCAAAGTATAAACCATATTTTTGAACCAACAGCAAGTCAGAAAATCCTTATACTTGCATCCCATTCCATCATTCCTTCCATTCTTGTTGTTTTGCCTAACTATCGGTGGGTTGGCTTGACCAACAGATCGACTGAAGTTTCCTCCTTCCGAGTGCCCTTCATTTAATTCAGGCTCTTCCACTTGAACTGACAGTTCTTCATGATTTTGTTGAAGCAACCGCCTGGTCTCCTCCATCTGACGATCCAACATCGTTTGAATCATCATTTGTACACCAGCCATCGTTATTGGCTAGGGTGCAGTAGCTACAACAGGTATTTGTTCAATCACTGGTGGTTGATTCCTGCTTTCATTTGCATTTCCAACTCCACTTCTGGTTCTTACCATTTTTGATCTACACACCGAATATGGTGAATTCAGATTGTCACACCCAGCTAAAGCGGAAACACGAGGCGTGGCAGTATAAAGGGTTTCATAGCAAAAGTTAAAAGACAACACCAACCATAGTATTAAAAATCATTATAATTTTTACAATGGGTTTGAACAACTTTTAAAAGAAATTACAATGTAAATTGAAATACAACACATGCGAATGCTCCTAAAAGTGAAGTGTCCCTAAGTGCCACTTACTCGATGATTCCTGAAAAAGCATGTAAAACGAGCGTCAACTATAAAAATAGTTGGTGAGTACTGACAGATAAACAAAATAATATTGGTTCCATGAATTGAAATCAAAGTTTTGATAAAAGTTTCCAATAATAAAAGTATATTGTTAAAATGAGTAAATAAGTTTGTAAAAACAAAGTTCTTTGTCATCATGAGAGATAAAGTATGTTGCCCAAATAAGATGCAACATTCATATTCTCATGGAAGATAAAGTTCGTTACTCAAACGAGTAAACAAGTTTCATTGCTAAAATGAGCAATCAATTTCGTTGCTATAAGGAGCAAACAATTTCATTGCTAAAACATGTATATAAGTTTTCAGTAATAAAAGTTCGTTGTTGTAATGAGAAACAAAGTTCATTGCTATAATTAATAACAAGTTTATTGCTATAACGAGAAACGAGTTTGTATGTGTATGAGCAAACAATGAGTCTCAACCAAACCTATGACTGAAGCCCTATCAAGATCTATGCTTATCGTTCCATAGATGAATATGGTATCATGCACTCCAGCAATAGGGCGAGTGAGGAGTTGTCAATTCCTAATAGCGCTATTCATAATGACCATTGGCTCAAAGAGTTAATGGTTAGAGATAAGGGAAGGGCCTTAGTACGATAAGTTCTCATGTTCTGTGTTGCATAGACATACATAGAGAGACATAGCAATAAAATAGCAATCATGTTTGATACAAATCAATTTAAATACAACATTCAAAAAAATAGTTTTTCGGGACATGCTTTTCCACCCCAAAACATAAAAACTGAAAATAAGGGGAGTCGTGAATACTCACAATATGCATTGAGATGATGCAAATGGTGCCTTGACTACGCTCCACACGTACCACTATCGATTCCTACAATAATGGTATTCGCTAGTTAGTCTCTAATCGAAATCTAACACTAATATACTTACTACTACAATAGAATTATGCCAATAATGTGTCAAAATTTAATATTGATAAGTTACAAACATTTTTCTGTGGAAATTAAGTTTCAAAGAATCAATTGTTATATAACAATTTAAGTGGAAAATTTCCATTATTGAAATGTTAATATTTAACATTTTAGAGGTGTTCCAATGATTAAATATTCAAAACTAAATCAATTTAGTTCTAAACTTTCCCAAACTTTGCATTTAAGTTTTAATTGAAGTAAAAGACCTTAAGATAAATTTTCTTGAATTTTTGATTTGTCTGACTATTTTTCACGATTTTAGTTTCTTGAATAACCATAAAATCATGAAAAATACTAAACATTTAATAAAAATTACCAAACTTCAGATTTTGGTTCTAAATGTACTAAAAGACTTCTAGATAAATTTTCATGGATTATGAATATGTATAACCATTTTTCACATATTTAATTCTCTAAATAGATACAAATTCATGAAAAATAGAAAGCAGTTATGAAAATACCCCAAACTTCTTATAACAATGTCATTACACATACTTAAGCTGGGAAAAATATAAAAAGGGGTTTCTAAACTGTTTAACCCAATTTTATTATTTTATGCATTTATTCTAATAAAAATGGGGATAAATAAAAAACAGTTTCCAAAATTACCCAAACTTTTTGTGATATTGTTATTAAACATTCTTAAGTTGGGAAAAATATAAAAATTGATTTCTAAACTGTTTAACCCAATTTTATGATTTTTGAGCATTTAATTTAATAAAATATGAAATAAATAGAAAACAGTTTCCAAAATTGCCCAAAATTTTTGTAACACTTTTATTATACATGTAGAAGCTGTGAAAAATATAAAAGATATTTTTCAATTAGTCTTTCTATTTTTCTTTGTTTTATCCTCTTAAATAATCATTAATTGGAGAATAATTATTAAAAAGTTAAAGTAAATTACCAAATTTTTTGTACACTTCATTTACAGAGTAAATAATCTGGAAAAAATACCAAATGTGGTTTTTATATACTGAAATCCAATTTTGTGTATTTAAGTGTATTTAATATTAGAAAATAGGAGCAAAATAGTATACAGAAGAGAAAAATCATCAAAATTTTTATGTAGCCTCCTAATGTACTACAAAGTGTTCTGGTAAATTTTCATGAATTTTGGGTGAGCAGAACTATTTTTTCTATTTTTAGGCCATTATAAATACAAAAATCGGAAAAAAATAGGAATGCATTATGAAAAATTCTGAAAATATTTTTCTGAGTCTCATACTTCTGGTAGTAACTGCAAAAATTGTTATATATCATTTTAAGATTTTATAAAGTGCTTTTATGATTTATTGGAGCCAAACAAAAAGAAAATTCAAAACCATATTAAACAGTTGCAAAAATCGATGAAACTTAATGAGGGATCATTATTTAGCACAGGGGTCATCCACGAATTTAACTAGGATTTATAGACCCCAGAAAGTATTTTATATGATTTATTGCCCTATTTTCTTGCATTAAATATAGTAATTCGAGATAAATGAATTATCTTCTGGAAATTTACAGAGCTTCTTATTTTGTCGATGGGAATCTGGGAAAAATCGGATTTTGTCAGAAAAGGAGTTTTAGATATTTATTTGGAAATAAATCCTTCATGAACATATTTGAAAGCTTTTAACAACATACTTTGATGATCTAGCTTCTAAGATTGAAGATCATCACATGCATGTTTGTTTGAAGTTCATTCATGAGTTTGAAATGTTTAAAATTCGTTTTTGAAAGAAAACTTTGGATGCATGTGGTGATTTTCCACCAAAACGTGTAGAAAAGTGCATTTCCATGGTTTTGACTTAGGTTTAGGTCATGGATCTTCACCATTTTGTAACATGCAAGATGTTTTTGGTGAAAATCTACCACCATCATCATCAAAACTGAAGTGAATGAACATTCACACAAATTTTCTAAGAGAATGGTGTAGAAGAACAAGGAAATGCAAGAAAAACCTTTAAAACTAGAAAGAAAAGTGAAGGAGATTGAAGGATTTTCGTGATTACCATGAAGAACAACCCTAGAAGATGAAGATTTGAAGGTTAAGAGATGTTCTTGGCTGGAGAATTTCGTGGTTTTAGAGAGGGAAAGAGAGAGATTGAGTGTGGTAAATGGTGGAGTGTGAGAGAGAGTGTAGAGAGAGAGAGAGAGAAGTGAAGGAGATGGAGTGTGAGAGAGGAGTGATTATGTGTTTTGGGAAGAGGGGAAGCATCTTGGGAAGAGGGTGGACGGTTTTGAGTGTAAAATGCCCTCCCTCTCTTTTAATTTTATAAAAAAATTCAATTCTTTTATAAAAATATCAAACTTTTTATAAAATATACACCCTAACCAAGTTTTTGCTCATGAAACCTTGATTTTTGACTTATAAATTTAGGGCAATTGTTAATGACTTAAATTTTATTTTCCTTAAATGCATTTTCATAATTTTAATTATTATAAGATCATATTATAAGTTTTATAATTATTTTTATAGAATTTTTAAGGTTAAAGTTTATAAATATGAGTTTTTATGGCTTTTAGGGTCTTGAGATTTTGTAAATCTTTGGATATCAAAATAAATAGAATATTTGAGACTTTAAATTATCTTATGGTATTATAACTCTTTTATAGTTATAAATAATGTTTGTAATTTATTTTTATCGGTTTATTGGCATTCTATGTAGTGATTCCGAGATTCAAGCGAAATTGAGGAATCAAGTATACTAGTCATAGTCTTCAACTTTGACTTAAGTTTCTATGAGACTTTGACCTAATTTCTACTACTAGGTCAAGTGCATGATGTGTGTATATGATTCATGAAAAGGTGTTCGAGTCAAAGAGTGACCCGAATATGGATAGTTTCTACAGTTAAGTAGTTATAGAATTCACATATCAATGTGAAATCTAAGTACATCATCCATTGTTTCTATCTGTTTCCAAGTTTCTAATAGGTTATATCTTAACTTCTAGTTACTAAGTCTAGTATGTGTCATGCCTATACGTGCAACTAAGTTTATTCAAATCTAGAACCGACTCGAATTTTGACGGTTGTCACATTCTCCCCCGGTTGAAAGAATTTCGCCCCGAAATTCAATTCGTGCCGTATTCTATTAGAACTCAGTCGAATACAATTATATAGCTGGAGAGGTGGTGACTTGAAGTGTTCTTTGATTATTTTGGGTTTATTTCCTCAAAGGAGAACCCAATTCATTAGCTATAGTCAAATTAATGTTTCCTTAATTCGAGTTCTTTCTTCTAGATTATTGAAAATTTGATTCATGGAATCATGACCCAACCACGGCGACATAGTCGAAAAAAAGATCATCTAGTTATATATTATCTGAATTAAGAGAGCGGTACAAGTTATGCAGAAGCACGAACTACACTGAGCGTTAAATCCGCATTGATCTTAAGTTGCATTCTAAATTAGCACTAAGTGTAAATTCGCCGCCTAATAAAGAAGAGATTAGGAACAATTTGTTCACTTCTGGGTTGGCTACTAAATCTGGAAAAGATATATTCCAAAATAAGAAGGGGTAGCACAAATAAAAGAGAAGCGATCGAGGGTAAGTTCCTAAATATACGTACTAAGGGTAGGCAACGAAGTTTTCGTACATCTCAAATGTGAAGGTTATTTAAGTGTCGTCTACAAAATAAATTACGAAATTATTGAGGATCTCCGAGGCTATAATTACTACTACAGTTACTCTTACAATAATAAAACCTTATTCGAAGAATAAATATATTTAGAGAGTCATTGTTGCAAATGGAAGCGATGAAAGTTTATGATATTTTAAATTACATTGTGTAGATAGCATTTTAAGTGTTTAGAAGTGAATAAAAAAAATCTCACTGTTATTAAAATGTGTGTTTAGAAATGATAATTAATCTCACTATTATCAAAATATGTAATAATTCCAAGATAACGAAAATACATGTGTGGCGATCAAATAAAGTAGTAAAATAATATAAAGATTAATTAAGGTTACAGGTTTAAGTCATCAATAAGGGAATTTATACGAAAATATTTTGATTACTCTTTTGAAAAAATTGTCTAATTCTCTAAGTCAGGACAAATTCAAGCTTATAAGTCAGAATATTTATAAAAACAAAGTTGAGAGTTTAGGAACTCACTGAAAGTTACAAAGTAGAATGCTATTTTAAGAAATGTGTAAAAATATCGATCATTGAAAATAGTGGATTCTTAATTTAGTTTTCTACAAAAACAATCATTTAGAGAATAGATAATCGTAAAATTCAAAACTTTTTGATGTATTTAAAAAAAAACATAAGGAAACATGTCCTTCACATATATTTTATGGATTTAGAAAAATGATAAGAACAATGATATTCTTCTTGTGTATTAATTATAAGGAAAAATACAATGAAAATTGCATTTTATATCAAGTTTCTGAATTTAGAACGAAAGAGCAAATGTAAATAAGGATCACTTGTTTATAGAGATTTCAAAATAAAAACAAGATGTATATGATAAAAAGGCATAATTGAATATATCAAAGTTGACTAAATAAAAATTATTCCTCACGGCTATACATGTATTAATTGCTCAAAACGAAAGGATAGACTTCTAGTATGTATGTGTACAAACATGATACCAGGAGAAGCAAAATAGACAGAAACAAAGTTAGACAATGTATTATGTTACTATTATGGGTGTGCGAGATCTAAAGTCATAAGGAGAGCAAGAAATCAAGTGCGGGGGAAAGAAAAAGGAAAGTAGTGGCAGCAATGATTGTTATTGTTAAAATTATAAGGACAATACCTATAGGTAGATTAAAACCAGGTTGAGATATATTTCAAACTTTAATATTTGATGTATATTGATGATTAAATAGACATGTGGGAGTTTTAAAGTGTTTTCTAAAAATTTATGAGTTATCTATTAAGTTAAACTCCATTTGTGAAAAAGAAGAAACACTAAAACTTGTAATTGAAATTCCGACAGCTTTGACATTTTTGACTGGAGTCCAACAATGGTTAAAACGGATAAGGTAAAGACTTAACATATTTAGATGAATAATTGTGCATTGTCGAAAGTGCGCCACTGGAAATTTAAAAGTGAACACTAAGTTTTGCAATGCTTTATATTTTAGAATCTTTATAGATTATAAAACTATATTGAAGCAAAGTACACAAATAAGGTATGTTTTGAATTACAAGCGTTAGATATGTCTTATAAACATGTTTGAAGTAGACATTTGCATAAATATCATGTTGTGTTTTCGAGAAAACACATTAAAGTAAATTACAATTCCTAAATGAGAAAGCGGTTAAATGTGTCAAAGAAAAAGTGGTTTGGAAAATCCGAGGACGCTTTTACATATAATAGGACTTCAATGTTATATGTTTAAGTTTTATAGAATAGAGTTTAAACACTTTTATAAACGTGTCAAAATGGTAAGCAAGGTTTAAAATGGTTTATATGCCCTTAAAAACACATCTATCCATTGAAATGGATTTGAAATGGATTTGAAATAAAATTGAAATAGCAAGGTTAAAACCAATAATGGTTAAATTGAGTTTTGAAGAAAAGTGTTAAGTTAAAGCAAGTTGTCAAAAGATTTTTAGCGAGAATATTGCTTACATTGTTAAGAAATGTCTACTAAGTTGATTGAAGTGGTTATATAATATTTTATTGATGATAAATAAAACCGATGAAGCGAAATAATTTTTCGATGGAAGATTAAGAAGTAAGGAATAAGTATATTAGTGTAGCTGATCGTACCTAATACTAAGGCGAGTACAAGGCGAGTATAAGACGAGTACCGATGTCTTTTTCCCTAAGATAAAGGGCAAGAAAATTGTTTGAAAAACGTTTTATGGTGTCAATGCAGTTTACGACCTTTTATAGAGGTCAAAGGTACATCCTATGTTAAGTTTTAAGCTCAAGGTGGAAACAACCTAGAGCTGAGTCGTAACGTAGTAATAAGGTCTCACGTATGGGTTAAACCTCCGTATCTCCTCGTGAGTTGAATCCGGAATGCCCACCAATGGTATCCAAATGATTACTTAGTGGCGACTTATCTACCTCCTTACGCGATGCTCCAATTATCATTCGTGTCGATATCGAAACACTTTTTCATAGTTGTAACTCTAGTACGAAGACGATGAAGAGGTATTGAGGAATAATTGGTATAGGTTTCGACTTATGATTATTACTAGTGTATATCTAGCTACTAACCTTACATCTAAAGTCAATAGCTACCAAGGAATACTCATTCTCAGTACTAAGTGCATTGCTCCTAGAGTGGCTAGTGATATAACCTAAGTGGTTAACCTAGCACTTGATAAGGGATAAGAATATTTCTAAATAAAGACATTGTTATAAAAGTGCACTTAGTTTCTAAGTGTATCTAGATGAATGCCTATAATATGCAATGCCCGTACGCTCACCGAAAAATTTTGTTTTTCAAAAGTTTAAGTTGAAAATTGTTTTGAACATAATTCTACTATAACCATTTCCAGCCTCACATTAACTTTCCTTAACTAAGCATAGTTGGCCAGGCTATACTTAATTAAAGTCCAATAATGTGTACTCGAATTAGTTATACTAGTAGTATGTTCAGTATTTTAAAAACATTTTGAAAATTTTTGGCTATAGTTGTGGTTCTCCAAAGGAAAACCGGTATTCTCTATAACCTTCGGCTCTGATACCATTTTCTGTCACACCCCGCTAAAGCGGAAACACGAGGCGTGGCAGTATAAAGGGTTTCATAGCAAAAGTTAAAAGACAACACCAACCATAGTATTAAAAATCATTATAATTTTTACAATGGGTTTGAACAACTTTTAAAAGAAATTACAATGTAAATTGAAATACAACACATGCGAATGCTCCTAAAAGTGAAGTGTCCCTAAGTGCCACTTACTCGATGATTCCTGAAAAAGCATGTAAAACGAGCGTCAACTATAAAAATAGTTGGTGAGTACTCACAGATAAACAAAATAATATTGGTTCCATGAATTGAAATCAAAGTTTTGATAAAAGTTTCCAATAATAAAAGTATATTGTTAAAATGAGTAAATAAGTTTGTAAAAACAAAGTTCTTTGTCATCATGAGAGATAAAGTATGTTGCCCAAATAAGATGCAACATTCATATTCTCATGGAAGATAAAGTTCGTTACTCAAACGAGTAAACAAGTTTCATTGCTAAAATGAGCAATCAATTTCGTTGCTATAAGGAGCAAACAATTTCATTGCTAAAACATTTATATAAGTTTTCAGTAATAAAAGTTCGTTGTTGTAATGAGAAACAACGTTCATTGCTATAATTAATAACAAGTTTATTGCTATAACGAGAAACGAGATTGTATGTGTATGAGCAAACAATGAGTCTCAACCAAACCTATGACTGAAGCCCTATCAAGATCTATGCTTATCGTTCCATAGATGAATATGGTATCATGCACTCCAGCAATAGGGCGAGTGAGGAGTTGTCAATTCCTAATAGCGCTATCCATAATGACCATTGGCTCAAAGAGTTAATGGTTAGAGATAAGGGAAGGGCATTAGTATGATAAGTTCTCATGTTCTGTGTTGCATAGACATACATAGAGAGACATAGCAATAAAATAGCAATCATGTTTGATACAAATCAATTTAAATACAACATTCAAAAAAATAGTTTTTCGGGACATGCTTTTCCACCCCAAAACATAAAAACTGAAAATAAGGGGAGTCGTGAATACTCACAATATGCATTGAGATGATGCAAATGGTGCCTTGACTACGCTCCACACGTACCACTATCGATTCCTACAATAATGGTATTCGCTAGTTAGTCTCTAATCGAAATCTAACACTAGTATACTTACTACTACAATAGAATTATGTCAATAATGTGTCAAAATTTAATATTGATAAGTTACAAACATTTTTCTGTGGAAATTAAGTTTCAAAGAATCAATTGTTATATAACAATTTAAGTGGAAAATTTCCATTATTGAAATGTTAATATTTAACATTTTAGAGGTGTTCCAATAATTAAATATTCAAAACTAAATCAATTTAGTTCTAAACTTTCCCAAACTTTGCATTTAAGTTTTAATTGAAGTAAAAGACCTTAAGATAAATTTTCTTGAATTTTTGATTTGTCTGACTATTTTTCACGATTTTAGTTTCTTGAATAACCATAAAATCATGAAAAATACTAAACAGTTAATAAAAATTACCAAACTTCAGATTTTGGTTCTAAATGTACTAAAAGACTTCTAGATAAATTTTCATGGATTATGAATATGAATAACCATTTTTTACATATTTAATTCTCTAAATAGATACAAATTCATGAAAAATAGAAAGCAGTTATGAAAATACCCCAAACTTTTTATAACAATGTCATTACACATACTTAAGCTGGGAAAAATATAAAAAGTGGTTTCTAAACTGTTTAACCCAATTTTATGATTTTTATGCATTTATTCTAATAAAAATGGGGATAAATAGAAAACAGTTTCCAAAATTACCCAAACTTTTTGTGATATTGTTATTAAACATTCTTAAGTTGGGAAAAATATAAACATTGATTTCTAAACTGTTTAACCCAATTTTATGATTTTTGAGCATTTATTCTAATAAAAATTGAAATAAATAGAAATAAATAGAAAACAGTTTCTAAATTGCCCAAAATTTTTGTAACACTTTTATTATACATGTAGAACCTGTGAAAAATATAAAAGATATTTTTCAATTAGTCTTTCTATTTTTCTTTGTTTTATCCTCTTAAATAATCATTAATTGGAGAATAATTATTAAACAGTTAAAGTAAATTACCAAAACTTTTGTACATTTCATCTACAGAGTAAATAATCTGGGAAAAATACCAAATGTGGTTTTTATATACTGAAATCCAATTTTGTGTATTTAAGTGTATTTAATATTAGAAAATAGGAGCAAAATAGTATACAGAAGAGAAAAATCATCAAAATTTTTATGTAGCCTCCTAATGTACTACAAAGTGTTCTGGTAAATTTTCATGAATTTTGGATGAGCATAACTATTTTTTCTATTTTTAGGCCATTATAAATACAAAAATCGGGAAAAAATAGGAATGCATTATGAAAAATTCTGAAAATATTTTTCTGAGTCTTATACTTCTGGTAGTAACTGCGAAAATTGTTATATATCATTTTAAGATTTTATAAAGTGCTTTTATGATTTATTGGAGCCAAACAAAAAGAAAATTCAAAACCATATTAAACAGTTGCAAAAATCGATGAAACTTAATGAGGGATCATTATTTAGCACAGGGGTCATCCACGAATTTAACTAGGATTTATAGACCCCAGAAACTATTTTATATGATTTATTGCCCTATTTTCTTGCATTAATTATAGTAATTCGAGATAAATGAATTATCTTCTGGAAATTTACAGAGCATCTTATTTTGTTGATGGGAATCTGGGAAAAATCGGATTTGGTCAGAAAAGGAGTTTTAGATATTTATTTGGAAATAAATCCTTCATGAACATATTTGAAAGCTTTTAACAACATACTTTGATGATCTAGCTTCTAAGATTGAAGATCATCACATGCATGTTTGTTTGAAGTTCATTCATGAGTTTGAAATGTTTAAAATTCGTTTTTGAAAGAAAACTTTGGATGCATGTGGTGATTTTCCACCAAAACGTGTAGAAAAGTGCATTTCCATGGTTTTGACTTAGGTTTAGGTCATGGATCTTCACCATTTTGTAACATGCAAGATGTTTTTGGTGAAAATCTACCACCATCATCATCAAAACTGAAGTGAATGAACATTCACAAAAATTTTCTAAGAGAATGGTGTAGAAGAACAAGGAAATGCAAGAAAAACCTTTAAAACTAGAAAGAAAAGTGAAGGAGATTGAAGGATTTTCGTGATTACCATGAAGAACAACCCTAGAAGATGAAGATTTGAAGGTTAAGAGATGTTCTTGGCTGGAGAATTTCGTGGTTTTAGAGAGGGAAAGAGAGAGATTGAGTGTGGTAAATGGTGGAGTGTGAGAGAGAGTGTAGAGAGAGAGAGAGAGAAGTGAAGGAGATGGAGTGTGAGAGAGGAGTGATTATGTGTTTTGGGAAGAGGGGAAGCATCTTGGGAAGAGGGTGGACGGTTTTGAGTGTAAAATGCCCTCCCTCTCTTTTAATTTTATAAAAAAATTCAATTCTTTTATAAAAATATCAAACTTTTTATAAAATATACACCCTAACCAAGTTTTTGCTCATGAAACCTTGATTTTTGACTTATAAATTTAGGGCAATTGTTAATGACTTAAATTTTATTTTCCTTAAATGCATTTTCATAATTTTAATTATTATAAGATCATATTATAAGTTTTATAATTATTTTTATAGAATTTTTAAGGTTAAAGTTTATAAATATGAGTTTTTATGGCTTTTAGGGTCTTGAGATTTTGTAAATCTTTGGATATCAAAATAAATAGAATATTTGAGACTTTAAATTATCTTATGGTATTATAACTCTTTTATAGTTATAAATAATGTTTGTAATTTATTTTTATCGGTTTATTGGCATTCTATGTAGTGATTCCGAGATTCAAGCGAAATTGAGGAATCAAGTATACTAGTCATAGTCTTCAACTTTGACTTAAGTTTCTATGAGACTTTGACATAATTTCTACTACTAGGTCAAGTACATGATGTGTGTATATGATTCATGAAAAGGTGTTCGAGTCAAAGAGTGACCCGAATATGGATAGTTTCTACAGTTAAGTAGTTATAGAATTCACATATCAATGTGAAATCTAAGTACATCATCCATTGTTTCTATCTGTTTCCAAGTTTCTAATAGGTTATATCTTAACTTCTAGTTACTAAGTCTAGTATGTGTCGTGCCTATACGTGCAACTAAGTTTATTCAAATCTAGAACCGACTCGAATTTTGACGGTTGTCACACAGATCCTCAATCACAATAGATAATTAAGTCATCCTTATCACTCCGAAACGTTTACATGTTAGTTCTAATATCGTAATCATACGCTTAGAATCCTATACACATAAGGTTTCCAGATCCGGTCGGTAACAGACCATAGATCCGAACAAATAATATCATATATGGAAAACATATAACATTTAGCACATAAAAGCATTTTAGGCATCATTCCTAAAATATACTAGTGATCGTGTCAATTTTGGTGTACTACCTAACATATTTTAGACACACTCCTCACGATCATTACTTAGCATTCTAAGTTTAAGTCTATAAATTTCCTACAAAATTCCTAGTTCGCTTAAACTAATGATCTGATACCATCTGTGACATCCCCAATTTCACGGCCAGAAAAGACCGCTTTTTTTATGCTTTGTTTTATAAATCAGAATATTCGTTTAAAGAAAACGGTTGCGGAATTTGTTCCCAAAACAAAATATGATAAGAATTTATCAAAGCCTTTCTTTAAAGAAATATATTTTCATTAAATAACAAAATCTCGGGATGTCATGTTCCGATACATACCAAAAGCATAAACAATATAAAATAGACCTTACAACAGTTATTTATAACTATTGATCTATAATCCAAAATCTCTCGTCAAGTCCACCAACTTATACTCTTGTGCCATTACCTATAATGCAAAGAAAACTGAGTGGGTCAGGCTTGGGAGCCTGGTGAGCATATAGGGTTTTCGACCCACAATAATATAATTATTATATTTAATCATCAAACAATCAACCCAATTACCCATCCCCATTATCTTCTTTATTTCTCAAGGTTTTACCCTATTAATCAACTATCCTTCCTTCATTCATTCCTAAGGATTGACCTAAGGAATTAGCACAAACTTCCATTGCTACAGAAGGCGCATCTGCCAACATTATCCTTTAAGCGCCTCTGTCAGGATTACGACATTCACTATTAGGCGCATCTGCCAATATTATCCTTAAGCGCATCTGCTAGTATTATGACATTCTCTATTTGGTGCATCTACCAATATTATGCTTAAGCGCATCTGCTAGCATTATGTCATTCTCTATTTGGTGCATCTACCAATATTATGCTTAATCATCTTTCATACCTCATCATTTTATCACATACCAACTATCTCATCTACCCATGTTCTACCCAACATATTTGTAGATATAAAATACATATACAGTTTAACTCATTTAAAAAAACTATATAAAACATCCATTCCACACTTATCTCAAATAAACAACAATATATAAACACATAGCATGTATTTCATAGAAAATACTTCATATTTATGTGTTAGAAGAGAGTGACTACACACTCACCCAAAACATATACTTAATACATTCAAACAATACTTGTATTAATATCGTGTTTACAAAAGGGACTATACACTGACACATATAAACAACAATATATATAAATGCATAACACGTATTTCATAGCCAATAATTAATATTTATGTGTTAGAAGAGAGTAACTATACACTCACTTGATCAGAAGATGATCGGACAACACTACGACTTGTAGAAGTAGTATTCTTCAGTAGATCTGGAAGATCTTCACAAAAACCGAGCTTCTCGCGGGCAGAGCTTCGGCTCGGGAATCTCACTTCTCGGGATCTTCGGGCTTCGGGACTTGATTCGGGTCTCGGGATGAAACCGGGGCATCGGGGGTAATTCGGGATGGCTATAGAGGGTATCGGGAGTGAGAGAGAGGAGCTGGAGCAACCCAAACTCGGCTGGCCCTTCAAATCTATTTATAGGGCAAAATTTAACCTTGCCACGTCGTGGTACGGTTTACCACGTTGTGGTGGCTGGGTCGTCACTGCATGTGTCATTGCAAGTGGTTCTGACAGACTCTAGAGCTCCTGCCACGTCGTGGCACTTTTACCACGTCGTGGTGGCTGACAGTTTTGGGGTTTCGCGCCCCGAACTTCAGAAATTCATAACTTTCGCATACGAACTCCATTTTCGACGTTCTTTATATCGTCGCGGAGGTGAGAATATTCTCTACAACTCTTGTTTAGACTACGTTGGCTAATTTTGACTTTATTTTTAATATATTATAAATATATTACTTTTATATTATTTTTAGTAGGCCGGGACAGGAAAACTTCATTATAAATTCATAACTTCTTCATCTGACGTCTGTTTCCGCCTATCTTTTTATCGTTTCACTACTATCGATGAGATCTTCGATTCTCATTTAGATTGTTTCGGCTAAAAATAACTCGATCTCAAATCAAGGATTCGGGTCGCATACTGCTAAGTCGAAACTTTGGAAAAATCATAACTTCCTCATACGAAGTCAGATTTGGGCGTTCTTTTTATGCACGCTTTCGGTTTAACGTATTCTACGACTTTTGTTTAGATCGCTAAGGCTAAATATTGCTCTAACGTAAATTCACTTTTTACGTCATTCAGCGTCGTGCCGGTTCTATCGCGAAACTTCGACGGGTCATAACTTCTTCGTTATAACTCGGATTTCGGCGTTCTTTATATGCACGGAATCCTTGTAACATATACTAAAACTTAGTTAAGATTACTCCTTCTAAATAATCTTCCATCAAAAAGTCATTTTTGACGCTTATCGTCTCTAAATTGACTAGCCCGGATCTACGGGCGTTACAAAAGTACTATCAATCAGTTCAGTACCTTTGGGTAGCAATGGTATACATTCATTCATTCAACCACAGAAATCACTAGTAAACTATAATAGGTATAGTTTAGGAGAGCACTATCACTATAACAGAGAACACTACCACTATAACAGAGAACACTATCACTATACAAGTACAGTAGGAGAACACTATCACTATAACAGAGAATACTATACAGAGAATACTATTACTATAACAAGTATACTATAACAAGATTCAAGATAACTTAATGTGAGATACTATTTCACGACACAGCAACCATTTTGTTGTGTCACGTTTTGTAACCAGAATCTCCTGGAGGGAGAGCGTGAGTTTATGTATAGATCTATATGGGATTGACTATCCTACATCCTGTTGTTCGCTACAGTGGGAATTGCAAGTCTATGGGTGCCAAATGTGATTTCTTCCGATGTCTTTCATCATCGTGTTATAGTCGGTTTAGTATGGTAACAACCTCATCACATTTTACCTTAAATAAACCATTGGTTTTAAGGTAGTTATTACTACAGTAGTTATTACTACAGTAGTTACTACATATAATACTACAGTACACATACATTTTCCCATTACAATCAAATTGTGATATTCTCACATAAACGGTAATGTAAAACTATATTTTGGTAATGATAGTCATACTTCGTAAAAACATTCACTTTTACAGAGAAACAAACATACGAAATAGTCGGGTCTTGGTAGAAGACTACTTTTTATACTAGTAGAAAATAGAGGATTTTCTAGGAGCTTTCAAACATATACAAACATTTACATTAATCATTTACAAACACTTTCAGCAAACTTATACAAACATTGACACTAAATACTTATGAACTCACCAGCTTAAACGCTGATCTACGCTTTCAAAATAACTTGTATTCTCAGGTCACCAGTAGACAGGTACCGATGACCAGGTTTTGAGAAGACAGAGCATGTTCAAGACTCGTCTTTTATTTTGATTATTTATTTTTGGTGTCCTACTATTATAAAAGAACACACTTGTATTAAATTATACTATTAATGCAATGGATGATGTTGTTGCTTGTTTACTACTTTGCATTGTTATGATACTGTACATGACGTCCTCCGCCCCCGAATGTTTCCGCCGTTCCGATTTTGGGGTGTGACACATGTTTTTTTTGCATGATTGTTGTTGTACGAGTTGCTTGTTTGCATTCTAACTCGAACCGCCACCACCGTTGTTTGTGGGTGGTTGTCGCCACTAACCGCTACCGACCACCCCAACTCAAGGTGGCAGTGGGTGGTGCCCGACTTATTACTCATTAATTTTACCTAAGCATTTTACTTTAGTCCGATTGGCACGTGTTTGGGGTTGGAAACCCTAACTAGGGTTTAGAAAACCTAAATGTTAAGAAAACTCTCGTTTTGGAGTTTTGTCAGGACCTGCATTAAACTGTTAATTGAACTTTAAATTATACTTGGTAATCCCCTTCGATTAACTTAATGTAGTATTGGACTTAATGAATTAAGTCCTTAAGGGGTTAAGTATGGAACACTAACCCAAGTTATGATTTTATCTGGAAAATCCTAGAATCAGAAAGCTCTATTTGGACAATGACTGGGCACGTATTTGGGTTATTGCTTGGATCATCATTATACCCGAGAATGACTAGGTCAAACCTTTATCAGTCCTACCCTTAGGTGATTAAGTCCTTAATGGGTTAAGTGTCCTTACTTAACCACTAATCGTCATTTCATGTGAGGTAGTCACTATTATAAGTGACTATAACCTGTGACCGAGTATTGACTCGAGTATCTTCCTGTAGGTGATTAGAAGTGAGTTGAAGCTGATAGAGTTATTTGTTACTATGGTGGTTACCAACGCGTATATCGAGGTGAGTTTCACCTCACTATACCCATGGGTCGAAGGCACCTATGTCGGTCCACTAGTTTTGGTTATCTGTTAATAGGGGGATGCCTTAGGGACATCATATATTCATGTAGGATAGACAGGGGACTCTTGATCTAGGCCATTTTCAAGTTTCTTGTTTGGTTTTGGTTCTAGAGTGGGATCACCTGTCTGTGTGTCTATCTCACCTCTGATTATATACGGTCATGCATTCCCTGGATTGTAGTGATCTGTTAGATTTGTGTTCCGGTATCGAGTATGCTGGTATGCTGTAGTGATCTGATAGATCAGTATTCTGGTATCAGGTATGTTGTTATGTTGTAGTGATCTGTTAGATCTATATTCTGATAGCAGGTATGCTTTACTATAATAATTTGTAGAAATGTATGTTATATGTGCTTGCTGGTTATCACCTATGGAGTGCCCTTAGGGACTATCTATGGGCATGCAGGATAGTCTGAGAACTCTTGGTCTAGGATCTCTTGCATGTTCCTTGTTTGGTTGTGGCTCTAGAGTAGGATCATCTGTTTGGGTGGCTATCTCACCTCAGGTTACTTATAGTTACGCATTCTATGGAGGTTAGCCGGTAGCAGGACCGTATGTTGTGAGAGGACTGGTAGGCGGTAGTGAGCTGTATGATTGTTGTTTGCATGTATTATGTGCCTACTTGATCCTGATTGTTTATATGTCGACATGTTGTATTTGGTTTGGGTTGAGGCGGTCCTGCTTTGTGACATCCTAGAGTTTAGGTCAAAGACTATGAACGGTAAAGTTCATAGTAAGTCTCTTGAGAATTTGACTCATTGAGTTTTAGTGCAACTTATGTGAAATAAATAAGTTTATCTCAACTATAATAAGATACCAGATGGTATCATACTTCCAAATATGTAATCTGGAAAACGAATCGAACAGTTCAAACTATAATCATAAGAATGTGTCTAAAAAACTGAAATTTCATAGTAAACAGTTGTGAGCAATAAAAACATTGTAGTCATGTAATATGTGTTTCCCTATTACCAAAAATATAAAGAACGTCCAAAATAGAATTTGTATGCAAAAGATACGACCGTTTTAAGAATCCAAAACAATTATAATACTAATTTTCTTACAAATCGCTAAAACTGATTCTATCCATTGAGGGAATTGCACCCTCAAATGTAAATTCTGAAAGCATTTTTTGAATCAGGCTATAGCCTAATATTTAATTTCATATTTGAAATATTTTTGTAAAAATATTTATAACAGTAAAAAAAAATCAGACTTTTTCAGATTATTAATAGCAAAACCTTAAACTATTGATTTCGAAAAAACTTCTATTATTAGTAATGTATTCCGGAATAATATACGAATCCAAACCGGTTGTGGTGGATTTTAACGATGGAAATAGCCTAACACTCAATATTTTCGTGAACGATTATATATATATATATATATATATATATATATATATATATATATATATATATATATATAATATCATCATATCATACAATATTATAAAGGAAGCATTTTTCCTTTCATCACATCAATTTGAAACTCCCAACTCTTCATATTTCCATATAATTTATTGAATTTAGTAACTTAAATATGTTGTTAGTTATAAACATTATCATAAATGAAAGACTTCTTGAATTATCAATATGATATACTAAATTTGTTGACTTCAATATAGTGTTAAATACATAACTTAAATTAACATATTAAATAAACTTAAAAAATATAGTGTAAAAATTAAAACCTAAACTAACATATCAAATAAAGTTTTAAAAATTCAACGTATATTTTTCCAAATAGTTAAAAGGAAAATATTAGAAACGATAAATATAAAAATCTTAAATCTAAAAGTCGAATAAACTAAAAGATGTCCAAAAACTATTTTTTATAATAACTAAAATTCAATTAAGTTGTTTTTAAATTAATTTATAATAATAATTAAAAATAACATAAAGCTATAAATTAAATTATGTTACATTATAAATAGTGGTTGATAATCTATATCTATATCTATATCATATCATCATATCATACTATATTATATACGAAACATTTTTTCTTTCACCACATTTATTTGAAACTCCAAACTCTTCATATTTCCATATAATATACTTAATTTATTAACTTAAATATGATAATGGAAGACTTTCTGACTTATTAATATGATATACTTAATTTGTTAACTTCAATATATTGTTAAACAAATAACCTACATCATATCATCATATCATATAATATAATATCATACTATATTATAAAGGAAATATTTTTCCTTTCACCACATTCATTTGAAACTCTCATGCATTTTTCCTTTCACCACATTCATTTGAAACTCCCATGATTTTTCAATTTCTTTCTAATAATCATTATAAGTTGGTTAATAAGGTTAAATAAATATCAAACCTAAAGTGTAATCATATATAAACTAAATTTCAATATTAAAATAATATATTTACTTATACTTATAAAATTATGTTTTTTAACTTTTAACATATTATACTTAATTTATTAGTTTTAATATATTGTTAGATGTAAACCATTATCATTTTAAAGATACAATTTTGGAACAATTTGTATAAAATACTTAAATTATTAATTTGAATATAACATTACAGGGTCAACTTAAATGTAAATTTTAGTTTAACTTAAAGAATCCAAAGAATATTTTTTAAATAGTTAAAAGCGATTAATTGTATTGTCTTTCTAATAATGATTATAAGTTGGTTAATAAGGTTAAACAAATATCAAACCTAAAGTGTAATCATAAATATACTAAATTTCAATTTTAAAATAATATATTTACTTCTACTTATAAAGTTATGTCTTTAACTTTTAACACATTATACTTAATTTATTAGATTTAATATGTTGTCGTATATAAATCATTATCTAGTTTAAAGCAACAACTTTTGAACAAGTTGAACAAAATACTTAAATTGTCGATTTAAATATAACTGTTAGAAAATATAATGTCTGATCACCACAAATAAAGGCTCAGTTACCAATTATTATGTGACAGATATATATATTTAATGATTTAAGATGCGGAAATATAAGAGATGCGGAATAAATAAATATAAGAAAGCTATAAATAAATAAATACGAGAAAGCTATAAATAAATAAATACGAGAAAGTTATAAATAAATAAATACGAGAAAGCTATAAATAAATAAATACGAGAAAGCTATAAATAAATAAATGACTGTATTTAAATGACGTAAAGCTGTAATAAAATATATAAATATATAAATATATTTCAAGTAGGTTCGTCAATTGACTGAACTTGGTTTAGAACCGGACTCGTGGAGCGACTTGGTCTATCAAGTAGGTTCGTCAATAAATTGACTGAACTGGCTTTGGGTTGGACTGGATCTTAATAGACTGTGTCTCTATTTGTTCATAGTTCAATCCGGTATTTGATAAGTAACACAAAGTTCATTAAAAGCTCGGTTTTATGTAAAACAAGTTGTTTACAAAAGGGTACAAAATACAAGAGTTTATGTATTTGTATTTGAGGTATTTTTGATGAGGTTGAAGTGGGTATTTGGAGGGTGTTTGAAGGTGGAATAAGGTTGTATTTTTGGTGGTGTAAGGTAACAAAGATGATGAAGTTGAAAGAGCTTTGGGTGGTGATGAATGTAGATTTTCGGAGTAAATCTCTCTGGATAGCCAATTCTCTCTCGCGTCTCTCTGGGGTTTCCGGTGGTCAAAAAATCGAGGAAAATTCCTGGATGTAGGTAAGGTCCTGAATAATTTGCGGTCAAAATCTCTCCAGGGTTATCTTCTTGAGTTATCCTCGGTGAATTTTTTCTTAACTTCGAAATTCTGATGTCGAAAAAACAGCAAGGTGGAGATTTTGTGGTGGTTTAAAGGATGTTTGGAGGAGGTTTAAGGAGGGTATTTGGAGGATGTTTGGAGGGTATTTGTAGGTTGTTTGGAGGTGTTCTTGGTGTTCTTGGTGTTCTTGGTGTTCTTGATGTTCTTGGTGTTCTTGGTGTTCTTGGTGTTCTTGATGTTCTTGGTGTTCTTGGTGTTCTTGATGTTCTTGGTTGAGAGGTTTTGGTGTATGGAGAGGTTTTTCAAAGTTTATAAGAGGTAATGAATGAAAGAGCACACAACTCTCTTATATACTAACTTACATATACATACACTTTCCATACATACATACAAGTATACATACATGAAACAAATATCTTCTTCACTTGAGTATTTTTAAAGTAATGGCTAGTGTGTGCAAGTGGTATGCTTCTTTCTTTGACTTTTCAACACAATATATATATATATATATATATATATATATATATATATATATATATATATATATATATATATATATCGTTGAAACTGTTTAGTCGCACAACTAATTTTATCGTCTATGCGTTTTTGTCATTCGCGTGTTTTCATATTTTCCGTTTGATGACGAATTTATGCAACCTGAAATAACTGATAATATTTGTTAGATAATATAAAAAAAAACAATTCGTCTTATTTCAGTGATGGTCACATACAAAAACATTTTTCAACAATTTCCCCCTATGTGATCATTGCTGGAATAAGGACAGTTATGATTTAATCATATTGACAGTTTTGAACTTTTGAAGATTCGAGATAAAAGATTTGTCAATAGATAAGATATATAAAACATAGTGATTGTTTTGAAAGTTTGTGACTTTGTTTAACATATCTTATGTAAAAGATTTTCAGAAATTTGTTTCCGAATCAAAGTCTCGGGTTCGGTTATCAAAGGGTAGCTATATATGTATCTAAAGAAATTTCCTAAGATTTTATAGCATTATTAACAACGACAAGTGGTCTAACAGGTCGATTCAGATGAACGCTCATAGGTATAGCTCACACTTCACTTGGGTGTTTGGTTGTTCTGGCAGCAGAACAAGTTAATGATCACTAAAAATGAGTGATATCTCTCTCTGACGACTCACACTCATATTGGAGGTGTTCAGCTATGCTTTTCCTGAAAGGTCACTTAGTCTCATTATTAGATAATCAATCACATAAGACTGGTTTCGGCATTACTCAGCGGGTTTCTTCATTCATGCCATTAAAGTTCACTCTCTCTCCATCGGGAAATACATGTAGAGGGGTTTAGCAATTTTTATAGTGCAGTTTGCAACTAAGATTCTTCAGTGATGAAGGCTACAGTATCCCGGGAAATCCTTTGTTGCAACTTCTTCTTTGATGGTATCCTTTTTGTTGATCAATATCAATTTATTGTAAAAAGATATTTTCTTTTGGCATCGAGAGTTAGCTACTTTTGAGAAAATTTGTTTTTGAGAGTATTTGTCTTGAGGGATTGAGATATCTTCTTTTGTGAAAAATGGTTAAAACAAATCGCGGGATTTTATGATTTTTGTTTTGAAATAACCATTTGGTTGAAAGTTTGTTTGAAAATACCAAATATAGAATATTTTTTTTTTGTTTTGTTTGGTATATCTTTATTGAATCCATTTGTTTTCTTGTTGATTTGTCTTTGAGGATTAGATGTTGATAGATATTTGTTTCTCCTTTGGTTTTCTTGTAAGGATATGTCGTTGTTTGCTTGATGGATCATGGGATCGCAAGTCTTCATTTTTGGTTGGCTTTTATCTAGGTAGGGATAGGTGGCATAAAAGACAGTTTGTCTAGTATGTAAGAAATGAATGTATCGTCCCTGGTCATTTTGATATCTAAGCAAAAATGAGACCGTGACAAGGTATAATTGGGTATACCTTATAAGCAATTGTGACACACCTAAGCTCACAAGAAATGATTTCCACAATGATTTAGATCGACGAGGCACAAATTCTCACATGGGTTTTTGTTTTCATCTGAACCTCCTAACCTTATGTCCCTTGATTGTTTAAAATCGTCAATAATGAAATAAAATCGAAGGAAATAAAGTTATATACATTATGAAAAGTAGGATATTTGAACCTTCACTCCAATTGAGAATCAATATGACTTAAAATCTTCATCGAGCATAAGCATCTGAAAATTAAGTCAAGAGAAGATTAATCACAAGGTTTTATAAAAGCTTATTATGGCAAGTCTTTTATTAATTTTTTTTGAAGATTTGTTTTTCTGAATGTTTTTGGAAATATTGGTTATTTGAATGTTTTTGGTAATTTTTTTTTTAAAGGAAAGCAATTTTCAATTCCTTTTTGAATTTTCCTTTTGAACGAAAGTAAACACACTTTTGTACAAACAAAAAGTAAAAGTTTAAGGATAGATGTTATCTGGATTTAACATTCCTAGACGGCCTAGGAAGTATTGAAACTTTGTTTCATCGAGAGCCTTAGTGAAGACATCGGCAATTTGATCTTCGGTGTTGATGAAGTGCAATTCGATATGACCCTTTTGAATGTTGTCTTTGATGAAATGATATCGAATATCGATGTGCTTTGTCATGGAATGGTGAACGGGATTGTGAGAAATGGCAATTGCACTGGTTGAGTCACAAAATATGGGAATTTGTGAAATTTTGAAGCCATAGTCTCGCAGTTGAGTTTGCATCCATATGACTTGCGAACAACAGCTGGCGGCAGCGACGTATTCAGCTTCTGCTGTTGATGTGGATACACAAGTCTGTTTCTTTGAAGTCCAACTCACTAGTCTACCTCCTAGGAATTGACAGCTACCAGATGTACTCTTTCTATCTAACTTGCATCCTCCATAGTCTGAGTCGGTGAAAGCGTTCAGCTGAAAATTGGATTTAGCTGGATACCAAAGGCCAAGTTTGGGAGTGCCTTTTAGGTATTTGAAGATGCGTTTCACAGCAACTACATGGGATTCCATAGGAATTGCTTGGTATCTGGCACAGACACATGTAGAAAACATGATGTCAGGTCTGCTGGCAGTGAGGTATAAGAGTGATCCGATCATTCCACGATATCTTTTCTGATCAACAGGTTTGCCATTTAAGTCTGCATCGATTTTGTATCCAAAAGCCATTGGGGTTTTTGTGGTATTGGATTTGTCCATTGAAAAGCGAGTGAGTAGGTTTTTGACATAATTCTCTTGGTTGATGAAAATGCCATCAGTTGACTGTTTGATTTGAAGTCCGAGAAAAGTAGTCATCTCCCCAATCATGCTCATTTCAAATTTGCTCTTCATTAGATCTGCAAACTTAATACTCAAAGATTCATCAGTAGAACCGAAAATAATGTCATCAACATATATTTGTACGATTAAAAGATGTTTATTATAGATTTTACGAAAGAGGGTTTGATCGATTGAACCTCTTTTAAAACCTGATTCTTCGAGAAAGGTTGTCAATGTGGCATACCAGGCTCGGGGTGCTTGTTTCAAGCCATAGACAGCTTTCTGCAATTTGAAGCTGTGATCAGGAAATTTGGGATCTTCGAAACCTGGTGGTTGTTGGATGTATACATCGCGATCTAACTCTCCATGTAGGAATGCACATTTAACATCCATTTGGAATACTTTGAAGTTCTTATGTGCAGCATATGCAAGAAAGATGCGAATTGCTTCAATTCTGGCAACTGGAGCATATGTTTCATCGTAGTCGATTCCTTCTTGTTGTGAATATCCTTTGACTACGAGACGTGCCTTGTTTCGACAAACGATTCCTTGATCGTCAGTTTTGTTTCTGAACACCCATCTTGAACCTATAACAGAAACATCGGGTGGGGTAGGGACAAGATTCCATACGTCATTTCTTTCAAATTCTTCTAGCTCTTCTTGCATAGATTTTACCCAGTCTGGATCTTTGAGAGCAGAATGTATGGTTTTGGGTTCAGTCATGGATAAGAAGGCTCCAAATAAACAATCATTAGAAGTTGCGGCTCTAGTTTGGATGCCTGAGTTTGGATCTCCGATGATTTGGTCAGTTGGGTGGTTTCTGGTCCATTTTATTAAGCGATTCTCTTCCGCTATAATAATTGGAATTTCAGTATCCCATTGTTCTTCTCCGGGAGTTTCATCTTGGAATAGGTTTGGAGGTTCCCCTATAAATGATGCATCGGGATTGTTTTGGATATTTGGGGATGGGGTATTTAAAGGAGGATTTGGTGTTTGTTCCAATGAAGAAGTATGTGTAGGTGGTTCCCCCTCGAATTGATCTGCATCATTTCGGTTTGTTTGTGGAGTTCCTTCAGTGGTTGTTCCTGTAGAATCAATAGAAGTAGTTAGAAGTTCAGAATTGTAAGCGGTTTTGGGTTGTTCAAAAAGTAAATCAAGATCGATTTCAATATCTCTGTCAGGAGAAGGTGTTTGTTGAATTGGATTTTGAAAAATATTATCGATCATTTTTGAACCAAAATGTTCACGATCCAATTTCCTGACATAAAATTCATCGAAATGAACATTGGTACTTTCTTCAATTACTCTGGTACGTTTGTTCAGTACTCGATAAGCAGCTGAAGAAAATGAGTAACCAAGGAAAATTCCTTCGTCCGACCTTGATTCAAATTTTGAGAGGTGGTCTTTATTGTTCTTTATGAAGCATCGACAACCAAAAATATGGAAAAATTTGATGTTTGGTTTTCGGTTGTTAATGACTTCATATGGTGTTTTATGAAGATGTTTATGGATTAAGGAACGATTTTGAGTGTAGCAAGCTGTGGCTATTGCTTCTGCCCAGAAGTATTGTGGCAGATCAGCGAAGATAAGCATTGATCTTGCAGCTTCACATAGAGTTCTGTTCCTTCTTTCGACAACTCCGTTTTGTTGTGGAGTGTATGGGGCTGAGAAGTTGTGTTCAATTCCCTTGTCTTTGAGAAATGAATCTAGAGTCTTGTTTTTGAACTCTAAACCATTATCACTTCGGATTCTTCGAACAGGTCGTTTGAGCTTCAGTTCGATCTGTTTGATGAAGTTGATCATCTCTTCAGGTGCTTCTGATTTTAGTCTTAAGAAAAAGACCCATGTAAAGCGTGAGAATCCATCAACGACAACGAGAATGTACTTCTTCCCTTGTATGGTTTGGGTTTTGGCAGGGCCACAAAGGTCTATGTGCAACAATTCTAGTGGTTCAGATACACTTGAATTTGGGATGCTTTTGTGAGTTGATTTGGAAAGTTTTCCTCCTTCACAAGCAGCACAAAGAGTTTCGTTGTCAAGTTTTAGAAGTGGTAGCCCTCGAACAAGATCATCGCCTATGAGTTTGTTGATGTACCCAAAGTTTAGATGGGAAAGGCGGCGGTGCCATAACGAACTAATATCTGTTGGGGCTTTGGATAGCAGACAAATATCGGGTTTACCATAAATAAGATCCATGTCAAGTGGATACATATTTCCGGCACGGTCAGAGTCAACAATAACATCTTTGGTTTTGGCGTCCATGATCAAGCTTCGTTGTTTTGTGAACATAACTTCAAGATTGTTGTCACACAACTGAGAAACACTGATGAGGTTGTGTTTCAGGTCATCAACATAAGCAACTTTCTTGATGGTAAAGTTACCATTTGTTATGTTTCCATAACCCATGATTTTTGCTGTCATGTTGTTGCCAAAGGTAACATCTTGATTGGTGTCGGTTGGTTTGAAGTCACGTAAGAAATTCCTCTTTCCTGTCATATGCTTAGAGCAGCCGCTATCGATATACCATGTATCATCCTTGGGCTCTCCAGCATTAAGTACCTGCAATTAGACAGAAGGTTTAGGTACCCAAATCTGAATGGGTCCTGGTTTGTCAGTTGTTAACTTAGGTACTTTGTTTGATGAATTTCTTTTGTTGTAGGGTCTTGGTTTATTATGACGGAATTGTTGTGGTTTGATCTGACTTATCAAGTTTTCCCAAAAAGTGATTTGTTTTTGAAAACCCGTGGGTTGATAAGATCTGTGTTTTGGTGTAGGATATCCTAGATGTGATGTTTTGTTAGAAATTGTTTTCTCATATCTAGGATGTGAAGTATGGTTTTGAAAAGCATTATAATGATGGTTTTGAACTTTCTGATATGATGGTTTTTGAAAGTTCCCTGACTGTTTGAAATTGATATCCTGAAAGTAATTTTCAACAGTCTTTCGCAAAGGTTTTGGTTTAGAGTTGAAAACTTGTTTTTGTGGCACAAAGTCAGGTTTCAAAAGTTTCCTTGGTTTTGTGGACTGAGCGTGGACAGCCTGAATGGGTTGCTTATTTTTTTGTTGTTTCTTTGAATACTTTTGTCCCAAACTGTTCTTTCCAACTATGGTAGAATTCAAAGAAGGGAAGACATTTGGAGCAGAAGTATTTCCATGCTCATGAGTAGATTTTTGTCCATTTAGGAAAATCTCAGGTTTGATTGTGCCATCATTCTTTGTTAGTTCATTAGATCTCAATTGATGAGTTATTAAACTAACAGAGTCTGATTCAGAATTCACAACTCTTTTGTATGACTTTTTGGAAATAAAGAAATCAGTATCATCTGGGCTACAGTTGATAATTGTTTCGTCATCTGAATCTTCCTCGTTGGTAGATGTGAAAAGATCTGGTAGAGTGGATTCAGAGTTTTCACAAATTGTCATGTTTTCAATTTGTTCCTTTTCAAATGCTTCTCTACCAATTCCTGGTTTATAACTTGTATTAACTATGCCAGATCCTAAGGTTTTTGCCTTAGTGAAAATATCATCACTTAATTTTCTAGCAATATTAATAGAATCCAATTTTCCTTGCAGTCTTTTGTTTTCGGATTCAAGAAATATGATTTTGTTTGAAAAATCAGTCAGTTTTTGAGTTAAAACATAATTTTCATCAGTTGAAGATTGAAATTTTTGTTTCAACTTAATGATTTCCATTTCTAAAATATCTTTAATTTCAGAAGAAATAACTGACTGGTTTTTCAATTCCAAATCCCTCTTTTGAATTAGGGCTTGATTTAATTGTTCCAAGACGTGAGCATTATCTTCAGATTTTCGTTCAACGTCTCTTTCCAATTTCAAAATCGTTCTTGTATTTTCTCCGAGTTTGAATTGCATCGTTTGTGATTCAGACTTGACAATGTCCATTTTAACCATGTTGTTATGATATGTATTGAGATCAACTTGCAGGTTATTCTCAATCTTGGTTATATGGGATTCAAAAATTGTTTTAGAATAACCAAGTTCTACAACCATGTTCCATACCTGTTCAATGACGTTTGGAGCCCTTGAAGGTATTTCTTCACCAGCCATGAAGCAGAAATTTGACTGTGCTGGTTCAGAGTCTGCTTCATCATCTGAAGTTGGCCAGTATTCGACGTTGGGTTCGTGGATTGCCATTAAAGCTTTATCTTTCTTTTCTTGTTTCTTCAGTTCTTCAGCTTTTTGAACGTAGTATGCTGAGTCCTTGACTTTGGATTTGCTTTTAGCACGACATTCTCGAGCATAGTGATTTGTTCCTTTACAATTGTGACAAATGATCACATCATCATTATCACTGTCAGCCTTTTGACTTTGAATTGGTGGTCTTTCAGGTGCCTGGGCTTGGTTCTTTTGTTGAGATTGCTGAAATCCAAAATTTTGATTGTTGTTAGAACCTTGATTTGAGTTGTTATTAAAAATTGGATTGGGATTGTTTTGAAATCCCCGGTTTTGGAAACCTTGGTTTGGGTAGTTTTGGAAAGATGGTCTTTGAGAACTTTGTCCAAAAGATGGTCTTTGTTGAAAACCTGGATTGTTTTGTCCAAAGTATGGTCTTGGTTGAAAACCTGAATTGTTTGGTCCAAAAGATGGCCTGTTTTGATAATTTGGTATGAAATTTGATTGACCAGAATTTGGCAAAAATCTTTGTAGGTTTGTGTTTGCTACCAAGGCGCATAGTTGTTGATAATCCGCTTCATCATTTGAATCAAAAGAATTATAACAATTTCCCAAAAATGCTTGGTTTTGATTTTGATCGAAAAAGGGTGTTTGGTGTTGAGAAGATGTGGACAAAAGAGCTAATGGTCCACCAAAAGTTGTAGTGGTTGGTGATTCAATAGAGGATTCATACGATTGAAGTTCTCCATATAAATTGTATAAAGATTCAGTATGAATTGCTAGATTTCCCTGAATAATGAGTTTTACCATTTTCCAGCTTTCAAAAAGATTATTCAAAAATTTGAGATTTATCTCATGTTGTGACTTTTTGATACCCAAATTGTTCATTTTAATAACAATAAAATTGAACCTGTCGTGAGCATCATGAATGGTTTCTGATGAAAACATTTTGAAATTGTCAAATTCATTCAAAATGGATGTTTTCTTGTTTCCGATTATTCTTTCGTTTCCACAAAAACGATTTTTTAAACTTTCCCAAATTTGATTTGCGGTTAACAGTATAATGTCATCCATTTGACTTAGAATACTGTGTGGGATTCCAGAAACTAGTTCCTTTTTAGCTTGGAGTTCAAGCTTTCTGTTGTTTTCGGCTATTGTGATTTGATTTGTAGCAAGAGTGGCCATATCTTCTGTAGAGATTCCAGTATACGTTCCTTCCACGCATTTCCAGACATTTTCACCTAAAGTATTTAGATGAAGGTTCATACGGCCAACCCACGAATTATACTCTTCAGGTATAAGTATGGGTGCCCGTGAACCTGAACCCAAACTGTTAGCAATAGAAACAGAATTCATGTTTGAGTAATTTGTTGAAGACATAAAATAATTTTTTTTTTTAAATTTTTTTGATTAAGGATTTGAACAAGTGATATTAAAATGAAACTTTTAAAGAAAATCTTATGGAAGGTTTATATAAACGCTAACCAAAAGTTTTCGACAAAAATTTCAGAATGAATCACACGAGCTCTGATACCAAATGTTAGAAAATATAATGTCTGATCACCACAAATAAAGGCTCAGTTACCAATTACTATGTGACAGATATATATATTTAATGATTTAAGATGCGGAAATATAAGAGATGCGGAATAAATAAATATAAGAAAGCTATAAATAAATAAATACGAGAAAGCTATAAATAAATAAATACGAGAAAGTTATAAATAAATAAATACGAGAAAGCTATAAATAAATAAATACGAGAAAGCTATAAATAAATAAATGACTGTATTTAAATGACGTAAAGCTGTAATAAAATATATAAATATATAAATATATTTCAAGTAGGTTCGTCAATTGACTGAACTTGGTTTAGAACCGGACTCGTGGAGCGACTTGGTCTATCAAGTAGGTTCGTCAATAAATTGACTGAACTGGCTTTGGGTTGGACTGGATCTTAATAGACTGTGTCTCTATTTGTTCATAGTTCAATCCGGTATTTGATAAGTAACACAAAGTTCATTAAAAGCTCGGTTTTATGTAAAACAAGTTGTTTACAAAAGGGTACAAAATACAAGAGTTTATGTATTTGTATTTGAGGTATTTTTGATGAGGTTGAAGTGGGTATTTGGAGGGTGTTTGAAGGTGGAATAAGGTTGTATTTTTGGTGGTGTAAGGTAACAAAGATGGTGAAGTTGAAAGAGCTTTGGGTGGTGATGAATGTAGATTTTCGGAGTAAATCTCTCTGGATAGCCAATTCTCTCTCGCGTCTCTCTGGGGTTTCCGGTGGTCAAAAAATCGAGGAAAATTCCTGGATGTAGGTAAGGTCCTGAATAATTTGCGGTCAAAATCTCTCCAGGGTTATCTTCTTGAGTTATCCTCGGTAAATTTTTTCTTAACTTCGAAATTCTGATGTCGAAAAAACAGCAAGGTGGAGATTTTGTGGTGGTTTAAAGGATGTTTGGAGGAGGTTTAAGGAGGGTATTTGGAGGATGTTTGGAGGGTATTTGTAGGTTGTTTGGAGGTGTTCTTGGTGTTCTTGGTGTTCTTGATGTTCTTGGTGTTCTTGGTGTTCTTGGTGTTCTTGATGTTCTTGGTGTTCTTGGTGTTCTTGATGTTCTTGGTTGAGAGGTTTTGGTGTATGGAGAGGTTTTTCAAAGTTTATAAGAGGTAATGAATGAAAGAGCACACAACTCTCTTATATACTAACTTACATATACATACACTTTCCATACATACATACAAGTATACATACATGAAACAAATATCTTCTTCACTTGAGTATTTTTAAAGTAATGGCTAGTGTGTGCAAGTGGTATGCTTCTTTCTTTGACTTTTCAACACAATATATATATATATATATATATATATATATATATATATATATATATATATATATATATCGTTGAAACTGTTTAGTCGCACAACTAATTTTATCGTCTATGCGTTTTTGTCATTCGCGTGTTTTCATATTTTCCGTTTGATGACGAATTTATGCAACCTGAAATAACTGATAATATTTGTTAGATAATATAAAAAAAACAATTCGTCTTATTTCAGTGATGGTCACATACAAAAACATTTTTCAACAATAACATTACAATGTCAAGTTAAATATAAATTTTAGTTCCACTTAAAAAACCAAAGAATATTTTGTAAATAGTTAAAAGTGATAAATTATAGTGATTAATGCAAAAACTAAACTGTAATCTCAATTTAACTAAAAAATTTGCTAAATATATTTTTATAATCGTCAAAAGTTTTCAAATAAGTAGCTTAAAATAACTTACAATAACAATAGTTAAAAATAACTCTATATAAATGATTATATTATTACCTTAAAAATCAAAAAACAATGTTTGATGTTTTAAATAATTATAATGATAGAAATTAAAACATTAAGCAAATAAATTTTAAAAAATTAATTAACAATAACAACAACTATAAATAACATTAAACCATATATTATATTTAATTTGATTCATGTGTAACTTACGGGTAGAAGTCATTCAAACGATTGAGATTATGCAGTTATAATAGATATATATAATATCATATAATTCAAAATAATCAATATATCATATCAATTTAGTATACAAATTATTATATCAAATTTAACAACAACGTTATTGTTATATTTTAAAAAAATATACATTTGTAAAGACTTCAACTATATAGGTATTTCTGCGCAACATGCGGACATTCGCCTAGTGTGTGTATATATATATATATATATATATATATATATATATATATATATACACAAACACACAAACACACACACACACGGATATGGACATGTGTCATGATCAATTACATGTGGTAAGTTAAATTTTCATAAACATACATTATATATGTGTAGTTCAAATTTAAGAGACCAATGTTTAACAAATTAATAATTTTACATTTCCTAACCTATGAAAAACAACCAATAATACATACCGAATCAAACAAATACTCACATGCATACAATATTACTAAACCTAAAAGTTTACATTAAATGTATTAGAAATTATACCACTACACACTCCAATACCAAATAAACTACAGAAATACCAAATATATATTCAAGTTAAATCAATACAATCCTGAAATTACAAGTTAAAATTAATATACAGTCATAATATATGGAAGTTACTTCCACATTTCAATATATAGAAGTTTATACACAAAGGAAACACTTAATTACACACAAAGGAAACGTGTGTTTCCATCTGAAACTGTCAATGAATCATCAAAGACGCAATATTTGGTTCTTCACTCTTCTCCTTCGTTCCAATCAAGAACACCTCCA